>NC_056695.1:81631068-82831068 GCF_018350215.1 Panthera leo
ACATCATTGATCCTAACACTTAAGAGAGAAATAAACATCTTACGTGGATCATGTGCCCTGTCAGTTTGTCTGTGTGTCTTTGGCCCTGGTACCTCTTACGCAGAGCAGTGTAAGTTCCTTTCCTTAACAAACCCCCCCCCCCGCCCATTTGTCCCTTGTCCCTTGGGAACAGGAAATGGACCCCTGTTGGACCCTGCCACCCTTTAAGCCACACTAAACCCCTGCCAGGACAACCAGATTTAAAAAAAAAAAAAGATTTTGGGGGAGTGCCTGGGTGGCTCAGTTGGTTGAGTGTCCAACTCTTGATTTTCACTCAGGTCATGATCTTACAGTTCATGGGATCCGGCCCTGCATCAGGTTCTGCGCTAGGTGTGGAGACTGCTTGGGATTATCTCTCTCCCCCTCTCTCTCTTCCCCTCCCCCATGCTCTCAGTCTCTCTCTCTCTCTCAAAATAAATACATAAACCTTTAAAAAACAGATTTTGGGCAACAGCGGATGAAGTTCTCGGATGGGGACTACTGTCCTCCCCAGTGCGTGTGGGGGAGGGCTTCAATCTTCCAGTGAGACCCAGATTTCAGAGGCGGACAGCCTCTTTCCAACTCCGCACTTTATAGACGAGGTTCCGGACACTTGTTGGGTACAAGATAACAGGAGCTGGCAGCACCACATCTGCATCAGCAGGTGGCCTGGGAGCGAGGGGTGCATTGTCCTCACACGGCCGAGATGCCGAGGACACCCAGTCCCTGCTCCTCTGGGCCTCAGGCAGCTGCTGAGCTTTGAATCTGGAGCAGCCCAGCTCAGCCACTCCCTGCTCAGCCTGGTGGCCTCGGGGGCTCAGCTTTGGCACCCGGCCCTGGTGCAGGGGGTTTGCATGCTGTTGCAACGGCTCTGGGTGTGGGGACAGGCTCCTCAGGGCAGGGAGTGGGGCCCCAGCTGGGCCTGGCAGGGAGCTGGGTGCTCAGCCTACAAGAACTTGGGGGATCAGAGGCCCGTGTCATCTTTACATGGGAAAATTGCGTAAGATTGGACAAGTGCTGCTACTTGGGGAGGAGGAGAGGCCGGGTGGAAGGAAGGTGACACAGGGAGACCCAGGACCCCCCAGGGCTGAGCGTAGGGCAGAGGCCCAGCTTCCGACTGTGACCCTGGGGGACGCAGAACCGGGAGATAGGCCACAGCTGTGCTGTGCTCCGAGTATCAGCCAAGCTCTCTGAGCTCCAGCGGGCTCCCTGCCTTCCTGCCAGGGGGAACAGGTCAAAGCCTGTGGCCTGGCTGTGGCCCTACGCCCACACAGCCCCAGAATGCTCCTCCCTGAGGATCAAGCCCAGCTTCCCACAAACCCTGCTCAGCCGACCCACCTTTAGTGTTCCCCCACTGCCTGGGTCTCCGTGCAGCCCCCCCGGCCCTTTCTTACCTCTGGGCCTTTGCACCTGTTGTCCTCACTGCCTTCCCAGGGCTGGGATCACAGCCCTCTGAGAGTCCGGTGAGCCCTCCAGCACCCCACCCTCCCCCCCACAGCCCTACAGGTCTGTGGTGCCCCAGGGCCCACACGATCCTGGTATGCGGTGGGCGGTCTCTGAGAGTCCCCTGACTTAATGACTGTGGGGAAGCGGTGGGGGCGGGGAGGAGGCAGAGAGAATTCAGGCTTTGGGGCAGACCGCTCTGCCAGCCAGGGATTAAATCCAAAAAGCAGTTTGTGCCTCAGCGTCCTCATCTGTGGCAAGGGCAATTAACGTCCTCATTGGAAATGTCTCTTGGCCGCACCTCGACTTCTGAATGTCGAAGTCTCGCAGGAGACCACCGGTCGTCGCGTGACACCAAATGTGGCCTTCCCTTGGGACTTGTACAAGTAGGGCCTGCCCTAGCGGGGAAGCTGGTCGGGCAGGAGTCAAGAGAGGGAATTTCCACTCTCTTTGAGAAAGAAACCCCAAACTTCAAAGGCTGGGTGGGGTGGCCCAACCCTGAGCCCCAAGTTTGTTCCCAAGAAGGCCACTTCACGTGGACTTTGTGCCAACCTGCTCCTGGGTCCCCGGAGCCCAACAGGCCTGGCCACGAAGGGAGCTGTACTAGTGACTCAGAGGGGCCCCAAGGGAATCCTGACATCCGTGTTTCGAGGCAGGGCCCCCTCAGCCCACCTCGTCCTCCAGGGTGTGGACAGAACCACAGAAAGCCTGCGAGAACACAAGTCCCTGCCCCTGACCCGCTTCCCCACACACTTCAGGAGCACTCCCGGGTAGAATGGCCGCCACGGCAGCGTCACAGGCACGGGGGACAGACAGCCGGCTGGGCTTGCAGGCACTGGGTGGGGGGTGGTGGCCCTGTGAGGCCAGAGAGGTGGCTGCTGGGAACGGGAGGAACTGTGTCCCTTTTGGGTACTCTGGGAACTCCGGGGACACTAGTGTCCGGCCGAGTTGCGGAGGTGGAGGTTGACAGGAAGGCAGTGGGAGACCTGCTGTCCTGGCTGCAATCTGTCCCTTGGTTCCCAGAATCGAGGCCCAGGCCCCACCAGGGAAGGTCCCGGCCATCACAGCGTCCCGTCACCTTGGCACTTGGGCTGTGGGAGCCGAGCTCTGCCAGGCAGGCAGGACATTGGCCTCTGGGGCCCCCGGAAGGGATGTGAGGGACAGCGATGTCGGGGGAGGGAAATTACCAAGGCCTGTGAGGGGAGGAGGCAGGTGGGCCAGGGCAGGGCCCGGGGGCTAGGAGCAGGGAGGCCCTGAGAGAGCTGTGGGCCGGGGACCTGCATGCGGTCCCGGGGAGAGGCCCTGGGCAGAGGTGAGGGAGGAGAGCTGGAGCCTCCAGCTGGGCACCCCCCAAGAAGAGCCCCGGGTGCCTGGCTGGGCCCTGACTAGGGGTGCAGGGCGGTAGGAGTTGTGGGGCACACCGCAGGGCCGACCACAGATGCTGGGGAACCCCACGGGAGTCCCCAGGCTGAGGGCTGGGAAGGGGTGCTGGCTTTTTGGATTCTGAGGAGAGTGCCTCCTGCTCTCTGAGTTTATGCCTGGAGAATGTCACCGCCCTCCGTAAAGTGCCCCCTGCCTGGCCCCGAGGTACGGGGGACCCCCCAAAATTTCAACATCTCAAACAATGGGGACAGGATGTACAGCTTTATTCTCCTCCACGAGCTCCTAGGGGGAGGCCTTGCCGTGGGCGCCTCTGGTGGGGGGCGGGCCAGCCCCCGTGCCCAGTGAGAACACAGGCCCCACACGGATTCCGCCCCCACAGCGGCAGCCAGGGGACCATGAACAGGCCTGCCTTCGCTGGCAGGGACTGGCGGTGGGGGCGAGGCGGCCTCCTGGAAGCCCTCATCCCATGTGCTGACCTGGGGTGGCCCTGTGGGCTCTCTCGGGGTGCCTGGCTCCCAGGAGGCCCGGGGGTGGGTGCTTGTGCGGAGTGAATTCGCCCCTGAGGTGTGAGCGAGCCGTGGAAGGAGTGGCGGGTCGGTGCGCAGGGGAGCACAGGCGTGGCTGGTGCAGGGGACGCCCAGACCTCTGACCCGCCTGCCCCGTGCGCGGTGGATCCGGGCACTCGAGGCCAGAGTGGGAGGAGCCCTCGTGGGAGGCCCCGCAATGGGGTGGAGGGTGTCGGGGAGGACCGGGTGGCCGGGACCCCGGGAGAGGGCCGAGGGTCCCTCAGAGGCGGGTTCCCTGAGGTAGGGGGGCTTCCCGCCCCGGGGTGGGAGCCCGAGGAGGGGGCCGGCGGCCCCGGGGGAAGCAGGGAGGAGCACAGGAGAGACAGGGACTCTTCCCGCCTGCGTGGCCGAGTGCGGGGAGCGGGGCAGGCTGGCGACGGCCTGCGAGGGGCCGGGTGAGAGCCGGGGGCCCGCCCGTGGAGCGTGGGCTCAGCAGGCCGCCCGGAGCAGCGCCCACAGCAGGCTGACGGAGGCACTGAGCCACAGAGCCCCGTGGCTGCCCGCCAGGCCCGCGGCCGCGTTGCGGTTGCACTGGCTGCCTTGGCAGCAGGAGACAGAGAGGGTGCGGCCGTCCGAGGACATTGTGCTGTTGGGGCACACCGGGGAGCAGGACTTCATGACCAGGATGCCACCGGGGTTTGCTGTGGAGAGAGGGGCGAGGGCCGTGGGTGGAGGGCTCTGTGCGTCCCCCGCCCGGCCCGCCGCGGCCCGGGGCTGCCGGCACCGCAGGCCCCGTCCGCTTCCAGGGCTCCCAGGGGCTCCGTTGTAGTGGGAGTTGGTTAGAGCAGGGGTGGGGTGGCCGGGTGACGGTAGCCAGCCCGGGCAGAGCAGAGGGACAGGCAGGCTGCAGCGGGACGAGGAGGGTGTCGGGGGCCGGTCCCCACCTGCTCAGGACCCACCTCTGTGCACAGTCCCCCCGCCCGCACGTGGGCCCACGGGGGGGGGGGGGAGTGGGGACACCAGACGCCCCAGGAGCAAATTCTCCGGTCACACGTGATGAGTGGTCATGACCGCGCTCAGCTATTACAGAACAGGGCAGTGTCCACAAACCCTGTCCTGAGCTATTGCCGAGGAGACGGGAAGGATGGGGGCAGGTGCTGCCGGGGACATTGACCCAGCGTGGCCACCTCCTCCCTGGCTGAGCCCCGGCCCCTTCCCCTGAGAGACGGGTATTAGGTGGGCCGTTGGGGGGCCGAATCGAAGGGCCCACCGGTGCACTGGGCGTGGCACTCCGCGGGAGCCACAGCAGCCCCGACATTTACCTTTGTCACAGGCAAGACCCCTTGGCACTTGGCGCTTTGCTGCGCTTTGGGCCTCCCCCGCCCCTCCCCCAGGATTGCCAGCAGGGGGTCAGGAGACACCTCCATCTGCTGGTGATGCTGGGAGCACACGGGCGTGACCACCGACCGGCCTCTCGGCGGCCGCGGGTCCCGTCCCCCAGTTCCTGCTCCGGGATCCCTCCTGTTCCCCCTCACGCATCAGCACCCTCCCCACTCGGGGGGCCTCTGCTCACGGCTCCCTCTGAGGAGCACCCCCCCCCCCATTGTCATCCAGGGCCATGACCGCTCGGGGAGCACCGCCTGGCAGGACACACGGGTGGACAGACAGACTCAGCAGATGGGCAGTGAGGAGCAAACAGGAGGTGGGGTAAGGGGGGGGGGATGGGGGTCTAAAGGAAGCCCCCACCCCGGGGAGGGAACGGGGGCCCTCAGGGTGTCTGGTCCTGTGTGGGTGTAAGAACTCATGCTTCAGCGACAAAAGGCACCCATGGGGGGGGGGGAGGGGAGGGTCCCGGCATGGGGGGGACCACCGGGACCAGCTCCTCCCCAGCCCTCCCACCCACCCTTCTTTGTGCCACAGCCAGAGCCGCAGAGCACAGCGGGTGCTCAGGGGCCATCGGCCAGGTGACTGAAAGAGAACACGACCTGCCTGTGCCCCACACGCCCAGGACTTGGCCAGAAGTAGGGGAGCGTCCCCTAGGCCCTGAGAAAGTGACCTGGTCCTTGGGCAGGGTCCTTCTCCGCCTGACGGGAGCAGGTCCGGGAGGCATCGAGGGGTTTGTGCTGCCTCCTCACAGCGTCCCTGCACCAAGGAGGGGTGGGGTCCAGCCAGACACCCCGTCTCCCCGTAATAAGGGGGCTCTGCGTCCCATGTGGGAGGGCCTTTATAATCATCGAGGTTCACAGGGAGCTGGGGCCCCAGCGAGGCTGCCTGGCTCATCCAGGGCATGTGACGTGCTGTCGGGACCTCCACAGACAGGACACCAACGGGGACAGGGACCGGTGGGGGGAGGGGGCTCCTCACCCCCTCCCAGAAGCAGTCGCTCCTGCCTCCTGGACCCCACACGGCCACCTGCGGCCAAACCTCAGCACACATGCCTCCCCCCTCTCTCAGGCCGCTCAGGGACCCAGTGTCTCTGCAGCATCTTCCAACCCCCCCCCCACCCCTCACTTCAGGGTCCCACCCTGTGCCTGCTGCCCCTGCAGGCCAACTTCCCCACTGCCCTGTCTAGTGACCCGGTCAAGCTTCCCACCCCTCGGGGCCACCACAGCGACCGGGCCCCTCACCTCCCTGCCTTGCTCAAACTCCTACCATGTGACCTTCTGTGGCCCCCCCTCGCACCCTGACCCCGCCTGCCAAGGTCACCATCAAGCACCACTTGAGAGCTCGGGGCCCCAGCCCAGCCCTTGACGGCTCAGGGAAGAACCAGACCCGCAGAGGGACTTGGGAGGTCAGAGGAAGGAGGGAGCCTGTCCTAGGGTTCCGGGCACGGGGGCGGGGGGGTCGTCTGAGGGAGGCAGGCTACAGGTGTGGCCGGGAAAGGCAGGGTGATGGTGACAGGCCTCGGGGCCGAGGCCGTGGGTCCTGTCATGATGCCATGGGCCGGGCTGCCCCCGCAGCCCTGTACCCCACCCTGTCCTCCAGGCGCCGGCCTCCCTCCAGGCCCAGTCTTGCCGAATCCCTGTGCGGCCTGCTCCCTCCCGCATCTCTCACTCGGGCTCCCTCTGACTCGAGCGGGAAGGCCACATCTGGCCTTGCTCTGCGGTGTCGGGTCGGGGTGTCGGGGTGGGGGTGTCGCTGGGCTGCTCCTAGCCCACCTCCCACCAACACGGAGGCGGGCTCCGGCAGAGTGGGCGGGTCCCTACCCCCTCCGGCACCGCAGGGGGGCCCCTGGCTGGGCTGTGGGGGTGCGTGCGGGGTACTCACTGGCCTGGGTGATCACACAGTACTTGTCAGTTGGGGCGCACTCCACCAGAGACTCGCAGTCCTTGTGGCCACAGCACACGTGACAGTGAAGGGCCCGGGCTGGGGGGAGGAAGCAGGGACCCCTGTCAGCGTGGGCTGGGGAGAGCCTGGGGGCCATGTCTGGCCCTCTCTGAGCCTCCGCCACCCCCCCTTCCCTCCGGAGGTGCTCCCGGTCCCCGGGGACGGGGCTAGAGACTCGGCAGGCCGGTCAGCAGGAGCGAGGGGGCCCTGGGACGGAGGAGGGTTAACTCCGGGGGGGATCTGGGCTCTGCTTCTCACTGCCGCTGCCCCTCTCTGAGCGACACAGTCCTCCCTATGAGATGGGACCGAGCACAGCCTGAGGCTGCCCGGATGACAAGTCACAGGCTCTTGGCCCCTGCCCCACCCTCTTGTGCTGGGGCTCCCGGCCTGCACCGCGGCCTGGACCCGAGGACAGCGGGGGCTGGGAGGGTTTTGCGCACCGTTGGCACCAAGGGCTGCTTAGTTAACAGGAGGGAACAGCCCTGCCCTCCCTGCCCGGGGCCTGCCAGCGGCCCCTACCCCAGACTGATCAGTGGACAGTCCACAGCAAAAGGCCCTGGTGACCCCCCGCCCCGTGCACTGTGACCGGCCCCAGGCCCCGACCACAAGGATGCAGGACAAGGCTCCTGGCCTGGAGGAGCCCGCAGGCTTCCCGGGGGGTGGGGGCGGCCAGCTGAGGTTGGGATGGAGTGGGGTGAGTGAGATAGAGTGACACTTTGTGGGACACCTGGCCCAGGTGTCTTCATAGAGGGAGGGGGCCATCTGGGAGGGCTTCCTGGAGGGGGTGCCCCTGGAACTGCGAAGGGGCCATTGGGCAGGTGGGAGAGCCAGCGTGGAGGGGCACGTGCTGCGAGATAGGGCACGTCTGTGCCAGGCCTGGGGGGCTGTGGTGTGCCCGCTCCGACGTCAAAGCCGGCACCTGTGGAGTGGGGTGACAGCATCTTCCACACACGGCTCAGCGGACATCAGGGACCCCTTTCCCTGGGGAAGTGGGGACACTTGTGGCTGAACCACGGGTGATGAGGTCAAGCTCAGACAGACCCCAGGCTCAGAGGCTTTCTTCCCAGGTTAGGGCTCTGGAACACCCCCAGGAAAAAGAGGCAACTCTGGGGGTGACCCCTGGCTGTTCCTATGCTCCTGTCTGCAACCGAGTCTGGTCGGGTGGGGGGGACACTCCCAGCTTCCTCTGAACTAGAAACTCACATTGCCTCTGTTTCCCCCTCAGGGGTCGGAGAGTCCCTGTGTGGGGGGATCTCCACACTGGGGAGGCCTCACTGGGGCCTCCGGGCAGCCGCCCCTCACCGTTGTGCCAGCCTCTCTTCTGACAAACACCTTGTCCCCTGCCCCGTCCCCAGAGCCAGCCTCGAACCTCTGCCCAAGTGTCCCCTCCATCTGTGTTTCCGGCCTCCTCGGGATGGGCCTGGTCTCCGAGGCGCCTCTGTCTCTGCCTTCCCCCCAGGCGGTTCCCCAGACAGGCCGGAGGCCCCAGCTCTCCCACCTCCACTCGGGGCATGTGGAGGGGGCTATTATCCCTGGGTGGTAATTATTCAGCTGCTAATCACAGGCTGGATCACCCCCTCCCCGGGGCCCCATTTCCGGTGGCCCCAAAGCAGCAGGTGCTCTCGTTCAAGGTCACACAGCCAGCAAGAGGGGCTGGGAGTGACCAACTCATTTCCCTGATTCCAGCACCGAGAGTCCTGCCTCCCAAGAAGCCCCTTTGTCCAGGAAAACAGGACACTGGCCTCCTGGCTGGTAGCCTGTCCCCCTGTCGGCCCAGAGCTCTGCAGACTCAGGCCTGTCACCGGCTCTTTCACCCACGAGAGGCAGATATACTAGAAACTATGCCCAAAGGGACACAAAGGTCTCCAGGTCTCCCCCCCCCGCCACACACACACACTCCTCAGGGGGAAGCCACGCCCAGCAGCTGTCTGTCCCCAACCCTCCCACCTGGGTCAGTGGTTCTTACCCAGGTCAGTGCACAGAGCGGCCAGAAGCAGAAAGAGCAGGAGTGGCCTCATCGTGGGGCATCCACCGGCTGGGACTGGGGAGCGGCCGGCACCAGGTGCCTTTATATGACTGGCCTCTTCGCCGGGTCAGACCTAGTAATTTAGCTGGAGCTGAACTTGGGACGGCAGGGCCAGCCTGACTCACGCTGCCTGGGCTCCCCTCTGCCCCACCCCCAGGGCTCCGGGGGCTCTCAGGTCACCTGTGCCTTCTCTCTGCCTGCCTCCCTGTCCTGAGCCTTTGGCCTCCCGGTCCCTCGAGGTATCACGAGGCCCCAGGCCCGGCTGGGGAGAAGGGAAGGTCTCGATGGTCTATGGGTGACAGCCCACGCTTGGGGCCTGGGGGACACAGCCCTGCCTGGGTCTTCCGGGTAAGCACAGCCATTTCTCCTGTGTCTCTCCCCTGGCCAGGCCAGGCCAATCAGGGAGGCGCCAAGCCCATTTGAGTGGGGACACTGAGACACTGCAGGCTGAAGCCTGGCTTTGGACCAGCGCGTCTCAATTTTTGTGCGCGCACACATCACAGGGACCCTGGTGAAATGCTGAGTCTGAGGCCCTGGACCCTGCATCCCTGACAAGCTCCTGGAGAGGCCGGTGCTGCTGGGCTGCAGGGATGACCGAGCAGGGGTGGGCAGGGCCAGAGGGGCCCAGCATCTCAGCTGGCACTGAGTCACTGCCCGTTGGCCTCCAGGCCGGGCTTGGGGGACCCTAAATGACAAGGGTGCCCCGGGAGGATGCAGGGACCAGCCTGGGCACAGTGGGCTGCCCCCAGTTGCTGTTTTGGGGTCTGGCTAGGGTTCCAGAGGCCGAAGGTTGGAGCTCACACCTCCTGGTGTTTCCACTGCGTCCCTTCCGAGGGCCACCCGCCTCTCTCTTCTGGCGGCCGGAGTCCCCTCCCCAGCGACCAGAGCCTCCCTTCCAGATGCAGTTCCGACCGTGTCACCGTCCACCGAGAGCTCTGCAGGCACACACTGTCCACATAAGCCCGCCTCGCCTGGCCTCCCCTGTGTCCTCCAGCCTCCCCGCCCTCCCCTCGGCCTCCAGAGTGAAGCCACGTGCCTCCATGCCCTCACCCGGGCCCGGCCCGATGCCCGGAACACCCTTCCCTCCTTTCCTTCCCCGGCAGAATCATTATCTTTGTCCGGAACATTCTTAGACCCACTATTCCTGCCTGTGCCCTGGCGGCGCCTGCCTGGAGCCCGTGTCCTTCCCCAGGTCCCCCGCAGGGCCTCTGCTCCGTCACCCACGGAGGCTGGGCCAGCTGCTCACCCCTAGAACCAGGTGCACAGGCCGGGAGCCACGTGCATGGACGTGGGGCCCTGGCGGTGCAGCAGGGGTCAGACCCGCGCTGGGACAAGCTCTCTCCACACCGTCACCGCCTAGCAAAGCGTCAAGGAGCCTGGAACACTGATATTTCATATTGGCTGTTTTTAAACTTTGTGTAGAACTTTCTCAATTTCAGATGTATGGCGTGTGGGGTCCCATCTGCCACGGTCCCCAAAAGACCGGGATGGGCTCACCCTTATCAGGAACCTGCTGAGAGTGTCGCGAGGGCGCAGCAAACGCACGAGCTACAGTCTCTGCGTCCGGAACGAGGGCACATCAGTGTGCTGAGAAGGGAGGGGTAAGGCCTGCGCAATCCCGGGGTTGACTCCGTGCATCTCGCCCCGTCTACTCTACCCCGTCCACGCCTCCCAAACCCTCTAATACGCTGCACGGCATCTACCGAACTCCTCCCACCTTCATCTGCCATCAGAGCTGGGTCACTTTCTGTGGCCACGGACCGTGACGGTTAGCTGGGCTTTGCCCAGCAGCACCTGGCTTCCTTGGTCTGAACCCCTGCCCTGCACGCAGCGGTCATGAGATAGAGACCAGACTCCGAGGACCGAGCTCCTTGCCAGATTTCACCTCATCCTGACCTCAGGCCTGAGAAAGTTCTCTCCTCTGCTGCGAGGGTTACAGGACTGGGAAGGGTGCGATAGAGCCCAGACTGGTGCCAGGATACTAGAGCGTAAGGCAGGTGGCCGGCCCTAGGTCCAGCTCAGAGGTCAGCGGGGAGAGGCCAGGCGAGCGCCCAACGGCCAATAGCATCCTTTAGTTTTCCAGCAGGGCCCAGTCTGGGTTCAGGGAGGGGGATCCCCTCCCTACAAGTGCCAGCTGCCAGCGCTCTTTGGGTGACGCCGACCACGGCCAGCCCCTCCTCTCACTGAACTCAGACCTGCTTGTCACCTTTGTGGCACCCCCAGGCCCCAGGTAACCCTGCCTGGGCCTCTGTGCTTGTCTGAGTGTGCAGCCGGACAGCTGTGGGTGGGGAGGGAGCCTGGGACTCTGGGATCCCCCTGCCCCAGGTCACAGACGATCGTTGGTTCCACGGCTCTGATTCCTACTGAGTGTCAGGCTCGGGCCCTTGGTGCAGGGGTACGGAAATGCGGGGCCGAGTGGGCTGGTGGACCCACACTAAGAGAGATCAGCCAGCTCAGGTGGTGGGCACCCCGTGCCCGGCCTGGTTCTATCAATGCCAGTGGCCGCTACCTGGAGAGGTACCAGGTGAGAGCTGCCTTTTGAAGTAGGGCTGGAGGGAGGGGACCCTCGAAACTACAGGAAAAGCCAATGCAGAGGAGCCGGCTGAGCCAGGGCGCCAGGGCCCCAAACTCTCCACGCAAGCAAAGTGGGCTGCACCCTCCCCAGCGGGCGCAGCGTGGCTCAAACTGGGGTCCGTATTCCTGGGGATCTGTGAGCACTTTCCCCTCTCATAGGGCCACTTGGGGAACCCGGAACTTCGTGCATCTCAAAAAGCCTTTCGGGCAGAGGTTCTGCAGCTCAAGGGGTGGGAGCCCTGGGAAGGGCCTGCCTATCTGGGGAGCCATCCTTCAAGGACAGAGCGAGGGGGGGGGGGGTGGACCTACCCCCTCATTGAACTAATTGGGCTCCTGAAACTTTACAAGCTGGGTGTTCTCCAATTAAGGTCCAGACTCCCACCCCCGACGGCAGGGACACATGGCTTCCCTCGCCTGGCGTAGAACTCCACTCCTCAGAGTGGCTGAGAGAGAGACGTGGGGCTTCCTGTCCCACAGGTGCGTAGGCAGGTGAGGGAACTGGGGCAGCAGGTGAGGCCGTGGACTTGCCAGGACAGAAGAACTTCATCCCACCTTCCAGGGAGAGACCTTGGCCCCCGTTAGGAACCCCCAGACCTCCCCGCGAACCAGAGGCAGAGTCCAGCCCCTGCCGCCCCCTCCCTCTCTCCTACCCTGCCCTTGGCTCCTTCTTTCTACCCTGCCTCTGACCCCTCTTCCCTCCGGTGCTGGGAAGGAAGGGAAGAGGACCCAGAATTCGAACGGAGGCCCCTTCCTGTTGGGCAGGGGCCGGGAAAGGGGGGCTCGTGTGCCTCCATTAGCCAAAGGGGACTCCTGTGCTCTGACCCTGGTCACACCCTAAGCCCTCATCATGTTCATGCGCTGAGCCCTGACCCTGAAGAAGGGGTTCAGGACAGTCCCCACCCCCTCCTCCCCAGCCATTCGTATCACCCTGGCCCCTGGATTATTTTGAGCTGTAGGAACTTGAGACCCTGAGGGCTCAGGAGCACTTTTGCCCCTCCCTTAACTACATAGAGGAATGTAAATTGGGCGTCTTTCCCAAAATAAGGGTTATTAGCAGACATAGGTTTTATCTGAGCGACCCATCTGGATGGTAAGGCAAACATCTAATTACCAAACATCACCCTGTGAAACGCATTCTTTCCTTCTGAAATCCCAGACCCCCTCCTCAGGTCAGAGTGACATCTGTCCCTCGTTTCCCCCCCCCCCCGCCTTTGGAATTGCCCTGTCTTTGTGGATTCTCCCTATGAAATTCGATTTTCTCCTGTTCATCTGTCTCAGGTAGATTTGATTCCCAATGCAGCTAAAAGGATCCTGAAGGGAACAGGAGTTCTTGCCCTCCGTGAAGGGGTGAGGCATTCTCGCTCCCTGACGCTGGTCACATACTGAGAGAACCTGGCCACACTCTGAGCCTTGAGCCCCTTCACGGGCTGAGCCCTGGCCCTGGCCACAGAGAGGAGAAGCTTCTCTGGTCTTGGGGCCTGCAACCAGGGCATGGGAAGGAGCAAAGAAAGGCCGGTTTGTCTGGGGCGGAGGGGGCCCCACAAAGGCCTTTAACAGCAGCTGGAGGGACCTGGCTGGTGAGACTCTTTGAGTGCTCTGAGCAGAAAGTTTGGTGTTTTGAGTCATTCTGGCCTCTGCCCTCCCTGGCCCTGGCCCGCTGCCTTCCACTTTCCTACAGCAGGGAGAATACCAGCTTCTCTGTATCTACCCTGAGGGATCCCAGCCTCAGGGTTTGGGGTGCTCTGAGGCTGCACGCACAAGCACAATGGGCTGCTTGTCCGGACGTGCCCCAGATGGCCTCTCTGAGAGGTCAGACTGTGACGGGGAGGGGGGAGGTGGCTGGGGGTGGAAATTCCCTCTGGGTGCCCGGGGGTGGGGTGTCTGCTGCTCCAGTTCTGGTCCGTCTGGACAGCAAGGAGCCAGGATGCAGGGATGCCCGATGCCAGCCCGGGCAGCTGGTACTTCCCAGGAGCCACAAGATGGCAAACCGGATAAACAAGGATGTGCCCCCTGCTGGCACTCTGCGGGGCACACCTAATGGCCCGGCCTGCCCTCCCCTGCAGGTGGGGCCCCACAGCCAGCTTCCCAGAAGAAAGGCACCGGCAGTGAGCCAGGAAGGGTGCACGGGCGCTCGCTGGCCGGGGCAGGGGCCGAGGCGGACCAGGAGGCCGTCTCAGGGAGCGTGTGCCTCTCCCTCTCAGGGTGCTCTTGAGTTCTGTCCCAGCAACTTGATTCGGAAGTCACGGCACTCTCTGGGCAGAGGCTGGCCGTGGAATTCTATGTTCCATCATCCTGCTGCCCAGGGATCGTGTCATGAGCACGCTGTGAAGGCGCACACACGGGTTGTGTCTTTCCACAATGACGGCTTTATTCAGTCACCCGACAAGGCTGACACCATCATAGAGCAGGTTCTGGGTTCCAAACGCAGGGACATTTCGCCACGTGATTAACTTGGCTTCTTCCACGGCACCCGGAGCGGAACACGAGACAGGCCACACGACAGGCAAGGCAACGGAAGGGGGTCAGACGCCAAGTCAGTCTGCGGGCGCACAGTGGAGAGGAAGCCTCGGTCCCGTCCGAGCCAGCTCTCGGCACTCACTGCTCATCACGTTCAAGCCCTTGAAGGATCTCGGGGCTGTTCGGAGACCAGTCGGGCAGAGGCCTCGGCCGCAGCTGCCCTTTTGAGGTGGTCACACATAGAGGGGTCGTGTCTGAAGAGTCTGACGGTTTGCTGCAAAAGTCTGCCCCTTTTAAGGGGGTTTAGTTGGTCCCGGGGCCCCAGCGGACCTCCTCTGCTTCGGCTTGTCGTCGGTTCCGGGGTGTCCGCTGATGCTGGTCTGGCCGAGATCTCGTGGCAGCGGTGTCCTTCACCGCCTGTGTCGCTGCTTGACACAGGCCCCCGCTGGACCCGAGTGACTCCACCTTGCTGTCTGCAGACGGCCAGCAGCAGGTACAGCTCCTGCCCTCCGGCATCCAGCTCCATCTAGCGCCTCCTACTGGCAACGCAGAGAGGCAGCGGGAAGCCGGGCAGAGGCCGGCGGCTCGGAACCTGAGCCCTGACTTGGCCAGCACCCTCCCGCCACTGAGGCCGCACCCCCAGGCCTCCTTCAAGCCCCAGAGAGCAGAGTGGACGATGCTCGAGCCAAGGGCGACCAGCGGGAAGCCGGGGCCTCCCCGGCATCTCACAGCATCCTCCGCCCTCCCGGCTGCACGAGGGCAGCCTCGGCCGCTCCGACTCCCTCCCACCACCCTTTCGGGCCTCAGCCGCGTGTGAACTCACGCACCGAGAAGCGGCCCACGCCCCTGCCTGCCCCGCGCTGCCCTGCCGCGCACGCACGCGGGCTCACACGCACACGTGCGCGTGTGCCCTGACCCACGCCACTCACGCGCATGTGCACACGTGCTCACAGGCCCCCGGCCTGGCCCAGCTTCTCGGCCGTCACGGGGCGTCGCTGGGCAGGGCCTCGGCCTGTCACGGGGCTGGCTCTCCTTCCCAGCTGGCGGGGCCTGGGCGCACCGGGGCTTCGCACAGGACTGGCTGAGAGCGCCACGGGAGGGCCGGAGGGAGGACGCGCCGGGGAGCCCAGGGGGCTACGGCCCCCTCCCCGCAGAGGCTGCTGCACTGTGTCGGGGCGGCCGGGCTCTGGGGTCTGCGGACCGGCTGGTCTGGTCTTGGCTGGGTGGCCTCTCCTTCTGCAGCTTGACATCCTGTCGTAAGCTGGTGGTAATGGTGTCCTCCCCTGGGGTGAAAATGGAAGGGGATAGAGTGTGTGATGCGTCCGTCCGGTACAGTCCGGAATCAGGAGACGATGTGCCAGTGAAGAGGAGGGTGGTAAGGTCAGGGCTCCAAGGCGTGGGGTTTGCTTCAAGCCATTGGGAAGACGGGGGTGAAAGGGGACAGACCGCAGAAGGGCCGGGAAGGCCCCGTGCAACAGAAGGGACCCAGGAAGCTTCTAGGGCTCCAGAGAGCGAGGCTGCCAGACGGCCGTGGAGCAGGGTGACTTCGGGGCCACTCTCCTCACCGGAAGACAGCAGGGGACGGCCGAGGCCACGCTGACTGGGGAGCCTGGGCCTTCCTTGCCGGGTCCAGACCTCGAGCTCACACCCTTTTGCCAGGTAGGTCAGGGTCCGGCGGGGTGGCCACGGCCACCTTTTCCCAGCTGGGCGGGCACCAGGCGAGGTGGCTTTGAAGGGGAACGTCGCGTCCCCAGCGCTACTCCGCGGCCCTCCATTCCCAAAGCCCTGCGCAGACGAGCCCAGGTTCCCCCTCTATCTCATTCTCCACGCTACCCTGTTTGTGCGTCCGCCGAGGCCCCTCTACAGGAAGGGAGCATCTGCCGGGCCCAGCTTGGCACCTGCCACCTGGAAGGCCCTGTGTCGCTGTGGCAGGATCGTGTCTGGGACCCAGAGAGGCCAGCTGGCTGGCCTGGGGGCTGGGACCCCCTGCTGGTGACACCACCTTGTTGGCCGTGCTCCAGAAGCCCGGCCGGTGGGCAGACAGGGGCTTGGTGCCTCAGCCACCTGGACCCTCGGTCTGCAAACAGGAGCCAGGTGAGAGAGGACTTGTCCAGAAGGAGATGGGAGGGCCCCCCCCTCCCCCCCACTGGTCATGCAGTCATTCGTTCAGTCCACAAACACCTATCGTGCCTCCCACGTCTTGGGCACCATGCTTGGCTTTGTGCCACGCGGCCTCAGCTGGGAGTGGGAGGGCCAGTGGTTTTCACAGGAAGGAGGGCCCCGGGGGCATCAGGGGCATCGAGTGCCGGCGAGGCTCCCACACCTGGCTGGGTCCTCCCGGCAGCGAGGCCTCGGGCAAGCTTCCTGCCTCACTTCCCTCGTCTTTACCACAGGGACCTCCATGTGGCCAACCGTGAAAGGC
Source organism: Panthera leo (assembly GCF_018350215.1). NCBI lineage: Eukaryota > Metazoa > Chordata > Mammalia > Carnivora > Felidae > Panthera > Panthera leo. The sequence continues at coordinate 81,647,225 of NC_056695.1, forward strand.
ACTGATGCGCATCTAATGAGATGATGCCAACGGGCACCATTCGTGCTCACCTGTACCCTCTGCCTCGTGCGCGGTTCCCAGGGCTGACACTAGACTTCCTGGCCTGGGGCTCACTCTTGGCCTCCATCCCTGGATCTTAGCAACGCCAGCAAACTGGTGCCCCCTTCAGTCCCCAAGGCCCCCAGCAATGACAGCTGGGGTTGAGGAGTCTGTCCGCCTCACTCCTTCACCCGGGTGGGACGGCTCTGGGGTGAGGGTTCTACACAAACACCAGGCGATTCCCCTGGGATGAAACCCGTGGCCTGCAGGGGTGACTGGCTGGATGATGCCTTCTCTCTCTCGTGTCCCCTAGAGATGGCCCTTTGTGGCCTGAATGAGTCACTTGCTCTCCGATCCTCAGCTCAGGGGCTGCTTCTAGGGGAGCTCAAACCTGGCACCCTCGGTAGCCGGCCTGTGGTCGATCAACCAGCAGCCGTGGCAATGATAATGAGGACCTCAGTTGTCGCGGGAACCCTTGGACAGGCTGCAGGCATCCGCACAGTAGACCAGACTTCTATCTGCGTCTGTGGTTTGATGTTCCCTGGGCTACTGAGTCCAGGAACACATTCCCAAGTGGTAGCTGAACGGGATGTCTCCCCACCAAGGGAGCCCTGTCTCTGGCAGCGGCCGTGGGGAGGCAGGCCTGGGCCGAGAACCACAGGCGCTGGGCCAAAGTCTGGCTCCACGTTGTAGCTGGGGCGGTGGAGGGGGTGGGGCGTGCTTGGCACCGAGGCTTAGAGCCTCGGTCTCCCGAGTTGGGTTTGGGGGCCTTCCTCCAGGCTGGCCCTGAGAGTCAGACAGGGGTAGAGTGCTCTGTTACCTGCAAAGCCCGGCCATCCTCCTAGACCCCTCGGAGCCCAGACGGTCCAGGAAAGGTGTGTCTACACAGGCATCGTGCATGACCTCCGAGGAGGGTCGAAATGTGACAAAGATTGTGATCTCAGATGCCGTTAATTGGAAGGACCGATCCAAGGGTAGGGAGAGGGATTCTTAAGGAGGGGAGACGAGAGAGAGAGAGAAAGGGGGAAGAAGGGAGAGGCAGAGACAAGACAAAGAGAGACGCGGGGGCAGGGAGGGAGCCCCTCGGGGGTGCGCGGGGAAGGTTCAGCAAGCAGCTCACCCACAAAACTGTGCGGCTGTATCTGGGCCTAAGTTTACTCCCGGTCATACGCTCATGAAAGATACGTGGCGCACCAGTCACAGAGGAGAAGGAAATACACCGGACTGTCTGTGGGGCGTCCCACGCGGCCAGCAGACGCGTTTGCTCGCAGCCGAAGCGAGGCGCCCATTCTGCCTGGGCGGCTGACTGAGAGTTGTGTCCGTGTTGGACGGCAAGAGGCACTTGCCTCCGCAGAGATGCCACCTGGGGGCTCCCGATCGCGGTTGTCAAACCCCCGGCCTTGGGCCACTCACAAGGCTAACGGCTACGATCGCTTCCGCGTGGGCAACGGTCTCTCTCATTTTCTGAAGTCCAAGCAATCGACAACACGATAAACCCAGACGCGACTTTGTCTCCTGCCGATTTCCGTCCGCCGAAGGGGTGCACAGCGCGCGGGGAAGGGGCGCACAGTAGCCCCGCCACGGCGCGTGTCTGCCGTCGCCACCGGCTAGGAACAGCAGGCAGAGTGGGGAGAAGGGAAGAAAGGACGCGGAGAGAAAGCATTAAGTAGGAAAGTGAGGCGGGAGCAAAGGGAGGGAGAGGGGCTGTGCGGTGGGCTGGGCTCAGACCCAGAGCGGTCAGTGGAAAGGGCAGGCAGGGCAGGTGGCGCTGGGGCCACAGCAGGGAGCCTAAGGCTGTTTGCACGCTGGGGCCCCCCACCAGAAGCCCCCCAAGCACATCACGGCCGCCGAGGCTGTAAATTAGAGAACATTTAAAATTCAGCTTCTCTGGGGCGCCTGGGTGGCTCAGTCGGTTAAGCATCCAACTTCAGCTCAGGTCATGATCTCACAGTCTGTGAGTTCGAGCCCCGCGTCGGGCTCTGCGCTGACAGCCCAGAGCCTGGAGCCTGCTTCAGATTCTGTGTCTCCCTCTCTCTCCCTGTCCCCCCGCTGCTCATGCTCTGTCTCTCTCTGTCTCAAAAATAAAAAAAAAAAAATTTAAAAATAAGATAAAATAAAATTCGGCTCCCCTACCACACTCGCAGCCTCTTAAGCACTCAGCGGCCACCTAGGGTGAGGGACTGGTGGCATCTTAACCGGCCCCGTGTGGAGTGCGGTGCCCAGCAAAGTCTGAGAAGTGTGTCTTTGGATCACAAAAGTTTTCCTCGTCCCGTTTCCCCAACTCCACACAAACCAACAATATTTAGGTTATCTGGACTTCTCAGGGAAAGTGGTTCGTCTGCCTGAAAACCAGATGTGTCTCGTAAGTTCCACTTGTCTAAGTGGCCCCGTGGGGATGACCACAACCCCGTCTCCCTCCGTTTGCCATAGAGAAGAACCCAGAGCCAGCCGTGAGGCTCTGACAGAGACAGGAGCCAGCACTGACCTGCCACAGAACGTTCTACCCAGTCCCGCCTGCTTTCTCTGCTCCTTCCGGAGCACCGCACGCGCCTCCCGTGCACCCGACGAGACCAGGAGCTTCCCAGCAGGAAGAGCTGGGATCCGAAGCAGGCTCCAGGCTCCGAGCTGTCGGCACAGAGCCCGACGCCGGGCTCGATCCTGTGTCTCCCTCTCTCTCTGCCCCTCTCCCACTCCCACTCTGTCCCCCCCCCTCAAAAATAAAAATAAACATTAAAAATAAAATTTAAAAAAAGATGGCGTGAGTGAGGAATGAGAGCTCACCACATATCATTCTTTCCTTCGCTCATTCATTCATCATCATCATCACCTGCCACAGAGAAGCCGCTGCCTTTCCCCCCCTCAGGGGTCCGCCGTAAGGGTTCCCCACAAAAAGCTCTGGGTTTTTCTGGATGGTGTGACAAAGCCTGTGCCGTTTGGGGGAATATTATACACATGGAACGCTGTCGTATGAAGGGAGGCTTGACTTCTTCTCACTTGGCCTGATTCCCTCGGGTTTCGTTCAGGCTGTTGCCCGTGTCACTAGTTGGTCCCTTTGATTGCTGAGAAGTGTTCCACGGCGTGGACGGAGCACGGCCGGTGTCCGCGCTCGCCCGCCCAAGGGCATCTAGGTTGTTTCCAGCCCTGACTGTTTTGAATGAGGCTGCGGGGGTGTTTGCACGGGCACATGTCTTCGTCGCCGGGAGAAGCACCCTCGAGCGACGGCTGGGCCATGCGGAGCTTGCGTGTTCGGTTTTAGAGAAGCTGCCGGACCGTGTTCCTTTGTGACTGACCGTTCGACATCCTTGCCAGCTGCGTGTGGGCAGCCCAGTTTCTCTGCGTCCTCACCGGCATGTGGTGTGGTCTCTATTTTTTTATTGTGGCCTTTCTGACAGGTGACATCTCATTGTGACTAACGCTCAGTTCGCATTTCCACTACGGATGGTGATGTTGAGCATCTTTTTTTTTTAAATGTTTATTCATTTTTGAGAGAGAGAGAGAGAGAGAGAGGGAGAGAGAGAGACAGCGTGAGCGGGGGAGGGGCAGAGAGAGAGGGAGACACAGAATCCGAAGCAGGCTCCAGGCTCCGAGCTGTCGGCACAGAGCCTGATGCGGGGCTTGAACCCACAAGCCTTCGAGCCGTGAGATCATGACCTGAGCCAAAGTCGGACGCTCAACCAACTGAGCCACCCGGGCGCCCCCAGATGCCCCAGATGTTGAGCATCTCTGAGTGCTTGTTGGTGAAGTGTCTGTTCGTGTGTTCTGGTCCATTTTCTAATTGCATTTTCGTCTTTCGAATGCAGAGTTTTGAGAGTTCTCTAGACTGTAGATGATACTTCTTTGTAGGATTCTGTGGCCTGCAGGGACGGCCTCCGCGTCTGTGCCTCATCTTCCCATCGTCTTCACAGGGTCTTTAGCAAAGCAAAACATTTTAATTGTGGGGAAGTGCAATTTATCCATTGTTCCTGCCACGGGTTGTGCCATAGTGTCAAGCTGCGAGCACTTGGCCTGGGCCCTGGATGGTTTCCTTTCCCAAATCTTTCTCATGTTTGTAGGGTCAGTGGACATATCATCTTTTTCATTCCCAGTATGGACCATGTGGGGCCGTGTGCTGACAGCTCGGAGCCTGGAGCCTGCCTCGGATTCTGTGTCTCCCTCTGTCTCTGTCCCTCCCTTACTTGTGCACTCTCTCTCTCTCTCTCTCAAAAATAAATAAACATTAAAAACTTTTTTTAATTAAAAAAAGGAGGGCTTATTTGAGAAGAGCAAAAAATTGCAACCCAGGACAAGCAAGCTAGGTCAAAAGCATTGGAAGGCTCTTTTATGGAGGAAAGGGGGAGCTGGGGAGGGGGGGCTCCCCAAAACAGAAGTCCATTGGACTAAACTGGAGCTGGATGCCTAGTGGCTGCTCATTGGCTGGGCCGTTGGTGAGGGAACTTTCTGTCTCGCCTGGCGGAGTGAAGCTATATCCGCCTGCAAGATGTGGGTTCCTCTGCTGGAGAATCTGCAGTTGACGAGGAGGGGGAGGTGGTGAGCGAGCACTCCAAGCTGGCCTTCCCCCCCCCCCCCGCCCCCGCATTCTAAATAAAGTTTCCCTTTTTCCACTTTCACATAATGTACACATTGAATTTAATATAAATATGTTCTAACCTCCATCGTGATTTCTTTCTTTCTTTCTTTCTTTCTTTCTTTCTTTCTTTCTTTCTTTTTCTTTCATCTTAGGATATTTAGAAATTTACTGCTTCATTTCCAAAGACTTGGGGATATTTTGATTTTCGTTATTAGTTTTCTTTACTCAATTTCACTATGGTGGAAAAGCCACTCAAGATGCTTTCAATCCACTGAAATTGTTGAGAATTGCTTAACACCCAACATAGGGGACAAAAACTGGGTAAACATTTCATGTCCGCTTGGAAAACAAACTTTTCAGCTGTTGGATGCAGGGCTCTCTATGGCATTCCACTGACATTGTTAATCCTGATGTTCAGAGGGCCTACTAATTTGCTGGCTTGTTTTATCATACACACGGAGGAGCCCTGAAATCGACCACCGCATCTTTTCCTTCTGTTACTGTTCGCTTCAGAGATGTTGAGGCCATGTGAACAGATGCCTACAAATTTAGAGTTCTGGCGGCCCGTTGGAGCCGCCCTTCCCAGTTGGGAAAAGCTCTCCATTATAGCAATGCTTCTTGGGTTGGCATCACCTCGGATACTAGAAGCTCTACCAGCCTTCCTTTGTTTACTGTTCGCACCGTGTGCCGATTACTAAAAACAGCTCAGCCCCACGAGCTCCCAAACGCGCCCCACCCCCCGACCCCGCACACCCGGCTTCCCCTCCCCGGTGCCGCCATGCGAGGCTCCGCCGCTAGGGGCGCCGGACGCGGCAGGCTCCTTCCGGTGCACTTCCGGCTTGCTCTTCGCGACTTCCGGTTCGGTGGCTTCCGGGTCGGGGGAGCTGTTTCGCTGCGTGGAGGCCACCTCTCCGCCACTGCCGTCCTGTTTTGCCGTTCTTCCGGCGTCGCGACTAGTGTAATCGCGCCCCCTCCCCCGAGACCCCAGCCAGAGACACCCCTCACGGGGTGTGGGCCCCGCCCGGCCCCAGATTCGGCCCTTCCCCGGGAATCTTTGTAGGAGCTCCATAGGGCCACCCACTCCCTGGAGCTTTTAATTTGTATTCACCCCAACTTCACTGTAACTCCAGTGCCAGGAGTGGAAGCTCCCCCGCCTAATCGTGTTTCCCTCCTGTAGGGGTTGGCGGCCTGAAGGCCGATCTGGCAGCTTGTTTTAATAGGATCTTTTATATACTTAAACGTTGGCGGCGGGGGTCTTTTGTAAAAATTGTATGAACTTCGTCTAAATTCTATCGAGACCTCTGACCTGTTGGTAAATTATGCAAAAACCAAATTAAACACGTCAGCTTTTATCACTTCCCTCCCGCCGTTTATGCCATTTGTATCCAGTTGTCTCTGTCTTATTTTCTTTAACCTTCCAAAGAAGGGATTATTGCCGTGCCGTCTCATCAAAGGTTGCGCTGATTTATCCACGTGTTTTAGTCCTCTCCTGTTGCTGCAACAAAATGAAGACGGAGTGGCTCGAACAACAGAGATTTGTTTCTCACAGATCTGGAGGCTGGAGTCTGAAGTCACGTGCCAGCAAATTCGAATTCTGGTTTGCAGGAGACGGCGGTCTGCTGTCTTCTCTTCTAAGGATGCTAATGCTTTTGGCTCAGGGCCCCACCTCATGTAGCCTTAATTACTTCCTTAATCCAAATAGAGTCACATTTGACATGAGGACGTCAATGTATAAATTTTCCAGGCACAAACGTCAGTCCACAGCACCACATATTAATATCATTCTTTGTTGATGATTCTACCTTTGTGTCAGGTATTATTATCACACCACCAGCACCCTGCCCCTTAAAGAATGTTTCTTGCTGGGGCGCCTGGGTGACTCAGTCGGTTGAGCATCTGACTTCAGCTCAGGTCATGATCTCACAGTCTGTGAGTTCAAGCCCCGCGTCAGGCTCTGTGCTGACAGATCAGAACCTGGAGCCTGTTTCAGATTCTGTGTCTCCCTCTCTCTCTGCCCCTCCTCTGTTCATGCTCTGTCTCTCTCTGTCTCAAAAATAAATTTTAAAAAAACATTTAAAAAATTAAAAAAAAAACTCTTGGGAGTTCCTTTAGTAATGATTGATCAGTGGTGAACCATTTCAGGATTGTTGTTGTCATTGTTTTATCATAAAATATCTTTGGGGTGCCTGGATGGCTCAGTCGATTAAGCGTCCACCTTCGACTCGGTCATGATCTCACAGTCAGTGAGTTCAAGCCCCGAGTCGGGCTCTGTGCTGATGGCTCAGAGCCTGGAGCCTGCTTTAGATTCTGTGTCTCCCTCACTCACTGCCCCTCCCTCGATCACGCTCTGTCTCTCTCTCTCTCTCAAAAAGGAATAAATGTTAAAAATTTTTTAAACCAGGAAATATCTTTAACTATTCAATTCCACACTAATTTCTAGTTATTTTCTTTCCTTCGAGGTAATAATGCCTCATCTTCCGTCTTCCATACTGAAGTTGGGGTCTACACAAGTGGATTGCTCTTCTTTTTTGGGCCTATCTTTTCTCCCTGGCAGCTTTTAATACTTCACCTTGGCTTTGAAATCCTGAAGTTTTACCCTGAATGTGTCTCAGTGCAGATCAGTTGGGATCGATGGCAGTATGTCTCTGTTACATCACTGTTGAAAACTCACCTGTTCCTCTTTCTTTGAATATTGCCGGTGTCCCGTTCTCTATGACCCTTTCTTGAGATCTGCCTACTTCTGTATTAGACAGTCTCCTCTTTCCCACATCTTCTAGGCTTTTCTTTGTATCTTTGATCTCTTCATCTCTGGACTGCATTGTGATCATTTGTTAGCTGATTTCCACTTGTTGATTCTGTCTTCATTATATGTGATCTGTTGTTGATCCCTCAAGGTTTTGTATTCTGTGGTTATATTTCTCATTTCTAGAAGTTCTCTTTAGTTTCTTTCTTTCCTCCTTCCTTCTCTTTCTCGTGTGTGTGTGAGGCCCACTGATGTTTTTTCCCTGTATTTTGTTCTTTCCTCATGTTTTTTAATGCTTTTATAGCTTTTTTTTAATGCTCTTTTGTATCTTTAAGCAAATTTGTATTATAGTCTAGATTATACCCAGTGTTTGGTGGACTACTTCTACCTATTGTTTCTTGTTTTTTTGTGTGTGTGTTTTTGGTAACTTTTGATATTTTAGCAGATAATGATGAGGTAATACCTGGGAGATTCTTTTTTTTTTCTTTAATGTTTTATTATTTTTGAGAGAGACAGACAGAGAGAGAGAGAGAGAGAGAGAGAGAGAGAGAGAGTGGTGTGTGTGTGTGTGTGTGTGTGAGCAGGGGAGGGGCAGAGAGAGATGGGGACAGAGGATCCAAAGCAGGCTCTGGACTGACAGCATTGAGCCAATGAGGGGCTTGAATTCACGAAATGCAACATCATGATCTGAGCCAAAGTCGGATGCTCAACCAATGGAGCCACCCAGGCACCCCCACCGAAGAGATCCTATGGCTCCTGAGTTGAGGGTTGTTGACCTTCAAAATAAAAGTTAAAAAATGGGCATATTCAGAGTATTGCATCTCAAGATACAGCAAAACCACAGGCGAGTCCCATAAACGAAGGGGAAGGAATGTTATTTTATGGTGAAGAAGGAGGAAGTGGGTGGGTTGTTCTGAAGGAGGGTCCACCGGAGAACAGCAGGGATTCAGGATGACGGAGGATGCTCATGGGCTGAGTTGCAGGGATGGTGGGTTTCTTGTAGGAGCCGCAGTGGCCACCTTTCCCTCCCGGGCCGGGCCGGGAACTGATGATTCCCTCCCATCGAGGATGTTTCTGTCGGGACCGTAACTGAAACTTCTTCACCTGCAGTAGTGGGCATAAATGCATATTAGCGAGGTTTCCTTGATTAATTTTCAGAGGGTATATGCCTTCGGGGAGCATCTTCCTTTGTTTTTCTAGCTCTGTACAGGGTAAAAACAATCTATTACTGCTGAACATTTCTTTCTTGTATTGGACTTTGCTGGAATAAACCAGTAGTGGAAATATAAACCCCAAAGTCGTAAGAGAGTCTCTAATTCTGAGGAGAAACTTCTCTTTATATGTTTTTCTCCATGCAGACCCAATACTGACACACACACGATTTCTTGTGCAGAGTGGATCTGTTTTCCTAGTTCTAGATTTCCTTTGGGGTATCTCTCTTCTGAAGCTCCTCATTTGAGTCCTATCTTCTGGAGACCCAGTGCCTTGTCTCCTCCCTGACATGTGGCTCTAGGGTGACTCGAGAGAAGCGCATAATCTGAAGGCAGCTGCCAGCTTCAGGACTTGTTGATTATATATTTTCATGATCCAGATTCTTTTTCCTCTCCTCTTTCTTCCTTAATTTTGCCACTGAAATGTTCAGATTGGCATGGCATACGCTTGAAAAGCATTTAAAATATTTCTGAGTCAACATTTTAAAGTGTTTTACAATGGGAGGGACAGGGGCATCTGGGTAGCACCGTTGGTTAAACGTGCAATTTCAGCTCATGGTCTTAGGGCCTGTGGGTTCGAGCCCCGCCTCCAGCTCTGTGCTGGCAGCTCGGAGCCTGGAGCCTGCTTCGAATTCTGTGTCTCCCTCTCTCTCTGCCCCTCCCCTGCTCATGCTCTGACTCTCTCTCTCTCTCTCTCTCTCAAACTAAAAAAACATGAAATTTTTTTTTATAGTGGGAGAAATTTAACCTAAATACGGAGGCATAGTGCCAGGTAAAAACATTTCTATACTGCTTTTCTCCTTTTAGTACATGGCTAAGCCCTCTACTTCAACGTCTGATTGTGGTCATGAGAGTGTAGTGTATGTGCTTACCGTGGTTTTGAGTGTACATGGAAACACGTCCAATGTGCCACCATGAAGTATGGTATTTGTATTAGGTTTGGGGTAGGTTACTCTTATTAAATTTTTGAAATTTCATATTTTACATTAAAAATACTAAGGGAGCGGTTATGATCATAAGGCTATTACCCTTCATTCTCGAATTATAGCAATAGACATCTTTGCGTAAGATTGAACCATTCTTACATTTCTGGGGAAAACTGTACTTGCGCGGAACCTATCGCTACTTCATTCACTTGGGTTTAGCAGCTAATGGTATTTTTGGTTCACCATTTGTTGCCCTCCAACTTTCTTGGACCATTTTTGTCTCGTGGTCCTATCCATCCCGTAAAGGGAATGAGCTGGTAGGCGCTATCTAAGTGCTTGGGACAGAATGACATTTGAGACAGACAGACATGCTTGTTCGAAGAGCAGAGGCCTCAGAGGGCCTGTGGGTTCAGGGATGTGCCAGCAGCTCCGTGGGCATCAGGGGAGGCGGCCCCGGCCGTGTCCGCAGCGCAAGATCTGGACTCCACACTCCCCAGCTCCTCCCGTGAGCCTCTGTGTGACCCGCGGCGTCCGGCCACCAGAGGACGGGGACTGGCAGCTTGTGGCGCTTCAGAGACTCGTTCCCCTCGGAAGAGCACTGCCTAGACTCCACGGGGACCGTCGACGTCGCCTTCGTGTGTGTTTGCAGGGCCTACGCACAGGCGCTGGATTTTCCACGCAGGCGCATCTGGGCGTGTATACATTTGCCAGCGGGACAGCGGGGGCATTGACGCACCGGCCCCCAGGCACAGGCGCACTCAGCGGGGGGACCTGCGGGCCCAGGGGCTCTCCGCAGAGCGCGCCTCCCTGTGACCACACAGTCTGGGCCGCGGACCTCTGCACGCCCTTCACGTGAACAAGAAACGACACCCGTCCCCCTCGTTGCAGCCACCGTGCTTGGGGGCTCCGTGTCGCCTATGCCACACGCGTTCTGGGTCCCGGCGGCCCCCCGCAGCAGAGCCATTTGGTGACCACCCGTCCCCTCCCCGTGAGGTGAGCCCTCACCTCTTGCCCGTGCCCGTGGCCCCCTTCCCCTCGTGCTCCGCCTCCGATCACGGCCAATACACGGCTCTGCGCCTGCACGCGGTCGCCACCGCCTGGCCCTGGGCCGGTCACTTTGCTCCGCCCTCCTCATTTAGCCGGCGGGTGTCCACGGGGCATTACTCAGCCGCTCTCCCGAGACCACCCGCACTTCGCTCCGCCCGAGGCCTGGGGGATTAGCTCCCACCCACGTGTCACCCAGCCACCCGCGCGCGGCCCTCCCTCCTCTAGGGGGAGGGCTCCCGGGGAAACCCACCAGCAGGGGCTTCCGGGTCTCAGCCACCACCCCGCCTGTTCCCGCCTCTTCAGACCTCCCATCCGGGGCTCCGACGCCCTCGTGTTTACCTTCTGACCCTGGCACCTGTGTTGACCCTGGATCTCTTTTTCCGAGCAACCTGTGCATCGCCTCCCTTCCGCACTTTCCCAGACGACAATCTACCACACTGGGGACAATATACCTCAACTCACCGTCCCCCCTCCTCCTCCCTCCTCCCCTGTCCCCTCCTCTTCCTCTCCACTCCTCCCCCTCTCCCTCCTCCCCATCCTCTCCCCCTTCCTCCTCCCCCTCCCCCTCCTCCACCTCCTCCTCCCCCCCTCCTCCCTCTCCTCCCCCTCCTCCAAGAGCTTCATGCTTCGCCCACCAGCACCATCAGGTCAGTGAAAGCTGTCCCCATCGGCTCACCAAACCCCTGCCAGTTGTAGGGCTGTAGGGCTGTAGGGCTTCTCTAGACACCCACTTCTGGGCTCCCTGCTGTCTTACACAGCGTGTTCCTGGCCTGTCTTTGAAGACACTCCACCATCAGGTGGCCGGGCCAAGTCCTGCGTGGGGGTGACGTCCCGCCTCTCTTGCTCTTTGTGGGGAGGCGCCCACTTTTGCCTGGCCTTACAGAACAGGGGCCCCCCAGCTCCAGTCCCAGGCTGTGAGTTCGGGCAGCTGGGGGACGCTGTTCCTGGGGACGAGCGTGAGCGGCAGGACGCGAGCACACAGCCTGTGCCGGGGAAAGGGACCTGCACACGGTGGGAGGTGACAGACGCTGTTTGAAATCCTCTCCACTCCTGGAGTTGCGGGTCAACCCTCGGGGGGCCGCCCTCTGCACCGGCCTCCAGGATGCATTTAGGCCTCTGCCATGGAGGGTTCAGACGTGACAGAGACGGGCCTCGTCCGTGCCTCAGGGATGGCCCAGAAACCATCCATGCCCTGCCCCATGCTGCCCCCTTCTGGGGCCACGGAGACTCTTTCTGGAAGGTTCCCAGGGTGCCACGCCCCTGGGCCAGCCGTGTCCCTGGGTCAGCCCTGTTAGAGCAGGTGGGGAGGGGGCGAGGAGAGGAAGGTGAAGGAGGGAGGTGCTCACTGCAGCCCCCACAGGGAGTCAACCCGGGGGCAGGAGAAGCAAGCCCTTGTCTTCTGCAGACGGGGAGTGTGACCCTCACGCCTCTTTGGCGGCTGCAGCTCAGCTGAGAAATGAAAAGCGGACCCTGCTGCCCAATCCCTGGCCCGAGGCTCACGTGTTGGTCGAAGGCACGTGGGCGAACCTGTGAGGCCAGGCACCTGTGCCAGTCGCTGGGCGAAGTCCGAGTTCATCCACAGGATCCCTGATGTGGGAGGAGCTGAGCCAGAGCAGCCATGGTGCCGCCCCCGTCAGAGGAGGGCCGTCCCTGGGACCACGTCCCTGCACCCCGTGCCCTGCCCAGGAGCCCTTCCCTGCTGGCGTCTCCCGCCCACTGCATCCTGTCTTCCCACCGACCCGGATCCTGCAAAGGCCGGGAGCCTCCGAGCGCTTCCCTTGACGGGTGACACTCAGGCCCCCCGGCAGTGCTGAAACCCTCAGAGACGGACAGAAGGAGAGAGCGTCGGCCACGAACAGTTACAAGGCTTGCGTTCAGAGACTAACACTAGTACTCGAGATTCCCCACCCCCCCCCCACCCGCCCCCAGGGCCGGACTTGCTCCAAAGGGAGCTGCGGGCTGGGCCGACTGGATTTGGTCCCCCCCACCTGTTCTCCGGCCCCTCGAGAGGCAGACCACGTGTTAACCAGCGGAAAACAGGTTTAATGCTGAGGTTGCCAGCACCTGCGGCGAGCCCGGGTCATCGGTGCCGCGCTCCCAAGGCACCGCCCGAGGCCCCTCACACAGAGGACAGAGTCAGGAAGGCGGCCAGCCAGGCCCCGCTGCTCCTCAAGCAGCTCGCTCGTCCACCTTCTCTGAATTCCGGCTCGCGGATATTCGGCTCCTGCGTATTGCACAAGAACTCCGAACAGCAGTGCGCGTACAGGAAGGGCATGGGCTCGACGAGGACAAAGGACTTGAGTCCCGGAGCAAACGGAGCACTTACTGGACAATACCTGGAGCACTGCTTCGAAACATAGAAGAAACGCGGATAGATTCCTGACAGGAAGTGAAGAAGAGAAAGGCACCACGTGAGCTGAGAGCAGCGACACCAAAGCGCTTGGGGCCTGTGCCCGTCCCATCCCGACCTCCCGGTGCCCCCGCTCAGAGGCCACGGTTGAAGAGGCCCCTCGTCTACGGGGCGGTCGGGAGCCACCGCCCAGGACGGGGTCCGGCCTCTGTGTTCACGGCTGCTTCCGGGGCGGGGGTGGCTTGCGTGCGGTGTGACCACGAGATGCGCCCCGCCCCGCCCCTCCCCGGCTGGCCTGTCCACGTGCACGGGGAGCCCGGGTCTGGGGCTCTCCGTCCGGGGACGTACAGGCTCCCAGGCCTCACCGCTCACCACCAGGTCGCTCTGGACTTTGTAACCACGGGACAGGCAGGGGAGCGAGGGGCTCTTGCCCATCCTGGCCACTGCCCGGGGCTCGGCGCCGGCCTCTCCTTGGGCCGGCGCTGTCACCGCGAGCCTGCTGTACACGGCCCGGCTCCGCCCCGGCCGCGGGGTCACGCTACTGGCTTCGCCTCATCTGTGGTTCACGGTGACAATCGCTTTTCCCTACGCGGTGATGACATTCACGCGGGGCTGGTGCGAGTCCCAAGCACCCCGTCGGCACCCCGCGTGTTTCCGGGAACGTGGACCCGCCGGAAGGGGCTGACCCTCTGCCTCCGAGTGCTGGGTGCTGCTGGGCCTCCGCACTCCCCTTCGGGGGCTTCATGCGGCCTGGAGCTCCCGGGTGACATACGCGAAACAGAGAGGTGGTCTCCACCCGTCTTAAAGCACACAACGCTCCTTCCAGAACATAGCGTAAGCCCCGCCCCTCATCACGTACCCCTCTTGTAACAGCACTTCTCGGTGGGCGGTTGAAATGAAGGCTTTCGTAGTTCATTTAAAATGAATACACATAACCCCTACACTTTTCTTCCCGCACCCCAATATTCCATCGCGTCCAGTCCTGGCGCCCCGCCCCCCGTCGGCACTGCTCTCACGCAAGCTGGCCTGTCACCTGCCTGTGTTCTGACGTCTCAGGACTTTCCTCCGTTTCTCTTGAACGAACGTGATTACATTAGTTACTCTCTGTTGAGAAAACCTAGACAGACCCCAAGTGCTGAAAGGATTTACCGACTTTCCTGTGAACCCGGGATGGACGGAGATACTCACTCACAGCGACGGAAGTACAAAAGTGAAAATCCCTAGGACAGTTTGATGGATTTGTGCAACCGAAACTATTCTCTATCTCGCAGACGTGACACTTCAGGGTTGCAGCTGAAAGGGGAAGAAAACCAGAGTGAAATACTACCGCTCTCCAGGCCGATCGGGTGAGCACCGCCCCTTCCCCCATCTCTCCCTCCTCCAGGGAGCACAAAACCACCGGTCCCAGTCCTTGTATTCTCCCCTGGGCTACCCTCACCCTACCTCTCAACACACGCACCCACACACACATACACACGCACACACGGCACCTCAAGTTCAATGGCTCAAGAGATTTGCAATCTGCCTTCCAGGGCCCTTCCCACTCACCTTCCCCACTCCTCCCTCCCCCGCCCCAGGCCCTGCATCCCCTCCCCTGGGTGTGGCCCGCTGCCTGGTCCGAATTAGGGCAGGACTCGCTTCCGGGGACAAGTGGGTCACCCTTCTGCTGCTGCTCCAGTTCTCTGACACAGCCCTGGATGGTCCTGTGAGGGCCGGGCCACGCGAGGCGCCCAGCCTGATGTCTCCCAGGAAGCCAGGGACGCTGAGGGGACAGCGCGGTGCTGGGGAATAAGCCAGGATCCCGGCCACTCCTGCCGGCCCTCGGCAGGGGCGCCCCAAATCAAGAGGCTCCCCCATCGGGTGTCCAAATCCACAGGCTGCCCTCCTGACGCTCCCTCGCTCCCTGACCCCTGTGCCTGTCTCCGCCCTGGGGCCCCCGCGGGGTCCAGACACGGGTGGCCACCCCGTGTCTTCAGAGGCATTCTGGCCCGCTTCCTTCTCCCAGCCCAGGGGGTCGAGGGGCCCAGACTTACCTTGTTTTCCAGACACGGTGACGTTTGTCTCCACCCGCGGCAGGTCCGTGACCAGGAGCAAAGCAAAGAGAATCATCGTTTCCGTGGTGCCTGGCCCTGGACACGGGGAGTGAGGCCACGCGGTCAGCTCTGTGGCTCCAGGGTCAGACCTGGCCGCCTGGGAGGCCACCCCGTGGGCCCAGGGAAGGCAGGGCGCTCCCTTGAAGAGTGTGGACGGCTACTGGCCATTCCCTAGTCCTGTGACCCAGTTTAGGCCCAAGCATACACGCCCACCAGATCCCAGTTCTGGCACCGTCACCCTTTGCTCCCACCCCAGCCCCCCAGGACGGTCTCCTGAACCCACCCTGCGCGGGCCCCACCCCACCCTTGACAGCAAAACATGCCAGGGGTGGCCCTCTAGGCCTTCCCAGCAGATGAGAAGTAAGTGCAGCCATGGACGCTCACTCAGGGACTGGTGTGTTTGGCTTAAACGCCCTCCGAGACGCTCTCTGCACGACGATTATTAGGTATGTCGATCATTATACACGCAGCTGGTCGTGTCTTTAAGTGACGGGTACACGCTTCTTTTTAAGGTTTCTCTCGGTAGCCCCATGTTGTATGTTTGTTTGAGTTTTACCTTAATACTTACATCTCTCTCTTTTCTTTAACGTTTATTTATCTTTGATGGAGAGAGAGCGAGACAGGGCACGAGCGGGGAAGAGCAGAGAGAGGGGGAGACGCAGATTCCGAAGCAGGCTCCAGGCTCCGGGCTGTCAGCACAGAGTCTGACGTGGGGCCCGAACTCACAGACCTGAGATCACGACCCGAGCCGAAGTCGGATGCTTAACCCGCTGAGCCACCCAGGCGCCCCTATACTTACATCTCTTGAAACAACTCTCTTTCTCCTGTTTTGTTGTGTAATATTTGCTCCCCGGGGTGTCACTTTTCAACGGCACCCCACCCTTCCCACCATCACCCTGGGTCACAACGGACCGCTTCCGAAGCAGTGAGCCCGCGCTCCTGTCCTTCCCTTCGTGGCCCGGTTTCAGTTGCATCATTTCTGCCTCATCAGATCAGACAGAGGAAAGCAGAAGTAGTCAGTCCTACAGATAAAGAACCATCATTCCCCGAAGCAAACACCGGCCACACCGAAAATCAACAACACGTCTCGCGCCCGTCAGAGAACTGAGGTCACAGAACTGGCGCTCCCAAGTCTGGCGAGCCGGGTATGCCCCGCGAGGCAACCCTAAATAGACTCACCCGGAGCAGAAGCTGCGGGAACCGCGGGCCGGTGGGAGCACTTCACTGTGATTTTGACAGAGGGCTGGAGGCTGAGTGCCGGAGCAGGAAGAGCCGTCCCCGGGCTGGGGGGGGGGGGGGGGGGTCTCCCGAGCGCACAAGAGTCTCCATCCAGCCCCCAGCACTTCGTCTCCGAGCCCTTTCTTTCTTTGAGTGGGTGACAGCCGACAGTGCCACACAACACGCCCTCCCTCAAGGAGCAACGCGTGAGGAAGATTCGAGGCTAAAGCGGGAGACGAAAACAAGGACACTCAAGAGTGTACGACCTAAGGCGACGACAGCTACAGCAAACTGTGCACAGAGTCCAGGCCCCGGGGCCGTAACGTGAGTGCTCGCTCTCAGGGCCTGCTTCCCACGCTTCCTCTCAACCCACGATACACGACCAACCGGCAGCCGGACACACAAGGCATGCCCGGAGCCAAGACAAACCGTCCGCAGAGGAAAAGCCAGCACGAGGATGTGACACAGGTGACGGACGCGTCACCATCGTCAGAGAGGGGATGTGAAATGACTAGGACCAGGACACTAAGAGCGCCGGTGGAGAAGGCAGACCACACGAGAGAACAGATACGCAACGGGAGCTTAGGAAGGAAAACTCTGAGAGTCACATGGGAATGCTACGAAGCAAAACCACGTTTTTTTTAAAAAAAAATTTTTTTTGTTTATTTATTTTTGAGACAGAGAGAGACAGAGCATGAACGGGGGAGGGTCAGAGAGAGGGAGACACAGAATCCAAAACAGGCTCCAGGCTCTGAGCTGTCAGCCTGACACACAGAGCCCAACGTGGGGCTCGAACTCAAAAACCACGTCTTTTTTGATGAAAATGAGGAATGTGTCGGGTGGGTCACCACTGCTCTCGACACAGCCGCAGAGAGACTCCGCGAACTTGAAGACGGGTCGGTAGAAATCTCCTTGCCTGAAACGCCAAGACAAACACAACAAGAAAACGGAACAGGATGTCCAAGAACCGTGGGACGAGCTTCTTTTCGGTAACGCCCAGCTCCCCGAAAGACCAAAAGGAGGAGGAGGGATGGCACGGAAGCATCCCTGAAACCATACTGGCTAAGGGCTTTCCAGCGGTCCTGACAGACATCGCTGCGGAGACTCGGGCAGCTTAGAGAACAGGACGGGCACGACCCCCGAAACAAACAAATACACACACACAAAACCACCTCTACCGAGGCGTGTTCGAAGCACGGAAAATCACAGAGAAAGCTTTCCGGAACCCGGAGGAAGAAACAACGCACGTGATGTGCCAAGAAACAAGAAGAGGGCTTTCCGTGCACTTCACATCGAACCCCCCAAGCGAAAGAGCGTAAAAACCATTTCAGGTGTCGGAAGACGACGTCTGCCAACCTCGAACCCGGTGGCTGGAGGAGCTCCCCTTCGAAGCACAGCAGACTGTAGTTTTGTAACGCCCATGACACCCGCCACACAGTGTGGTCTCTGTCGACTTCATCTCTCTTCCGGTGTTGAGTCCACGATAAAATATAGCAATACGTTTGGAGTGGAAATCCCATCACGTTTCAAACATCGCAGTAAATAAAAACTCAAACACATGCTAAAAAAAAAAAAAAAAAAAAAAACTGCGAGGAAGCTCTCTTGACACATTTATCTGCGATTTCTGTACGTCCACACCTTTTCCGCCACATGCACTGAGCACAGACACTCGGTGCACATCAGCAGAGTGCAAGGCAGCTCCCGGAGGGTCAGCATCCCTGCACAGGCCCCCCCCTCCCCTCCCTACCTGCACCTCCCCTCCGGGCTCCTCTCCCCACCCGCTCCTCCCCTGCACCTCCCCTCCTGACTCCTCTACCCACCTAAGCCTCCTCTGCACCTCCCCTCCTGGCGCCTCTCCCCACCCACACCTCCCCTGCATCTCCCCTCCAGGCTCCTCTCCCCACGGGCACCTCTCCTGCACCTCCCCTTCTGACTCCTCTCCCCACCCACACCTCCCCTGCACCTCCCCTCCTGGCTCCTCTCCCCACCCGCACCTCCCCTGCACCTCCCCTTCTAACTCCTCTCCCCACCCACACCTCCCCTGCACCTCCCCTCCTGACTCCTCTCCCCACCCACACCTCCCCTGCACCTCCCCTCCTGACTCCTCTACCCACCTAAGCCTCCTCTGCACCTCCCCTCCTGGCGCCTCTCCCCACCCACACCTCCCCTGCCTCTCCCCTCCAGGCTCCTCTCCCCACGGGCACCTCTCCTGCACCTCCCCTTCTGACTCCTCTCCCCACCCACACCCCCCTGCACCTCCCCTCCTGGCTCCTCTCCCCACCCACACCTCCCCTGCACCTCCCCTCCTGACTCCTCTACCCACCTAAGCCTCCTCTGCACCTCCCCTCCTGGCGCCTCTCCCCACCCACACCTCCCCTGCCTCTCCCCTCCAGGCTCCTCTCCCCACGGGCACCTCCCTGCCCAGCAGGTCCCAGGCTCCCCCACCGGGCACTGCCAGCATCAGTCAGGACTTTCCACGCACCACTCAGGCCTCCTCTTGCAGGAAGTCATCTGGGGCTGCCTCCACCCGGAGCTCAGCGGAGTTCCCCTGGTCGAACCCCCTCCACCCCCCCATCCCCCCACCCCCGCAGGACAATGCTTGTCCTGATGTACTCGCTGACCCCGACCTCAAGAGCAGCTTGGGAAAAGTGCTGGGACATTATCCACGCAGACGTTTCCTGCTCCTACAGGTGATGGGCAAACGTGCCCCTCCGCCACCCCCGCCCCCCCCTCCCTCGGCGACCCTGAACGCAGACCCTGGCCCTCTCCTCCAGGATGGCCCCCCAGCAACCTGGCAGGGCCCGCTCCAGCCGGAGGGTCTGGCGGGGAGGCGGGGAGATTTCCGTCCCTGGAACTGGCGGGACCCAGCCAGGGACCTTTCCAGAGCACAGCGGCACCAGCAGGGAGGCCCGGAAGGACAGGCAGGAAAAGGTCGCCTTGCGCAGTAAGAAGCCTCTTCCAACCGGGACCCCGCCCCCGTCGGTCCCCGCGGAAAAGACACGCGACGGACAGCCACGCGAGGGACGAGTGACAAAACCAAGCCCGACGGGACCGGCCCCAGCGCCGGGAAGGAAGCGCACGCTCTGCAGGCGGAGGTCAGAGAAGGTTCCAGGAGGCTGAGGGTCGCAGTCAAGGACCCGCTTTTCCAGCTTTTCCTTCTCGAAACTAAACACATGACATCAAACTGGGCCCCGCACAAAGGGCCTGGAAGAAGAAAGCGCAGAAACTGCGGGGAGAAGAGGTCCAGGCGGTGCGGGCCGGGCGGGGCGGGGACTCCAGGGGCCCAGGGACCCCCGGGCAGCGGCAGTGGCAGTGGCAGTGGCAGCGCCAGTAGTGCCCGTGGGACTGAGGGGCGCCGGGGGGACCCCGCCCCCCGCGCCCCCCGCCGTTGCAAGCACCCCCCACGCCAGCCCTGGGCCACGCCCCGCACCTCCTGGACCCTATATCGACGCCCCTCCCCTCACCCTTCACCCTGCTGAGACTAGCCAGGCCTTCTGGAACCTTCCAGCCCCCCCCCCCCCCCCACGCGTCCAACCTTCTGCCAATTAACTTCCACGCTGCCCGCCTGTGAGGTGAGCCCCGAACCTTCTGGAACCTCTGGCGCCGCCGGACTCTCTCAGAGTGGGGCCTTCAGGGCTCGTGGAACCTTGTGGAACCCGAGTGTGCGCGTGCGCATGCGTGGGCGCGGGGCCTGCCGGGAGTCCCGCGTGCAGCGACGGAGACCCCTCCCTTGCGGACGCGCCCCGGCTGTGGGAAGCGCGGCTGCGGCCCGGAGAGTCTTCGCGCTCACCCTGCTGAGCCCGCCGGTTGGAGGCCTTGCCCGCCCAGGGTTCCAGAAGGTTCTCTGCGGTCGCCGTGGGGACGCGTGGGGACGGAGGGCGCAGGGAGCCTGCGGGGCGGCGTTCGAAAGGGCGGTGGGGGGCGGGGGGCACCGTGGGGGCCTGTCCCGGGCCCTCAGCGGGGGGCTGCTGGGCTGCCCGGGTCCTCGCGGGGTGGGGACACGGCGGGTGAGGCGGCACCGCCCAGACGGGCGCCACCCCAAGCCCCAGTCCGGCGCTCCCCCAGACCGGCGTCCCCCCTCGGGCAGGTGCTCCCCCAGAGAGGTGCTACCTCAGGCAGGTGCTCCCCCAGAGAGGTGTCCCCCCCAGGCACGTGCTCCCCAGACAGGAGTCCCCCGTCAGGCAGGTGCTCCCCCGGGGAGGTGTCCCCCCCCCAGGCAGGTGCTCCCCAGACAGGCGTCCCCACTCAGACCGTTGGCTCCTCCCCCCTCGGGCGGCCACTCTCCCCTTACAAGCGGCCAACCCCCTCAGACAGGAAACACCCTCCCCTCCGGTAGGTGCTCCCACAGAAGGTGTCCCCTTCGGGCAGGTGCTCCCGCCCGGGTGTGGGGGGGCGGGAAGCAGTTTTCCCTCAGGATCCCGGGCTCGCAGACTTTGGGGTGCAGATGGGCCCCCACGGGAACACTGTGCGGAAGCGGGCACTGCCTGGGGGGATCCTGGAGCATGGGCCAGGGTCAGGGCTCAGGTGTGGGGGCCCCCCTCCCGGGCCCTCCCCCGCCCGCGCTTCAGGGCCACCCGATTCCGCGGGAGGGGTGGGGGGCAGTGGAACGTTCTGGCGCACACTGTGGCCACTGCGCAAGTCAGGCTGCCGGCCTCCAAGGGAGCCGGGTGGTCACCGCGTGCTGCCCCGCATTTGTCCATCGCCTGTAGGAGCTGGAAACGCCTGCGTGGACAGTGTCCCAGCACTTTTCCCCAGCTGCTCCTGAGGTCGGGGTCAGCGAGTACATCCGGACAAGCATTGTTGGGGGGGGCATGGGGACCTCGGCTGAGCTCCCAGTGGAGGCAGCCCCAGGTGACTTCCTGCAAAAGGAGGCCTGAGGGGTGTGTGGAAAGGCCTGCCTGCTGCCTGTAGAGCCCGGTGGAGCGGGCAGAGCCCTGCCTGCTGAGCAGCGAGGTGCAGGTGGGGAGAGGAGACAACAGGGGAGGTGCAGGGGAGGTGCGGGTGGGGAGAGGAGCCAAGAGGGGAGGTGCAGGGGAGGTGCGGGTGGGGGGAGGAGCCAAGAGGAGAGGTGCAGGGGAGGTGCGGATGGGGAGAGGAGACAACAGGGGAGGTGCAGGGGAGGTGCGGGTGGGGGGAGGAGCCAAGAGGGGAGGTGCAGGGGCGGTGCGGGTGGGGGGAGGAGCCAAGAGGGGAGGTGCAGGGGAGGTGCGGGTGGGGGGAGGAGCCAAGAGGGGAGGTGCAGGGGAGGTGCGGGTGGGGAGAGGAGCCAAGAGGGGAGGTGCAGGGGAGGTGCGGGTGGGGAGAGGAGCCAAGAGGGGAGGTGCAGGGGAGGTGCGGGTGGGGGGAGGAGCCAAGAGGGGAGGTGCAGGGGCGGTGCGGGTGGGGGGAGGAGCCAGGAGGGGAGGTGCAGGGGAGGTGCGGGTGGGGGGAGGAGCCAAGAGGGGAGGTGCAGGGGAGGTGCGGGTGGGGGGAGGAGCCAGGAGGGGAGGTGCAGGGGAGGTGCGGGTGGGGAGAAGAGCCAGGAGGGGAGGTGCAGGGGAGGTGTGGGTGGGGGGAGGAGCCAGGAGGGGAGGTGCAGGGGAGGTGTGGGTGGGGGGAGGAGCCAGGAGGGGAGGTGCAGGGGAGGTGTGGGTGGGGGGAGGAGCCAGGAGGGGAGGTGCAGGGGAGGAGCGGGTGGGGAGAGGAGCTGGGAGGGGCTGGTGGACGCTGGGGGACCCCAAAGCCTCTCTCCGGGATCCCCGCACCCTGCTCACGTGGGTCCTGCAGACATGCATCCTGTGAGGTGGCCTCTGTGACATGCAGGCTGCTGACGTGTGTCCCGGTCTCTTCACCTATAGGTTCAAGTTCCTGCAGGAGATGATGCTCCTCTGGGCCTTTCTCCTTGTCATCTGGTTGCCTCCGGTCACCCTGGCTAAAGCTTGTTAAGTATCAGTTCCTCTCACTGTCTTCCCAGCGATGAGACTTTACTGTTATCCAGGGTCAGAGAAAGAGTCTGGGTGGGATTCCGTCACCTTAGGCAGCCGGGACCCCCGATGTCAGTGCAGTTGGTGGGCACAGGGTGGGTTTGGAAGGGTCCCCGAGCTAGGTGAGGGTCGGGAGGGCGTTTCTAGCTCGGCCCTCCCTCACCTGGGAAGGGCAGCGTTGGAGACTCCAGGGAAGCCTGGGAGGGCGCTGGCCTTTTCTGACTGCCAGGCTCTCTTGGGCACAGGGGCCGTCATCTGCGGGGCAGAGGGTCCCCTCAGCCGGCTCCCTGGCGGTGCTCGCCGGCGTCTGTCTCTGGGAACAGGGACAACTCCCGCGTGGACCCGGTCTCTGCCCGGAAGCTACCCTGGCCAGAGCGGAGCCCGTCGAGGGCGGGGCGGTGGAGGCCTCCAGAAGTCCTTCAAGGCAGGGGGAGGGCACAGCCAGCGGGTAACGGTGGACGGTGCTCGTCGCACTGGAGCCAGATGCTGCTTACTGTTTCCTCAGGGACCTATAATCTGAAATGCTATGATTGTTGGACCATCAACAATTTTAAGTGTCCACAAATTACATTGTGTCCAACAGACCTCAGGCGCTGTATGACCATCTCTGTTCGTAAGTACCTGTTTGTCTTCCTTGCACGTTGTGAATTAGGCACCCCGCCTGAGCACTTTCAGGGAGCTGTCTGATCTGCTCTGTCTTGGACCCAGCCCCGTGGCCCTTGGCCTGCTCTGTCCCCATCCTGAGAGCCCACCCCAGCCTCTAGGCTCAGCCCCAGGAGAGGCCGGCGTGCACCATCCTGGAGAGCCAGGCACCCCGCAAGGTGGGGCTGTCAGGGTCCACGTGCACCGTGGGGGGTTGCCAGACCCTAGGCCTCCGCTCCGTGTCAGTCCTTGGTGGCGGTGCTGGCGCCCCCGAGTCGCCCGGGCGGTCCCTCGTTGCCCATTTGATTCAGGCTGGTGGGGGGAGGGCTTCCAGCTAAGCAGGCCCGAAAAGCGGGCATCCTGCGGACTTCTCAGGACAAGGACTACTGCACACGGAGGGCAAGGCCAAGTGTGGGCTCAGGGCTAGCGTGACTTTTCAGGGTGCTCTTGGCTCTTACTCAGAGGCTCAGGTGCCCTGAGAAAGGCGTCCCGCTCGCCAGGGCCCTAAGCTGAAGCACAGGGTCGGCCAGAGGCCAGTGACCATTCGATGAGCCTGGGAGGCTGCAGCCAGTGCAGGGCCTGGCAGGGAGGCAGTGGCCCCGTGTGGGGCCCTGCCGGGGGCCTGTCCTCTGGCCCCTGGCCTTCCCCAGTGTCTCTTTGCACCTTAACGTGCCATTCTGTGTTCCAAGCTCCCCGCAACACGGTCTTCTTTCGGCCTCCTCTCGGTGGTACCGGCTGGCCTACCCTGTGGGCATCTGGGCTTTGGAACTCAGGAAGGAGCTGGAATCTGTCCCGGGTTCCTGCAGCGGGCACCTGTTGTGTGCAGGTCTCGGCCTATCGACGTGCAACGATATGGCGGGACTGGCCCTCGTGGTTCTTGTGATGACTGAGGACGCCCTCGGCGCGGCCGTCAGGAACTGGGAACCCACAGGGCTGTGGCTCATGAGTCCTGGAGCTTCCAAGGCACACGGCCAAGTTGTGGTGGGACGAGAGATGCACGGGCTGGGAGTGTGCCTTTTCTGGGCTCAAGGGGGGCATCTGGGGTTTCCCGGGCCCGTCTTCATTGGTGAGTTTACAACAGGAGGGCAGGACTCTAAAACGCGAGAAGAAGAGAAACCAGCGACCCGTGGTCAGCTCTGGAGCCCCACCAAGAGCCCTGGGACGAAGGAGCCTCGGGCGGTAGCGGTGCGGGGGTGCGGGCTCTGTATCTAGTCCAGCGGCTGGTGGTGTTTCCCCCAGAGAGTCGTCCTTGAGGTGGGTGCCTTGGCAGTCAAAGCTCCTCAGGCACTTGCACCACAGGAGGACAGAAGCCGCCATCAGAGCTCCGCTGCTGCCCCTCTGGGACACCCCGGTGGGTGGCGGGTTGCCGCACTGGGACGGCTGCTTCTGAAGGGGGCGTTGGGCTCTGTTTCCCAGCCTCTCTCCCTGTGTGGCTCTGGGCTATACTTGGCCCTGGGAGAGCCCGCGTGAGGTCTGCAGGGCTGAGGTGAAGCAGACGGTTGGTCTCGAAGGTCGTGATGGTTCTGCGGTGATGGACGCCAGGGGACCCCATCCAGCGTCTCCACACTTCATCCTGTTTCACGTCCATCCCATCAGCCCCGTTGCCCACGAGCAGTTCCTAAGAAGGTAGCAGTTGCGTGGCCGCTGGCCTGCACAGGCGACAGGTGTGTGGGTGAACACCTCAGACATCTTCACGAGAGTCTCCTGTGCGTGGGCCGAGATGGGGGTCGGGGGCAGAGAAGCATGGCGTCCATATTTTCCTGCCAACTGGGCTCGTCCCCCTGGCCCCGCCCCGCCTCAGCGTCAAATGGACCTGGTTTTGGACTGTCCCTCTGATCGCCAGCCGGCACCGATAAGCAGATAAGCCTCTAAGAGATGGTCGACATCTTTGGTCGTTAGGGAAATTAAAATTGAAAACACGATTAGGTATGTCTAATCAGAGTGACCGAAGTCAAAAACAGTGGCCACGCCAAAGGCTGGCCAGGATGGTAAAGAAATCAGATTTTCGTATTTGGCCAGTGACAGTGAAAAATGGGACCACAAATTATGGCAAACGCGGTCCGGTTTCTTAAAAACACAACATGCAGCTACCGTCGATCCCCGAATTGCATTTCTGGGGGTTTTCCCAGAAGAGTTGAAACTTCGCCTGTGCGAAACCATGCATGGATGTTTGTCCCGGAGTGGTTTGTAGCACCTCGATCCCCGAAGCAACCCGGACATCCTGGAGCACCTGAACGGTAAAGACACCGTGGTGAGTCCACCGTGGGCGTTACTCGGCAGTAAGCAGGGCAGCTACTGCTCCGTTATCCTGAGTGAGTGTCCTGGGAAACACGGGAAACGAGAAAGGGCCAGCTCCAGAGGTAACTGTTCATGTTTCCTCTTATAGACATCCTAGAAATGACCAACTTCTAGATGCAGACCCCAGAATCATTTTGTGGGAGTCAATGGCCAGGCATTTGTGTGAGAAAGGGGTGGGTGTGTCCATATGAGGGATGACTGTGGTGTAAGCCTGGTGTTCCCCGTCACCGCTTTGAGAGCCGGTGCCCTAGTCGCGCTGCTTCACTGCTGTCTGGCCACGAGGTACCGTTGGAAGTGACTGAGTCCAGGTGCACGGGAGCTTTCGTATTTCCTGAAAACGTTTTGAAGGTACAATTATCGGAAGTAAGACACTGAACATCAGAAAAGTAATTTAAGATCTAACAGATCGTTAATGACACTAATATTAAAATGGATACAAGTAGGAACCCATGACTTTCAAACAAACAAAATTCATATGTTTTGCTTCATAGAGGCATGCTTTGAAATGAGAACATAAAAACTCTGAGAATAAAATACAGAACATGGTATACAACGTAAATACCGACTCCCAAGCTCTTAAGCACGCAGTGAAGCAAAGCTAACGTGAACTCAAGGGCGTTGCTTGTGTGAAGAGCAGAACACCATGGATGGAGATGAAAGGGTGAGACAACCGGGAAGACATCAGCATCAAAGTGCACACACGCCCGATGATGGAGGAGGAAGAGCCACACCGAAAAATGCTCCCCAGAGCTTAGGAACTGTAGGTAGGGGCATGGTCACAGCATTGTCGTTAACATACCTCTGCCCATGGCTTCCAGGTGCTAGAGCAAGGACCCCAAACTTACCAGAGCCATTCAGCCGGGGTGGACCAACTCTTTCTATAAAGGATCAGAAGCAACCCTGCCTAGTAGTAGGCCACCTAGACTCATAGCAAGTGCCCCGCACTGCCTGTGTGGGGGTAGGAGAAGCCATGGAGCGTGGGTAAACAGAGTGATCGTTCCTATGTCCCAACAGATCTTTACCCATAGACACAGCTGGTGGACTGGGACTGCCCCGTGGGCTCTTGATTGCCACCCTCTGCTACAGAAGGTCTGAAGGACACTGGTTACGAAGGAGGAATACTCATGATGTGTGACAGCAGAGCTACCCATGACCCAATACACATTTTTTTACAAGGTCGCTAATGATGTTTGCAATACTGAGTTCATGCCAGGACCTAATGCAAGCATCTACACGTGTCAAAGGAAGGCATTTCTGCGGAGTTCCTTCTCTGTTACGGTGGACTTAAGCTAGAAATCATGACGCCAAAGAGAACTGGGAAAACCTCCACTCCTTATAATCACACAGAGCAGTTCTGAATAACCAAAGACCCAAAGAGAAGCCACATGGAAGTTAGGAAAGAAGAAGGACTCCATGATTCTAAAGCTAGGACGTGGGGAAAATGAGTGGAGTGCAGCGAAAGCAGAGTTGAGAGCGCAAATAGACACTCTCGGCCTCTCGTAGAAGAGAGAACGCGTGCAAAGGCCCCAAGCTTCCACTCAGGAAGACAGAAGAATAGGAAATCCACCCAAAGAAATGAGGTAGGGAATGTCAGGAAGACAGCAGAAATCCTTGTAATGGGAATATGAAAACCCAGAAAGAATCCCCACAAAGCCAACAGTTGGTTTTTGGAGGGATTCATAGTATGGGTAAAATGGGGTAGGGGAGCTCAAAGGCAGAAATGTAAAATTCACGCTTTTGTTATCAGAAATGCAAAGGGGGGGCATCCATCAGAGGCCACTTTTTTCTTTCCCTTGTAAAGAAAACAAGAGGCCACTATGGTAGCCTTCCTGTGACACATTGGAGAGTTGTGATGAAATGAATCACACCTTGAGAAACACAGTTGAATTGGCTCTGACCCACAATGAGATTGTAAAGCTGAAGTGCCCTGAATCCTTTCTGGAAAACCTAGAAATGGAAAACCTGGAGAACCTGGAAATCCTTTCTGGAAAACCAACTAGAGATAGCGTCTCTGGCAAAGTCCACTAGCTTCGTAGGAGAAATCACCCTACCTTACACAAACTCTTCCAGATAATAAAGGAGGAGGATTGCTCCCCAACACATTCATGATGACAGTCTGACTCCAACACAAAGCCTAGGAAGGACGTTGGAAGGATGGAAACCACAGACGAACCTCTCCTGTGACTAGAGCTACAGCGGTACTAGCCAGATCCGAACCAATAGAATCCTACTGTGGAGAAGCTATACCACACCCAAAGGAATGTTGTATCCTGCATGGCATCCTGGAACAGGAAAAGAACATTAAGGGGAAAAGAATGAAATCTGAATAAAGTGTGGGAAAATGTGCGATAGGATGGCAAATGATGAGAGACAAGAGGGGCCTGGGTGTAGGTGTTTAGAACACACAGACACACACACACACTGCAGTGTGGCTTACAATTGAAACCCACTAGTTCATTTCACCATCTTAGCAAAGAAAATGGGAAACATCACAGCCACAGATGCTGAAAACTGATGAAATCCAGTATCCTTTCCAAATTAAACAAAAAAAAACTGAGGAAATGGAAGACGAGAGGACATTTTCTGTCCCAAGGAAAATACTGGAACACTTTTCCCTTGAGGTGAAAGTGGGGTCAGAGGCCTCTTGTCACGACCTCCACTTCCATGAAGCAGAATTATGGGTGGCACAGGAATTAATAGGTCATGGGAAGAAATGATACACACAGTGGCTGGGAAATAGGAAGCAAGCAGCTACTATTCACCAAAGATGATGAACTTTGGACATAAGCAGTACCTTGGGCAATGGCCCGAAATACAAGGTCAGTACTCAAAAATCAAATTAAAAAACCCATGGTGTATTTATACAACAACGGTGAACACGTGGAAAATGAAATGTGCAAAAACACACATAGCATTTGAAAACCACCACATACCTGGAAACAAACGCAAGCAGATTTCTGCAAGACTTCCATATCGAAGCTGTGAGCAGGTGAAATGGAAGGACTTAAACCAACGGGTGAGCCAGGCTTCTGGATGGAGCAACCCAGTAGAAGTAGGACAGCTGTTCTCCTCAAGTTCATCCTCAGATTCCATGAAATCCCAGTCAGAGGCTAGTGTGTGTGTGTTGGGGTGGGGGTGGGGGTGGGGGTGGGGGCAAGTTGATTCAAAATATTCAAATGTTTATGGAACTTTGGGGGCTAGGAATGTCCAAGGCAATCTCGTGGAAGAAGAGAGGAACAGAGAACCTGCACTCTTACACAATATTCTTTCGTCTCGTCAATGCACATGGTCTAGTGTTGGTGTTGGGATTGAAAAATAGACCGACAGTGGAGAAAAGAGGTCTCAGAAAAAGCCACGTGCTTTCTGACAACGTTGACCCAGAAGGTTGTGGGGAAAGACACTCATCGGCGCTCACCAGTAGTGGGTGCAGGAAATCTTGTACACATGATTTACACAACAGAAGCACTTTCAGATGCTTTCTAGATCTCCATGTAAATAGTAAAAGAACAAAACGTGGGCTTTATTTTTTTGGAAGGGAAATGTAGAAGAATGTCTCCCTGGATAATTAAGAATTTAAGACACCTGAACAATATAGTGCTGATCACAGATGAGGAAAAGCAGTAGTGGGATTACATAAAAATTCACAACTTCTGCCCCCGAGAGGATACTGAGAAGTGTAAAGATGCCCCAGATGAAGAGAAGGCCCTTTAAGACACTGTCTGCTCAAGGGCTTATATTCCGTATATGGAATGAACTTCTTCTACGAATCACTACTTGAACAAGCAGACCATCCAATAGAAATTGGAGCCAAAGGCTTGAGGCTGTTTACCAAAAATGATATCCAAGTGGGTACTAAATATAAGAAAAGTCATCCAACGTGAACGTTTCTGGTGGAAATGAAACTCAGAACTATGGTATGGTAACACCAAATGGAACGATTAAACATTCACAAACGGCTACCCGTGTGGTGGCAAGATGTTGAGGTGGACACGATCCTTTGGAGTATAAATAGGTTCACCCGCTCTGGAAACCTCTTCAGCAGCATCTGCCAAAGCCATATGTATGCATCTTAAGGACTCAGCATTTACCACCATGTCAAGAACTCACACACGCTCACCTCAAGACGAGGATGAGAATATTCACTGCAGCGCTCTTTGGGGGAGGTGACAGGCAGAAACAATGCTAACGCCCATCAGCAGTCAACCATGGAATGTTCATCAGTGGAAAAGTGTACAAAGGGGAGAGTAAACCATACACAGCACTGGGCTACATCAGGGATAGCTTTCCAAACACAAAGCAGAGAAAAGAAGCCAGAACCCAAAACAGACAGTACAGGAGTTCATATCCACAAAGTGCAAAAACAGACAAAACTAACACATAGGCTTGGAAATCCAGACATTTCTTACCTTTAGCCTTGGCTGCTTTTAGTGCCTGATGGAGGAACAGAGGCGGGAATTCAGTAGTTTTTATCCAGT
This sequence comes from Panthera leo, assembly GCF_018350215.1. Lineage (NCBI taxonomy): Eukaryota > Metazoa > Chordata > Mammalia > Carnivora > Felidae > Panthera > Panthera leo. The sequence continues at coordinate 81,676,797 of NC_056695.1, forward strand.
TCTGTTTCTGGAGCTCGTGCCGGTTCCATGGTTATGAGCACTTCCTGAAATCCAGTCAGCTGTCGGCTGCCTTATGAGTGTGCACTCTTGCGTAGAACGTTGGACTTCCAGAAACCCTTCATGTGGCAAATAGAGACAAGCAAGTGACGGGAGCTTAGCTGGGAGTTCCTTCCTTTGACCTCAGAGCCATGAGTGGAAACGTCAACAGTGGCAAGTTCCAGGGAGAAAGTATCGGGTAAACACTGGGGTCACAAGGGAGCAGAAGTGGTGAGTGAGCGCCGAAGAATTTAACTCAGGGACTCTCGAAGGAGGCCTCAGATGGCGCCTTGCTCACATGGCCAAGATACACATGCTTGTGCATCTTAAGGACTCAGCCTTGGTGGTTGGCCAAGGCTGTTGGGTGAGCCTACCAGTGAAGGTAATCACAGTAGTTGTGGGACCCTGCTTGCAGTGGAGCACCCTGTCCGTGCTGGGGCGCAGGTTGGCATTAAGGGTGCGTCGAGGTTTATATGTTGGGCCAGGAGCTGGGAACACCTGGCCGAGGGTCCCAGGCGGGAGCTCGTCCTAGAGGGGCCACGCTGAGTCTCAGAAAATCAGGTGAGGGCCACATGGACTCCACTTCAGGGTCTGTGTGATCCTGTGAGACATGAGCGAAACATTTCTTTGGCCTCCGTTCTCTTTCTAGAGCCCTGAGATTCTTAGGACAAATAATGAACAGGACATTTCATCTGTGCAGCCATGTGCCAAGGCACCTTGATACTACTTAGAGACAGCCAGAGGCAGAGATGAGATGGCCGTGTAGACAGAAAACCATCTCCAGGAGAAGTTGTCCATGGAGGAAACAGACCGTCTGGTGGCCTTTCTTGGGTGTTCTTTATCTGTGAAAATTCTAGGCAACGTAGTCACATCTGGGGATGTATAACACTAGTTACTGGGTGAACTGTGCTTTGTTGTTTGCGAGCAGAAAACCTGAAATCACTGACTTTCATCTCTACTTTTTAAGGTTTGAACAGTCGGGAGCTACTTGTTTACAAGAACTGTACGAGCAACTGCACGTTTGTGTATCCAAGCGAAGTGCCTGCTGAAGCCCCAAGATCACAGTTTTTTAAAACTAATAGTTTCTATTTTGTTCGTTGTTGTGGTAGTATTAATTGCAATGAAGGAGGTCCTATTTCTCTTGAAAAGGATATTGTACATGAGGATATAATTGAGGAGCGTGTAGTAGCAATGGCACACATGGGGGAGTCAACACTTTCCCTGAGCATTGCCTCCATCCTGGTCAGCCATACACTGACATGAGAAGCCCTCTGGGAGGGTCTGATCTCTTCCCTCATTCCTCAGAGCAAGTTCACTCTCCTTTCCTCCCTTGTGAGCCAGGGATACTGACCCACAGGGCCCCAGGTGGACCAGTTACCCTTTCCCAGCTTATTTCAAGAGAGAAATAAAGAACATTATTGCTTGGGTACTGCTTACCTAGAGATTTGTTTGTGGTTTTAGCATTTGATGTGTTTCTTCCTCTTTAGACATCATCTTGCAAATAGACCAAAACATCTTGTTGCTTTAGCATGCAGAGATGGAGTATGTTTTTAAGTTTATTTTTCAGAGAGAGAGAGAGAGAGAGAGAGAGAACATGCATGGGAATGTGAGCAGGGAGGGGCAGAGAGAGGGAGACAGAACCCCATGCTGGGCTCAAACTCAGGAACCATGAGATCACGACCTGAGCCTACGTCAGACGCGCAACCGCTCAACCAACTGAGCCACTCAGGTACCCCAAGAGACTAAGTATTTTAATTAAAGGCAAACAGTCATGGGGGAGAGTGTACGAGTTCACTCAGAGAGGTCCCAGCTATGCTTGGACCACAGGCACCCGAGGCCACCTGAGACTCTGTGCTTTAGTTCTAAGGCGGGGACGACGGAAGCCAAGAGGGAGCTGGGCAAGAGGTGGCACGTGGATATCACGGCCTGACGTTAGAGACTGTGCCCGGTGCCCGGTGTGGGCCAATCAGACAAGTTGTGCACGAGCCGCAGTCCTCCCTCAAAGTTGGGCCTATCCTCCCACCAGGGCTAGAAGGTCTCCCAGGTGCTGACATTTGAGCAGGGGGAGAGGCTGGGAGTCTGCCGGTGACCACCTTGAAATGGCATGGAGACTTCTGTGCTGAAGTTGTCATTCTCCTTGCACGTGTGGTGGTTTCAGAAAAGAGGTGTGAGGGGAACAGAAAAGGAAGATCTTCTTAGCCCTCATCCTCTCCTCCTTTTTTAAATCAAACCTGAGTTTAAATTAGATGAAATTCATGTAACATAAAATGCATCATTTCAAAGGTATAATTCAGTGTTGTTTTTTTTTTTTTTACTATATTCACAATCTTGTGCAGCTATCACCACTATTTAATTCCAGAATATTTCCCCCTCCCCCCAAAAGGAAACCTGCATCAGGTAAGTGGTTTGTCCTCATTCATCTGTAGGTCTTTGCAACCACTGATCTGCACTCAGTCTCTCTGGATTTGCCTCTGCTGGGTCTCTTGGACTTGGTTCAGGAGAGAAACAGAATCAGTATGAGACATAAATATATGTGGCCAGAGGAGAAGGGAAGAAGAGAGGTATGGGAGAAAAGGGAGTGAAGAGGAGAGACCTAACTTCCAGCAGGAAAATTAAAAAGGGACTTCTACATACCCTTCATATAGTAAAGCCAAAGCCAAAGAACACAGAAGACCAAGAGTTGATCTTAAAAGCGTCCAGAGATTAAATAAGGATCACAGTTAGGGATGTTAGTGCAACTCCCGGGCTACCTTTCGTTGTGAACAATACAAGCCAGATGATACTAGACCAATGTGTTAGTTCATGTTTACCGCTGTGACAAAATACCAAATGCAGAGTATGGATCCAACACAGAAGAAACTTATTTCTTCCATAAAGTGTAAAATGAGAATTCCTAGAAGGCAAGTAGCTCTCCTGCTAGCAGTAAATTCAACGTGTACTGTCCAATGTTTCCAGGTCCAGCTGGTGGGAGAGGGCAAAACATGGAGAATTGTGTGGGACGTTTCCATGGTCTAACGCCAGAGGAGGTGCACATGATATTTGTGGCAATTCCATTGACGAAAACTTAGACACATGACTACACCAACTGCAAGGTAAGCTGGGAAGTGTAGCCTGTGTATGTGTCTAGGAAGCAGAGGACGTGTGATTGATGGACGGCTAACATCATCTGCCCCCTTTAACATCTTCAAAAGGCTAAAATAAAAGCACTTCGTAACTGGAAAAAACACTCTACAAAATGATCATTGAAGATGGTGGCTAAAATAAACATTTTCAGATCAACAATTTTGAGATTGACCTCTACCAGCAGAACCTTACTCACAGAAATTTTAAAGAATGATCTTTAGGAAAGATGGAGTTTATCTACTAGGAGCATTTTAAATACAGAAAAGAATGGTGAGCACAGAAAATAGTGAACATGTGAGTAAATGGAAACAAAAATCCAATCACATCTTTATGGTGTTAAAGAAACAAAATAGAACTTTAGCTAAAAAGAGCTCTAGGGCACCAGGGTGGCTCGGCTGGTTGAACATCTGACTTTTGATTTCGACTCAGGTCATGATCGCATGGTTTGTGAGTCTGAGCCCCACATCAGGCTCTGCGCTGACAGTGTTGAGCCTGCTTGGGATTTCCTCTCTCCCTCTCTCTGTGTGCCTGCACTGCTCACATGAGCGCATGTGCATGTGCTCTCTTGCTCTCCTTTTCTCTGTATTTCTCTCAAAATAAACATAAAAAATGATTCTATAAAAAAAAATCTCTAAAGTTAAAAAGATAAGCTCTAAAGTGTCTGCATTTTGTTTTGAGATGCCGTTGAATACTTTTGTATCTTAAGTTACAAAATTCTTTTCAGAATGTCTAAGATAACGACCAAGATGGTAGACATGGAATATATATCTTCCAAAATGGGAGAGAAAGGGGAACAGAGTTTAAAAATGGAGAACTTGGAGGAGGATTCTGGGAAGAAGTGGGAAGGGCAAAGAACCTGTCTCACCACCTGGACAATGATTGCACCAGCAGAATCAATCTTATGTAACTATTTTGGAAATGTGGCATCTGTTTAAGGCTTGAAACTTCCAGGGAAAGACTTGGATAGTAAGATGTAGTCAATTTGAGCTCTTAGCATGGTAGCAACTACCCATCTCCCACCTCATCTCACAGCGGGCACCTGCCCATATGCTCCTGGAGCATCTTGCACACAGCTGTGGGAGCTTGGGTGGACAAAAAGCACCCTGTCTTCCAGATGTTGGGGATCCGTGCTCTGATTGCTGATTGCTGCTTCCAATCACAGAGGTTCCAAGAAGTTGAAAGAACTCCAAGGAAGTTGAACTCAATGAGACCCCATCAAGACAGCTTAAAATGAAACTTTCAAGAAAAAAAAAAAACAAAACAAAAATAGAATCTTAAATGCAGCAAAGAGTAGTGAATCATCCCATACAGAGGATCCTTGAGAAGATCATTAGCTGATATCTCATCATAAATGGAGGCCAGGACAAAGTGATAAAAGAAGAAAATTGTCAATCAAGGATCCTATATCTGGCAAAACTTTCCTTCAAAAGTGAGGGGGAAATTAAGACATTCCCTGATAAACAAAAGTTGAGTGAGTTTGTGCACTCTAGACCTGCCCTGCAAGAGATGTTCAAAAGAATCCTGATAGGTGAAATGGAAGAACACTAGACAGTAATCAAAGCTATGTGGAGAAATGATCTCAATATAGATAAATGCTTTGGCAATTATAAAAGCAAACATTATTGTAACAATAACTTGTATTAGTCCTTTAAGTTTAAACTGTACTTTAACTTTGCTTTCTACATGATTTAAGAGACTAATACATTTAAAGGAAAAAAAAGTATAAAAACTACTATTACTGTAACTCAGATTTTAACTCTAAACTTTTTTGCTATGTAATTTAGAAGACTAACACATATAAAAGAATTTTTAGTTTATGTTTGGGGACACACGGTTTATAAAGATGTAAGTTTATGATATCAACAACTAAAATGAGTAGGGATGGGTGTGTAAAGGAGCAGAGTTTTTGTATGCCACTGAAGTTAAATTGGTATAAATTCAAATTAGAGAGGTACAACTTTAGGATGTGAAAGATCATTCTCATGGTCACCACAAAGAAAATCACTATAGAATACATACAAAGGGAAATGAGAAAGGAATGTGAATTTCACTACAAAAAAATCAACTAAACACAAAAAAAGACAGGAATGCAAGAAAGAATGTACAAAAAGCTGTCCAGATATAAGAAGTAGGGAGTACAATGACAGTAGGAAGTCCCTCTTTATCAGTAAGTACTTTAAATACAAGTGGATTAAGTTCTGGTCAAAAAACAAAGATTGGAAGAATGGATATAAACATATGACACATCCAATAATGGATAAACAAATATGTGATATATATACACATATATATATTTAATGGAGTATATATATGGATTGTATATATATGGAATATTATATGTATATAACAGAGTATTGCACATCCTTAAAAAAGAATGGGATCTCACTATTTGTGAAAACATGGCTGGACCTAGAGGGTATTATACTAAGTGAAATAAGTCAGACATAGAAAGACAAACACCATATGATTTCACTTATATGGGGAATCTAAAAAACAAAGGAAATGAACAAACAAAACAAAACAAATCAAAACAGAAACAGACTCATAGATACAAAGAACAAACTGATGGTTGCCAGAGAGGAGAAGGTGGGGGACTGAGTAAAAGAGGCGAAGGTGATTAAGAGGTACAAACTTCCAGTATACAATAAATAAGACATGGGGATGAAAAGTACATCATAGGAAATATAGTCAATGATATTGTAATAGCATTGTATGGTGACACATTGTAGGTATACTTGTGAGCATAGTGTAATGTATAGAATTGTCAAGTCACTATATTGTACATATGAAACTAATATAGCCTTGTATGTCAACTATACTTCAATTAAAAAAAACAACAAAAATAACCACATGACCTAACTATATGCTGTCTACAAGTGACTCGCTTGAGATTGAAAGACACAAACAGTTTGTAAGAGAAAGGATAGAAAATGATATTCCATGCGTATAGTGACCAAAAGAGAACAGGGGTGGCTATACCAACATTAGACAAAATAGACTTGAGATTTAAAATAAAGAAGCTTAGACAAAGAAGGACATCACATATGAACAAAAAGTTTCAGTACAGCAAAAAGATGTAATAATTATAAACATTTTCACACATAATAACAGACCATCAAAATATATGAAGCAAAAAATGACAGAATTGAAGGAAGAAATAGACATTTCTACAGTAACAGTTGGAGAATTCAAGATCTCATGCATGATAGGATGGAAAACCATAGAGAAGATTAGTGAGGAAATGGACGATAATCCAACTGGACCTAACAGACATATTCACAACACTCTTCCCAACAACATTCTTCTTAGGTGCACAGGATAGACCTGATAGACCTGGAGAGACCATATGGTAGGCCATGAATTAACTCTCAGTAGGTTTCAAAAAGATATTACACAAAGTATCTCCTCTGACAGGAACGGGACGAAGTTAGAAGTTAATAACAAAAGAAAACTGGAAAAGCCACACAACTGTACACAAATGGATCAGGAAGAAGTCATACGGGTAATGAAGTAATAAAAACTCAAGACGAGAAAAATGAAATAGAGAATAGAAAGAAATAGATAATGAAACCAAAATTTGGTTCTTTGAAAAGATCAATGAAATTGACAAACCTTATCTAGATCAACTAAAGAAAAAGAGAGAGAGAAGGCTCAAATTATGAAAATCAGAAATGAAAGTGGGGACATAACTGATTCCACAGAAATAAAAATGATTATAAAAAATAAAAATAAAAATAACATGAACAACTGTACACCAAAAACTGGGATAACCTAGATGAAATGGATATATTTCTAGGAAAAAAACCCTACCAAGAGTAAGTCATAAAGAAATAGAAAATATGAACAGATCTATAACTAGCAAGGAGATTGACTCAGTAGTCACAAATCTCCCAACAACAAAAATCTTGGATCTGACAGCTTCACTGGTGATTCTACCAAACATTTAAAGAAGAACAAACACTACTCCTTCTCGAACCTTTCCAGAATTTTATAGAGATGGGAACACTTCCTACCTCATTCTATCAGGCCAGCAAGACCCTGAGAACAAAGCCAGACAGTCAGTACAAGAAAACTACAGACCAATATCCCTTATGAACATTGATGCAAAAATGCTCAACAAAATACTAAGGAACAGAATTCAGCAGCATATTAAAAGGATAATACACCATGACCAAGTAGAATTTATCTCTTGGATTCAGAGAAGTTTCAAAATATGAAAATTGATCAATGTAACATGCCACATCCACAAAATGAAGGATAAAAACCACCACAAATCATCTCAACTGATACAGAAAATCATCTGACAAACACTCTTTTGTGATAAAAACACTCAACAAAATAAGAAAGAAAATACTTTGACATAATAAAGGGCATATATGAAAATCCCACAGCCAACATCATATTTAATGGTGAAAGACTAAAATTTTCCCTCTAAGATCAGGAACAAGGCAAGGATACGTGCTTTCCTCACTTGTATTCAAAATAGTACTGGAAGTTCTAGCCAGAGCAGTTGGACAAGGAGAAATAAAAGACATTAGATTGGAAAGGAAGAAGTAAAATGATCTCTTTGCAAATGATGTGATCTCATATGTAGAAAACCCTAAAGACTGCAAAGAGGTGTTAGAAGTGATAAATGAATTTAGCAAACAAGCAGGATCCAAAGCCAACACATGAAAATCAGTTGCATTTCTATGTGAAAACGTGAACAATCTGAAAAGGAAATGACCACAACAATCCCATTTACAATAGCATGAAAAAGAATAAGACACTTTGGAGTTGACTTAACCAAAGAGGTGAAAGACTCATACAATGAAAACTACAAAACGCTGCTGAAAGAGATTAGAGAAGGCATAAATAAATGGAAACACATCCCATGCTCATGGATTAGAAGACAGCATTGTAAAAATGTCAAAATACCAGAAGTGATCTACAGATTCCATGCAATCCCCATCAAAATCCTAATGATGTGCATTGCAGAAATTTTTTAAAAATCCTAAAATTCATATGGAGTCTTAAGGGATATCTACTGGCCAAAACCATCTTGGAAAAGAACAACCGGGAAGACTCACACTCCCTCATTTCAAAACTTACCACAGAACTACAGTCATCAAAACAGGGTGATACTGGCATAAAGACAGGCATATAAATTAATGGAATAAGTTAGCGAGCCTGGAAATATACCCTCACAAAATGGTCAAATAATTTTTTACATGGGTGCCAAGATCATGGAATGGGGAAAGGACAGTCTTTTCAATAAATGATGCTGGCAAAACTGGGTATCGATATGAAAAAGAAAGAAGCTGGAGCCTTACTTCAAACAATGCATAAAAGTTCACTCAAAGCTGATCAAACACCTAAGGATAAGCCCTAAAACAACAAAACTCTAAGAAGAAAACAAAGGTGGAAATCTTCTCAACATTGGATTGGATAGTGATTTTTTTTTTTTTTTGGTATGACAATAAAGGCACAGGAGACAAAAAAAAAAAAAATTAGCCAAAATTGACTTCATAAAAATTAAAAAAAAATTTTTGTATCAAAAGACACCATTCACTGAGTAAAAGGCAACCCACAGAAAACATATTTATAAGTCATATATATGATAAGGTATTAATATCAAGAATATATACTCTTAAAATTCCACAACAACAAAAAACAAATAATCTAAATAAAAAATGGATCAAAGACAGGAATAGACATTTTCCCCAAGCAAATATGGAAATGGGCAATAAGCATACAAAAAGATGCTCAACATCACTAATCACTAGGGAAATGCAAATCAAAAATATGATATGACCTCACACCCATTAGGGTGGCTACTATCAGCAAAAACAGAAAACGATGAATTCTGGTGAGGATTTAGTGAAATTGGAAACTGTGTGTACTGTTGGTGGAAATGTAAAATGTTATAACTGATGTGGAAAAAGTATGGTGATTCCTCAAATTATTAAAAATAGAATTACCTTACAACCCAGCAATTCCATTTCTGGGTATATATACACAAAAGAATTGAGAGCAGGGACTCAAAGAGATATTTTTACACTCATGTTCATAGCAGCATTATTCACATTGGCTAAACATGGAAGTAACCCAAGTGTCCATTGACAGATGAATAGAAAAGCAAAATGTGTGTATAGGTATACAATGGAATATGATTCAACCTTAAAAAGGAAGGAAATTCAGCAGCTTCGTGTGACTGTAGTCGCAGCAAGCAGGCTGAGGGCAGGCATCTGGTTTCACTGCTGACACCACCTAACTACAAGCCCACAGCAGCCCCAGACTGGCCCTTTAATAGCACAGGGCCCACCCCCTGTTGTGGGCCACTGCAGCCAATTAGACTGAAGACAAACACAGCTCAACCACAACAGCAGAATGCATGCAGTCCACATAGAAGACACCACTAAAGTGCATGGTTCTGGTGAACAAGGGGCATTGTGCTACACGGCACCCCAAAACCTCTTCTTCATAAGGCCGCTACTTTCAAGATCAAGAGATGTAGCTGACCTCCCTAACACACAGAGATGAATAGAAAGCTACACAAAATGAGGCAGAAGAATGTCTCCCAAATGAAAGAAAGGGACAAAATCATAGCAAAAGAACTAAATGAAATAGAGATAAGAAATGCCTGATAAATAATTCAAGGTAATGGTCATAAAAATGTTCACTGGACTTGAGAAGAGTGAGGGGTCCCAGTGAGACCTTCAACAAAGAGATAGAAAATATTAAAAAGAACGAATCAGAGATGAAAAACTTAATACTGAAGTTAGAAATACTCTAGAGGGAATTAATAGCAGATTAGAAGAGGCAGAAGAACAGATCAGCGACCTGGAGGACAGAGTAATGAAAAGTAACCAAGCTGAACAAAAAGAAAAAGGAACAATAAAAACTGAGAACTAAGTTTCAAGGAACTCCGCGACACCATCAAGTGTAATAACATTCACATTATAGGGGTCCCAGAAGGAGAATAGAGAGTAAAAGGGGGCAGAAAACTTATTTAAAGAAATAATAGCTGAAAACTTCCGAAATCTGTGTAAGAAAACAGAAACCCAGATTCAAGAGGCACAGAGAGCCTCCAACCAAATCAGCGCAAGGAGGTCCACACCAAGACACTTAATAATTAAATGCAAAAAGTGATAGAGAATTTTAAAAGCAGCAAAAGAAAAAACAGTTACATGTAAGGGACACCCCGTTAGGCTATCAGCAGATTTTTCAGCATAAACTTGGCAGGCCAGAAGGAAGTGGCATGATATATTCCAAGTGATGAAAGGGGAAAGCCTGCAGCCAGGAATTCTCTATCCAGCAAGGCTGTCACTCAGAACAGAAGGAGGGGGAAAGAGTTTCCCAGACAAACAAAAGTTAAGGAATTCATCACCAATAAACCAGTCCTACAAGAAATGTTAAGGGGAATGCTGAGTGGAAAGAAAAGACCATAAGTAGAGTAAAAAACAAAAACAAAAAAAAGGTAGGAAGCACAAAAGCAGCAAAATTAAGTATATCCCACTAAAATTCAGTCAAAGATTCACAAAATAATATAGAAACAAAAATGAAAGGATGTCAAGTATGATGCCATATGCCTAAAACATGGCGGGGTGGGGAGGAGTAACGAATGTATTCAAACTTAAGCGACCATCAACTTAACACAGACTGACTGCTATATGCAGAGGAGGTTGTATACAAACCTAATGGTAACCACAACTCAAAAACCTATAATGGACACACAAACAATAAAGAGGAAGGAATCCAACCACTAAAGAAAGCCAGCAAGATGTGAGAGAAGAGAGCAAGAGAAGAAAGAACAGAGAACTACAAAAACCACCGTAAAACGAGAACCAAAATGGCAAGAAGTACATCCTGTCAGTAATCACTTTGAATGGAAATGGACTAAACGCTCCAATCAAAAGACATAGGGTGATAGAATGGATAAAAAGGCAAGACACATCTTTTCGCTGCCTACAAGAGACCTATTCCGGACCTAAGGATACCTGCAGATTGAAAGTGAAGGAATGGAAGAGCATTTATCATGCAAGTGGAAGTGAAAAGAAAGCCAGACTGCAATACTTACATCGACAGAATAGACTTTAAAATAAAGCCTGCAACAAGAAACAAAGAAGGACACTACATAATCATACAGAGGACAATCCAACATGAAGATATAACAACTGAAACTCTTTATGGACCCAAGGTGGGAGTACCCAAAACATAAAGCAGCTAATTACAAACATAAAGAAAGTAATCCATCATAACACCCCACTTACATCAATGGACAGCTCATCCAAATAGAAAATCAACAAGGAAACAGTGGCTTTGAATAACACACTGGACTAGATGGATCTAATAGGTATATTCAGAACATTCCATCCTAAAAGAGTGGAATACACATTCTTTTCAAGTGGACGTGGAACATTCTCCAGAATGGAGCATATATTAGGCCACAAAACAAGTATCAACAAGTTTAAAAAGACTGAAGTCATATCATGCATCTTCCAAACACAATGCTAGAAAACTAGAAATCAACCACAAGGAAAAATCTGGAAAGAGCACAAACACATGGAGGCTAAATAACATCCTGCTAAACCAACAAATGGGCCAACTAAGAGATCATAGAGGAAATAAAAAGACATATGGGGACAAATGAAAGTGAACACACAATGGTCCAAAATATTTGGGACACAGCAAAGCTGATCTAAGACAGTTTTGCAGGTTAGGCCTACCTCGAGAAGCAAGAAAAATCTCAAACAAACAAACTAAACTTACACCTGAAAGAGCTAGAAACAGAAGAACAGAGGCCAAAGCCAGTACAAGGAAGAAAATAATAAAGATTAGAGCATGAATAAATCAAATAGAGACTAGAAAACAATTGAACAGATCAATGAAACCAGGAGCTGGTTTATGTTTTGAAAACATAAACAAAATTGATCAACTGTTAGGCTGATGAAAAGAAAGAGAAAAAAATAAATGAAATCAGAAATGAAAGAGGAGAAATGACAGCTGACATCACAGAAAATAAAAAAGATTATAAGAGGATGTTATGAAAAATTACATGCTAACAAACTGGATAACCCGAAGATATGAGTACATTCCTAGAAACATATAACCTCCCCAAACAGAATCAGGATGAAATAGAAAATTTGAACAGACCAATTACTACCAATGAAATTGAACCAGTAATCAAAGAACTCTCAACAAACAAAAGTCCAGGACCAGATGGCTTCACAGGCAAATTCTACCAAATATTTACTTACTTATTTATTTATTTTAATAATTTTTAAAGTTTATTTATTTTGAGAAACAGAGAGAGAGTGCACGAGCAGGGGAGGGGCAGAGAGAGAGGGAGAGAGAGAATCCCAAGCAGGCTCTGTATAGTCAGTGCAGAGCCCAATGTGGGGCTTGAACCCACGAACCGTGAAATCATGACCTGAGCCCAAGTCGGATGCCACTGAGATGCCCCTCCACCAAATATTTAAAGCAGAGTTAATATTATTCTTCTCAAACTATTCCAAAAAATAGAAGAGAAAGAAAATCTACCAAACTCATTCTATGAGGCCAGCATTACCCTGATTCCCAAACCAGATAAACACACCACGAAAAAATAAAACTACAGGCCAATAGCTCAGGCGAGCATAGACGTAAAAATCCTTAACAAAATATTAGCAAAGTGAATCCAACGGTACATTAAAAAAAATCATTCGTCACAATCAAGTGGGATTTATTCCAGGGTGCAAATGTGGTTCGATATTCGCAAATCAATGAATGTGATACATCATATCAACACGAGAAAGAATAAAAACCATATGATCATTTCAGTAGATGCAGGAAAGGCATTTGACAGAAGTACAACATTGATTTATGACAAAAAACCCTCAACAAAGTAGGTTTACAAAAGGAAACATACCTCAACACAATAAAGGCCATATATGAAAAAACCCACAGCTAACATCACACTCAGTGGGGAAAACCTGAGAGCTTTCCCCCTAAGGTCGGGAACAGCCAAGGATGTCCACTCTCACCACTGTTATTCGACATAGTCCTGGAAGTCCTAGCCATGGGATTCAGACAAGAAAAAGAAATAAAGGCTATCAATTGGTAAGGGAGAAGTAAAACTTTCCCTATTTCCAGATAACACAATACTATATACAGAAAGCCACAGAAAGCTGGAGAAAACAAGACACACTGGCGCTCCAGGGAGGAACGTCTCAGACACAAGTCACTGAAAGGTTTAAAGTCACAGGATGGAAATTTACATCCCAGGCAACTATCGACCAAAAGGAAACAGCTGCACCCAGGATCCTGGGATGGGAGGTGCACTAGTGTCTTCAGTGGCCAGAGGAGGGCCCCTTGGGCCCAAGAGCCAGCATGGGTCCCTTTTGCAACCTGCTCAGTAGGCACCTAGAAGGACGGAGGCCCCGGAGCCACAGGTGCAGACGAATACACTGCATGGGCCCTTGGGCTTTCAGAGGCTTCTCCAGCGACCACACAGAATAGAGATGCATTGGGCTATGTCAAGGGCACTGCAAGAGACAGCTGCATAGGAGAAGCACCCGCCACAGAAGGTGTCAGGTCTAAACACCTGCCCGCCTTAGAGAGTGTGAGGACAGCTTAGGATGGCAAGATTCGGTGACACCCTTCTTTCTGCCTTCCACTCTGTTCCATCTCAAACTGGCTGGCATGTTGGGTGGCAGAGGGAGAGAACGAGGAGGAGGGCAACACGCACACACGTGAACACACACCCTCCTACTGCTGGCTGCAGACTCATGCAGGCCGAAGCAGTGAGCTCTGTGTTTTTAAACGTGTAGGACAGGGAAGCAGAATATGAATGATACAGACTCAGACTCATAGGGGCCAGAGTCGATCCTGGGGAGGAAGCAGGAAGCACAAAGGTATGGAGCTTGGAGAAGCCCTGATCCCTACAAAGCCATTTGTGTTCTCCACGGCATCGGAGAACCCAGGGGCGAAGGGGACACCGCGCGCCGGCCAGCGGCTGGTGTGTGCACACGAGGGCTGTATGTGCTCAGGCGTTTGTTCATTCAAGAAACACAGACTGAACCTTAAGCCATGGCACCCCTGCAGGCCATGAGGCCGGGCTGGGAAGATCAAGCTAGAAGGCCGGCATGCTGCGTGTGGAGTCCCATGACCTCTCAGAGCTGCCCACAGGACCGCGGAGTCCTGACTGGATGCATAAGGTGCAGGACGCGGTGGGATCCATTCTCTGGTTTTCGGATTGCTGGTTTGTTTCCAGCCGGTTATTACACTGGAATGGGAGCTCCGAGCATCAGTCAGCTGGGAGCCCGGGGGCACCTCCCCTCCCTGTGATGGCTGTGGGAGCACTCCCTGTGTTCACAGCTCTAGACCAGGTGGCTGGGGCCCTGCCCCCTACTGTCCTCAGCAGGCAGCAGGGGAGGGGCCGCTGTTGCCTTTGACCCCTCAGCAACCTGGGGACTGTGTCCCACCCCCACTCCAGCCGAAGCAGCCTCTACGCACTGGTAGCCGTGGACCACCTGCAGAGGACCAGGGGCCTCGACTCCTATTGCCTTTTCCCAGACCCGATCTTTGGGGGTGGAACGAGCACCGGACCCAACCCAAGTCCTAGAAGACAAGCAGCAATGCACGTCTAGCTGCACATCCCCAGGGAACCCGTCTTCCTATCCCCCAACACCAGGCCCCATCACTCAGTCCCTGTCTCTCCCAGGCCTTGGGGCCTGGTGGTAAACGGCCGTTATTTGGTGCATTGCATTGTCTGCACTTCAGCCGTGCTGCAAACCAGGCGAAGTGTGTCGTGCTGTTGTGAGCTTCTGAGACGTGTCTCTTGTCCCTCAGTGCCGTCCTGTCACCTGACCCTCCACGGTCGCGCGTCCTTCCCACGTGGGCCCTGGGACAGCGCTCCCCACTCGCGTTGGGAAGCCCGCTGTGTGCCCGGACACGATGGCGCGCTTCTCCTGCGCCACGTCCCGTGGCGGCTCCTGCTCACTACAGCGCGGAAGGACGGGTGCACGCACTCGTTTCCAACCCTGCAAATTCAGCGGTGGGAACGCACCGCCTCAGAGACCGTGCTCCCCGACTGGGCCTTGGCCGGTGGTCCCCACTTCCGCCGGCTTTTCCTATCGCCCACACTCTTGTTGGCAGCGTAATGCAGTGGAAATACGTGCGTGGAAGCCGCTGGATCCCAGGGCCCCTTAAGCGCGGCGCTTCCAGAAGAGGGGCCGCCTGGACCCGCGGTGGGCAGACGACGGGGGGCGGGGGACAGTCCCCGCTGGGGGCGGGGCCCGAGGCGCGCGGGCCTCCAGAGGGCGCCCACGACTTCCGCCGCCTGGGCCGCCGCTGGGGGTGGAGGGTCGGCAGCAGGCGGGGCCGGCTTGGCCTGGGCCGCTGTGGCTTCAGCCTGCGTCTCTGCCTAAGCAAGGCTTGTCCACCGTTCGGGGCTGAGGCACGCGCACGTGGCAGCTTGCTGAAGGGGCCAGGGCAGTCGTGACTCCTCGCCCCGCCGAAGACTCCCCGGGGCAATGACTGGAGCAGGGACAGGATCCCACTGAAGTAACGTTGAAGACACTCAGATCTTGGCCCTTCCCACCGACACCCGCACGCAGCCTCCATGCTGCCCCCAGAGCCCCAGCTGCGGCTGCCCCATCGCCCCCTCCCCAAATCATGGTCAGGGCTGGGGGCCCAGCAGGAGCCAGGGCCGCGGGGCCCCTGTGACACAGTGGGGGCCCTGGGGGTGGCAGGAACCCAGGGCTTGTGTCCCCTCATCTGGAAACGGGAACGATGATGGCCAGAGCCACCTCGGGGGAACCCCGCCTGACGTGGGTGAGGTGCCCTGGGACCCCAAACCCGGGATCCACCCTCCAGAGGGTGGGAGCCCACGCCCACAGCCCCCATTGTGGACTGCATCCTCCCGCCACTGGCCTGAGCTCTGGGTCCGCACCCCTGAGCGCAGGCTTCCGGGTGAGAAAGGAGGGCCTGGGCACTGAGCGCCGCCCCTGCGGGGGGCCACACGGGGGCCGGGCAAGCGGTGCCTCATTTCCCCGCCTGAGGAGTGGCTTGCTCGTGTCCTGGGCATTCGCTGCGCCAGAGCTGAGGCAGCAGAGCCAGCCAGACGGGGTGCCAGCCACATGGGTGCCACCCACAGTTGGGTCGCTGGAGTCCCCTAAGTGCCCTGAAAGCCCTCACGGGCGGGCACCCTTGTCGGCTCACGTGGGCGTTCCCTGCACCCAGCCTGTGATCTGGGAAGAGCGGACAGAAGGCACGTAGGTTTGTGGGACTCATGGCTGCCCACTGCTTCCTGCTCTGGTCCTTGTAGAAAGGAGAGGAGAACAGCGCAGGCCCCTGCGTCTCTCGATCAGATAAGGGGCCCCATCCATCTTGCTGCCTTCCCCCACCGGGGAGGAGGGAAGTGCTCACCACCCCGCCAGCCCCACTCGGCCCCCGATCCAGACCCTGCCCTGCTCTCCACATCCAGCAGCCAGCAGGCCTTGCGCAATCGTGGCACAAGGTGCCCATCCGTCTCTTCTGGAGGCCTCCAGCCCTGACCCCCGCTCCGGGCTTCCTGGCCTGGTCCAGGGACAACTTCTCCCATGACGCGATCAGACCGCAGGCCCAGGCCTCCAGCAAGATAAAAGAATTGCGCTGACGGGGGGCGGAGGGAGCAGCAGGATGGCGTTCGGCGCAAAGGCACGAGTGTGGCTGGCAGGGCCCTGGCCGTCCCCGGGCAGGGCACGCGCACCGGGCGCCGGAGCCGCTCCGGCCCCCAAGGCGGTGCTGCCCTTCGAAGCCATACCGCGCTGTCCCGGCAACAAGTGGACGAGGTTGCTGCAGATCTGGAAGGAGCGGCGCCTGGAGAACCTTCACCTGGAGGTGCACCAGCTCTTCCAGGAGCTGGGGCCCATTTTCAGGTAAAGGCCTCCCCGCCCACCTCAGCCACAGCACCTGTGCGGCTCTCCCTAGCGGCTGGGGAGTCCGGGCCAGGCGCACTGCCGCCTGTGCTCTGCGTCCCCGGGGAGGCGGGGTGGGTGCCGAGCAGCGGGGGGTCTGGGCCCGGCACCTGGAGACTGCGGCTCTTGGGGAGGAGGGAGCACTCCCTGGCCGCGGCTGAGAGGGCAGAGCGCGGACAGCAGAGCAGGAGAGGCTTGGGTCAGACCGCGGGAGGGACTGCCCGCTCCGGGAGAGGCCCAGTCCGGGAGAAGGGACAGGCCCGTGGGAGACGGGCCGCCTTGGTCCTGCACAGTGAGGCCTGGGGGAAGGCACGGGTCCCCCAGCAGGGCTCTGAGCTTCGTCCCACAGGTATGACGTGGGAGGGACACGCATGGTGCTCCTGATGCTGCCCGAGGATGTGCAGAGGCTACAGCAAGTGGACGGCCATCAACCGTGGCGGCCGCCCCTGGACCCCTGGCTGGCCTACCGACAGCATCGAGGGCACAAATGTGGCGTGTTCTTGCTGTGAGAGGGAGTCTGGGCGGGCAGGGGCGGGGAGGGGCGGGGCAGGGCTGATGGCAAGCGGGCCTGCCCAAGGCCCGTCCAGTTTGGGACGGGAGAGCGGCCGCCGGCTCCCGCTGGGTGCCCACCCCTTGGGGATCATATGTGTCCTGGGGCTGAGGAGGGGCAGCGGGGCCACGGCCTCAGAGAGGAGGACGGATGATCGCTGCCATCAGGGAGCCCCCAGGCTGCACAGGCCTCCGCGGACTCCCCGTGCGGGGTGGGCTTCTCCCTTCCTACAGGTCAGGGCGGGAAGCCCAGGGCAGCGGGGAGGAGAGTCGGGGCTAGGGGCTCGGGAACGTGTCAGCATGTGCTGGGGCCTGAGGACCCACTGGCATTGACTAGAGCCCAGGTGGCTGAGGAGGAGAGAGGCCGGGGCTGGGGAGGGGGGCTTGGGGAGAAGGGGGACGGGGGAAGAAGGCACCTTTGCCCAGGAGCTAAGCTGTAGGTGGGTGTGTGTGTGAGCACGTGTGTGTGTGTGTGTGTGTGTGTGTGTGTGTGTGCGCGCGTGCGTGTGTGTGTGTGTGTGTGTGTGTATCCTCTTGGGTGGACAGGGGACTTGGGACCGGCCCAGAAGCATCATTCTCAGAGCAGGGAGGGTTGGAAGGAGAAGGTTGCGGGGGCCCCTCACTCTGGAGCTGGCTGGCCCACCTCTCCCCTGCCTTCAGGGACAGGGAGAGCCCAGCCCGGACAGCTGCTGACGTGCCAGCCAAGGGGCCCGCCGGTGTGCGTGAACAAACTCCACGAACCCAGGCGGCGCTGCCAGGCAGAAGTTCTGGGCTCAGCCCCACCTTCCACGGGGGCACCCTGGGCCCAGCACACAAGGCCTCCCTGAGGGAAAGGGCTGGCGCTCACGCCCCCAGGCAGGCGGCCTGCCCCCTGGGACCAGCGGGCCGCTCCCTGCCTCGCCCCTTCCCCTTGGAGACGAGGAAGATGGGTCCAGGGCTGGCCCCAGGCTGCTGACTCGGGCTCCCCTGAAGCGCCTCTCTCTGCTCTACAGAAATGGGCCCGAATGGCGCATGAACCGACTGAAGCTGAACCCAGACGTGCTGTCGCCTCAGGCCGTCCAGAAGTACCTGCCCATGGTGGACTGGGTGGCAAGGGATTTCTCGAAGGCCCTGAAGTCGCGAGTGCTGCAGAATGCCCGGGGGAGTCTGACCGTGGACATCCAGCCCAGCATCCTCTACTACACCATAGAAGGTCCGCGGGGTCAGGGTGGGAGGGAAGGGGGGTCAGGGCTCGGGGAAGCCGGGACCGGCCGGGGACGGGGCTGAGGCCCCCGTGACGCTGTCGGCCACCCTGGGCTCAGCAACCGTTCCCTGTCCACAGCCAGC
Organism: Panthera leo; assembly: GCF_018350215.1. NCBI lineage: Eukaryota > Metazoa > Chordata > Mammalia > Carnivora > Felidae > Panthera > Panthera leo. Next base: position 81,695,750 of record NC_056695.1, read on the forward strand.
AATCTAGCCCTTTTCGGAGAGCGGCTGGGCCTCCTTGGCCACAGCCCAAGTCCTGCCAGCCTGAACTTTCTCCGGGCTTTGAAGGCCATGTTAAAGTCTACCGCGCAGCTCATGTTCATGCCCAGGGTCCTATCGCGCTGGACAAGCACCCAGCTGTGGAAGGAGCACTTTGAGTCCTGGGACTACATCTTCCAGTATGGTGAGGGCCAGAGACCGGGCAAGCGTTGAATGCCAGGGACACCAGGGTCCCCGGTTTCCTGTCACCACAGGCTGGGGGAGGGCTGAGGTCACCTCGGGGGCCTTTGTGGCCCCGAGAGGCTTGGCGGTGAGTCCGGGCCGGGCCGGTCCTGAGCAGTTGGCACGGGGCAGGCGGGCTGACGGGCAGGGGCGTGAGGAGAAGTGCCCCGGCCCCTGTCTCTCCGTGCCCCACAGCCAACAATGCCATCCAGAAAATCTACCAGGAGCTGGCCCTCAGCCGCCCGGAGCACTACAGCGGCATCGTGGGGGAGCTGCTGATGCACGCGGACCTGAGCCTCGAGGCCATCCGGGCCAACTCCATTGAGCTCACCACCGGGAGCGTGGACACGGTCAGGACAGCAAGCAGCCCTGCCCTAGGCCATGGAGCCTCCTGACCCCAGGCTGCGTGCGCCCCGTGCCCGTGTCTCCTGCAGGCTCCTGTTCTGAGCTGACAGAAGGCTCTGACCTAGGGTGGGGGGCCCGGGAACCGACCCTCAAGGGAAGGGGTCTGCAGTTCCCCGAGTGGGATGCCACACTCTAGGCCCAGTGCAGGGTGGACGAGCCCAGAGACATGAGCAGCACAGACACCATTCAGTCGCCTGGGTCCTGGGAAGAGGGGAAGGGCCGCGATGCAGCTGGAGGGCTGCCTGCGCCAGGAACCCTTCCCAGGCACAGAGTCCATTTGGCCCCAGGTCAGAGATGCTCTGGAGGTGACGGGCGGATGACAGCAAGGGGCGCACAGGGCTCCAGCTTGTGCAAGAGAGAACAGATGGCATGCAGCCTGGGGGTGGGGGCAGGCCGCAGGGTGTGGAGTGCAGCCAGAGCCTCCTGGCCCTCCACCCCAGGTTCACGCACCAGCATCTGTGATGTCCTGCTCTGGGCCGGGCACCCGGGGCTCCGAGAAGAGGCACAGGCCTGCGGTGGAGAAACTCCCCAAATTGGCAGCCGACTCAGGGGCCGGGGCGGGCCGTCCATGTTCCGACCACAAGGTCTGGGCTGACCTGCCTGCGGGTGTCCGGGCGACAATCCTACTGGGTGCCAACGGTTTGGGGCAGTAGAACACCCCCCCATACACAGCCCTGAGAGGAAGGACCCCAGAGGAGGGTGAGAACCAGGCCTCGAAGGGGCTGGAGAAGGCCTGATTCTTTACTGAGCCTGGGCACACCTTCCCTGAGGGAGTCAGGTGTTAGGTTTTAGATCCTGAGGTCCCAGATCCCTGGGATGAGTCCTCCTCCGGGCGTCCACGTCACCGCGGATCTGAGGCGACCCACCCCCAAGGGAGGACCGTCTTCCGGGGTGGAGAGGCCCCGGGAGCTGAGGTGCGTGGCCTGGGCCGAGGTCTGAGCCCCGCACCCGTGGCTCCTGCAGACGGCCTACCCCCTGTTGATGACTCTCTTTGAGCTGGCTCGAAACCCTGAAGTGCAGCGGGCCCTACGCCAGGAGAGCCTGGGGGCCGAGGCCAGGATCTCGCAGGATCCCCAGAGCGCAACCTCGGAGCTGCCCCTGCTGCGGGCGGCCCTCAAGGAGACCTTGAGGTGGGTGTGGCAGGCCCTGGCTGCCGCCTCTGTCCTGGCCCCACTGTCTGGACAGCAGTGCTGGGAGCCTGCGGCCAGGTCCTGGGGCTGAGAAGCGGCTTCGCCCAAGATGCCACCCTGTACCTCGTCCTGTTCTCCCGAAACGGATAGGAGCTCTTCTCCCCCTGGGATCCCACTTCAATGCCCCGGGCACCATCCTCGGCCGTGTCCGCCGTGTCCGGGGGCTGCTCAGGCTCAGAGAACTTTGTCTGACTCAGGAGGTGCAAGGAAGCAGCTCCTCGTGATCTAGGCTTCCCGGTGCCAGAGGCGACCCGGGAGGGGGGCTGGCAGCTCCCCCAGGCCGGCGCATCCTGGGATAGGAAGGTGGCCGAAGGGAAGCGAGGGTCCCAGGGACAGCTGAGGACCCTGTCGGGTGCCCCCCATCCACAGGCTGTACCCCGTGGGGATGTCTGTGGACCGAAAGGTGGCCTCGGACGTGGTGCTGCAGAACTACCACATCCCGGCAGGGGTGAGTGAGGCCCCACAGCCCCTCCAGCAGACGCCAAGCCCGCGTGACCTTCTCACTCCTGGGGCCTCCGACCCTGCCCCTCCCCACCTCTCCGCAGACATTGGTCAAGGTGCAACTCTACTCCCTGGGTCGAAACCCCTCTGTGTTCGAGAGGCCCGAGTGCTACCATCCCCAGCGCTGGCTGGACAACAGGGGCTCTGGCACCAGATACCCACACCTAGCCTTCGGCTTTGGTCTGCGCCAGTGCCTGGGGCGGCGCCTGGCAGAGACAGAGATGCTGCTGTTGCTGCACCACGTGAGGGGGCCTGGGTGGCCCGGGGGCGGGACGGGATGCGACCGGGCAGGGCGTGGCCTGCGGGTGGGCGGGGCCTGGGGGTGCCGGGTGGTCTGCTTGGGGACCACCGGCCTCTCCTTCTCCTCCGCTGCGCCTGACCCGAAAGGTAGGGTCCAGAAAGGCGAGGGAAGGTGGACCGGGACATCGGGGTTGACCATTTGGCCAGGTGGAACCCGTGCCTCTGTCCTAGGTGCTGAAAAGCTTCCTGGTGGAGACGCTCAGGCAGGAGGACTTAAAGATGACCTACCAGTTCGTGTTCGTGCCCTCCACCCGCCCCCTCCTCACCTTCCGGGCCATCAACTAGTCACGTCACCGCGCCGTCGGGCCAGCAGTGCTGCCAGCCCCCTTCCGCCTGCCCCCGGCCACCCTTGTTTTCTCCCACGGACCCTGCTTCTGGAGCCACAGCACTGTCCAGCCGGCGCCTCGCACCGAGGGGCAGGGGGATGAATCTGGCCGCAGGTCCTGCCTGTGAGCCCAGTGCCACCAGCGCCTTCTCCAGCGAGGAGCACCATCGGAGGGCCTTGGCCCCCGTAGCCCCCAACACTAGCTCCAGGGGCTTCAGATCCGCCCCCACCCCCACCTGCCTGTCCAATCTCATATCCCCTCTGTACTCAACCCGCCCCCACGCAGAACAGACAGGTTGGCGCCCCTGTCCTGCTCACCGCCACTCCAAAGGTCAGACTCTTTGTCTGCATTGGTCTTGCCAGCCTAGACCTTGAAACTGGGCCAGGAGTCGTCCCCCTACCTGCTCTGCTCAGTCCACTTGGGCTCCTCCCGGCCCTGCCAGTGCTCTGGGACTGTGACTGAAGCACCCAGCCGAGGGCCTGGGTAAGCAGGTCAGGAGTATTGTTTCTTACAATAGCCACCGAGCAGCTGAGGTGGACATCTGGGCCCATGAGACTCCTCTGAAAGCAGGGAGGATGGTGATCTCCCCTGGCGGGCTGCAGGGTGACCACAGAGAAGCCACCTCAGCCAGGCACAGCCACACGCTCCCTTTAACGAAGCCGTCTGTGTGCCGTGCCCGGCTGGCCTCCCACAGTGGCCCTCAGGACAAGGGCCACCCCTGACCTCATGGGAGGAAGGGGTTTTGGACAGCTGTGAGGTGGCTGGGATCTCCTAGATGGCAGGAGCAAGCAGCCTGTCCCAGGCTGCCTGCGGCCAGGTGACACCCCCGGCATGGAAAGGGCCGGGAGGCAAGGGTGAGTGGTGGGGTGGCTCTGCTCCCCCTCCTTCCCCACCCCCACCTCACCGGGGGAGAACTGGGCACTCAGCTCACAGCAAAGCAATGACGGAGGGGCCGCACATGTGCCTGGGCCAGCCCCGGGCGCCCACCGAGTGGCCCGCGGGCGTGTGTTCCCTGTGCGGACTCCCTGGAGGAGGAAAGAGCGTGCGCCCTCCTTGCTGGGCCCGGTGCAGGAGGGCTGCTGCCGGGAGGAGGTCTTCTCTGTGCCCCAGCCAGGCGCAGCTGAAGGGCACGTGGAGGCAGGAAGAGAGGGCCCTGGGGACCCTGGGGGCACACGGGCACAAGCTGGAGCTTGGGCTTGCCGCGCCGGCCCAGCCCTTCTCCCGCCGAGCTGTGAGGTCTTCCCGTGGGCACTCTATGCAGCCATTCCCCTTTCACAGGCCCCAGGGAGGCAGGTCGGCCTTGGGAAAGGGCAGCTGCTTCAATAGGCGCTCAGCAGGGGATTGTGGCTCTTGCCACTGCCAAGTCTCCTTCCCTGAGGCCCTGCCCTGTGGGGACACCTGCTGGCTGCTGGCGGGCAGGCCCGGAATCCAAACTGCTCCCCTGGAGGCAGTGTGTGTGAGTCCCTCTGTGCAGCGGGGCACAGGCTCTCCTGATCTTCATGGCAGCCCTGGCAGGTGAGCACCGGGACTGTCCCCGCGTCGCCCGCGGCAAAGCTGAGGCTCAGAGAATTCGTGCAGCCGCACGGCCTCGCAGCTCGTCCCTGGCAGAGATGCCAGCGGAACCCCCGCCGCCGGACCCTCCTCTCGAGGCCTTGGTGCCTCCTCCGCCTCGAAGGACCTTGGATCGAGAGTGGCGTCACACGTCTTGCAAACATCCTGCAGTGAAAGCGTCTCCGGGTCGTTTCCTGCTTCTCTGTGCTCCTCCAGCCGTGCTGTATGAGTGCTTCGTGGGGGTCCCTTTTCGTGTAACCTGCGTGCCATCTCCTGAGGTTTGGCTGTGGGTGTCCGTTGGGTCTTTCTAAAAATCCTTCCTCTTACCTGGGGACACCGTGCTTAAGAATCATCATCTTATGCCTTGTCATTCTTTCCATACACAAATAGCCTTGCCTTTAAAATCCGTGACCTCCGAGGGCGGCTGGGTGGCTCAGTCGGTTGTACATCCGACTTCAGCCCAGGTCATGATCTCATGGTTTGTGGGTTCGAGCCCCACACGGGGCTTTGCACTGACAGCGTGCAGCCTGCTTTGGATTCTCTGTCTCCCTCTCTGTCTGCCTCCCTCCCTCTCTCTCTTTCTCTCTCTCAAAAATAAACGTTAGCAAAATCCTCGAAAATAAAGTAAAATTCAAATGAAATAAAATGAAATAAAATAACAAAAACCTGACGTCCAGTCCCGGGACATCTGGTCTCCCGGCAGGTGGGGCCTGGGCCCAGGCTGTGCTCCACCTGAGCCTTTAGGTGGCCTCTTCCTGTTACCCGAGCACGGTCCCTTGCCCAGGGCCACGTTTGTGTGAATTACTCAGCCTGGGAGGGCCCCCGAAGGCTCCACTGGTGCGAGAAGGATCCGCGTTCTCAGGCGGGAACGTAGTCCTCCTCAGCCCCAGCCTCGTGGAGCTCAGCTTCCTTCTCTTCTCCCGATGCTGCCGGACAGAGTTTCTGCACCACGTCGTCCGTCCTCCGCAGTCCTGCCTTCCCGTGGGCTTCTGGTCCCATCTTCTGATCCTGCCTGGGCCTCTGCCTCGCATCCTTTCCCTCACAGAACCGGACCCAAGCCCGTCCCCGGGGCTGCTGTGCGGGCTGCTCCCTAGTCTGTGATTCTTCTCATTTAGGGAATTAGAGGGGGCCCTCTCTTTTTTTTTGGCCAGCCCAGACACGCAAGTTTTCTTGTACGAGTTTGTGATTATTTATAGTTGCTGGGAGGGGAGAGACTTTCAGAGCATCAGCCTCATGATTTCGCCAGAGTTTGCACACCCTCGCTGGGGCACAGAAGTGGAGGGTTGGCGTCGGACGCTCTCGTGGCTGCCCCGGGGGAGGACCGGGCTGACCGTGCGTGTGGCACCGCCTCACCGCTGCTGACCTGAAGTCTCACTTTCTTTGCAAATGTTTTTTCACTTTCCTGCAGAAATAACTGCCTACTTTGCAAGAGAGGTCCTGCGGTTCCTGGCTGTTGGCAACAACGGGAATGCCTGCCAACGTGCCAAACGGCCAAGTGCACATTTTCATCCCGTCTGTCGGCATATTTACTGGGAGCTTCTGCACAGCAGGCGCTGTGTTGTGCAGATGTGTGAAAGATACATTCTTGGCCTCAGTGCACCTGAGACCAAAGTGTAGAAATAGGTGTCAGTGTATTTATTTTAATGATATTGGCATTCAGAAATACACACCACAAAATTGTTTTCCAATAAAAGGTTTGCTCATTTTTGGCATGTCCATTTTGGCGATTGAATGTCTAGTTGTTGACTAGCCGACAGTCAACCAAAGCCAGAGGTAAATATCTAAGTGTTCTTGTACGATGATGCTTACCGTGTGTTAACTAACAAGGGACAGTTACACTGGCGTGTCCCTGGGTGCCCACATTCCTGCAGTTACACTCACCCATGCTCACACTCCTGTTCAACCCTACACAAACGTGTATTCTGTTGTAAGCAGAACATTAATAGTGAAAAGTCTAAAAGCCTCTAGAAATCATAGACAAATGTCCGCTGAATTTGTCGTGACGACACAGTTAGATGTCAGAAAACAAGAGAACAGTATGTTCAAAGTGCACGCGGAAAACAAGTAATAACATAGGAGCCTAAACACAGTTAAATGCACATTCACCAACACCTGCCGAGGGAAGCAGGGGTGACAGACCCAGAGCCTCACGGAAGGAACTAGTGAGAATTGGCTTTAAAAAGAAAAAAAAAGGAGGGGGCACCTGGGTGGCTCAGTCAGTTAAGCATCCCACTTCAGCTCCAATCATGATCTCACGGTTCCTGGGTTCGAGTCCTGTGTCGGGCTCTGTGCCGACAGCTCAGAGCCTGGAGCCTGCTCTGGATTCTGTCTCCCTCTCTCTCTGCCCCTCCCCTGTTCACACTCTGTCTCTTTCTCTCTCTCTTTCTCTCTCTTTCTCTCTCTCTCTCTCAAAAAAAATCATTTAAAAAATTCTTTTTAAAGAAAAAAAAAGGGAAAGTGGGGGCGGGGACACCTGGTTGGCTCAGTCAGTGTAGCACACAATTCTTGATCTCAGGGTTGAGTTCAAGCCCTACATTGGGCCTAGAGCTTACTTTAAAGAAAGAAAAAGAGGGGCACCTGGGTGGCTCAGTCGGTTAAGCTGCCGACTTCGGCTCAGGTCATGATCTCACGGTCCGTGAGTTCGAGCCCCGCATCGGACTCTGTGCTGACAGCTCAGAGCCTGGAGCCTCTTTCACATTCTGTGTCTCCCTCTCTCTGACCCTCCCCTGTTCATGCTCTGTCTCTCCCGGTCTCAAAAATAAATAAAACGTTAAAAAAAATTTTTTTAAATAAAAAAAAATAAAAATAACAAAAAAGAAAAAGAAAAAAGGAAAGCGAACTAATGCGTGGGTATAAAATGTGAGCATGACCACAGCAGCCACTGAAATTCTGTGGCTACACTAATCAGTCACTGATGGTGGAGAGCCTATGAGCCACGCCCCCACCGCACTGAACTTCGAAACCCTTGGAAGGTCCCGATGCCATCAGGTCCCGGCTCTGATGTGTCTTCATCAGTAATCAAAATCAGCCAGTCTTAAAATAAAATAATAATCAGCTGGTGTTGACCTTCAGTATATGCCAAGGACACTGTGTTGATGTTAAGCCTTTCATCTGCCCCATCAAGGGCTCCCGGACAGTGACGGATGCGGTCCCTGCTGACAAGCTGCGGGCAACCCTGCTGGGGGCCCAGGAAGTCTGAGCAGTTTTAGCTACAGCCCTGTGAGCCTGGACAGGCGGTTTCACCCCTTCTGGTGCTCCGGATGTTTCCTTAATCGGCAGAACAATACTGAAGGCGTAAGTAAGGGCAGCGGGTATAAGGATACAGCACTGGCGAGTTACCTGCTCCGCACTTTATAGCCGGCCCGTAAACAAGGCTACAGTGGAGAATCAGGCATTAATTAATCCACCTTATCCATCAGCTAATGGAGGCCCGAAATATGAAGATCTTTGCCTGAGAACACAAGACGAGCCCGTGAGACCCTGAGGACTGGAACGCTCGTCCCTGTGGCTGCCCCGGGCTCCTCCTGGGCTTGCCCACAAAGCCAGGCAGAGGGAAGCGTTCCTGCCAGTGGGGGCGGGGAGGTCAGGGACCATGAGGAAGAGCCGCCCTGGGGAAGCAGACCCCAGGTACACCCCTGGGTCCGACTGGGACCGACTCTGGGGTTCAGTGGAGTCTGCATTCCCTCCAGCCCTTTCCACCTTCCCCCACATGTGGGTCATGCGAGGAACCTCCGAGCAGCCCTCGCCCTCAGCAAACTGCACTAACACGCCCCCCCCCCCAGAGAATGACACCAACTTGTACCCACCCACCCAGGGACAGTGTGCACACACGCACGGCTCAGTCCCCACGATCACCAGGCCAGGTGCTGGCTGCTCTACCGACCCCCAGCACCGTCAGGGCCTCTGTCCGAGGGGTCCTCCCGGTGCACCTGCGACTTCCCACCCAGATGGGGCTTCCAAAGGTCCGGGGTCTACTGCAAACTTCACAGTCCTCTTCCAGCAGCCCCTGGAGGAGACTTTGCTTTCCCGCATCTAAATAAGATTCTTATCTGTTTCTCCCAGAGAGAAGATAAGGCAGGAAACACCTGCTACAGAACAGCCACCTGGAACCGTTGTCCTTCCTTCCAGGTGAGATCTGGGAGGGGCGATGGCCGCCTGGAGGGAGGGGCCCCGCACACCTCGGATGATTCAAGTCCCTGGGAGCGTGTGCACAATCCCTTGTGGCAGATGCCGCCGGGAGGAAGACCCAGATGTGGGGAGCCACTGGCCTGGTGTCTGCTGGGGCGACGTGCCCTGGTCACCACCGGGGACCCCAGGAGGTGCAAGGCTGATTCCTGGGGCAAGAGGGGGTGGCACTCATGGATCGGTAGTCCGTCTGGGGAGCACTGAGCCCAATCACAGGAAGCCCTGGGGTTCCAGAACGGTCCACACCAGGCCCTGGTCTCAGTCTGGGAGGAGGGCCAGATGTCCTGACAGTCCTCCAGGAAGTGACCCATGTCTGGACATGTTCCCACTGAGGCCAGTGGCCAGGCATGGCTACAGGAGTTCCACTGGGGACCCCACCCCTGCTGAACACCACTCTGTCTAGTTGAGGTTAGGATCCAGTGCAGCAAAGAAACCGAAAGTCCCAAGACATGTCCCTCCCCATCCCCCCAACACCAGGCACCCACACGATGCTTCCATGGCCGGATGTTAGCTTCTTAGCGATGCATCAGAGATGCAGAGACAGTGCCCATCGCGCCAAGAAGGGCTCTGAGCCTGTGGCAGGTCCCGACTCAGCCAGTCCTCTCCACAAGCACCACTATGGTGCCCGGTTTCGGAGAGGCAGCTGGGGCTCAGAGCCGACACAGGCAGTAACGGAGGGAACCTGGGATCCGGTCCCCGGCCACCGGAGGAAGCACTCCTCCTCTGTCCCAGATCAGGCCCGGGAGGCCACTCGCAGGGGCTGAGGTCTGACCGGGGCAGGGAGCGGCGTGCCATCTGGGTACGCGAACCCCGCCCTCTCAGGGGAGCTCCACTGTGAGAACGCCCCATAGGTGACTCCTGTGGATGGAGAAGGACTGGGGTCCCCAACCCGGCCTTCTTCGTGTTCCCCCGCCAACACCCCCACCTTGCTGCCACCCGCAAGGCCCACTCCGACCCCTCCTCCCTGTTCTCCACACCGGGACCTCTGACTGTCCTGCTCTTCTCCTGCTTATGGGGTCCAGCACCCCCGGGGCGACCTCTCCGTCAGGCAAAGGAGGCAGGGGGCCCATGCTCTGAGATACCTTTGGGGTCCAGGGAAATGTTTTCATTTAATTTTGTTAAACGACAAAGAAAGAGTCATAATAATAATGTATATGTGATAATACATATAATAATGTCAGAATCCAACCTGGAGGGGTGTTGCCTCTGTACCGGGGCAGTCATAGAATTGTGACTTTTTCTTTATGAGACAAGAATCCATGGCCCTGGACCCATGAAATCTCTAATGCAGCCTGGGGCAGCCTCGACAGCTCAAAGTCAACTTTTCCACTGAGACGCTTTAGTGACACGTCCCCGCACACAAGAGACACCGCATTTCTGGATATCTCTGTCCCTGCCTCTCTCCCTCTGCCGGTCTCACCCACACACACGGGCACACCGTTCTCCAAAGGACATCGTGAATGACTGTGTTTTAGGAGCTGCATTTGCACGACCAGCAGCTCATTGAGGCATTGAGCCCATGTTCACTGAGCTCCCACTACTCACCGAGTATGTTTGTGCGTTTTGTACGAGTGTTTGGGATACAGAACAGATTCCAAAGCAGACCTTTTCTCCATGGAGTTTACGTTCTAGCGAGAGGGGCAGCTCAGAGGTGACAAGCCATGGGGTGTGTCCACAGTGCTGTGAGCTCTGAGGGTGGGGTGGGGGCCGGGGGTCGGGCGAGGACAGGTGCACCGCTCAGCGGAGTTGAACAAGCCTCTCACGAGGTCACCATCTTTTCATCTTATTTCCAGGTTTTTATTGTGTTTTTTTTTTCCTTAACAGGGAAGCGGGAGACTGAGATACCTCTTTGAGGAGACACATGAAGCCACAAGGCAGAGAGGCCACCCAGAAATTCCGTTACAAATCGTGAGTCTGCAAACCGAGGCGGGAGAGCAGCCGAGGGGAAGGGTCTTCGGGAAGGCGGGTGGCACCGAGTGCTGGTGGTTGGGGAAGTACGTTGGGGACTGAAACTGAACCCTGGGTCTGCATCGTGGCGGCCCAGGCGACCGTGAGCAAAGCGGTATGGGGGGGGCGGGGTGCAAATCTAGATCAGGTTCCAGAGGAGGAGGTGTAGAAACAGTACCTAGAGACGATCCTGTGGCATTTTTCTATAAAAGAAAGCAGAGAGACGGTGGGGAGGACAGCTGGACAGGGCACTGAAGTTCAGGAGAAGAAGGGCGTCATCCCAGTGCATCGCTACACCGAGGGGGGCCAATGCGTTCCAGAGAGCGCCAGCAAGTGCTGGAGCCATGTCCTTGAGCAGATGAGAGGGACAGGGGCCCACTGGGGCGACCGGAGGGACGAGCCGTGGGCACGGTGTGTGGCCTTCTCTGAGGACGGCCTCAGTGTCCTCAGTGAAATGAGAAGCAAGGTCACCGGCTGAGTGCGGAAAAGTGAGGACAGTGTGGGGCCTGCGGATTGTCTCATGGGGTGGAAGGGCAGCTGAGGCACGTTCTCCTGATGAGCAGGGCGGAGCAGGCACGAGGGGCAGGACACAAGGGAACAAGGACCCGGTCTCGCTGTCACAGAGTGTTTGGTCCAGTGGGGCTGGGGCAGTAGTCACTGCTCCTGAGGGGCTCCCGGCCCCCAGCACGGCCCCCCAGCATATCCCACACAGGAAAGAGTGCCCTTGGGGGAACCCCCACAGCCTTGGACACAACTGTGAAGAAAATAAAGAAATAGAGGCCACTGTAGCTGGCGGAGAACTGGCGGGCCCCCAAATCCCCGCCTCACGTCACGTCCCGTCAGCACCCAGTGGAGAGAGGTCTGGTCAGAGCCGGGGGCGGGGGAGGGGGGTGGGTAGAGGCACCCCAGGCGCCCCGCACTTCCGTGAGGGGGGCTCTGGGTGGGTCAGGGAGGTGCAGGGAGGGGAATATTGATCCCTTCTTAGGGGGAGCCAGGCCAGGCCAGGAGACAGGAAGTGGAGGAGCCGGATGGACGGAGACTGGTGCTCGCTGAGCACTGGTGAGCATCGGTGCATAGACACGGCCATGGCCATGAGGTAACTCAGAGCACTAATGGCGCTCGTGGAAGACCCCGGACAGGACTCAGATGCTCGTCAGAACGGCTGGCGGAGGGCCCCTGAGAAGGTGGCCTTTGACACGAGCGAGGGAAGGGAAGCAACACTCACCACCGTCCACTTCGAGCCAAAGCCAAGGCCTCAGGCCGGTCCAGAAACAACTCTCCTTTTTACTGAGCATTTCTCAGCCACTGCGTCATCCACCGGCCGTGCGGCCACCTCAGTGGCAGTGAGACCTCCTGGCTTCTCAGGCTGAGGGGAGCGGACTTGGGCGCACGCCCTCCAACCCCCCGAGCCTGAGAGCGGACAGCGGGGTGCTAGGCCTCCCGGGCGCTAGAAAAGCCTCCTCGGGGCCCTTCCCGAGGCAGCGACCCTCTGCCCTCCCTGGGCAGACCCCGCTGCCCCCTCCCCTGCAGGCCCCAGTAAGGACGAGGCCATGGTGTTGCTGTGATGCTGTCTCGAGAGCCTGTGGTTTTGCGGGTTCAGAGAACTCTTCCTTGGTCGCGTGCAAGCCGCGTGCAAAGGGGCTGTGGGGTGGCAAGGACTTAGCGCAGGGGACCCAGCCAGGCCCCCTCTGACAGAGTGGCAGGTAGTGGTGTTGCGGGGCTCCAGGGGCGGGGAAACCAGGAAGAGCGGAGTTTCAGGAGCTCACTGGGCTTCTGGGTCTTTTTCAGGAGCCATCGGGCAAGTGGGGAGAGGGATGCCCTGGGACTGCCTGCGGGACCGCGCTCCCGTCCCACGCAGTGAGGCAGTGACCCAGGAGTCCTATGCCGCTCTCCGAGGAGGCGTCTGCACACATTTCTCAAGGGATGCCGTTGCCCCAAGGGTCCCGCGCTGCCCATCCCACTCAGGCGCCATGCCTCCTGCCTGATCTCTCCTTCTGTTCACAGAAGACCTTGGCCCCCAGCACCCAGTTCCTGACCTCATCTGATGGTCTCCAGCGACCCCGTCCCAGGACCTCATCTGGGCACCTGCCATCTGCCAATCGTCCGCTCCCAGACCCCAAACCCCACTTGTCGAACAGGATCCCCCAACATCTCTTCTAGGACCTTCCCCCCACATCCACCCACGGCCGCGTTCAGCCTTCGGGCTCCTTGGTTTGGCCTTGTTTTATTGTTTTCTCCCTGCCTGAGGGTGCAGTCTTTCAGACCTTCCTGTTCTACCCCACCCAGATCTCACAGTCACGGATTTCTCCAGCAGGCTGTTCTTGCAGCCCTCACACCCTGAAGACCCCTGTTAAAACACTACAATTTAGTGGCCTGGTGAAGCGAATGAGTCAGCTATTGGCTGCAAGTTCGAGCCTTTGTCACCATCAGATTCATGATCTTGAGGAAGTCACTGGCCTCATCCACATCTACACCCTCGGGTACACAAGAACGCTGTAATGAAGCCCGAACTGGGCACCGTTTTACGGATCGCACCTTGAAAAGTAGCCGGCATGGAATGAAAGCACTCAGTAGACGCTAGAGTCCCGAAGCACACTCCTTGCTCTGGCAGGAGCTCTAAAAGCGGGTGGTGGGGGGCGAAGCAGAGGCAGTGAGGGTTGCTCACCTGGTGCCACACACAGCCTTGTGTCCAGGTTCCGGCCAGACCACAGCCCTCCACCTCCCCAGCCTCCCCTACCCCCCTTCCCTTGACAGACAGCCCTGCAGAAAGGGGGAGCCAGGCAGAGCTCCCTCCCTCAGATGCCAGCCCCACCCCACCCCCTTGCCTCTTGAGTGGCAGCCAGGAAGGGCAGGCAGCAGCAGGAAGAAGGAAGTTGGTCGGCAGAGAGAAGGATGCCGATCCAGTGAGCAGAGAGGTCTGAGCCAGAGCCAAGCTCTGTGACAAATGTGTGTAGACCAGGGGCTCCTGCACTGTGTGCAGGCCGACGCAGAGGACCTCATGGGGTCTTGGTGTCCACGGGCCTTCCGCCATCAGCGCCAGCCCTGCCCTGGCGCGCAGGGAGCTGCCTCCCCAGCCGTGCACAGGAGTCTCCTGGATGGTCCACGGCGGCCAGGGCACAGCTCAGGAGCGTAGAGCCTGAGGCCTGACTTACACCCCAGAGCCCCTGGTCAGGCTGGGACGCTGCCTGCAGTGGGCCCTTCCCGTGGCCCCTCTTGTCCCTGTCCAGCTGCCCCCCCTCGCTACTCCCCCAGGGATGCTTCTGGAATAAAGTTCATGAATGTGAGTTCCGCCTCAGCATCAAGAGAGCCAGACCCCAGGGTCTCCAGGGGGGACTCAGTCACTTAAGTGTCAGACTCTTGACGTTGGCTTAGGTCATGACCTCACGGCCGCGTCAGGCTCTGAGCGGACAGTGAGGGTTCTCTCTCTCCCTCTGCCCTTTCCGACTCACACGTGCGCTCCCCTGCGCATGCGCTCTCTCTCTCTCTCTCTCTCTCTCTCAAATAAATAAATAATAAAACCATTTTTTAAAAAGAAAGAAACTATAAGAGAACCAGCCCCGAAATCCAGCTGCGTGCCCCGCGTGGCCATGGGGAACAGGTGGGGATGTGTTCTGTGTTGGGTTCCAAGCCTCTGAGGAAATGCCTCCTTCTGCCTTCTGAAACCATTAAAACCCGCAAAGTAGTGTAATGGCTGCAGCAGGCTGGACGGGAAGTGCTCAGGGTGCTGGGAGTGGGGGGGGGTGACTTGGGTGCCCTCTGGGGAGACGGTGGCCACAGTCCCAGGTGCCAGGAGTTGGACCAGCCAGGGCATCGGTGGCCTGGCCTCCTCCTCCCCACTGGGCAACGTGGACCAGGGCGGCCAGAGGAGGGACCCCGGCGGGGCTGGCCAGGCTGCGGCAACCGGAACTCAGACCCCCGACGGGGGCAAGGCCGAGGGTGGCGCAGGGGGCAGGAGCGTGCCCTTCATGGGCCCCTGGCACGGACCCCACCTGGGGTCCCCCTACACGGCTGGGAGGGGCGGGGCTTTCCACAAAGACAATACTAAACGCTGGGGGAGAAGTCGCTCAGGGTGCGGGCTCTCACTTCCTTTAGTCCCCAAACCGCTGGTGAGAACCGGCGTCCAGGTCACCCTCCTCTGTATGGTAAAAGGACTCGAGAGGCTGGGTGCTCTGCTCGGACCGCTGTAACAAAGTGCCCCCGGGCACAGCCAGGAGGCTGCGGCAGCTGGAAGTCTGGGACCCAGGAGCGGTCAGGGCTGGGTCCTCCTGAGCCCCACCCGCGGCGTGTGCTTGCATCTCCGCCCCCTTCCCGGTTCCCGTGTCCTCATATGGGCGCCACCCGCCACCCTGGGGTGGGGTGGGGTGGGGGTGGGGGTGTCTGTGTTCTAATTTCCCCTTCTTATAAGGCACTGACTATATTAGTTTATTTAGGGTCACCCGTAGGACCCCATTTTTCCTTAATCACCTCTTTAAAGGCCCATCTCCAAACACAGTCACCTTCTGAGGTCCTGAGGGTTAGAGCTTCAACATCTGAACGTGGGAGGGACACAGTTCAGGCCGTTCCATGGGAGAAGTGGTAGTGCCCTTGAGCTCCAAGCCAGGAGTTGGCAAGGCCCCAGAGACACCTGTGCCAGGGCAAGGAAGGGGGGCCTGCTTGTACACCACGGGAGCAGGAAGGTGGCTCCTTGCGAGTAAAAGAAATTAATCTTACTCAAGGGAGGTCTGGCCCCTGCCCTCGGCTGCTGGGAGGTCACCACCAAGCCCGGGGACATCCAGAGTCCAGCGTCCTTGTTTCCCCGGGGCTCTGGGCCACACGGGATCGGCTCGGCCTCCCGAGGGGCCGGAGACTGAGGTCAGCCACGCGGGCAGTGAACGGAAGCCAGATAAAGGCCTCGCACGCCGGAGGCTGCCGGAAGGTCGCCGCACTGCCGGAAGCTGGGGGCTTTCCGGTTGGCGACGCTGGTGCGTGCCATCACGTCGCTGCCAGGGGAGCCAACGCTGCCCACGGCCCCGCGGGGAGGGGACGGTTTGCACCCTCCTGGGCCCTGCCCGGTGCGCCCCTCCCCCTGGCTGATGGTGGTGTGTGTCCTTTCCCCGTGATAAACCGTGACTGCGAGCGTGACGCCCCCCGGGGTGCTGGGAGTCCTCCTGGAGGACGACCCAACCCGAGGGGGTCCGGGGACCACTTCCCAACTTGACAGGGTCACGGCAACTGTCCACCACCTCCTAAAGTGGACGCGAAGTGAGTACAATCAAGAAGGCCTGTCACAACACACCTGACAAGGAAGGGAAAACCAACAGTGAAGAAAGAAGAAAGGGGGCCTTTCCGCTCCAAAGCCCTGAGCCCACACGGACCCGCCATGGGAGACCTGTAAATTAATTGCCCCACTGGCAGCTCTTAGCAATGAACTCGGAAGAGTCAAAAAATAACAAAAAAGAGTCCGAGAAATTACTCTCTGTAGGGGAGATGGAGGCACCGGAGTCCCGCAAACCCCTAACGATGCAGCACAGGTCCCATCTGGCCGCCAGGACTCAGCGGTGGTCCGGCTGCCGCCTGGCCTCCCGGGGTCTCCACAGCGCCAAGCGCACCCCGCTCACACATTTGACCATGGCCTCTGGGCTGGAGAACTTCCACCGACTTGCAAACATGCCGAAGCCTCTCATCTTCAAACACACACACGTATGCATGTACACGTCTGCGTGCATTCCTGTGTACGTGTGTATCCACATCCGTACACACATACCTGTATAGATTCATCCATACACTTGACATTCAAGTAGTAAGAACAGCAAACAAAAATCACAAACTTTCCTCTGTATCAGCAATAAGCCCTTAAACATCATGACTTTTAAAATCAGTCGCAATAAAGGCGACTGGGTGGCTCAGTCGGTTAAGCGGCCGACTTCGGCTCAGGTCATGATCTCATGGTTCATGGGTTCGAGCCCCGCATCGGGCTCTGTGCTGACAACTCGGAGCCTGGAGCCTGCTTCAGATTCCATGTCTCCCTCTCTCTCTCTTTCCCTCCCCTACTCATGAACTCTCTCTGTCTCTCACAACTAAATAGACATTAAAAAAATTAAAAATAAAAAATACCATCAGTCACAATAGAAACAATTATATCTAGAATAACTCAGTATATGTGCAATCTCCTTAAATAGAAAATTATTACAAGGATGTAACCAAAAAACTGAATAAAAATGGATGGACCCATCATGTTTCTGCATTAAAGGGTTTTTCTACTGTCAACTGACTTGTCAGTTTTCCCAATCATTGAATTTAAACACACCCCAAATACTGTCCCAACAGGATTTATGTGTGTCTGTGACACTCACCCGGAA
Source organism: Panthera leo (assembly GCF_018350215.1). Lineage (NCBI taxonomy): Eukaryota > Metazoa > Chordata > Mammalia > Carnivora > Felidae > Panthera > Panthera leo. The sequence continues at coordinate 81,712,730 of NC_056695.1, forward strand.
GATTAAATGTGGAATTATAGAGGGGCACCTGGGTGGCTCAGTCGGTTAAGCGTCCAACTCTTGGTTTCCACTCTGGTCATGATCTCACGGTTCGTGGGCTGGAGCCCCGCGTTGGAGTCTGTGCTGACCGTGCAGCACCTGCTTGGGACTCTCTCTTTCTCCCTCTCTCTCTGCCCCTCCCCCACGTGCACTCTCAAAAATAAATAAACATTAAAAAAATTAAGAAAAAAAACTGGGCATAGTTTGGGGCCCTGAAATGAAAGAATCTCTAAGACATGTTGTCGGATTTTAAAATCAAAGCACGAAAAAATCAAATCAAATCAAGGCATGTGACAGCCCCATTGGCTCCACAAATTAACGCGAGGATGGAGAGAAGTAAGTGCGTGGTGGGTAAATGATCAGAAAGGGGCTGGAAGTCCATTCCCTAAACCGCGACCATGGGCTGCACCCTCGCACTACCCCTCCTGGTAAAAAGGACCCGAGGAAAGACAGCCAAAGTGTGATGTCTCGGTACCCTTCCCACGAGTGATTTCTCACCAGGTTTTTCCCAGCACCCGTCACTGGGTTGGCGACCCCTTGTGTGAGTGAGCTCCTTGGGGGCAGAGGCGTCATTCTCCCCCAGTGCTCTGGGCCAGGTGCGGGCAGGTGCACAGGGAATGCTAGTCAAGTAGAAGACGTGCATGGTGTGGGGAGAGGCAGGACACAGCAGAGACCCCTGACACCGTCCCCTCCTTGCCTGCTCTCCCCAAGGGTGTCCTTTGGGTCTGACCTCTGATGAGGCCCGCGGGGGTCGGCTGCATCCAGGGCAGGAGGGAGGCTGGTTTGACGGCCAGGCCAGGGGCAGAAAGTGCAGATGAATCTTCAAGCCTCTATCTGCCCTTGTTCCCAAGGGCAGAACTGTCCTGTCCCTCCTGTCCACCAGCAGGTGGGGCCAGCGGTCAAGTTCCAGAAAGTAAAGTCGTTGTGGCTTGACCAGTGGTAAAAATCCAGCTTGCCAAATTTATAGCAATCACAATAGCTGAGGTCCATTCCGAGAGTGTGTGGTGTTAAGTTTTTCCCCATTTGTCCACTTTTGACCTTTCTGGGGCCATTGTAGCCTTTTATTCTAATGACTCGTCTTTCCAATTTCATGCCACACCCCTTCGTTGCAAGCTACTGATTGGAAAGCGGGGGCCAGCCTGAGTCTGTGAGCTGTCTGTGCCCCCACACCCAGCATCAGGAGCATGGAGGAAGGAAGGAATTACAACCCGGAGACGTGCTGTCTCCAGCCAGGGAAACATGGCACCCCACGCACCGTGGGCAGCGAGAGCGGGAGCCGGGAGGAGACTCCCTCACTTGTCGTAGAGACCCAGATGGATGGAAGTTCTGCGAAACCACTCCGCTGCAGACAAATCTGCTTTTGCTGTGGGAGGGACTTTCCGAGCATTTAAGGAAAGGCTCTATACTTTCCATGATAAAAAATGCCAATCTTATACATCAACAAAATTTACAAGTATATGGAAAACTGAAAGAGAAAAATATATGACAGAGGATTTTTATCTTTGATATATAAGCAATTGTTAAAATTGCCATGTAGGCAAATAATAGGAAGTAGGGGCAGGTGACTCATAAGCAAAGGCCCGAAAATGACCATGATGCTTTGAAGGGCTCAGCTCCCCCAAGCAATAAAAATTTCAAACAAGGAGTCACTGCTTCACCCAGCCCCTGCCTTCTGTTTTATTTGGTTTTCGGTCATAAAACCCCAGTGTTGTACAGAGTTAAGATTGCACACTGAGGAAAACTGCAGACAGCTGTGGATTCTTCTAGAAAGCAGTCAGCTAATCTGTGCCCAAAGCTTTAGACTGGTTCCCAGTCTCTGACCTAGTCATCCCAATTTGAGAAAGTTATTGAAAGGTAATAATCAAAAATGCAATGTGTACATATCTGAACAAACAAAGTCAAGAGAGAGGGATGGGACAAAGGGAAGAAACAGTCATTTTTCAGAAGATTAAGAAACGGACAGAGGCTGTGGGCCTGGGCCTGGAGGCAGCGAGGGGAAGCAGGTGGGGGCCTTGGAACAGGCTCGGCCGGTGGTCGAGTCCCTGGGTCACAGGAGAATTCAGCACCCTGGACAGCAGCAAGAACCCACCGCAGCACATCCCTCCGCCAGGGTCCTGTAGAGCCCCACGTTTGTGTCCATTCTTTCCCGGCCTCTTTACGGCTGGAGGTCCCAACAGCCTGCGCCAAGCCTTCCAGAGTACTCTCCCATCGTACGGGGATGCACAAGAATGGGTAAGTGGGATCAGGGCTCTGCATGCTCCCAGGGTCAGGGCCCAGAATGTGAGCAGAGTCAAGTCTTATACCCACTACCCCACTCTTCTCCCTCTTCCTTCCCCTGCAGCCTATACCCTCCATTCAGTAATTACAGCCATCTTGTTATAAACTGAGCATTTCCTTGCGGGAGCGGCCCGCAAGGACCCTCTCCTTCACTCGTCTTAAGGACCTTGGGATGGCACAATGGTCTCATTCCCATTTGGGGAGGGGAAGACTGCGGACCAGGACAGTTACAGTGTGTGGCCGATGCAACTGCGTGTACCTGGATTTGAAACGGGGGCTTCTTGGGGCGCCTGGTGGGCTCAGTCAGCGTAGCACGTGACTCTTGATTTTGGGGTTGTGAGCTCGAGCCCCACACTGGGTGCAGAGATTACTTAAAAATAAAGTCTTTTTAGAAAAGGAAAGAAAGGGGGTCTTGTCAGACTCTCCTGATGGCACCAGCCGCTCCGGACCCCGTGCGCTCACTGTGAGCTGCCCCCGCCTATGTCCCTCCAGAGGGTGGTGCTCACCCCTCCCCGAGCTCTGGCAGAGCCCGTGTTCTCCCCGCAAGATGTGGGCTGTTAGTGCTGCCTGGGCTGGGGGAGACAGAGCTGGCGGTCCGGGGCGAGCCCGGGTCCTGCCCTGCCCTCCCACGCCACAGCCTCACAGTCCTGGGCCCGGCTCGACCCCCGGCAGTCTCGAAAGCCTGCCAGACGCCTCTCCCTCCACCTGTGAGGGGAAGCCCTGTGACCATCACCGCCCTGTGGGCGCACACGTGGGCTCAGACGAGGAAGCCACTCGAATGTAGAGCCTGTGGTCGCTTTCTGGAGAGAGCACCACAAAGCCCTGAGGTGGGGAATGTATGAGCCGGGGGAGGTCCTGGTCACAAGGAGCCCAGCCCCTCAGTCTTCACAGCATCTCTGGGGACGCCCACCAGCCAGATGGAGGGGCAACTCTCCAGGACTCAAAAGCAATAGTAGGTCCAGTGACACCTCTGGGTGAATCAGGAAAAGGCAGAGGGGTGTGGGCAGGTCGGGGCTGGAAGCAGAACTGGGTGCTGGGGGCTTCTGGCAAGGCTTTTCCTCTGTGTGCCCTGTCTTCCCCCTCTGGGCAGCAGGTCAGGTCACAGCCCTCAGGATGGCAGCTAGGGTTCTGGGGGACCGGGGCACCCAGAGCGAGGACGTCCATTGGCTCAAGGGCCAAGCCAGCAGGAACAGAGGCGGCAGCCAGAGGAGAGGGTCCTCATGGCCAGCAAGGCAGGTGGGCCAGTCGTGTCCCTGCCCGCCCCGGGGGCAGGCTGTCTGTGGCCTGGATCAGGCCAGCTCATCTTTGGAGGGCCTCCCTCCAGCTGCGACTGGGCGGGGCGGTCCCAGCCCTCACTCCTTCCTGACTCTCTCCATCCAAGCCTGAGGTGAGGTCAGAGCAAGAAACACTTCAGCCACAGCTGCCCAGGCCCTCCCTTCCCCGACCCCCTCACAGGCCTGCTCCTCCACCCCTCCCTTCACCCGGCAGGCATCCAAAACCCGAGGGAGAGTGGGACCCCGCTCGCCACCTGGGGTGTGAAGTCTGCAGCATCACCATAACAAACAGCCCTGGCCGGCCTGAGACACAGAGACCCAGGCTCGCAAGGCCGAGAAGCTGCAGGGGCGGGGCGGGGCGCAGGCGCGCGCTGAGGCCTCTCCCTGGCGGGTGGACAGCGTCCCCTCCCCGTGTCCTCACGTGGTCGCCCCCCCCAACCCCCGTGCGTGTCTGCGTCCTGGCCTCCCCTTTTTGTGGGGACACCAGCCTGGATCAGGGCCCCCGGTGCCCTCCTTTACCTCAGTCACCTCCGCAAAGGCCCACCTCTGAGCACAGTCACCCTGCAGCCCTGGGGGTGGGACTCGGGTGTGGCTCCGGGGACAGGAGACGGCAAACATGGGACACGGATGTTTGATGGCAGCTCTGTTTGTAACGTCCCCCCAGGTGGCAACACTCCAGACGCCCTTCACCAGGTGGGGGTTAAACAGCATGCCGCGGACCCACATCGGGAAGCGGCTCCGCAGGAAAAGAACTGTGTCATGGGGGGCGGTTCTCCGGGGCGGCAGGCTGCGTGGAAAAAGCCACAGGCTCTGTGATTCCATTTCAGTAACACTGCCCTGCACCCCACGCTCACAGCAGTGTTATGCAATAGCCAAGACATGGGGGCCCCGGCGCTTCCCAGGATGGACGAATGAATAAAGAGCATGCGGTGTATGCTGGGGAGGCGGGGGGTGTTAACTGGGCCACGAAGAAGGGGAGCCTGCCATCGGTGAAGCGCGCGTGGGCCCGCTGACACAAGTCTGAGGACAGATGCTGTCAAACACCGCGCGCTCTCACTTGTATGTGGAATCTGAACCAAGAGGAGGAAGAGAGACGAGAAAAACCAAACTCGTGGAAAAGGTGCTCGGCTCTGTGGTTCCCGAGGCGGGGCTGGGGGAGGGGAGCGCGGCCTCAGGCGCCGAAGGTCAGGTGCGCGGCCCCCTGGGACGGGAGCGAGCCGACCGGGGGCAGAGGCGCGCCCGCCCCGCCAGGAGGAGACACTGGTACCCGGGAGCCCGCGCGGCCGGCGCTCGGCGGCACTTGTGAGTCAGGCCCGCACACCTGACGCCCGCGCCGCCTGCGCGTCAACCGCGTCCCCATAAAGCGGCTAGGAATACGCGACACTGGAAAACACGCCAACCACCGCGCCCAAAGTGACCCGTTTGCGGGGACGACGAACCGCCGAGAAGCTGCAGGGGCGGGGCGGGGCGGGGCGGGGCGCGCGCGCGCGCTGCACGGCGGCAGGGGCGAGGCCGGGCGGGTCACGCCGCGGGTCCTCGTGCACCAAGTCCTCTCCGGGCTCCGCAGCCTCCTGGGACTGCGGTCAAGTCAGAGTAAAACTTTCACAAGAAACAACAAAAATCCGAGCTTCCTGTGTTCTATTTTTCCTGGCAATGTTTTTTATTAGCTCTGGATGAATGATTTACCTCTATCACTTTAAATGTTCAAATTTTTCTATTAAAGGTGAGAGCCAAATCGTTGTGTCATGTCTTAAACCTCTGTCGATACTGTCGTCGTCTGTTTGGGCTGCGGTGACAAAACACTACAGTTTGGGTGGCTTATGCACGCCCCCCCCCCCCCACCCCCCTGGACTCTGAGGTCAGGCCACCCCCAAGTTCAGGGCCGGGCCACCTTCCGAGCTCAGACCCCCCTTCTGGAGGCGTCGGCACCTGGCCAAGGGCTCAGGGGGCCCTCTGCAACCTCTTTAAAAAGGACAGGAGTCCCCTCCTTGTGTGTCTGTCACTCTTAGGGCTCAGGCGCCCCCCTCCCCTACCCCCCTGCAGACCCCGCCTCCTAACACTTCCGCTGGAGGGTCAGGCTCCGGACCCCTAGGGGATTGGCAGGAGACATTCAGACCACAGCCTGCGGCTTCTTCCCATTGCTGTATTGCTGTTTCCCCCTCTTTTTACCCTGACTGGTCTCACCAGCGTTACACGCGTTGCCAGTGTTTCCCAATAAATCACTATTTTTGGTAAGCCTGATTCCTGCATCCACGGCCTCTGTATCCTTCAGGTCTGCTCTTTACTTATTTTTCCTTCCTCTTTCCTATCTTCCTCCTTTCTTTCTCCTTTATTCTATTTTGGGGGATTTATTTTGCCTTCTTTCTATAACTTCTTTCGATGTATGCTCCATTCATTAATGCTGACTCTTTTCTTGTTTTTAATACATGAAGGTAAACCCATAAGTTCTAAGCGTGGATCAGCTATTTCCATGGGTTCTGATATATAGTATATCTGTTACCATTTCGTTAAGGTGTGATATGATGCCCGTTTTGATTTCTTCTGTGACCCATGAGTTATTTATAAGGCATATCTATCATTTTCAGACACAGAATTTTCTGTATTCTTGTTAATAGTTTAAAGCACAATTGCATTGTGATTGGAGAACCTAGTTGGTATGATGTTTCGTCTTTTGATCATGTAATTATATAAGATTTATCGTTTTTTAAAAGATTTCATGAGTTGCCTTGATGCTCTGTTTTGCTCCAAACTATGTAGTCTCAGGTTCAAGTGTCTCTGTGGACAGCACATGTTGGGTATTTTCAGAACTACTCAGACAACCTCTGTGCTTTCACTGGATCATTAAATCCATTTACATTTGATAAAATTACGGAGACACATGTGGGTTTTAATCCACCATATTACTGTGATTTTTTTTATGATCCCTCCTTGATGGATCTATGTTCCTTTTTTCTCTTTCTCTCTTTGCCTCTTTTCTTGGTGATTTTGGGTCTTTTTCAATTTTCCCTTTACTAGTTTGGAAGTTGAGATTCTCTTTCCAAGTGTGCGGTGCTGTTCTGGAGGTGACACGCATGGAGATGTCACAGACAGGAGGGACCCTCTCTGCACCCCCCTGGGCTCACTGTGCTGATGGGTTCTGCACAGCACTGACGATGTCGTGACTTTCAATTCTCCCCGTATAGACCTGTCTCCCATACGACACACTTATTAATCTTTTTACAAAATCAGTGTTCATTTAGACTTACCAGTGTCTTCCTCATTCCTGGGTCCAGGACTTACAAGTGGTATTTTCCTTCTGGCCCAGGAACATTTCTTACACTTTCTTCTAGTGCAAGGTGAGGAACTCTTGGTTTCGTTTGTCTGGCAATGGCTTTCTTTCAACTTTATTCTGATATTTTGCTGCACAGAGAAATCTGGGTTACCATCTAGGTCCTTTATTCTGCTTCCATAGTTGCTGTCAAGAACTCAGGTGTTATTCTCAGTGTGACTCCTTGGTAGGTGATCTTTTTCTCCAGCCCACTGAGAGATGCCAAGGACGGGGTGCGGGGGAGGAGGTGCAGTGTCCCACCGGCCTGGACCACGGGCACCCCTGGAGGAGCACAGTGGGAGGAAGCCAGAGGACAGGCAGGATCCCCTCCACCTCCCAGGCCAGCAGGTGCAGACCCAGCAGCCAGGGAGGGGCAGCCCAGGGGGCAGGGGCCAGGCACACCCATGCACTCCCCAGAGAGACCCCCTCTGTGGGTAGATGCAGGAAATCCGGGGTCAGAAGACAAAGCTGAATTTGGCTACCCAGAAACAGGGTGGGGAGGGGCATCCCCAGGCACCTGGGCGCTGAGACTGGGGAGCCTGGGCTCCTGGCCAGAGCGGTGCCTGGCCCGACAGCCCTCACAGGGCTCCTGGCTGCAGCCTGGACAGATGCCAGGGCCCAGGAGAGTCTGGGGCAGGGCCACCCAGCAAGGTTCCTTTCCCCAGCCCCGCCCCTCCCCACCCTACCTTCCCCTAGCCTGCAGGAAATGGAAACTCAGAGCTCCAGGCTCCTCCCCGCCCTCCTCACCCAGCCCCACCCTACCTCTCTTTGCTCCCACACTCAGCCTGCCCCTCACCAGCCTCCCACCTCCCCAGGCAGGAGCAGCAGGAACCAGGGGAGCCACCAGCTTCTGACCCCAGCCCTACAGGGACTTGGTCCTTCGACCCAGAGCAGAAGGAGTGCTGGGCCTGAGGGCTATCTACCCAGGAGGGCAAGTGGCTCCAATACCCAGCCCAGGGTATAATACTCTTACCAGGAACAGAGCACAGGGCACACAGATATCCCACCACTGCCCCCAGCGTCCAGTCCTGACCACGGTTTTCAGGTTTCAAGTCCACTTGCCAGCTCCCTCTTGCCCACCCCACCACTGCCCACCTATCTCAACTCAGCATCTAGCTACTCCAGCAAGGTGGCCTGATTTACTGTTGAGTGAGCAACCCAGCGAACAGATTCTACCTGGGGACTCAGAGCTCCGGGGAATCGTCATCTGTGACAACAGTTGCCAGTGTTTCTGGGGGACATTCTGATTTCAAGCTCCTTGAATTCTTTTTCTTGTTTTAAATTTTTTTATTTTTATTTATTTTTTTTAAACATTTATTCATTTTTTGAGAGAGACAGAGAGCAAGTAGGGGAAGGGCAGAGAGACTGGGAGACACAGAATCCAAAGCAGACTCCAGGCTCTGGAGAGAGCACAGAGCCCGATGCGAGGCTCGAACTCACAAACCATGATATCGTGACCTGAGCCGAAGTCAGACGCTTAACCGACTGAGCCACCCAAGAGCCCCTAATTTCTTATTTTTTAAGTAATGTCTACCCCCAACATGGGGCTCAAACTCACAACCCCGAGATCGAGAGTCACATGCTCTACCGACAAAGCCAGCCAGGTGCCCCTTCTTTTATTTTTAATGCCAGTCTGACCCACTCAGGTGAATCACATACTCCCTGCCCACTGAATCTCAATCAGGCTGCCCTGATGGGCTTCTAGATCCTTCTGCAAGGCACTGGTTGGGACTGGGTCTTCTTCCTCTTGTTGCCCCACTGGGGCAGATCCCTCCTCCTGCCCTACTTGTCTGGGGCTATCCCTCCCTTGGGCGCAATCACCGCATTACCACTTGGCTGTGCATGTAGGCTGGCTGTCCCTTTCAGCGGCCATGATGACGAGGACACATTTGTGCATTTCAGTGCCCATGGCCGATCTCAGGGATCCCTGGAGATAGGCCAGAATCCTGAGTCCCCACACTGACCACTGTCCCACCCTGCCGGACAGTGTTCCTTGGACTCTGGACACGGGCACAGCAGGGTTCTGGCCAGCCTCGGGGCAACCTGGGTGGGGAGGCGGGTGTGAGACGCGAAGTGAAGGGACTCCATGTTAGAAAGGCTCCATGTCCGTTTCTTTTCGGCCCCAGTTACTCATGCATCTGAGTAAAAGAAGCCATTCCCACTCCAAGGGAGAAGCAAGAAAACTAATCATTCTGAGTTTCGTCCTAGCCCCCAAACACCTGATAACGTCTGAAAGAACAGGATCCCAAACACATTCCAGGACATTAGCTTGGAACAAACCTGGGATGACACCAGCCATCAATACCCCCACCTTCAGAACTCTTGGAATAACACCCGTCGTTCACCTGACACTGGCCTCTGATGGGACTCGACCCTGGATCCCCGAAGGAACACACACCCTGGACCCCTTTCCAATACGAACCCCTGACTCCCCGTGACGAGGAGACTCCCTCTCCTTCCCGAGTCCCTGAGCCCCCGGCCACTCCATCCCTCAGTTCCTCCCGGCTCCCGCTCCCGTTTGATTTCTATCCTGCATGAAACCTAGGACCCTCTCAGCTGGTCCCTCAGGGCCCCTCTGGGTCCTCAGACCCGGCCTGTCACATCGAGCGGACTCTGACCTGCCTCTCAGGGGCGTCCTGACCTGGCTTCAAGCCACCCCCCTCCCCAGCCCCATCAAAGAAGCCCCAGGGTGTGACCATAGACCCTTCCCCAGGAGCAGACCCCGCAGACCCCAAACACATGGCCGGCAGAGGGTGAGTGAGCACGGGGCAGGGTGGCCAGGGGCTTCAGGAACAGGTGTCTTGCTCACCCACTCACCAGGCCCCTGCCTGCCCAGCCAGGTTCTCCTGTGCCCACCTCGACCCGACCAGCCCTGGTATCCCATCCCCAAGTCCCAGAGACCCAGGTGCCGGTGCCCACCCCACGTGCCTGCTCCTACAGGCCCTCACCTTCCCTGTCCAGACCCATTCCTCCCTCTGGAGGGTGCTGCCTTCCTCCCAGAACCAGACTGACCTCCCTCCCTGCTTCTTGTCCTGACCTGTCCCGACCTGTCCCGCCGGAGGATCAACTTCCCACATGGCCCTGCCTCGCCCAGCACAGGAAGAAGTGGAGGACGTGGGGTGGCCGTTCCCTTCTCAGCCTGGAGGGCAGCCAGCTGTGAACTTGGGAGAGCCCTCTCCCTGCCGTGCACCTCAGGGTGGGGCCATCCGGCAGGGAGCCCCCCACACTAGGACCCTGCTGGGAGGGGGACTCCCAGACGAGCAGCCACAGGCTGTCACACCCAGGGCAGGAAGGGTTGGGAACACGCGTTTATTTGAGGCACCAAGGCAGCAGGCAGACTCCAGTATGGGGTGGAGGGAGAGGGTGGGGGCCGCGGCTGGAGTTGGGGGTGGGAACCGATTCCTGGGTCCAGCAGTCAAGCCCAGATGCACTGGAACCCCGTCTTCCAAAAGGCTACCCTTAAAGTGGGGCGTAGAAATGCCAGAGAAAATAAGTTCTGGTGTGGACTCGGGGAGCTCGGCGGCTGCTAATGCCGGACGCCTGGCACTTATCCCACACACACACGGGCCCGGACACGGCCACACACTCGCACACACACCACAGGGGCACCCGGCACACGCGTCCACACAGCTGAGTTTACACAGTCACCTGTGGCAACAGCACGCTTGCCCTTCTGGGACGCAGTGGCAGAGAGCACATCTTCCACACCACCTGGGGGCAGACACAGCCTGGACGGGGCAGGGCCTGGGGCTGACGTGTGCCTCCTAGAGTGTCCCCAGGACTCAGTTCTGACTCTGGGACCCTCAGGCTCCAACCCTCATCCCTTCCCAGGTTCCCCGAGGAAGGTCACGTCACTGCCTGAGAAGTGAGGGCAGCCGGCCCCTCTTAGGGCAGGTGCAGGCCTGGGGGCCTGACCAGGGGGGGACCGAGGGCGGGGAGGGCTGGGAGAACTGGGATCAAGCAGGGTGACGAGTCAAAGGAAGAGGGGCCGGGCCTTCCTTCCTGAGCTGGGGGAGTCTGGGCCGGCTGTAGGGTCCCAGCGGTCAGGGCCCAAGCCGCTGCAGGGCGGACAGCAAACTGAGCAGGAGCCCGAGGCCCAACACGGCGGCACTGGCCCTCAGTCCCCCGCCGGCCGTGCTGATGTTGCACAGGAAATTCTGGCAGCAATAGGTGCCCACAGACGCCACGCCGAGGTTGATGCTGGGGCTGGGGCAGATCGGGGAGCAGCCCTTGTTCAGGGTATGGCCGAAGTCCACCAGGTTCCCTAGGCAGGAAGACAAGGCTGTGAGGGTAAGGGCAGAGGGCAAAGGCCCAGGAAGCGGGGAGAGGCCGGCCGCCGGCACTCACGGATGCCGGCGGAGGCAGGCACCGGGGCTCACCGATGCCCAGATCCCGGCAGAGGCAGGTACCGGCACTCACCGATGCCGGCGGAGGCAGATACGGTCACGCAGTAGTTGTCCGAGTCCGAGCAGATGGTTGGTTTTAGGCAGTAGAAATTACTGTTCTGATTTGTGCAAGAGAAGCACACCAGGGAGTGAGCTGCAGAAGAAGGGGGGCATGCTGTAGGTGACACCTGTCTCAAGCCAGGGAACCTTCCCTTCCAGTCCTGAGCCAACACCAACACCCAATCATTTGCAGATACTAACAGAGCAATGATCACATTCCAGACTCTGGCTGGAGACCCAAAAAGACAATGAATGACTGGGGACCCCGATCCTGAAAGGACTCCAGGGCCACCCAAGTGCACAGTGATGAGTGTGTTGGGGGCAGAACCCAGGCCTCCAGGGGGAGCAGGAAGCATGACCCCCCGCTTTGCTGGGGGAGAGGCCCCGCTAGGCCTCCTAGAACGGGTCCCACGGGAACTGGCCTGAAGGACCCCTGGGCACTGCTCAGGAGAGAAGGTGGAGAGAGAGTCGGGGAGGAAGGCCCAGCTCACTCACAGGCCTGGGGCCCCAAGGGCATCTCACCTTGCTCCACACCCAGAAGGGCAGCCAGCAGCACGGGCAGGAAGACCTTCATACTGGAGAAGACAGGTGTCCCGTCTGGGGTCTCACAAAGGCAAAGAAAGTGGCCCTGCCTGGAAAGACATCTGGTTGGAGGACCCGGGCTGCGTGCCCCACGCCTCCTTCCTCCCAGTGGAGCCAGAGCCCCTGGCCCTGGAGCCAGGCTGCCCCCATTGTGCAGATGGCAGGGGGGGCCTGCCAGCTTCCAGCAGCAGAGCCAGCACACAAAGGGTCTTTCTGTTCCACTCCTGACCCACCCCTCACTCGGTGCACAGTCCTCCTGGTTGGGACCCCCCCCCCCCCCCCCCCCGCCCAAGCCTGTGCTGCTTGCGGATGGGGCCAGCTGAGGGAGCTCATTAGTCTCAGGACCAAACAGAAAGGGAGGCCAAAAGAGTGGCCCCCTGGTCGTGGTCCTGGGGGAGAGGACATAGTGGCCAGCGATATTAGCCAGGCTGCATCCAGAACCTTCCATGAGCCAGCTCCATTCCTGACACGGGGTCTCAGGGGCTGGGTGGGTGCACGAGGCACACTTAGCTGAGCCCCCACCTCCAGCCGCTTCTGTGCTGAGGGCGCGGGGTGCTTTCCATTCTGTGTGTTATTCAGTGCTGAAGTCAGCGAGCCCAGGAGTGTCTGTCCTTCCCCCATTCTGTGCCCAAAAAACAGGCTCAGGAGTCTGTGGGGGCTGCCCGGTGCCTACACCAGGACCCTCTTGTGGGCAGGGACCAGTGGCAGTGGGTGGAGAAAGCACTCGGAAGGTGACCAGCTGGCGTTCTGGCTCTCGGTTCTGCAGGAGGCATGGTGGGGGAGGAGCTGCCTGGTGCCTTCTGCTGGGGACAGCCATGGGCGGGGGATGGGCATTCTAGGCCTGGGAGCTGGTTCCCAGGCACTGGGAGGAAGGAGAATATCAGAGAGAGAACAGCACCCCCCCCCTCCCCCCAGCCTAGTCCTGGGTCTGGGCTGACATCTCGGGGTCAGGGACAGGAGCTGCAAATGCCCAGAAACGGTGTCATGCCCAGCGGGGGCTTGATCCCAGATCCAGACAGTTCAGGGAGGAAGGAGCCTCCCTCGTTTCCTCTTCTAGAAAGTAGGGTTTGGGCATGGAGAAGCCCTGAGCTGTTCTCAAGGAAGCTCTGGAATGCCCGGCCACCGTCCCCACTGTCCACTGCCAGGCACCCAATCAAACAGGCCCCACTGGGCTGAGTCCAGGCACTGGCTGGAGTGGATGGCAATTAGCAGGGTCCAGCAAAAGGAGCCCTGAGAGTGACCAGTGGGCTTCTGGGACAGCGCCATCTGGGACCCAGACTGCCTCCCCCAGGCTCATGGGCTGATTTCTGACAAAGCCAGGCATCCCGTGACTGGGGGCCAGCAGAGAAGTAAGAGCTAGTCCTCGCCCCCAGCGACGGGAAGGGGTCAGGTGGATCAGCGTGGGGGGCGGAGGCTCCTGGGCACCTCACACGCTTGCATAATCTTTGGCAGACAAGAAGCTTTCACGCCTCCCCTGGGTAGGCTCCAGTTCCAGGGGTCCCCCCGGGGAGGCCAGTGCATTCTCCCCATCCCACCGGCCCGCCAAGATCCCAGCCCCCTTCCCAAGTCAGGAAGGCTGCCCCTCCCCAGTCCCCTCGGGAGCGATGGTGGGGAACCTGGAGCTGGGTGACGGGCCCCATGCCCGCGCAGCTCTGGGTCACCCAGCCAGGAAGGGCGCCGGGTGGCGGTGTGCGCCCGCTCCAGCCCGGATCTCGGGGGATATTCGGGAAGACTGGGGGAGGGGAGTGGAGGCTCAGCCCCCTGGCACTGGGCCCACCCCTAAGCCCCGACTCCCGGCCTCCCCCGGACCCTCCGGCGTCTCCCCCGGCACCCTGCTCGCTCCCCCTACGCCCTGCCGGGCGCCGAAGGGGTCATCCCTGCTTCCCCGCCGGGATCCGGGCCCCGCCGACTCACGCGGGGCAGACGCAGGTCCACGGCCTCGCCGAGCTGCCCGAGCCTGGCGCCCAATCGCACGACACTCCCGGACTCCCGGCAGCCGAGCGGGCGGGGAACGGCGGGCGGAGTCGGCGCTCCGGCGGGCGGGGGGCGCAGGGGCGGGCAGGGGGCGGAGTCGCCGCTCCTTCGGGCGGGGGGCGGAGTTATCTTTCCGGCGGGCTGGGGGCGCGCGGGGGGCGGAGTCGACGCTCCAGTGGGCGGGGCGGGGGCGGAGCCGGCGCTCGTGCGGGCGTGGGGAGCTCGGTGGGCGCGCGGGGGTCGCGGTCGGCCTTCCCGCGGGCTGGGGGTGGGCGCGGAGGCTGGTCGGGGTCCGCGTGCTTGCTGGAGGCGCGGGGGACGCGCGCGCAGCGGGAGAGTCAGAGTTCCCGCAACCGGGCGGGGCTGGCGCGCCCCCACCCGGACTCCGAGCCCTGGCCCAGGGAGGTGTCGCTGGCCCGCTGGACGCAGGCCGCTGGACATCGCGGGGCAGCCGGGCGACGCTCCGCGAGCGTGTGTGGGCGGGGGCGGCCCCTCTCCGGGAAGGCTCGCGTGGCTTCTGCCCAGTGCGGTGGGAGCGTTTCCGACCCTGGGGCCGGCTGAGGGCGGCGAGGAGGCAGGGACCTTGCCCCTGGCACGTCGCGCCCTCTGCTCCGGGCTGCCTGTGGTCCTCGGCTCCCGGCCTCGCCTCGGGGCTGAGCCGTGAGCTCTCCCGTGGGTTGGGGAGGGAGGTCGGAGGGGGGCAGTGGTGGCGGGCCACAGGGATCCCCGGCGACGGTCCATCTTTGCTCGTTCTGGACCCCTTTTTCCTCTGGGCGCAGGGCCGCTTCTTATGTGGCTGCGCCCCCCTGGGCCAAGACACTCCGCCAGGATGCTCTCAGGCCCCCAGCTCACTCTGCAGCCGGGTGGGGCGGGTGGGGGGGGTCCGTTCCCAAAGCCAGCCTGATCTGACCTCCCGGCCTGAGCCTAGGGGGCCGTTAGAACAAAGCCTGATGGCAAAGCCTTTCATGGGTCCTCTCAGTAGATAGTCCCTGGCTGGACCTGCACCACCCGCTCTGGGCAGCACCCCCCCACCCCCCGCCGTGTCCCTGCATCCTGCCTGCCATTGGCCAGGGAGGGAGACCACGCACAGCCCACGGGGAGCTGAAGATGCTGTGTTTTGCCCACAGGCCAGGGCTGCCTGGCCCTCCTCGCCTCCTCCCTTTGCCGGTTTCTTCCTCTTCTTGTAGAGACCTGCAGTTTGCTGAGTCTCTGCCACCTTCTTGTTTTTGAAATATACTTCACACATTCACAACACACTTCCGGTGGGGAGCTATGGCGCCTGGCCTTGTCTCTCAGCCTTTCTCGGTGGCACCTGGGTGACAGTGGAAGAGGGCCCCAGAGGAAGAGGCTTCTTAACTTTATAGTTGGGGAGGGGTGGGGGAGGGAGCTGAGACAGAATGGCAGAGTGGCTGGGATGGAGCTGGATGGGAATAGGGACCCTATAATGGCACCGGACACGTGGGAAAGGTCTGGGGGTGCATTAGGCACCATGTGACCATGTGAGTGTGCAGGGCGGGGATATGAGTGGATGTGTGGCTGGTGTGTATGAGTATGCATGTAAGTGTGTGTGTGTGTGTGTGTGTGTGTATGTGTGTGTGTTTGTCTTCACAGTGTCAGGATCAGGGTCAGACCTTGCCTGGTTTTCTGTAACATCCAGATGACGTGGGAGAGATCAATTTGGGAAGACTTTGGGGGCTCTTTCCTTGGAGGCTGAAGGTGGGGCTCTGTGTGTGTCACAAAATGTCCCCAGCCAAGGAGTGGTGGCATCTGTGGGGTTCCATGTTCCCCAGGGACATGCAGTAGGTTCCTCTTCTGGATCTGACCTCTGGAGGGCAGGATGGGGGCCTTGGTGGCACCTTCTCATCCTTTCCCCATGCAGCACCTTGCTGGTATCTTAGTCTCAGCTTTGGGCTTATCCTGGAAGGGGGAGTGTGAAGTTCCTCTGGCACGCAGGGCCCGTTCCCACCTTCCTGGAAGGGAAATGGATGAATCTCGGTCCCCACAGGAGGCATACACGTTATCTTGGCCCTGCCCATCCGTTTGGGCATGGGCCACTTCCTTGTTGATTCCCTCCAGCAGGTCAGCCCTTGAGGACAGGGGAATTCGTGTGCCCAGCACCCAGACCACCTCTGGCCCATGGCGGGTGCTCACCCATGGTGAGTGAAAGCAAAAGTAGACTCTGCCTTGAGACAGGACCCTGTGATTCAGAGGGCTCTTGTGTGAACAACCGACTCACAAAATGTCCCCAAGGTCACTGCCACACGTCAGCCAGGAGACTCCAATATCCTTAAAAAAATGCAGACTCAAATCTGAACACATGTGGCCAAGCCAGGGGGTTTGTGCAATGCCGGATGATATAATCTGTGGGGTCCTTTGGGAAACCGGGGTGGGGAGGCCAGGCTGGCTCCCTCCAAGCTTGCTCTCAGTATGTAGTCAGTTGGGCAAGTCTGAACAGGTGGGGGTCATGGCCATGCCCTGGAACCCATTCCTCCTGAAGGAGACCCCGCATCCAGGGGCTTGGCATACCCGGGAGCTACCGGCCAGAGGGGTTCCTTGGGCTCAAAGTGATGGCAGGAGGGTTCCTCTAATAGGCCTGCCCACCCCCCTCCCCGTGGCAGGCTGTTCACGCTCCCTCCTTCAATCCAGAACTGTGGGAGCCTGCTTCGTGTACATTGGACACCCACCGGAGGGGTCGGGTGTGTATCCACCTGCCCGAGGGTCTGGCTGTGCCTGTGACTCCTCTGCGTCTGCTTCCCTTTCTTGGGCTTGTCAAGAACTTTGAGTCTGCAAACTAACTGTACATTTCCTGGGTCAGCTTCCTCTCCCCTACCCCACCCCCAATCCCAGCACAGACTGCTTTTTCTTTCCCTGTCTTAGTTCGCCCCACCTCTGATTAGGCAGACACTGTCCTGAGGAGGGCCCAATGGGTAGAGGGAGGTGGGTGCAGCCCTGGCGAAATGTCCCCCCACATGGGCACTCCCTGTGAGCTGGTGCCTTCTTACCCTGCAAAGGGCCCGGGTCCCCACTGCAGCTGCGCCTGGCCCCAGCATCCAGCACCCCACCACAGGCCTGCCAGCTCCAGGGTCCCCACGCTAGCTGGGTTGGTCCAGAAGGCTCTGCTGTGACCCCTGAAGGGATGACCGAGTGAAGCAGTGGGAGAGTCCACACAGCACAGAGGCCCAGATGCTCCGGGACAGAGACGGAGTGGCATCCACGCAAGTGACCCAGCCCTCCCGCAGTCAGGCACATTTAGTTTTCCAGCCTTGGTTCCCGAAGTCCCTGGCTGAGCCCAGAGAGAAGGAAGGCCGGCACTGGTGAGTACTTCGGAGGCCTCTGGTCACCGCTGCTGACGGAAGCTTGGTCGGTGCCCTGGGAAGGTGGCATCCCCCAGCTGGGTAGGGGAGTAGGAAGGCCAGCAGGCAGGAGCAGCGGGTGTTGTGCCTCTCCCAGGGCGTACGTAACCTTTCCTACGTGCTCTCGGGGGAGTTTTCTCCTGGCCGGGACTGCTGAGGCTTGGGTTATGGGCCCTTTGAGTTTGGGGCGGGGGCGGGGGGGGGGGGGGGGGCGCGCACATTTGCTGCTGGATGTCTCCCGTCCTGTCCAGGGTCTGGACCCAAGTGTGAACGTGGTTAGGCAGGTCCCGGTTGGGTCCCTGGCCCAGGAAGGCGGCGTCCTGAACTGGGAAGGAATGGTGGCCGTTGCCCTCACCAGTGCAGAAGAGGTATCCATAGGGCCACTCTTGGGACCTGAGCTAACAGGAACCTGGCTTGGGGTGCTGAGTCTGCAGAGGTGGCTGTGGGGTGCAGAGAGCGTAAGAGGTGGCATTTTCCGGCATTCTGCCATCTCATTGGAAGAGGGAAGCACCCATCCCCCGCCCCCGGGTGTGTCGGGCAGCCACGGGCTGTCTGTCTGTCTGTCTGCGGGTGCTGTTCCGAGGCTGCTGGCGGGTGCTGTTGGCCTCCTTGGGCCCCAGCATCAGCCTCTCAGTGGCCCCGTGCTCCCACCTGGGGCTGCCCACCCTGCCCTGCTACTGCTCAGGTCCCTGCTTAGGGGTCCCGTGGGAAAGTGTGCAGGCCCTGGCCCCCCTCTCCTACCACCTTGTCTCATGTAGGGGCAGAACCCGGGCTGGGAGCCAGCCACGGAGGTCTTGGGCTGGGCCCTGCAGGCCTCTACCACTCTGGGGCTCTAGCTGGGTCGGAGGCAAGGCCACGTGTGGCAGTGGGACCTCAGCGTGTGAGGAGAGCAGCCCAAGGGACCGGCAACTGCTGTGTGGCTCTGTACCCCTGCCTTATCTCTGGGGGCCCAGCTCCGCATCTCCCAGTGGAGCCTCAGCACACCCCTCTCAGGCTGGTTCCCACTTGTCTTGGAGTCCAAAGCGCTACTGTGATTTCAGAGCATCTGCTCCAACCACAGGCTCCCACCTCAGTGCCTTTGCACATCTGTTCCCAGTCCCAGAACAGGAAGTCTGCCCCAGGCCTCCTTGGCCTGCACTCTTGCTTCTCTGCTCAAGTGCCCATATCGGGGCGCTCTCTCCCCTCCTGCCGGGGTGGTCCCTGCCGCTCCCCCCTGACATCCAGTACTGCCTGGGAAGTACTAGGTGCTCGGTGAATACCAGACGAGTACATTTGAATGGAAACACAGCTTGAAAGCTGGTGCTGTGGGTAGAAAGTCACACCTAGAATTCAGAAGTGTGATGTTTGCAAGAATAGCACTGCGGGGGTGGGGGGTGGGGGGTTGGCAGGAGGGAGCGCTGCAGGAAGGGGTGTTGGGGCCACAGTCTGCGGCTGCTTCACACACAAGACTGCAGGCTTCCTGGAGGCACAAGCCAAGACCCTCCTCAAATGGCCTTGTGGCCAGCTGGGTGGAGCCTCTGTGACTGTGCCTGCGGAACGCTGCGCGTCAGCAGACTCAGAAGGGCTCTCGGATGGCGCGCGTGGGAATCAGTCGCAGGATTTGTCACAGAGCACCGAGAAGCCCCCTTACCTAGATGATGGCTGTCCCAGGACAAGTTAAGGATCTTCAGAGTGAAAACTTTCTTTTATCTTTTAATTTCTCCAAGTTAAGGACATAGGGCAGTGGCCGATAGAGAAGCTGGGGTCCGAGAGGCCCACCGGGGCTGGGGACCTGGAGGCTGATATTTGTTGACGGTTGATGGAGACACAGAGGGCAGGGGCCTCCCTTACAGCAATGCCTGGGGAGCTCCCCACCCCAGCGTACCTGGAAAGACACTACTGCCTATTTGGCTTTAAAAGGTCCTGGCCTGGTCTCAACTAGGCAGTGATCAGCCAGACCCCGCGTCCCACCAAGTTCTGGGCCCTCCAGTGGTGTTGCGTAGCCCCTGGTGGGGGCCTCCTGCACAAGGCGGGTGGCCTTGGGAGGCTCCCTCTGTCACCAGCCTTAGGGCCGTATCCCAGTCCCCGGGGCTCGACGGGAGCCAGGGTCACAGGGGGTCATCAGCATGGGTCAGAACATTGGCCCAGAGGACTGCCCGCCCCCCACACTGCCCCCCTTCTAGCCAGCTTCCCCCTCCCTCCCAGCCCCAGGGGAGCCCTGCAGAACCCGGGAGCCTTCTTCCCCTCCCCACCTCCAGGAAGGCCCTGCCCAGCGGGACCACCTCCAGCACCGCCCCCTCCCTCAGCCCCCCCCCCACCCTTTCCCTTGCCTCTCCCTTACACACCCCCCACCCCCCCCCCCCCACCCACCCCCCCCCCACCCCCCCCCCCCCCCCCCCCCGCCCCGGCCCCTTCCCTTTCCCTGACCCCTCCCTGTTTCCCTGCCGTAGGCTGTGGTCGGTCTGATCCAGCTGGGTCTCCATTTTCCTGGACACTCTGTGGATTCACTCACATGGTCTGGGGACAAGCCGGCTTCACCCTTTCCCTGCTGTCCCTGCCCTGGGCCCCGGTCAGGACCCTTCAGGCTGGCCCAGCGGATCTCCCCAACTTGAGTGTTTGCGGTATGGGAAACAAAGTCAAAAGAAAAAAGTAAGTTCCCTTACTGCCTACAGCCCAGCGACAAGTCCTTGAAACAGGCAGAGTGGCATTCCTATAGGAGCTGGCTGCCTCCATGATGACACTTTGCTCAGGGCAAAAGACAATCTTATCCCGACCCCCCAGGATCCCGTAAGTCTACTTTAACATATAAAAACTCCTTTGGAAACTTCCTTTATCTCTACCCCCCAAGATATATGCTGGCGATCATCCTCCCCCGCTTATGGCCCCTCATATACATCTGAAGGAGACTTACTCTGTCCCTAACCCTGGCCCAACCTGAGGGTATATAATCAGTCACCGGTCACAACCCCAGTGCAGCTCTTCCTGCCTACGGGTCCCGTCCCCGTGCTTTATTTATTTTTTTTTAATTTTTTTAAAGTTTTTATTTATTTTTGAGACAGAGACAGAGCATGAGCAGGGAAGGGGCAGAGAGAGAGGGAGACATAGAATCTGAAGCAGGCTCCAGGCTCCCAGCTGTCCGCACAGAGCCCGACGCGGGGCTCGAACTCACGGACCGTGAGATCATGACCTGAGCCGAAGTCGGACGCTCAACGGACTGAGCCACCCAGGCGCCCCCCCCCCCACCCCGTGCTTTAATAAAATCATCTTTTTACACCGAAGACGTCTCAAGAGTTCTTTCTTGGCTGTCAGCCCTGGAACTCCGCCGCCCCCAACAGAAGCCCATCACTGGGGCGCCTCCCCTCTCACAGGAAATCTGCTTTGAGGTAGGCAAGGCGCCCTGGGGGGCTGGGAAGAGCCCTCCAGGGGGAGACAGGCTGCAGTCCGGCTGGGGGTGGGACCCTGTCCGCGGTCCCTGCAGCTCTGCCTGGTGGGTGCCAGGGGCCCACTTAGGTGGGAGAGTGTGTGTGGCTCTGAGTTTGTCCAACTCCAGCTGGCAGGCTGGGACTGACCCGCTGCCACCCCAGCTGAGGGGCAGGAACCAGCCATCCGTGGTCCCTGGGAGCCCAGGCAGCTGGGGGCTGGACGTGCCTCTCACACAGACAGAGCCTCACTCCAGACTTTGACTTCAACATGACCCTACAAACAGCCAGCGGGGTGGCCCATCAGAGGAGGCTTCCTTGGGCAGCGATGGCCTGGCTTCGGCGCCCTTCGGTGCCTTGTCTTCCCCCGAGCTGGCTCCAGAGCTCCATCCGCCTTGTGCCCCTGGGCAGCAGCCACGCTTAGCCGGCAAGGGCAGCGGCTGCCGGCCCCGGGAAGCCTCTCTGACCTTTTGCAGACTGGCCTATTTGTCAAGTTTCTGCGAGGAAACGCAGAAAACTCACCCCGCGGCGTACCAAATGGGAAAGGAGGTGAGTTGGGCTGTCCCCCGGCCCAGGGGGTAAGGATAGAGTCCGCCCCGCCAAGAGAGGGCGGGTTCCCGGAAGCCCAAAGGTCCCGCCTCGGCCCCTCTCCTCACACCCTGCCACCAACCGCCCCTCCACCCCTCAGGCCAACTCCCTGTGCCAGAAGGGAAGAGAAGGGAAGGGAGAGGCGGGGGAGGAGGGAAGTGGGGAGGGGAGGGTGAAGAGGGCTGTCAATCTGGGTGCTTCGGAGGCAGACCCCAGGGGAGAGTGAGAGGTTCCGGAGAGGGGTGCTCAGGGGCTCTACGAAGGATACGGGAGGAGGAAGCAGGGAGGAGGGGGGCAAAGCCTTCTGGCCCGGTGCGGGGAGGGCAGGAGGGAGGCCTGGGAGAGGGGCGCCGCTCTGGAGGGCAGCTGGGGAGCGCCCGTGGAGGAGCAGGTGGGTGTGGGGCAGGGTCCCCGAGGATCTTTGAGCCGTTCACACAGCTCATGACTTTGGGTCCTTGAGTTCCCCGACACCCCCGGAGCCAGGCGTCAGTCTGGGCCCGGGGAGGATTCTCTCTGGGCCAGGGGTGGGATTCAGGCCGTGGCGGAGGCCGGCCGCAGTCCTGCCCTTTCCCGGGGCGAGGGGGGGGGGGGGGCACGAGCCTCCCCCACCCCTCCAGGAGGCTGGTGCCTTAGTGAGTACACCTTTCCACATTTGTGACCCAAATCCTATACATGTATCTGCAATATATATATAAATCCTCCTATCCTTCCTGTGTTGGGCACTCGGTATTTTCTATTCTACCCAGTTCTGTCTCGCTCCACTCTATTTTTGTATTTAAAAACATCTAATCAAAAGCCCCTATTACTGATGTCACATCAGCCTGGAAGGCACCACAAAAGCCCCTAGTTCACGACACTCATCTTTCAGAAGGCTTATGAGGCCCTTCTTAGAGGA
The DNA here is from genome assembly GCF_018350215.1 of Panthera leo. Lineage (NCBI taxonomy): Eukaryota > Metazoa > Chordata > Mammalia > Carnivora > Felidae > Panthera > Panthera leo. The sequence continues at coordinate 81,734,862 of NC_056695.1, forward strand.
AATCGAGTTGCCTAAGTAATTTCCGTTCGTGAAAGAAACGGAATGTTCAGTGCAGATGAACTTGACCTGAGCTGTGGAAGCGGCGCCTGGCCCCGCTGTGAAGTGCGGGTGGCCTCCTGGAGTCCCACAGGCGCCCCCCACACCTGGGGACCCTCCGAGGGGTCCCCTGTGCCCTCGAGCAGAGCAGGCGGCGAGCAGGCGGCGAGCGGGCTGCAGGAAAGGAGCCCCGCGGGCGCGACCCGCTCCTGGGGCCTCCCAGGCTCCGCGTCAGCAGCGCCTCCTCTCGTACAGGAGCTCGGAGCCCGGGGGAGCGCTGACTCGGGTCCGCGGGTCCACCCAGAGATGGGCAGAGGGGGGTCAACTCCTGGGGCAGGAGGAGGGGGGCGGTGGGAGCCTCTTGGGCGGGGGGAGGGAAGAGAAGCTGAGGGGTGGGGTGAGGCAAGGATGGGCAGACACAGCCGGGGAGGAAGAGGAGCACAGGCCTGGGGGCGCCCGGACCACGTGGGCGGGTGGGGAGCCTGCGCTGAGTGCGCGCACGCGCGTGCACGAGCGGATGAGCCGCAGTACCGGTACGTGCCTGTAGGGGGAGCCAGGTAAGAAGACTTAGCCCACCTGTAGACTCTTCGTCTGCCCTCCGAGGAAAGCGGTGCACCCCCTACCGGGTGCAGCAAAGGACAGGGTTCCCCACCTCCCCTCTCTTACAGCATTCGCTTGAGAAAACTTGTCCTTGTGAATTCTTTCGCTGCCCCTTGGAGATGCATTTCAGTCTCTCCAAGAGGGGACTGGAGGATGGGCTGTGAGAGCCGATGGTGGGTGCCGTCCCCCAGGCCTACTCCTTCGTCTGGAGACTCGGAACCAGGGGGCTGCCCCTGCGTGGCGGGTGAAAGGTGAGGTTGCCAGCGCCCTTGCCATCCCTCCCATGCACCCACACTCTGGTTCAGTGCTGATTCAATAATGTAATTTGATGAAGTTTTGGGGTGATGGTGGAGTGGTCTGTAGCCGACGACCAAGAAAGAATTCTTGAGGACGTCTTGGTGCAAAAAAGAGTGATTTTATTAAAGCACGGGGGCAGGACCTGTGGGTAGGAAGAGCTGCACTGGGGTTGTGACAAGTAACTCATTATACACCCTCAGGTTGGGAGGGGATCAGGGATAGAGTCTCTAAGGTATTTTCGAAGCAAGGTTTCCAGGACCTTGAGGGGCTAACCGTTGCTACGGAAACACCACTTATTACTGTTTCATAAACCTCACTCGCGAGGTTTCAGATGCATATCCAGGGCCATAAGCTTGGAGTATGATTGCCAGCATATATCCTGGGGCAGTTGAGACAAAGGAAGCTTCCCAAGGAATTTTATATGTTAAAGTAGACTTACAGGAGGGGGGATTGGAGGGGGTGGGAGGGAGTCAGGACAATGTTAAGCCAAGGTTCCCTTTTGTCCCCAGCAAAGTGTCATCATTGAGGCAGCTGAGCTCCTAGAGGGAGGTCACTCTGCCGGTTTCAAGGACTTGTCAATGGGCTGTAGGCAGTAAGGGAACTTAGTTTTTATTTGCCTTAGTTTTCCACATCACCATGGCAAGCACTTAAACCCCTTTCCTTTGTTCTTGGGCAGCCAGGAGTGTCTGAGGAATATCCCACAGATCCCACCGGGGAGTGTGGGAGGTGCCAGCCTGTATTTTGCCCTCACCGACGCCCCCCCCCCCATGCTCCCTCATCATATCCCCCTGAACAATTTTGACCCTTAAATCTTTCAGGTTGCTGAAGGTGGAAGGTCTCATCTTCTGTAGCTTCTTCCTGCTGAGAAGGGGTGTAGAGACGTCCCTACCTACATGGGTCCATATCGGTCAGGTGAGGAATGCATGAAGGAGTCACAAAAAGCAGAGGCAGCTGAATCCAACATGGACAGTAAGGTGGTGTCTCTGTGGGTAAGGATCGTCTGTCGTCGAGAAGCCATTGCAGCGATGGGATCTCTGCACCAAGCAAAAGGACACGGGAGAAAACAGCAAAACCTAATTCGAATGACTAGAAAAATTAGCTCGAATAAAAGTTCTTTGGTAGTTGACAAGCATCCTCCAGTCCCAGAGTTTAACCAATCGTCAACGGAAAGAGAGGGATTGCGTAAAACATCACTTTGAGTATTCGGGTCAGTTAGAAATCCCGAAACATTTGTGTGGTCGTCTGGAACGCACACACAGCACTTTGTTTTTGTGAGAGTGTAAGTTCCACGTTGTGCGGCAGTTAGAACATCTAATGCCATTCTATTTTGTAGAACCGTTTCATGCATTTGGGTTATTTTAGTATTTAATACTATAATGTTAGCTTGAGAGTCATTTAAGGCCTTCACCGTGTAACAGACGGTGTATTGCCATCCTATAGACTCTGTTTTGTTCAGTAAGCAATCAGATCATTAATAAGAGGTATTGTTTTTAGAAACAAGAAAAGTAGAGGTTAATAGAGCAAACTACAAACCCAGGTCCTCCCTGTGCTGCCAGTGAGATTTTTAGATGTCTGGCTTGGAGCCTCCTCAGATGAGAGTGAGAACAGGCAGCAGGAATCAGATGGGTCTTTCTGGTTTGTCACTCAAATGCCTGTGGTGGTCCTTTTGAATGGCCCATTGTAAGAAGGAATTGTTAGTACAAATTGTGAGAGGAGAATGAAAAGGAAAGATACAACATCATAAGAGAAGTTTGAGGTCTTCCACAGGCTCGAAAGAATAAGAAGGCACATTAGTTTGCTCATTGACTTCCCGGGAAGGGGGCACAGGTTTTACTTAGATACGGGAGCCCATGAAGAGTGCCCCTCTAACTTACTGCAGTGGGAGGACATAATATGACCCAGTAAGGGCCTTCTCATTTTGGAGTTAAGTCCCCTGCTGTATTAGACTTTTAATCCTTTACAGAAACCAGGGATGGGTTTCTAGTAACTGTCAGATCAGGTTTAGGGAAGACATGGTTTGCCTATTTAGAGATTTATGAATTAACCCAGCCTCAAGTGAATAATAAAGCACTGTAGTCTTCATCTATTGATAGGTTGACAGTGAGAAAAGTCTTTGCATACGGTTGTTCCAGGAGTCTATCCCACTTTCCCGTTGTTTAAATAATCCTATGCCCACGGGGTCTTATTATTACCCCCACAGAACAACAAGCACAGAAGATTTTCTATACATGAAATATTGTGACAATTTTTCTGAAGTTTACATCAAGCCGTCTAGTTTAGGCCAACAGCAAACATTTAAAGACAATCAGAGCTGGAATTTAACATCCATAAAGGTGTGTTATTGAAACAGCGTTTCTCTCTAAAAACCCTCATTTCCAGAGACAGCCAAATCAAGCCTAATTTGTTTGCAAAACAAGTCCAGTTTTAACAAACTTGGCCTAATGATTTGCATAAGCTCAGCAGGAATAGTCATTGATCATAGGGATCTTTTCAAGTTTGCTTTGCTGGAACCTTTTATAAGGAATCTCCAGGTTGAACTTTTAGTAGCCTCTCCAGGCCGGAAGCCAAGCCAAGTACTTCCATTGACAGTCCTGCAATACGTGTAGACTTGGGCGAATTGCTCTCCACGAGGTCCCCAATGTATCCTGAAGTCCCTGCACCTGCCAGGGAGGGACATTTTTTACCCACCTTGTGAGGTTGCTGGGAACTCTGTAAGCAGGTATCAGGCCAACATTTCCAAGATCCTTAGAGCTGTATGGTCATATCCGAGTCTATGCATGACTCTCATATATGACATTCCAGTCAAAGCCTTGGTAAAATAACCAGTATTTCCAATGGTGTCCTGTTACAAGGAGAACAGATTCTTATTGAAATTATGCAAACAATTGTAATTGCCATGAAAGAAAGAATACTGTGAGAGTTTTTGAGTTTCAGAGGGTTTAGGCAGAGAGAAAAGTTCAACGCTTCAGTTTGATGACATTTTTTAGATATCTTAAGAGAAAGTTTAAAGAAAGGTTTTAAAAATTTTTTTTAAATGTTTTATTTATTTTTGACACAGAGAGAGAGACAGAGCATGAGCAGGGGAGGGGCAGAGAAAGAGGGAGACACAGAATCAGAAGCAGGCTCCAGGCTCTGAGCTGTCAGCACAGAGCCCGACATGGGGCTCGAACTCACAGACCGTGAGATCATGACCTGAACCGAAGTCGGATGCTCAATCGACTGAGCCACCCAGGCTCCCCAAGAGAAAGTTTCCTTAATCTGGAAGAGCAAACATTAGAGAACCAGCACTATTTCAAACAAGAGTCACAAAACTATAATCTTCTTCAGTTCATTTAGTCCCATGTTCCTAATTCTTGTTTAATTTGAATGCAGCTTTTTAGTTCTGCCCATTTTAGTATTAATCTTAAAGATGCCAAATACCTGTATTTGTCCTAAAAAAAAAAGTCCTTTTCGTGAATCTCCTTGAAGATGAAATATGTTTTGTGAGAGAATAAGAACAATTATAAATGACAAAATCTCAGAAATGGACATTGTTAAAGATCTGATAAGAGGGGCGCCTGGGTGGCGCAGTCGGTTAAGCGTCCGACTTCAGCCAGGTCATGATCTCGCGGTCCGTGAGTTCGAGCCCCGCGTCGGGCTCTGGGCTGATGGCTCGGAGCCTGGAGCCTGTTTCCGATTCTGTGTCTCCCTCTCTCTCTGCCCCTCCCCCGTTCATGCTCTGTCTCTCTCTGTCCCAAAAATAAATAAAAAACGTTGAAAAAAAAATTAAAAAAAAAAAAAAGATCTGATAAGAGTTCATTATGATGCAATTGACAAGGGAATTCAGTTAATTGTGACACATAACACTTCAATAATCAGAATATCAAGTGAGGGCCTTATACCAAAACCTTAAAACTTTAGGAATTGCATATATATTCGGGCAGTTGCAGCATTTACCTGTGCAATACAACCTAAGGTTTACCATTGTACAATGGTGCTTTTCCCAGTAACTCAGCACCCCGAATAAAATGCCTAATTGGTCAAAAAAATTTCATTTACAATTTAAATCTTGGAAGTTTGTTAAAACCTTAGAAAGTTGTAAAGCACATCCTAAATAGGGTTACAGATCATTAAAATCTTAATTTATTTACCCAACATGGCAATAAGAGATCTTAAAGGCAAATATGTGTCATTCTATGTTGCTAGCAAAACCTAGCTACTTAAACATTGAGAAGTTTTAACTTTAACTAATCAAAGACCTGATAAAAAGGAAACCTAAAATTAAAAAAAAAAAAAAAAGGAGGAAACCTAAAGCTTTGGTTTTCCTGGCAGACAAAAGACAAAACAAACAAACAAACAAACAAACAACCTTTGTTTACATTGTCTTATCAAGAGCAGATCAACAGTCCAAGAAAACTTTGTCTTTTGAACAGACAGACAAGCAGAATTTCAACCTTAGGCCAGTGTACTTCCAAAATTCCATTCATCTCAACCTTAGACCATCCTGAGCACACATAGAATTCCTTTCCAAAGATTTCCCTTCATGAACCTTCTACAACTTTCCTTTGCCTTCAAATTTTGTCCCAAGCCATTTCTCTCCAACCAACCAGTCTCATTTAGGACAAAATTATTTTCTTTAACCTTCAACCAAAAAAAAATGTATTTCCATTCATTTTATCTTTCTTACACATCTCCTACTTTCCTACATACAGGGTTGCTTTCCTTATTTCCATCCGTCTTAAGTATACTTAGCAGAATTTTAACTTAGAAACCTTAGTCCCCAAGGAAAACTTAGGAACCAATCATAAACTGTTACACCAGCATTCATTAGATAGCGAATTCATGAGTCAATTAAGCACAAAGCATGTTTTTCAATAGACCCAAATAGTCTTAGTTTCTCTGCAATAAGTCAAAAGCAGATAAACCTTATGTTTAGTAATCCATGCTTTACTAAAGCACTCCGTTCGGTTTGGAAAAGACCTAGATGTCCAAAGAATTTGCTTTCATTTGTCATGCAAACTTTAAAGCAAAATTTTAAAGTTTCAGGTTACCAAAGACTTTGGAAGCTATCTTAACAATTACCCATGAAAACTTTGAGAGAGACAAAATTAACCATTATTTTAAGTCATCTTTTTGCCAACAAATTGTAACAGAGATAACATGAGCTTATTTGACCTTTAGTAAACCTTGGTAGAATAAAAGTTTCGTATTTAATGCTGATAACTCTAAAGATAAGTCTATCTTAATTAAACCAGCAAACTTAAATTAGTTTAAACAAATATGTTCAACTTGGGTCCACTTAAAAGACAATCTGATCCCCGTTGTCCGTTTTTGCCTGGGACACTGTGGGCAAATCTGAAGTGGGCGGTCCAAGGGGTGCTCTTTGCTCCTTGACGTTGAGGGTGGGAGGAGGAGCCAGGGGTGCCTGAGACACTGAGGGTGGTAAAGGAACCAGTTATGCAGGCTGCACCCAAGGTGGTGCAGAAACAGGAGGAGGGGTAGGGAGAGCAGAAGGCAGAAAGGGAAAATTTCCCAGTTCTAACCTTGTCAGCTCTGTCAGAGGCACAGATGCCACGGTTTTTGTTCTGCCAAAGTGGAAATAGTCCATGTCAGGCTAGAGAATACAGGGAACTTTCCCGAAACAAATGGAGTTTCAGTGGTGGCTTGGGAATATTCCTTAAAGTCCCCTTCCTGAGGTAGACTAATCACAGTTGGCTCCAATTATCATAGTCATTAACCCAGGAGATGAATGAGGGAGAGGTCCTCACATCTATTAGGGGTAAGAATAGAGAGTCAGTGTTCCCTTTATTGGGATGGCCTGTGTTTCCTCCAGCGACCTGGATTTACTTGGACGTCCAATATGTCTAAAGGGGGTCTATTAACCTGGTTGGTCCTTAGGCACATTCTGCAAGAGGACCTCAGGTCCAGATCCTCATACCTCTGTCCATTTGCCCTGTTTGCTGAAGAAGAGATCTAACTGCTAGATCCTACTAAGGCCATGCAGGGTTACAGGGAATCAGTCCTTTCCTAAATTTTGCAATCCAAATTGTTCCCAGTGGGTTAAAAAGGCATCCCAAGGGAGAGTCCTTGGGGACTGAGGAGAAGCTCCCATGCTCCTCCTAGAGAGAAAAGTAAAAAGAAAGGAGAAAGAAGGTCCATTACCCCTGAAACCGCCCCCCCCCCAACTCTTGGGTGACATCCCATGGACAGGATATGTCAGAATTTCCTGGTGTCAAAGTGACCCAAGGCGTCCCTCGAACAAAGCCACTATGACCACCGACCAGCTGACTGAGGGTCCCTGAAGGGATGCTAGGGTCCCCCCGCTTCCCCATTGCATTCTAGACTACAGATGGGTGCCTGGCATATGGACCAAAATATTGTACCCTGAAGCCCGTGCCCTAAAAGGCAGTGCCTCAAAGAACATGCCCTGATTACCTAGTCTTTGAAGAGCATGCCATGGGAGCCATGCTTTAGTTTCTTGAAGCTCTGCTGTTTTTAACCCATGGAAAACACTAGAAAAGTTTTACAAGGGGGAATTACCCAATTTTGTAATTTAAATGGCAGTTAGTAGGGGACATTGACCAAAAGCAGTAAAGGCAGAAATCCATCATGATCTAAGCGAATGAAAGCACTAAATAAATAAAGGCAAGAATAAAGAGAGGGCATCAAGTTTCTGGGTCTTATTACCATTCTGGCCAGAGTACTAACTTCCAGCCCAAAGGCAGGCTTTCTCCTCCCTGTAGAATAACCATGGGCTAAAGGATTGCAGCCTAAGCAAGCAACATGAAAGTGTTCCAAAAAGACCATACTCCTCAGAAAGCTGCTGCAATGAGTGTAAAGGAGGAAAAGAACAAGTATACTCGACGAGTTTGCACCAAAGGTCAAAGTCCAAACAAAAAGACTCATTGCCCCACGTTGGGCGCATATGATGAAGTTTTAAGGGGAGTGATGGGGTGGTCCGGAGCTGATGACCCAGAAAGAATTCTGTATCATCAAGAATTCTTGAGGACATATTTTGTGCAAAAAAAGGTGGTTTTATGAAAGCCTGGGGACAGGACCCGTGGGCAGGAAAAGCTTCCCTGGGGTGGTGACAGGTCACTCATTATATACCCTCAGGTGGGGAGGGAGTCAGGGATAGAGTAAGTCTCTAAGGTATTTTGGAAGCAAGGTTTCCAGGACCTTGAGGGGCTAGGACAATGCCATTTATTATCGCTTCATAAAACCTCAATCATGAGACATTTCAGATGTATATCAGGGGCCATAAACCTGGAGTATGATTGCCAGCATATATCCTGGGGCAGTAGAGATAAAGGAAGTTGACTTACAGGGTCCTCCAGGTTAGGACAATGTTAAGCCAAGGTTCCCTTTTGCCCCAGCAAAGTGTCATCATGAAGGCAGCTGAGCTCCTAGAGGGAGGCCTCTCTGCCTGTTTCAAGGACTTGCCAATGGGCTGTAGTCAGTAAGGGAACTTAGTTTTTATTTGCCTTAGTTTCCCACATCGCGATGGCAAGCACTTAAGCCCCTTTCCTTTGTTCTTGGGCGGCCAGGAGTGTCTGAGGAATATCCCACAGATCCCACCTAGGGGGTGCCATTCTGTATTTTTCCCTCAGCTTATCCTACACTCCCTCATCATAATTCACATGGCACTGTTTTCTGGGTTGGCAGGTTTTCTTTTATTTTGCCTTATTACATTTTATTTAAGTAATCTGTATACCCAATGTGGGGCTCCAACTCACGACCCCCACGATCAAGGGTTGCAGGCTTCTCTGACTGCAGGCCAGCTGCCCCTTGGCACAAGATTTTAGTTTTAATTACGTTTCCCAACATGGCTGTTTTGCTGTCGGGCATGAGTGAGTGTTCACAAAGGTCATCACGGCCCCACTGATGACGGGGCATAAGGCAAGCTGACACCCTGCAAACACCCCTCCCCAGGTGCTGTCCTTGTGACACTCCTCGTGCACTCCCGGCTGCCCAAGAACAAAAGAAGGGAAAAAACCAATGGTTAAGCGATAGAGATCACAGTCCGGTAGGACCTGAGTCCCCATCAGTTTACAGATGTCTTAGTAAATTCCAAGAAGGCAGTCTTATCAATAGCCTCATCTCCAGAAAACTATATGATGTGGGAAACAAAGGCAGAAGGAAATGGCAGATAGAACTAACTCTCCTTAAAATCTGCAGCCCTTTGACAGATACTTAAGACCAGCGGAGTGAAACATTTCTCCAGGAACTCCCTATGTCTTAATGCTAATGCTTTGCTAGAAGGAAGAACAACCTTAGCTTGCCCATAGCTAGGCCTCCAGTACCTTCCGCCTCCTCTATAGCACAGGAGAGTCCTTCTACCTCCTCCAACCCCATAGTATGTAACCTGTCTCTCCTCACAGCCTCACTGCAGCTTTCTGCCCCCAGGTCCCCGCGGTTTAATAAAATCACCTTTTTGCAACAAAGACGTCTCGAGAATTCTTTCTTGGCCGTCAGCTCTCGACCCCCACCATCCCTCCAAAACCCCACTAACACCAGTAAGGCACTGACTTCAGCTCCTGGTGATGTGGAAAATGTCGCTAAAGAGGACTCCCAAGATACTGGAGGCCTGGCTATTGTCAAGCTAAGGTTGTTTTCCCTCCAGTAAAGTATTAGCATTAAGACAGCAGGGAGTTCCTGGAGGACACTACACTCTGTATTCGCCTCAAGTATTTATTTGTCAGTGGGCTTCGGGTTATAAAGAAATTTAATGTAGAGGCACCTGGGTGGCTCTGTCGGTTAAGCATCAACTCAGGTCAGAATCTCCCCGGTTCGTGGGTCCAAGCCCCGCGTCAGGCTCTGTGCTGACAGCTCAGAGCCTGGAGCCTGCAGCCGATTCTGTTTGTCTTTGTCTCTCTGTGTCCCTCCCCCACTCGAGCTCTGTCTCTCTCTCTCAAAAATAAACATTAAAAAAAATTTTTTATAGAAATGTTGTTATTTACATTTCCTTCTTGCCTGCGTTCCCCATGTCACTATGAAGGAGAGGGTGGTGTTGGGGGTCCAGGAAACTGAGTCTCTAGGTTGCTGGAGATGAGGCTATTGACAAGACTGCCTTCTTCTTGTAACTTACTGGAGACTTAGGTCCCGCAGGACTGTGATCTCTATCAGTTAACCATTGGTTTTTTCCTTTCCTTTGTTCTTGGGCAGCTGAAGGTGCACAAGGAATGTCACACGGACCCCACCTGGGGGGAGGGTTGCTAGGTGGCAGCTTGCCTTATGCTCCCTCATCATTTGCACACCTAGTTCCTGCTCCGGAGCCCCCTCATCCTGGCTGAGCCTGGAGGCCCCTTTCTGGGACAAGTTGGTCCCTTCCGCCCCCGGTCCCCTTCCTTTCCCCACCTGACCACTGATCTTGGCTCACTGAGTGCTGTCTGGCCGTCAGTGGGGAGGAAGGGTGGGGGGCTTCACCAGTCCCCCCAACCCCTACTTGGTGTGATTTGATGTGGGGTCCAGAGCTAACGGTCAAGAAAAAATTCTTGAGACACTTATTGGTGTAAAAAAAAGGTAGTTTTATTATAGCACAAGGACAGGAGCCCAGGACAGAAAGAGCTGCAGGGATTGTAAGGAGAGATTGGTTATATACTTTTAAGGGGGGGAGGGGGGTAGAGACAAAGGAAGTTTCTGAAACGGTTTTAAAGAAGACGCAGGATCCTGGAGGCCTGGCTTTCATCGGGCTGAGCTTGTTTTTTCCTCTAGGGAAGCATGAACAGTAAGACAGTTGGGGAGTCCCTGGAGGAATGTCTTCCTCTGCCCCCCTCAAGTATCTGTCAGTGGGCTGCAGGTTCTAAAGCAGATTAATTTTATCTACATTTCTTTTGCCTTTGTTCCCCACATCATTCCTCCCCTGAACAATTTTGACCCTTAAATCTTTAAGATTCCTGAGGGCGGAAGGTCTCTGAAACAGGGTGCTGTTGAAAAAACCACCAGACACCGAATAGAAGCGAGGCAAGATTTTATTCACGGCCGGGCCAAACCTGATCTCCTGATCTTTTTTTTTTTTTTAATTTTTTTTAACGTTTATTTATTTTTGAGACAGAGAGAGACACAGCATGAACGGGGGAGGGGCAGAGAGAGAGGGAGACACAGAATCGGAAGCAGGCTCCAGGCTCTGAGCCATCAGCCCAGAGCCCGACGCGTGGCTCGAACTCGCAGACCGCGAGATCGTGACCTGAGCTGAAGTCGGACGCTTAACCAACTGAGCCACGCAGGCGCCCCCCTGATCTCCTGATCTTAAGGAGAAAAGTGCAGAGAATGGCCCCGAACAAAGGCAGCCGTGAGCTTATATGGATTTTAGCAAGTCAGAATACGTCATTATTTGGTTAACCAATTACAATTTACAGCATTTCATGGTAGCCAATTATATTGTGACACACAGACGTTAGTTTTGGCGGGAACCTATCAATTTAAAAGTCTTTGTCCTAAGAGGGTTTAAAATGACCAATCATAGTTAGACACCTGAGATGCCGTAGGTGAGTACATGACGTTTTACATGTTGGTCTTGCCTAGGCCAGATCTTGGTAGAGGGGGAGGGGAAGCGTTTTCCATCCTAAGTTATCTATTTAGCAAGCTGGAGAGGTCACAGAAGTGAGATAGGGCGGTTAGTAATTTCCAATCACCCTAATAGGGAACTACATAAGCCTTTTATCTCGACTATTCATGAAAGGTGAGTTTAAGCCAAACTTACATATAATAAGCTTTCTGATATCTTATAAGTTGACCTATTACAGTCTCATCTTCTGTAGCTTCTTCCTATTGAATAGGGGTGTAGAGATGTCCCTACCTATGGGTCAACACTGGTCAGTTGGAAAATATGTGTCCTATCTCTATCTCTAAGAGTTACCAAAGGCAGAGGCAGCCATTCCAAGGTGGACAACATATGTGAACCTCCCTTGAGTAGAAAGGATCATCTGTCGGCTGGAAGTTATGGCAGGGAAGGAGTCTTGACCCTAGGCAGAGAGATGCCAGAAAAGACAACAAAATATTATTATTTCAATATCATAATATTTTTATGAGAAAAAGAAGCCCAATAAAAAAGGCCTTTAATAGTTGACAAAAACCTTCCTCCAGTACAGGGTTTTAGCCAATCACTAAAGGAAAGAGAGAGATCATTTAAAGTGCAGATTTTGAGTATTTATATCTTTTAGCAATCCTGTCATGTTTTTGTGATATCAGGAATGTATATACAGCGTTCTGTTTTTGTGCTAGCAAGTACATGTTCCACCTTGTTAAAATATCTAATGCCATTTTGAGAGTCATTTAAGGCCTTAATTGTGTGGCAGGTGGTATTAGCCATGATATATTCGGTTTTGTTTTGTAAGCAATCGGGTAATGAATAAGAGGCACCTTTATGGAAACAAAAGAAAAATATAAGTTAATAGTTGGAGCAAATTACAAACACAGTGTCTTGAGTTTTGAGCGCTTAAAATCTAATATCTACAAAGATGGGTTATTGGAACACATTTTCTCTCTATAACCACCTTCATTTTTAAACAGAGATAACCAAATCAAGACTAATTTGTTTGTAAAAACAAGTCCAGTTTTAACAGACTTGGCTTAATTATTTGCATACACTCAGCAAGAATCACGATTGACCACATAGATCTTTTAAAATCTGCTTTGCTGGAACTTTTTATGAGAAATCTAGATAGAACTTTTAGTAGTCTCTCTATTCAGAAACCAAGCCAAATATTTGCCATCAGGTATTTTGCCTGAAATACCTGTAGATTTGGGGAAATTCCTCTTCGTGAGGTCCCCAAACATCCTGAGGTTCTTGCACCTGCCAGGAAGGGACCTTCTTTACTCACCTGGTAAGGCTGCTGGGAACTCTGGAAGCAAGGTATCAGGCCAACATTTCCAAGGGGCTTTATGGCTCCATGTTTCATAAAGTCAACCTTAGTTCCGTAAAGCTGTCTGGTCATATCTGAGTCTATGCATGTTGCTCTCAAATACGACACTTCAGTCAAAGACTTGGTAGAACAACCAGTGTTTCCAATGGTTTCCGGTTACAAGAAGAGGTTCTTATTGAACTTAATGCAAATAAATGTAATTGCCAAAGAAAGAATACTCATTGACACTTTTTCAGTTTCAGAGGGTTCAGGTACAGAAAAAAGTCAAACATTTCAATTTGTTCACAGAAGAATATTTTATCCTATTTCTGTGTATCATGGATAACTTAAGAGAAAGTTTTCTTAATCTGGAAGAGCAAACATTAGAGAACCAGAAATATTTCAAAAAAGAGTCACAAAACCATAATCTTGTTCCTCAGTTCATTTAGTCCCATGTTGCTGATTCTTTTTTTTTTTTTAATTTTTTTTTTCAACGTTTTTTATTTATTTTTGGGACAGAGAGAGACAGAGCATGAACGGGGGAGGGGCAGAGAGAGAGGGAGACACAGAATCGGAAACAGGCTCCAGGCTCCGAGCCATCAGCCCAGAGCCCGACGCGGGGCTCGAACTCACGGACCGCGAGATCGTGACCTGGCTGAAGTCAGACGCTTAACCGACTGCGCCACCCAGGCGCCCCCCCATGTTGCTGATTCTTGTTCAGCTTCAATGCAACTTTTTAGTTCTGGAAATTCATACCAAATTTATTTGTTTTTTTTTTTTAAGTTTACTTATTTATTTTGAGAGAGAGAGCACGAGCACGGGAGGGACAGAGAGAGAATCCTAAGCAGGCTCTGCACTATGAGCGCAGAGCCCAATACTGGGCTCCATCTCATGAATCATGTGATCAGGGCCAGAGCCAAAATCAAGAGTTGGATGCTTACTGACTGAGCCACCCGGGAGCCTCCCTCCTTTTTTTTTTTTTTAACCAGTTTTAAAGATCAAAAAAACCCTGATTTTGTCCAAAGCCCTTTTTTATGAATCTCCTTGAAGATGAAACACATTTTGCAAGAGAATAAGAATAATAACAATAAATGACAAAAGACTCAAAATGGACATGGTGATTTTGAGGTCATAATATAGCTGACAAGGAAATCTCATTATTTCTGTGATACAGAACGTTTCAATAATCAGAATATCGAGTGACGGCCTCATACCAAAGCATATTAAAAGTTTAGGAATTGCATGTAATCTCAAGAATAGTTATACTATTTACCTAAATGCAATCTAAGCTTATTTGTTTAACAATGCTTCCAGAGTCACTTCCCATACCAAATAAAAAGACGGAATTAGTCAAAAAGACTTCATTTACACTTTACATCCGGGAAGTTTGTTTAAGAACCTCAGAAAGTTATGAAGCACATTTCTGAATAGGATTACAGATCTTTACAAAACTTAAAAGTTAATTATTTATTTAACAGAAGTGGATTTATTTAATCCAAAGGGAAATATGTAGGGCTATATAGTTGTTAGCAAAACTTTAACTCCCTTAATATAGAGAGGTTTTGACCATCTTAAGTAATCAAAGACCTGCTAAAGGCAAAACATAGAAACTTGGGTTTTCCCAGCAGACAAAAGAGAAAAGAGAAATTTATTTACATTTTTTTATCAAGAGCAGACCAATCCAAGAAAACTTCGTCTTTTTAAGAGAAAGAAAACAGAATTTCAGTCTCACGCCAGTGTACTTTTATTTTTTTTAATGTTTATTTTTGAGACAGAGAGAGAGCATGCGTGGTGGTGGGCAGAGAGAGGGGTGGAGAGGGTCTGAAGGGGACTCCGCACTGACAGCAACAAGCCCAATGTGGGGCTTGAACTCACGAACCATGAGATCATGACCTGAGCCAAAGTTAGATGCTCAACCAACTGAGCCACCCAGGCGCCCCACCAATGTACTTTTAAAATCCCTCGATTTCAACCTCAGTCCTGATGATATATAAAATTTCTTTCCAAAGATTTCCCTCCATAAACCTTGTATCACTTTTTCATTCAGAGTTGTTTCCCTTATCTCCAACAGTCTTAACTACAGTTAGCAGAATTTTAACTCTCAGGAAACTTAGTCTCAGTGAAAATGAAGTAGTAACCAATGGTGAACTGTCAAAATAATTTTTTTAAATAAATCTGAAATTTATAAATACACGCCACAATTTTCAAAACACTTTTTTTCCAAAAAAAAAACAAAAAAAAAACAAAAAAAAAACCACTTTTTTTCCATAGTAAAATCTTTCAATAAAGCACAAAGCATCTTTACCAATAGACCCAAGTATTCTCAGTTTCTCTGCAATAGGAAGCCAAAAGCACAAACCTGTGTTCAGTGATTGATGCTTTAGTATTTTATCTCATTTGGGAAAAACTTAGACGTGTCTAATGAATTCATTCCAATTTATCATCCAATCAAAACTTCAAAGTTCCAGGTTCCCAAAGACTTTGAAAGCTTTGAGACAAAATTGACCTTCATTTGAAGTCACCTTTTGGGGAACAAATTGCAACAAAGATAACACAAGCTCATTTGACCTTCAACAAGCCTTGGTAGAATAAAAGTTTTGTATTTAATGCTGATTGATGTGGGGAACAAAGGCAGAAAGACATGTAGATAAAATTAGATTTCCTTATAACCTGCAGCCCATTGGCAAATACTTGAGGCAGGCAGAGTACGATTTTCCTCCAGGAACTCCCAACTGTCTTGATGTTAATGCTTCGCTAGAGGGAAAACAACCTTAGCTTGACACTATCCAGGACTCCAGGATCCTGGGGGTCTTCTTTAGCATATGAAAGTTGCTTTGGACACTTCCCCTTGCCTTTTCCTCCCCCAACTCCCAAGTATATAATCAGTCACTCCTCACAATCTCGGGACAGCTCTTTCTGCCCTTTGCGGCCTGTTCCCGTGCTTTAATAAAACCACCTTTTTGCACCAAAGATGTCTCAAGAGTTCTTTCTTGGCTGTCAGTCCCAAAACCAAGCACCCCAACATTTTCCACATTACTGATAACTCTAAAGTCATGTCTATTTTAATTAAACCAACACACTTAAATTAGTTTAAATACAGAATTTTGTTCCACCTACGTCCACTTAAAAGTCAATTTGTTTCCCATTGCTAATTTTTACCTGGGACATCGGTGGGGAAATCTGAAGTGGGAAGTGTAAATCCAAGGGGGTGCTCTTTGTTCCTTGACAGTGAAGGGAGGGGAAGAAGCCAATGATGCCTGAGGCATGCAGGATGGTATAGGAGCCAGTTGTGCATGCCACACCCAAGTGATGAGGAAACGGGAAGGTGGGGAGGCAGAAGAGGTGAGGTGCCACCAACAAGGCTGGAGCCAGATAAAACCCCAGAGGGCAGAGAAGGAGGACTCCTGGTCCTAAAGCTCATCAGCTTGGAGAAATGAAAAGACAGGTTTTCTTTCCACCAACAAGTGGAATTTAGCAGTCCACGTCAGGCCAGAGAAGACCAGGAACTTCCCTGAAACAAAGGGAGGTTCAGCAGCTGCTTGGGAATATTCCTTAAAGTCTTTGTCCTGAGGTAGACTAACCAGAGACAGTTGTCCCCAATTACCATAGCCATTAAGTTGGGAAATGAATGAGGGAGAAGCCCCCACATACAAGAGTTTCCTGGGTCTAATAAGGAGGAACAGTAAGAGAGAGTCAGTGTCCCCTTCATCAGGGATGGCCTGTGTTTCCTCCAGCAACTTGGGTTTATTTGGAAGAGGCCAGTTTATACAGTTATCATCCAATATATCAGGAGAGAGCTTCCTAGCCTGGCCTCTGCAAGAGGCCTTTATCAGGGTCCTCATCTAAAGCTATGAAGGCCTGGACCAAGGGTACCTCTGTCCATTTGCCCTGTTTCCTGCAGAAGAGATCTAACTGATCGATCATACTGAAGCTGAATGTACCATTAATGGGCCATTTCCCTTCATCTCCTAAGGAATACTGAAGCCATGCATTCTGATTACAGAAAAATTAAGTTTTTTCCCTTAAATCTTGCAATCTAAATTGTTTCCAGGGGGTAAAAGGCATCCCAAGGGAGAGTCCTTGGGGCCTGAAGCAGAAGATCCTATGCTCCTAGAAAAATAGAGACCAGGTGGTGTCCCATAAAGGATAGGTCAGAGGTTCCTGGTGTCAAAGCGAACTAGGGGTCCTATGACCAAAATCGCTATGATCACCACCCTGCCCCAGAGGAGGGATGCTGGCATCCCCCTACTTCCCCATTGCATCCTAGGCTACAAATGGCCACTGGTGTATAGACGAGTTACAGTGCCTTGATGAACCTGCTGTTTTCAACCCATGGAAAACACTAGAAAAGTTTTACAAGGAGACATTACCCAATTCTGTAATTAGTAGGGAACATTGACAGAAAACAGTAAAGATAGAAATCCATCATGGTCTAAGTGATGGTCTAACACATGGAGTCTTTACAGCCAACTTCCTAGGAAATGGTCCCCAGTTGGGTTTTAATTCAATCTGGCACTGGTTTCGGCCAGCTCCCAGTGGAGGTCTCCCAGCCAGAAGAGACTGGACCACAGAAGTGGAGTGGATCACATTTGACCAACGAGGAGGAAGCTTCACACAAGGGTGTTGAGATTGGCAGCCGTCCTGGTGACTTAGGTGGCTGTCCAGTGCCCAAGACAACTTTGCATAAGGACAGGAATAAAGACAGGGCATCAAGTTTCTGGGTCTTATTACCATTCCAGCCATGGTACTAGCTTCCAGCCAAAAGCATGCTTTCTCCTGCCCGTAGAGTAGTCACGGACTAGAGGATTACAGCCTGAGCAATAGACATGAAAGTGTTCCAATGAGACCATACTTCTGGAAAAGCCCCTGAAATGAAAGTAAACAGAGAAGAGAGGAAGTACTCACCAAGTTTGCACTGAGGCTTGGAGTCCAGATGAGAAGACTCAGGCCCCACGTTGAGCGCCAAATGATGTGGTTTATGTTTGAACCCGTGGGCGAAAGGCCAAGAAAGAATTCTTGAGACGTTTTGAACACGAAAGGTGGTTTTATTATAGCACAGGGACAGAAAGAGCTGCCGTGGGCAGAAAGAGCTGCAGAGATAAGAGTGACTGGTTATACACTGTTGGCGGGGGGGGGGGGGGTGGGGGGGGAAGCAGGTAGAGACAAAGGAAGTTTCCAAAAGGATTTTCTTATGTTGAGGAAAACTCACAGGATCCTGGAGGCCTGGCTATTGTCAAGCTAAGGTTGCTTCTCTCTCTAGTAAGGCGTTAACATTAAGACAGTAGGGGGTCCCTGGAGGAATGTCCTCATCTTCCGGTCTCAAGTGTTTGTCACTGGGCTGCAGGCTATAAGGAAGTTTAATTTTATCCATGTTTCTTTTGCCTTTATGAGGCACAGACCTTACATGTGAACCACCCGAACGGACCAGGGCAGCATCTCTGGCTCTTTGTCTTTGCCACAGACTGGCTGAGGCTCCCTGTGCCTCCCCACATCACACCCTCTCCTGGCCTCTGCCTCCACCCCTGGAAATGCCGGGCAGCTCTCTCAGGAAGGGTAGGCTGTGGCCAGGCTCTCCATGACCTTGAGGGCTGACTCCTGCATTGTTTCTGCATTGGCATTCCCTTTCTGGCGGAGATTTTATCTCCTCGCTAGGAAGCCTCCTCCCCCTTCAGGGAATGGTCAGGGAGGTGGGGGAGGCCAGCAGCCCTGATCCTCTGGCTCTGGGTGGGCTGGGGGTGGCCCCTCGCCACACTGGGTGCCCAGCCTCTTGGCCTGCTGCCTTCCGGGCTAAAGGATCCCAGATGTCTTGGGGCTCCTCACCATCCCTCTGTTGCTCAGGCTGGGCCAGGCCCTAAAGGGTGGGAGTATAGTACTGAGGAAGAGGGTACCGGAGGGACGCCGTGGCCTTGTTCTCGCCCAAGGCCCACCCAAGAGTTCCACTTGTGTAACACGCCCTCCCCAAACACGCACGTAGCACGCACAACACG
Source organism: Panthera leo (assembly GCF_018350215.1). Classification (NCBI taxonomy): domain Eukaryota; kingdom Metazoa; phylum Chordata; class Mammalia; order Carnivora; family Felidae; genus Panthera; species Panthera leo. The sequence goes on from NC_056695.1 coordinate 81,753,604, forward strand.
CACGTGACACCCACCCACACCCTGCACACGACACACACAACACACAGGCATACGATACGCATGCACACCAGAACCATACACCGCTCACGTGCAGCATCGCACCCATGCACGCACCACACATACACGTGCACGCTGCCCCCCGACACCTGGCAGGCCAGGAGGCCTTCCTGCCGAGTGTGACTGGCAGCTGGGCCGTGGAGGCAAGCGAGGCCATTCACCCATTGCACGGAAAGGAGAGCGGGGTGCGGGACAGGGGACACTTGTTCCTAACTGTGCAGAGGGTCCAGGTGGGATAGAACTGAATCCGGGACAGACAGAAAGAGCCACTCTGACTCAAGTCGGTCAGCTTACCCCAGGCCACTGCTATTCGAGCCCGTGCCCAGCGGCCTCCCTCAGATAGGAACACGTTCAGGGTGGGCTGGGGGCTATGGAGTCGGACCTGGGACCTCGCCCCTTGTGGCGCCTGGAGGCCCCGGGTGAGGAGGCTGGGGACCAGGCCGGGGGTGTAGTGCCTGTTCCAGGACTAGGCTCTGGCCCCCAGGAACGTCTGGTGTGCAGCGGGGACCTTGGAACAGGGTCTGCGTGCAGCTCTGTGAGAGTCAGTGCTGATTTCCTGTTTTTGACCCAGGTTATGTAAGAAGTTAGTACGCGGGGAAGCTGAGTGAAGGGAAGATAGGAACTGTGTACTATTTTTGAAACTTCTTTGTGTGAACTGATTTCAGAATGAAAAGCTGAAACGTTTTAAAAGCAGACTGAGCCCTGCCCAACCCTGGTCCAGATGGGACCCGGGGTATCCTGGAGAAAACACTTCAGATGGATGAAAACTCAGATTGCAAATGGAGAACTTAACAATTTTAAGAAAAACCATAGGAAAATCTCTTCATATAGTAACAGAAAATATTTTGAAGTAACCCACTAATACATTTAAGAATATTAATGGTGAAAAGTTTGCCTGTAATCATGATACAGCAGTGAAAAAAAGACACATACTAAAATACTTTCAATAATCAGTACTAGTTATCAAGATGGACCGATTAAAAAGCCCAAGGAAATTAACTGGCAGGGAGGCACGGACTAGCGGCTCTGGCTGTGGCTGCTGCAGAGGGATGGGACCCAGTGTGCCCCGGGGGGGGGGGGGTCACCAGAGAGTAGTCACAGGGGCAGGCCAGAGATGTGGGCCCAAGGTCACCCAGGGGACAGCGTGGCAAGGTCAGCAGTCTGGAGACTGGCCCACCAGCTGTGGTTCTCCTAACTCCTCTGCCCACAAGCACCCCTGTGCCCCACGTACGTGTCCTGGCTCCGGAGCCCTCCCCCATCGCACTGTGGGTGGGGCGTGTAGGGTCAGGGTGTGTGGGTTGAGAAGGTGTGAAGGAGGGAAGGAACCAGCCCAGGTCCCCTCTTCCACCACCACCCCCTGCCTCTGCTGAGGATTCCCCCTGGCACAGCGGCCATCAGAGGCTCTGGGAAGAAGCCTCCCTGGGAAGTCCCGGGTAGGCCCCCGGTGGGGCGGGGGGGGGGGGGGGGGGGGGGGAGGGGGGGGGGTCAGGTCAGGGAGGACGCACTGGACGCTTCATGGGGAGGAGAGGAAGCCACCACCCAGCGGTGCAGGGCTAACCCCAGGTCATAGCCCCTGGGCCACGGGCGCTTGCCTGGCTGAGGCAAAACCAAGCAGAAGCCGAGTGTCCCTCCCAGGCAGGCCACAGGAGCCACCCACCCTGCCCCGCGGGGCGAAGCAAGCAAAGAACGCTGGGGTGTTGAAAGCGTTTATTCTCTTTCGGTCCTGGCTGGCACACCATTAGCGGGCCCCGGGCTGCGCTGTGGGCTCCGCTTTCCTGGGGGCCCCCGTCCAGCCGGGGCTTAGCGGCCTCTGCATCTTGGGTCGGTGGTCAGTCGATGGTGTTTGCAAAACGGGACAGACTTGTTGGTGCGGCAGGGCCCTGGGCGCCTGAGGCCGGGGCGGGCCAGGTGGGCGGGCAGGAAAGCCTGTGTGCGGGCGAGCGTGCGGGTGCAAATGTGTGTGTGTGGGTGCATATGTACGCGTGCGTGTGTGAGGCCGCGAGCTTGCTTAACGCGCAGGTTGCAGGAAGCTCCGGCACGCCGGCGGGCCTGCCGGCCGACCTGCAGGGTGCTCACGGCAGGGTCCGGAGGAAGGCGGGTCCTAGGCTGAGCAGGAGCCCTCCCGCCAGGGCCCAGGAGCTGCGCGCCATCCGGGCCACCCCGTTACAGAGGTCCTTTTCACAGCACGTCACCTCCTGCACTTCGAACTTAGTCAGGACCCCCTGGCTCAGGCTCTCAGGGTTGGTCATCTGTGAGAGCTGCCTCATAATCTTCGTGGCCACCTCGCAGGAGGGGGCGCAGCCCTTGTGCTGGGAGTTTACCTTCTTTCCTGGGGGCAAGGAGGGAGGAGCGTGGCAGGGGAGCCCCCTCAGGTGGCCCGGGTCACTCATCCTCTGGGGGCACGAGGCCCTCCTCTGCCGCAGAGTCCCATCCGGTCCCACCAGGCCCCCACACGCTCCCCTGGAAAGCCTGGGGGAGGCCACCCCTCAGCTGGCAGATAGGGACACTGAGGGAGGCTGGAGGAGGTCCCCTGCCATACCTGCACCCATCCGAGAGACTGGGAGGCCTCAGGGCAGAGCTCCCTGAACCGCCCGCCCGCATCCTCTGGGTGCTGGAGACTCACCACTGCCCAAGGTCACGGTCATGTCACTGTTGAAGCAGACGCCGGACATGGGACATTGGATGGGCTGGCACTGGCTCGTGTTCTCCAGTTCCAAACAGCTGTAGCACTGCAGGCTGAGGACTAGGCCGGTGGGGAGGGCGGGAAGGCTGGGTTTAGAGCCCCTGAGGCCAGAACCATTGTGGGGGGGCCGGGACCGTGTCCTGGAGGACAGACCCCTCACATGCACAAAACCACACAGCCTCTCGTGGTGGCGGCAGAGGAGGGGGGTGCTACCCATGGTCCCCCCCGCCACCCCCCACCTCCCGGTGCAGACCCCGCCGGTGCCCTGATGCTCACCACGCTCCCAGCACAGCAGGAAAACCAGCAAAACCAGCTGGAGGCCTCTCATGGCTCCTGGAAACAACACGTGTGGGTGGGACCCTGGGGGCACCCCAGGCTCAGGCTCCTACCTCCCAAGACCCTGGCCCTCCCTGGATGACCCCTCCTGTGCCTCCGCAGGGATTCAGACGGGGATACAGACGGGGCTCCTTCCCGCTTCACTCACCTACTAACGTCAGGCTCCCTTCGGGTGAGCAGGCATCTGGAGCCTCTTCCCTGGTGGCCAAAGAACTTGTTCTCCAATCTGTTGGCGCCCCACCCAGAGGAAGCCGGGGCCGGGCTCTCCTGTCTCCACCTCTTCCGGGAGTTCTAGCTGTCAGACCCCAGGCAGGACCCTGAGTCCCAGATCAAGAGGGGGTGTCACCTAGCTGACAAGCAGTGACTTTGTGGAAATTCCAGAAGGAAGCTGGGCGCCCCTCCCTCCCCCCTGCCCCGTTTCTGGCTCCACCTTCAGAGGTCGTGTGTCTCCCTTCCTCCCCCAGTCCTCCCCACCCCCCCATCCCACAAGCCTGTCCTGTCTTGCATGCATCGTCCCCAAAAAAGTACCCCCCAAAATCACAGAAGCAAAAAGAAAAAATATTGAACGTTTCAATACATTGTTTTTCGTTTTCTTGCTGCACCTGACTTCCATGTAGTAATGGGTGTCGAGCAGCTCATTTTTATGGCCTCTTCACCTTGTACATTGATTCTTAGGTTGAACTTCTCATTTATATAATCTTTAAAAAAAATATTTATTAATTTATCTTTGGAAGAGCAGGGGAGGGCCAGAGAGAGTGGGGACAGAGGGTCCGAAGCAGGCTCTGTGCTGACAAGCTGACAGCAGTAAGCCCGATGTGGGGCTCGAACTCACGAACCCCGAGATCCTGACCCGAGCCGAAGTTGGACGCGCAGCCAGCTGAGCCACCCAGGCACCCCTAAATTCACATGATCTTAAACATCCAGTAGATGTAACATTAGCTTATTTGACTGGCAAACTCAGATAGAATAAATTCAAAACGTATGCTTATGTTCTACTTAGTGATGCGAACTCAGGAGACATAGCTGTGTTTCCTAAACCAACGATATCCAATCTTATTTACCCAAGATTTACCCAAATCACATAAACTTGAACAGCATTTGGTTGGTTTCTAAAATTCATAAGAGTTTTAGGGATGTTTTGTCTATGTGAGCACTCACTGACCTCTAAGCAAATTAGAACAATCCTCTCTACAAGAGTTTATAAATTATTTCGATAGTCTTATCCAGAGGCAGGAGAAGATCATATATTCACGGCACAGTGGACACAGAAACATCCCGGAAGACACAGATAGGTGCGGTATAGCTTTATTCCAAAATGTTAGCAGGTGAGGCATAAACAGAGTGACAGAAAACTCTCTGGTTTATATAAAAGAGTTGGTTCTTACCTTCGCCCCACTTTCTAGTTTTCTCTGAACTGCGTTTCTGTAGAGGAGCCCGTGTGAGGTCACCCATCGGTGATTGTGGAACACCCCTTGAGATTCTCTCCTGCCCCGATGTGTGGTCTCTCATGGGGACTGTGGATTACACTTTGGTCGAGGTGCTGAGGGGTCGCCAAGCAGCCCTCCGGTGTCTCCAAAGCTCCTCTGGGTGGATAACACTGTTTCCAATTAGCCTCTCAGCCTTAGTGGTTGTTGTCGGGGTTCCTGCGTCCCTGAGGGCCCCTGGGGGTGGCAGGTGGCCTCAAGTTGGAGCGACCGTAGAGGCTGAGTGTGGAGTGGAAGGGAGGCGGAGAGGAGGCCGGAGGACGCGAAGCAGGACTCTCGGACGCTGGCGGCAGGCTGGTGGTGGTGAAAGGAGGCACGGGGACAGACAGGTCCTGCAGAAACTAATTTGGGGAGATCTTCCGTTTCTTCAGGAGGTCACCGAAGGTCCAATTATCTTAGAAAAAACTTGCCAACAGGGAGGAAGTGGACAGCTAGCCCCGTCGTGGCAAGTGTAGAAGTGTGCAGAAACCGGGGGCGGGGAGGGGCGTTCAATAAAGGAAAGTTCCAGCAGGGCCTCTGCCAAGAAAGAGCATCCTGAAAAGCAAGGGACTGAACTTCATCAAGTTAGACTCCAGGGTCAAGCTCCCATGTTCTGAACCGGTGGGGGGGGGGGGGGGCTGTGACAGGCCCTGTGGTGGTGTCCCTCCCACCCTGCTCGCTCCACTCCATACCTTAGCCTTCAGTACAGGAGCCCCTTGTCCACAGGGGCCAGCTCCAAGACGCCCAGGGATGCCTCAACACGGATAGTACCAACCCTTGTATGCACGACGTTTCTTCCTGTGTGTACATACCTATGAGAAAGTTTGATTTACAACCGGGCACAGGAAGAGATTGGGCCCCTAAGTGAGAAGAAAAGGCAGCGACGAGAAGTATACCGTCGTGGAAGTCGCGAGAACCTGCGCTCTCTCTAAAGCATCCTGCCTGCCCCGGCCCTTCTTCTCGTGAGCAGGTGAGATGACGGAGTGGCCACGTGGCCCAAGGGAGCGAGGCGAGGGGGAGGACCATCCGCCCGCGGGCCGCACGGGTGACGGAGACCGCGGGTGGTGGAGACTGGGCAAAGTGAGACCGCAGACAAGGGGACCGTTGCACCTCATCGTGTGACTGTCTGGGGACGGGGCCCTTCAAGAAGTCGTTAAGTCGTTAAGTCGTTAAGGGTACATGAGGTCCTGCGGGTGAGCCCTAATCCGATGTGACTGATGCCTCATAAGAAGAAGACATTTGGACACACGTCGAATGCCAGCATTGGAGGAAGTCATCGAGAGGACGTGAGGGCTGGCCCTGTCCTTGGAACGGGTGCTCTGCCAGCCACTCCCGCAACAGCTGCTGTTCCAAGGACGCGGCCTTGACAGAGGAACCTGGCATTGAGACGGTCTGGACCAGTTATGGCCTCTACATAAACTTGGAAGGTCCGGCAGCCGGGCCCCGCCCGAGATCTAGGGGTCTTGTGGCTCCCAAGACAAGCCCGGTGTGTAAGTTCCCTCTGCTTATAAACCTGCTACCTACCAACCCGGCCTGCTTCTGTCTTCCACTCTCCCTGCCCTCTGTGTACCTGGGCCGGTTGGCAACCCAACAGCCAGAAATGAATGTTCACGGAAGACCACGCACGCAAACAGCTATCCCCGCCACGCTTCTCGACTGGCACCCAGAGCACCGGCCCAGGGGGCGGACACAAGGCTTCAAAGTTGTGCACCTGGGGCGGGCAGGGGGCATCTGATGATGCATCTGATCCTTCGGAGGGACGGTGCCGGGCTCTTAAAGAAGAATCACGCTGACACTTTCTCCAGTGGTAGCAAGATTTTATTCGAGACGCTCAACGTGCGGCAGTAGGAGCTGGGATGACTGCCGGAGGGGGGAGGGAGTGAGCCCAGCTCCCTGAGCGGAGAGAGAGGGGAGGGCCTGGGGCATCTCGGACAGGAGTCCAGGCCAGGAGGCTCTGGCTCCTGCTGCAGAAGGGCTTACGGTGAGTCACGGTCATGGGTGGAGATAAGGAATCTCATCCACAATCGAGTGCGGCAGGAGCCTCACCAAACTCACTTAGCGGGGCACCCGCGGGGCTCAGTCCACTGAGCGTCTGACTTTTATGAGCGGCTCAGCTCATAATCTCGTGGTTGGTGAGTTGGAGCCCCGCGTCGGGCTCTGTGCTGACGGCTCAGAGCCTGGAGTTTGCTTCGGATTCTGTGTCTCCCTCTCTCTCTGCTCCTCCCCTGTTCATGCTCTGTCTCTCTCTCTCTCTCAAAAATAAATAAACATCAAAAAAAATTTTTTTTAATTTTTTTTTGACGTTTTTTATTTATTTTTGAGACAGAGAGAGACAGAGCATGAACAGGGGAGGAGCAGAGACAGAGGGAGACACAGAATTTGAAACAGGCTCCAGGCTCTGAGCCGTCAGCACAGAGCCCGACACGGGGCTCGAACTCACGGACCGTGAGATCATAACCTGAGCCGAAGTCGGACGCTTAACCGACCAAGCCACCCAGGCGCCCCCACAAAAAAATTTTTTTAATACATAAATAAACCCACTTAGCAGGATTCTTTGCTAAATGGGGGCAGTTCAGGCCAAAGAGAGGATGGGGGCAAGGTGCAGGCCTTGTCAAGAAGAGGGCTCAAAAGATCCTGCCAGAATTTGGTTGAGGGTGGAGTCTTGGTCAGATGGCAGCTGAAAATAAGCCGGCTGGATATGACTAGAGCCCCACTCTGTCATTAATAACTAGTCCAGTCCATCATAATCTGGCCGGAAAACATGCCCCTGAGCAAGTGACTCAGGCGACTTCACAGGCCCCCACTTGGCCCCAGAAAGCCCTTGCTGGACCGTGGCCTCACCTTTTCTCTTTGCGACCCTTAAGGGACAGGAATCCTGACGTTAGCATGTCCCAGCCAGGAGCAATTGGCCGTGCCAGGGGACACCTTGGCCATGTCCAGGGTGTGGAGACGTGGGAGGAGAGAAGAGGGCTGGGTTTGGAAGGATGCACGGGAAAGGCAGCGCACCCGAAAGGTTCAGATGGCCACGCCTCGCCGCATCCAGGAGGCGGTGTGGACGAGGAGTGAGGTGGGAGGTAAGTTCTCAGCACCCAGCATGTGCCCCACCACCTCGAGGAGCCCCCCAAGCCTCGCGGTGGACGCTTTTCCACCATTTCCCAGCCAGGGCCTCGAGCAGACACCGCGCGGAGGGAGGGCTGGCGCTCAGAACTGCTGTCTGCCCAGGAGCTGAAGGAGCCGCTGACGAGCTCCCTCCTCCTGGTCTCTGGGGCTCTGGCCACTCCGCTTACCGGGCGAGCGTGGACTTGGGGGTGTCCACCCCGTGCAGTAGGCTGAGATCCGACTCTGTCTCTGTGCAGTGTGATGCTCAGATTACCCCAGACGTGGTGCTCTGAGCCTTAGAGCTGGTCTCTCTGTCCTGCCGTGTCCCCGTCCTGCAGGGCGGGGGGTGGGGGGGTGGGGGGGGGGGGCATCCAGGCTTTCTGGCATCTGAAACGTTCCCAGCTCCTCTTGCTCTGTTCTGGAACCAGCCCTGGAGCAGCTCTTCTCCCAGGAGCCCTGCTTCTTCTTGGCAGAGAGCGGTTCCGGGATCAAACTGTAGACACACTTGTCCCTGCTGGGTGCCGCTGTGAGTGCACAGACCCAGGAAACACAGGCCACCGCTGTCTTTCACCTGGACACTTGTGGCACGTCCGTGCCCTGGGCCCATCGGAACCGCGTGTTCAAACCAGTGTCTGCACGTGATCCAACACGGGGTGGGGTGGGGGGGGAGCTCATTCCGGGGCCGCCTTTCCCACAGCCTCCGCCGCCCACAATGTTCAGTCTATTCACTCTGTCCCGCTGCAGGTGGCCAGTCTCCAACTCCCCTCTTCTGGGTTGGACTGTGTTCCTCAAACAATCTGTCCAAGTCCTACCTGCCCGTGAATTTGACCTTGCTTTGCCGTAGGGTCGTCGCAGACAGAATTGGCGAAGACGAGCCCCACCCGCCGCAGGGTGGGCCCTAAGTCCTATGTGACTAGTGTTCTCGTAAGGAGACAGGCGTGCAGGGAGAGGAGAGCCAAGTGACCACAGGGACAGACTGGAGAGATGCAGCCAGCAGCCAGGGACCGCGGAGGGCGGCAGGGGAGGTGAGGCGTGGGTCTGCCCTGCTGTCTTCAGAGGGGGCCCAGCCCAGCCTACACGTGGGTTCCGGATTCCCAGCGTCCAGCACTGCGACAGAGGACATTTTCCACCTGCTGAGCAACCACCACCCCCCCACCGCCCGCCATCTGGGGCCGTCGAGGCAGAGAATGGGGCTGTAGGGGCCGGTGGACTGTCCCGGTGACCAAGGGATAAGAGCTTACAGCTTCACTGACGGAGCAAGAATGGCGAACTGGATGCCCTGGGGTCCCTCCCACCTCCTGTTCCTTAGGCCCGACAGCCCCGGGCAACGGGAGAGCTGAGAGGGGGAGCCCCTGCCCCTGCCAGCCTGCAGCCACGCGCTCACATTGGTGGGGGAGCAGAAGCAGGGGCCCTCACCACCCCCTCCGGGGGCTGCTCACCCCCACACCCCCATCCGCCCACCACGGGGTCTCCCCAAACCCGGTGCAGGCCAGCTGCTGGGGGCTGGGGTCGGGGACGGCGGAACAGGGGGCTGGAGAGAAGGGGGCACCGACCTGGCCTTCTGGGGAGCCCCGGTCCTCGGGTGGGCTCTGCTGAGACTGGGGCAATTAAAATGCACCAGGAGAGAGAGGAGTCGGCTCTTTCAAGTCCGGTGTAAAGGAAGAAAAGGAAGGAAGGGTGTGAAGGAGGAAGCGGGAAGGCCCCCGTCCCCACAGCCCCAGTAACCAAGATCCAGGGACCTTAGCTCAGGCAGGTAATCCCTACCAGGCCCCAGTCACACGCCCGTGTCCACTTAGCACCTGTTCTTAACGAGCAGTGTGCCAGCAACTGGGGGCACATCAGGGGAAAAGGACACTTCTGTGCCGTAAAGAGACCTGGAAGGCAGCAAGTCGGGAGTGGCTCACAGGTAACTCCCTGTGCCCAGCCCCGGAAGTGCTCTGGAGCGTGGGGGGGAGGGAGGGGTTTGTGTGCAATTTTACATGTAATTTTGCAACTTCAAAGGTTGCAACTTCAAGGTGGAGAAAGGGATTTTTGAGCGAAGACGGAAAAGGGAGCGAGCGGTTAGTGCGCAGCGTGCATAGAAAGTTCCAGAAACAGCAGCGGGGGGGGGGGGGGGGGGAGGAGTGCAGGCCAGTGTCTGAGGGGGCCGCCAGCCGGAACAGAGGTCTATCTCTAGGGCTCTGAGGGCAATACCCACAGGATTTCCTTGTGAACAACCGATAAACTCGATAAACTCGGTGAAGAAAGACTAGGCCCTAGCTGAGGAAATTCTGATTGTTTTTGCGCAAACAATGGAATGTTCTATAGCCTGTAGCCACTAAATTAAGCCAGAGGTCCTTCCCCCACCGGTGGGATGTGTGTGCGCCCTGCTCAGTAGGGCGGGACCTGGGTGCACGCAATGTGTCTGTGTCTTAGGAGGTGACACCCTGCGGCTCCGTTCCCTCTGAGGTTCACTTTGGCTTTTTAACATTTTTATTTTCACGTAACCTCTATGCCCAGCGTGGGGCTCAAACTCATGACCTTGATGTCTAGAGGCGCAGGCTCCACCAGCTGGGCCAGCCTCGGGAGGAGACTGTGAGGGTTACTTTTCTGAGCCCTGCCCCCATTTCTAGCTCAGCTTGGGGCCTTTCACTAGCCTTGGTGATTGAGCCCCTTCCTGGGGTGGGGGCGGGGGGACACTGCCAGGTCGGGGAGGGGGGACGGGAGGCCAGGCGGTGGCTGAGGTGGGTGGGCCACCTTGGGAGGGTATTGGTTCTGGCAGGCAGTGAGGACTCCGGGCTTCCAAAGCCAAGGCCAGGAAATCATACTTGACCTGGAAAACACTGGGAGCCTCTGGACACAAACTGAACCAACCTTTTGGAATCTCTGACAGTGTTGTTCCAGCCCAAGTTAGGAGAGCTGGTCCAGGAGCATGCTGCTCACGGGGAAGAAAGCGCCCCGGAGAATGAATGGTTGTTACAGGGTTACGCTCGTTTTTACGTCTTGGAAAAGCTCAAGATGATACATTAGCATCTGGGCAGGAAGCACAAGTTCCGTGTCAAGGAGCACAGAGTGTGGGATTGGCGCACGCGTTAGGGACAAGACGGTTTTCCCGTAGACTACTCATTCACAGCACAGGTGCCATAAACCTGGCTTTTGGTTTAAACAAAGTTCACGCACGGTCACACTGATTTAGAAAGAAATCTAAAGTGGCGTCCCCCTATTATTTTCTTGAGATAGAGTTCATTGCCAAGTTGGCTAACGCACAGTGGGCTCTCGGCTTCGGGAGTAGAGGCCCGTGATCCATTGCTTCCGTACGACGCCCAGTGCTCATCCCAACAAGCGCCCTCCTCGATGCCCATCACCCACTTTCCCTGCCCACCCGCCCCCCCTTCAACCGTCAGTTTGCTCTCAAGAGTTTCTTATGGTTTGCCTCCCTCCCTCTCTGTTTGAGACTTTTTGCCCTTCCCCTCCCCCATGGTCTTCTGTTAAGTTTCTCAGGATCCACATAGGAGTGAAAACATATATCTGTCTTTCTCTGCCTGACTTATCTCACTCAACATAATGCCTTCCAGTTCCATCCACATTGTCGCAAATGGCAGGATTTCATTCTTGTTCATGGCCAAGTAGTATTCCATTGTATATATAAACCACATCTTCTTTATCCATTCGTCAGTCAATGAACATTTGGGCTCTTTCCATACTTTTGGTATTCGCTATTAGGTATTTTGGTTATAGCGCTGCTGTAAACATTGGGGTGCATTTGCCCCCTTCGAAACAGCATACCTGTATCCCTTGGATAAATACCTAATAGTGCAATTGCTGAGTTCTAGGATGGTTCTATTTTTAACACTGGTTTCCAGAGCGGCTGCACCAGTTTGCATTCCCACCAGCAGCGCACAAGGGTTCCTCTTTCTCCGCATCCTCGCCAACATCTGTTGTTGCCTGAGTTGTTAACGTTAGCCATTCTGCCAGGTGTCAGGTGGTATCTCAGTGTGGTTTTGCTTTGTGTTTCCCTGATGATGAGGGATGTTGAGCATCTTTTCATGTGTCGCTCGGCCATCTGGATGTCTCCTTTGGAGAAGTGTCTATTCACGTCTTCTGCCCATTTCTTCACTGGATCATTTGTTTTTCGGGTGTTGAGTTTGAGAAGTTCTTTATAGATTTTGGCGACTAACCCTTTATCTGATATGTTGTTTGCAAATATCTTCTCCCATTCTGTCAGCTGACTTTTAGTTTTGCTGATTGTTTCCTTCGCTGTGCAGAAGGTTTTTATGTTGAAGAGGTCCCAGTAGTTCATTTCTGCTTTTGTTTCCCTTGCCTCCGGAGGTGTGTTGAGTAAGAAGTTGCTGCGGCCAAGATCAAAGAGGTTTTTGCCTGCTTTCTCCTCAAGGATTTTGATGGCTTCCTGTCTTACATTGAGGTCTTTCATCCATGTTGAGTTTATTTTTGTGTCTGCTCTAAGGAAGTGGTCCAGGTTCATTCTTCTGTGTGTCGCTGTCCAGTTTTCCCAGCACCACTTGCTGAAGAGACTGTCTTTATTCCATTGGACGTAATCTTTCCTGCTTTGTCAAAGATTAGTTGGCCATACGTTTGTGGGTCCATTTCTGGGTTCTCTATTCTGTTCCGTTGGTCTATGTATCTGTTTTTGTGTAAAGTGGCATCCCTTATATCTCAGGCCTTTAGAGAGGTTTTTCTCTTATCAGAGCACCAGGCAGAGGCAGTGGTGGGCTATCTGTGTGCCCTATCTGTGTTCCTGGTAAAAGTAACTTAAGCTTCCCTCTCTGGCATCTACTGTTCTCCAGGTGACATTAATCTGAATCACCCTGCCTGCACCTGCACTCACAGATCACCATGGTCATACCGTTTCCAGAAGTGGGGACTGAGGCTGGGCATTGGAGCCACTTGCCCTCCTGAGTGAACAGCCCTCGGGCCCAGCATTCCTTCTGCTCTAGGTCGAAGGGCCAAGTCCCTGTAGGGCTGGGGTCAGAGAATCGTGGCCCCCCTGGTTCCTGCTGCCCCTGCCTGGGGAGGTGGGAGGCTGGTGGGGGGCAGGCTGAGTGTGGGAGCAGAGGGAGGCAGGGTGGGGCTGGGTGAGGTGCAGAGGGGATGGGAGGAGGAGCCTGGGGCTTTGAGTTTCTATTTCCTGCAGGCTGGGGGAAGGTAGGTAGGGTGGGGAGGGGCGGGGCTGGGGAAAGGAACCTTGCTGGGTGGCCCTGCCCCAGACTCTCCTGGGCCCTGGCATCTGTCCAGGCTGCAGCCAGGAGCCCTGTGAGGGCTGTTGGGCCAGGCACCGCTCTGGCCAGGAGCCCAGGCTCCCCAATCTCAGCGCCCAGGTGCCTGGGGATGCCCCTCCCCACCCTGTTTCTGGGTAGCCAAATTCAGCTTTGTCTTCTGACCCCGGATTTCCTGCATCTGCCCACAGAGGGGGTCTCTCTGCCCACAGAGGGGGAAGTGAATGGGTGTGCCTGGCCCCTGCCCCTTGGGCTGCCCCTCCCTGGCTGCTGGGTCTGCACCTGCTGGCCTGGGAGGTGGAGGGGATCCTGCCTGTCCTCTGGCTTCCTCCCACTGTGCTCCTCCAGGGGTGCCCGTGGTCCAGGCCGGGGGGGGGCACTGCACCTCCTCCCCCACACCCCGACCTTGCATCTGCCTGCACTAGACCCGCTCTGCTCTCTTATGGTTGATTTTCGAGGTCCCCCAGCCTGCTGGCCAGTGGGTCCAGGTGGGACCGAGGCCATCTCCTGATAAGCGGGGAGAACAGAGCTGCAGATGGGGACAAAACAAGACCCAGGAATGACAGGGCAGCTGTGGCCAGCGCTCAGGCCTGCTGAGACCTGACTGCCCCAGCCAGTCCCCCCGCAGCCCACCCAGGACGGGTGGCCTGAGGGGCCATGCCAGCAGGCCAGCCGTGCGGGGGCCACTGTGCTGTGCTCCAGCCTGTGGAGATGTCTCACGTGGAAAGAGCGTGCCTAACGTCCCCAGGGAGGCACTCTGTGACATGCAGAGGACGCTCTCTCCTCACTTGGGGTCCCAGAGTATCACCTGGTTCGGTTTTTCTGGAGTCCCTTTATCTGCCCTCGGTGTGAGAAGGTGCAGTGGAAACATCGGAGCCTCTAAGGAAAAGGCATAAGAAACAGATTCGGGGTGTGGGGGGCGGGGAAGGCACAGAGAGGAGATGGGCTGGGGGTGGCGGCAGGCAGGGGGGTGGGGAGGAGGGCAGGATGTGGGTGACAGCCGATACCACCTGACCTCAGCCCACTCATCCTCCACAGCCACGAGGGGCTATAAGGTTGGGGGTGACCATCGGGAGCCCAACAGAGACCAAGAGAAGATTGACGTTGGGTGTTGACCCCATGGGCTCCCTCCTGCAGGCTTTCCTGGGACGCTCCTGTCACCTCTCCTGAGCAGCTCCCCCATCCCCTCCCTCTGCCAGCTTTCCAGCCTGGGCAGTAGACAGTGGACATCCCTGCAGCCAGCCCTGGAGGGGACACCACGTGGCTTCTCTAGGTCCTGCCCCGCCCCAGCACCTTAGGCCAGTCTCTTCCTATTCTTCTGATCTGGATGCAGCATCTGTTTCCTGCGGGAGTTTGGCTGAGTCGGTGGCTTTGCTGAACTCTCACCGTGGGGGAGGGACTCAGCCTGGCAGCCTTTCATCCCCTCCCCAAGCAGAAGATGAACTGACCCCTCCTCGAAGGGTCTCTGGGGGAGTAGAGCAGAGCTGGGCCCCGCAAAGACAGTGACATGGCAGATAGGGGTGCCGGCCTTCCCCAGCCGGCCTGGGTTCCAGGGGGGGCCACACTGCAAGTAGCTGACCCAGGGCCTCGCCCTCTGGGGTTCTGGAAGCAGAGGTCTGAGCTTGGCCCAGTGTTGTCAGCCTGGCCTGGACTCAGGCTGCCCTCCATTCCTACCCAGTAAGTAACAGTGCCCCGGGGCCGACAGCGGGACTCTGAGGCGCCAGGGTCCTGCCCCCTGCTGCTCGCACCCTCTTGGGGCCCCTTCCCTTTGACAGCAGGCAGGACCCAAGACCTAAAGGCGGTGGGGGGTGACCGATGTCTGTGATTACATTGCACAGACTGAAGCCCCACCCTGAAGGCAGGCATACGGTCTCACCGGCTTTGAGGAAGGAAGCTACCCTGTTGTGCCACAGAGAGAGTCCTGGGACGGGGGAGGAAGGGTGCCCTCTGCTCGCTATAGTATCAACATCTCCTGTGGGTGAGGTTTTCCACCATGGTTTTGAACCTACGATGTATGCGCAAGCGCACTGAGGCGCTGGGCGCGGCAGGTGAATTCAAGGACCGGGGAACGGCCTGGGTGTAAGTTACTTGTGCGGAGCCCCCTGCCCCTGCCCCCAGCCATGGAACGAAAGCTTCCTGCACCAGCCGCAGAAGGAGACCCTGCGTGGAGAACTATCTCCCCGTCTCCTTGCTTTCTGCAAGTAATAAACTTCGCTGAAACCAGGAGACTTGGGCTGCTGCACCCCAAGCGGTGGGCCCTTTGCCCCCGGTGACAGGAGGGGTGCTCACGCCCTGAGTACGAGCCCGCAGGACCCCTGGAGACCCAGGCCCTTCCTTGCTTTGCCCAAAGGGTCCTGAGTTAGCCAAAATAAAGGCAACCCTTTCGTGCTTTTGGGGGGAGCCAGTCGGTAGATGAAAACAGACAACCACAGTTCTTTGAGAACAATCTGGGCTCCGGGCCTCCTGGCACCAGGAGCCCACGGCAAGCACAGGAAGTGAGGTGCCTCCTCAAGACAGACTCCTCAGACTCCTGGGGGGCCGGGGGCGGGCAGCGCTCCCCCACCAGACGCCTCTTTCTTAATTAAGCTTGTGCTTGCTTGCCCGAAACCTTTGGCTGTCTTTCAGACTCCAAGAAAGTTGGCTCTGACGGTGTTTTGCCAGTTTCTTGCGTGTGTCTGTGGGGGAGCAGGCCCGGGAGCCCCCACTCCACACTCGGCTCATCCATTTTAAAGGCTCTCTGGGCGCTTCTGAGTGTTTGTCCTTCCGCGGTCGGCATGTGGCAGATTCGGTCTCTCAGCGAGTCTGTCGGTGGCTTCCGATTTTGTTTACGGGCAATTTTGGCTTTCAAAAGATTTTATTTTTTTTTTTAAGGCCACCGGTTTCATCGACGTGCTCTGTGGGTGGATTTTGACTCGTGAGAAGTTCCTTCCTTCATCCCAGGCCTGCGCCCACACACGATTTCACATTTACATCCAGGACCCGCTTGGAGTTTACTCCTAGGACGCGATAGATCTAATTCTGCGATTTCCCAAATGTGAGGCGTAAGGGAGATGATTCGTTTCCAGAGATAATAAAAGCTGGGCTGTCCAGTTAACAGTAGGTTTACAACCGGCTGGAAATAGGTACAACCCCCCCCCCCCCCCCCCCCCCCCCCCCCCCCCCCCCCCCCCCCCCCCCCCCACACACACAATGGAGTCCCAAACCTTTAGACACTTCACTTCCTGGTTCTTCCTCCCCTCTCGGTTTAGCGGGCTTAGTTTCACGGTTTAGCTTCCCGGACTTGGCCATGAACTTTTCCCGTAGAATAACGGGAGGAGGGACTGAAAGTCTCTGGTCGTCTCAGGCAAGGTACATTTGTTCCAGTCAGACTACTGCTTACTTCCATGGGCATAGGCGGGTTTCCGGACAGGCTGTAACCTCTGCAGTACCCAGCCAATGAGGAATCAGGGAAGCGACTTACCTCTGTAGTGCTCAGCCAATGAGGAACCAGGGGAGGGGCTTGCCCGCTAGGAGATAAATTGTCTGCTGTAACTGCCCTGAGTGTGCCTGTCCCTCAGACACGGCTCTTGCAAGAACGGTCATTAAAGCTTCCCTTCACTGTGCTCCAAATCTCCACGTCCCTCCTTTGATTGGGTCTGTGGGCTTATTTCTTACACCAAACACCTGCCTGGTTGTCCCATTACAAATTCCATCCTTCCCCCAGTCATTAGAGATGAAATCCGGTGGGCAGAATTATAAGATGGCCTCTGTGCTCACACCTGTGACTCCGTGCAAGCCCCTCCGTGTGAGTGTGAAACCGGGAACTTGTTTCCACAGAATACAGGAAAAGTGAAGGGACTGGACGGATGCATGAAAGGTCCAGACGGGTTGCCTGTCCTGGCTCTTTAAATTCAGCATTATGTTTGTGAGGTTATTGTGCTGATGAGTGTAGCAGTAAATAATGCTTTTCAAGACCATGCAGTGTTCTATTTTGTGACTATGATGACACTTATTCACCTGTTCTGTTGTCAGTGGACATTCAGGTTGTTTATAGGTCTGAGTCTCTTGGAAAATACAGCTCCGAACGTCCTGGGCATTTATCTCACTGGACTTACTTCTCTTTGGCACACACCTGGGAGTGGAACTATGGGTTCCAGGGTATGTGTGTCTCTAACTTTAACGGGTGACGCCAAACGTGTCTCAAAGTGCCGTCGTTGTACCAGCGAAGCGTGAGCCCCAGTTGTCCCTCGTTCTCAACAACACCGGGAATCTTCAGTGCCTGCAACATTAGCCATTCTGGTTTGCCTTTCTTCCTTTCCAATACGTTTTATTTATTTTTATATACTTTTAATAATTTTCACTTATTTTTCTAGATTAATGGCATGGTTGAGCACATGACATTTTGGTCAGTTTTTAAGTAAAAATCCAAAGAAATGTGGATGCTGATGCTTGGTATCATGTTCTACATAGGTCTGTTAATTTTCCACATTTTTTTTTTTTACAGATTCGTGTATTCTAATTGGGTTTTGTCCACTTGTTCTATTACTTATTTAAAATTTTATATAAAATATCTAAAAGTGATTGCGGACTTGCCTCAACGTTCAACCTGCTGTCTTTCCCTTAAACATCCTGAAGCTGGTGTTAGACGTGTGCACACGTGGGACTGATGTGTCTCTGTGCTGTGTTGACGCTTTATCACTATGAAGTCTCTCTTGCGTGTCAGTCACAATGCTCGGCTGCCGGTGTACTTTCTGTGGCACTGGCACTGCAGCAAATCTCCTGGGTGACTCTCATCGTGGCGCATCCGTGTGGGTTCTTTGTCTTTCTGCTGTTCTCTATCCTTATTTTTTAGTTTTTTTTTTTAATGTTTATTTATTTTTGAGAAAGAGAGAGCGTGAGCAGGGGAGGAGCAGAGAGAGAGGGAGGCACAGAATCCGAAGCAGGCTCCAGGCTCCAAGCCTTTCAGCACAGAGCCTGATGCGGGGCTCGAACCACAAGATCATGACCTGAGCCAAAGTCGGGTGCTGAACCCACTGAGCCACCCAGGTGCCATCTGCCCCCCCCCCCCGACCATATCCATATTTTTATTTTTATTTTTTATGTATTTTTAATTTTTTTAACATTTATTTATTTTTGAGACAGAGAGAGACAGAGCATGAACGGGGGAGGGTCAGTGAGAGGGAGACACAGAATCTGAAACAGGCTCCAGGCTCTGAGTTGTCAGCACAGAGCCCAACGCGGGGCTCGAGCTCACAGACCGCGAGATCATGACCTGAGCCGAAGTCGGCTGCTTATCCGACTGAGCCACCCAGGCGCCCCTCCATATTTTTAAAATGAGAGTTGTTGGAGCACCTGGCTGGTTCAGCCTGTGGAGCATGTGACTCTTGATCTCAGGGTTGTGGTTCAAGCCCCATATTAGGCACAGAGATACTTAAAAATAAAATCTTTTTAAATAAATAAATAAATTAATTAATTAATTAATTAATAAAATACCAAGTAAAATAAAATGAGAGTTGTAACCAGTTTATTCTTTTCTATCTGGTCTGTCTGAACGTTTTCGCCTGTACATGAGGGTGGTCAGTGCGCTCGCACTTGGTGTGAGAACTATACTCTTTTTGTTTTCCCAAGTGTTTCTTTTCTGTTTCCTGCGTTCTTTTGGGCTTAAGAAATATTTTCCATGTTTCATTTTCTCTTCTAGAGACAAATCTCTTATGATTCTTCAGGGGTTACCTTGGAGGTGACAGTACACATCCTTGCCCTGCCGTGACTGACCTTGACTCAGCGTGGCCACCCCACCCGAGGAGTTCAGGACGTGCACCAGACCGCTTTGTCTACACCATTCCATGTGCTTCCACCATCTTATCCAGCAGACGTGTTATAAACTCGGCCATTGTTGGGGCGCCCGGGTGGCCCAGTCGGTTGGGCAACCGACTTCGGCTCAGGTCATGATCTCACGGTCCGTGGGTTCAAGCCCCGCGTCGGGCTCTGTGCTGACGGCTCGGAGCCTGGAGCCTGTTTCACATTCCGTGTCTCACCCTGTCTCTGCCCCTCCCCTGCTCATGCTCTGCGTCTCTCTGTCTCTCAATAATAAATAAACATTTAAAAAATAAAATAAAATAAACTCGGCCATTGTTGCTGTTGTTGCTGTTTCACATCAGAAATACTCTTTTCTATTTATCCAAACAGCCATCAGTTCTGCTTCTCTGACCTTCCTAAAGCTTCCTCTTCCCACGTGTGGGTATTTTATTTATCTTGAAGAACTTCCTTCCTTATTCTTTGTAGTCTGAGTCCACTGGCAATGAATATGTCACCTTGTGTATAAAACCCTTTTGTTTTCTGTATCTCAATACTATCTTTACTTGTCCAGAGGTCAGGGGCACCAGGGGCGTGTGGGTGACTCAGTCGGTTAAGCTCCCGACTTCGGTTCAGGTCATGATCTCACAGGTCTCACAAGTTCGAGCCCTACATCAGGCTCTGTGCTGACAGCTCAGAGCCTGGGGCCTGCTTCGAATTCGGTGTCTCCCTCTCTCTGTGCCTCTCTCTCTCTCTCTCTCTTTCAAAATAAATAAACATTAAAGAAAGAAAAAAGAAGTCAGGGTCACCAGATTTTGTCATTCATCACTTTAAAGATGCAGTTCCATTTTCTTCTGGTTTTCATACTCGTTTTAAGGAGTCAGCTTTAGATCCTAATTGTCGATAGTGTTTCTCTTTCCTTGTGAACAACAGCAGTGCCGTCGGCTTGACGAGCGTGTCAAACGAGCTGCAGTGATATTGTTCCCATTTACTCTGCTTGGGGTTTTCTGGGATTGATGAATCCGTGCGTTATCCTTCATCAGTTGTGAAAACTTGTCTTTTCATGTGTCTCTTTACCCGCTGTCCATCACCCTTTCTCCCGCTACTCCAGTCTTGTGAAGGTGGACCATTTGGCTGTGCCTCATGGACCCGCAGCTCTGACCTGTTCTTTCTACTGCTTTGTTCTCTCCAAGCATCACTTGGGCTATGAGTGTTGTCCTGCCCCTCCCTACTTTCCTACTTTCTTCTGCTCTTGAATTCACCCAAATGAGTTCTTAACATCAGATGCTTTATTTTTCAACTCCAGAATATACTGGTTAGTTTTATGTGTCACTTTTGCTGGGCCACAGTACCCTGATGCCGAGGTCCCGCCCCAGCAGGTCCGGGGGTTCCCGAAGGATGAACGGCGTCGGCGAAAATAACAAAGGGACACGGACAACGGCAGGGGTTCGACTGGTCGCTTTATTGCGGCAAGCGTGGCCTTATATTTGTTAGCAATTTTCTTGTGGCGTGCATTATCTATGTTTCTCGGCATTACCTAATTCTAAAAACCTTCCTTTGTGTAATCACCCATTAAGGAACAACATAGTTATTTTCTTGTAATGTTCCCTCTTGCCCTTTCAAGGTCATCCAGCTCTCAACACCTCAAGTGGAACTTTTACAGGGACGTGACTTCTTAATGGTTCCTTTGAAACATTTGCGGCACAAGGAACAAAAGCGTTCGCTTTGGTCTGGGTGCCGGGAGGGAGCCAGGAGGGCCCTGGAAGCCCACGCCTTATGCGCCTCATGCGCTCCCAGAGAGACAGTGTTTACCTGGGAACTAAGGAACCATTCTGTACCTTAACCCACCAGGTCCGGTTATCATCTGGAATGCCTCCTGGGGGCCAAGCGGGCCTAGGGGTTGGAGTAACTTGTATCCATAGGTACATTCCTTTGTTGCCGGAGTGGGGATTTTGAGGCCATTCGTCCCCCTCCTCGGCTGGGAAATATATGGGCCCATCCTTCCTTTGGGTAGAGGAGTCTTTATACGGGGTGGCAAGGGCTGGATGCAGGGCCGCATGATTTCCTGCGAATCTTATTTCTTTCCCCAGTGGTTCTTCTCCCGGGGGGCCTGTCGTGGGCAATGCCAACCGACAAATCCCCAGGCACTTTCATTGGTAGGGGGGCTGCCCCGACCAACGCTAAGGCCAAATTACATAAAAGCAGGAGTACAAGAAGCTTCCCTTCTGGCGGGCCGCCATGCAGCCCCGATCCATCCACCGCCCGGGCCCTGCCATCAGGCTCCTTGGATAGCTTGGCTTCCGGCACCCTGATATGTTTCTGGATGTTTCTGGGAGGGTGTTCATAGATAAGATTGACCTTTCAGTTGGTGACATTCCCATAAAGCAGATTGCTCTCCGAAACGTGGGTGGGCCTCTCCCAATCAGTTGAAGATCTGAATCGCATAAAAGACTAACTTCCCCAAGCGAGAGGCAATCCTGCAGCAAACAGCCTTCAGACTCAACTTGCAACATTGGCTCTTCCTGGTCCCCAGTCTGCCAGACCACCCTGAAGACTCTGGACATGCCAGCCTCCGTGACTACGTAAGCCACTTCCTTCAAATAAGTCTTGTTTTGTATATATAAACTTCTATTGGTTCTGTTTCTTTGGGGAATCCTTCTTTTTTAAAGTTTATTTATTTTGAGAAAGAGACAGAAAGAGAGAGAGAGAGTGGGAGGGGCAGAGAAAGAGGGAGAGAGAGAGAATCCCAAGCAGGCTCACACTGTCAGTGCAGAGCCCCGCGCGGGACGTGACTTCACAAACCGTGAGATCTTGACGTGAGCTGAAATCAAGAGTCAGACACTTAACTCACTGAGACACCCAGGTGCCCCTATCCGGAGAATCCTAATACAGAATATCCACTTGATTTGTTTTATAGAGTCTTGCTCTCCGTCAAAACTCCCAGTCTGTAAATCTCTTCTGTTCAACTTTTCCTCGATTTTATTGAACACAGTTGTCCTTGTTAAAGTCCTTTTCCGCTAACTCCATCATGTGGACCATCTGTCGGGGTGTGGATGGCTTTCCCGCTATTCTAATTGGTAACATCCCCTGCCTCTCGGAGATCCAAGAACTTTTTATTGCACGCTGGGCATTGTATAGATTAGAACGCTGGAGGCCACATATATGCGCACTCCCTCCTTCCCGGATCCGTGAGCGCCAAGTACTAATCGCATAAACTCCATCACAAGTGGAACTCGGTCGGGGCTGGGCTGCACTTGGAGCCCATAACCTCCTGTTTCTCCCTTTTGCCAGGCAGGCCCCCCACCCCAGCCTCTGGCTGAGATCCTTCTGGCAGGGTGAGAGCAAGAGACCCGGCTCTGCCCGCTCACTGTGTCTTCTGCTCTGCTGGTGAGACTCTCGCGCGCAGCTTCCAAATCTGGCCGGTCTCTTCAGAACAGGATCACACAAGCAGGCTCCTTCCTGGGGTGGGGGTGGGGGTGCTTCCCAGAACCAGGAGGCTGTTGGCGGTGCCTGCAAGGGCGCCGTGTCCTGCGTCCACACCTCTGCACGCGGCCCGCACAGAAGAATGTGTTTGCAGCTCTCCAAGTTTCTAGCTGGCTGGGAGATGGTCGCTGGTTTCCCCTGCCAAGCTGAGTCTCTGGGCCACACCCATCCCTTGGTGGCGCCCGGGGTTGGCAAACAGCCCCGGGGAAGGAAGGCGCACAGCGCCAGCCCACCTGGCGGGGTTCCCACCTCTGGTTCCCGGTCCCTCGGTCCCTCGGCTGCCGCTCCTGTCACGGCTCGCCAGCGTATTTTAGATACGACATTTGCAGTCTGGCTTCCCCCTGGCCCGGGGGAAGGCTTGTGACCACAAGGCCCACGTCACCCTCTCGCACGTGGAAGGCAAGCCGCTCTGAGGGCTGCGGGGTTGTAGGCTCACTGCATCCCGGTTCATTGGGATCGTTTTCCACGTCTGCCCTTTTTATTACTCATTCTCTAGGATTTCCAGGTACACTGTCATCTCCTCTGCAAGTGGAGCTGACCCTACTTCCTTCCATTCGAGTGCCTGTCATTGTCCAATTTTCCAATTGCCTGGGTGAGTACTTTAATAGAATTCCAGATTACGATGGGAGCGTTTCCGGTATTTTTCTTATAATGTAAGATGATAACTTGAGGAGATTATATTCTTCTTGAATATTTAATTTATTTTTTTATCTTACAGACAGAGAGTATGTGCCAGTGGGAGAGAGGGGCAGAGAGAGAGAGAGAGAGAGAGAGAGAGAGAGACCATCTCAGCCGGGCTCCACACTCCGCACAGAGCCCGTCGTGGGGCTCGATTCCACGACCCTGGGATCATGACCTGAGCTGAAATCAAGAGTCGGTCGCTCAACCGACTGAGCCACCCAGGTGCCCCCTGAATATATATGTTTTTAATGTTTATTTATTTTTGACAGAGAGAGAGGGCATGCGCACACAAGTGGGGGAGGGGCAGAGAGAGAGAGGGAGAGGGAGGATCTCAAGTGGGTTCCAGCTCTGCCCTGACAGCAGAGAGCCTGATGCAGGGCTTGAACTCACAAACTGAGATCATGACCTGCGTGAAAGTTGGACACTTAACTGAGTATCTAGGCACCTCGAGTATTTTTAATCAAGAAAGGATATTTCACTTATCAGAGGTGTTTTCAAAGCCTGTAGACTTACTCCTATAATATTTATTTTCATATCTATTAATATGAGGAATCGTAGTTTTTAAATATTTATTTTATTTGTGGGAGAGACAGAATGAGCAGGAGAGGTGCAGAGAGAGAGAGAGAGAGAGAGGATCCAAAGTGGGCTCTGAGCTGTAAGCACACAGCCTGATGTGGGGCTCGAACCCGCGAACCACAGAGATCATGACCTGAGCCAAAGTCGGCCGCTCAGCGGAGACACCCAGGCGCCCGGATATGAGGAACTATATTAACCAATTCCCTGACATTTAACTGTCACTGACTCCTGGGATATAACCTACTCTGTCATACTGTATTACTTTCTTAATGTGCTGGTGGATACTGCTCGTTAATATTTATTGAAGATTTTTGCATTGGCGTATCTAAGAGATATTGGGTCTGTGATTTTCTGTCTTTCCACAATGTTTATTAGGTCAGTTACCAATGCTTCGTTCTTGGTATTTATTAGTTTGTGTATTTGTACTGTTTGTCTTTTATCGATTAGGTTAGTTGCTTGTCTAGTTATTTTAATTTTCCAGAGAACCGAAGTTTTAATTTATTAAGGAAGGCCGGGGGCGCCTGGGTGGCTCAGTCGGTTAAGCGTCCGACTTCGGCTCAGGTCACGATCTCGCGGTCCGCAAGTTCGAGCCCCGCGTCTGGAGCCTGCTTCCGATTCTGTGTCTCCCTCTCTCTCTGCCCCTCCCCCATTCATGCTCTGTCTCTCTCTGTCTCAAAAATAAATAAACGTTAAAAAAAACAATTTTATGAACGAAGGCCGGTGTGCTGTCTACACCGTTCCCTTCCACTGTGACCCTTACACTTCCCTTCCCTGTTCTTTCTTCGGCTGCCTTGTGTCCCTTCTCCGGGTTGAGTTGGGGATTTGATTTGTGTCCTGTCACTCCTTTTCCTTTTCAATGAAACCAAAGTTCGGGCTTGAAGGACTTCTGAGGGCACAGCAACTATTTGCTTCAAACGTGTTTTCTTGACTCTGTTCTTTTTATCGTTTGTGCTGCGCTGTGTCTTCTTGCGGCTGAGAAGTCCGATGTCAGGCTCTCTCTCCCCAGGGACACCTGGGGGCCCAGACACTGAAGAGTAGTTCTGTATCTTCCAGCCCACCGCTCCCACCGGCCGGTCTTCGCGTGGCTCCCGCCCCCCACTTCCCCTGCCTGCCCCCCACCTCCCCTGCCTGCCCCCCACCTCCCCTGCCTGCCCCCCGCCCTTGGCTCGCACCTGCGCCGGCCCCCCGCGGAGCGCCCACGCAGGTGTCTAAGCTGCCCTGGTGCTTCCTTCCCGCTCGGCTTCATCTGTCCTCACTTCGCAGCTCCCTTTCTGTTGTCCACCCGTGTCTCGCGGTTCCGACTGTCTGTCGCAACGTGTCGCTTCCTGTCTCCAGGCGTCTTACTTCAGCTATTACACCTCCGGGCCGCGTCACAGCTGGTTTTAAGGGACGTGTTCAGCCGCGGGTTTCGCGCTCCTTTGGGGTTGTCTGCGAACAAGGCCGCCCTCTCCCGGCGGCGCGGGGAAGTGCAGCGCCTGTGACTGCGGTCGGTCCGTCCGTGGGGTCTGTCGGTGGGAGGGTGGGAGGGTCCGCGCCTCCGAGATTGTGCTTCTTCCGGCGGCGGCGAGTGCTTTTCCCTTCTTATCTTTCTCCACATTTGCCACCAAGCCTGCAAGGGTCCGCGCCCCAGGAAGGGATGCGTTTGGCTGCCCCTGCGTCCCTGTCCACGGCGTGGGGGGGCAGTCCTCGGGCTACCAGGTCCAAGTCCTCCGAAGTAGCCACGGAGGCGCCACCCCTCTCCTTCTGGGGCTGGCTTTTGCCTGTGGCCGTCGCCCTCAGACTCTCCCTTTCTTCCCTTTCCTCCCCCTTTCCCCCCTCCCCCCCCCCAACCTCGGTCTGCACAGCAGGTGCCCAGGACCAGACAGCCCTCCCAGAACTCTGCGGCTGTTCCTCCCCAAGGACATTTGTGGCATGGCCCTCATCTCCGGGGCGGCGCGCTGAGGTCATGAGAAAGGTGGGGTTCTGTTGCCTTTCCGTGGACCTGCGTTCCTTTCCTCACTAGGAAGAGGACGCAGGCTCGGATAGGGGCAGCTGAAATTGTCCTCGGGCATCCCAGAATTCAACGTGGGTTTTTTTAATTTAAGATTCTCAATTTATTGTTAGTATATAAAAAAACGGTTGGGTTTTATATATTGATCCTCCAGCCAGTGACCTTTCTGAATTCATGTGTTCGTTCCAATAGTCGCTCTGTACCTCATACTGGACTGTCTAAATTCAAAATCATAGGGCGTCCAAGTGATGGCAGCTTGACCCCATCTTAAATAGCAGTGGTGACAACAGGGGAGAAGCAGTGGTTCCCCACCATCACAGGTGCCCCTTCTCAGATCGGAAAGGCCCCTTCATTCCTAGCTCGCTCAGAGAGTTATCGTAAATTGTGTTGAATTTAATCAAATTATTTTCTGCATATATTAGAAGAAAGTATGTTTTCTTTTTTTGGGGGGGGGCACTGGTGATTTTCTGATATTATTCTTAAGATACATTTTCATTAAATTTTATGGGAGGGGCACCTGGGTGGCTCAGTCGGTTAAGCGTCAGACTTCGGCTCAGGTCATGATCTCACGGTCCATGAGTTCGAGCCCCGCGTCGGGCTCTGTGCTGACAGCTCAGAGCCTGTAGCCTGCTTCGGATTCTGTGTCTCCCTCTCTCTCTGACCCTCCCCTGTTCATGCTCTGTCTCTCTCTATTTCAAAAACAAATAAAATTTTAAAAAAATAAATAAATAAATAAATAAATTTTATGGGAGATTGCCCTGGAGTTTCCATTTCTTATAATACTTTGTCCATTTTTTAAAAATCTAACCTATGCAGCCTCTGAAAATTAATTAGGGAGTGTTCATTTCTTGGTTTCCTCTGAAAGAGATTCTGGAAGATTGATATTATCTTTCCTTTGATTGCTTGGAAGAATTAACCAGTGAGAGCATCTAAATCTGAAGTTTTTCTTTGTGGGAAGCTTATCTTCAATCAGCTTTTTGAAGTACCATTTGAATAAAATGTAACCGCCCACCACAAGCAACCTGTGGAACCTGTCCTCATGCCCAAAGGGGTCCCTGGCACCTCCCTGCAGTCAGCTCCCTCCTCTAAGCCCTCACCCTTGACGATCACTGATTTGATTTCTGCTACCCTCTCATTTGTGCCTTCTAGAATTTCATATTAATGGAGTCACACGACACGCATGGTTTTTTGTCTTCCCTTTTTAACTTCGTGTGTTTTTGAGAATCACTCGTGTATCTGTTGTTTATCCCTTTACATTTGTTTAAAAACAAAATTCAACTGGGTAAATCTTAAAGATTTTATTGGCTTTATTCGCCAATTCATGAATCGCACAGCCTCCGATCTAGCTGATAGAAAGGAGCCCTGAGGAGCGTCATGAAATAAGGCTTTTATAGGCAGAAGAGAGCAGGCCGGGCAAGTTATATGGCAAAATGCGGGTCGGTTGTGACAAAGTCGTCTTCCTTTAAGGGACAGCAGAGATCTGTCAGGCAGATCCCCTCACTAGCACTGACCAGGTAATTCCAGATTGACTGGTTTGAGGTTCCATTCCCAGGAGAGATGGGACTGTAATTAGGTCCCAGGTGCCTCGGGGCTCAGCCTCAGTGACTCTGGGGGCTGTTGTCTTGTATTTACCACATGGTTAGGTAGTATTCTCTCTCGCGGATATACACACGTGTGAATAAAACTTCTATCCAGGTCTGTTTTCATTCCTTTGGGGTAAAAGCCCAGGAGGGTGACGGCTGGGTCGCAGGCGAAGAAGAGTATGTCTAACTTTGTAAGAAACTGCCAAACATTTTCCCAAAGGGCTGCAGCTTTCTCTGTCTGCCCCTGGCACCTCCGGAGAGTTCCAGCACTAGGCATCATCTGTCTTCGACCGTAGCTGGTTTTGCAGGCGTCTAGGGGTATCCCGTTGTGGTTTTCATTTTCATTTTCCTGATGGCTAAAGATGCTGAACATCTTTTCGTGAGCTTTTTGCCGTCTGGATTTCTTCAATGGTGAAGTGTCTATCCAGATCTCTTGTCCATTTATCATACAGTTGTTTTTATAAAATCGTACGCACCATTTTAAAATACACAAATATTTTCTCCTGGCTTTGGGTTTCAGTTTTATTCCCTTAAACTATCTTAAGAGCAGAAGCTTTTAATTCTAATGAAGTCTAATTTATACTTTTTTTTTCCCGTTAGAGATCATGCTGTTTGTGTCCTAAGAGACGTTTATCTAGCCAAAGTCACACAGGTTATCTCCTGTACTTGTTTCTAGAAGACTGTGAGTGTTGGCTCTTATGCTCGCATATTAGACCCATTCCACAGATGAATGCTGGATGATCACATCCAGTGCCTGAGGAGCCACATGTGTGCTTAGAGATATGTGCTGAGATTTACTCTCCTAGGGAAGCTTATTCCAACACCACTTACTGAAAAGACAAACCTTTCCCCGCTGAATTAGCTTGAGGGCTTTATAAAAACCAATTGAGTGGATAGGTGGGGTTTGTTTCCGAACCTGCTGTTCTGTTCCACTGACCCACGTGTCCATCCTGATGCCCAAAACAATATTATTGTCTGAATTACCGTGGTCTTACAGTCAGGCTTAAAACCAGGTAATGTTGTACCTCCCGATTTGTTCTTCTCTTTCAAAAACGTTTTTGGGGATGCCTGGGTGGCCCAGTCCGTTGAGCGTCCAACTCGTGGTGTCGGCTCAGCTCACGATCTCGCGGTCCATGAGTTCGAGCCCCGCGTCGGGCCCTGTGCTGACAGCTTGGAGCCTGGAGCCTGGAGCCTGGAGCCTGCTTCCGATTCTGTGTCTCCCTCTCTCTCTGCCCCTCCCCCGCTCACATTCTGTCTCTCTCACTGGCAAAAATAAACATTAAAAAAAAATGAAAAATAAATAACATGGGTTTTTGTGAGTGCTTGTAGCCACCTTAGATTTTGTCTGGTATCCAGAAAGGGTAGAAGCGGGGTCCCACGTGCAGACTGCGACTTGAATAACCACCAAGCAGCGAGCACGTCCGCAGGAAGCATCAGGTGACAAACGTCCTTCCAGGGACCTGGAGCACTGAGCCCCGGACCGCTGCTCCGGATGTGTGGTCCAGCGGAGGTTATCTTGTCCCTTCCGCTCAGCTGCCTCAGCCTGCCCCTAACTGTCCATCAGCGCTCAGTCACCGTGGTCTGGGACAAAATGGAGTCCTGAGAGGTGAGGGGCGAGTGTCCCTAGCCCGCTGTAGGACTAAGCCTACGGATGCACAGCCTGGGCTACCACCCAGGGCTATTCCTGGAACCTGAGCGGGAACCAAGTGCAGTCATGGGGGGCCCAGAGAGCATGGCCAGGTCACCGGAACATACTGAGCTGAAGCTGGAGAGAGCGTCAATGCAGCCGGGATCCCAGGACCCTCTGGACGGGCCAAGATGCCCAGTGTGATCCCAGGAGCGCCCAGCTCTGCCCCTCAGCTTGGAGCCTTTCCGGGCAGCATCTGGCCTCGGTGGGTCTGCCGGGCCCACAGCCGTGCCCTGCTGTCTCCACTCTGGGGGCACAGCCAGCGTACAGGGCCAGGCTGGGATGGGGTTCGAATGGCCGTCGTCTGAAGAAGTTGGAGCCGGCAGGCCGGGCACGTCCGTGCTCGGGTGGAGCAGGATTTTTCTCCCTGCGGCTGACAAGGGAGGGCTCAGAGGGCCCTCTCCGCCGGGCAGCCACGTGGTCACAAAATGCTTCTTGGGAGAACGGAGTTTTATCCAAACCCCTGTCCCTACAGGGGCTTGTACATGCCAGTCTGGGACAGCCCTGCAGGCCCCCAAGGGTGGCCCTAACTGCAGCGATCTTTGTCAGGCCTTGGGGGCAGAGGCTGACAGTTGTGCAGGACAATACGCCAATACCTGTGACACTCTGCGCAGGGGTTGGGGGGGAGAGAGCACTGGGACTAAACGGTTCTAGAACCAGAATTATCTTTTCCCTCGTTGAACCTGAGCCTCAACACAACACAGGCCCCTCTGTCCCTCCTGGGGACCAAGAGACATAGGCCTCACTCAGGCTCTTGATTTCTGAAAGCCCAGAGATCTGGGCAATGGGGCCCTCCCCCTGCCCCTCCCCTACCAACAGGGCTCTCGGTGGAAAGTGACCAGCGTTCCCTGCGGGGAAGCAAGGGCGACCAGTAACTGGGATAATATGGGCGCTGATGGCTGTGTGGCCCGAGCACGTCCCTCTCCGCTGTGACCAGGACGGCATACAGTCAGCCCCGCTCCAGGGGTACTGGCCTCATTCCTCCTGGACCCCGTCACCCTCACCCCCCTGCCCAGGCTCCTTTCTTCCCATCTGGGTTTTGTGGATTTCACAGTCCCAAATTCACATTCAATTCCGTCCCAGCTTGGACAGACAAATGAAAAAATGTAATGAATGGTTTCCCCCCACACACTTCTTCCGTCCTTTCTAGGCCCATCCCCAAGAGGGCCCCGCCAGGAGAGACCGGACAGGCGGAAATGACAGGAGCATCACCAGATAAAGGACCTGAGGCTGCCCGACCGACCCCCCTCACCAGGGCTGCACCTGGCCAGGTGGTGCCCTAGGATGTGCCCCAGGCAAGGCAGGGAGGGGACGGTCCTGGATGGACCACTGCATGGACTGGAGGGGAACTGACCCCAACGGGCTGCACACCCTCATTCCTAACTAGCACACTCTGCCTGCAGCCATCACTGGGCCACCTGGGGGCAGGGGGGCAGCATGGTCTGAGGAGGGTACAGAGGCCCCAGGAGCCCAGTTCTGGGAAGGGGAGACCCTTCTCCACCACCTTCCACATAGCCGCCACCCCTCTCACCTCCTGCTAGATTCCCAAGGGCAGGGAGGCTGGGCTCACACCATCCAGGCGGATCCAGACCCAGGGCCCACACCCTGCCCCGCTCGGCACGATGCTCAAAAGGATACGATTCAGGAAATCAAGGCAGGAAGGAAAAGAGAAAGGAAACACCAGGGGAGACTTTGCTGACAGGACGTGGTGAGGCCACCTGACATCCAGCTGAGGCCCCCTGGGCATGAGGCACTGCCCCTCTGGGCGGCAGCCTCAGGAGACAGGGGGCAGGGGACTCAGAGGAGAGGGCAACATTCCTGAAGCTCCAGGCTGTCTGGTGATGAAGATTCTGTTTGACCAACCTCTAGTCAGGCTCCAGAACCTTCTCCTGGGCCTATCTGCGTCCTCCTGTGACCTCCAGTTTTAGCAAAAGCAGCCCCCACCCTCCACATCCAATCGCTCCCCACAGCTGACCACCTTCCACATCTGATCAGTTTCCTCATCCTGCACACACGTGCACGTGCGTGCACACACACACACACACACACACACCAGCGAGGTCTGACCACCTCGCCTGCCCTCAGCAAGATCCTGGCAGGTGGGTTCAGCCTGAACGCCTCTGCCCCGGATGTGCCCCGGATGGGCCCTGGCCGTGCCCGGGACGTCTCCTCCTGTCCATCCGCTCACCCGCAGCCCCTGCTGCTTTCTGATGGAGACAGTCTCCCCTCCCACGCGTGACCCAAGCGCCCTAGTCCTCGTGCCTGGGCAGACAGCCCTTTGAATAAGTCCAACCGGGCTTTACCAAGTGCCTGTGAATGTTGTGTCTTTACCGCCGGCCCCAGCAAGAGCAGGCTCCGGGGAGCGCAGGGCCCACAGAGAACACGGTTCAGTCCTGGGCTCTTGCAAACAAGGATAACGGGAAAGGGACACAGGAATGTCGGGAGGGATGAGCTGGGTGGGCAGGGTCCCGGGCTCTGTGCTGGGAAGGGCCACCCTCCACACCGTGTCCAGATCTTCCCAAGCAGGGGGGGATTCTGATGGGAGACAGCCTGGCCTGAGCTGAGGACATCAGTCTCCAAAGCCCGGTCGCCCAGCCTTGCGGTGGGTGCAGTGATGCCCCGCTCAACCTGTCACAGGCTCCAGACCCTCTGCGGGGCCCCAGGGCTTTCCAGGGTCCTGGGGGCAGCACGGTCCCCAGGCCCAGGAGGTGGGAGGAGCTGAGGGGCTGGTAGGCAAGGCAGCCTTGCTGGCCTTCAAGGCCTCAGGCTAGAGGGTGCTCTTGGGACTCACCGCCCCGCCCCTCCTGCCTCGGGACCTGGACCGCCCCTCACCGCATTCCACAGAGACTGAAAAGATTAAAGATTTGTACCCGATCACCTCTCCCTCCTCCCCCTCCCCCTTCTCCTCCCCGGATTCTTGGGTTCTGGCTCCTCTCCTGGTTCTCAGGCTCTCCCCTGCGGGAGGGCCCTCACTTCCTCTGTTCTCCGGCCAATGGTCCCTCCTCCCCCGCTTCCCTCCCTTGCCCCCAGCTTCCACCTTTGAGGCCTGAGGGAAGGGCCCTGGAGGCAGGGCCCCAATCTGTCCGTGGCCCCGTGGTGAGAACAGGGCCCTGCTCCCCACCGGTCTGTTACAGCGAGAAGGAAGGACAGCAGACGCGGGGGCTGGCCCACCCAGGGGATGGACCCTCAGGGGACAAGGGGGCCCTCCTTCTGCCCAGCAGCTGAGGTGGCTGGTGGCTGCCGTCCTCAGGGACCGGGGGAAGCCCTCCCCAGGGCAGGAGCTGCAGAAGAGGGGCTGGCAAGTGCCCTGGGGCCCTCCCAGGGCTGACCCTCCTCAAAGGCCAGCTCTGCAGCAGGTGTAAGCAGTGCAGGAAGTGGGTGCTGAGAGAAGCCACCGGGAGAATCAGACCCCAGAGCCTGGGGAGGGTCCAGGGAGGGGGGGAGGGGGGGAGGGGAGGCCAGTGTGGGGCTGGGGGGTTGGGACGTCCCTCCCCTGCTCCTCCCCACCCTCAGGCGCGGCCTCTGGCGCGATGGGGGGACTGGGGCCAGTCCTGTGGGCTCTGCTGGTGTGTGTGGAGTTTGCCAGCTGCAAGAAACAGCCAGGTAGGGGGGACCGCGGGGGGGGGGGGGGGGGAAGGGGGCGGGGCTCGCGCGGGTGGACTGGCCTCCCCACCGCGACCCCCCCCCCCCCCCGGCCCCCTGCAGGCCTGAACCTGAGCTGCTACCAGTGTTTCAAAGTCACCAGGGAGGAGCTGTGCGCGCCCACCCAGTGCTACCCCGCCGACCGGGTCTGCGTGTCCAGCGCGGTCGTCCTGACCAAGAGTACGTCCCCGGGCTCGCAGGGAAGGGGCGGGGCGTCCCGACACCGGCCGGCCCCACCACCCCCTGCCTTCTCCTGCCGCCGGACTCCAGGGGGAGTGGGCGCAGATCCTGAATTTTTCTCCTCTTTCCGAAGTACCAGGTCTTCCGTGCCCCCACCCCCCACCCCCCAGGAACTGTCCTCGGGGCGGAGGGATGGCTGGGCAGGGGAGGGCGAGCCCGGAGGGGCGCTGGCCAGGCTGCCCACCAGGCCTCCACCCCCTCCCCAGCGGCTGCTGTGGGCCTCAAGTGATAGGACTTTTCAGAACAAGCCTTGGAGGAGATTGTAATGTGGAACAGGAACCACATGAGACGTCAGAGAGCAGACCACTAGAAACACTCTTTTATCAAGTTCCAAAAATATCCGGAGAGCGGGATGTGGAGAGACCCCAACGCTCTCCCCACAGCGCCACCGGGCTTGATGATTCTGGCCGGATGGTTCCAGGCCCCTGGGGACCTGCCAGCGCCCCTCCCCCTCCAGGCCTTGCTTCTCCGGAGGACGGGGGGGGGGGGGGGGGGGGGGGGGGGGGGGGGGGGGGGGGGGGGATAAGCACGTTGACGGCTGTGGTGCTCTAACGCCAGGTGGTTCACGCCTCTTCCCCCGGTTTGCTCTTTTGTTCGCACCCGGGCACCCGGGATTCTGTGTCGGTTTGTGGCCTGAAGGCCCTGTGTGTGGCGGTGACTTGTAACGGTGGCCCTCCCTGCTGGAGGGAGCCATCGGCCCGGGCTGCCTCGGGGTCTCCACGCCGAGCGCTGGGGAGGGGGCGCCGGGGGGGCTCCAGGAGAGGAGGAGGCCGGCCTCTTGCCCGCTGCCAGGGACCCCACAGCAAGCGCCAGCCCGGAGCCTTTGCGTAGCCCCGGGCCGGCCCTGACATAACGTAACCGGTTCTCACGTCACACAAGCTGATAGAATTCAACACGACAATCTGCACGCCATAACGTAACGCCACCCGAGAAAGGTGGGCGGCCTTCTCTTCCACAGTTTGGGCTGCTCTGCGTGTTCTCCTTTCTCCCCACGTTGCCTTCAGAGGCTTGTGCCACATCTTGACAGGAACAGTGGGAGACGGGGCCACGCCCGGCCTGAGCGCAGCAGGGGGACAGCCGAGTCCAGTCTGTCGTCCCTGCTTCAACCCACATCCCCAGGACTCGCAGGCTCCTGGGCTGGCCAGGGCGGTCCGGGCCATGGGGCATGGCGGGGAAAAGCCCCCACCGGGGCCAGCAGTCCTGAACCCCAATTTTGTTGTGACCTCGAGGATGACCGTGGGGGCCACTGTCCTGCAGGCCTGGGGCCTGGGAGGTCCGGTAGGCCCTGCGGGGTCAGGATTCTCTGATTCTCAGGTTGAGTCTGGGCTTTTGCGGCTCACGTGGAAAGCGCCCCTCCCCCGCCTGCCCACCTCCCCTAGGCTGGTGGCCACCTGCTGTCTCCTCTCGCGCAGGATCAAGGGTGATGGTCCAACTCAGCAAGCGCTGTGCTCCCAGATGTCCCAACACCAACATGAAGTACGAGTGGATGTTGGGATCTATGGCGTTTGGCAAGATCGTCAGGCAGTGCTGTTCTGGATATCTCTGCAACGGGGCCTCCGCCACCCGCTCGGCCCTTCGAGGGGGGTTCCTGCTTGGGGCAGCCCTCGGCCTCCTCTGGGCCCTGCTGTGAGCACCTTCCTCTTGGCCCCGCAGACCCACTGCACCCTCCCGACCCCCGCCTCTGCCCTGCCTCCGTCCCTTTCAAGACACTGGCGGGGGGACCCTCCCCCTCTGAGGTAGTGGGAAGGGTACCGCTGCCTCCAACCTGGACCTGGCCACCTCTCCCATCCCTGGGGGAGCCCTGTGCTCAGACAGCCAGGAGTTAGCAATCCTGCCTTGCCTGGGGGATGGTGGGCGTGTCCCAGCTGGGGGTAGCTGCTCCCTGTGTAACGTTTCAAGCCCCGAACACACTGTCCAGGGCCCTGCAGGGGCAAGAAGGGCCTGGCCAAGGCCAGAGGGCAGCTGCGACCCTGATTTTGGCTCTGACGTGGCCAGACCCCCCCCGGCCCCGCCCCCTCCATCCGTAAGTGCTATGGGTGCCCACGCGGGGGCATTGAGACCACCACCACCACTGCTTCTGGAGACAGTGAACTCGCTGCCTGACCGCTCGGCGCTCCTGTGCCTTCAGCCACCTCCACCTGCTGTGCCCGGACCACGTCCCTCCAGCCCACCTCTCTACAGACCCCCGTGGCTATGCACCGTCTGGACAAAACCATCCAGCTGGGCCGACCGAGCATGGGGACGGCCCCCGGGTCCCGGGCCCAGCACTGGGTTGCAACCCACTGGGTTGTTTATCGGAGTCATGGGCTCCGGAGGGCCGGCAGGCCGCTGCGTGGACGTGGGGGAGAGACCGGAGGGTCGGTCAGGGTCTGGGGCGTGTGGGTGGTGCTCATGTAAGGAACTCGGATGCAGAGACGCCAGGAGGGGACGGCTGAGGAGTGGGGTGGACAAAACCCGCGTTTGGAAGGCAGCTGGGTTGGACAGAGTGAGGGCTGGCGGAAGGGACAGCCCCTGCCTGGCCTGCGGGGGGGAGGGTTGCCCAGGCAAGGGCACAGGTGAGGAGGAGGTTGGGACAAGTGGAACCGGTGACAAGCTCAGGGCTGTCCAGGCCAAGCTGGGGCACCCACGGGACACCCGGGGGCACGTCCTGGAGGACGGGGCAGGGAGTGGGGGCCCCAGGTGGGACGGGGAGCAGGAGAGTCTGTGGGCGGGGCTAGCATCAACAGGTGGCAACATCCTGGGCGCCCCCCACCCCCCAGTGCTCCTCCAACCAGCCCCCCCCCGTCCTCACACCCCCCCAGCAGGGTCTGCACACCAGCTTGCCTTCCGTGGCGCTCCTGCCCCCAGTCCCCAACTACTTGTCATTTTTCCCATGGACTCAAGTGGACTTGTGCCCACGGCCTTTGCAGGGTGGGGACAACCCTGGGTTGTGGCTCACTGCTGTGCCAGGAGGCCACTGGAGGTAAGACGAGATCTCAGGTGAGATCTGGGACAGGGACAGGGCCCGGGGCAGGACCTTCCCTGCGCTATGCTTGTGAGTTTTCGTGCCGAATTTAACCTCGCCGGTCCCCGAGGCCGTCCGGGCAGGCCTGTCGCCACCCCACGCAGGGCTCGTTGGGGCACCAGGAGTCTCTGGTTCCCTGAGCCTGGGGCCGGAAAGCCAGGGCAGAGGGGACTCGACTGCTGGTGCAGGGGTCAAGGTCTTCCTTCGAGTGGTGTTTACCTAGGAAATACGTGTGTGTGAACTGGGGCAGGAGCCACTGTGCCCTGTCCACACGCCCACCGTTCCAGCCCCTCTGCTTCCCTCGCCACAAAGATAAGACCCTTCGGAACTGGGGGCCCTGGTCCCTCCTCTGGACAGAGGACCAAGGATTGCAGCCCTCAGCTGGAAATGAGAAGCTTTGCTGAATAAATGGGAAAATGCACCCATGAAGAGAGAGTGACCAGTCAGGAAACCCCACGAGTGCCATCAGAGGCTCAGCGAGGCCAGTGAGATGGGGCCAGGGCCCGCAGCGGGGCCTCTGTGTTGGACCCAGCCACTCAGCTTCCCAAGTCCCCAGTGCCGTGTGACTGTCCCCAGCCCTCCTGGACGCCAAGCCACACGGGACCCCTGTTGCACAGTAGGAAGGCCGCACTGTCCGTGGGCGTTGCTATACTCACTTATTAGTCCAGGAGTTTTATTGTTGATTCTTTGGGGATTGGGTTCTCTTTTATACTCAGTGCTGGAAAACTCAGGTCCTGATACAAGCCTCCCCAGCCTCCTGGTGGCGCATCTGTGCCCACTGGGGGCTCATCTCCAGTCTGTGTCACGCCCTGCCTTCCCTTTCTTCTACCCGCCTCCTTCACAAACACTTGAGTTTCTGATTCTCCTATCTGGCACTACCTTAGCTCTTTAGCTATAAAACCGATACGGTGATTCAATGTTCTTGGTCTCTCTCTTTGATGCGGGTCATTGGCTCTGTGTGCTGGGCTCGACCAGGGGAATCCCTGTCCCGTGGTGGGACTTGACCGCCCCGATGGAGCTCAGGTGTCTCTGCCCAGATGCCCTGCGTGAGGAAGGGCTCTCAGGAGGCACTTGGAGAGCAGGCGAGGGCGGTGCGTGCGCTGCAGACCTTGAACGGAAGAGCCGGCCGTGGGGGGTCCCAGTGTCGCTGTCACCCCTTGGCCCTGGAAAGTAGACCCAAACATCTGTACTGCAAGGCCGCCATGCCTGCTGGACGGATCTGTACATTCGGTCACATGCTAACTTCACGCGCAAGAGAAACCACACTCCCAGCATCTCCCGCGGGCTCTGGTCCCTGGTACACCAGTGACCCCGGGGCACAGCCACCGGGGCCCTCACTTTGTCTTCAATGCCCAGATTTTGCCATTTAACAATAAATTATCCCCGGGGCCATGTTCTCTGACCACGTCTCCTGTAAATTAAATGGCCACAACAAGATGA
The DNA here is from genome assembly GCF_018350215.1 of Panthera leo. Taxonomy (NCBI): domain Eukaryota; kingdom Metazoa; phylum Chordata; class Mammalia; order Carnivora; family Felidae; genus Panthera; species Panthera leo. Next base: position 81,790,553 of record NC_056695.1, read on the forward strand.
ACTTGAACATCCCAAATATTTGGCAATGAAATTATCGTACTTCCATTAGCTCATCTGCTGAAGGAAGAAATTATAGTGGTTCTTTCATTCCCTGAACTCAGCAGTAATAAAATCAGTACAGACTTTTTGTTTTAATATTTTCGTTAATGTTTATTTACTTTTAAGGGGGGGAGGGGCAGAGGGAGAGGGAGACACAGAATCCGAAGCAGGTTCCAGGCGCCGAGCTGTCAGCACGGAGCCTGACGCGGGGCTCGAACCCACACACTGTGAGATCATGACCCGAGCCGAAGTCAGATGCCCAACCAACTGAGCCCCCCGGGCGCGCCCCAGACTTTTTGTTTTAAAATGGAATCGGCACTTTGAGGAACGCGGGTGGACCGAAAGCTCGCGGGAGGGACGGGGCTGAGACCCACAAGCCGTGTGTGTGATCCAGTGCCCGGGGAAAGAGCGACAAGTCACACACAAGTGTGACTTTGCCACATGGGACACCAAAATGACAGAGAAGACCCACGAAAGCCACAGAGTGACAACGTGGTGACGAGCAGGCTTGGAAGGGAGAAAGAAGGAGGACATGGGGAGAGGGGCCGCGGGGCACGGGGAGGTGGGGGGGGCTCTGCGCTGGGGGGGGCGCCACCGACTGGCGGGGCAAGCGCCCTGCTCTTGAGCATGACGGCAGTCACGTGGCGCAGAACCTCGTGGGAACTCACCCAACTGTCCACTTGGAAAGAGTGACTCTACCATACGTAAATCACACTTCAGCGAAGTTGGCTGAACGGGAGAGGTTCATTGCACACCTCCGTGGAATAAGGCTGAACATTTAGGGGACACGGAGTGTTTCCTGGTGAAAGCACAGTTTACTGACATTTCAAAGTTTCCTTCACACACAAGCACAGCACTGACAGCTGCTGGCACAGAAGAGGAAATGGCATTTTTGTGTGGGTGCAGCGGTGAGATCTTTGCAAACGTATCATGCCAGGACGTGCCGTGTGTGTGTGTGTGTGTGTGTGTGTGTGTGTGTGTCAATAAAATCGTTCAAGGGGCGCCTGGGTGGCTCGGTCAGTTCAGCGTCCGACTTCAGCTCAGGTCATGATCTCACAGTCTGTGGGTTCGAGCCCCGCGTCAGGCTCTGTGCTGACAGCTTAGAGCCTGGAGCCTGCTTCCGATCCTGTGCCTCCCTCTCTCTCTGCCCCTCCCCCACTCTCACTTTGTCTCACTCTGTCTCTCAAAAGTAAATAAATGTAAAATAAATAAATAAATAAATCGTTCAATAAGGCAGCAGAATATAAAATTAAAATGAGGTCCACTGCCTGCTAAAACATTAGAATGAAAACCAAGAGCCTTTTTATATACAAGCAAGACCCAACTTGAGGGCGTAGCAGGAGAGAAAACCTCCTCTACGGTGGGGGCAAGAAAGCTTATACTTGAAAATAAACCTGACGCTAAATGTACAAAATCTACAAGAAATCTAAGTTTCACACCCTTCCGAGAGGCAGCCCAGTGACCCCGAACAACTGTGAAGAGGCTCCTTGCTCCTGGATATGAGGACTCAGAATAGCATGAAAATGTCAGCTCTCTGTAACCTATAGATTTTTTAATTTAATGTGATTTCCATAAAAATTTCTGGTTTTCTTCTTGAATGAGATGAGTTGAAACGCACATAAACAACAACATTCTTAAGATCAGCTAAAAATACTCTGGGAAAAAGCAGAGTTGTGGGGGAATTAGTGCTACCAGACGTTAAACCACACTAAAAACAAACAAAAACCTCAAGACTCTGGGATGTGAATATCTTTCAAACCTGGGTGCAGAGAAAGTCTTCTTTAGTATTAATCAAGATCCAAATATAAGAAATAAAAAGATATGTGAGATGACCCTGGGGGGCTCAGTCGGTTAAGTGGCCAATTCTCAATCTTGGCTCGGGTCATGACCTCATGGTTTGTGGGATCGAGCCCCAAGTCGGGCTCCGAGCTGACTGCTTGGGGCCTGATTGGGATTCTCTCTCCCTCTCTCTCTGCCCCTCCCCTGCTCGTGCTCTCTCTGTCCCTCTGTCTCTCTCTCTCTCTCTCTCAAAATAAATAAATAAACATTAAAAATAAAGATAGATTGGGGCGCCTTGGTGGCTTAGTCGGTTAAGCATCTGACTTCGGCTCAGGTCATGATCTTGCAGCTCATGGCTTTAAGCCCCACGTCGGGCTCCGTGCTGATAGTTCAGAGCCTGGAGCCTGCTTCGGATTCTGTGTCTCCCTCCCTCTCTTCCCGTCCCCCACTCACGCTCTGTCTCTCACTCTCTCAAAAATAAAAAAACATTAAAAAAAAAATTTTCACCCCAGGGGCTATATTGAGGAAAGGGGAAAAGCCTGATAGCAAATATGAGAAAAATATGAAAAAATGTAACAAAAATGATATGAAATACCACTTAAACTTAAGAAAAGATGTCTGCCTTCACCTGCGACCGAAATTCCGATGAGACGGTACCAGGGAGGGGGTGCCGCACGAGGTCGTGTGCAGGGCGTCCAGGGCGGCCTTGCCGGGGCTGGGTCAGGTTGGGGGAGGGTGGGCTGGGCAGGGTCCCCTGCATGGAGAGAAATTCCGTAAAGATGCTTATGGAAACCCAGGCTCGCTCCTGAGCTGTGCACACAGGCTGGGCCCTGAGCAGCGGAGACCATGAGGACCATGGTCACCAGACGGGCCACTGGCTGTCCAGACACAGCAGCCTTTGAAACCTGGGCCAGCACAGAAGCCAGAACGCACGAACCCGGGTCTGCGCTCGTAGCATAAACCGAACCGGGTGGACTGCTTCTGCCAAAACAAGAATATCAACACTTCCCATCAGATGGAAGTAAGATTCGGCGTCTCCTAGCCTCACGTTCAAAGTTACTCTTTATACGGAAGATCGGGCAAAACCCAACTAGGAATCATCACACAAAGCCTTCAAAGCAGTTAGTGTAAAAATGCCCCGAGAACTGAGGGCAAACACACTTCAGATGAATGGAGAGAGAAGTGTCAGCTAGAGGGGAAACACACGAAGAATGACAAAACGGGACTTGTAGCACCGAAAGACACAATCGCCAGATTAAAACCCTCACCTGCTGGGCTCGGCAGCATGATGAGGATGAGAAAAGAAAGACTCAGACAACCTGGGGATAAATCGCAGCGATTATCCAGTCTGAACACGACACGAAGAAAAGGCGCCGAAGAAACGAACAGAGCCTCGGGGACAACACCAGAAAGTCTAACACGTGTGCAAATGACACCCTAGAAGAAGATGACAAAAATGGGGGACAGGAAAAATATTCAAAAAACAGTGACTGGTAATTTTCTGAATTTGGGAAAAGACAGCAAACTATGGATTCAAGATGCCCAGTGAATCCCAAACATGGAGACTCCAAGAAATACACACGCAGACCTTTCCTAATCAAGCCACTTAAATACACTGATGTCACATGACAGGATTCTCACTGCGGGAGAACAGAGACAAAACGCGTGGAAGGGGAAGGAAAGACGGAATGTGATGGAATGTGATGGAAGGGGGTGTGTGTGCGAAGGTATATCCTGTGACACACCCCAATAGCGACAAGCATGGACTGGCCCAGATGTCGGTTTTCAAATACTATCAAGTATCATTTCTTTTTCAAAGGAATCTGAATTTAAAAAAAAATAGATAAATAAATAAAAAGCGAATCCCAGGACAGGGAGAGGAGAAATACGGCAAAATGCAGTCAAATTCCAATCCGTGTACAGAGAATGATGGAAATACTTAATGACCATTTGGCAAAAAATCACAATAACAATTGTTTTAGGCAAGCATCATCAAAAGAGATTAAGCAGGGGGTGCTCGGGGGGGGGGGGGGGGGGGTGGCGCTCAGTCGGTTAAGCTTCTGATTTCGGCTCAGGTCGTGATCTCGCAGTTTGTGGGTTCAAGCCCTGCGTCGGGCTCTGTGCTGACAGCTTGGAGCCTGGAGCCTGCTGCGGATTCTGTGCCTCCGTCTCTCTCTGCCCCTCCCCCGCTCACGTTCTGTCCCTCTCTTTCTCTCAAACATAAATAAACATGAAAAAAATTTAAAAACAAAAAAGACTGACCACCTGGGCAAAAGAGTGATGGGAAAGAAAACATTATGTAGTTTTGAAAACTTTCTCACAAGACGCGTCTTAAACACTACAGGACAAGGGGTGACTTTGCAGCGGAAGAAACTGGCAGGTGCCACCTTAACCCAGTGATCAGAGTGCACACTGCCAGTGACGGGACACATCAGCTTCCCGGCCTCCTGATGTGATGCACCGAGAAGAACACAGCCACGTTCCCGTGATATTTTTGTCAAAAGCCTTGAACTAAATGTAATCATCAGTAAACAACTAGCCGGAATGAAAAGACTTTCTACATTGTTCCTGTTCAAACAGTGTGAGGTCCTGAAAGAACTCAAGACTGGGGGCCCGTCCCAGACGGAAGGGCGTGGGGACACGACGGGTAAGATCAGAATGGGACCCGGGGATTAGGTGATCATGCGGGATCAGTGCTAACTTTGTGATTTTGATCATCGTACAATAGTTGTATACGATGTTACCTTCTGAGAAATCTGGGTAAAGGGTTATATAGAATAATTCTTGTACTTGTTTGCAACTCTGTTATAAATCTGAAGTTATTTCCAAAGGACGAGAGTGTAAGCTACGAGCCTGCCAGCCGAATATCCCTGTTTATTCTTCCTCCACGCACGTGCAGGGACAGACCCCGCTTCACGGTGGCCCAGACGTTTTGAGAAGGCGCATGTCCCTCATTCGTGTGTCCTAGGTATTTACAAAGATACTAAGATGCTCGCTTTGTAAAGACTGTGTCGATTTGAATGTGCTCTCACACTGTCGCTCTCACACGGAGCAGTGTTCCTCTGGTCTGTTGCTGATTTGTAGCTTTCTCGTATCTGCGTCAGAGAAGATGGTCCTGAGCCGGGAGATAAAGGAGACTTTTGAGAACGGATCAAATCTGGCCTTGAACAAAAGCCAAGTCCCGGAAGGTCCTGTTCAAGTCCCAGCTGAGCAGCCGGGTGCCCAGGGCATGGCTGTCTGGTTCCTTTCTCAGAGCGAGAGCCCGAGGGAGCCGATGGGTCGAGTGCTTTATGGACTGAGACCGCCATGCCTGAGCGGTCCCCTCTGGTCTCGGTAAACAAACCCCGCGCACTCTCTGACCTTACACCCCACACCCCAGCAGCTCTAAGGTTCGGTCAGCTTCTCAGGGCACCCACGGTGGATGGGAAACAGCGAAGTGGGGTCTGTCCCTGCACGTGCGTGGAGGAAGAATAAACACGGATATTCGGCTGGGAGGCTCGTAGCTTACCCTCGTCATTTCTCCTAGCACAGCTGTGCTGGCTGTGAATTCCCATAGCTTCATTCTCTCAAATAAAAGTATTTTACCTTCTTTTTTTTTTTAATTTTTTTTAATGTTTATTTATTTTTGAGACAGAGGGAGACAGAGCATGAACGGGGGAGGGGCAGAGAGAGAGGGAGACACAGAATCGGAAGCAGGCTCCAGGCTCTGAGCCATCAGCCCAGAGCCCGACGCGGGGCTCGAACTCACGGACCGCGAGATCGTGACCTGAGCTGAAGTCGGACCCTCAACCGACTGAGCCACCCAGGCGCCCCTCTTCTTCTTTTTTTTAATGTTTGCTTATTTTTCAGAGAGAGAGAGAGAGAGAGAGAGAGAGAGACAGAGCATGAGCGGGGGAGGGGCAAGACAGAAGGAGACACAGAATCTGAAGCAGGTTCCAAGCTGTCAGCAGAGCCAGACGCTGGGCTTGAACTCACGGACCACGGGATCATGACCTGAGCCTGAGCCGAAGTCGGACGCTTAACCGACTGAGCCACCCAGGCGCCCCTATTTTGCCTTCTTTCTTGAAGAATATTTTCACCGGATATAGAATTCTTGGCAAATAATTTTTTCTTCCAGGACTTTCAAGATGTTGTTCCACTGTCTTCTGGCCTCTACTTTTTCTGATGAGAAGTCAGCTGTTTTTTTAGTTGTTCCTCTGCTTAGTAATGGGGGTTTCCCTCTGGCTGCTTTCACAATGTTCTTATCTTTGGTTGTCAGCAGTTTGACCACCTTGCGTCCAACTGTAGTTTTCCTCATGTTTACACCTTGGGGGCTGCTGACCTTCTTGAATTTGCAATTTTGTACCTTTCATCAACTATGAAAGGTTTTGGCCGTTATTTATTCAAACAATTCTCTCTTCTCCTCCCCCTCCTCCTGCTCCTCCTCCCCTCCTCCCCCTTCCCCTCACCCTCCCCCTCCTCCCTCCCCTCCTACTCCTCTTCAGTCTCTTTCTCCTTCTTCTGGAACTCCTATAACATTTATGATAGACCCTTCACTATTGTTCCCCAGTCCCTTGAGGCCATGTACATTTTTTACTATATTTTTCTGTGTATTTTTCAAATTGGTTAATGTCTACCAATTTATCTTCAGGTTACTAACTCTTTTTTTTTTTTTTTTTCAACGTTTTTTATTTATTTTTGGGACAGAGAGAGACAGAGCATGAACAGGGGAGGGGCAGAGAGAGAGGGAGACAAAGAATCGGAAACAGGCTCCAGGCTCCGAGCCATCAGCCCAGAGCCTGATGCGGGGCTCGAACTCACGGACCGCGAGATCGTGACCTGGCTGAAGTCGGACGCTTAACCGACTGCGCCACCCAGGCGCCCCTCAGGTTACTAACTCTTGTGTCACTTCCAATCTTCTCTTCAGCCCAAATGGTGAATTTTCAAATGTTTGATTGTTTTAGTTCTAGAATTTTCATTTGAATCCTCTCAGAGTCGCCATTTCTCTGTCGAGATTTCCTATCTTTTTATTCGTTTCATTCATCGCAAGCATATTTTCCTTGACGTCCTTGAACATAGCGATATGGCTGCTTTAAAGCCTTTACATTGTGATTACCGAATCTGGATTCTGGATCGTCTCAGTGTAGATCTCTGGTCATCATCTTTTCTCTAGAGTGTGCATCATAGTCTCCTGTCTCTTCAGGTAAGTTTCCTCACGTAGTTTTAGGCTGCTTCCTGGACACTGAGAATGATGGGCGTAGAAACTCTGAATTTGCTGGGTTCCTCTGAAGGGCACCAGGCCACCAGCCTGGCTGAACTCCACCTGCAAACGGTGTCCTCTTCAGTGGGCGGCAAGGAAACCTGCAGCTCGATCTAGCAAGCTTAGTTGGACTGTTTGGAAACTTCCGTACACACGCAGGGTTAAGAGGTCAGCCAGAGATTTGAGGAGACCTTATACATGGGATTCGGGGCGGCCCTGCTCTATCTTTTTTGGTTTGTTCCCTCGTTTTCCAGCTGCTATGCTGGTCCTGAACTCTGCCCTCGGGTTCTTAAAGTCATTAAGACTAGGGGTTCTGTCCCTCGTGTTAGCCTGCCACATGGCACAGATTGTCCCCAGACTCAAAACCACAACAATAGGAAATTTACCAGTGGTTCTCTTAACCCCGGTGTTGATGACCCCTCAGTACCTGCCTGCTTTGGGTCACCAGGGACGGTACAGTCAGAGACAAACAGGTGAAGCCAGACTTGACCCGCTGTGGGTCAGATTTTTGCCTGGCAGCTGTAGTTTGCCAACCTCTTCTATAATCTATAAATAATGAAATTTTATTTTTTAAATTTTTTAATGTTTATTTTTAAAAGAAAGAGACCGAGAGAGAGACGGGGGGGGGGGGGGGGCGGGGAGGGGCAGAGAGAGAGGGAAACACAGAATGTGAAGCAGGCTCCAGGCTCTGAGCTGTCAGCACAGAGCCCGATGTGGGGCTTGAACTCACAACCTGTGAGATCATGACCTGAGCCCAAGTCAGACACTTAACCAACTGAGCCACGCAGGCACCCCTAAATAATGACCTTTTAATGTCTTCTTTTCCAATCTTTATGCCTTATTTTCATTTTCTTATTTTTTAGGTCACTTATTCTATCATCGAGTAAAAATGGTGAAAGTAAATATCTCTGGATCATTTCTGATGTTACAGGGAATGCTGTTAATGTTTCCCTGTTTATAATTGGTGGTAGGTTTTTTATAGATAGCCTTTACTGAGTTAATACTCCTCTACTCCTACTTACAAGGAGTTTTTCGTGAATTTGTGTTAAATTTTCTTCAAAAGCTTTTTAATTGAAATGACCAGGTGACTTTTCTCATTTTTTCTGTTCCTGAGATGATACTCTTTCACAGATTTTCTAATTTCACACCTCCCTTGCACTCCTGGATTAAACCTACCTTGGTCATCTTGAATTATGTTTTTATACATACACATTTTTATATGTCTTTTCGGATTTGGTTTGTTAAAATTCGACTTGGAGTCTTATTTCTCTGTTTTTGAGTAAATGGACCCGGAACGTTTCTTGTCATGACTCTTCAGGTCTTTGCCCTGTGCTGGCCTCTTGGATTTGGATGGGTGGCTGAGTATTCTCTCTTCCTCTTCTCTGGGGTGATCTCAAGTGGTTTGCTTCGGGGGTGCCTGGGTGGCTCAGTCGGGTGAGCGTCTGACTCTTAATTGCGGCTCAGGTCAAGATCCCAGAGTCTTGGGATCGAGGCCCTGAGCTGGGTTCCACGCTGAGCATGGAGAGTGTGTAAGATTCTCTCTCTCTCTCTCCCCCCATGATGGTCTCTCTCTCTCTCTCTCTCTAAAATAAAAAAAAAAGAACAAAAAGATTTTGCCTCAATTATCTCATAATTACAGTACAATACATGCTATCTAATTACAAGTCCACTTTTCAAGTTATTTTTCTCTATGAATGTCTCACGTCGTCTAATGTTTTGAATTACTTGCTACACTACGTGTGCTTTATCTACAGATACGTTCTACTTTTATCTGTATTGACGGTGTTCACCTCACCTACTTCCCTCCCTTGTTGGGTCGCGTCAGGAGCTCCTCCTGTTGGAACCCATAATGGGTTCTGGCGGGCTCCATCACCCCGCCATTACTGTCCTTCCTCCTTCATTTCCACTTTTACTTTAGTATCTCTTTTGGGGGATCTAATCCATTGCTCATTTTTCAAGTTCAAAGCCGGGCACTTTTAGCTTCTCTTATTCTCTGGCATAAGTAGGCAAGGGTAAAAATCACCACTTCTGTGTACCCTAACAATCTTTATATGTAACTTTTTCATTAGTATTCAGTTAGAGATAGTTTTACATTGACATGGTGATTTCGTTTCTCATCCATAAACTTATCAGAAGAATATTCAATTTACTAGTACAAATAATTGTTTACTTGCTTGTATTAACGTTTAGCTTCAGGTGGGCGGTGAATGGAGAGTGTGGCCGTGGTGGGAAGACGTCTAGGGGAACTCTGGACCTTTGGAATGAAATCAAAGTTCCCGGATGTACTGTTGAAGGTTCCAGAGCAAATACCTGCCTATTCTTGTTGTGAGACACATTAATTTTGCGGAGTAAGGGGGTGGGAGGAGGGGAGGTCGATGCTGTCATTTCGTAGATAGCAAGTTGTGTCAAGAGCAGACATCTGACGGCCCAGAGCCCCAAAATCTGGTTAATCTGAGGACGCACCCGTGGCCCGGGAGCATCCGTGATGTCCCCAGAGCATCTCAGCGCTCACACCTGCCTGGGTGCTGAATCAACCCTGAGATCCATGTGTACTTACCTTTATTCCTCGTTTCGTCTCCAGAGAGCTGAAAGGAGTCTGAGAGAGAGGCTCAGCCCACACAGTGGACGCCAGACTCTGGAGCGAAGGCAGAGGGGGGCAGACATTCAGGGGGTGCTCGGTGTGGGGTCCCGAAACGAGAGGGCCAGAGCAGCTGACGCGCTCACCGCCTTTCCAGCCCGAGTGAGGGACCGTGCAAGCTGCTAATCAAAGACGTGGGGAACTGGAGGCAAACGGGGGAGGGAAAGAAGACAAAGGCGTGTCTTGGATGAACCACGAAGGAGCCGACGCGAGGCTGAAAGGCACTGGGCAGGGGTGGCAGTGCGGGGTGGGGGGAGGGAGGCTGGAATCCGGTGCGGAAAAACAGGCCCGTGCCCCTTTCTCCCGCCCATAAGCCAAAGCAGAGCAAGGTCCCTAGGTGTCCAGGTTCTAATGCGGCATCCTGGCAGAGGGGACCGTGACAAGAAGCAGGGTCTCCCTCACGACCCCAACCAGGACGGGCCTATCGACATCACGCCGAGCGCACGGCGGTGACAGTTTTACATCTTCGGTGCACGTTCATGCCGCGGGCTGGCAGCTGGCAAAGGTGGGGGCGTGGTGCGCCCGTCTCGGGGATCTGGATTGATCCAGAAGTAACTTCAGGAAAGTGGGTTGAGTTCGGTCCTTTAAGCCAGTGGACATTTCGCTTCTCTGACCATGACCCATATCAAGAAACACAACATGTGAGGCATCCCTGGGTGGCTCAGTGGGTTAGGCCTCCGACTTCGGGTCAGGTCATGATCTCGTGGTTCGTGAGTTCGAGCCCTGCGTCGGGCTCTGTGCTGACAGCTCGGAGCCTGGAGCCTGCTTCCGATTCTGTGTCTCCCTCTCTCTCTGCCCCTCCCCTGCTTGCGATCTCTCTGTCTCTCAAAAATGAATAAACATTAAAAAAAAAAAAAGAAACACAACACGTGACCGTGCATACACGCTCACAAACACGCACTCACATTCGCACACACTCACACATGCCTGGGAAGGAGGGCTAGCAGCTGGTTACAGCTTTCCTTCCTCCCCCGGGGGATGCCTCGGAGAAAGCGAGGAAAAAGAAGAAAGGGGGAGGGATCCGCAGATTTCCTTGCAGACTTGCAATCCAAGCTCGCGCTTCCTCCTGGACAGATAAACACATGTTCTCATGTCGGCCCGTCTAGGCTCATCACACACAAGTCTGGGTTTATCACGGCCACTGGGAAATGTCAGTATCTCCGTGTAACTACTGGATTTCCAAGCAAAATGTTTCTCAATGGAAACACATCCTCGTGTAGGCGAAGGCCCCGGGCACCCCTGGGGGTTCTCTCTGCACCCTCCCCCACCCATGAGGTGTCAGGAGGGCAGGCTGGGCGGTGTCTGGATGCTTCCCCCGGGCTCCCCTCTGCCAGGATGTCTGTCTCCCCATCCTCGTCTGGAGGCCAGAGGCCAGAGCTTGAGCCTCGGAACCAGCCAGGCGTGGGGCGGGGGGGGGGGGGGGGAGGAGGAGGGGAGGGGGGCAGGTGGGGGGGGCGCTGGGCAAGCAGGTGGAGAGCTCTGTCCTCCGGCTGCTGTGCCCGGGAAGAAGCTGGGCCTCCAGGAGCAGCTGGAAAATGAGGAAGAGCTTTCCACCCTGAGACAAGCCTTCTTTCTACTGTGACCAATGAGACAGACGCTGAGCTCCCTCGGAAGGTCGCCCAGCCTTGAGCACCATCTGCTCAGAGGCTCTGCAGGGGGAGGAAGGCAGCTCCAGGGAGCTGGGGGAGGGGGGAGCCCAGCGGCATTCTGTCAGACAGCGGGGACACCCTGGGGGAAGTGACGGCAGAAGTCTGAGGACTGGGCACTGGGGGTCCTCAAATCAGCACCAGGAGGGCGGGCTCACCCCTCATTCCAGACACTGCTGAGGGGAGGGGAGACTTGGATGCGGTCACCTGGCCACCAGTCCCGGGTCAGCCCCCAAACGGCTACAAGCTGCTGTGAGCGAACACATTTAACAACTGACTGGTTGCAGCGGGGGTGATGGGGGCGGGGGCTTCTCCCCAGAGAAGTAACCGCCCCCCCCAAAATGACATACTCCTTCCAAAGCAGCAGGAAAGTTCCAAGTGCCCGTGGCCTCCTGGCTGGATGTGGCAGGTACTGTGCCCAGGGGTCTCCCAAGCTGGGTATCTGTACGACCCCCCCTTGGGGCCTCAGGCTGGGGGGGGAGGGGGGAGGTCGGCTCCAAGAGGAGGAGAAGGCCGCCTGGGGGCGGGGAGTAAACACTGTTGGAAGTGTCCGCTGTTAGGAATGGGACGGAGAACGGGGACATGGCCAGGCGGGCACTGGGAGCTGCTCACCCATCATCCCTCTTAGGGTCCCCCATCTGTCCCCTTTTCCCCACTCTGGAGCAGTTCACATCCCATCACCACGAGTGGGAGTGAGAAGAGAAATCCTGAGGACGAGGCCTTCCAGCTGCCCCAGTGCAGCTCCGCCGCCTGGTGGGGGGGCCCCCTGGGCCCCCCCTCCCCGACCCGACTCTCCCCGCGGCCCCCCAGCGCCCGCTGCTCGGAGCCCCCCTCCCCCCCTCCCCCCGGGCCCCCCAGCGCCCCTTCCCCGGAACTCCCCTTCCCCCACTCTCCCCAAGCCCCCCTCCCCCCACTCTCCCCAGGCCCCCCAGCATCCCCTCCCCGGAACCCCCCTCCCACTCTCCCCGGGTCCCCAGTGTCCCCTCCCTGGAACTCCCCCTCCCCCAGTGTCCCCAGGCCCCCCTCCCCCCCACTATCCCCTTGCCCTGCAGTGCCCACTTGGACGCCTGAGTGGTTAACCACCTTCTACTTGTTGAAGCCTTTTTACACTGACTGTCCCCCCCCGAGGCCCAGAGGCCCCAGTGATCTCTGTGCCCCACTTTCACAGCTTTCCCACTCCCTGGAACACTCCAGAGCTGTCCCGTTTGGGGGAAATCACAGTCCTCCTCCAGGAACCCTGTGACTTCTGTTCAGAGTCGCCAGGAGACCTGAGCCCGCGGGGGGGGTGCGGGGGTGGGGGGGGCCTAGGCAGAAGGGAGAGTGAGCATTCCCGGGGTGGCCCAGCAGTCCCCTTGCGCAGAGGACAGACCCCCCGATACCAGAGGGTCTGGCAGCTAGGACACGAGAGGCAGGAGCCGCTGGCAGAAATCAAAACCGGGGTGGGACCAGCACCCTGGGGGACCCTAGACCCACGAGGCGGCCACCGTGTCACCCGCCGCCACCCGCTCAGCCCCTGGTGCTGTCTCGCAGTTTGCCCACAGGAAGTCTGGGAGGACTCTTGGGCTCCCTGCAGCCAACGTGCGGCCAGGCTGCGCCCCCCTCCGGGGCCCAGGGGCTCATCCGACAGCTGGCTGAGCTCCTCTTGTAGGGCCAAGCGCCCTTTGTCCTTGCTGAGGTCAGCTGGGACCCCTCTCTGCCCCTAGAGGCCGCCCCATTCCTTCCCCTGAGTCCCCCTCCTCTGCGGGCTCCCCCACACCTAGGAATCACAGTGCCGGAGACTCGGCCGTCCCCTCACCTGCACATCCCCGCTCAGCAGCGCCGGGCAAGGGTGCCGACCGAGTAACCAGGACCAGAGTCCGAAGGGGTTTGGGGTGCCTGGCCGGCTCAGTCGGTGGAGCGAGGGACTCTTGATCTCGGGGTTGCGAGTTCGAGCCCCGTGTTGGGTGTGGAGATTCCTTAAAAATAAAATTTTTTTAATGTTTATTTTTTTTAATTTTTAAAAATGTTTTTATTTATTTTTGAGACAGAGAGAGACGGCGTGTAAGCAGGGGAGGGGCAGAGAGAGAGAGAGGGAGACCCAGACTCCAAAGCAGGCTCCAGGCTCCCAGCTGTCAGCACAGAGCCCGACGCGGGGCTGGAACTCACAGACTGTGAGCTAAAGTCGGACGCTTAATGACTGAGCCACCCAGGCGCCCCTATTTATTTACGTTAAAAGACAGAGCGGGGAGAGGAGTAGAGAGAGAGAGAAAATCCCAAGCGGGTTCCACACTGTCAGTGCAGAGCCCGACACGGGGCTCCAACTCACAAGCTGTGAGATCGTGATTTGAGCTCAAACCAAGAGCCAGACGCCTAATCACTTAACTGCTCAACTGACTGAGCCACCCAGGCGCCCCTAAAAATAAAATCTTAAAAAAAAAGAATCTTGGGGGCATTTGAATTCTGCACACCACCACCCTGACCGTGGAAGGCATCCGATCATTCTGAGACCAGAAACGCTGCCCCGTGTCATGGGCAGCGGGAAGAAGCCTGTGACCGGAGAGGAAGCGGCCCGGCAGGTGACGGTCTGGGCCCCGACACGGCTGCCTGATGGCAGAGGCCTCCGAGGGCCCTAGCCGGGACTGCCCGGCCGGATCCTGGCTGGATCCCCACCAAGGCGGGTCCCAGGCAAGGCCATTTTGCTGCTAGGAGATCAGCGTCCGTGCACCAGGCCTGCGGTGAGCTCTGTGGGGACCCCGGAGACGATGAGCCTCCCTGAGGTTGACTCTCAGAACTGGGGGTTTTTTTGGTGAAAAAGGAGGGGGGTCCATACACTCGGGGAACGTTTGGATGTTTGGGTCTTTCCAGACTCTGGCCGTAGCCCTTAGTACCGCAGGGTCTCCAGGCAGCTGAGTCTCCAGTGATGGGACAGTGAGACCCATCCAGGGCACCAGCCATGTGAGTCCCCGTGGGAACGTCGAGGAAGACCCGAGTGCCTGGCACAGACACCCGCCAAAACTCCCACTGCCACCCCAGAGGGGACCGAGGCCCGGCCGGCACCTTGGTCAGACCCCCAGGGCGAGACCCGCGGGTCCCAGGACGAGCCGGCATGTGGGTGTGGAGACCAAGCGCCCCCCGCGTGCGGACCCGCACCCTCGGCCCGCACCCGGCGACACTGCCCGGCCGAGGAGACGTGGAGCCCACCGCCCGCAGGGAGGACGCGGCCCCAGGTGGGGCAGGGGCGCCCACGGCCACGGTCCCTGGAGGCACACGGCCCCCCTACTTCCACGGGAGCCCTCGGAGCACGAGAATCAATAACACCCTTGCTCCCTCCCCCACAGGTGTGCCCACTGAAGGCGGGTGATGGAGAAACGTCCCCAGCGTGGGACGGGGCCCTGCACCCCCGGGGTGATCCGCCAGCATAAATGAGCCGGTGCCCCCGCTGGCTGCCAACCAGCCCGGGCTGTCCGCACACGATACGGGCGTTTTCCGGATGACCTGAGAGAGACGACACCACTGAGGCCTCCGGGGGGCTCGGTGTGGCCCCGAGTCTGCCCGGGCAGCTGCGGGGGGCAGGGGGCTGCCGTCTCCCCCTCAGCGTCAGAGCTAAGTCTGCGCCTCCAGACGGACGGCCACGGGCGCGAATGAGCTCGGAGGACGTGTGGCTTCAGCGTCCTGATGACGTGGACAGCTGCCCGCTGCAGGCACAGCTGGGCGGGGGACGGGAGCCTCCGACGCGGCCGAGGGGCTGAGGTCGGGGACAGAGCTCACCCAGCTGGGGTCACCCTGACGCACAAGCACGGTTTTGGAAGTACGCCGTCTTCCCAAGCTGGACAAACTACCATATGGGATGGTGGAAACTCGTGCACTGGCCCAGATACGGCCGCCCCACCCTGCCTGAAGCTCCGTGGGAGTTTAGGATTTGGAGCTGGGGTCCCGAGTCGGGCAGAAGTGTTCCTAGAAGGTCATTCGCTCAGGAGGCTATAGAAGCCATTAGCAAACGGTCACCCCGTCAGCAACATGGGGGACAGGGCTTGCCTCCTTCTGCGCGCAGGAGCGTATGCCCGGCTTCTAGCCACCGAGGTACCCGGTGCCTCTAAAGGTCAGTGGCCAGGCAGGGGCAGGGCGGGAGGAGCTACAGGAGACTGAGTCGTGGAAGGACATCGCTGGTCGACGTGGCCTCCAGGAACCCGAGAACCACTGTGTAAGAGGAAGCGCGACTCTGGGACCATCCAGCTGGGCCGAGCGCCTCCCCCCAGGTGTCCTTGTCCGGTGTCACCTGAGGACAGCGGGAGCCGGCATCCACACACATCGGTGCTGCATCCCGGGGGCCAGGAGGGACCAGCCCCTGCTCCGCGGCGCCCCGTGCCCTGGGACGTGAGTAAAGGTCATTCCGCCCCCACGGAACGGGAAGTGACACTGTAGTTTCAGGTCTCATGCCGCAGACGTCATTTTAATCTCTCCGTCCCTGCTGTAGGGAAGGAGAAAGGGCTTGTCCATTTTCCGATAAAATTAATTAAGAAAAAAAACCCGCTGGGGCCAGCAATGACCTCAGGAGAAAATGTGTGGGGAGGCTCTTTGGAGCCTTGTGTCAATGCGGTGCCTTTGAAGACAGATCAGACGGGAAGCAAAGAGCATCTGGCCTCTGAAAAATCCCCCCACGATTTAGTGCCTCCGCGGACACACGTAAAATCCTGCAACGACCGTCGAGGCTGAGGAGAAAGTGTGGTGGAGCTGGGGACAGACCTGGCCTGAGCCCCGGCCCCACGCCGTCCCTGTGCCTGCGCCACGGTCCCTCTGCGCCCAGCTGGCTGCTCACGGAAGCAGGGCTGGAGCAGAGTGATGGCACGCCGCACCGCGTGACGGTGGCTAGAAGTCCTCCCCTTCTCACTGGAAGTTTGGGCCGCCTTGGGACAACTGTTACCAAACTGAGAAATCCAATGATTCGTGCCCGTCCTGGCCAAGGAAGAAAGTGGCGGGACGTCCCGACCAAGGGGCAGGCAATGGGGGCCACACACACTAACTCCCAACATTCCATCGCAGTGCTTGGGTTTTTTTTTCAATGTTTATTTTTGAAGGAGAGAGAGACAGAGCATGAGCAGGGGAGGGGCAGAGAGAGGGAGACACAGAATGCGAAGCCGGCTCCAGGCTCCGAGCTGTCAGCACAGAGCCCGATGCGGGGCTCGAACCCACAAACAGCGAGACCATGACCTGAGCCGAAGCCAGATGCTTGACCGACTGAGCCACCCAGGCGCCCCTGATCCTTTCTTGTGTTTTGTTTTCCCACGCCAACGGGTCACATGCTGAGGTTGTAACAAGGTTTGAGGGAGCCACGGGTCCCACGATGGCGTGAAAGCCCAATCATCACGCTTACGAACTACAGAAAGATCCCCGGAGCCTGATTCTAAGTGTGAGGGTGAATGATCCTGCCGAGGACGGACCGGGGTCAGCCCCAGGGTGACGGGGAGCAGGCCCAGAACCGGCGTCCTGGGTGAAGTGCCCCCAAAAGCACATGCCCACCGGAAGCCTCAGCCTGTGACCTTGTTAGGAAATCGGGTCTTTGCAGGTGCGGTCGCGTCACAGAGGACTGAAGTAAGGCCGTCCTGGACTTGGCGGGCCCTCCATCCAATGGGAGTGTCCTTGTAAGAGACAGGGAAGGACTCACAGAGACCCGGGGAGACCACGTGGAGACAGGCCAGAGTTGGAGGGACAGGCCACAAGCCAAGGACACCAGGAGCCCCAGCAGCCGGAAGAGGCAGGAAGCACCCTCCCCCAGAGGCTCGGAGGGAGCATGGCCCTCCACACCCAGAGTTCAGTGTCTGGCTCCAGCCCGGGGAGGGTAGACTTTTGTCATCTGTGGGGCTTTGTCACAGACCAGGGTGCTGACAGCATCTCCGTGGCTTCTCGTGTATCGCAGTCCCCAGGGCCCAGTGGGGGCCAGTTGTCCCCAACATCCTTCTCTGCCTCCAGCTCAGCCCGTGAGGGTCTGGGGTCCAGGGCCCCTCAAAGCCCTGTTCTCTGTCCCCAGGAAACCTCCTTCCTCCTCACATTCAAACCCTACCACCCCCCCCCCCAAAGTGAGAGTCAGGCTTGCCATTCCATTCACTGGGACAGGACAGGGGCCTCCCTGCCCTGGGGATGACATTTTCAGCACAAACATGCCTCCCGTCCACAGGAAGGGGGGGCCTCAGGAAGGAGCCCTCCTGATAGAAAGGCGTCTGGGAACAGACAAGTCACGTGTTCATAATGGGGGACTCACGGCTCAGACGCGTGTGGTGAGGGGTCTGCTCTGGTTTGTTTCACGTGAGGGTATTTCTGATACTTGAGGGGCATAAAGTGGACTTTCACTCATGGTCTACGACACCCACTCCTCATTGGTCCCTATGCGGTCCTCATTTCTTTCTTTCTTTTTAATAATGTGACAACCTTCTGTGAGCTCACCAACCAGCAGGAAGACTAATACTTTGACACTAACTCGCTGCTTCCTGTGAGACCCTTCTCAGTCCCCTCTGCGCCCCTGCACGCCCCTGCCTCCCTGTCCTGGGGGAGTGACACCATGCTCTGGAATCTTCCCCTGATTGTTCTCATTCTCCTCAGATAGATGATTGATAGAGGTGGATGGACGGATGGATGGACGAAAGGATGGATGGATGGACAGACGGATGGACGGACGGACGGATGGATGGATGGACAGACGGACAGATGAATGGATGGATGGATGGACGGATAGACGGAAGGATGGATGGATGGACAGGTGGATGGATGGGTGGATGGATGGACAGATGGATGGATGATGGATGGACGGATGGGTGGACAGATGGATGGACAGACGGATGGATGATGGATGGACGGATGGGTGGACGGATGGATGGATGGGGACAGATGGACAAAAGGATGGAAGGACCGACGGATGGATGTTAGGTAGATGACAGACACATAGATAGATGACCTACAGCGTTATTGTCTGTGAAGCTATGCTTGCCCCATCACACTTCTACAGAACAACCGTGTACTTTACATACGAGCGTCAGCTTTATGTACTGTGTCTGGACTCACGCTGCTAGCCTCCTTCCGAATCGTGTTTTGGCTAACTCACTCCCCACAACTGCCACAGAGCGCTCCATCACGTGACTGTATCACAGCTCATCGACCCAAACCCCGCGATGGTCATTTGGGCTTTCAGACGGCCGCTCTCGCGCACAGAGCGACCATACACATTCTCGCCCGCGTGAGATGTTTCACTGGGCGATGTGAAGCGATTGCTTGGTTCTGGGAACAGACCATCCAGAGAATGCGCCACGCTGTGTCCCCGGGCGGGCTGTGCCCCAGGATCTCGGACGCGCGGCGTGCAGGAGAATCTGGCCGTGCACATGGCCTCCATCATGTGGCCCGATCAGGCTTGTGAACGTTTGCTAACCTGGGAGCAGGACCCTCGTTTGTGGTTGGCATTTCCCCAGTGACTAGTACAGCTGGACATCTCTCTGTCGTGTGCGTGTCCTCCGCGGGTCACCCGGGGCTCTCCTTGGCTCCGCCCGACCTCTGCAGACTAGAGACGAGAGCTTGGCTTCGGCGGGAGGGCTCCGTGAGGAAACCCAGCGGATTTGAAGGCACGGTAACCAGGTGATCACCGCATGGGACACCGGGGAAGCTCACCAAAGAACGACTTCCTTTCAGATCAGCTAATCTTCAAGCCTTCCCAGCCGTGCTTGCTCGGGTAGACCAACGCTCCCCTCTGAGGTCTCTTCTGGATCGAGAGCCCCAACCTCGTTGCTTCGGGAAGGTGACTGTCTTTCTGATCATCCGTGCATCTCCTTGCCCACCTGGGGCCAGGGGTTGCTAGGTCCCCAAGTTAGGGGACGAGGGCCCGGTGCTCTGGAGGGACTGGAGCAGGGGCCCGGATATTCCCTTCAGAACAGGGAGACCTGGGGAGAAGGCCAGTTGGGGAGAACCGGGGCCGAGGGGCAGTGTTGACACTGAGGGCTCCAGTCCATAGCAGGGTCCCCCGACACCTGCACGCCTCACAGCTGCCCTGTCAGCCGCCTTTTCTCAGTGACCCACGACTCATGACTTGTCCCTCAGGTAAGTCATTTTCCATCTTGTGTTTTATTCATTCATTCAGCGACACTGCCGATGGCCTGCAGGGGTCTGGCCTGGGAGGTGAGTAGGGGTCTCTGCCCAAGGAAGGGTCGGGGTTCTTGCTCCAAGTGTGTGACCTCCCAGCAAGCAGCCCACCTGGGAGGATGGGGAGCAGGCCCCCTAACGCTGACGCCCTCCCCACACAAGCCAGGCAAACGGCTGGGTGCTCCCTGGGCAAAGCGGCCGGTGCAGACCAAGCCCCCAGCCTCACTTCTGCCTCCGGACCCTCCCACACAGCCACGGAGTCACCTGGCTGGACAGACACTCGTGCGTTTCCCCAAACCTCTCCCCGGCCCTCACCCGGCCAGCGCCAAGACCAGCGTGGGATCAGGGGGACTTGGGCACAGTGGGGGACAGGTGACACTTGCCTTTAGCCTAGGAATTCTGGAACTTCAGACTCTCGCCCACAGACTCTCGTCCTCGTTCCCGTCCCGCACACGAGGGCCCCGCCCCGCATCTCCCCATCC
Organism: Panthera leo; assembly: GCF_018350215.1. Taxonomy (NCBI): domain Eukaryota; kingdom Metazoa; phylum Chordata; class Mammalia; order Carnivora; family Felidae; genus Panthera; species Panthera leo. Next base: position 81,810,473 of record NC_056695.1, read on the forward strand.
TCCAGGACGTCCCCCTGGGTGACGTCAGCCTGGACAGCCGTGAGCTTGTCACCGGTTCCACCTGTCCCAACCTCCTCCTCGCCTGTGCCCTGACCTGGCGACCCTCCCCCGGGCCCGGCACGGGCCATCCCTTCCCTGAGCCCTCTCTCTCCCCACATCCCTCATCTCTGAGTCCTACTGCCCTGGACAGGCACCAACCCCCGTCACACGGCCCAGACCCCGGACCTCCAGGCCTTCCCCCAGCTCCACACGGTGGCCCGCTGGCCCTTCTGGGAACGTGGATCTGAGCCCGTGACTCGGATACACGGTCAGCTCTTGGCTGCCCACGGGTTGCAGTTCAAAGGTGTCCAGGCCCGGGTTCCCGAAATTTGGGCTCCTCAGGCTTGAACTCGGTCAATCATTGTCTCCCTTGCCCCTGACAAGTGTGCTGGCCGCGAGGCCCACCTGTCGAGCCCTCCAGAAGCTCAAGGCTTCTGGAGGCAGCGCGTGGTCTCCCAGGGAGGAGCCAGGCCCCTTGCCCAAGTGGTGAGGCCCACGCCCGCCCCCTCCTTACTCGGGGTCACTTTTCATAAACGTTCCTCAGACTTCGGCCTCGGCCAGCACAGACAAATGCATCAGCGGCTGGCAGGGAGCAAGACGGGGGAGCAACTCCTGAAACGTGTAACACAACTGCGTCCCCCCGACGGCAGAGCCCCACTGAGGGGACAACCCTCTGCTGTCACCGCCCCTGGGGCAGCGCGACCGCCATTCCCGCCAGAGTGACCCTCTGGCTCAGCGAGGCCAGCTGGAGGGGGGGGGGATGGACACCTGACAGTGTCTGAACACAAGGGTACGTGAAGCAGGCCCGGCGGACAGGAAGCAGAGACAGAACGGGAGCTGGAAAGCGAGGGCTGGGGGAGCCCGTCTGCGCCAGTGTGGACACACAGCGCCCGCGAGGCCTCTCGGGACAAGTCAACCGCCCACGACTCGTGTGTACAAAGGACGCGGAGGGCGGAACTATGGCCACATCGCCCCGTCCTCGCACAGACACCTGGAGGCACAGGGGGGACAGGGCAGGAGATGCGGGGGCCACGCCTCCCACCTGCTTATGGCAGGAATGCAGCACCTGCTCAAAAACTTAAGTTAAAAGAAAACGGAGAAGCCCCTGGCCTAATTCCCAGGCCCAGGGTCCCTGCGCCCCCTGCCCCGGGGCCGCCCCGTCCCAGCAGCCCCCTCAAGGAAGGGTAAGGAGGCCCCCGGGGAAGGAGAGCGGGCCCCTCTGGGTACCGGCACGGGACCAGGGCCAGGGCCGTCTGCCCGCTGCTCGCTCCCGGGGCCTAGAGCCTAGCGCTTAGCTCCCAAAAGTGGAAAACGAATCTGGAAACACGTGACACCGGGGGCCTGCTGCTGCCACCTGTCCCGGCGGCCCCCCCGTGTGCTGTGGGCGCAGGTGCTGCAGATTCCTGGAGCCGGAACCGGGCACTTCAGTCGGGATCTCGGTGCAGGGCCCGGGCGCCTGCGACCAAAGCCCTCCGCTGACAGGTTCCCACAGCCACGGGGAGGCGTGACTTCCTCCCCCACCTCGGGGAAAGGTCCGCTTCCCTGCAATGCCAAACTCAAGGACCTGTGGGTCCCCAGTGTGCAGATGCTGGGTGGAGGTGGCAGATACCCGGCGACGTCCCACGTAAATGTCCCTCCAGTGGAACAGGAAGAAGCAGGGGTGCCTGGGGGCTTCGGCCAGCTCGGCCCTCTCCACCAACGGTTAGCAGCACTGGCCGTGTGCAGGGCTGAGCCAGCAGTGCCCTGGGGCCCCAGGAGACGGAAGCACCCGAGGTGGGGGCCGAGGGACACGAGATACAGACCGGACGGACCGGACGAGGCACCGGCGTCCTCAGGGGGCTGGGGGCACAGGCCAGGGGGAAGGGTGGGAGAGAGACCACCCGGAGAGGTTGCGCTTCAGAGAAGCCCTCAGGTCCGGGGGAGGGGGGCTTGGCGGAATAGGGGAGGGGTCAAGGGCAAGCCTCAAGTCCACCCCCCACCCCCCACCCCCGGCTCTTCCAGCCCTGCTGCCGGACCAGCACTCTGCCAGCTGGAACAGGGTTCCTCTGCTTGCAAACACCGCCCCTCCCTCATGAGCTGGGTGTCCCCACATCACAAACGAGGCTCAGAGCGGGTGCAGGACTTGGTCCGGATCAAACGGCAAGAGGCATCTGAGCCCCAGCCTTCCCTGCAAACGCACTGACGGTTTCCAAATGTCCGTGTCTTACCTACCTCTTCCAGGTCTGCTTCCTGGGGGTCTGACCGGGCTGAGACCAGTGCAAACGAGGAGGTGGACAGGTCCCACACCCACCGGGTGAGGACGTGGGGGGGGGGGGCGGGCACAGGGCACCCACTGACCCTGCCGATGCCCTGGGCCCACACCAGACTCCCCCAGACCCCCCCCAGGAGGCCCTGGGGAAGGTGAACTCCACAAACGCCCTCCCCAGCCAGACTGCTCCAGAGCATGGGCTGTGCCTGTGACCTCTGTGAGGCTGCCAAAATCCTGAGCTCACCTCCAGGGATGACGTCCAAAGGACTACAGACAGATCCCAGCCATGAATCTGACGCAGCTCTCCTGACCAAGTATGGCGGGGGCGGGGGTGGGGGGGTGTCAGGCGACGGTCTGGAAGAATCGTGCACCATGACACCCACCACAGCTCGTTTGTCACAAAAGCCAGGGTGCCTAACCATCCGGAGGTCTGGCGACAGAACCCGCTGTCTCGACTACTCATTAAATGAGCAGATAGGGAGTTCTAGCAACAAATGGTGAAAGGCTGTTTCTTTAAAACTCATCAGCCATTCCTCACGGAAAAGAATCTAATTGAGATATGAATAAATAAAGAGCCTCAGCTGAATAAGGACTGGTTTTCAAGTCCAAAAGCAAACTTCAATTCGAGGTGCCGCAGGAAAGGCCTGCCATTAACACAGACGCGCCCCACGGCAGTGTCATTACTCAGCCGCTCTGCGGGTCCCGGCTAAGGCAACAGCAACAAAAATTGAATAAGCAGTAAACACACTGAGAAAGCAGAGTCGAAATTATCTCCGTTCGGCAGCGGCCTGGTCGTGCACCTGAAAGTGCCAGGAGTGGAGTTGACGAAGGTCAAGTGTTGGAAAATCAGCCTCTCCTTAGTCTTGTGGCCGTGCTGTTTGCGGCGGCCCCCAGGTCTCCCCACCCCGCCCGCACCTTGCTGGCAGTCCCTGAGCCCGAGCCCCGCTTCTCTGCAATTTGGGAGCTGCATTCTGCAGCCTCCCAGCCCCCAGGGTGGCCCGCCGCGTCTGGTTCTGCCAGGGAGACGACACCGCCAGAGACCGCGGAGGAGGGCCAAGAGGCAGCGGGAAGCCGGCCAGCTCACCGCCCGGAGCAGCGCCCCGGCCCTGCCACACCGCAGCGTGGGCACTCAGCCCCCAACCCAGGTGAACGAGGCGCAGAACTTTAATCCTTCTGCCACAATTTTTCCCTCTAGACCCATCTTACCGGGGGGAAAATCCTGACGTCTTGGCCAACGTGGAACACCGCCTCTCCTCTTTCCCCCCGGGGCTGCGTCCCGTGGGGGGCAGGCTGGCCGATCTGGTCTTCGCACAGCGACCAGGGCGCCCAGGCTGTACCCGGACGGCCGTCACTCCTGTCGGCGCGGGCGCACCCTGACCGTCATCCCCAGGCCACATCACATCTTGGTGGCCTGAGGCTGTCTCCAGGAGACCCGGGCCAGCTCCGGCCGGGACCACTCAGAGGTCCTGCCCCTCGGGAAACTGTCTCTGGGGTCCACCCCCCTACCCTGGCTCCTTCCAGCCCCTCTGCCTTCTCAGCCCAGGGGCATCTCTGTCTCGTCTGAGGAAGATTCCTCTCTCCCTCCCCGACTTCAAAGGGGCTTCTCTGCAGACTCCTTCTCTGTGTCTTGTCCTGTCTCAGAGACACCGGTGGCCCCGTGGGTGGTGGCTCCCAGAAACATGGAGGCCGGTGATCCAGGGGCTGCTTCAGGCATCTGCCCTCCTGACACCTGAAGCCCCCAGCCATCCTGCTTTTTATTTTAATTCTTTTAAGTTTATTTATTTTTGAAGGAGAGACACAACGTGAGTGGGGGAGGGGCAGAGAGAGGGGAAGACACAGAATCCGAAGCGGCTCCAGGCTCCGAGCTGTCAGCACAGAGCCCGACGCGGGGCTCGAACCCACAAACCACGAGATCACGACCCGAGCCGAAGTCGCCTGCTCAACCGACTGAGCCTCCCAGGCGCCCCCAGCCGTCCTGCTTCAATGAAGGCCAGGTAGGGGGTGGGCACTTCTGGAAAGAACGGCACGAAGAAAATGAAAAACATCAGGTCACCACACCAAAAATGAGCAGTTTGGTTTACAGCAAAGGGGGAAATCCCACTTACAACGCCCCCCAAAGCTACAAGTTGCCGAGCAGTAAAGACGCCAAAGAAGATACAAGTCGCAGAGGAAGAAAACGAAATCGCCAAGGGGCATATGGGGCAGTCGGCTGCGCGGTGAGACCTCAAACCGGGACCACGACCCCATCCATCCCCCGCGTCAGCCCCAAGCGGGCGAAATTCCAGTCGCCCCTCCGAGGCCCTTCTGGAAGTGGACAAGTGGATCCTAACATTCACCTGGAAGACTAAACGGTGAGGAGCAGCGACCTTCTGAAAAGAGGCGCTGCCTCAGCAGCTCTGGAACTCGCTGTGAAGCCGCCAGAAGCAAAGCGCCCGGCGGGGCCCCGACGCCAGGCGGGTCGGACCGCACGGACGCGGGTGCCGCGCGCTGTTACCAAGGTGGCACTTCACGTCAACGGGGGAAAGACGGGCTCTTCGACGGGTGGCACTGAGACACAACGGCCATTTATTTCGAAGAAGTCCTGCCACATCGTGGACCCCCCGGGGGGTCCCCGGGGGGCCTGGCTGTCTGCAGGTAGCGGCCATCGCGATAACAGCACCAGAATGTGAGGACTGTCTTCCCAAGGTCAGGGCACAGGAGGCCCTCCTAAGATCCAGAAAGCACAACAATTAGCTTGGACCACACAGAACACGAGGACGTGCACGCGAGGACGGCGAGGACACCAGGACACAGGACCGTGGGAAGGACGGCACCTAACACACGAAAGGGTCCCTAAATCTGTAAGAAAACACAAGGGCCACAACACAAGGGCCACAAGTCGTGACAAACTAGTGAGACGTTCAACCTCGCAAATGCGTTTTCCAGTGGAAATCAGGGCAAGGGTCCGTTCGGTCTCCCAGACTGACGGAAGCTCCTCGAAGAGGAGGGGCCCACGGTGAGGGGTGGGAGGAGTGGGGAGGGGACACGGCTTCCTTCCCTTCTTTGGGGGCCATCTCCTTCCACGCGGATGCTCTCCTGGCTCAGCCACCCACTTCCTGAGGCCCCTAGAGAGTCACTCGACTGCATGAGGACACGAGGACGAGGGCGGTCGCGCTGGTCACACAGGGTGCTGGTGAAAGAACGGACCCCTCGCCTTCGGGTAAGAGGCGGTTCAGGGGAGTACTATGCACACCCCGAAAGCAAAAGCTCTGTGTAGATCCGGAAGGGTGTCCTTGGCCAGTTCTTCAGAAAAACACCCCAAGGGCGCACGGGTTCACCAGCGCTGTCCACGTGCCCAGCCGGACCAAGCGCGCCCCGCAGCCGGTGGGGCTCAGCCCCACGAGGACAGCCCGTCAAGGTGGAGACCGCTCGCAGGCCCTCGGACGCGCGGGCCCAGACTTCGAGGCGGCAGCTTGGAAGCAGAGGGGAGACGACGGAGCAGGGGCTCCAGGCCATGCTGCCCCCGGAGCCCCCCGCCCCCCCCCGTCCACCTCGAATCACACAGCACGCTGAGAGCGCTGGGAGGGGCTCCCCACTTGTGTTTTGCACACTCCCCACGCAAAGATGGCCCGAAAAGTTGGTAGGAACCCCGTGTCCGGGGGAGGAGGGGGGGGGGGGCCTCGTCCTCCCGATGTGTCCGCGGCCTCCACTGCTCAGTGTCCTCGCCGGCACCAGCGTCCGGCATCTGAATCCTCAAGCTGCCGTCTTGCGGGTCACCCGCCCACGGGGCCCGGTCCCCACGCTCCCCAAAGCACCAGACCCACGCGGTGGGTAGCACACTTTACTGAGTTTGGGGAGGGGCGGGGACAGGTACATTGCAGAGCAAACTTCAAACCGAGCAGGAGACAAGTCCCCGGCTGTCTGCACCAGCAGGAAGTTGGCCCCGGTCTCCAGCGACCCCTCTCCTCTCTGGCTCACCCTGGGCTCCCAGATCCCTATCCCTCGTTCACGCCGGGGAGCCCCAGGAGGAATTCCGCTGCCAGCCCTCCGTGAAAGCACGGTTCTTGCCTGGGAGTCCAGGACCCGGGAGCGACCACGGCCTGGGTCAGCCACCGGGGGAGGAGGAAGAACTGGGCAGAGGTCGGAGCCCTGAGAAAGCCCGGAGTGGCCGCCAAGCATCACGCGGTGTGCCTGGGCCATAGGACGACCCCCGCAGCCCGGCAGGTGTGGGAGGTTGGGTTGGACTCAGGGTGCAGGGGCAAAACCGCAGACCCACCGCGGGAGCAGGAAGCGCGTGGTTCCCGAAGATTCACCTACACGTCCTCCCCTGCCGCCTCCCACCCGCAGCACCCAGTCTGTCTGGGGCATCCCACACGGGGCTTCCTCGGCCCCTGGTGGGCGGGCTGGCCTCCAGGACTCTGCCCAAGGTGGCGCCCCGCTCAGATTGGGGGCAGGGGGTGTCTGCTAAGAGGCAATTCTGGGCACGACACTGCTCCCAACAGCTCAGAGGGGAGCCGGCGCCCCCAGTCTGATCACCCCAAGGCCATGCGAAAGAGCAGGAGGAGACACAGGGGCGTGTGTCCGCTGGACACGGAGGGCCGAGGGGTGTGCACCCAGACGTGAGTGCCCATGGGCTGGGGCACCCCGAGCTGGCGTGACGTAAACGTTTCAGTGCGCACCTGCGGACGCTTCGGGAGCGTGTGGCTACGTGCGCGCGGGTGCGGGAGCAGAGCACAGCCCTCCAGACACGGGTGTGTGTTGGTGTGCGTGTTCCCACGTCTGGTATCCGCGTGCACACGCGCATGGTTCTAAGGCCTCACCCTCCTGTCCCGGCCGTGACTCTGTCCGCTCCAGCCTCCCCACAGCTGCTTCCGAGGCCCGAGGCCCCCCCCAGGCAGCCCGGCACACGCAAGCACGCACGAGCCCCCAGTCCCGGTGCCTCACGCCCTCTGCCCCGGCGTCCTCCGTCGGGACTTGTCCCCACCCCTCGGCCAGCCCCACCCCCACCCCCAGGCTCAGACCCACGTGTCTGGACCAGAAGCGACTTTATTTCTCCGGCGGAAGATGCCCTCACAGCCAGGCTGTGGGGCTGGGCCTGGCTCTGCCTGCCTTTCCCTCGGAGACCTGGGGGTCCCAGCCCCCAGCCTGCACCCCGGGGGCCCGGAGACGTCCTGCCGGCTGGGACTCAGAGCTGGTGGAGAGAGAGGGAGGCCTCGAGTCTCAGGGAGGGGGGTCAGCTGGAAGCCCTGTGGGAGGGCGAGGGCCTCAGGGCCCAGCCCAGAGGAGGGCCGGCCCCAGGCTGAGCAGCAGCCCCCCGGCCAGGGCCCAGGGGCCACCCCCCGCCCTCGGCCCCCCGTTGCACAGATCTGTCCCGCAGCAGTCCACATCGACTTGTAAGATCCCAGAGTTAATGAAGCCCATCAGATAGTCCGAGAAGAAGTGCCGCTTAACGAAGTCGCAGGACGAGGCGCACATCTTGTTCACGGAATGGTCCTTCCTGCCTGGGGCAGAGCGGGGAGAGCCTGGGGCGGGAGCCGCACCTGCGCCCTCTTCCTCCTGCCCCACACGGGACCCACCCACGCCGCCTCAACTTCACGCAGAGGGCCACGGAGAGGGCCACGGAGGGGGCCTGGGCAGGAGCGATGCCGCTCACGGTCACACAGCAAGGCAAGTGTAGCAAGTGTCCTACCCACAGACCCACACTCTTATCCACGGCCGGAGGGGCTCAGAGGACGCCCCCAACCGCCCCCTGCCGGGCCCAGGTCCGGACTCACTGCTGCTGGGGTCGGTGATCCTGACGCTGGCGCACACCGTGTCCGACGGCTGGCACTGCTTCGGGGTGCAGTGGCTCGAGTTGGTGGTCAGGGTGCAGTCCTGGCACCACAGGCCGTGAGCTGCGCAGGGCACGAGGACGCGGATGAGCAGAGGAGCTGAGGCCCAAGCTGGCCCGTGTGTGCCCCACTCCCCTGGCCACCGAGGCTGCTCCCGGGAGGACCACGCAGCTCCAGGAGGCCAAGCACCACACCCCCCTCGCCGACCAGCGGTGACCAGGCCAGACTGGCCCCCGGAGGTCAGGCCCTGGGAGAACCGCGGTGCCTTCTGGGCAATCTGCGGGGAGGCGCCGGAACTCCGGAAGCCCCTGGGCACCCTCCGAGGCCCCCCCCCCCACACACACACGTGTGCACACATGCACGCACACACCAGCCACACACACCTCACACTTATGGGGCTTTCCCGCAGGCTCCTGCACGCTCCCACACCTCCCCGCACAGTTCGGTCGGTTCCAAGCCAGGAAGGACTTGCTGGGAGGCCAGGTGGGGGCTCTGAGAAGCGATGGGGCGCACGAGGGGGCGTCCGTGCGGGACTAGCCCACGGTACAAGGGCGGGCAGGAGCCAGGAGGGCCCCGTGCGGCTGGGGCTGGGGCCGGAGCACCGTGAGTCAAAGCGACGGGCGCGAGGGCCCGGCTGGGGTCGCCGGGGTCGGGAGCGGGTGTGGACGTGACGGGCACCGTCGGAGGATGGCGGCCCCACAGCCCGGCTCTCCCGGAGACCCGGCCCAGCCCCGCGGGCCGCCCCCAGACTCACCGGGCGCAGAGCACAGCAGGGCGGCCAGCAGCACCAGGCCCAGGCCGTTCATGGCTGCAGGCGGCATGCTCCAGGCCGGCCTCGGGAAGGCGCGGGGGTTGTGGGCGGAGGTCCTCCGGGGCGCAGGCCTGGCAAGGAGACGCCTCGGTCAGGGGTCCCCGCCGCCCGCCGGACCCAAGCCCCCCCCCACCCTCCTTTTGCGGCCCCGGAGCGCAACCTCCGCCTCGAAATCCCGGGAGGGGAGGAAGGTCCGCTAGCTCGCGAAGCCCTACCCCCAGCCCATCCCCCAGAGCGTCCACCATCACAGCATCCCCTCCGGGGAGAACAGGTCCGCCGTCTCGAGCAGGGTGACAGCTCGAAATGCCCCCAACCCGCGCCGGGCACCTGTGGGGGGCGGGGGGAGGGTCGGGGGCAGCGCGTCTTCTCCCCGGGGAGCGGCAGGTGCGTCCGGAGAGAAAAGGGCAAGACAAGGTGCGAGCAGGCCGTACCTGCCCATGGGGGAGGGGCGCGCGCCACGTCCCCACCCCCACCCCTGGGCTGGGGGCCCGGGAGCCCCGGGCCGAGCCCCCGCCCCTCGCCTCCAGCGCGCACCCGGGCGCTCACCGCAGGTCGAGGCGTGGAGCGCGGGCTTCGGGTCGGGGGCGCACTCACATCCCTGGGGGGGGTCGCGGCTCCGGGGCTCCGGGAGGCGCGGGGAGCGCTGCCCTTCGGTCTCCCTGCGGACCGGAACCCGGGCGCAGCCTTGTCTTTCGGGGAACGCAGCCGCAGACGCGGACCCCGCGCGAGGGGCGGAGCGGAGCCGGGGCGGGGGCGCGCGGGGGGCGGGGGCGGCGGGAGAAGGGCGGGCTGGGCGCCCGGGGCTCTGGGCCCCGGCGGGTCTCCGTCCCGGGCCGTCCGCGCCCCTCGACAGCCAGCGCCCGGCCCGCGCGTCCGCCCCCTCCGGTGCCGGCTCCCTCCGCGGCTGTCCCGCGCGCCCCTCCCCCGGCGCGGGCGAGAGCCCTTCCCCCTCCGCTTGGCGGAGATCCCCTCGAAATTTCTCGGAAGAACGTTTACTGCGAAAGGAAGCGAGCGAAACGCACAAAGACGCAGGGACGGAGGCGGGTAACAGCGGAGGTGATTCGCTCAGGCCCTCGTTCGCAGACTCCCAGCGAAGGGGCCTTCCCCAGGCCAGCCGTCCAAGCTTCGATGGTTTGCGGGTGCGCACCCCCGCCCCGCCCGGACCGGGAGCAGCCGTGACCACCCCCACCCGCCGCCACATCCACATCCGAGGCGCCAGTCCCAAATGCTGCTCTCGGCATTCAATGCCCTCCGCCGCCTGCTTGGCCCGTTTCTCAGCTTTGTCCCTCGCCTTCCCGCCGCACAAAGCTTTTGAGTGCTGTGTCTTCGCACCCGCTGCCCCCTGTGCCTGGAATCATCGCTGCTGAGCGCCGAGCGAGCCCCAGCTCCTGTGCACGTGTTGGGGGTTGTTTCTTTCAGTCTGCCTTCGTTTGGCCGGGAAAATATTTGTGGAGTTCCCACGGTTGGCCTAGTGCTGAGCACTGTGAGAAGAGCTCCGCCCTCCCCACCCCCCACCCCCGCCCGATCTTACCTCAGACAAACGATTATCACTAATATCCCCTTGTGAGCTGTGCCGCTGATCACATGGACCCAGCACATAGTATGTGCTCTGTGCAAACCCGTGTGTTCTGTCGTGACAGCTTCACACCCTCCCTGCGAGTGCTGTTGGCGTCCCCACCTTACAGTGAGCAAACGGAAGCACAGACAGGTTGAGCTCCCCGCCCAAGGTCACACAGTGACAGGTGACAGAGCGAGTGTTGGAACCCTAGAGCCTGTACACCTTAACCCCGCCCCGGGCTGGAGGAATGAAGGGGAAGGAGATAGACAGGCAACTCCAACTTGGGGACTGGGGCTCCCACACCTTCAATTCAAATATGAGTTCAGGGGCGCCTGGGTGGCTCAGTCCGTTAACCATCCGACTCCAGCTCAGGTCATGATCTCATGGTTTGTGAGTTCGGGCCCTGCGCTGACAGCTGGGAGCCTGGAGCCTGCTTTGGGTTCTGTGTCTCCCCCCTCTGCCCCTCTCCCACTTGCACTATCTGTCTCTCCAAAATAAAAATAAACATTAGATATATGTGAGTTCAAAGTCAAAAAATCAGCAAACATCCAAAGAAAATGGGCCTCCAAAGACACGGAAGAAGCGATGAGGAGATACGGATGTAAATCTCCACAAACCTTCTAAACTGAAAGTGTGCGATACAGAATACAAGATTCGTTTGTGTGGTAGGTTGAAGTTAGATTGTAGGAAAGAACAAGGCAGTGCCAGAACTGTGCTTTGTTGGAGAGGGGAACCTCTAGAAATGAAAAGTGCTCACTGAAATTAGCAGGTCATCAGAAACTTTGAAAGATTTAGGCTAAATGAAAACAAAGTCGTTTAAAAACACGTATGATATGGCTTCATTTACATGAGATGTCCGAAATAGCAAAATCCAAAAAAGAGAGAGTCAATCCGTGGTCGCCTCCAGCTGGGAGGAAGAAGGAATGAGGACTTCTTGCTAGTGGTCAAGGCGTTCTTTCAAGCGATGAAAACATTCTAAAAATAGAGACTATCCTGGCATAACACTGTGAGTGGACTAAAAAACCACTGGATTAAAAACCTTAAAAGGGTGAACTTTATAGTGTGTGAGTCATATTTCAACAAAGCTGTTGCAAAAAAAAACAGCAAATGCATTAGGCAGCACATTAGATACAACTGAAGAAGGAATTTGCAAACTGGAATTTAAATCTATAGAAATTATCGAGACTGCGGTGCAAGGGATAAGGGGACAGAAACTAGAAAAGAGAGGTTGAGACACACAGCATACACCGTGCTGAGAGCCGAGAGACGTGTGGCCAAAGTCCCAAAGGAAAGACAGCCAGTATTCGAAGAGATTACGCCTCAGAACTGGTGACAGGCAAGCATTTACAGAGAAGCGCGATGTATGCTAAATGGAATAAACAAAAAGAAAATTCACACCTAGGTACAGCAGAGTGAAATCACAGACCACCAACGGCAAGAGATCTTTAAAACAGCCAAAAGATGGGGCACCTGGGTGGCTCAGTTGGTTAAGCATCTGACTTCAGCTCAGGTCGTGATCTCACAGTTGCTGAGTTCGAGCCCCACGTCGGGCTCCGCGCTGACAGCTCGGATCCCGGAGCCTGCTTCTGATTCTGTGTCTCCCTCTCTCTCTACCCCTCCCCCGCCCGCGCTCTCTGTCTTTCAAAAATAAATAAACATTAAAAAAAATTTTAATAAAATAACCTAAAGGAAAGCGATATCAGCACTAAAGAAACAGCAGGTAAACTGACAGCAGAAATGGATGCCCAGACTGTGAAGTAAGTGTCTTCAAAGTGCTCAGAGGAAAGTACCTGCCAGCTAAGAATTTTCTACACCGTTTTCTGCCGGAAGCCAAGCTATCCAAGGAGCCTGATGGCAGGGCCCGGGCGGTGGACGGATCGGGGCTGCATGGCGGCCCGCCAGAAGGGAAGCTTCTTGTACTCCTGCTTTTATGTAATTTGGCCTTAGCGTTGGTCGGGGCAGCCCCCCTACCAATGAAAGTGCCTGGGGATTTGTCGGTTGGCATTGCCCACGACAGGCCCCCCGGGAGAAGAACCACTGGGGAAAGAAATAAGATTCCGCAGGGCAATCATGCGGCCCTGCATCCAGCCCTTGCCACCCCGTATAAAGACTCCTCTACCCAAAGGAAGGATGGGCCCATATATTTCCCAGCCGAGGAGGGGGACGAATGGCTTTGAAATCCCCACTCCGGCAACAAAGGAATGTACCTATGGATACAAGTTACTCCAACCCCTAGGCCCGCTTGGCCCCCAGGAGGCATTCCAGATGATAACCGGACCTGGTGGGTTAAGGTACAGAATGGTTCCTTAGTTCCCAGGTAAACACTGTCTCTCTGGGAGCGCATAAGGCGCATAAGGCGTGGGCTTCCAGGGCCCTCCTGGCTCCCTCCCGGCTCCCTCCCGGCACCCAGACCAAAGGAACCTTTTGTTCCTTGTGCCGCAATGTTTCAAAGGAACCATTAAGAAGTCACGTCCCTGTAAACGTTCCACTTGAGGTGTTGAGAGCTGGATGACCTTGAAAGGGCAAGAGGGAATGTTACAAGAAAATAACTATGTTGTTCCTTAATGGGTGATTACACAAAAGAACGTTTTTAGAATTAGGTAATGCCGAGAAACATAGATAATGCACGCCACAAGAAAATTGCTAACAAATATAAGGCCACGCTTGCCGCAATAAAGCGACCAGTCGAACCCCTGCCGTTGTCCGTGTCCCTTTGTTATTTTCGCCGACGCCGTTCATCCTTCGGGAACCCCCGGACCTGCTGGGGCGGGACCTCGGCAGTTTTCCAAAAATAAGCACACGATAAATTTTTCAGATGAGAAGTTTGCACGTAAATGTTTTCTGACAACACTTGGGAGGAGTTGTGAGGGTTTACCGCTAGCGGCCTTTCATTAAAGGAACTTTTGGAGAATGCACTTCAGAAGGAAAAGGTATTCCAGAAGGAAGGGCTAGACTCGAGAAGGAAGCGTGCGGGAAGAAACTGGCTTCCGGGAGGGAAATGGAAGCTGGGGTCGTCACCTGAGGTGGGAAGAATGTCTGATACGTGAAGTTTGAAAAGACTGAACCCGAGGACAAGGCACGTGCAACGGACGGGGTGACTGAGTCAGAGGGTCCTGAGACCCGTGCGCGGTTTGAGAGGCAGCGCGGGACACGGACTTTAGACAGTGCTCGGACGATAAGGGTGCAGGAGAAAGCCTCCAGGTAACCAGTGGAAGGGCCAGGGGGCAGCGCCTCACGTGGGAAGGGAAAGAACGTCCGTGTGTCACAGCACCCAGATATTTAGTCAGACGGTGTCCTGGTGGTTTCTGTGAGGATGTCTGTAGGTGAGGTTAACACGTACGTCAGCAGGGGCGCCTGGGTGGCTCAGTCAGTTGAGCGTCTGACTCAGCTCAGGTCATGATCTCGCTGTTCATGACGCATCAGGCTCACTGCCGTCAGCACAGAGCCCACTTGGGACTCTCTGTCTCCCTCTCTCTGCCCCTCCCCCACTCATGCTCTCTCTGTCTCTCTCTCTCTCAAAAATAAATCAACATTAAAAAAAAAAAAAGCATTTACATCAGAAGACTTTGAATGAAGCACATTGCTCTCCATGGTGTGGGTGGGCCTCATCCAATCAGTTGAAGGCCTGAATAGAACAAAAACTGACTCCCTCTGAGCAAAAGGAACTCGTGCCAGCAGACAGCCTTTGAACCTGAACTGGAACATTGGCTCTTACTGACTCTTCTGCCCGTTGGCGTGCCCTGTGGGTTCTGGGCTTGCCAGACTCCAAAATCGCACGAGCCAATTCCTTACAACGACTCTATGTAACTCTACACGTCCCATTGGTTCTGCTTCTCTGGAGAACCCGGCCCGTCACAGGGAATGACTTACACCTGGTCAGCGAGGGCTGCTGGAGCTCGAAGCCCGCTGCCATCTCTGTCCCTGTCCCCCACTCTCCCAGACTTCCCGCCAACATCATAGGGAAATGCAGGGGGAAGGGGCCGAGGCAGGCACACACATCGTTAGTCGACGTTTCCGAAGATCCCCGTGGCTGCTGAGTGGAGAATGACCTGGAAGTTTCCAGAATGGAATGGGGCCGGGGCGGGGGGGGAGGGGGAGGGGGAGTGAGGAGGACAGCGGCTCAGACCAGGGGTGGCAGTAGAAATGGGGCAGGTGGATGGGTTCGCGAGAGTTGGCCACGTGTGCCCAGGATGCCCACCTCCGGGGCTCTGGCTCGGGAAGCGGGTGGACCCAGGGCAGGACGGTGAGCACGTTGGCCATGAGAGGCATTAAAGCCTTTTCGTTGGTTGGGGACGCCTGGACGGCACCAACGGCGGGTCGCAAGTGCCTGCGGGGCTCAGCACAGGGTCTGGGCTGGAGACGCACGTGTGGTCTGGGTCAGCACAGAGGGAACAGGTGGGGTCTCCAGGCGAGAAAGTGCAGAGACAGCAAGGCCAGCTGAGGGTCCAGCCCAAGCAGCGAAGGTGCAAACAGGTCCTGTCACTGGGAGACGAGTGCCTCGCAGGATGTCACCGTTGCCTGAGTCCAGGAGCTGTCCATCTGTCTGTCCATCTGTCTGTGTGTCATCCTCTTGACACCTAGGCCCACTTTGGCTCAAGTCCCAGCAAGGGTTCACACAGAGGCCCTTCCCTTCTCTGGTCCCTCTGAGCCACCCGTCCCCAGGCTACACCCGTCCCCAGGCTACACCGCCTCCAATTCCCCGGAACCTCCCGGGCCCCAGCCGTGCCCACGGGACTCCCCGGCAAAGCCCCAGTGCTCTCCCAGCTTGGGGAGACTCCTCTCCCCCACCCTTGCCTAGGTCTGAGCACACGTCCCGGGCAGGGGCAGCTGTCAGCTGTCACCTGGGGCGGCGCACTCCTTCCAGGCCAGCGTCCTGGGGGCGTTTCTGCCACCAGCATTGAGCACCTGTGCTGTTCCCGCCTGCCACCTTCCTCTCCACCTTCCCTGTGCCAATGTCCAGGCATCAAAGGAACATTCCTGCAGAGGAGGTTGCACCAGGTCAAGCCACAGCCTCAGAGGAGCCCGTGCTCCCCGACGCTTTGCTTCTCCAGCCTCTGCTCACGGGCTCCCTCCGCCTGTAACACCCATCCCGACACCTCCCTCCCTCCCAGCCTGCACTTCCTTTTTGCAGTCAGCAGTCTGGACCCTTCCCCCAAGCCGGCCTTTTGGTGGCCCTGGACCCAGAACGAAGGTCAGATCTTAGTTCCTCCCACCTCCTCCCCTGAATGCACTGCGTCTCTGGGAGCCCGCCGTCGCCCCCCACCCAGCACGGGCAGCTACGCGACCCCGGCCACCGCTCCAGGGCTCCGTGGCCATCATGCCTGCATCATCTGCCTTTGCCCGAGACCACCTCTCAGCATGCAGGGTCCCCTTCGAGACACCTGAGCCTTCTCGAAGCTCAAGTCGGCTCCGAAGAACCCCTTCCCAGCGGTGTTAGAAGCCCGGAGAGCAGCTGCAAGGAGCCTGAGCACAGCGCCCGGCCCGGGGTCCAGGCTGGGGGGGCTCCCGCTGCAGGGAGCACTCAGGGCTCCTCACCCCCCAGCCGCCGGCGCTCGTGCACACGCTCCACACACTCACCCCGCGTGCACACTAACGTGCACACACACGTTCACACATAGGCACACTCACACCGTCACAGATCCACGCTCACACTAAATCCACACCCACACGAATGCACTTCCTCTGCCACACCCGCACGCTCGCACACACTTACACGCTCACTCACACACTCACTGAGACCTCAGTCCCAGCAGGTCAGCAGCTCCTGAAGCGCACAGGGCTCTGCTCTGTGCTCTCGACGGCATGTCGTGTGTGACCGTAGCCGGCTCGTCCAGGGCCTCTTTCCAGGAAGCAGAAAGAACAGCACAGTGGTGACATCCAGCCTCTGGGGGAAGACAGGAGACGCCATGCTCGGGGGGGGGGGGGGGGGGGGGGGGGATGGTCTGGGCCTGCTGTGTGACCTCCTGAGCCTCGGTCCCTCGCCTGTAGAATAGGGGGTGCTAGCCACCTGTGAAAGCATTGTGGGGAGCACACACAATGCCACCACTTGCTCACTGGGCGTCTGGCCCAGCGTCTGGCAGGGCACCACCGCGGCACAGTCATCCATTCCTGCCACCAGCCAAAGAGACAGCCGAGCCCTACCCCGGGGAGGGAGGCAGCAGGGGAGAGCCGGCAAACAGAAAGGCGGCTGTGGGGTGATGTGAGCTGTCATGAGAGGAGCTGGGGGGCGTGGACGGGGCCTTGGAAGGAGACAGCGAGCCAAGGCCTGGAAGACGAGGCTGGCGCAAGCCCCAAGTCCCAGAGACGGGACGGAGCAGGGGTGATTGGGAGAGGAGCCAAGTGATGTAAGAGGGGAGGAGGGAGGAAGAGGGAGGATAGAGAAGAGGAAAGGGGTGGAGGAGGAGGGAGGAAGGGAAGGGGAGGAGGAAGAGGGAGGAGCGGGGGTGGGCAGAGGAGGGGGGAGGAGGAGGAGATGGGAGGGGGAAGGGTCTCTGCCAGGCCTGGGGCAAGGCGGCCAGCCCCCAACATCTGGAACCTGCGGTGTGGTGGGTGGGCTCTCAGAACCCCTGGGACACCCCTGCTACCCTCCCCTGAGCCTGGGCTGGACTTAGCCGTTTGCCTGTGGTGAAGAGAGAGGGCGGAGGGATGGTGTCCCTGAGACAAGGTCATAAAAAGAACAGCTTCTGAGGCAGGCTCAGGCTCTCTCCCGCTCACCCTCGGGGAATCCGGCTTCCCCGCCTGTGGAGGGGGTGAGTCCTGCCTGCCGACAGCCACTCGAGGGGGCTTGAAGTGGGTCCCCCACCCAGGCCTCCCTCAGATGAGACCACAGCCCCGGACGACAGCTTGACCCCAGCTTCCTCAGGGACCCCAACGTAGAGGTGACGCCTGCATTGCGAGCCCACGGGACACCGGGAGAGCACAAACCGTGTTGCCTCAAGCCCCTAAGTTTTGGAGTAATTTATGCAACAAAAGATCACGCAAGTGGGCGGGGCCTGACTTGGGCCTGGTGAGGGGGTGGGGGAACAGATGTCAGATGTCTTGAAGACTAAAGTCCTAGGCGTCCGGCCCCAGCCTCTGGGGAGTGCGGTTCTGGGCCTGCTCCTCAGAGAGCGGAGACTGCGCTCTCCCCATGTTGGGTGGGCTTGGTTGCCAGGGAGATGGTGATTCCTAACCCAGTTTCCAAGCTACTCGGCTTCCTTCCTATGCATGTAGGTCAGTTTCACCCTATCAGGATTTTGCAAACAAAGAGTAACAATCAGTCACGATTAGCAGGAGAAAGGACTTTCTTTCCAGCAGCCAGAGCAGAGCAAGTCCCTGTGTGTCCCTGGCCCTGCAGTCTGCACAGGTCCTGCAAGGAGCCTCATCTCCCTCCTCCGGACCTGCCCTGGCGCAGACACCCAGACCCCGGTGAGGGAGCATGGAGACCTCGCTCTGCCCAGGGGCACAGTGACAAGTCCCTGAGCGCTAAACCGACAGGAACCCTCATCCCACGCTGTGCTCAGGCCCTGGATGACTGGCCGGTGGGCCAGTCCCAGAGCAGAGCCAGCGCTCAGGTGGTCAGAACCAGGGACAGCGTCAAAAGCCACCGCACTCAGCCCTAAGCCCGGCCGAAGCAGCAGAGAGGACAGGACCCCGGATCAGGCCCTGGCAGCAGGGGGCCGAGGACGGGGTCCTGCCCGAGATGTGCTCCCAGAGCTCCCAGCCTTGTCTTTCGGCCGATACTGTCAGAACCCTCCGAGCCGTCCAAGACTACGGATGCGGCCGCGGGCCAGAGCTACAGAGGAGTTTTCCCAAAGACTGCCCTGCGTGCTCACAGGGCCAGCCTCTCAGCCAAGGGTTGACGGGGACGCTGTGTCAAACCTTTCCTGAAAAGCCGCCGAACTCAGAGAGGGAGAAAGCTTCTGACCCCCAAGAAGCCCCCAGAATAGTGGGAGGCAGGGTGTACGTGGGCTGAATGGTGGCCACAAAGAGACGCTCAAGTTCTAACCACCAGAACCCGTGAATGCGACCTTGTTTGGCAAAAAGGTCTTTGTGGATGAGATGGAGTTAAGGATGTCGAGATGAGGTCATCCTGGATTTGGGGTGGGCCCTAGACCCAACATCTGGAGATCTTAGATGAGAAAAGAAAGACGCGAGGCACAAAGGCACGGGGAAAGGTCACGCGGCAACGGAGGCCGACCCTGGGTGTGGCCACAGGCCACCGACCTCCTGGAGCCACCAGATGCCGGAAGGGGCCGGAAGGACCCTCCCCTAGAGACTTTTTATTGTTTTCAGCCACCAAGTTTGTGATTTGCTGCAGGAAACAAACACAGGGTGTCATAGGCGCTGTGAGAGGGAAGTGCCCCCAGCCCTGGCCAGCTGCCTGCGTGCAAGAAGCCGGAGGGCCTCCTGTGCTCTGAGGACCCAGGGACGCGTCCTGGGCCCGGCAGACTCAGTCACACCCAGACCCACCTGCAGAGCCCAGGGGCCTGGGAAGGAGGGGCAGGCAGCGGGGCCTCCAAGCTACATTCATTTATTTTTTGAGAGACATAGAGAGACAGAGCACAAGTTGGGGAGGGGCAGAGAGACTGGGAGACACAGAATCCGAAGCAGGATCCAAGCTCCGAGCTGTCAGCACAGAGCCCGACGCGGGGCTCGAACTCATGGACTGCGAGATCATGACCTGAGTCAAAGTAGGACGCTCAACCGACTGAGCCACCCAGACGCCCCTATGGGGCCTCCAAGTTAGACAGGAGCAGGGGTCCACCTTAGGGGCAGAGCAGGAAGGGGACAGTCTGTCATTGGGAAGGGGCTCCCCCCAGGCCCAGCAGGACGTGGACAGGATAGAGGCCCCGTGTGTGGCTACAGCCCCCCCCCCCACAGGACACCCCCCCAGGGGCAAGATGCCACCAGATCAGGGGCTAATACCACCCCCTCCACGGAACCAGCACCCACCTTACACGGAAGGGAGAGGGTGGGGCGGCTCTCAGCCCCACCCACAGCTCCTCTTCCCCCACCTCCGCCCCACTGGGGGGCTCAGGCTACCCTACCCTGTCCCGGCTTTACCTCCCCGACTTCCCCACAGGGCCCACGGGGCCTGGCCTCCTCCTGCCTTTTCCCCTCAAGGGGGGGGGCTGAGAGTCCCCTCTTCCATTCGTGAGTCCCCTCCCCCCACCCCCCACCCCGCACCACAGGGATGCGACCCCTTCCTGCCTGGATTGGGAACCAAGGAGAGAGGCCTGTGAAGAGGAGCGCGTCCCCTCCACTCCACTGCCCTGCCCTCCACGCATGAACCCAGCACAGGCTGTAAGGCCGAGGCCCCCCTGAAGCTCCTGGTGGGTGTCCCTGTCGGCAGAGGGGCAACTGATGTTGGGGATTCCTGTTTCCTGAAGGAGGTGGCCCGGGGGGTGTCTCATCGCTGTGAGGGCCCGAGATGCCCTCAGTAGACACCAGACAAACACACGCTCACGCACACACGAATACAAACACACATACACGTAAACACACGTAAAAATGCACACACACAACCACACACATGCAAACACACACATATGCACACACATGCACACACGCAGACACAAACACCTGTATATGCACACACGTCCACACACGCACATGTGCAGACACAAACACACGCGTGTGCACACACATACACACACAGCAAAGACCAGAAAAAACAGCATCTGTGGGGAAGAGCCCCAGGTGGGGGAAGGCCCAAGGGGCCCCAGCAGAAAGAGAGACACAAGAGGGCAGGGGTCAGGCCCTGGAGAGGACACCAAGCCAGTCCATCTGCCAGCAGGGCCAGCAATATTCTGGGAGCTCTCTGACCATCCATTGTCCTCCCCAGGCCCCACCTGGCCCCGGCCGAACCGTCTCTCACCCGGACCCCCACCAGGGTGTCACCCGGGCTCCTTGCGCCCACTCCCACCCACCCCAACCCATTCTCCAGAGGAGGTCAGAGCGGCTATCACAAACTCAGTGTCCAAATGCTTTAGGGGCTTCTGATTGTTCTCAAGATAAAGTCCAAAGCCCTCTGTGACCCCTGGCCCCTCCCACCTCTTCTGTCACCGCCTCAGCTCCAACCGCTGTCCTTTTTGTCCTTTCAGCTCCCGTACTTGCCAGATTCCTGCCTCAGGACCTTCGCATACGCCGCTCACCGAGGCTGGAGCCATTTAGCCCCTTCTCCTGCAACTGGCCAAGTCCTATTCAGCTCTGAGGTCCTGTGTTCAATGTCACCTCCCCAGGGAAGCCCCCCACACCGCTCCTCAAGCTGTGTGCTCTCACAGCATCTCCAGTGACTGTCTTCTGTAGAACCAACCACAAGCCACCATATTCAACAAGTGTCTGGGGCCCTGCTTGCTTGGCAGCAGTCTCCATTGGACCTCCCCGCCCTGAGGATGTCTCCCTTGTTCACACTGTTCTCCCCACACCCAGGTGTCAGTGCTCAGACCCGCTCATCGCTGAGTGGAGGCGTGTGTGCTAACGGCAGTGGCCGGGACACGGCAGCCAGTGTACATGAAGCATGAGTGGGAGGCATCCTGGGGCTCATAACGGTGGGGGGTTGAAACGTGTGACCGGTAGCCCTTAGTTATTTACACGGACTCCTCTCCAGCCTTGGATGGTTCTCCCACACCCGGCCCAGCCCTCTCCACCTTTCCCGCACTCCACCTGAGGGTCTCTTCTTGACCAAGCTCAAAAGCCACCTCCACCAGGAAGCTCTCCCTGGTGGATCCCACCAACTACTGCCTCCTCATGAGGCGTCCTTGACGCAGCCTTACCTCCTTTCCTGTTTCCGCGTGCCTGCCACCTCTCTGTCCCCAGCTCCCAGCTCAAGGTCCCACACAGCGGGTTCCACCGAACATGTATGTGTGTATCTGCCCCCATGCCCCCAACCACACCTAAGCTTCTGGCAGCAAGGCCCCTGGCTCTTCGTCCAGCCCTCTCCCCGGGTAGCCCGTGGTCCAGTGCTCCCTCAGTGCCGTCTTTGCTGGGGCCAGATCTCGGGGTTCAAGGGCATCTATGAGACACCTATGCTTCCTGGACTCGGGTCCCAGGCCCCAGAAAGGGAACGTGTGGATGGTTGCATTGACTCTCAGATCAGGCTCCAGCACAACAGCCTGGTCTGGACCAGGGCCCAGCCCACCCCCCCCCCCCGGGGTCCCCACCCCAGCCCCACCCCGGGATCCAGCTGGTGCCAGGGAAGGTGAGCCCCTCAGCCCATCCTGTGGGCGAACACCCCAAGTCACATGTGTGCACCCCACGCAGACACTCCGGGGAGTCCCGTGCACCCGTCTCGCCGTTAGGCGGTGTCCTCTTACGTGCGCCTTCAGGAGGTGCTGTCTACGGCCGCCCCGGGGACAGTAGCTAATGTGACCGAGCATCAGACTTCACAAACCACGTTGAATCCTGGGATAAAGCACAAATAAAGAGAGCACCCCAAATAGAGGAAGGAAACCCGGCCCACACCCTAACCACAACTCACGCCCTCACAAAAAAATAAGCAAATGAAAACAACCCAAAGTGCTTTGCTTGTGGCTGCTGTGGTCCTGATGTCTTCCGGAAGCGAAGCCCCTTGGCCGTAGGAGGGTCGGCCGAGGAGGCTGTTATTTCCGCACCGGTGACAGAGGCGAGCAGACCACGTGCTGGGAGAGCAGGGTCCTCAGCACACTGAGTCCTGTGCCCTCTGTGCCCAGGGTTCCGGCGGCCTCCCTCGCAAACAACCGCAGGTAAGAATAGAGGGGCCTACGGTACCTCGGGCTGGGGTCCAGACCACACGGCGAAGCAAACGTCGCCGCGAAGCGAGTCAAGTGAAAGTTTGGCTTCCCCGTGGCTATAAAAGTCACGTTCACACTACACTGTTGTCTATTAAGCGTGCAACAGCTTTGTGTCTAGAAAACAATGTACGTACCTTCATTAAAAATACTCCCTTGCTACACTTCAGCTCAGGTCATGATCTCGCGGTTCATGGGATCCAGCCCCGCGTCGGGCTCTGTGCTGACAGCTCGGAGCCTGGAGCCTGCTCCAGATTCTGTGTCTCCCTCTCTCTCTGCCCCTCCCCTGCTTGTGTTCTCTCTCTCTCTCTCTCTCTCTCTCTCTCTCTCTCTCAAAAATAAATAAACATTGGGGCGCCTGGGTGGCGCAGTCGGTTAAGCGTCCGACTTCAGCCAGGTCACGATCTCACGGTCCGTGAGTTCGAGCCCCGCGTCAGGCTCTGGGCTGATGGCTCGGAGCCTGGAGCCTGTTTCCGATTCTGTGTCTCCCTCTCTCTCTGCCCCTCCCCCGTTCATGCTCTGTCTCTCTCTGTCCCAAAATAAATAAAAAACGTTGAAAAAAAAAAAAAAAAAAAAAAATAAATAAATAAATAAACATTAAAAAAAAATTTTTTAGGGGCGCCTGGGTGGCTCAGTCGGTTGAGTGTCCGACTTCAGCTCAGGTCACGATCTCGCGATCTCACAGTCCGTGAGTTCGAGCCCCGCGTCGGGCTCTGGGCTGATGGCTCAGAGCCTGGAGCCTGCTTCTGATTCTGCGTCTCCCTCTCTCTCTGCTCCTCCCCCGTTCATGCTCTGTCTCTCTCTCTATCTCAAAAATAAATAAACGTCAAAAAAAAATTTTTTTTTTTTAATTTTTTTTAAATACCCTCTTGCTAGGGGCGCCTGGGTGGCTCAGCCAGTTAAGGGTCCAACTCTGGATTTCGGCTCAGATCATGACCTCATGGTTCGTGAGATCCAGCCCTGCATCGGATCCAAGAGCCTGCTTGGGTTTCTCTCTCTCTCCCTCTCTCTCTCTATCTCTCTCCCCCTCTCCCTCTCCCTCTCTCTGCCCCTCCCCCACTCAAGCCCCCCCCCACAGATAAATAAATTAACATTAAAAAAAATATTCTCTTGCTAAAAATCGCTAGCCGTCATCTGAGCTTTCAGCCAGTGCTTCTCTCTGCTGGCCGAGGGTCTGCCCGAGGCCGAAGGTTGCTGGCTGGTCCTCGTGGCGGCTACTGAAGCCGGGGCGGCGGTGGCCAGTTTCAAAACAAGACGACAGCGTGAAGTTTGCTATGGCCGCGGACACTTCGTTTCACGAGCGATTTCTCTGGAGCAGGTGATGGTGTCTGACAGCATTTTACCCACAGAACTTCCTTCCCAAGTGGGGACCGTCCTCCAAGCCCTGCCGCTGCCTTACCAACTAGGGTTCTGGAATATTCTAAATCCTCTGTTGTCCTTCCGACAATCTCCACGGCATCCTTGCCAGGAGGAGCTTCCATCCCCAGAAAGCACGTTCTCTGCTCCTCCCCGAGCAGCACCTCCTCGCCCGTCAGCTTTATCCTGAGATGACAGCAGTTCGGTCCCGTCTTCAGACTCCACTCCTGATCCGGGCCCTCTGGTCCCCACCGCCTCCGCGGGGCCGTCCTCCGCGGCCGTCCTGAGCCCCTCAAAGTCCTCCACGAGGGTCGGAGCCACTTCTTCCAAACTGCTGTCGGTGTTAACGTTTCAGCCTCTTCCCACGATATCACAGGGGTCCTTCGTGGCATCTAGAGCAGTGACTGCTTTCCAGAAGGTTGTCAACTTTGCGCGGATCCGTCCGAGGACTCCCTGTCTATGGGAGCTATATCCTTTTTCTTTTTTAATTAAATGTTTTTTTTTTAAAAAAACATACGTATTTATTTTTTGGGAGAGCGCAAGCGGGGGAGGGTCAGAGCGAGGGGGACAGAGGATCTGCGGCAGGCTCTGTGCTGGCAGATGTGGGGAGCCGACATGGGGCTTGAAATCACCAACCGCGAGGTCACGACCCAAGCCAAAGTCGGACACGCAACTGACTGAGCCCCCCAGGTGCCCCGAAGCTGTATCCTTACAAAATGTATTTCCTAAGTAAGAAGACTCGCAAGTCAAAAGTTAACTCCTGATTCGTGGGCCGCAGAACGGATGCTGTGCTAGCAGCACGAACACCACACAAATCTCCGCGTCCATCCCTAGCGGGGCTCTGGGGTGACCAGGCGCCTTGTCAGGAGCAGCAGGACTTTGAAAGAATCTTTGTTTTCTGAGCAGAAGGCCTCGAGGGTGGGCTTCAAATACCCAGTCAAGCGTGTCGTGGACAGATGCCCGCCAGCCGGGCTCTGTGGTCCCACCGCCGGGGCACAGGAGGAGGACACCTAGCACCACTCCTCGGGCCCTCATTCCAGCACGGTCACTGGGCACCGGCTCCCTCTTGAAGTCACCAGCCGCGTCGGCCCCTCCCAAGAGAGCCAGCCCGTGCTCCGGGGCTGTCAAGGCAGGCGCCGACTTCTCTCGGCTGCGGAGGTCCGGGCCGGCGTCTCCCTCCAGGACCGGGCCGTCTCATCCACACCGAAAACCTGCTGCTTAGTGCAGCCGCCTTCGCTGACTATCTGAGTTCGATCTTCTGGAAAACTGGCTGCTTCGTCCCGCACTTGTAGGTTGTGGAGACGGCTTCTTTCCTGAACCCTCCGGAACCAGCCTCTGCTGGCTTACAGCTCTCCTCCCTCGGCTCCCTCGCCTCCCCCAGCCGTCGTGGAACGGACGAGAGGGAGGGCCCTGCTCCGGGCCAGGCCTTGGCTTAAGACAACGTCGTGTCTGATCTGATCTCCCATCCGACCACCCGGCTTTCTCCGCATCGGCAACGAGGCTGTTTTCCTTCCTTATCATCCACGCGTTCACGGGAGAACCACCTGTACTTTCCTTCAAGAGTGGCTCCTTTGAGCTCACAACTGGGCGAACCCTTTGGTGCAAGAGGCCTCGCTTTCAGCCTGTCTCGGGCTTTGACGCCTTCTCACTGAGCTTAATCACTTCCAGCTTTTGATTTGAAAGTGAGAGAGATGTTGATGAGGTCCCCAATAGCTCATTTTTGCTTTTAATTCCCTTGCCTTTGGAGACGTGTCAAGCAAGACATTATTGCTGCCGAGGTCAAAGAGGTTGTTGCCTATTTTCTCCTCTAGGGTTTTGATGGCTTCCTGTCTCACATTTAGGCGTTTCATCCATGTTGAGTTTATTTTTGTGTCCGGTGTAAGGAAGTGGTCCAGGTTCTTTCTTCTGCGCGTCGCTGTCCAGTTTTCAAGCACCACTTGCTGAAGAGACTGTCTTTATTCCACTGGATATCCTCCCCTGCTTTGTCGAAGATTAGTTGGCGATGCATTTGTGGGTCCATTTCTTGGTTCTCCATCTATTCCATTGGTCTGTGTGTCTCTTTTTGTGCCAGTACCATACTGTCTTGATGCTTACAGCTTTGTAGTAGAGGCCAAAGTGTGGGATTGTGATGCCTCCCACTTTGGTTTTCTTTTTCAACATTACTTTAGCTATTCAGGGACTTTTGTGGTCCCATACAAATTTTAGGATTGTTTGTTCCAGCTTTGAGAAGAATGCCGGTGCATTTTTTATTGGGATTGCATTGAATGTGTAGATTGCTTTGGATAGTGTTGACATTTTAACAATATCCATTCTTCCAAAACATGAGCATGGAATGTTTTTTTCCACTTCTTTGTGTCTTCTTCAGTTTCCTTCAGAAACAATCAACAAAACTAAAAAGCAACCGATGGAATAGGAAAAGATATTTGCAAGTGACATATCAGATAAGGAGTTCGTATCCAAAATCTATAAAGAACTTACCAAACTCATCGCCCGAAAAACAAATAATCCAGTGAAGAAATGGGCAGAAGACATGAATAGACACTTCTCCGAAGAAGACATCCAGATGGCAAATGGACACATGAAAAGATCCTCAGCATCACTCATCATCAGGGAAATACAAATCAAAACCACATTGAGATACCACCTCACACCTGTCGGAATGGCTAAAATTAACAACTCAGGAAACAACAGACGTTGGCGAGGATGTGGAGAAACGGGAAACCTCTTGCACTGCTGGTGGGAATGCAAACTGCTGCAGCCGCTCTGGAAAACAGTGTGGAGGGTCCTCAAAAAATTAAAAATAGACCTACCTTATGACCCAGCAGTAGCACTGCTAGGAATTTACCCAAGGGATACAGGAGTACTGATGCATAGGGGCACTTGTACCCCAATGTTTATAGCAGCACTCTCGACAATAGCCAAATTATGGAAAGAGCCTAAATGTCCATCAACTGATGAATGGATAAAGAAATTGTGGTTTATATACACAATGGAATAGTACTTGGCAATGAGAAAGAATGAAATCTGGCCATTTGCAGCAACGTGGATGGAACTGGAGGGTATTATGCTGAGTGCAATAAGTCAGGCAGAGAAAGACAGATACCATAGGTTTTCACTTATAGGTGGATCTTGAAAAACTTAACAGAAGACCATGGGGGAAGGGAAGGGGAAAAATAGTCACAGAGAGGGAAGGAGGCAAACCATAAGAGACTCTTAAATACTGAGAACAAACTGAAGGTGGTTGGGGGGGGGGTGGGGGAGAGAGAAAATGGGTGATGGGCATTGAGGAGGGCACCTGTTGGGATGAGCACTGGGTGTTACGTGTAAGCGGTGAATCACGGGAATCCACCCCCAAAACCAAGAGCACACTGTACACACTGTATGTTAGACTTCGGCTCAGGTCATGATCTCGCGGTTTGTGAGTTCGAGCCCCGCGTCGGGCTCTGTGCGGACAGCTCGGAGCCTGGAACCTGCTTCAGATTCTGCGTCTCCCTCTCTCTGCCCCTCCCCCACTCACACTCTGCCTCTCTCTCCTTCAAAAATGAATAAACATTTAAAAATTTAAAATAATAGGGGTGCCTGGGTGGCTCAGTCGGTTAAGCGGCCGACTTCGGCTCAGGTCATGATCTCACAGTCCGTGAGTTCGAGCCCCACATCGGGCTCTGTGCTGACAGCTCAGAGACTGGAGCCTGCTTCAGATTCTGTGTCTCCCTCTCTCTCTGACCCTCCCTCGTTCATGCTCTGTCTCAAAAATAAATAAACATTTAAAAAAAGATTTTAAAAATTTAAAATAATAAATAAAAATAAAATAATTAATTTAATTAAATAGAGACATGCGACTTCTCCTCCCCCCCCCGACGGGGACACCTAGTGGCCACCGCAGAGATATTAACTGGCCTGATGCCAGCGTCGTTATGTCTCAGAGAACAGGGCTGACCAGGGACAGGGTGGTCCGTGGCGCCCCAAAACAATTACCACCCTAACCTCAAAGATCACTGGTCGCAGGTCACCACCACAGAAGTCCGAGGTGCTGTGAGAATTAACAAAATGTGACCCAGACACGAAGTGAGCAAACGCTGTTGGAGAACTGGTGTTGACAGACCTGCCTGTGGGGTTTGCCACAGACCTTCCGTTGCAGGAAACGCAGTATTGATAAAGCACAATAAGACAAAGGGTGCCCAGAGCTGCCTGGGGGGCTCCGTCGGCTAAGCCTCGGACTTCGGCTCAGGTCATGATCTCACAGTTTGTGGGTTCAAGCCCCACATCGGGCTCTGTGCTGACAGCTTAGAGCCTGGAGCCTGCTCCGGAGTCTGTGTCTCCCTCTCTGTCTGCTCTTCCCCCGCTCATGCGCTGTCTCTCTCTCTCCTTCAAAAATAAATAAAAACATTAAAAAAATTTTTTTTAATAAAAAAATAGATTGAAAAAACCCCAAGGTGTTCCCATAGATATTTCCCTTTTTTATTTTTGAAAAGGGAGAGTGTGTGCACACGTGAGTGAGCCGGGGAGGGGGGGGCACGGAAGGAGGCTTCATGCTCAGAGGGGGGGGGGGGGGGGGGGGGGGGACTCAATCTCAAGACCAGGAGATCATGACCTGAGCCGAAATCAAGAATCAAGCGTTGGACGCCTAACCACCTAACTGACTGAGCCACCCAGCCGCCCCGCTAGGTATTTCTTATCGCAGGTCACAGAATCACAAGGCTCCACTACTGTGACCATTTGGAGATTTTCCTAATGAAATGCTCACATGTGCAGAGGGCTGGGTCCTGTCCCCATGCGTCTCCTTGACTGCATGAGGACGATAAAAAATAGTTACCCAAACTTCTGTGACTAATTGGATCTGTCTCCTTTTAAGTTAGTGCAGAGTCTCAGAGTCCCCGACACCGGTAAGCGGATGCTGAGACCAGCTACTGGGAAGCAGGAATTTGGGGCACAGAGGCCTTGAGCCCAGATCCCAGCTCTGCTGTTTATTTTATTTTGTTGTGCAGTCTTGACCCAGTGCTGTTCCGGCTGAAGAGCACAGTCTCTTTCTTGGGCAGCCACTGATGCACACGCCCCAACCACACCTCTTATCCAGACCCTTGAACACCCTCCCTCCCTGCCCCAGGGCTGGGTGCCAGACAACTAGGGATAGCTCCTCTGCCTAGAGGTGCCAAAGTTGTTCAAATGAGCCGATCTGCAGGCAGCCTGTGGGACCCAGCTCCCTGGCCCTGCTGGCTGTCCACGAGCTGCTCCTACTGGCACTCCACACACACACACACACACACACACACACACACACACCCGGCCGGCACAGCCCCCAGATGAGGCCAGCACTCTGCCCTCCAGCTGCCCCAGTGTCATCCTGCTGTGTCCCACCCTCAGAAGAACCTTCACATTTTATAAAATTGATGTAGAAGGACCGGTGCTTGGGTCCCATCTGTGTGACTTTGGGCAGCTCCCAGGCCCCCTTTGCTTCTCATACATAAAGATGGGGGTCCCTGGTATACAGGGTCAGCCCATACGCTAAGTGAGTGGTTGCGAAGAGAAGTCTGGTAAAATGCCTGGCTTCATAAATGCCCTGCATGCAACTGCACCCCCAGCCTAGCCCTGGAGGTCGTGCCTGGCTGGCGCCACTCTGACTGGAGAGTCTCAATGAACACCACTCGCCCCCTTGCTTCCCTAATGGCTGACTTCCATCGCAGGAGACAGTCATCTGCCGCGGCCTAAGGCTCCCACTGACGATAAGAAAAGCCAGGTAAATCACAGAAACCATCTTTTTAAAACTCAAGAGAGCTGGAGGAGCACCAAAGGCAGGAGGAACTGAAATCCAGAGGTGGGAGACCTGCAGACCTGCCCTGGAAACCCCCAGCTGTCCCCCAAACACTGGGGCCCTTGTGATTGTGGGAGCCTGAAAATTTGCCTTTGGTCGAGACAGAGGCCACCCCTGGGGGGGCAGAGAAACAAGCAAGCAGAAGTAGAGAGTGGAAGGGACTCCAGGGTATGGCTGGTTTCATATGCATTTTGGAATCCACTGATCAGTTTCCACACACGAAAGGCTGACAGCACAGTGAGGCACTACTACAGGCCCCAGAACGCTACAGTTTAAAAGACTGACAACACCAAGTGTCGGTGAGGCCGTGGAGCAACTGGAACTCTCTCACAATACTGGTGGAGACGTGTTGGAAGGTGTTTGGTGGCACCTCCCAAAGCGAGTCACACGTGAGTCTCACCCCCGGTGTCTACCAGACAGGAAGGCTTGTTTACACCAAAACATGTGCAAGAATGTGCAGAGCAGCATTCGTCATCAAAGCCAAAACTGGAAACAAGCCCAGTGCTGCCCACAGTAGATTAGGTACCAGCTCCAGAATTCCCACACGATCAACACTACCTGGTAACAAAAATGCATACGGACAGACTGCGGACACACACAGCCCCAGAGTGGTTCTCACAAGCACTACAGCCGGATGCAAATAGCCAAACAGAAAGCAGCTGACACTGTATGATGCCATTTACACAGAAGTTTTAAACAGACAAAAGCAACGTATAGTATTAGAGTCAGAATAGTGGTTACCTTCAGGGGATGGATACTGACTGAGAGGAGCCCAAGGGAGCCTTCTGGGTTTCTGGAATGCTCTGTATCTTGATATGAGTGGTTGTTACTATGTATAGTAAAACCATGGTTTGTGAGCATAATTCGTTCTGGAAACATGCTTGTAATCCAATGCACTTGTATATCAAAGCAAATTTCCCCAAAAGAAATAAAGGAAACTCAGGTGATTCGTTCCACAACCCAAAAATAATCATATAAAAATGATTACAATACTGTAATATAATACAAAATAGTAAAGAAAATACAATACGTTTTTAATCTTTATTTAGTTTTGAGAGGGAGACACAGAATCCAAAGCAAGCTCCAGGCTCTGAACTGTCAGCCTAAGAGCCTGACGTGAGACTCAAACTCATGAGCCATGAGATCATGACCCAAGCCAAAGTCACAGTTTCATTGACAGCTGACGGCTGCTGTTCATGAGCAAGCCCCTCTACGTCATGTCCAAGAACGCAATCGGACCACAGTTTTCTCCAAGCAGAATTGAAGGTTCTCTTGGTGACCCCATCCCAGGCTTTATCGATGATCTTGGGGCAGTCCATGGTGTGGAAATGATTTTTCCAAAACTTGGAGGGTGAGGTTTATCCTTCGGTCACCTCGAAGCATCGCTGAAATCGGGCTTCGGTGTAAAGCCTTTTAAAGTTCTAAATGACCTGCTGCTCCATGGGCTGGAGGACTGGAGTGGTGTTGGGAGGAAGGAACCTGCCCTTAATGAACTCGAATTCCTCCAGTAAGTCGTCCTCAAAGCCTGGAGGCTCAGCAGGGGCATTACCCATAACCAGCAAGGCTTTGAGCGGCAAATTCTTCTCTAAAAGGTATTTCTTCGCTGCAGGACCGGAGGCCTCGTTGATCCACTCAACGAACAAGATACGAGTGACCCAAGCCTTGCTGATGGACCTCCACATAACGTTTAACTGGCTTCTCTACATCTTGCATTTCCTGAAGGCTCGTGGATTCTCGGAATGACACACGAGCAGGGGCTTGACTTTGAAACCTCTGCTCGCGTTAGCACAAAACGAGAGGGTGCGACGGTCTTTCACGGACTTGTGACGGGCACTGCGTTCTCTTCTTCTATAATGTGCGTCCTCTTTGGTATCTCTTTCCAAAAAAGCCCCGTCTCATCACAGTTAAAAACTTGCTCTGGCAGGTAACCCTTGGAAGCCACGAGCTTCTGGAAACTCGGTAGCAAATGCCTCCGCTGAGTTAGCGTCCAAACTCGCAGCCTCTCTGAGCCTCACAACACTACGGATGCCACTTCTCTTAAAGTTATCAAACCATCCCCTGCTTGCCTCGAAGCTTTCTTTGTTTCCTGTTGACCTACGTGGAGGTTTACTTACGAGGTCGGTGTACGAGGCCTTTGCCTTCTCACAGATGAAGTTCTCGGTCACAGTATCACCTGCCAGTCACTTCTCATTTATCCAAGCCAGAAGCAACTTTCCTACATCTTCCAGAACACATGGCCATTGTTTTGGTATTCTCGTGACTCCTTTCGCTGTATCTAGCCCCCTTATTTCTTCTTTCTTCTTTAGTATTGTGCAAATGGCCGACATAGACTTCTTATAAAAATCTTACAATTTCGGCCACTCACATGCCTCGCTCATGCTTCTTGATGATTTCCTTCTTAACTTTCACTGTAATCACCTCCTTCTTTTTACCGCCTTTCTTTTCAACCTTTTTCTACATGGGGGCTATTGTATACACTCGCACAGATGTTGACCACAGCACAGTGTTAATAATGTTTTGTCATATACTATATTTCTTTTTTTCTTCAATGTTTTTTTTTTTATTTTATTTTTGGGACAGAGAGAGAGACAGAGCATGAATGGGGGAGGGGCAGAGAGAGAGAGAGGGAGACACAGAATAGGAAACAGGCTCCAGGCTCCGAGCCATCAGCCCAGAGCCTGATGCGGGGCTCGAACTCACGGACCGCGAGATCGTGACCTGGCTGAAGTCGGACGCTTAACCGACTGCGCCACCCAGGCGCCCCTGACATATACTATATTTCATGCAACTGGCAATAAGGCAGCAGAGGAAAGGGTCTATTTCTGCAGGCGACCTGACGTAGAATGAGGCAAAGCATTCCTAAGCTCACTCTTGTCTGGAAAAGCAAAGGACTGTCCACAGGTGCTTTGCAGTGACAAAAAAAAAATGCACTAGCTCCAGTTGTGGGCACCTTCCAGCATTCTGAAAAATCACTAACAAACACCATGGCCTGAGACCGAGCATCCAAGCATGGGCGACAATCACCCACAATCCCAGAGAGAGAGAGAGAGAGAGAGAGAGAGAGAGAAGAACCATTGGCTCAGTTGTGATCATGAGACCTTTGGGATCACATACTACTCGTATTGCAAGACATCGCTCGTTTATCAAGTTAAAGTTTATTAGAAATGTTTGCTCGTCCTGCCGAACACTCGCAGAACAAGTTCCCCGTAACCCAGGGTTTTACTGTATATATGTATAACATCATTAATCTATACACTTCAGTTTGCACACTTGGCTGTATGTAAATTCTATCACAATCCTTTTCGTGAAACAAGAATGTTCTTAGCAGTGCTGTTTGAAACAGCTCAAAACTGAAAACTGTCCAAAGCTCATCAGCTGTACAGTGGATTTTTAAAAAAATTATGGCGTATTCCCATGACACGATACTGTGTAGCGCTTAAAAGAAACAGGTGCTATGGGACTTCCACCATACAGATGGATCTCGCAGGCCTACCAGGAGTAAAAGAATCCAGACGGGAAAGAGTAAGCACCGCCTGACTCTAATTATATGAACAGGTTTTAGATGAAGGCTAACACTTATGACCTCCGTGCGCTCCCCCTACGAAATCTTTCCATCTTGTACAACTTCTCCTAGCCGTCCTCTACTTGCTAGAAGGGACGGTGCCTGATTCATGACTGCCAGGTAGGTCTTCAACTTTACTCCATTGGATTTTGTTTTCTAACACTTAAAAATAAAACAGCCCCTTACCCCACCAGCAAAAAAATAGATTTATTAAGGAAGAGCAGAGAACAGCAAGCCAGGCAAGCAAGCAATAAACAAGTGCGCGGAACAAGGCGGAGAAAGCTCTTTTATGGCGGGGGGGCGGGGCTGTTGTAAACTGAAAGTCCATTGGGCTAAACTGGAAGTGTAGTGGCTCCTCATTGGCTGAGCTGTGGCTGTCTCTCATTGGCCGGACTGTTGCTAGGGGAGGAGGAAACTTTCCTTCCTCCAGCCCGTAGCCTGGTAGGCATCAGTCTCCTGTCTGGACTTGATTTTGAGGAGTGGTCGGGGATGAGAGCTGCCGGTGCTGGCCTCCCAGCTCCGTGAGGTTTGCTTTTATTAATCTTCACACCCTGTATCTGAAATTCTGCCATCATACCTGCCAGGTATCCAAGTGGGACCTCCCCAGGACACAGGTCCTCTGCTGTCCATGGATGTGCAGACATACTGCTCCCAGACGGGCCTCAGCAACCAGCCAAGCCTGGGGGCCGGACCCAGCCCAGCACCCATGTGGGGCTCCCGCTCAACCTGGGACCCCGGGCGGTCCTGGAGCTTCCCCACCATCACGTTCAACTTAAGTGATCCCACCCCCTCGCAGACTCCTATCTCCATCTTAGTCATCAGGGTCTTTCTTTCCAAGCCCCCAGGCCTTTTCCCCTGCCCCCACTGTTTCCTCTGCAGGGTCTTGGACAGGCCCAGGGGGCGCGTATTTGAATGGAAGACAGTACTCTGGAGACGGGAGAGATCGTGCAGCGTGCCAAGTCATATCTTTCTGACTCAGGACACAGCTTCTGCATTCTTTTATACGGCTGCAGAGAAACCCTGCAAAATAATTTTCAGAGTTTTTCTAAGATGTGAGTGTGAGGGAGATTGATTTCTAATGAGATAAGTGACACGCATAATGTCCCCCCCATGGATTTTCCCAAGGGGAGCCCCAATATAAAACACTGGTGCCCCAGACATCTGGGGGGCCAAGCAAGGAACCCCTCAGCAGGGGCACGGAGTGAGGAGCGGATCTCTGGGGATGGCAGTGCCTAGTGTCCCTCCAGTGCCCCAGGCCAAGGGAGGGGCGGCCTGGTGGGCAGGCGGCGTGGCGGGGGCGGGTGCCACGCGGCTGGAGCCACCACCTCCGGGTTGTTCTGACCCCTTTCCATGTTTCCGCGTCGAAGCCTGTGCTTAGTGACCAATGGATGAGAGCTCAGCTCCTGGCTGGTGAATGTCACCACTCGCTCGGAGAGCCGCACAAGGAAGGAGGTGGTAAGGAAAGAGGGAGATTTTCAAGGCTTTTTATTATCTTTTTTTTTTAATGAGACACACATGTGTGTTTACATGCAGGACAGACACCAATACCAATTAAACACAGACTCACATATGCTCCAGCAACCCCAGCCCTGAGCACACACCCAGAGTGGAGGCAGGGACCTGAAGACACTCGCCCATCATGTGCTCACAGCGAGTCACGGCAGCCAGAACTCGCCCGCCATCCCAGCGTCCGTCTGGGGCCGAAAGAATCGGTAAAGAAAATGTAGTGGGGCCACACAACGGAAGACTATTCGGCCTTAAAAAGGAGGGGAAATCTGTCACACGCGACAACAGGGTTGCGCCTGAAGGATTCTGCTCAGTGCAATCAGCCAGTCTCAGCTCTGTGAGCGCCCTGGAGTCATCAGGTTCAGGGCCAGAGGAGGACGGTGGGGCAGGGGCTGTGGTGGGCGAGTCGGTGCTTAATGGGCAGGGTGTCTGCTTGGAAAGATGAAGAAGCTGTGGAGGGGTTGGGTGGGAAAGGTGGCACAACAGTGTGAACGTGCTTAATGCCAACGAGCTGCTTGCCCAACGACAGTTAAGGTGGCATCTTTTATATTTTGTGTATCTTACCACAATAAACCAAAAACAAAGAGTAAACGAGGAAGAAGAACCCGCAGGCAGAAGAGAGGAGGCTGGAAACCCAGGAGACAAGCCGTGGGGGAGCTGGGGTTCCAAGGAGGTCCTGGGGGGTGTGACGGTGGGCACAGGGTGGGCAGGGCACCGGTCTGGAGGTGGCAAGCTTGGGGACCCTCACCCCCAGAGGTCCCCAGAGAAGTGGGGCCAGGTAATCTGCTGAGGGTGCGGGAGCGGGGGGCGCTGATAGGCTGTGGGCAGCTCCACTGTGGTGCCAGATGCCGGGGACCCTCGGTCACCCTCCACCACAGTGCTTGCGGGAAGAGAGGAGGTGAGACTCTGCAAGGTTGAGGGGGATGGGGTCAGGGGTGTCCAAGGACTAGAGAAAACGAGCACTGAGGGTTCCGGGGTGTGGATGTGTGTAGGGGGAGGTGGGGGCCAGGCTGAACAAATGAACGATGGGTGCCTGCACGCCTGAAGGAACGAACGGATGAGCTTCTGAGACGCTGACAGTCACGTCACAGGCTCCTGGGTGTGAGTGGGGGTGCAGGGCGGTGGAGATCCCCATCTGTCCCCAGAGCCCACATCTGCCCCCCAAAGCTCCATTCCCCCCGTTCCTGTGTCCTGCAGGTGGGACAGATGCCCTTCCTGTCCCCACAGATGTTAGACCTTTGCCCCTCAGCCAGAAACACTTCACCCTTTCCCAGGTCTGGATCAGATTAACAGAGGCCAACACAGGGAGGATAAGGGTAGGGATAGAATAGGGGCTCTGAGCGCAGGACAGCACAGTTCCCCAAGGAAAGTAGGGCCCGTGGCCCCGCCCCCACCGTCTCCTCCTCTGCCAGGGCAAGAGGAAGTGGGGCCAGCCCATGTGCCTGGGGCCACACCTGGCAGGAAGAGGAGAATGACCTGCTAAATCCACTTGGCCTGAGGGAGGCCAGGTCTGGGGGGTGGGGGAGCCACCCACTGGAGCCAGCCTGGCCAAACTGGGGAGAGCAGGCAGGGCCGGGTCCATGCTGTGCAGGGGTGGGGGGGGGGGGTCTTTGGGCATGGCCAAGGGAGGAAGCCCCGACCTAGAAGGGCTCTGAGCCCAGGGCACAGGCCGTTTACCACGCAGGCTCTAAACATGGGCCCCAGCCGCCAGCCCTGAGCCCTGTGGGTAGGGGGTGGCTCCCTTAGAGGGAGTCCCCGCGCTGGGGTCTGCAGGAGGCACTGTGTCCTGGAACCCCGGGCTCAGACAGGTGCCCGCCTGCGGACAGTCAGGGACACCGACCCAGAGAGGCCAAGGGAGGGGCCTGGGCACTGAGGCAGGCACACGGAGGGCAGGCTTGCAGCCCCGGCTCCAGGTCCAAGCCATTCCCCTGCCCCACCCGACTCCTCGGTCCCCCAGGAAGGGGGGAGGGGCTCTCGACACCCCTTCAGGTCTGTGGCCGGTAAAGGAGGAGGGGTGCCCCCGGGGAGAGAGGTGGGGGTCCTGCCAGGCTGGCTTGCATGCCATACACCACCAGCTGGAGGGCAGGAGAAGGGAAGGCAGGTCCCTGAGGCTCCCAGGAAGCTTCCCCCCACTGCCCGGCCAGCTCCCACTCAGCAAGCAGCATGGGGAGAGGCCGGGGGTACCTCCAAGGTCAGGGAGGGATAGGGTGTGCAGTGGGTGGGAGCTGGAAGGCCTCTCCAAGGAGATGCCGTCTCAGCAGGTGAGGGATGAGCCCCTCGGGTACAGGCAGAGCTAGCTGCACCCACCAAAGCCTTGGGGGGGGGCGCATAGCGGGCACAACCATGGTGTTTGCATTAAAATACTCTCCGAGCAGCTGTGGAACGTTGGCGAGGCTGACTCAGGGTTGAAGGTCAGTGATATGCAGCTTGAGGGTCCGGGACGCCAAGCTCCGGTGTCTGCACAGCCCGGGCTGGTTCCCGGGGGGCGCAGGTGCAGGGTGGGTGGGCAGGACGGCTTCCGGGGCCAGGTTTGCGGGCCAGCGAGCGAGCCAGGCTGGGGAGTAGCGGCACAGGTGGACAGGACGCCCCCAAGGCCGACCACAGTGACTTCCCGTTCCCCCCGGCCCCCGAAGTCAGGGAGGGAAATGGCCGTCCCTGGCCTGATGCCTGGCTCTGGGGCCAGAGTGAGGCCCATTGTTTGAGGCTGGAGCTGGGGGGGCGGCCGGGGCCCAGGGGCCTCCAGGAAGCCCCCAGAAGTGCCCTCTGTCCCACTTCCCACAGATCCAGCGCCTGAGCAAGGAGACAAGCACACAGCCCCGGCAACCCCGGCAGAATGAAGATGCCCACGGCCGTCCTCCTGGCCCTGCTGCTGTGCCAGCAGCCAGGTACTGGGGCAAGGGGACACCCCTGCAGCAAAAGGGGGGGCCGGCATCGTCCGGGCCCACAGGGCCCCTCGGGACACCCAGCCTGGGGGAGGGACTGGGGAGAAAGGGATCGGGCTGGAATCTGAGGCCAGAGGGAGGTGGACGTCAGCTGTCCTGGGCTCCCACAGATCCCCGAACCTACCCCCCCCAGCCCCAGATTTCACTTCTTCAAAATGCAGGTCCCTGTCTCGGCTTCCTGTTCTGTAAACTAGCCCACCCTGAGGGGTTCCGGGTGGGGGGCAGCTGCTGCAAAGGGCTGGCCCACGGCGGCGGATGGTGTCGGTAGAGACAACGCCAGGCCACACGCCAGCAGGGCCGCCAGCTTGGGGGCCACCAGGGGGGACACAGTGGGGAGGAAGAGAGCACAGAAGTGGTGAAGCACAGGCGGGGGGCGGGGAGGGGACACAGCCTCGAGCGCGTGTCCCCTGTGCGCGGGTAGCGGGGTTCACAGACGTGCCTGTGTGGCCAGGCAGAGGGCAGGTGCAGGGCGAGGAGGAGGAGGACGACGACGCGGACATTGGGCTGGATGGCTATGACGATGACGATGAGGAAGAGGAGGAGGAGGCCAGTGTGACTGCAGGTGGCAGGGGCAGAGGTGCCCGTCTCCCCCGACCCGAGGGCGCAGGCACTGTGTGCGCCCCACTGAGTGCCGGGCTCGCTGGCGGCTGGCATAGGGGGACCGTGTGTCACCTTGCCTGCTGGGGGAGGGGGGAAGGGGGAGGAAGAGCCCGGGCCCTCAGCACACCCGTCACCTCTCCCCTGGCTGGGACCCTCCACCACCGTCCAGAGTAGGGAGCCTAGAGTCGGAGCTGCTGCGGGGGGGGGGGGGGGGAGGCCGTAGGAGTTGGGGGGGGGGGGCGGAGACTAGCGCAGAGGCCCAGGCGCAGAGAAGGGGGACGGAAGGGGTGCGGGGAGGCTCCTGCAGGGCAGGCTCTCAGAGGGGTGAGAGCTGGCAGCAGCACGGGCCGCGGGGGGAGGCACGGGGGGGGGCAGGCCGTGGCCCCGCCTGAGCCCTCCTCGCCTCTCAGCCGTGCTGCAGTGTTACTCCTGCCAGGCCCTGCACAGGGGGGAGAGTTGTGACCAGATTCAGAACTGCGTCCACAGCCACAGCTTCTGCAAAGCCATCGTCTCCCACGGGAACACCGGTGAGCGGGCCACTGGGGTGGCCGCAGCGGGAGGAGCCCCGTCTCCCCCTGCCGAAAGCGCACAGCCCGGAGCGGGCCTCCCCCCCTGCCCCGGCCCGTCCAGGGTGATCAAGCCATTCCCTCCCAGGGTCGGGCCCTCTGACCACCTACTCGGCGTGGTGCACAGACGCGTGTCAGCCCTTCGCCAAGACAGTGGAGGGGACCCTGATGACCATGACCTGCTGCCAGTCCACACTCTGCAACCTCCCACCCTGGCAGGACCCACTGGGCAGGGGGGCAGGGAGCCCCCAGGGCAGCCCCACTCTGGTGGCCACTGTCCTCCTCAGCCTCCTCCCGGGCCTTCAGGCTGTGGGGTCCTGAATGGGTGGTCCCACCCCGACCCCAGCCGGGCTCACACCCTGGATGGCCAGCACTCACTCCAGTGCCTTACCCACCTGCCCGTCCCCCACCCCCCGGCTTTGGAGAATAAACATGGAGCGACTTCAGGGGTACCGCCAGCACTGGCTCCTCCCTCCCCTGCGTGTCCCCGCGTGTCCCCGCGTGTCCGATCTGTCTAGCATCTGCGGCCTCTCTCCCCACTGCCTGTGCCAGGACGTGGGCCTCAGGTCCAGGCCTCAGCTGCTCAGAGGGTGGGTCCACACAGCCTGGGGAGACAAAACACATATCATATGCCGGAGTGGGGGGGGGGGGGCGGCCCCATTCTCTCCTCACCCTCCCGCCACTGAAACGCCTCCATGCACATGACTGTTGCCTGGGTTCCTGAGAAGTGGGTGGTGGGAGGGGCTGGGAAGAGAACCCAAGTGTGCCCCAGTGTCCACTGTGGCCAGGCTGGCACCGTTGGCTGCCGGGCTCTTGGCCTTCCTGACTGGTGCCGAGACAGAGCCCTGAGACAGGAGGGAGGAAGCCCGGGTCTGGGCCTCAGTTTCCCCATGGATAAGTGTGGAACAAGGCCCTTGATCTCCACCAGCTCAACATCCCCAGGGTAGGGAAGCCCAGGGTCCTCCGCTGCCTGTCAAGGATCTCCAGCAGGTAGACAGCTTCCCACTCTCTGTTTCCTTCTTTCCTTATTAATGAAAACCTCCAGGTCTGGTGGGGGGGACAGATCCCTGAGGTGGAGGTGACATGTCTTTCTTCTTCTCCTTCCTCCTTCCTGTTCCCTGAAATGATGGCTGGGGCTCAGCAGCCACTTTGCACCATGAGGCAGCACACTGAGGCTAGTAGGGCAGCATGGAGGAAGGGGCCTGGATCGCTGGTGACCAGGAACCACTGTACTAGCCCCACGCTGCCTACCTTAGGACCCCTTTCCTTGGGAGAGAAATAAATTGCTGTGGGGTTGAAGCCAGTTGTCTGGGTTTCTCTGTCATTGCCTTTTCACATTCTATCATACGTGTGTACTCCCGCACGTGCGTCCCTTCTCACATTACTCCCACTAGTGCACACGCTCATGGGCACACATCCACCCACACGGCCCCCTACTAAAGCACATCAGAGAACAACAGAGCTCGGGGGCCACACTGAGTTAAAATGTTAGGTAAGCCCAGGTCCCCGGTTCCACGACCCTGGGTGAACGCCACGCCCCACCGGCTGCATGACCAAGATGAACGCCTTCACCCCCCAGCTGGGTTTCCCTGTCTACTAGGTGGGAGGGGAGAAGGGCCCTCCTGGCCGGGCCAGCCTCAGTGAGGCCCGGCGGACGCGACACGCCCGGCAGGCAGTGCGCACTCAACAAAAGTAAACTGTTGTCGGTGCAACCCCACGGGCCCCAGCTCCTGCGCGTGCTGATGGGAGTCCTTCGCGACCAAAAGAGACCTGATTAGCCTTGCTCCTCCCCCCTTAGAAGCACTGGGTGCTTCTGCATCACAGAATTCTCCCTCCAGCTTCTGCCTTAGAGCCCTGCTCTAAGTGCTCTAAGTCTGAGTGCACAGGACCCCCCAACATCTCTGGAGCTGACCCTCTTTCACGGTCCTCGGCACCAGGTAGGAGCTGGGGTGCTGGCTACAGAGCCCGCCCTGGCCTCGGGGGTCCTGCCACAGCCTCTTCTCTGGGGTCCTGGGGCCCTGCCAGGACCTGCCCCCTCCCCATTCCTGCCCCTAGGGAAGCAGAAGGGGCAGCCTGACCCCTCCTGGGGCTCTAACCTGCTCCTGAGGGCACAGGAGGAGGCAGGCTCAGATGGGGTGAGGACTTGACGCGGTGCAGAGAAGCCTGCCTGCTGGGCACCCTGTCCCGAAACACTGCCCCTCCCAGCCACCCCAACAAGCCCAGTGTCCCCGCCACCCCAACAAGTCTGCCTGAACAAGGAGACACTGAAATGAAGGCGTCGGCAGGCTGTGCTTTTGGGAGCTGTTTTACGTGTCAGCCTGACTGGATGGAGGGTGCTCCATCCCTCCAATGGCAGGAGGGTGGCCTGCCATTGTCCACTGACCCAACCCCACCCCAGGATTGAGTCCTAAGGTGGTCTCAGGACTTCCTTTCTCCCAACACAGGAAGCAGGTGGCCACAGTGCACTTCCTGCCCTTGTTCTCCCTGTGAGGATGAGGCATGGACCCAAAAGCAGGACGTTCCTGAGGATGGAGATTGCCGAATCCCGGCCCTCTGGTGACCGCCAGGTTTGCAGAAGCCGACGGACCCGAGGCTCATCTGGAACCTTCCAGAAAGAGGGGGATCGCAGGCTCCCACCTGAGAGCTGCGGAGGGGTCTCATTGTGGTCAGCGACCCCTGACACTCAGGCCTCCCAGCCTCAGAGGAGGATCCCTGCACAGAGGTGCATCCCGCCTGAGGGAGCGGCAGGCGGGCCGCCTGGGCTCTGTGATGGGCCTGCTGGCAGGGGTGGGGGGGCCACCTGGCCACAGGCTCTTAGAGAATGGGGGGAGGGGGGAGGAATGGAGACACGGGAAAGCCTCACTCATGCCTTCCCCTACTCCGTGTCCTCGGTCCTCCCAAAAGGAGCCTGAGATGAGCAGTGAATGTGGCAGTGTCGGGGCCACGACCCGGCTCTCGTCCCACCGCAGAAGACGCAGCCTGGAGAGACCCGATCCCAGAAACCCTGACTTCGGAATGTTTGCAGAGGAGGAAGCGTCGAATGCGCCAGCCACAGGCGGGGGGCCTTTCCTTCCAGACGCCGTCACAGAGTCATGGGCTCGCGTGAAGGAAACAGTCACAGAGTGATGCCACAGGCTTGAGTGAAGGAAGCTTACCTCTTGGAAGGAGCCGTGCGAGCAGACCACAGCCTCTCGGCCCAGGGTGGGCCTGACAGTGAATTTACGCTGCGGGGGACGCGGCGGATGTCACCTGGGGGTCGGGCTGCCCTGGCCTGTTGCCACCCACGCAACACCCTAGTAATTTGCCTCCGGGGGAACCTGTCCGCAGATGAACACGGGGAAGATCACACAATTGGAGAATGAGTGTACTTACTGCCCACCTTGTCATAAACTGTAGGCTCCAGGAGTCACATGTGAGTTTTTCTAGGTGTGTGACCCATAACTGAGGAACAAGCCCACAGGTAAGGAATCAGCGTTTCTTGGAAGCATACTAAACCTGATGGCCTCTTATGTCTCCTCCTCGCCCCGCGTCCAAGGCTTCACTGAGCCCCTTGTGCGTCGCCACACCTGTGCTCCCGAACAGCGTGGCTCTGGACCTGGCTGCCCAGTAGAATCGTCCAGGGGCACTTTTAAAATACCAGCGTTGGGAGCGCCTGGGTGGCTCAGTCGGTTACGCGTCCGACCTTAGCTCAGGTCATGATCTCAAGGTTCGTGAGTTCCAGCCCCGCGTCGGGCTCTGTGCGGACAGCTCGGAGCCTGGAGCCTGCTTCAGATTCTGTGTCTGCCTCTCCCCTGCTCACACTCTTTCTCTCTCTCTCTCAAAAAATAAATAAGCATTAAAAAAAAATTTTTTAATGCCAGTGTTGTGTGTCCACTTCCCTGCCCCTGCCCATCAGTTAGAACCCCTGGGAGGGGGGGTCCAGGCAATGATTCCCTAAGCTGTGTAGGTGTTTGAGACGCACGGCTCCGGCTGAGCGGCACTGCACCGAGGGGCCTGCCTTCTGACACCCCCTAAGCTGACCGACCACGAGGGTCACCAGGGGGCCTCTACGGTCGTGCGTCACGGGGTTCAGCCCCTATGGCATTGCTTCACCAGCTCTTGTGTGACACCTGAAAAAAAAACTTTTTCAAGGATGCTAGGGTGATTCTAATGGACCGTTTTACTGTGGCCCAGACTGAAATACTATCAAACAGCATCACCTGCTCCAGAGAAATCGGTCGTGAAAAGAAGCGTCCGCGGCCGTAGCAAACTTCACGCTGCCGTCTTATTTTGAAACTGGCCACCGCCGCCCCGGCTTCACAGCCGCCATGCGGACCACCCAGCAGCCGTCGGCCTCGAGGCAGACCCTCGGCCAGCAGAGACGCACTGGCTGAAAGCTCAGCTGGCGGTTTTAGCAAGAGAGTATTTTTGTAATGAAGGTGCGTACGTTGCTTTTTCAAAGACACAATGCTGTTGCACACTTACTAACTCACAGTATTGTGTAAACATAATTTTTACAGCCCCTGGGAAACCAAGAAAAGCCATTTGACTCACTTCATTGCAATATTTGCTTTTACTACTATGGTCTGGAACCCAACCCACCCTCCTAGGTGCGCCTGTACGTGATAAAACACACTAATAAGGAGATTACATAGTGTGTTAGTGGAATGTGTTATGAGAAAATGCAGGACCGGGTGGGGGAGTCAGGGGTGGGAGAAGAGGCCAACTATGGTGTTATGGACTCTGCTGCCCTCTCCAAGCGCAGGGGGCACCTGGGACTTGCTTCTAAGGTGACACAGGTCGTCACACCTGCAGTCAGGTCACGTTGTATGATGGTGACAGGAGGTAATGCCTATGGTTCTGTTGTTATATGAGGAAGGTCACAAGAGGTGACTCCCGCGGTTAGACTATGTTCTGTGACAGTCCATCTGAGCAGCCTGGGAAGAGAGGCTCTCCCACTGGCCCTGAAGGAGCAAACAGCCATGCTGGGAACTGGCCTTGGAAGGGGCCACGTGGCAGGGAATGGTGGGTGGCCACCGGGACCTAAGGTCAGCCTCTAGCCAACAGCCAAAGGAAGCAGGCCCTCAGTGGCACAGCCACCGGGAAATGAACCCTGCCAACAACCACGGGAGTGTGGAAGTGGATCCTTCCACGGATGAGCCTCCAGCTGAGAATGCAGCCACTGACACCACGACTGCAGCCTGGCA
Organism: Panthera leo; assembly: GCF_018350215.1. NCBI lineage: Eukaryota > Metazoa > Chordata > Mammalia > Carnivora > Felidae > Panthera > Panthera leo. The sequence goes on from NC_056695.1 coordinate 81,854,216, forward strand.
AGAGCAAGCAGGGAACCAACTAAGCCACGCCAGGACATCTGGACACCTAGTCCAAGGAAGTGAGGGAAGAAACAAGTGTTTTAAGCAGCTAAATTTGTGGCAACCGGGAAACTAATACAGAGAGCAGTCGGGGCTCCCTGGAGACGCGGAGCAGGAGGTGGGAGTGCGCCAAGGAGATAGCTGGGGATGAGCATCCGGGCAGAGGGAACGCTGCCAGGGCAACTGAACAGGCCAAGTGCACCGGCTGTGTGTGAGTAGCACAATCAGGTGGCTGGAGAGGGGTGAGTGAGGGGACAGGGGTGACGGAGGAGGCTCAGGGGTGAGCATAGGGATGAGGTACAGGGTGGAGGGAGGGAGGATGGAGTGAGGGAGGGGCGGGCGCGAGGGAGGGGGCGCAGAGGTGAGAGCACGGACGGGCGCGGACGGCGGGCGGACGAGCAGGCCCTCCCAGGAAAGGGCACCAGGAGCTGGGGGCGGGGCCGTCCACGGAGTACCACTGAGAGGCCTGGGGGGGCTCCTCCTAGAGCGGCGCCGGAAGGGGCGGGCTCTTCCGGTCGGCGCCGAGGCCGGCTGCTGGGCCGGGCGGGCCCGGTCGCCCGGCGCGGGAAGACTGGCGCGCGGCGGGGCCCGGCGCGGGAGACGTCGTTCCCGGGCCCCTTGCGGGGGGCGCGCTCGCCCCGTCCTCCAGCCGGGGATTGCGGGTTCCCTGGGCTCCCGGGCGCCGCGGGGAGGAGGGCGAGGACCAGCTCCGTGCGGATCGAGGTGAAGGCGGCGGCCCAGGGCCCTGCACACTTGGCTGGCGAGGCCCTGTCGTTGGCGGGGGTGCGTCGTGCTGCCCCCTCGGGGTCCCTTTCCCGCTCCTCGGCACGGCCCGTGGCTGCTGGCCCGCGGGGGGCCCAGCGGACTGTTGGGGTGCACGTTTGCCCTTGGATCCCAGACCCGCTAGTGATGCAGACCCCCCGCCCCCCCGAGACCCCGGCTTCTGAAGGCAGGGGGACGGGGCCAGGGTGAGCGGGGCTTCCGGGGGCCCCGGCTGCGGTGGCTCCCCAACGCTTTGTGGCACAAGGGGCCCGGCCCAGAGAGTAAAAGAGCTGCCCCGACGTTGCACGGCGGGCACCAGCCCTTGGGCCCGGCGCCCCTGCTCCGGCCAGGTGGATTGAGTGGTCTGTGCGGCTGCAGCGGGCACTCGTGTCCACAGGCCTGTGAAGTGAGGGGCCAGAACCTCTGGTCTACCCCGTTTTTAACTATTTAATAACTTGGTGTGCTGTGCACTTAGAGAAGTGGGTAAATACCGTTGCTGCCCTCAAGCACCTGCCAGCTCGACTGAGGCAGACAAGTCGATTATCTAGAATGTTTCCTGGGCACCGGCATGTGCTGGCTCCTGCCCAGTAACCAGGGATTCGGGGGTGAAAAAGCCATGACCCTTGCCCGCAAGTAGCCACATCTCAGGGAAGCTGCTGCCCCGGTGGCAGTCCTGGCAGGAGACCGGAGCACAGAGAAACCCCACGCAGGCCCTCCGCTGGGTGGGTCTTCATTTCATGTTGGTTCTTGGTTTTCTTCAGGTTCCCACTGAAGCTAGACTCCAGCCTCCTTGCCTGGTGCGGCGATCCTCTGCCCTCGGTCCTCTGCCCTCCGTCCACCTGCCCTCTCCAGCAGGGGTCCCCTCTTACTTCTACATGCTCCCCTCAGCCCAGATGAGCTGCCTTTACCTGTGATTCAGGCTCCCACCTGATGCTCAGAACAGCCTCCCAGAAGCTACCTCCAGTAGAGCCTTTGGGGCCACATAGGCCTGAATCCCAATCAAGTGTAAGTAAACATTGTTTTTTAATGTTAATTCTTAGGGTATTTCTTTTTGTTGTTGTTTTTTAAGTTTATCTTTGAGAGGGCATGAGCGGGGGAGGGGCAGAGAGAGAGGGAGACAGAGATTCTGAAGCGGCTTCTGCGCTGACAGCAGCCAGCCGCTCTCAGGGCTCGAACTCATGAACCGCGAGATCGTGACCTGAACCAAAGTCGGACGCTCAACCTACTGAGCCACCCAGGCGCCCCTAAACATTTTTATTTAGAAGAAACTAGATTCTCAAACTCCTTATCAGGATGGGAAGTTTCTACAGTCGTCTTATGTATTGCCTCTGCATGGGGGAGAAGAGGAAAGGCTTAAAGAGAATTCAGAGTATTTATGCCTTAAAACATACATCACTTGGGGGTGCCTGGCTGGCTTAGTCAGTAGAGCATCTTGGGGTGTTGAGTTCAAGCCCCACGTTGGGCATGGAGCTTACTTAAAAAACCTGTGTTTTCACGCACAGAGTTGGATAGACACACAGATTAAAAGGATGGTAAGTAGATGATGGAAAGGAAGTTTCAAAGAAAAATACAGCACCTGGAGTATTATCGTGTAGGGCATCCCATTTGGGGGTAGGACAGCTTGTCAGGGTTATGGGCCTCCTAGTAGGTACGGGTAGTCGTCACAGGTCATGAGATACCTTTGTTAAGAAGGTCTTAACAAGGAAGGTCTGCAAGGAATATTGGAAAATTAAAACAGGACCTGCCTTTGGAGCTTTTTCTTTAAAAAAAAAAAAAAAAAAAAAGGGCCTTAATCTCGTGGAGTATCTTCCACCAACAGTTAAAGAGCCTGCAGTCTGTCAAGGCTTTTTGCTAGAATTCCATCAGCGCTGAGAGAAGAGGCAGGTCCAGGAAGCTGACGGATGAGACAGAAAAGAGACAGGAGAGGGATGGCAGCAAACGAGATGAGGCGTGCAGGTGCTGCTTCTGCGAACACCTGGGCTGTGGGAACCCTGTTTGAATTCGTGGCGAAATTGGGATGCTGTTAGAGGGAGTTAGGGACAGGGTCCGTCAGGTGTTTCAGACATGACAGCGTGAGCAAGGTCTGGGTGATAGTTGCCTGGGCTTTGGCTCTCGGAGGAGTTCGCTCTGGTGAAGTGCTGCAAGGAAGTCTGGGGCCGGGTTAGGGAAGAGGGAGTTGGGGGGCACTGGTTGAGGCACTGGTTGAGTCCGGGAGGCCTCTCTGGGCAGGGCCCTTGGAGCAGAGCTCCGAATGAAGTGAGGGGCCGGCCCCGCAAAAACCTGCGCTTGGCCTGTTTCTGGAATCAGCCCGACACTGAGGCGGGAAGCGCTGGGTATGGTCGAGGAGTCTGAAGAAAGCTGGACATGAGGACGCGAGTGAGGAGAGGGCCGAGGGATGGGCCCGGTCAGGCGCGTATAGGGCTTGTAAGTATGAGGGACACCGGGGCAGGCGCGGGGTAGGGGGTTCACTGGCTGCTCTGTGGAGACAGACCATGGGGGGGAGGGCAGGGCGCCCACTAGGGAGCCAGCCCCAAGTTTGATCCATCTCAGACTCCGGGCTCGAACTGACAGGCACGTGCCACCTCTTAGCCTAGAACCCCCAAAGCACATCGTCTGGTCCCAAATACAGGAAGTGGAGATGGGAGGGAGAAAATGGTGGGGGAAACTCCCGACTTGGGGACCACATGGGATTGCCGGTCGTGGTACGCGTCAGATCCTACCAGACACAGGCCCGGAGGCACCGCCCCAGGGAGAGGGTTAGAGCGAGCGTCCCGTTTGGTCACGTCCAGTTTGAGAGGCTCGGGAGACGTCCAAGGGGAACGAACACACAAGCGGGGAAGGGAGAGGGCCAAATTCCCCAGCGCGCCCCGCCCCCATCCGTCCCTTAGTGATTCTGTGCCACGGGAGTCCCCAGCTGTGCTCTTCCCGGACGCTGGTGCGATCTAACAGTCCTGGTGTGGCTTCTCCACCAGCACAGGGGTCAGTGGAGTCTCTCTCTGGTGCAGACGTTCCGTTCCAGAGCCTTCGGTACGAGCTCAGACAGATGAAAAGCTGTGTGTAAAGAACGAGCTTTCTGCAGAAGTGGAGAATCCGGCCCGGCCTTCCCCAGTAGCCCTTCCCGGCTTTCCGTGGCCCCTCCTCCTGGGAACAAAGGACATGGAAAAGCCCGTGGGTGGAAGGAAGGCCCAGACCCCAGAGGAGGAAGTGCATTCACTGAAGGACACACCCAAAGGAGAGAAAGCGTCGTCTGGGGAGGAAAGGCCAAGCAAGAGGTCCACGTTGGCAAAAAAGCACGGCAAGGAACCCGGCCCGAGTCCTGAGGATGAGGAACATTTATTTGATGCCTTCGATGCTTCGTTTAAAGATGACTTCGAGGGGTTCCCGTGTTCATCCCTTTTCAGAGAAAGAAGCCCTATGGGTGCAGCGAGTGTGGACGCATCTTTAAGCATAAGACAGACCACCTCCGCCACCAGCGGGTTCACACTGGAGAGAAGCCCTTCAAATGTGATCGGTGTGGGAAGCTGTTCAGGCACAGCTCTGACGTCACCAAGCACCAGAGAATCCACACCGGAGAGAAGCCCTTTAAATGCAGTGAATGTGGGAAGGCCTTTAACTGCAGTTCGAATCTCCTAAAACATCAGAAAACGCACACTGGGGAGAAGCCGTACGAATGCAAGGAATGCGGGAAAGCCTTCGCCTACAGCTCATGTCTCATTCGCCATCGGAAACGCCACCCGCGGAAGAAGCACTGAGCGTGGGGAAGCCGTCTGCCGAGAGTCGGCGTTCGCGCCCGTGAGAACCATCCAGCGCGGGCCTGTCCCGCCGTCCCCCATCCCACGTCTGATGGAGGCCGGGGGCCCGCGGGCCGTGCGCTCAGTGCACCTGTGGTTGTGGGTCCCCACCACCAGCGGGACGGTCAGCCCAGCCCGGTACACGCGTGCTGGAGCGGGGTACAGGCCATCTCCAGGTCGAGACACCGTGATAACATGGGAGACGCGTGCAGCTGCGGCACCAGAGACGGTGAGTGTGATTGTGTCACGGCCGTCTGGGCGGGAGGGACAGCTGGAGCTTGCGAGCGGCCCAGCACCTCCCCCTGCGGCCTCCCTGCGGCACCCGCTCTGGTCTCTGCCTTTTCACCTGCTCCTTCGAAGACTTCAGGCTGCAGACTGCTGACCTGCTGGGTCCCGAGCCCATCCCCGCACAGCCTGGCAGGAGGCCTGCGGTCAGGTCCCCACGGCGCTGCACCAGACACCTGCTGTCCCCGCTCGGCTGGCCGTGGTGACAGTCCTGTGGTTTGTGTCTGGCTTCCCTCCTTGGGCTGGAGCACCAGTCCTGGGACTCAGCTTCCCCTTCCCCCACTGCATCCCCAGGAACTGGACCCCCTGGCCCAGCCCCCAACCCCGGGTGAGCAGCCCGACTCACCCAGATGGACCACTCAGGACCTAGATGCTGCCACCATGGGAGATTCCTGCCCTGGACGCGTGGTGGGGGCCCCAAGGATGTGAGGGCAGCTTCGAGCCAGCCTGCATCTGCCGTGGGGGTCTTCAGACATGAGGCAGTGTGTGTGCCCTGCCCTCCGGGGATCAGCTCTCCAGGTTAGTTTCACTTCTTAATGCCTGCCCTCCAAGTTCCATCTTATCCCCCGGCCAAGTCCACATGCTGTGCCCACCCTCCGTTTTCCTCCAGGAATGGTCTGGATGGGGTTCCATGCTCTGCAGAGCGGGGTGCGGTTTGTCCCAGGATTTCTTGACAGCACAGGGGGAGTGAGGTGACTGTCGGCCAGGCGGTAATACAGCTTTTTACTAGGAAAACGTTGATATCTACACTTGCAGCTATTTGGACCCCCAAAATGGGGATTCTGTCCTGGAGGAAGGTCCTGAATTCGGATGCAGACGCGTTTCCCAGACAGGTGGTCCCAGACGCCAGAGCGCGGGTGCTCGTGGAGGGAAGGTTTCTCCAGGTTAGGTGTTTGTGCTATGATGTTGTACACACCCCTGCCTGAGCTGAGCCCCCACGCAGCAGGCCCTCCCACACTCGCCCCTGGTGGGACCAGGATGTAGAGGGGAGACACGGCGTATGAGCCTGGGCTGGAAGGGCAGCTGCAAAGGACACGCATGGGACGTCTGTGAGACCTGTGTCCACGCTGTCCACTGGGCGGCAGTGCCCTCGGTTTCAAGGCTCCCCGTGTTGGTGTGGCTCGTGGCCCATCTCAGACGTCGTCCTTGTAAAAGGTGTGCGCTAAGGTTTCAGGGGCACGGGGTCATGATGCCTTGAGTACGCTCTCAAGTTCAAAGAAACAGACAGACAAGTAAGACACGTATGTGTGCTGAGAGCAAGGAAGCAAATCGCTTGAGTGTCGGTCTGTCCTGAAGCCAGAGCAAGGCCGGCGGGTGTTTTCTGTTGAGGGCCGGGTAGTAACTGTGCTTGGCTGTGGGGCCCCACGGGCTCTGTGTGCACTCAGCTCAGCTGTGACATGCGGCCTCACTCACAGACAACACAGGCGTGAACGTGTGCCAGCGAAGCTTTATTTACAGAGACCGGCAGCAGCCAGTTTGAGCCTGTTCTGGATGGAAAGTGTGTGAGGGCCACCCGTCGGTGCATGTCGCAGCCCTTCAGAACTGGGTGCTGGCAGGGGAAGCTGGGCGCAGAAGGTGGAAAGAATCTTTGGGGGGGGGAGCCCATCTTGATGTACTGGAAGGCAGGGTGTGGACACACGGACGTCAGCCATGGCCATGGCAGCGCCCACGCACGTCCAAGGGTGTCTGAGGCCACTTCAGTTTAGTTGGGTTTTTATTTACTACAGTATTATAACACTCCGGGATATGTATGTTAATACGTAACGTGTCGTTACATAACGTGTACGTTACAACACGTGACGTACGAGGGAGCGAAACCGCCGCTTTCTCTGTTATCCTGAAGGCCGCAGCCACTAGCACACCTGACTTGTACCGCTGCCTAATGGTGCGTTGACGAGAAGGGTTAACGGTTTCCTAAGAAGGGCACGTAGGCTGTTTCTGATTTAGGGCATTATAAATCACGCTGAGATAAATATCTCGTCTGCATTTAGGGTCAGCAGGACAGATCCCCAGAAGGGGAATCGACAGGTGGAGACCATTCTGGCAAATCCCCTCTTCCTGGCCGTGCCGGATAGGCGCCCCCACAGCCCCAAGGACGGCAGGCTTGCCCCGGCCTCTCCAGCAGCAGGCAGGTGGGTGTCCGTAAAGAAACATACTCTGATTCTCTGGCTTTGATTTCTTTTTTTTAATTTTTTTTTAATGTTTTTATTTATTTTGAAGGAGAGAGACAGAGCATGAGCAGGGGAGGAACAGAGAGAGAGGGAGACACAGAATCCGAAGCAGGTTCCAGACTCTGAGCTGTCAGCACAGAGCCCGATGCAAGGCTCGAACCCACGAACTGTGAGATCATGACCTGAGCTGAAGTCGGACGCTTAACCGACTGAGCCACCCAGGCGCCCCTCTCTGGCTTTGATTTCTGGAGAGGAAGCGAGTGGTGAAGGGCTCGGGCTCTCGGCCTCGGGGCTGCCGTCCTGAGCCGGCACTGGCACCGTGGAGATAGGAGACCTTGGGCACATCACTTAACCTCCTTGTGCTGCCTCGGTTTCCTCAGGGACAGCACAGGGATGCCGATGGTGCTTCACCTGATCCAGTGAGTTAGGACGGGGCGTCCCGAGCGCAGGGCCGGCGCCCCCTAACTGTTGTGAGAATGTCAGCCCTTAGCGCGCCTGGCTGGCTCAGGCGGTAGATGGTAGATTGTGCCGCTCTCCATCTCAGGGTCCTGGGTTCAGCCCACGTTGGGCGTAGAGCTTCCCATCACGTGTTGTGTTCTTAGCGAGGTAGATGTTAGCTCCCGCGCGTGAGCGGTGCCCGTGCCGCTGGCCCTTGGGGCCCCTCCCGGTAGGACCGCGGCTGATTTCAACAGCATCAGCCTGGAGAACAACAACAGAAAAACACTTAAAAAAATAGACTTGGAAACGTTTTTTAAATTTTTTTTTTTAACGTTTATTTATTTTTGAGACAGAGAGACAGAGCATGAACAGGGGAGGGGCAGAGAGAGAGGGAGACACAGAATCTGAAACAGGCTCCAGGCTCTGAGCTGTCAGCACAGAGCCCGCATAGAAACTCATATCCTAGGGAAAAAACCCTCTCAATAACCTGACTCAAAAAAAGTACATAATGAAAGTTATAAAGTCCTCCAGCCTCTAGGAAGCTGAAACAGGACCTGCCAGAACCTCTGGGAGCCACTTCAGCCAGCAATGGGGACGCCAGCGGAGCGAGCTAGGAGTCGGCTGGCTGGGCCTCCGGCTTCATAGGAACAGCAGCAGAAGGGGGCAAGTAACACGCCCGAAAGTATCAAAACCAGTGGGAGTGGCGGCTGTCGAGAGAATTACACAGGCAGAAGTTGGGTGTTTGAAAGGACTGTTGTGGCTTCTGGGCTCAGCTTGGTCAGCTGAGTGCCCGACTCTTGATTTCAGCTCAGGTCCTGGTCCCAGGGGCGTGGGATCGAGCCCCGCATCGGACTCTGTGCTGAGCGTGGAACCTGCTTGAAATTCCCTCCCCATCTCTCTCTCTCGCTCTCTCTTTCTCCCCCTCTCTCAGCCCCTCCATCCCCCTTGTACTCTCTCTATAATAAAATTTTAAAAAGGAAAAACGGATTGTTAAAGCTGGCATCGTGTGACAATAGCGTCCAGGAAAAGGGAAGGAGCCGGTAAACTGTTATGGATGCAGAGGGAAGGTGACAGCAGGTCGTCGGAGGAAAAGACAGCGCAGCGAGCCAGTGGCTGTGAGCGCGTATGAGGCGGGTTTTAGGAGAAAGGGCAGGTGGTGAAGCCAGCACGAGAGGGCGCCGCCCAAAGACCCTGTCACTGCTGCACAGAGTGTGTCCCCAAAGAATTCAAGTCAGGTAGTGTGAGTTCAAGAAACAGAAAATTCTAGTCTTGTGTGGACTCAGACACTGGAAAGAAGAACCAGCTCACCTTCTATGAGCTAGTAGAGCTGTGATGTCAGCGCCACAGCCAGCGCCCCCTGCTGCCGGACGGAATAGCGACAGGCCGCGTCCAGCGCGGCGGGGAAACGTCGTGGAGCGTGACCAGACCGGGTTGTTTCAGGAAGGCCGATGTGGCTTAAAACGGCTATCATTTCTCACAATAACAGATATTATTATCTTAACAGCTGCAGAAATATTTGCCAAAATCCAACATCCGCAAGTAAGGAATACAATAGAATTTTCTAAAGCCGATGCAGAATATCTCCCCAAACCGTAGCAGCGCTGTGCCCTAGGGCTCCGTGTGGCCAGTGCCCCCCCCCCCCGCCCCCGCCCTCGGGGTTTCCCCTCGGCGCCATCTGGAGCGAGGCCGGGAGTAACGTGTGCGCACGGCCTGGAATGGGAAACCCCTCCTGGGCGTATAGCAGGCGATGCTGCTGTCTCCGTGGCATCTGACAACAGTCCCAGGTAAGGCGTCAGCGAGGATGCAGCCCGTTGTCACGTTGAAGGTCGGCGGAGTTCACTGAGCTGTGTATGCGGAATCAAGCAGGTGCGTGGAGGCACGGGGCAGCATCGTTCGCGGTGGCCGCCGGCGGACATGCCCCGGGAGTCTCACCAGATGAACAGATCCACGAGACGTGGTGTAGCCACACGACGAAATGCTACTCGGCCGAAAGAGGAACGAGCCCCCACGCCCGCCGCCACACTGCGGAAACGGTGCCGAGTGAGAGAAGCCAGAGAAGCAGTGGCCCTGCCGGCTGCTGTGCGGCGCGCAGACAGAACAGCAGAGTGGAGGTTACCAGGGGCGGGGACGGGAGACCTTCACGGGTGCAGCGTTTCTGACGGGCAGGGTAACCAGGTTAGGGGTGTAGATCGCGGTGGTGGGTACACAGCGTCGTGGGTACTTAATGCCGCTGAATCGTGCACTTCCGACGGCTGAAGTAATCAACACCATGTCGATTTTACCACAGGGACAGAAGCCCATTGGGTTTGATGTGCTGGTAACAATATGCAATTTTAAAAAGCTATCTATCCGTTCGGCAGCAAAAATAGCCCGTCCTAGCAAGTTAAAGATGTGCCCTGTCGTGCTCATGTAGAAATTTCACTTATTAAAATATCTTACAGAACTTTTGTGTGGGTGCCCAGAAAGCCACGTGCAGCGACGTTTAGCACGCGGACTGTCAGAAAAGTTGGAAATAACTCAAATGTGCATCAACAGTGGACAGACCCTCACCACCACCTGCGCATCTCAGAACGCTGAGCGAAGTCAGTCGGTCACAGGAGGTCATTATTATAAAGCGCAGAACTGAACAGCAAGTTGTTTGGAAATATCAATGCAGTAAAACGAGACAGAGACGAAAGAACGGTTCCTCGGGCAGGCGAGGCCACGTGGGCTCGGGTTTTTGGGTGGCGGCTAGTCCCTGAGCCGTGTGGATGGTAAGCGGGTGTCTGAGCTCTGTCCCGCACCACATCACATACACTGCAAGTTTACGTGTGTTTGACACAGTTAAACCTTGGTTTGCAAGCATAACTTGTTCCAAAAACATGCATGTAATCCAAAGCGAGTGTCCCCATAAGAAATGATGGAAACTCAGATGATTGATTCCACAGCCCAAAAACATTGGTATAAAAATGATTACGATACTGTAACATAATACAAAATAGAAAAATAACCTGCACTTGCCTTTGAAAACCTTTGTGCCTGGTGTGAGGGAGACAAGACAGAGGAGGGTTACTGTGTAGGACGACTGCCACCTATTGGCTCAATGGGATCTTTCTTTTTGTGCCACTTTATTTTTTTTAATTTTTATTTTTTAATGTTTGTTTATTTTTGAGAGATTATGAGCGCAGGAGGGGCAGAGAGAGTGGGAGACACAGAATCCGAAGCAGGCTCCAGGCTCCGAGCTGTCAGCACAGAGCCCGAAGCGGGGCTTGAACCCCCAAACCATGAGATCGTGACCTGAGCCGAAGGTGGATGCCTAACCGACTGAGCCACCCAGGTGCCCCTTTTGGTGCAACTTTAACAAGGAACCTATCCAATGACACTCGCTTTCGCCTCCTTTTGAGGATTTCGCGGAAATGTGACATTGCATTCGTAACAGTCCCTCAGAGACAGAGAGAGAGAGGGAAGAACCATTGGCTCCGTTGTGATCATGTGATGTTCGGTGCCACTTGTGACCCTATTGCGAGACATCGCTCATTTATCAAGTTAAAATTTATTAGAAATGTTGGCTCATCTTGCAGAACAAGTTCCTCACAACCCAAGGTTTTACTGTATTTTATCTTCTAACTTTCTTAGCTTTTTGAGAAACAGGGAGCACTTTTCCCCTGGTTGTGTCGCCTTCCAGGTCTGGGGCCCATCCCCCTGACGCGCGTTGGCGAACACCAGCTTCCACGTGACGGAAGCCAGCTCCTTACTTGGGTAGTTGTGGCTTCCCGACAACGAACCAGGTAATAATTGCATTTCTTTGTTCAGAAGGTTTTCCTTGTCCGTTTCCAGTTGTGAGAGCAAATCACCCCCAGTCAAGAAGGTCCTGATGCAACACGCCTAAACATGAACCTCAGGCCTGACAGAATTCCGGACATTCCCGAGCTCCGAGGACGGATGGAGATCTGTACGGAAGAGGAGAGGAAACCCCCGGGGTGAGCAGAAAGAAAACGTCTAAGGGACAGGTGGGGACACGGGGCACAGGCAGGACGGGCAGCTTGGCGGCAGAAAACCCACACCGGGAGATGCCTGCCAATGAGTGGAGAGAAGGGGTTCACGGGCGAACTCCCTGAGGCGGGGGGTGCCCTCACCTGGTTCCGAACCTGGACCCGGAAGGCCACAAAGTTCACCCCTCCGGCCCCACCCCCCCAGGAGGCCAGTCCTGACACCACCGGCCTTCTAGGATTGCGCTGCAGGCAAGTCCAGGACTCCCAGCGCTCTGCTCCTGGAAAGTCCCAGAGAAAGGCCTTTTCCAAGTGTGAAAGCTCTGGGGTGGGGGGAGGGGCGCTGAGCATGGTTCCCGTTGCAGGAGGAGCAGTTAGAGGGCCCTGCCCTGCATGGAGGGCTCTGCGACAGCAGGGGCGCCATGGAGGCCTTCGAATGGAACAGACGGGGATGGCTGCGGATGTCCCGGGGACGCAACACCGATCGTCCTTACCACTGGCATCCCGTGAGTTGGGCCGGCAACTGTCCCTCCCAGCCTCGTCTGGCCTCAATCTGAGGGAAGGTGGGAGCCAGCACCGTGGGAGAGTGAGCAGTGAGGGCCATGTGTTGGGGGGGGGGGTCTGCTCCCTCTCCCCACAGATCGGGGGGCTGACCCGTGGCTCCGGACTCTGGTCTCTGCCAGGTCCCCTGCCTTCCTGGGGAGCCTGTAGGCACCGGGATGTCACCTGGGCTTGATTTCTAGTGACCTCTTGTGTCCATCCCTAGTCTGGACACCAAAGTGTCATTCCTTCCCCTGCAAGTGAGCTAGGCCCCCAGACACGCCACAGAGCGAGGCAGGACTGGAGGTGGTCCTGTGCTCGTGGCAGAAGCCTGTGGCACAGGGACACTTGGGACGTGCTCTGGACCGGGGGTAGGGTTCTCAGCAGGGTGGAGGGGTCGTCCAGGGAAGGGAAGGGAAACAGTATTGGGACCAGAAAGGGCCAGTTCAGGGCGGGAGTGGCCAGGACAGTGGTGGCCAGGCTCCAGGTCTGTGGCCTGAGGACATGGCTTTGCTCTGGGGCGGCCCAGGCCTTCGGGGACCTCTGTGCAGGGAGCTTAGAGTTCGTGGTCTCCCGGTGTCGTCCTCACAGACTCCAGTCGCCTGTTCCACAGACCACGAGCTGGTGGTCCCCCCCACCCCACCCCCGGGCCCCGGGACCAGAGTCCTGCCAGGGTGCAGAGCTCGGGGGCAGCCTGGCGCTGCTGCCCGGGGACTCTGCGGGTGTCCGAGGCCTGCAGGGGGAGTACCTGGGGGGCTTCAGCCCCAGTGCACACGTGGATCCGGCGCTGGGGGCCCCACACGCCCCCTGTCCCAGCCCATGTGCCCCAGGTCACTGCAGCCTTCCCCGCATGGCCTTCCGGTATGAACACGTGTTTGTTTCCTGGTGAGCTTGAGCGCTGGGTGTACCGGGGTTCTCCTTACACCGCTGCTGAGGTGCGTGGCCCTGTCCACACGTGGCCAGGCAAGGTGGCCGCTGGACTGTCCGCACACAGGCTCGCACAGCTGGTGCTGGTGGGCCCGTGAAATGTAAATTTCCAACTAGTCATGTCTGTTGAACTTTCCTTCAGTCCTCAGTGAGTGTGTTCGACGTCTGGAGACCTGTTCTGTCTTGTTTTTATCCTGGTCCCTATGGTCTACACTTCACGCGCTCTCTTAATCCAGAAGGGTGTTGCCTGGGTTCTGCACTCCTTGCCTGCTGCTTCCCATTCATCCCAGAACGCTTCTGTGTCCTATTTCCTGTGGATACTGTTTCCCTGTAATAAACCTCAGTTCTGACCCATTCACTGGGTCCCGTTCATCTCCCTGCAGTTTGGGGGTGCAGTCGAGACTCCCCAGGGAGGCACTGCCTCACATTCACCAGACTTGTAAGAGACTGACGCGTCAATCAGAGGAGGATTTGCGGACTTAGCAGGAGAGTGGCCCCTCGTGTGACAACATACTGTGTCCCTCAATAGACATGGTCTTCTCGGCCCCAGATTCTGGGAAACTACCCGTTCCTTGGTGGCCTGATGCCTGCGGTCGTAGCCCTGGAGGGGGTCTGGGACGTGCCCCGCTTGGGATCACCCCCTTCAGGCCCTAAGTCCTGAGGAGCTCAGGCTGACCCACCCCCCATGCCCTCATTCACGTTGCCTTGCATGGAACAGCCATCCTCCCGAGGGCAGTCCTGCCCCCAGAAGGGGATATGGTAGTATCTGGAGACATTTTTGGTTGTCCCAGCTGAGGGGAGGTGCTATACATGTGGGTGGGGGCAGGGAAGCTGCCCAGCGCCCCACAGAGCACAGGATGCCTGGTGGCAAAGGACCCAGCCAAGGGCAAGACTCGAGTTAGACCCGAAGTCAGGTGATGGGCCGGGGTACAGACAGGGCTGTTGACAAGGCTTATGGGCTGGAAAGCAAGGTGAGGCAGCTTTGAGCAGAAACCTGAACACCGACAGGATGCTGTTCAGGCTGAGGAGGCTGGTGGGACCGCAGGACCGGGCCGAGTCCCCGGAAAGTGGGGCAGAGGCAGGTGGGAAGCGTGATTGGCCCAAAGGCTCAGTAGCAGTACCCCCCCCCCCCCCCCCCCCGCCGCAGCTCCCCATCCTCCTAGGGAACAGGAGTGTGCCCTGCCCCACTTTGAAGCTAAACCGGCAGGGCCACACACGGCTGGCCAGGAGAGGAGGAGGGGCAGACTGAGAGGGGAGCAGGGAGAGGTGAGCCCCCAGCCACCACTGTGTCGTGGGCCACACGTCCAAAACAGAACTTGGCTTGTGGCCAGCGACCCATCTCAGCAGACCTGTGGCCATACTCTGGACTGAACCCCGAGTCGCCATGCCCCACACCCCACCCAACTGCAGGTGCTGTCAGAATTTGATCCCCAACACGGGTCCCACCCAGCCTGGTCTCCATCTAAACCACCGGTCTCCTCCCACCTCCCTGCTGCCCCAAACCAATCTTAAAATGCACCTAAGATCTCACTCCCCTGCCCAGGACCTTTGGTACCTCCTGGTTCCTAATCGTGGCTTCCAGACTACTCATCCACCTTGATCCAGCTCCCAGCCTGCCTGGGCTCTTCCAAACCTTTGGCGACACTCGTGTCTCAGGACCTTTCACGTGCTCTTCTGCTTTGAATACTCTTCCCTCCAGCCTTTGTGTGACCAGCTTGCCCTACTCTCTCCCTCCCTCCGTCCCCCCCCCCCCGCCCCCCCCGTGATGTCACTTCCTTGGTGAGCTCTCCTTGGACCACAGAGCCCTTGTGTGCTTCCTTAAAGCTTTTACACCTGTGGTGTGGGTGTGTTTGCCAATTTGTTGTTTCTCTCCCACACGCACTAGAATGTGAGCTCCACTGACGCCAGGAGCTGGCCTGTCCCAGGTATACCCTAGGGCCTGGCATTAGATCAGGCGGAGGGGAGCCGCCGCAGGGGATTTTTACAGGGCCTAGCGGCTGGAACCCTGCATGTGCGGGGAGTGAGGCTGGCGGAGCTGGGAGCAGGCAGCAGCTGTCGGCACTTTCTACGTTTTGGCAGGAGTACATTTTGCTGCGGGCTGGTACCGGCCTGTCTCCCCCCTCCCCCCCCCCCCCCCCCCCCCGCCCCCATACACACACACACACACACACACACAGCGAGTCCTTCACAAGCCCCTGGTCTTCCAGCTTCTCTCCTGCCTGGGGCCAGTGTCCAGATGCTTGGGCTTGGTCTCCCCTCCCTCCGCCCCAAGCATCCCTGCAGCTGGGGGCTCCCTGGCTGTGGGTCTTCCCTTCCTGTCTTCATTCTGTCCACCCGCCGGGACTCAGGGCCAGGGCGGCAAGCAAATGCCTGGACGTCCATCCCTGCTGGGTTGGTTCACAGAAGCTGTTTCCAGCTATTTGCTTTTCCTAACAAGAAGGAGACTGACGCCTAAATTTCTTTGGGGGGATGTATCAGAACGGGGCTGAAAAAGACTTCGGAGGAACAGCAGGAAGAATTCCATGTTAAGTTTGGGGAAATTTTGTAACAGCCGCTCCTCAGGCCCTAGGGTTTGGGAACATTTTGGTGGTAGGCAGTTTAGAAGGGCCCTTGAGACAGTCCAAAAAAGGAGAGTCTGTTTTCAGCCAGCTCCCCAGCAACCGGTGGCCGTCCAGAAGGAACACCGCGAGGGAAGAGGTGCCCCTGAGGATGCTTTGGGTGCAGCTCTTCGGTGGACTAGGGGCTGTTGCCGCCGGGAGGGCTCGGGGACGGCGAGATCGCTGCGGGGCTGGGGGCGCCCGTCCCGCCCGGGTCAGCCGGGCCCTCCCCGCGCCACGGAGGCGCCGGTCCTCCGGAGCCCAGAGCGTCCCGGAAGTGCACGCGCGAGGCCGGGGCGGGGCGAGGGCGCACTTCCGGCCGGCGCGCGGGCGGCCGCCTCCCGCTCGGAAGGTGAGTGGGCGCCGGGTGGCGGCGGCGGCGGCGGCGGCGGCGGGGATGCTCGGCCCGGCCGCCCGCTCGCGCTCGCGTGGCGTCCCCGCGGGCCCCGCCCCGGGCGTCCCCGCGCTGCCGTGACCGTGGCCCGGGCTCGGCCCGTGGGGCGCGGGTGACCGCCCAGCCGGAGCGGAGGCCTCCGCGGGGTAGCGGGCCGCAGCGGGCTCACTGGCCCCTGGCGATCGCGAGGGTCCGCTTGCTGGGCGCCTCCCCGCGCCCCCGGAACCCCGGCGACGGGGTCGTCGCGGTGCCCCCTTTGCAGGTGGGGAACGGAGGCTCCGAGAAGTCCGCAGTCGCGAGTGTGAGCGCCGGACCTCAGCCGGGGCGGGCAGCGCTCCGCCGCCTAGCGCCCCGAGAGCGGGCCCTTCTCCGCGGGGCGCGGGCTCCAGGCCGGGAGGAGAGCGGGGGCGGGGGGGCGGGGGGGGGGCGGGGAAGGTCAGCCGCTGGCCGGGGCATCTCTGTCCCCTCCGCCTCCAGTCGGTTGCAGCAGTGTGGCCCCAAGAGTTTGTGCTCGCGTCCCGGTGGGCGTCCCTGTGTGAGCGCCACCTCCGCGCAGGCGGCCCGGGGCGGAGGGGGGGGCGGTGCGTGCCCTGTCCCGACGAGTCCCAGCAGGTTAGCCGAGTAACAAGATGAGAGGAGCGTGGGGACCTGCACCCAGATGTCATGCCTGCAGCCCCACCCTGTGTCCGCTTATGTCCACTTCCCTGAGTGTCTGTGACCCTTCCCATCACCAGGGACCGAGGGCTGCCCGGGAGGCGGGGGCTGACCGGGATGGCCCAGGCGCCGCTGAGGAGCCCTGTTGGGGCTGCCTCCCCACTTCCTCGAACCAGATACTGTTTGCAACCATTGCTTAATGTACTTTAACTTTTGTTCTTCCCATGCCCTCTTCACATCCCAGTAAGCAGTCCTGCTCCACCACAGTGTGAAAGAAAAGTTCTTCTCACGTGGGACCGAACCACTCTTGCAAACCACATCAAAGCAGAGTACCTTCCACCGCCGAGGAGGCTCGGGCAGTCAGATGTGGTTGGCAGCCTGCAGCCTCTGAGGGCTCTTCAGGGTCTGAGGAGGACGGTTTTCCTCCCAGGAATTGTGTTGTTAAGATTTAATCTAGAATGTTTGTGCCCCAGCAGGCAGAGTTCAGTTTCCCACCCTCCTCCTCCTCCTGCGCAGCCCGCTGCTGTAGCGTGGGAGGTTTTCAGGGAGGTGCAGCGTGCCTTAGGGTGTGGGCTGGGAGGACATCGAGGCCATCGCCGGGATGAGGGCTCAGGTCCCCACACAGGTGCTGGTGCCGCCCCGCGGTGGGGTAGACGAACCGGGGGCCCGGCTGCCTCTCACCCCAGGTCCCACGTGGCACCTCTTGACATCCTTGCCCCTCTCCGCCAGCGAAGGAGCCCCCCGTTCCCCATGGCTGATCGGCAGTTGGCATCGCCCCCACCCTCCACACACTCCTCCGACCCCCGTCATCCTGCCATGGTTTTCATTTCCCCAGGTCCCAGGTGTGCATACCTTCAGCAGGCCTTGGGGAAGATGGCGACCCTGGGGGACGGTCAGGAGCCCCCTCGTGTCCCGTCCCCTGTCAATCTTGCGTCACCAGGGACACCTGGAACCCACCGCCTCGAGGCCCGGCTTCACCTCCACGGTCATCAACACGGTACTCACCCTGCGCTGCGCTCCCTCCACCTCCCTGCACCACCCGCCCACCCCGCACCACTGGCAGCGCGGCCAGAAACAAGGCAGCTCACGGCT
Source organism: Panthera leo (assembly GCF_018350215.1). Classification (NCBI taxonomy): domain Eukaryota; kingdom Metazoa; phylum Chordata; class Mammalia; order Carnivora; family Felidae; genus Panthera; species Panthera leo. The sequence goes on from NC_056695.1 coordinate 81,871,874, forward strand.
GCTGGGGCTCCTGCACCCTTGCACTTGGGTCGGGACATGGGCAGCCGAGGTTGAGGCCGGAGACTGAGCCTTGTGAGCAACAGCTCCCTAGGGGACAGTCCCCCAGGACCATGTTGGGCAGGCAGGGCCCTGTGTCCGCCTGTCTCCCTTTATGAGCCTTTGCTCCCACACCAAGAAAATAGAGCACCCTGAGTTCTGGGCCAGCTGGTCTGGGTTGGGGCCCCCAGGGACCTGCAGGGATGCAGCTGCCAGCCTTGTGCTACCCTCCTGGCGGGGTCTCAGGATATCAAAGTCACGGAAGTAGCCAATGACTAGTGAGGCGGCCGGTGCTGAGAGGGGGTGTCCACGCCCCGTGGCATGCGGTGCCCCCTGGGTCTTGCTCCTGCTCAGTCCCGGGGTTCTGTCCACGCCCATGTTCCACAGGAGGCCTGGCCTTACAGCTCAGGACACACATGAGCTGATGACAGCCAGGTCAGGGGTCAGCATGCGTTTCATCCCACCTCTGTCCTAGTGTGCGGGCACTGAGCCCAGGGGCATGGCTCGGGGCATGGCTTGCCGCGTGCCCGGAGCCCTCCTTGTCGGGTCTCAGCGTCACAGTGAGCAATGGGATGACGGTTGAGACATGCCAGGCTCTGTGCCAAGGGCTGTGGGTCATCTTGACCACACTCTCTGGTGGCCATTAACAGATGAGGACTGTGCTCGCTTCGGCAGCACATATACTAAAACAGATGAGGACAGTGAGGTCCACAGAGGTCACAGGGTGGCATGAGGTCACACACAGCTAGGGAACGTGTCATTCACCCCCCAGGTTGATCCAAGGCCGAAAGGGCAGCAGCGCCTAGCTGGCCCCACGCTGTTCCCGGTTCCAGGAGCCATCCTGGCCCCTGCCCATCCCTGGGGTGGGCCGGACTGGGGGTGTGGGGTGGGTACGGAGCTAGGTGCTGCGCAGAAGGAGCCGGGACGGCACCCAGCACATGCGCCTCAGGCCTTCGCCGGGGTGGCTGCCTCCCCCCGCACGATGGTTCAGGGCCTTGGCCGGGGCTCCCCCGTGGCTGTGCTCCTGCCCCGTGCGGTCGGGACTCTGAGGCCCACCCTTAACCTCCACGTTTTCCCGCCACCCTCACTACCGCCTGCAAGGCAGGACCTATCCCCATGTTCCGGACAGGGACATGGGGGCCCAGACGGGAGCCAATACAGGCCAGTGGGACTGAGAACACATCAGGCTGACTCAAGCCCATGCCCTCAACTCTCTCCCCGGACCGGGCCCAGCAAGCCGTGGCTCATGGCTCACGGCTCACAGCTCCTAAGTGGCATGGACGCGGGACCGGGGCGGGGCTGTCCTGGAAGCCATGCTGACCACATTGGCTCTGCGGGATGAGAAGGCTGGTGCCCAGGATGCAGGCCCTCGAGCCCACGCGGCTTGGGGCTGCCCCTGGTCTAGTCTCCAGGTAGCAAGAGCCCAGAGGGGCCCGGCTTGGCCCCCTGAATCACATACAAGTGCCTTGTGTGCCTGGGACTTTGCCCAGTGAGAGGCAGTGTTGGCCGCAAACAGCAGCCTCAGCGCTCCATGGACTGTCCAGGAACAAGTGGGCAGGGCCTGCCGGCCAGGGAACCAACCAGGGTTGACCCTAAAGAAGAGAGAGGCGGGGCCTCCAGCAGACCCTCCTTGCAGGCGCTGAGGGGTGTGGTCATTGGAGGGGGCGTGGCTGGAGGGCGCGGAGGGAGGAGAGGCGATGCTTTCATCCCTCCTCCTGGAAACTGACCCAGCGTCGTCGAGAACTGGGCCCCGCCACCAATCGGTTACCCGGGGCAGGATCTACCCCTCGCGGTCTCGAGCTCATTTCTTCTGTTGGGGCGGTTCCTCGGTGTTCCAGTGTCTTCCCTGGAGAGACCCCAGCATTTCAGGAACCTGCCCAGGGCCCTCCAGCCAGGGGGGCTGGGACTTACGGAGCCCCAGCTTCCCAACTCCCAGGCCGGAGTTGGTGAGGTGGGCCAGAAAGCACATTGGGGGTGGGGTCCACCCTGTGAAGCCTGGGGCCCCTCACGCCCCCCCCCACCCCCCCGGGACTGGATCCCATTAGTCTCCCACGTCCTCCTTACACAAGAGCCAGTTTCTAACTAGCTGAGCACAGTGCTGGTGGGCTGTGAGGGTGTCCGGCAAGCCGTTGGTCCGCCAGAGCAGGTGAAGGGAGCCACATGCGCACAGGGCACTTGGCCGGCCCCTGGGGGTGGTGTGGGCATAAAGTCGCCGAGGCTGCCCCTCCCTGTGCCTCCAGAGCAGGGAGCTGGGCAGGAGGGGTGCAGAACGGGACAGACACATTAGGAGCCAGGTCTGTGCTGAACCAGCCAAGGGGCCTGCCACAACAAGGCTGTGCTTCCAGAATGCGTTCTGGAAGGTATGGTCTGGAGCCCTGCAGCTGGAGGGGCAGTCTGTGGGCAGGAGCAAGTGACAGAGAAAGACACGTGGCCCCAGGGTGGGCGGGACGACCTGTGTAGCAGGGGCAGCACCACCCCCCACCCCCAGCCAGGGGCTGGCCTTCCAGACCAGGCCCCTGGCTTGGACACCTGAGACCTGAACTCTGGTTACCCCCCACTCCACTCACTCCTCCCCTCGTCCACACCCGAGCATGGACTTCCTGTACCACTTTATGAACAAGGAGCACCCCTTCCTTCTAGAAAAGTTCCTGTTGCTCCGTGGCCCCAGAACCCCACCCACAGCCTTCCCCCCACCCCCAGAAGGCCGGCCCCAGGCCTGGCCGCCTCCGCTGAGGTAGAGCAAGCCTCTCCCTGGTGCAGGTGCCGTGTCACAGCCTCCCCAGAGGCGGCCGGTGATGGGGGACACAGCACTGAGCAGCGTGGGAGGTTGGTTCAGTATGGGGCCCCATGAGCAGGAACCAGCATGTCCACCTGCTGGGACGCAGCCCGGCCAGGGCCCGGGCCCTTCACGGAGGGTGGGGGGCAGTTGGGGGCCCAGGGAGGGGAACGCGTGCCGGTTGCACCCCAGGAAGGCCCAGGCGGCTTTGGTTAGGGCACACACCCTTGCCCCTACTCCAGAGCAACCAAGCAGTGCCTCGGGACCCTCACGCTCAGGAGAGGGGTGTCACGTGGCTGCAGCATCTACCCAAATGGCTCTTGGAGAGCACCAGCTCCACGGGGGCACCACCCGGGAGCAAGTGGCACCTGCAGGCAGCTGATCGAGGCCTGGGCTAGATTGGAGAGGAGGGGGAGATGAGCCCCGTCCCCTGTGCCCCCAGACTCCCCCGGCTGCAGCCCTGAGGTGCTCTCCCAGCCACCGCAGGAGGAGGAGGAGGAGGAGCGGTCCCACCTGGATCTCCGAGATGTGGAGGAGGTCCGGATCGGCCGAGGTACCTGCTGGCCGGGTGGGTGAGCAGAACCCCGATCCGGGCCCTGCCCACGGGTGCGTCTCCCCACGGCTGCCCCGTGCCAGGCTCTTTGCCGCGCCCGCCGCTGCCAGGACACTGGGTCCCACCTGTCCCTGGCTCGGCGTTCACTTCTGTCCCCAGTGGCCTCTACCCCGTTCCGTCCAGGCGTGTCGCTGACGTTTCCCCAGGTCGTGAGTGCGGTCCAGACCCCTTCCCCGGTCCAGAGCCCATAGTCGGTCGGCGTCTTCCGCTCAGCTGCGCTCCCGTCCCCCTGCCAGCAGCCAGGGTGTCGCCCTGGGCCCCCTCTTTCCCGTGTGTAGTGCCCTCAGCCTCCACTTGTCCGCTGCTCTGGTCCCTCAGCCCCTTGCCACCCCCCACCCCGTGTGAAGCCGGCAAAATGCCTCCTCGGGGGCTCTGTCCCGTACACTGAGCTCCCCGGAGACGCTGGAGGCTTCAGAGCTTGGATCCCTGGGAAGCCGACCCTCCCTGCCACAGTGTCAAGAGGGGAGGGGAGTGGAGGAGCCGGGCCAGGAGACGGCTGCCCCCGGAAGTGCTCCGGAGGGGCACGGGCCTGCGGAGCCTCGGCAGGGGGCGAACCCCGCATTTCTGCCGGGAGCCTGGGCAGCACTTTTGGGAGCGGGGAAGGGGGGGCGGGGCTTGGCTGCCTCACTCTGGGTCGGCCCTCGCCCTGGTCCCCAGCACTGTGGCGCCCCCTGCTGGTGCCATCCCGCTCTCCGTTTCTGATTCCAGATTCCGAGGCGGAGCCGGAGCCGGCTCCCTCCTCTCCCCACCCCCGCGACCCTGAAGAGGCGGTGCACCAGGACAGGGGGGCCCTGAGGAGCCTTCCCCGTAGACCCAAGTGTGGGGACAGCTTTGGGCAGGAGTCCAGCTCGGAGCGGCCCACGGGCCAGCCGCCGGGGACCGCGCCCTGCCCCCAGAAGAGGGGCACCTGGCGCGTGACGCCGCCGCCGCCGCCGCCGCCGCAGGGAGCCTCCGGGACCGAGGGGGACCCCGAGCGGGCCGCCGAGCCGGAGGGCGGCTTCGGCAGGGGCCCGGGGTCCGGGGTCCGGCAGGGCGGCCCGCGGGCCGGGAAGCCGCACAGGTGCGAGGCCTGCGGCAAGAGCTTCAAGTACAAGTCGCTGCTGCTCAAGCACCAACGCATCCACACGGGCGAGAAGCCGTACGCCTGCCACGAGTGCGGCAAGCGCTTCCGCGGCTGGTCGGGCTTCATCCAGCACCACCGCATCCACACGGGCGAGAAGCCGTACGAGTGCGGCCAGTGCGGCCGCGCCTTCAGCCACAGCTCGCACTTCACGCAGCACCTGCGCGTCCACAACGGTGAGAAGCCCTACGAGTGCGGCGAGTGCGGCCAGGCCTTCAGCCAGAGCTCCAACCTGGTGCGGCACCAGCGGCTGCACACGGGCGAGAAGCCGTACGCCTGCAGCCAGTGCGGCAAGGCCTTCATCTGGAGCTCCGTGCTCATCGAGCACCAGCGCATCCACACGGGCGAGAAGCCGTACGAGTGCCCCGACTGCGGCAAGGCCTTCCGCGGCCGCTCGCACTTCTTTCGGCACCTGCGGACCCACACGGGCGAGAAGCCCTTCGCCTGCGGCGCCTGCGGCAAGGCCTTCGGCCAGAGCTCGCAGCTCATCCAGCACCAGCGGGTGCACTACCGGGAGTAGCGCGCGGCGGGCGGCCTGCGGCCCCGGGTGGGGGTGGGGGGCGGCGGGGCGGCCCCCGATGGAGGGGGAGGCTCCGGAGAGAGGGCCCCCGCCTCCTGCCCCCGTCCTGCTCGGCGCCGGCAGCCCCGCGGGCCGAGTGGCCCGAATAAATTCTTTTTGATTGACGGAAGTAGGAGTCGCCCCTGCCTGTGCCTGGAGAGGAGTGTCCCGCGTCTGGTCTCCTGGGACCTCCCGGCGGTCCTAACTGACCTGGGCCCGGAGGCCTCATGACCGACCTGGAGCCACAGCCGGGTGTTTCCAGACGCAGAGAGAGCCAAGGCGGGGCGGGCGAGGTCGGGGCTCACCCTGCCTCTGCCCCAGGCGGGGTGCCTCCTGTCGGTTCCCGCAGCCGCAGCCACGCGCCAAATGCTCCAGACACCAGAAGGTGGGGCCCGGACCGTGCGCCTCCAGACGGGCCTAGGCCTCGGCAGCGGCAGCCGGGCCTTGGTTTCGGACTTCCAGTAGGGACAGAGCTCAGCCGGGTGGGGAAGCAGGCACCTGCCCCCTCCTGACCACTTGCGACCCCGCTCCGTCCCCACACCCAGGGGCTGCCTGGCCCTTCCCCCAGCTCAACTCCCAGCCTCACCTCCCCAGCTCCAAGCCTTTCGGCCGGGACCCTGTCCTGAGGGCCCTGCGGTTGGGCTGCCTCGCCTCTCTCGGCCCCACTCCCAGGGCCCCGTGGCCACCAAGCACTTTGGACTCTCGCCACGCGCCCCCGCTCCAGGTGAGAGCAGCTCTAGGGGAGAGAGTAGACGTCAGTCTCAGGACATCAGCTGAGGCGTCTCTGCCGGTGGCGCTGTGGCCTGAGAGAGGAGGGACGGCGACCTTCTTCGCACTCTTTGCCCTCCCTAACACCGCAAGGGTTTGCGGGGCCTCTGCCCTCCAGCAACCAGGCCGCAGAGCCTGCACGCATAGACCCCAGGGCGTCCCGGGGAGCAGTGGCATCAGGCCGAGCGCTGGAAGGGTCATCCTGCAGCCTCTACGTGGAGAGTGCACTCAGACACCGGCACCAGGACCGACCCGGCAGGCAGCCCCCAAAGCAGAGCCTGGCGGTCCTCCACACCACCCTAGACTATCCCACAGACGCCTGTGCCCTGCACACCTGTCTAGAAGGACTGGATGGGGCAGCGCCTGCATGAGTCAAACCGGACCTTTTTGTTCTAGTCAGTCTTTCAACTGATTAAATGAGGCCCACCCACACTGAGAGGCAGCCTGTTTTACTCAGTCTACTAAATGAAATGTTGATCTCATCCAGAAACAGCTTCACAGACATACCCAGAATAACGTTTGACCAAATTTCTAAGCACCCCATGGCTTAGTCAAGTTGACACACAGGATTCACCGCCACAAGCAAGGATAAGAATTGCACCTGATGCCATAGCGTTGGCCCAATGCCTCCTGCTACAGGTGTGCCCTCTCACCAGGACACAGAGCAGAGCTTAAAGCAGGCCCAGATCCAACTCCTTCCCTTGTAGCCACCAGAGGGGCAAGGGCTATTCCCAGCCCCAGGCACCTTGGAACCATCCCGAGGAGGGGGCTCTGCTGGGGGCCCTGCCATTCACCATCCATCCCCGGGCCAGCGGCTGTGACCAGGGAGATGGGCCTTAGACACTGCCTTCAGCCTGACTCCTCAGTCACGCCACCTGCCTGGGCGGAGCTGCCGGGATGGGCAGACGGAACCAGAAGCGTCCCCTGCGCGTTTCCGATGCCAGTGTCATCCAGACACTTGCCTTTTTCGGTTGATCTGCAACATCCCGTACCGGGCTGCCTCAGATCGCCCGGGGTTTCAGTCTGAGAGACGCTCGGTTCATGGTGGAGAGCCCAGAGGCAAAACCAACACGTGGTCTGTGGAGCCATCTGCGGTGGGCCACGTGCCCCTCAGCAGGCGGGGAGGGATCTCCCAGCATCCAGCTTCTAAGGACATTCGATCTACTTTGTAGCCCAGCTCTGCCACTCGCCCTGGGCCATCTTGGGCAAGGTACATATGGGTTGCACGGGTCTGTTGAGGGTGACTCCACGTCACAAGGTTTCTGTGAGCACTAGACGAGATTGTGTGAAGAACCGGCAGACACAGGCCAGAGTCAGAAGTTAACAAGTATGGGTTCCTAACCCTCATGGCCTACCATCTGCAAAATAATGATCTTCTCTCCCGTGATGGTTCGTTGCATTGTGTTCCTGATTCATTCATTCAAGAAACCTTTCCTGGGCCCCTGCACTGTGCTGGGCGTGTCCCCACCTAGGAGACTGAGTAGGACACGGCAAGTTTCATCCAACTCGGTCCTCAGGGTGCAGCAGCACAGTGGCGGCTCTGTGCCTCTGCTGCACGACTGAACAGTCACCAGGAGTCACCCAAGTGTGTCAGCGGTCGGATCCCCCGGCTCTATCTCTTAAACCCAAGGCTCTCCACTAAAGCACATCTGGCAGGATCCCGACGTTAGTGAAACCCAGGCAAACTGTTCTTCCGGAGACCCCTGTAGAGGAGTACTTCTGGCCGGGATCTGGGGGCTGGAGGAGGGCCGAGCTGGGTACAGACCCCGCCGAGAGGGTGTCTCCGGCCGGGGTCTCGGGAGCTGGGGAAGGGCCGGGCTGGGCCCAGACCCCTTCGCGGGGTCTCCATTATACTAGTTGCGACGCTGGAAAAACTGCAAGCCAGACAGGCAGTTGCGGAGAGGAGCGCCTCCGCCAAGCCAAAAAGCGGCGCCCGGACCCCACCGAACCGGAAGTCGCGAAGAGCAACCCGGAAGTGCACCGGCAGGAGCGCGTCCCTACCTCCTCCCCGCGCCGCCCGCCGCGTCCGGCGCCCCTAGCGGCGGAGCCTCGCAGGGCGGCACCGGCGAGAGGAACCGGGGCGTGCGGGACTGGGGCGGGTGGAGGGGGCTCGTTTGGGAGCTCGGGTGGAGCTGAGGGACCAGCTCTAACGTCCGGTGCCACAGGGCACAGAGGCCTCCTGCATTTGAGTGTTATTCACAAGATAGATTCTAAAGGCCACAATCCACTCAGTGCTCAGATGGCCTCAGCCAAGATCTTGCGGGAAATCCTCACCCACACGCAGCCAGCGTTTCACAAGTCCCGCCGGTGTTCCTAAGACCCAGGGCCGTGGATGCAGACAACCCGTCGCTCAGAGCTGGAAACTGTGGGGCGCTCGACAAGGGGATGTGGTGACCGTGGAGGGCACGGGCGGAGCTCTGGTGTCATGAAGCACTATGTAAGCACGTGTAACCAAGGTGGACGGAACCTTCGATGTAACAAAACGTTAGAGCTGGGGGGCGAAGACCTCTGGAACGTCGTGACTGTGGGAGGGGTTCGGGCACAGTCAGGCCAGGTTCAGCATCGGAGAATCTACACTGCAGAGAAGCCAATGAGTGGACGAGACCTGGCGCAGCCTTGGGTAGAGGGTCAAGTTGTCGGGGTCAGAGTTCACATGGAGAGAGACCCTGTGAATGTAGCGAGTGTGGAAAAGCCCGCTGGGCGCGCACCGGAGTCAGGAGGGGATTATGGAGGCAGGCCAGGTGGACACATCATATAATCCGGGCTGGAGAGGTACCTTGTCACGGTCACCATGCAGGATACCACTGTCACTGAGCACGTTCAGCATCCGAGAAATACCACCGACAGGACCCCACCCCACCGCAGTGCAGCGGCACAGCAAAGCCCTGAGGCAGAGATCTTCCTCGGAAACAGCACCTTCACCAGGCAGGCAGCAGGAGGGGAAACTCTCCTTCTCTCTGTTCACACCAAAGCCACAGCCAGGGCGTTCACTCCACAGTGAGCCGGTGGGAGACGACTCTGCAGGCCAGAGGGTTTCCTTGGGGTCATGGTCTAGAAAGGGGGCACATTCCTTGGACACTTGGGTCTGCAGGGTGTTTTTGGAGCAGCTTCTGAGACATCGTGTGCACACAGTGCGTTGACAAGGTCACAGAGATCTCCACACGCACGCAGCCTGTAAGTGTGCCCATTGCGGGGAAAACCCATTTCGGGGACTCAAGATCGAGAATGGAGCCCTTTCCATCCTCACACCCTGAAAGTGCCATGTGCCGGACCCATGTGCTGAGTCCAGTAAACCTTGTTTGGAGGGGCTGAGAACTGTCTCCTGTAGCTGCCACACGCCCCGCCAAGAAGTCCAAGAGAAGGAGGCTTCTTTGCAGTCTTTTGAGACAATGGATACACTTCCAACCATCTTTCACCGCCTCGCCCTCCTTTTTGCTCAAGCTGTACCTCTTCCTTGGAGCGGCTTCATACACTGCCTGTCTTGGCTTTGGGGCTCTCGTGCTGAGCTGAGCAAATTCTTACGAGGCACTGGCCTCACATGAGACCCCCTGCCTTGCATTTTCATGGGTGTGCGAACCCACTAAGGTACCAGTTACATCACCTGGAGAACCTGCGGAAAAGCACAGGCTCCCAGGCCCCGTCCCAGGGGAGAGAGACTAGGGCCTGGGGTAAAGCTGGGAATCCGGGCTCAGTCCCATCACCCGCAGTGCCAGTGACGGCGCCCCAGGGTTGGGAACCTCTGCTCTCATCAGCCCTCAAAGGAGGAGCACCGACACAGGCAGCTGCCCAGGGGAGACCCTGGCGGCCAGGCCCCTGGAGCGGAGCCTGCCCTCACGCCCGCGGCGGCTCCGGCCCCGCCCTCTGCCCAGCCTCGCCGCGCCCCTCTTCTGCTCCTGCGGTAAGACCTCGTGGTCGCCCGGGTGTCAGTCCGGGCTGCAGCGCGGCACCGGCCTCCGCAGGCCCTTCCTGCTGCCCTCGCCACCCCGCCGCAGGCCACTCCCACCACCCAGGACACGCTCCGCGTCCCAACCCACCCCGCCTCGCCACCCCCACACCCAAGAGGTCCTCTGAAGTCCCACGCCGGATGGGCTCCCTCACTCGCTTCACAGAGCTCTTCCGACGGCCTTCAGGCCCCTCCACGCCAGGTCCCCTCGCCCATCCCCTTCCGGCGCCGGCCTCCCCGACCACTTCCAGAGGCTCCCTCGCCCCGCGCACCCTGCCCCTCGGACCGCTGCAGGGACGCGAGCCCGCCTCGCGCTGGTCCCCGGGCGAGTCCTCCGAGCTTCCTAGAGCGCCCGGAAGTGCCGGCGGCGTGGGGTGGAGCTTCCGGGGAACGCCGCGCGCGCGCGCCCGCGGTTCGGCCGCGTCGGGGTCAGGGGCGCTATGGGGGCGTGGTTCCGAGGCGGCGCGCGCAGCCTCCTCGGACCGGACGCCCCAGCGCCAGTACCGCCCGGTGCAGCCGCTGGGCCGCAGGAGCCCGCCGGGCTGGAGCCGCGGAGGGGCGTCCGCGCAGCCGCAGCCCGGGGCGGGCCGATTCCCAAGGCCCTGTGCTCCGCACCCTGCGCACTTTAAGGCGTTCTTCCGCTGGAGGACTTGACACTCGCGGCCAGGCCGGGTCCCTCCGGGAGCGCGCGCCCGGGAGCGCTGGCACAGAGCTGCCTGAGTCCCGTCCGCGCGCCCCGGGGGCACCGAGCTGCCTGACCCCCACCCAGGAGCGCTGGCAGCGAGCTGCCAGAGTCCCGGCTGGTGCGACCCAGGGAGAGCCCGAGGGCTCTGGGCGCCGTCCCCGTCCCGCCGGGACCTCGGGACAGGCGGGCCCGCTTCGTCCGCGATGGCTTCTCTGGCGGCCTCCGGGACCTCGGCTCCTGCGTCCCCTGCCCAGGAGACACGGCCAGGCCCTCCTCTCCCAGAACCTGGGATCCGGGGTGGGGTGGGGGGCGATGCTTCCCTCTCAAGTACCAGTCGTTGTCGCTGGGGCCACGGGTGCTCACCGTGAGGCCCCCAGCCACCCTGTCCCCTGGCTGTCCGCCTCACCCCAGAAGTCAGCCAGGCCCCACATCTAAGGGAAATTTAAGTCTAGTCTTCAAGGAGCACAGATTTTAATATTCTTTTTCTTAAATAGCTTTTGGAAGTTTGTTTTCATGGTGAGAGTCATTTCTGCTCTTTAAAGACAATTTGGAGTGACGCGGGGGGGGGGGGGGGTGGGAGGGGGGGCACAGTCGTTTAGGCAGCTAACTCTTGTTTTGGGCTCAGGTCATGTTCTCACAGTTCCTGGGTTCGAGCCCTGCGTCAGGCTTTGTGCTGTCAGCGCCCTACTTGTGATTCTCTATCTTTGCTTTTCCCCCCGCTCTCACGTCTCTCTCTCTCTCTCTCTTTCTCAAAGTAAACATTTTTTAAATAAATAAAGACAATTTGAAAAGCGTAGGAAGAATAGAACACGCTCTGCCCCCAAAGAAATCAGTCATCAGCAACTCTAGGGAGGGTTTGCACGGATTGTCAGCCACTCAATTTAGGCTGTGGGTGGTGACTTACTGTTACAGCTCTTTAAACAATTGAGCCAAATGCTTAACCTCATCCTAAAGTAACATTCACATCTTGAAGCGCTCTGGTTGGCCGGGAGCGGTGCTAGAAGTCCCATGCACCCTATCGCCACCCCCCTCGCTTCGTCTCGGGCACCGGTGGCCCTCATTTACAGGCAGGAAGCCAAGGCTCAGAGAAGAGTTACCACAGGCTCAGTTTGAGCCCAGATCTGGGACTCTGGGGCCCCTGCTCTCCCACCGCCCTGCTCTTCCCTCACACAGTTTGCTGTAACAGTAAGCCACCGCCCAGAGCCTAAATGAGCGGCTGACAATCTGGGCAAACGCTCCCTAGAGTTGCTGATGACTGATTTCTTTGGGGGCAGAGCGTGTTCTATTCTTCCTACGCTTTTCAAATTGCCTTTATTTATTTTTTTTAATGTCTATTTATTTTGAGAGAGAAGCAGAGAGAGAGAATCACAGGTAGGCTCTCCTCCCAGGCAGAGAGCACAGCTTTCCTTCCTGGGGCCTGGCACACGGTGCTGATGGCTCGTCGGCCGCCCACGGCACGGGGCAGTGAGAGAGGACAGGTGTCCGTACGTGCCCATGGCACAGTAACTGAGGGCTTCAGTCCCGTCTTAGGTCTCGGGCAGGTGAAGTCATTCGTCCAGATTATGCAGCTAGTACCTGCCGCTGCCGGCATCTGACCCAGGTGTTCCTGACCCCGGGTTCGGGCCTTCCTACCCTGCCACCCTGCATTCCGTGTGCAGCGCCACTGCACGGCTGTCCCTCTCTGTTACACCTGACCCCCAGGGTGCCCCACGGGTTTACAGGGCAGCAACCGGCCAGAGAATGGTGGGTGGTGAACAGCGCCCGAAAACGAGATGGAGCGACATGTTGGCACAAAGGCCAGACTGCTTCCCTGGACTCTGATCCACTTGTCCCCCCAGCAGGACCCCTCTGGCAGTTCCTGCCTGCAGCAGAGGGCTTCACGGCTCCCTTTCTGTATTGGAAGGACTGTCTCACGGTCCCTTTGCTGGTCTTCTTCAGAAAAGCCATCTGGAAATATCCCGCTTGCCCGTCTCTGCCTCCCTCACCTTCCCGTCTTCTCCAACTGTCGTTCTGTTCTTTCCCACCTCACTTTGTGAGGCTCCGTAGACCCGTCTTCCACGCCCCTGACCTGGCCTTCTGTTGTGTTCATTCAACTTCCCCTTCTTTTCGCGTGGCTTTTACTTCCGATACTGCCTTTTCATTTCATAGGAATAGACATTAAGCAATCCAATACATTTTCCTTTTTCACAAAGCGGTCTAAAGGAAGAATGGCCAAGAAATTAACAAGGAACAATGAAAGCCCCGGAAGCTATTCTGGCTCTTGCTTCAAAGAGGACTTTACATCCTAAACAGCTTCTCAACACACACCTGTTTGCTTTGGCCCCTTTTTACTTCTCCAGGTGGTTTCTCCGCTGGAACCCGCTGGCCGCCCCCGGGGGATCGGGCCCGGCCCCTTCCCCATGTTCTCTTCTGCAGCGGAGCCCCCCCCTCCTGCGGGCGCTTCAGGACCCGCTCTGGCGGTGCCCGCAGGCGGCTCTCCCGGCGGAGTCGGCGGCTCCGTTGCCTCCGCGGCTGGGGAAGCGCTCTGCGCACCGCTGCTGGGCACCGGCTCCACGCACCGCTGTGCCTCCGACGGTCTCCCTTCTTCGTGAGCCCCCAGGGGTGGGCGCTGAGCTGCCCTATGTGTGCATCCCCAGCAGTCCTCGGGGCAGGTTCCCCCGGATCCCAGAGGCATCATGCGGGTGTAGATGAGCCTGGGCAGCTGCTGGGTCTCAATGTGCTGCAAATCCTCCCCCTGCTCCCCCCCCCCCCCCCCCCCCCCCCCCCCCCCGCTGAACTGGAATTTTCTGCTGTAAAGCCTCCAGGGTGTCTCCCCACCCCATGCCCCGCCCCAGCTCTCTCCCAGCCCCTTTGTTATCGCTCAGACTCCTGGTGGGAAGTCCGAGTGGGGGCTGCCTGGGGCCTCCCGCTGGCCTCATGTCCTCACCTGCAGCCCTGCTCTAACCTCTTCGGGTGCTTGAAGGATTCAGGTCCTTGGGGCTGTGGGGCTGATCCCTCGGCCCCTGGAGGCAGCTCGCCGGGGTTCCTCTCTTCTGCTTCTTCCTGCAGGACACCGGTGATGCCTCTCCTTCCATTTCTTTCTGCGTTCTGCTGACTCAGCCCCTTCTGTGCCACCAGGTTCCTTCGCGTGGGCTCTTCATTTTTGTTAGTGATGCCACTTGTGATTTCTTCCTTCTCGTTTGAGGAGCGATGTCAGGGCATCCCAAGTCCCTTAGGTCTGCCCTGGGGGAAGGCAGGGGTGAGGGGCAGCAGGCAGCTGGGTCAAACCCACCCTGACTTCAGCTCATCGCCCTGTCGCCTGCTCCGCCGTGTCCCTGCTGGAGGCATCTGTCCTCCAAGGGGGCGTGGCCTCAGATCTGAAATACTGTGCCCCCCTCACCTGGGGAAGTCTCCCGCAGCCCGCAGGCACATGCTGGCGCACGCACGCGCACTGGGCCCCTCAGGGCCGGGGCGCGGGGGGGGGGGGGCGGGGAGGGAGGGGGCGCTCAGCCAGACCTGCCAGAGGCGGGGCCTCTCGGGCCGTGGTTCTGGGCTTCCTCTCGCTGCTCCCCATTCTTTACTATCCCTTTAGGTTTGAGGGGAAAAAGGAAGTAAAAGGTCTCTACACAGTTATCTTTGAACAGAAGTCCTGGTTTATTTTAGGAAAAGTAAGCCGATTCTAGATATTCTTAGTGATGTTGCTCTGTCACATCAGCACAGAGAGGGCCAGAGACAGACACCGAAACACGAAGCCGCACGGGCATCTCTTCAGTCTGCACGCGGGACACAGGCCGTTCTGCCCGGCGCCCTGGGCCGTGCCCAGAGCCGGGCTCCACGCAGCGCAGGGAGCAGGCGCTCGTTCCCGCCGCGCAGAGCTGTTTCTGCGGCTTCCTTGTCTTGCCTGCAGGGGGTGCTGCACCTTCTCGCTGGCAACCTGACAGCGCCGGTCAGCCCTGGCGGGTCGGCTCTCTTACCACAGCCCTGCAGGAACCCATGCGTCCGGCTCATGGAGCTCCCACGGGAGGCGCATCTGGGAGGGAGGCCAAACTCCGGGATGCTAAAGCTGCACTGACTTCCGTGCGGGAGTCAGGATGTCCAGATGCACACCGCCAGCCCTTTCCCGTGCCCTGCCACCTGGCCCTGTGCCCTTCCCCGCCTGCCTCTGGCCTGGCCTCCCCGCCCTCACCTCAATCCCTGCGTCACCCACCACACACCCCTTCCCACCCTGGGAATCTGTCCATGCTTCCTTCCTCCCTCCCCACTATCTCTAATGAGATGATGTTGCTGTCCCCAAAGTCTCTCTGTGCTGTGGCTTAGAGTCTGGTGGCATCTGCCTTCTCCCTTTCTGGTTTCAGACCGTGAGCACAGAACCCAGAATGAGGAGCAGATTCTCCTTCAAGAAACCCTGGAGGGGACTGAGCCGCAGGGTGTCTGGGGGCAGAGCTCCCAAGGCCTGGGCCACCGGGTCCTGCAGAGGCCATGGGGTGCACAGGGGCGTGCAGGGCTGCCACACAAGACCTGCGGGCCTCAGACAACCGCCAGGGAGGAAAGGAACCACCGACAGGAGCCTAGAAGCAAAGCCAGGCTCACCGTGAACCTGGTGACCCACGCAGAAGATTACAGGCGCGAGCCCCCGGGGCTGTGACCCCAGCTGGAGGCGCCCCTCGGAAGCCGGCCGGTGATCCAGCTGAGCGATGAAGCGATCGGCCAGGCCGAGCTCCCCCTGGGCCTCCCGGCGCCCCCACCCCCCACCCGGCCCCCAGCACCGGAAGCTTCCCGGCGAGGAGAAGCCTCCCGAGTGCGCTGAGCGCGGGAGGGCTTTGGGCCGGAGGCCGGCCGCGGTGGAGCATCCGCACGGGCGCGGGAAAGCCTTCGTGCCGGCTCGCACTTCCCGCCGCCGGCGGCCGGGAGCCCGCTGCCCCGAGTGCGGCCGGGCGGGGCGCGGGGTCCTCCAGACAGGCGCCCCCTCCTCCCCACCGCTGGCCGAGCCCTCGACCGAGGCTCAGCCGGCCCGCCCGGCGCCCACGGGCGCTTTTTGTACGGCCACCGGGCCACCGATGTCTTTACAGGATTATTACAAGAGGTTTAAAGGATTATTACAAATCGCTGGTACTGTCTGGCCCCTTATGCCAAGTGTGCGGGATTGAGCTCCGGGGCCTGTCCCCCACACAGTCCCGTCCCTCCATCCGCATGGCTGCGGGGACCGCCACTAGGCAGCTCGGTAGCCCTTGGCCGCGGGGAGGGCGGGAGTGAGGGCTGGTCGGCCTCTAGGTCGGGGTGGCTCAGCCCCCAACCGACTGGTCCCAGTCCCTGCCGGGACGCGGGATGGAACTGGAAAGGCTGGGGACAGCGAGGGGCATGTGCGGGGCGGGCCGAGCTGGACTGTCCAGCGGGCGGTGGGAGCCAAGGCTTGCGGGCAGGAGGCAGGACTTGCCGTTTGCATAGTCGCCTGTGGGAGGAGCAGCTCTCCAGAACACCCGAGGTATTTCCTTGGAAGGCAGAGGGAAACCTATTTCTCCATTGAGATCATCCTTTTAAATGTTTTAATTTTTACGTGTTTTTTTAAATAATTAGTTACAAATAAATAATACAACATATATACGCAACATATAGTGGGTATTTACCGATGCCACCTGCCCTGAAAAAGCTTCTGCACAGAGGACGTGGGGGGTGGGCTGGCCGGCTGCTGCACTTGGGGCTTGTAGGAGAGGCGCCAGAGGGAGCCGGGGTCTGGGGGAGGCCAGAGGCCGGAAGGTGGGGGGCTGCAGGGTGCTGAGGGAGCTTCTGGGTCTCCCCGCCTGGGATCTCCATTCTGCCCTCTTCTCTTGCATTCTGAAGCTCCTCTGGGGCCAAAAGAGGCAACTGTCCTGGCAGGGAGTGTGGGTTCAGACCACCGGGGCTCATTCCCTCCTGGCACCACTGTTGGCCACCGGCCAGTCCTGTCCTCTGTGGTCTTGACTGTCATTTTTTTCTTCAGGCCACGGTAGGATCGCACAGCCCAGTTCACCTGGACCTGGCTGTGCCTAAGGCCTGTACTAAAAGGGAACCACGAAGAGCCCGCAGGCCTCCTCCGAATTCTTTCTGCCCTCCGTCTAGCGACCAGCCGTGTTCCAGCAGCGCCCGTGCTGGGGGCCCAGCCCTGGAATGACAACAACCAACAGAGGAGAGCCCACCTACTAGCAACGCACGTGGGCCGCCGTGGTTTCCAGCCACAGAGACTGGGTGCCTGTCTGCTGGTAGAAAGTAGCCGGGAATATCCCGGCCAAGTGAGGCAGGTCACTTCCTTTTTCTGTGTGCCAGCTCGTTCTTCTGGAAATCCAGATTTCCTCGTCTGCAAAGTGGCCTCTCTCTCAGGGTTCTTAATACTCGAAGAGGTGGTTGGCACAGTTGGGGCTACAGACGGGCCGCATCAGTGGAGGGACAGGTCACATGCACTGGCTGGGGCCACAGGCTGGTCAGCGTGAGTTTGGGCCTATTCCCTCAGCACGTGCCCGGCCCTACTGAAGAAGCCCCTTGGCTCCTCAGGGCACTTGCCAGCTCTTGGGGGCCCAGGGCCCGGACCCCTGAAGTCAAGTGGACAACCGCCAAAGCAACAGCGTCGGCAACAGGAGCTCCTTGGCACCACTGGGGGCACGCACGGGCTTCGAAGGGCCTGGGGCAGCCCACGCGGTCAGGAGCTGCTTCACCAACCCAGGGAATCCAGGCTTCCTGGCCGGGACCAGACCCTTGATGTGACCAGGTCTGTCACTTTCCTCTTCTTTTTAAAAAATGTTTCTTTATTTTTGAGGGGAGGGGGAGGTGGCAGAGAGAAAAGGAGAGAGAATCCCAAGCAGGCTCCATGCCTCAGGGTTCCATCCCACGAGCCATGAGATCATGGTCCCAGCAGATCAGGAGCCCGACGCTTAATCGACTGAGCCACGCAGGCGCCCGACCCCCGTCGCCTTTCCACTTCTCATCCTACAGGGCTCGGGGTGGCCTCAGCTCCAGAATGATCTATGGGGGATCAGAGGGAAGAGGAGCACTCCCCAGAAGGAAAGGTGCGCTCTCATCAGAACGCATGAGGGAAGGGATCCTGAGCAGAAACAAACAACAGCCACCCTCAGATGCACCCCTGAACCTGCTGGAAAAGAAAAATAACCCGCAGCCCAGGATGAAGTCACCGTTCTAGCCGGCAAAGAAAAAGCCCTCTTCTGGCACCTGGTTGTGGGAGCAGCACCCGCAGGACAGGAAGCGACCCGGAAACGCCTGAAGAAAACCGTTCGCCATCCGTTTTGATGATTTATAGAGTAACACCCGTTGTCCACCTGGCCTTTGGTCGGACCCTAGCCTAGATTCCCGAAGCAACAGTGCCCTGGGCCCCTTTCCAGTGTGAGCCCCTCACCCCACGCGACGGGGAGAACCCCTCTCCTTCCCGGGTCCCCCGGACGCTTCGCGGCTACCGTCTACCTCTGCTCATTACGTCGTCTGCACTTTTCTCCGGCTCGCGTTTGATTTCGGTCCTGCGTGAAGCCTAGAGCCCCCTCGGCCGGTCCTGCGGACCCTCCCCTGGGTCCTCGGGCAGCGCCCGCCGCCGTCAATGTGAAGCCCCCACTGCAAGCCGCTGGCGAGGGACACCGGGAGCAAGAGGGGGTCTCCGCAGCCGGGAGGAGGGCCGCGATCGCGAAGCCGCCCCGCCGCGGGCGCTCCCGGCCCCTCTCCGGGGAGCGGGCCCCCCGGGCCTCCCTCGGACGGCCCTCTGCCCGCGCGGCGCCGCCACCGCTCCCCACCCGCACGCGCCTCGTCGGCTCGTTCGTTCGCCCCGCGGCCGCCTCGGCCACCGTCTGGCCTCACCCGGGCCCGGCTGCAGGCGAGGGAGGCAGGGCTCGCAGAGGGTCGCGGCTCCGGGAGGCGGGCGGGGCGGGCGAGGTCCCCCGGACACCGCCGCGAGCGGAGCCCACGCGGGGAGCAGCCGGGGCGCGCAGTCCCCCCCCGCGGCCTAGAGCGTCACCGAGAGCCGCCCGCGCCGCGGCCTCCCGGGCAGCCGAGCGCACAGTCCTCCCGCGGCCTAGAGCGTCACCGGAAGTGCCCGCGCCGCGGCGCTGGGGACGGCGGCGCTTCCGGCGGGCGGCGGGGCTGCAGGTGAGTGGCGGTGGGCGGCTACGGGCTGTGCCGGGGCGGGAACCTGGCGTCCGGGCGGGTACGTGCGTGTCTGCCGGGCTCTCGCTTGGAAGGAGCTGCACGTGCGCCGTGGGGAGTGACAGCCCCAGTGGCGTCTCCCCCGGACCGGCGTGACGGCCTCGGGAGCCCCCTGACCAGTGAGATGGCCTCAGGGGTCGCTTCATTACCAGCTGCTCACGCACTTGAACCTTCCCTTGTTTTTAGTCGAAATGGCGTCATGTCCAAGGTTTCTTCCCGAGCAAGTTGGAGACGAAATGTCCGTACAGGCAGGTCTCTGCCAGCACCCGTGATCTCACTGTTGGGGTGACTCCCCAGAAGCGAAGTCACAGTAGGACTGTAAGGCCTTTGTAAGTTGTCCAGCGGCACCCCCAGCGGGGCACTTACTCTCCAGCGTTAGTGGAGGACCGTGCCTGTCTCCCCCAACCTTCTCCTCGCCCCCAAGGTGCTGCCATATTAGAGTCAAAAGTGATATTTTAAATTATATTTCTTCAAAAAAATTTTTTAACGTTTATTCATTTTTAAGAGACAGAATTGGAGCAGGGGAGGGGCAGAGAGAGAGGGAGACACAGAATCCGAAGCAGGTTCCAAGCTCTGAGTTGTCAGCACAGAGCCCAGTCGCAGGGACTCGAACTCACAAACCGCAGGATCACGACTTGAGCCGAAGTCGGACGCCGAACCGACTGAGCCACCCAGGCGCCCCTAAATTACATTTCTCAATTGCAAATGAGGTGGGACAAATGAGGGACTTATATTAAAAAATATAGTGGCCACTGGTCTGCTTTCTTTTTGTGGTTACTTGTTTGTGACTTTTACCAATTTTCACGTTTTCTCATTAATACGTAGTGGTCTTTATATATTAAGGATATGCATCTTTATGTTACAAACATACCCCCACCCAGTTGTTTTTTTTCATTTCTTTGTTTATCCTAAATTTCTTTGTGTAGTTAAATCTGTCAGACTTTAGTATCAAGCATAGCAAAGTCACTTCTCAATCCAAAAGTGCACCAGTCAAATAACGTTTGTAAGTTTATTTAGTTAGTAGAGCATGTGAGAGTGGGAAGGGCACAGAGAGAGAGAGAGAGAGAGAGAGAGAGAGAATCCCAAGCAGGCTCTGCGCGTTCAGCACAGAGCCTGATGTGGGGCTCGATTCCACGAACCATGAAATCATGGCCGGAGTTGAACTCCAGAGTCGGATGCCTAACCGCCTGAGTCACCCAGGCGCCCCTCAAATGACTTCTTATTTTGGGGGTTTCATATTTTTATATTCAAATCTTTACGATCATCAAGAAAAAAGTAATGCCCTAGACACGTCTCCAGACGTTTGATCGCTGACCGGAGGCCTTGTGGGCTTGTTCCTCGTGGAGCGAAGCCACCGCAGGCAGCGAGCGAGCAGGGGCTGCCACACCCAGCTGCGCTCTCCGTCTGCTGGGGACGGGACGGGGGAGCCAGCGTGGTCCAGACGGCATTCCCAGGGGGGATCCTCCGGGACACTAGTTCCTGGGGTGTCTCGACTTCGATTTCTAGTGGCAGAAACAGGCACAGTGGATGAGGTGGCTCCTTCAGGGTCTCCAGGAGCAGCTCTGACCTCTCTGAAGCCATTCTGGGCTCGTCCCCACTTTCCAGACGGGCATTTTCCTCCCCGTGTCTTCCTTCTTACTCAGGCAGGTGTACCCACTGCTGGCGTTCCCACAAGGCACAGCGAGGCGCGCCCCCAGGTCTGGTCTGCAGCACACCAATGAGACGGCCACCCTGATGGACACACACACAGGTGAGGGGTGGACAGGCAGGTGGGGCTGGCGGGGGGGACAGCTTAGGAATCGGGGCCCCCAGAGGCCACCTGCCCAGCGGCTAGGGATGTAGCTGGGATGGGGCAGCACCACCCCATCCCCTCTGCCCGGCCCGGTTCCCACCCCGCTGCCTGCTATCCTCGCCACTGCCTGCTGTATCCCTTTGCTCTCCTGGCCCAGCTCTGCACCCCCGTCTCTTTGTCTGTCCCCACCCCCCCCCCCCCACCTGGAGACTTCTGAGAATGAGACTCTTAATTCTGGCCCTGTTTCTCAGCGCCCCGGCTAGCTTGGGCCCAGACCAGGTGGCTGGAAGAGTATGATGAGTGAGAATCCGGCTAGCCTCCCACCCACTGCCCTCTCGGGCTCCGGGCTCCCTCTGTCCTGAAGACTTAAGGCCATGCTTGAGGGCTGTCGAAGCTGAGGACTCCTATCCAGTTTACTGCTGTTGCTGCGGTGTGGGACGAGTGGCGCTCGGGACAGCACCGTCTCCCCTCCGTGCAGACACACGCGCTGCCTCGGGCTCTGCCACCACATACGCTGTCTGCTGCGTCGGGGGGCGGGGCCTGGGTGGAGTGTGGCCACGGCTGCCAGAGCATTCTGCAGAACCCCACACACCTGCCTCTATTCTCCCTTGAGATCAAAGAACCCCAGTGTCCCACGAACAAACACTCACCCCTTCTTTGGGCCCTGCCTTGACGCTGCCCTTCCAAGTCCCGGACGTCCAGGCTGGGCCTCTCCCTCCCCCACCTGACCTTAACCCTGGCCAGATCCGGTCCACACAGGGCTCTTCACAGTCCCTCGCTTTGGGATGAAATGATTTTAGCAAATGCCAACGCGCACAGAGTGGCGGAAGAGAAACGGGTTACAGCAGAACACACATTTTAAGAGAATAAAGAGCACCGTGTGTTGCTTGCTGGCCCTGAGCGCAGGCCGTGAGATCTCTGGCCTGCGACTGGGATATGGGCGAGCGTGAGGCCAGTGCCGCCCGGATGGGCCTCGTGCAGGTCAAGCTGGGGACAGTTTTCCAGTTACAACCGTTCGGGAAGACTTCCTTCCGGCAAGGTCTGTCAGCTCTGGCATATAGACATTCTGAGACAGAAGACGCCTTCTGTAGGGGTGTTCGTGCGTTCTAGGATACTCCCCAGCACCCCTGGCCTCTCCCCACAGGATGCCAGGATGACCCCCTCCCAGTTTTGACAACCAGAGATGTTTTCTGACAAAGCCAGATGTGCCCCGGGGGCAAAGCCGCCCCCGGTGAGAACAAGTGCTCTGTGTTCAGGGGTCCTCAGGGACCCCTGGGAGGTTGTCACTGGGAGGGCCCCCTGCCCAGGGCTGCCCCAGGAGGCAAGCAGTTCACAGGACCGGAGGCCTGACCAAGTGGAACCGGAAAGGGTGTTCGTGCCCCCTCCCTCCAATTCTAATTCTGAATGACCCTTGCCTCTTAACCGGTGCCTATGAGACCCTTTCTTGAATTTCTAAGTCTGCCAAACCACAGGTCAGACGGGGCCTTCCCAGGGGCCTCCTGTTTCTTAGCCGTGTGCTTGGGCCTGGCCCCACCGCCCTTGCTCAGTTGGACAGCTCCCTCGTTAGGGAACCCATGGGGAATGGCTGTGGGTGCCCATGGGCCCTAACCTGCCTTGCCCCCGCCCCAGCTACGCAGGGGGCTTTATCACCTGTGCCCAGCTCTGGGGGCAGAGCGGAGAAGGGAAGTGCCCCAGTCCGGCAATACAGGCACAGCTTTCTTCGGAAAGCTGGTCTGCAGGCTGATGGGCTTGCCCTGGGGGCTGCCCTCCACTGGGCCACCTGCAGGGAAGCATCCTTGTCCCCCTTCCCAGGTACCCCCTCCAGGCCCTGCGAAGGCGGCAAGAACCGCCTCGCATTGTGACCTCCCAGTGTTCTGCGACCACGTCCCTAAAGGCATTTGTCTAAGTGGGCGCGTGGTCTGTGCCCGGGAGCCAGCAGGGCCTAGAGCTGGCAGCAGCCTCCCGCTGGGCAGCCGGGCCGAGGGGGAGCGGGAGCGGGTTTCCTCAGCCCAATGGCTCTGTCCCCCGTCGCTGTTGCTTACTCTTGGCAGTGATTTCTGAGTAAGCCTTCTGTTGCTTGTGCGGGCCAGAGGCCCTGTGGGTTGTGGGGTGTCTGGGGTTGTAGAAGTGAGCTGGGACCAGGACGTGGGCCACCAGGCGCTCTCAGCCCGCTTCCCCCGGTATCTCTACTGTGGTGATCTTCTGGCTTGCTGCCGGTTTAGTCTGCCTCCCAGGCCGTACCGCAGAGCCCAGGCGTCTGTCCCCTGCCCTCCTGAGACTGTCGGTAGAGGCTCAGGCCACCCTGGAGTCACAGCGGAGGGTCCCGATCCGCCCTCTCGCGGCCTTGCCCACTCCTAGGAGCACGGCTGTTAAGGAGGGGGAGAGCTGGCAGGAACCGCGCCGGCAGCGCGCAGGTGTCTGCTCTGCGCTGTGACCGCGCCCCTCGCGTGCATGTGCGCTGTCCGAGAGCTTCCTTGGGCCTCAAGTCACACGTCTCTGACCCTCTTTTCCAGCGTCCCTGGCGCCGGCGGCCGGCGGCCGTGCCGCTTCAGTGGCGGAGCGGGGGGCTCCGAGCACAGTGCCAGCGCCGAAGCAGGAGGCTTCCGAAGAAGGGGGGTGCCGCGGGGAGAGCGGTCCGGGGCCGGCCCGGGGGCCTGCCCGGGCGCCGCGGCTTCCGGACGGTCGTGGGGACGAGGAGGCCGGAGGCTCCCCCGGGCCACCAGCCGTCTCCGAGAAACCCGGAGGGGGGGCCGGCCGGGACGGCAGCGGGGTCGCCGCCCCCGACGCAGGCTCCGCGGCGGGGGGGAGAGGCCCCCGGAAAGGGCGGCCTTACCAGTGCGGCGCGTGCGACCGCAGCTTCCAGTGCCACTCGGACGCGGCGAAGCACCGGAGCATTCACTCCGGGGCGAAGCCCTTCGCCTGCAGCGACTGCGGGAAGGCCTTCATCCACAGCTCGCACGTGGTCCGCCACCAGCGCACGCACCACGGCGAGCGGCCCTACGTGTGCGAGGAGTGCGGCCGCGCCTTCGGCCAGAGCTTCAACCTGGTGCGCCACCGGCGCTCGCACACGGGGGAGAAGCCGTTCGGCTGCGCCGAGTGCGGCAAGGCCTTCGGCCAGAGGTCGGACGCCGCCAAGCACCGGAGGACGCACACGGGCGAGCGGCCGTACGCCTGCGGCGAGTGCGGGAAGGCCTTCGGCCACAGCTCCAACGTGGCCCGCCACCGGCGCACGCACCGCGGGGACAGCCCCTACGTGTGCAGGGAGTGCGGCCAGGCCTTCGGCCAGAGCTCCAACCTGCTGCAGCACCGGCGCGTGCACACGGGCGAGAGGCCCTTCCGCTGCCCCGAGTGCGGCCGCGCCTTCAGCCGCAGCTCCTTCCTCAGCGAGCACCGGCGCATCCACACCGGCGAGAAGCCGTACGCCTGCGGCGAGTGCGGCCGCGCCTTCAGGGCCCTGTCCGGCTTCTTCCGGCACCGGCGGGTGCACAGCGGCGAGAAGCCCTTCCGCTGCGGCGAGTGCGGCCGCGCCTTCCGCCTGAGCTCGCACCTGATCCAGCACCGGCGCGTGCACGGCGCCGAGTGAGCCGCGGCCCGGGGAGGGGGGGGAGGGGGGAGGGCGCCGCGCCCGGAGACCGCGGGCCGGGGGAGGCGGGGGCGGCCTCCGGGCTTTCCGTGCCGGGCCCGCGGCCACCCTGGCCCGCGCTCGGGAGAGGAAGGGAGCCTTAGGGGAGGCTGGTCTTCCCGGAGGGGACGCAGGCCTCCCCGAAGACGGGGCTCGGATGGGGACGGAGCGGGGGGTCCACCGGAACTAATCCCGCGTCCACACGCCTCTTGCGGAGGTGTGATTCGCGTATGGTGAAACGCACGGATCTCGCGTGCGGGTTTTCAGAGACTGGACAAACCATCTGATCTGACCTTTAGAACCATCATTCCGTCCAGATCCTAGACTATTTCCGTCGCCCCCTTCAGGCGTACCCCCCCTCGGCGTCAGAGGCGAGCAGCGACCTCGTTTCTGTCACTATAGTTCTGCTTGGTCTAGAACTTGATGTAAATAGGATGATTTAATATCTACTTTTCTGTCTTCCTTCTTTCCCTCTACTCCAGGTTTTTGAGATCCGTCTGTCAGTGTTTTGGTTTGTTTTTGTTCTTGTTTAGTTCTTTTAAAAGGCAGGAGTCACTGTCGACTTTGTATCAAAGCTGTGTTTATGTCTGTGTGTCTCCACCCAAGTACAGCCCTTGGTACAGCACATGCCAGAGCAGAATAGACTCCGCGGAAGAGGGAAACGTGTAGGGGAGTGTGTGGAAGATGGCACACGGAGGAGAGCGCGGGCTGGCGGGAGGCGGCCAGAACACAAGTCTGCTTTCGGCGAGTGCAGCTTGGAGAGCTCTCTCTGCTCAGCCTCGGAAACAGCGCAAGAAAAGGGAGTTTAAGATACCGGTACTTGCAACAGATGTTTCCCCAGCACACACCTGTCCGGGCTTTGTGCCACTGTGCTGGGAGAGACAGATTCGTGTGACACCTGCACGCGGGGACTTCGCAGGTTAGAGAGGTTACAGACCAGGGTAACAAGCCATGCGGTGCCCAACAAAAAGTCCAGGAACAGAAGTTCCTCCAGGGGACGAAGCACAGGACAGAGGTGCACACCCATGACGGGACAAGGTGAAGACGCCAGGAAGGGCTCCCAGGAGAGGTGACGCCTGAGCTGGTTCTTCAGGAGTTTTAATCAACAAATGGGCCAAATGTGTTCAAAGCAGGTCAGGGTGCACTAGGGGGTGTGAAGGGGTATGAGAAATGTGCTCACCCACAGGACCTCGCAATCTGCGGTCAGAAAAGGCAGGAAGGAAAATTTAAGTGAATTCACTGCTCTTGACTTAACCTTTCGTATCACACTGTGACAGCGTCGTGGATATATGTGTCACCTGCCAGGTAAGAATGGTGAGATGTCTTTGTCGCATGTCCTAGAACTCTGCCGTAATGAATTGAGTGAGGTCCTGTTGTTGAGAGTTTATCGTGGAAGATAAATCTGAGCAGTCACCTGGCCATGAGTCCTGGGGTCCAGCTTCATGATCCAAATCTATGCTGGTCAGGCTGTGGTTTGGTGCCCCCTCATGGTAATTGTCTGCTCTACTTTGACTACTGATGGTGAATCATTTGGGGTCCTGTTACTGGCTGGGACCTCAAAAATCGCACAAGTCTAGGGCTCTTGAGGGCACCTATTGAATTCTTTTACTTTGAGAGAGAGAGTGTGCACGTGCCAGTTGGGGAGGGGCAGAGAGAGGGGGAGAGAGAGAGAGAATCCCAAGCATGCTCTGTGCTGTCAGCGCAGAGCCCGATAGGGGGCTCGATCTCATGAACTGTGGGATCGTGACCTGAGCTGAAATTGAGTTGGTCGCTTAGCCAACTGAGCCACCCAGGCGCCCCTCCACCTATTTCTTTTAAGATGTGAGTTTTAGGGGCTCCTGGGTGGCTCAGTCGGTTGAGCGTCTGACTTTGGCTCTGGTCATGATCTCCTGGTTTGTGAGTTTGAGCCCCATGTTGGGCTCTGTGCTGACAGCTCAGAGCCTCGGGCCTGCTTCGGATTCTGTGTCTCCCTCTTTCTCTGCCCCTCCCGCACTCATGCTCTGTCTGTCTCTGTCTCTCTCTCTCTCAGTAATATAATAAATAAATGTTAAAAAATTAAAAAAAAAAAAAAGATTTGAGCTTTGGCCCAAGGGTGTGCAGCCTGTAGGGGCAGAATTGCCCTCAGAGTGTATTCAGTGGCACCACAGCTATTGAGCTGCTGGCTCTTGGGCCAGTGAGGTGGGAAACCAAACGTGGGACTCCCATGCTGAGCCAAGATCCTCAGATAGGCTGAAGGGTCCCAGGTTCATGGTGCCTCTCAGATACCAGTGGAGGAAAGCTTCCCCTACTTAGATCTGTGGCATTCCTGTTTATAAAGTCAGGCGGTGAGCTTACAGAGATCACCAGGCACACAGAAAGCTCTCACTGAATGAGGGTCAAAGAGAACAGCAAACGGTGCACATCAACCTCAGAATTCAGATAATGAAATTACCAGATAATGCAGGCAAGGGAGTAGTTCTGTATGAAGCGTGTACAGGAATGAGAAAGCAATAAAAGGCTATCAGGTATGAGCAGGCACAGTTTTTAAAAGACAACTTTTAGAAATTAAAAGTATAATTGTTGATAGAATCCACTGGGTAGGTTAAATAGCAAATTAGACACTGCTGAAGAAGGCATTAGTGTAGTGGAAGATACATCCAAGGAAATCCAGAATACCACACACACAAGGGGATGGAAAACATAAAGGAAATGTTAAAGGATTTGTAAAGCAGAATAAGAAGGTCTGGCATGGACCTGACAGGAGCCCCAGGAGGAGAGAGTGAAGGAGAGGACACCCAGTGAGGGCCTGCAGTGACAAGCCTCACGATTAGGCAAATTCCAACTTCATCAGCGGCTGGCTGCCACAGCCCACCCGGTCCCTCTGCTCCAGCCAAGCTCAAGCTCTCATATTGTACAAGGTTAAGGATGGAGGTGAAGGTAGGTCAGGCAGGGAGACGTCATCCAACCCCACCAGGGGAAGATGAGTGTTTGCACTCCCAATTTTAACCAGTCCAGTCTCCCCATAATTGGGCCAACAAAATAATCAACGATAGGAAAAGGACACTGAAATCATTACCAACAGCCTGGAAGTTCCAGCCACCCTCAAGACCCAAAACCATCACCTTCGATAGTTAAGTCATAAACGGCAACTGCAAACAAGTAGTGCCAATCCACAGCTGAGAGCCTGGAAGGGGCTGGCATGTATGAAGGCTCGCTCCATTCTTCACAAGGACGAGATTCTGCGCTTCACAGGACTGAACTGTTTCGGAACCCCATTTACGGTATTCCTACAAGCTTTTCTTTATTTAATGAAAACCATAAATTCCCAGGTCTGGGAAGCATGATGGAGGAAGCAGCATAAATAAAGAGAAATCCACACCTAAACACAACACAGTGAAAGCACAGACCAGCAAGAAGAGATCTTTATGTCCGAGAGACTCAATCACCCACAAAGCAGCCATGGTCACACCATCGGTCGAGTTCTCAAAGCAACAGAGGCAGCAGTCGGTTGGTGCCTTCGACGTGCTGGGAGGAGACCCCTAGAACTGCATGCCCGGCAAAATTATTGTTCATAAAGAAGGTGAACATGGACATTTACAGACACATAAAATATAAGACCGTTTATCACTGGAGCTTTGACTGAAACAGCCTCTCCAGTTTACACTGCAAAACGAAGGCAAATGCTGGAATAATGGTCTTCGACACGAGGTGGAGCGGTGAGCAAACAAAATGACTGATAGGAACTAGGTCCAAGCACCACATGTATCGAAGAGGGACGTCGACTGAAACACTGAACAACAAAGCACGCCTGCTAGAAGGGGGTGTAAATGCTCTGAGATCCTCCTACAGTTGGGAAGGGGTGTAAGACTCTAATATTTGATAAATATGTGTAATATAGGGGTTCCTGGGGGCTCAGTCAGTTAAGTGTCCAACTCTTGGTTTCGGCTCAGGCCACGAACTCATGGTTCATGAGTTCGAGCCCTGCGTCAGGCTCTGTGCTGACAGTGCAGAGCCTGCTTGGGATTCTCTCCCCCTCTCTCTGACTCTTCCCCATTTGTGCTATCTCTGTTTCTCTCAAAATAAATAAACTTTAAAAATAAATAAATAGAAGCACCTGGGTGGTTCAGTCGGTTGGGTGTCTGACTTCAGCTCAGGTCATGATCTCAGGGTTCGTGAGTTCGAGCCCTGCATGGGATGAGCCCCACTTCTCTCTCCCTGTCTCCACTACAGCACAGCCACCCCTGCAGGGGTACAGAGGGGCCTACTGGGCCAGCCTCCCCAGACACAGCCCAAGTATCCACAATACGGGCCTCAGGGGCGACCCGGCCATGCTCACACCTGGCGAGCGGGCTGAGTGCCTCGTGGGTGGGTGGACACAGGCAGCCTGATGCTCAGGGTCACCACACCACACGGGGCTCCCCGTCCCCCTTCTGGCCTTATACCGTTCCACAGTTCTCGGGGAAGGAAGACAGGTGACAGGGGACTTGGTGTCACAGACACGCTAGTCAGAGAGGTGCCCATCCTACGAAGGGCCTGTGCTGACCGTGGGGGCCCAGGAACCCAGACGACGCTGACCCAGGCCGCCTGCTTTCCCTCCTTGTCTGTGGCCTGCACGCTCAGTCTCGTGAGCCCCTCCCCCAGCTTCTGCAGCAATCTGGCGAAAGAAGGGCCACACTTCCCAAACTGGCCCCTGGCCCGCCCGCCGGCCAGGTAAGGCGTCGGCCCACGCGCCTCCCTTGCCGCCGCCCTCCCAGAGTGGAGGGTGAAGCCCCGGGGCTGCAGGGCCACTGCCTGCGCCACCAAAGAGCCCTCCACAGGATGGAGGGAGAGTCATTCCAGACTTGACTTCACAGAAAGGGACAGTGCAGGCATCTGAAGCACGACAGGCAAAGGGGCAAACAGAAAAGCCTTTCCACGCTTGAGAAGATGCTCAGCCCCCTTCCACCTTGTGTGTGTGTGTGTGTGTGTGTGTGTGTGTGTGTGTGTGTGTGTGTGTTTATTTTTGAGAGAGAGAGAGAGAGAGTCTGAGCGGGGGAGGTGCAGAGAGAGAGAGACAGAGACAGAGAATCTGAAGCAGGCTCTGCGCTGACAGCAGGCAGCCCGATGCGGGGATGAACACATGAACCCCGAAATCATGACCTGAGCTCAACCGACTGAGCCGCCCAGGCACCCCCCACCCTGTTCCACCTTTTATAAGAAAGTCAAACGTGTGGCAACTAAGGCCCCCTTACCCTGCTCCACGCTCCTTGAGAGATGCTGGGTACACGCGGCCCTGGGATGGCACAGGGCAGACGACCGCGGTGCACGTGGGCTTCGACCCCAGTCCTCCTTCCAGGAACTCACATTCAGATGCGCCTGGACGTGGGTACGAGTGGACGCGCTGCCGGAGCGGTGTGAAGAGACGCTGCGGCAGAGCAGCTTGGAAAGTGGGCGTCTGTCCCCAGGCAGTTAGGGAGTGTGGGCTCCGTGTCCGGGGGCTGCTCTGGGACGACTGCCAGACAGCACAGGTGAAAATGCCAAGGTGCCCGAGGGCAGAGGGAGGACAGAAGGCGTCGGGGGGAGAACAGAGGGAGGAGGGGGCAGACCAGAAGCCTCCAGCAGCTGCCTCTGGGGATCCGGAGGTCAGGAGCGCATGCAGCCTTATTCAGATGAATGTCCTGTGGTCTAACCACTTGGCATTCCTGACACACATCCCACTATGCGAAACTCCCCTCTGCCTGTGAGGACACTCGGCACAGTGAGAAAGCTTCTAGAACCACAGCCATGGCAACGAAGAATAAAGGCAACGCTTCGGTACAGAAACAGGAAGGGTGAGAAGGGAAACCAGGAGCAAGTATGCCGACAAGTTGGATGGTCCAGGAGAGAGGCACTAGCTGCACAGATGCGAACCACCAAAACTGATGCAGGAAGAAATGGAAAATCCAAAAGGCCTATAACAAGTAAGGAGAATGAATCGGCAATTTAAAAACTCCCACAAAGAAAAGCCCAGGCCCAGATGACTTCGCTGGCGAATTCTACAAAACACGTTAAAGAAGAAGCAACACCAGGACCCCTAGGGGCTCAGTCGGTTGGGCGTCCAACTTCGGCTCAGGTCATGATCTCGCAGTTAGTGGGTTCAAGCCCCACATCGGGCTCCGTGCTGACAGCTCGGAGCCTGGAGCCTGCTTCCTATTCTGTGTCTTCCCCTCTCTCTGCCCCTCTCCTACTTGTGTGCATTCTCTCTCTCTCTCTCTCTCTCTCTCTCTCTCTCTCTCAAAAGTAAACATTTAAACAATTTTTTTAAGAACGAACACTAATGCTTCACAAATTTTCACAAAACAGAAAAGGAGAGAACACTTCCCAACTCAGAGACCAGCATTACCTTGATACTAAAACCAAAGACATCACAAGAAAACCGTGGGCCAGTATCCGCTGTAAAGAAGAAGCAAAAATTCTCCACACAACACTAGTAAACCAAATCCAACCATATGTAAGAAAGACTACACCACGACCAAATAGGACTCGTCCCAAGGACGCGAGAATGGCTTAGCCCCTGACAGGCAGTGAACGGAACGCACCCTACCAACGGGAAGAAGAGATACACGGCACCTCAAGAGACGCACAGAAAACATCGGCCAAAATCCAGCCCCCTTCCACGAAATCCTAAATCTGGGCAAACTAGGAACAGAAAGGGACGTCCTCCACTCGGTAAACGTCATCGGAGAGAGCCGGCGCTGGCAGCGGCCTCCGGAACGGGACTCGGCCGCCTGGGTGGACACCGAGCAGGAGGCCCAGCCAGCGCGCTCAGACGAGAGAAAGGAATAAAGGCCCCGGACTGGAAAGGAAGAAGTAACCGTTTGCAGGTGACGCGCGTCCAAGTCCCGAGGAACCCGCGAGAACAGCACTGGCGCTAACGAGGGAGAGAAGCAGCGCTGCCAGCCGCCGGACCCGTGAGGCGGGCAGGGGGGCAGCACGGCTGGCCTGACCGCCCTGGAGAGGCCGTGCCCCCAGGGCTGCACCCCGCCGCCCTGGCTGGTAAGAGGGCTCCCCGGGCCCGGAGTGTCCACACGCACGCACTTTACGCCGAACACCCGCTTTCCTTCCGGGCGTCCGGAGGTTTGGTGTGTGCCAGGCGGAGGGCGCCTATGCGCCCAGCCCTGTGAACGCTCCGGGGGCCGAGCGTCTAGCGAGCGTCCTGGTGGACGGTGTCCCACGCGTGTCGTTGCAGATCATGTCCCGTGCGACTCCGCAAGCTGGCACATCTCTTCCCTTCGCTGAGCTTGCTTTGTATCGTTTCGCTGCATGAAGTCATGGCAGTGACTCTGTGCCGAGTCCTGGGCTCCTACAGAATCACCACAGTGAGAAGTGCTCCTGGGGACCCTTGACAGGGTGGCTGTAAAAGCGGGATTCCCTAGCGCTCAGACTCACCGACTCGTGTGGAGAGCATTATTTTGCAAAGGAAGGATGAAGGAGTGAGGCGGGACAGACCTCTGGTGCCCGGGTGGCCGTGAAATCGTCCGTGGCGTGAAACACCGGCTGAGCTGCTGTCTGTAGTGAGGGTACAAGTTACCTGTGGGACCCGGAAATGACAGATCCAGTCCCAGGAGAGCGGGCTTGGGTCCCCTGGCTACCGGGAGGGGGACAGTGCCACGCAGGTGATGCTTGGGCTCCTCTTCTCCAGGTGGGTGGGAGGAAGCGTCCCGAATTCCCAAGAGTGGGGCTCGGATGGGCCGAAAATGTTCAGAGTGTGCATTGCCCTTCTCTCCGAGTGGGAGAAGGAATGTTAGATCAGGCCCCTGGCCTGGAACAAAGTTTTAGGTAAGACTGCTGCTGCGCCCCCCACCCCCACCTCCTATTCCAGCTGGGATCTTCCCAGAAGCTGTAAGGTTAGCCCTGGAAAGACTGTAACCGTTAGGGGTGTGAGTAAATTTTCAGTAAGAAAAAAATGGAATTTTGGGGCATCTGGGCGGCTCATTCAGTTAAGTGCCGACTTCAGCTCACGTCATGATCGTGCCATTCCCGAGTTCGAGCCCCGCGTCGGGCTCTGTGCTGACGGCTCAGAGCCTGGAGTCAGCCTCGGATTCTGTGTGTCCCTCTCTCCCTGCCCCTCCCCTGCTCACACTCTCTCTCTCTCTCTCTCAAAAATAAACAAACATTAAAAAAAAAGAAAAAAAATGGAATTTTTGTAACGACTTTATTTTGTGGCTACTGCATCCACCTGTGTAGTAAAATATTGATACAAAACGTTAAATGCTGGTAACTTCATAAATGCTAAAGGGATCGTCCCCCTCAGAAAAAGTGCCAAGAAAAAGCATTAGTGGAACCCCACAGCCTCGTGTCGTGCAGCCAGTGGGAGGGTCAGAACTTAAGCTCCGAGTACTGGAAACTCGAGTCTCCCTAAATGATGGCTTTTTACCATCGTTTCCCCTACTGGAGCCTCTGGGGACACAGGCGCTCCCTGCAAACGGAGACACACTTGAGTCTGACAAGCTGGTGGGGCGGCTGATGAGCCCTTGGCGGTGACTCTCTGGCCTGAGGCGTGTCTCTGTGAGCAGGCGGGTCTGACCTCTGGACAGACGCTAACGAGGGCGGGGAAAGCCTTGCGCTTGGACTCACAGGGTCTCTGCTGTGCCGCCGCGGAAGGAAAGCCGCCCGTCCGCCTGGGATCCTAATTCAAAGGCCTTGTCCGGACTGGCCCCGAAGCAGAGACCAGACGCTAGTGGCTGCGGGAGTCTCAGCCTCAGCAGAACAGGGCTGACAGAAGGCCCCAGGCAGGCCTCAGACCCGGGGACGATGCCGATTCAGGCCACCGGCGCGTGGGGCGCTAAGCTGCACAGACGTCAGGGCTGCGGCTGGACGAGCCCACAGGAGAAGGCCTGTGTTCTGGAGGGGCCAACAGAGATCAGGTGTGACGGGCTGCGTGCTCCAGACACAGCCTGAGTGCATCCCCACCAGAGTCTTGCACATCTGCCAGAGCAGGTGGGCACGGCCTCCACCCGTCTCACCTTTCGACCTTGGACTTTGCAGGTAAGTGCCCCGTGCAGAGGGGGAGGGAGCGCTGGCCTCCATCTCAGCTGCCCCTGCTGCACACACGCGGGCGGGCGGGGGACTGTCAGATGCGGCCGCTCCCTGGGTCAGCGGAAGGAGAGACCCACGCACGTTTAGAACTTCCGTGGAAATCGAGCGCTCTGTCCTGCCCAAGCCCTGGAAATGTTTTCCTGTGGACATGCTTTTGTCCCCCGTGCACAAAACCCAGACGAAAGGGTCTGGGGGAGAAACAAGGGTGACTGAGGAAATGCCAAGTCATGATGACTGAACACGAGCTCCAAATCTGTAACAATGAAAGCGAACGTGGGGTGGGGGCCGTGACCGTCTCGGAAACCAAACAGCTACACCCGAGTTATCTGGGCCGGCCTGCGAACCCAGGGCACCGGAAGCTCACAGCTGGTCTCTCCGAGCTCCGTGCCTTTCTCCTTTCGCCGCAACCCATCTTAGTGGCGCCAGGTCCCGGGAGGCCTCCTAGTGAGTCACTGAACTAGGGTGGTCTTGGGGACCCCAACAGAGCTGGCAACAAACATCTCAAAAAATGAAATCAAGAAAACAATTCCATTTACAACAGCAGCAAAAACGAAAATACTTACAATACTTCCCGAATTGATCAGATTCAAGGCAATCCCTATCAGAATCCCAGCTGGCTGAACCCTCAAGTTCAGGTGACACTTCAGCGACCCCGAAGAGCCAAAAGAACCTTTAAAGAGAAAAGCAAAGTTGGAGAACTCACACTTACTGACTTCAAAACTTACAAGAATCAAGACATTGTGGCACTGGCATGAGGGCACACACACGGATAAACATGCACAGGACTAGGGTCCGGAAGTGACCCAAACACCTACATGTAGCCACCTGGCCCTCAGCAGGGGCCACGACCCTCAGTGGAGAGAGGAGAGTGTTTCCAGAAAACGGGGTTGAGACAGCTGCACGTGCATGTGCAAAAGAACGGAGCTGGAGCCTTACCTCACACCACATACAGAAGTTAACTCAAAATGTATCAATAACCTCCATGTAAGCATTACAACTATAAAACTTGTAAGAAACTGGGGATATATCTTCATGGTCCTGGGTTAGGCAAAGCTATTAAACACCACACCTAAAAGAATCAGCAACAACAAAAAAAGAAATTGGCTTCAAAATTTAAAAAATTTGTGCTGCAAAGGATACTATCAAGGAAGTGAAAAGGCAACCCACAGAATGGGAGAAAGTATTTGCAAATCATATGTTTGAAAAGAGACTTGTACCCAGAATGAAGAATGAGCCCTTACAGATCAACAGTGAAACGACATCCCAGCTGAAAAGTGCACAAAAATGGGGCACCCAGGGGGCTCAGTCGGTTAAGCGTCTGACTTCGGCTCAGGTCATGATCTCGCGGTTCATGGGTTCGAGCCCCGTGTCGGGCTCTCTGTTGTCAGCGTGGAGCCTGGAGCCTGTTTCGGATCCTCTGTCCCCCCTCTCTCTCTGCCCCTCTCCTGCTCCTGCTCTCTCTCAAAAAATAAACTTAAAAAATGCACAAAGAATCTGAAGAGACATTTCTCCAAAAAGACCGACAAATGGCCAATAAGCACAGAAAAGATGCCCAGCGCCGTTAACCACCGGGGAGGTGTGAATCAAACCCACAGCGAGACACCGCCTCACACCCATCAGGCCAGCACTCTGCATTCTCTCCAACGCGTTCCCGGACTTCCCGCCGCCCCGTCTTCTTTGGGTTACGGCTGGCGCTCGGGAAGGACGCGCAGAGGGGGTGGCAGTGCTTCAGAAACAACGGTGCTGAGAGGCGAGGCCGTGCGGCTGCAAGACTGACACGATGGGGGAGGGGGCGCTGAGCAGAGGCGCCCGGGAGCAGCAGGCCCCGCAAGGGAGGCATGGCGACCGGGCCCGGGGTCCCGCTGGCCACTCAGCTGAGACAGGCACATCCCGACCCTTCCTACTCGGCTCGATCGTGGACGGTCCCCTCAGGCCAGACAGGCTCCACTCCTTCCCTGGACGCTGGCCGTGCAGCATCCTCCCCCGGACCAAGCAGCCGTGCACCAGCGCACAGCCAGGACACCTTCTCCCTTTGACGGGAGGGGACGCGCTCCCCTCTGCTCAGCGCCCACAGCTGCTCCTGCAGAGAGACGCTGGCCTTGCGGATACGGAGCTCTCTGGCGGTCAGGCTGTCTGTCCACCGTGTCCTGAGGTGCTTGTTCAGGCTGGTGGTCTGAATGCCAACAGGGAAACAGAGTCACGTGTGTTCACGCAGTGGAGGACACCACCATGCGGTGGTCAGCAATCCAGGGACAGAGCCACACAGGTGTCCTGCCGAAGGAAGCCTGGGAACAGGCCCGGAATGTTCTTTCTCTGGGGGAGTCCCATGGGCGAGCACGTATGGAAAATGTGATTCAGCTGGATGCCCAAGTTAGTGCTGACCCACACATAACTCAATTTTTTTTAATGAAAAAAGAAATAAAAACTTAACGTAGCACCTTATCTTCAAAGAGCTTCCCGCCAAAGCTTTCCGTTTCCCGGGGGCCAGAAAGTGCCCCTCCTGGGCTCCTGCGATCCCCCGCTCTGTGGCAGCCGTGGCCACCCTCACAGGTGCACCTGAAGCAAGGTGGCCCCACGCCCTCTGCCTACCTCTCCAGCGCCCCTGAAAGACAGTGGCCAGGCAGGGGGACGTCGAAAGAGCACTAGGCCTTCCTGAGAAAACCGGGTGGCCTCAGAGGTCAAAAGGCTGTGAGAGGCAGCAGCCGATGGCACCCAGCCCTGGTGTGGTGGGTCCAGGACGGCTGCCACGGCCACCTGCACCACCTCCTTCGGCCAGGTGCTGAAGAAGTTATTTTGGGAAACTTCTTTGGTTGTACATTCACGGTCCAATGCTTTCCCATAAAACGCGGTAGCCTCCCGGGCAGCTGACCTCAGCGAGAGCACACGTGCGGGTGTCCATGCCAAGAGCGCACGGCACGCCCGGTCTCACCGTGGACGCGAGGCCATCTGCACACCCTCAGCAACCTCCAGCTCAGCCGTCCCCCCTGACACCTATCGGCTGGGAGCTGTGGCACACGGCTGTGCAGCTGCCTCTCAGCACCTAGGCAGGCCCTGGTGGCGGTCACCATTCAGAAGGAGCCATGCAGCCACCGGCCGGACACGCAAGCCCACCGTGTGCCAGGCGTATTTAAGGTTGGCACACATTCTCCCCTGCCGTCCTTCTAAAACCCGGAAGTCAGTTCTAGCAAAGGCCCACCATTCCATCATCAGAATGCTGAGGTCACTGTGCTTTCAAGTTCAGACTACGAATGACAGTGTGGCAGGACAAAAGCCGTAAGATCTCTAAACAGACACAGAAAAGGCACCTGCCAAAATCCCACACCACTCGTGATAAAAAACAATCACACTCACCAAAGAGCACATAGGCAAGAAAATGATATAAAAGGTATCCAAGTTGGAAAGGAAGAAGTAAACTCTCTCTGCAGGTGGCATGATGGTGTACACAGAAAACCCAAAAACATCTATCAGAACACTATTAGAGCTAGTAAGTGAATTCAACCGAGTTTCAGGGTACAAGGTCAACACAAGAAAGTCGGTTTTGTCTGTTTACGCCTATAACAAACAACCCAACTAGAAAATTAGGAACCAGCTCAACTTCCAATATCACCAAACGAGAAAATATCTAGGAATGAATTTAACCAAAGAAGCAAAAGACTTACACACTGAGAGCTACAGAACACTGGTGAAAGAAATCAAAGGTCTAAACAAATGGAAACTCATCCCACGTTCATGGGGTGGAAGGACTTCATTGTGCTAAGAGGGCGGCACTCCCCAAAGCAATCTGCAGATGTGACCCAGTCCTCACCCAAATCCCCAAATCTTTGAAGAAACTGACAACCCAGATACAAGATGCCCAGAAGAGCCAAACTAACCTCGAGAGAAAAAAAGTCGGAGGACCCACACATTCTGACCTTGCAACACACTACAAGGCTTCGGTAGTCGAGGCAGCGTGGTGCTCGCATCAGGACGCACACACACAGATCAACGGAGTAAAACTGAGTCCAGGAATGAACTCAGCGCTTTTGTTTGCAAATCCCCTATCTGGCAAGAGTCTAGTGTCCAAAACATGTAACTATTACGTCTCCACAATGACAAATAAGCCGATGAAAAATGGGCAAAGAATCTGAACAGACATTTCTCCAAAGAAGAGGTACAAATGGCCAACAAGCTCATGAAAAGATCAACGTCTTTAGCCGTCAGGGAAAGGCAATCGATCGCACACCGAGAGACACCCTTCACCCCCCACAGCCCTTCACATGCACCCTCACACTTGACCCTGCTCCGCAGATGAAAGAAACAAGGCTCAGGATATTTACGTCATGTCCCCCAAACAGCTGCTGAAGGCGAGAGCCCATACCAAGACAGACGGAGACTGCTGGGACCCCGAAGGCCACGGCTGCACTAGGGCCCCCCGCCCACCTTCACGGGGTGTGAGTCGGTGCGCCCAGCACAAACGTGACAGCCATATGTGGATTCTAAATGGTCTAGAAGCCAAAAGAATGTGAATGGGATTTTTAAAACATGCTTAATTTTAAACAATATACCCAAAATAATGTCATCTCAATGTGTCATCAACATAAAAAACTGATGCATGAGTTCATACTTTGTGTCCTAGTGAGTCTTCGAAGTCAGCATGCATGTTACGCCCACAACGCAGCTCCGTGGGGACCGGCCACATCTCGGGTTCAAAGCCACACGTGGCTGCTGGCAGCCGCCGTCTGACCCTCTGCTTAGTGGCCATGTGACCTTCAGCAAGTCCCTTCTTCTTGTATTGTGAATTGTGTACTGTGTTATCGTGTGCACTGTGCTTTCCTCACTGAAAGATCGTAACAGGACGGAGCTCATCAAGGACTGGCCAGAAGCAATGCAGCCACGGAACAGGTGCATCAGTGGTGGTTCGCCGGTACCTACACTCCATTTCCCCCCCAAAACATACCTTTTTATTCCTGTATAAAAAGCACAGCCTCTCCTCTTTGTGTCTCCCTCACCCAACCCCCCAGGGGCACTATACGTGGTGTGCAGGGCAGGGGTGACGAGGCTTCTGCTCCGCACCCTGCCCACGGGCTGAGCTCTGCCCCAGGTCATTTCAGGTACCCGCCGGGCACACCATAGGCTGCCAGGCCGGGCCAGGGGGTCCCAGCTCACACACACTGCGTGGCAGAGTTACGTTTAGGGTAGGAGCGGGGTACCCGGTGCCCATCTTTGCTGTCACTCCCGGAACAGGAGCAAGTGAGCAGCGCACCTCCCAGAATGACCAGGGCAGACCCCACCCAGCCAATGAAGACAGCAGGACGAAGCTTGTACCTAACATTCATGGGGGGCACCGGTTTATAAAAGTCTGTGACAGGGGTGCCCGGGTGACTCAGTTAATCATCTCTTTTTTAAAAAAGGGTTTTCTTGGTGTTTACTTATTTTTGAGAGAGAGAGAGAGACAGAGTGTGAGTGGGGGGAGGGGCAGAGAGAGAGGAAGACACAGAATCCGAAGCAGGCTCCAGGCTCTGAGCTGTCAGCACAGGGCCGACGCGGGACTCGAATGCGAGATCAAGACCTGAGTCGAAGTCAGACGCTTAGTCGACTGAGCCACCCAGGTGCCCCTAAGCACCTGACTCTTGATTTCAGCTCAGGTCATGATCTCATGGTCCTGAGATCGAGCCTGTGTTAGCCTGGGGACCTCCTTAAGCTTCTCTCTCTTCCTCTCCCTCTGCCCCTCCCCTGCCCTCTCTCTCTCTCAAAAAAAAAAAAAAAAGTCTGTGACAATCTGGTGGCCACGCCAGAACAAGCTGTCCTGTTGGAGGCAGCAGGGCCTTTCACGATGAAAATAATGCCTCCCGTCAGGGCTACCCGGGCCCTCTTCACTTGGTCCTCTCCGCTGCAGCTTGCACACCTCGTGCCCATCGTGTCGAGCGTGGCCAGGAAGCCCAGCCCCCGGGACGCCGCCACCAGGTGGCCTGTGTGGCCGATCTTGCAGCTCAACACGCCGGTGCCCTGCGTGACGCAGCCCATCCACAGCCCCTTGTACCTCGCCTGGCCGGTGATGCTGTTGTCGCCCTCCTGCGAGCTCACGTGCCACTGCGGGATGGCGGTGCGCGCCACCAGGCCGACCCAGCCCAGCAGAGCCATAAAACCTTCATTTCAAGAGCGGCGCCTCCACTAGAACATTCTGCAGTTATCCCTCACGCCTCCCCACAGCCCTACCGCCGGCAGGTAGGGTTCCCTCCACTGGACGTTAACAGTGCTCCGCACCCACGCCACGGCCTGAGGTGGGCGTGGGCTCTGCCTCTCCTCCGCCCCGCCCCCTCCCAGCGCTCCTCCCTCGCCCCGCCCCACCCCGCCCCCTCCCAGTGCTCCTCCCTCACCACGCCCCCACTTCCCCTCGGCCCCACCCCATCCCGCCCCCTCCCCCGCCACGTCCCCATCTCCCCTCCACCCCGCCCCCACCCCGCCCCACCCCCACCCCAGCGCTCCTCCCTCGCCCCGCCCCACCCCCTCCCAGTGCTCCTCCCTCGCCCCGCCCCCTCCCAGCGCTCCTCCCTCGCCACGCCACCTCCCAGCGCTCCTCCCTCGCCCCGCCCCACCCCGCCCCCCCAGCGCTCCTCCCTCGCCCCGCCCCCCCAGCGCTCCTCCCTCGCCCCGCCCCCTCCCAGCGCTCCTCCCTCGCCTCGCCCCCACCTCCCCTCGGCCCCACCCCATCCCGCCCCCTCCCCCGCCACGTCCCCACCTCCCCTCCACCCCGCCCCACCCCGCCCCCACCCCAGCGCTCCTCCCTCGCCCCGCCCCCTCCCAGCGCTCCTCCCTCGCCCCGCCCCACCCCCTCCCAGCGCTCCTCCCTCGCCACGCCACGCCCCCTCCCAGCGCTCCTCCCTCGCCACGCCCCGCCCCTCCCAGCGCTCCTCCCTCGCCACGCCCCCACCTCCCCTCGGCCCCACCCCATCCCGCCCCCTCCCCGCCCCCACCTCCCCTCCACCCCCGCCCCCACCCCAGCGCTCCTCCCTCGCCCCGCCCCGCCTCCCCCCACCACCCGTCCTGTACCCCCCCCTCCCCCGCCCTCCTCCCACCTCGTCTCACTCCTCCCCGCGATCCCTACCGCTCTTCCGGCAGCTCCTCACTCCCAAAGCAGCACCCCCCCCCCCCCCCCCCCCCCCCCCCCCCCCCCCCCCCCCCCCCCCCCCCCCCCCCCCCCCCCCCCCCCCCCCCCACCCCTCCGCACCTCCTCCGCGCTGCCCTCCGCCCCGTCAGGTCGAGGCCCTGCTCCAGGGCTCCTCCTCAAGCCCTTGCGGCCCTTTCCTTCCCGATGCTTGGCCTTTGATTTCTCGTTTGCTTTTCATTTTCACCCCATCCCTGCCTTGCGTCTACCTGCCGCGGTGCTCTCTCCGTGGGTGCTGTGCGGCACTGCCTGCAGGGCTCCGTCCTCGGGGACCACCTCACGTCCACTGAGGGCCTCCTGCACCCCGGCCCCAGAACACAGGGAACACACCGGCGGGCCACCTGCTGGAGCTCACAGGGAGCGACAGGGGTCCAGAGAGCACACGCCACCCCGCGGCGCCCACCGCACCCGACGGGACACAGCGCCCCCGTCAGCGCGCCTCACGAGCCGAGGCTGTGTGTTTCTGCGGCCTCGGAAAATGGCTTGTGTCTGAGCCCTCGTGGCCGTTGCCAGGAGTGGCCCGACCAACCTCCGGCTTCATCCGCACGGCACCCCCAGGCTCCGCCACCCCAGGCCCCAACACCGTTCCTTACCCCCATCCGGGCTCCACCCATTTACTTCACGAAGACGTCTCTACTAGGCACTAGGTCCATCCCCTGCCTTCTCGTATTCGCAAGAATCACCATCACGCCCCGTGTGACGGCTTTTAAAGTTGGCCACGAGAATCACGCTTCAGGATGCTTACGCGGCTTTTTTTCCCGGATGGCTTTTTATCTTCACTGGCTTGGTGGTCTGTGCCCACCGAAAACACAAATTGAGGGTGCCCGGGCGGCTCAGTTGAGCGTCTGACTCTTGATCTCAGCTCAGGTCATGATGCCCCAGGGTCATGGGATCAAGCCTCCCATCAGCCTGTTTGGGATTCTTTTTTTCTCCCTCTGCCCCTCCCTCCCACTCGTGCCCTCTCTCTCTCAAAATGAAAAGTAAAAACAAAACACAAACTGATACATAAATATATGGATCTGCTGCTCACTCAGCAAGCTGCCGTTTCAAAAGCAGAGGGAAAGATTCAAAATCTTGTAGAAGTCTCCAATCTTCTCAATGGACTTTGTTCTCTTTTTACTAATGTTTGGTAAAGAGCAAATCTATGAGCACAGCCCCAGTCGAAGCACAAAGAGGGAAGCCACAAAAGCGGCTCTGTCCCGACCTCCTGGGGCTTCGGGAGGCGTGACAGCAAAGTGATCCATCAACACTATGCCTGCCAGGAAAGCATCGGCTTACAAAACGCTCCTTCAAAAGTGACTTTTAAAGAAATAATCAGAGTGAGAAAATATATACAGAAACAGACCCCAGACCAGACAGAGAGAGGACCAGGTGCAATGGCCTGCACAGGTGACAGGGCACCACCTCACTGCCACCCAAACACGCGCGCCCGTGGGGCTGCGTCGGGGGAGACCCGGCACCGGGTCACCCGCCAAACACGAGCCAGGCATACACAGCCACGCCTCCGCTCCCTGAACTACACATCCGGTGGGATGGCGGGAATGAAAAAGACAGAAAATGACAAGTGCTGTCAAGGGTGTAGAGAAAACGGTTCCTTGCACACCGCTGGTAGGAACGAAAACTGGTGGAAGCACTTTAGGAAACAGCCGGGCAGCTCCTCCGTGAGGCCAATGCAGAATCGGCACGAGACCCACAGCTCCACCTCACGGGGTCCAGACAAACGCCTGCACGTGAATGTTCACGGCGGTAGCGTCCACGAGAGCCCAGGGGACGAACGATCCAGACGCTCCTCAACGGATGAACGGGAAAGTGAAAAGTGGTATATTCTCAGCCACGAAAAGGAACAAAGTACTGATCTACGCTGCACCGCGGGTGAATCGCGAACACAGGGCAAGCGAACGAACGTGGACACGAAAGGACAAGTATCGTGCGATCCACTCTGTAAGATATCCAGAACAGGCAAACTCACAGAAACAGAAAGCTGGTAAGTGGTTGTCAGGAGCTGGTGGCGGGGGAGAGGAGTGTGGGGTTCCTGTTCCGGGTGACACGGGGTTCTGGAACCAGGCGGAGGCGGTCGTGACACCAGACTGCAGACGTGCTTCCTGCCGCGGAACTGGATGCTTTCAGATGGTTCAAAAGATGAATTTTCTGTTACGTAAATTTTATCACAATTAAAAGAAGCACAAAATGAAGGTTTCCAGAACTTTCTGCCATTTTCCGTGAGAGAACAAGAAGAGTCGGGACAGAACATGAGGCACAGAGAGAAATCCCACGTCCACGCGCAGCAAGCGGCCGAACACCGTGGCCCGTGAGCTACATGTGGGCCACACGCATTTCTGTCTGGCCAGCCAGGCATCTTTGTGCAATTTCAGTAACGTTTAGCATTTGGATCATTTCAGCGTAACAACCCCAGTTCCTGCAACCTGGACAAGTCAGCAGCCTGGCCGCGCGGGCCACCACACCCGCATGTCCTCTGAGAGGTGGTCAGGCCGCTCACGGCGTGGACACGGTTGAAGCAGCAAATGGCAGACGGTGACGGGAACGGCCCGTCTCCTCCCCAGGACAGATTACAGAAAACGAGGAGAAGCAACTGGACACTGCCCAGGGAGAACATCACGTTAAACGGCTCCTGAACCCCAAGGCCAGGCGCTGCATTCAAAACCGGAAATGTATTGGGGCGCCCGGGGGGCTCAGTCGACTAAGCGTCCGACTTTGGCTCAGGTCATGATCTCACGGTTCGTGGGTTCAAGCCCCGCTCTGTGCCGACAGCTCGGAGCCTGGAGCCTGTTTCGGACTCTGTGTCTCCCTCTCTCTCTGCCCCTCCCCCACTCGCACTGTCTCCTTCTGTCTCAAAAATAAACAAACATTTAAAAATGATTTTTAAGGGGCACCTGGGTGGCTCAGTCGGTTGAGCGTCCGACTTCAGCTCGGGTCACGATCTCGCGGTTCTGTGAGTTCGAGCCCCGCGTCCGGCTCTGGGCTGACGGCTCAGAGCCTGGAGCCTGCTTCAGATTCTGTGTCTCCCTCTCTCTCTGCCCCTCCCCCGTTCATGCTCTGTCTCTCTCTGTCTCAAAAATGAATAAACATTAAAAAAAATTTTTTTTAATGATTTTTAAAAAATGGAAATGTATTTAGAACAACACAAGTCAAACTACCCGATTCTAAAACTTCATTCCAGGGGTGCCTGGGGGGCTCAGTCAGTTAAGTGTCAGAGTTCAGCTCAGGTCATGATCTCATGGTTGGTGGGTTCGAGCCCCGCGTTGGGTTCTGGGCTGACAGCTCAGAGCCTGGAGCCTGCTTCGGATTCTGTGTCTCCCTCTCTCTGCCCCTCCCCCCACTCATGCCCGTCTCTCTCTCTCTCTCTCTCTCTCTCTCTCTCTCAAAAATAAATAACGTTAACAAAAAAATAAAAGATATAAAACATCATTCCCTTCCCCATGAAGCAATACACAAATCCCGTCACGGAGCCCTGTATTCATTACAGCACCACGCTTTTCAAAAGCAAAACCTACCTCAGTCTTTTCCATCAGGTTTTTTTCTTTGTTCCACTGGACAAAGGGAGCTATTTACACCATCATCCGACACAGGAAAGAGGGAGAAAACAAACAGGAGAGGTAAAGGAAAGCCAGCGACAACAACACCTAGTGCCTTTTAAACCATTTTTGGTTTTAGTCTTGAAAAAGATGTGGTTACATTGTTGCCAAGTTCACGATTAAACTGTGACAACATCATTTATAGTGCCTTTTAAACCATTTTTGGTTTTAGTCTTGAAAAAGATGTGGTTACATTGTTGCCAAGTTCACGATTAAACTGTGACAACGTCATTTATTTAAAACAAAAACCCTACAAAGGGCCAAGGGCAGCCAAGAGAGGGCTGGACCTCAGGCCTCTGTCTCAGCTGTCACGTGAATGTGCAAGACACTGACACCCAGTCCCGCAGCAGCGCTCGGTACCAACTGTCCTGTATCCTGCTGGATTCTGACTTCTGCTCGAGTCAAAGCAAGGCCTCAGTAAACTCAGGGAGTGCAGGTCTCAACTCCATTGCCAAGGCCACACTGAGGACCCCTTTGACTGCACCCACCTCATTCCCCTCACAACCCCTATAGCCCCCCTCCACAGAGGAAAGGGACTGAGAACAAACCCCACCTGATAATACCATTTTCTTGGCCTGGATTTTCTTTCCAAATGGAGAGCGTACTTTCTTTTTTTTAATTTAAAAAAAATTTATTTTTAATGTTTATTTTTGAGAGAGCGAGACAGAGAGTGAAAGAGAGAGAGAGAGAAGGAGAGCACTAGTGGGGGAGGGGCAGAGAGAGGGAGACACAGAATCTGAAGCAGGTTCCAGGCTCTGAGCTGTCAGCACAGAGCCCGATGAGGGGCTTAAACTCACAAACCGTGAGATCATGACCCGAGCCGAAGTCGGATGCTCAACCGACTGAGCCACCCAGGCGCCCCTAGAATGTACTTTTTTCCAAGCACTGCTACAAGCCACAGATAACATTCATTTACTGGGAACATTTCCGGATCATGATAAATAGTTAGAACTTCTGTTAAAACACTAAGCGGACCATCACCAATGTGGCCCCTGGGAAGACCAAATATGGCACCTGGGACGTGAGATCAGGTCCAGGTGGCCCTGACACCCCCAGCCCGTGGCTGCCGGTC
Organism: Panthera leo; assembly: GCF_018350215.1. NCBI lineage: Eukaryota > Metazoa > Chordata > Mammalia > Carnivora > Felidae > Panthera > Panthera leo. The sequence goes on from NC_056695.1 coordinate 81,916,787, forward strand.
CTCAGAACTCCCCAAAAGGGTTCGCACTGGCAAATAACCACACCCACCCCTCCTAGGACTGATTCCAATCCCAACCCACAACACAGAAAAGCAGCGCACCTTCTGAAACTTGAAATAAATGAACTTTAAGCGAACACAAAATACCTAGTTTTAGATTTATCAAAATGACATGCAAACTAAGAAAGGCCCAGGGGTTACCCAAATAAAAAAAATGTAACATACTGAAGACTGTGCCTTGAAAAATGAAATAGTAACAGCAAATAAAAGACTCAAATCTGGTGTTCCCCCCATCTTCCCTGATTTGGGGGGTTTGGCTCCTTTTCTTTCCACTTCTTTGAGTTTCTAGCTTCATCTGTTCAGTATTCTCTCCTGCCTTTAATCAAAGAAATCTTTCAACGTGACTCCCAAAGGGAGAAACGCAAAGCCAACCTTGAAACAATGTCTTTGATGGGAAGAAACCGAAACCGCACGGAGAAGTGATAAGATCACCTCCTCTGTCTCCTTCTCCAGTCTGACACCAAAGCCCTTGCTCCAGGCCACCCGTGCGCGTCTGTGCGCACACGCTGCCCCGGTCCCATTCTCGACACTGCGGGGAGGGCTCGATCAGACTAAACTATTACCAGAGCCAAGCCAGCTTGTGAACAAAAATCACAATCCGCCCAGCAAAGGCCACCTTTTCTTCCCCAAACTATTCTGTTATCTCATGAGGGCAACTTTATCTTTCACCCAGACAGCTTGGAATCATGACCATCTCCCATGGCCCCGCCTTCATCTGTAACTGTAAGAAAACACACAAGGCTGGGCTGCATCGTGTAAGGCCCCAGGGCAAGCAACAGGTCGGCTCTGAGGGCCAGCAGGGACACACGTGGCACTGACGTCCGATGACCTGTCATGCCCGGAGCCCATGGTGTGTACAGCTGAGTCTACACCTAAAACACAGCAACAGCAACCTCACGTCGGCCCGCAGCCAAGAGAGGAGCAAAGACATGCTGCCCACAAGGTCTGTATTGGACCTGACAGTCCACGGATGGCATTTGATCTTGACCCCCATTACTATATTAATCTCTCTAGGAACAGTTTCAGTTAACAGGTCCTGAGCATTTTCCTGGGGGGTTATATGTCTTCATGCTCATGTTTTGCTTAAAAATTTTTAACGTTTATTTTTGGGAGAGAGAGAGAGAAAGAGTGCGCGAGCAAGAGCGAGCGAGTGGGGGAGGGGCAGAGAGAGAGGGAGACACAGAATCCCAAGTAGACTCCAGGCTCTGAGCTGTCAGCACAGAGCCCGATGGGGCTCAAACCCACGAAAACAAGTTGATGACCTGAGCCGAAGTTGGACGCTTAACTGACTCAGCCGCCCAAGGGCCCCTCACGCTTGTAGTTTTAAATATTACAACCAAGTCTTGGGGAGCCTGGGTGGCTCAGTCGGTTAAACGTCTGACTTCAGCTCAGGTCATGATCTCACAGTCTGTGAGTTCAAGCCTCGCGCTGGGCTCTGTGCTGACAGCTCAGAGCCCGGAGTCTGCTTCAGATTCTGTCTCCCTCTCTCTCTCTCTGCCCCTCCCCCGCTCATGCTCTGTCTCTCTCACTCTCAAAAATGAATAAATGTTTAAAAAAAAAATTTTTTTTTTTAAAGAACTATTACAACCAAGTCCTGGGAATGCAGGCATACACTCCACTGTGAAGAGCCCGTTTGCCAACTCTAGCGGAGAACTTACCGATTTACATGCATCAGACTGAAAGAAAAGGGAAAAAAAACCCTGTAAACTCAAGGTGTTACAAGATTCCGGGGTGTTACCAGCAAAGTGACGAAGAGGAGGGCAGGTCTGAAGGCAGGCGGTGAGGATCCCCCCTAAGGTAGGCCGGGAGCTGGGCAGGAAGCCTTTAGCGTAGAGGAACGGGGTGGGGGGGAGGGGGAGCGCATCCACAGCATCTCCCCAAGACGGAGGACAGCCCTTGGGGACGAGCGGGATGTCCCCCCGCCACCCCGCGAGGGCTGGCCCAGGCGCTTTCCCTGCGCGGCGGGCGTGGCGCGGGGCAAGGGCCGGGCCGGAGCAGGAGGCCGGGCGGGCAGGGCAGCTCGCAGAACAGAAGGAGCACGTGCGAGAGGAGAGCACGGTCACGGAGGGCACGGCCAGGGTCACCGAGAGGAACGAGGTCAGCAACAGGAACAGCTCGCTGAGGCCATGGCCGGGCCTCCTCTGGGCCCCTTTGCGCCCACGGACCGGGCCCCACCGCCCCTGCGGCTCTTCCGGGTTCCCCGGACCCCGCAAAACGACCAGACACACTCCCGGGGCAGCGCAGCCGCGACGTTCAGCTCCGCGCGTGCGCAGCTGCCTTCCCCGCCCCCTACTCCCGCCACGTGCCACGCCTCGCGCTGCCGCGGGGGGGGCCTCTGGGAAGGCGGACGGGCGCATGCGCGCTTTGGTGGGAGGCACAGGAGAGGCCTGCGGTGGAGCCTCTCGCCTTCCACCCCGGGCGCGCTCGGCTCCAGACGCTCAAGGAGCGCAGACGACGCGGGGCTTTGGCCGATTGAACGCCAAATGGGAAAGTGTTGGAGAGAAGCTCACAGAGGCGCTGTCGGTGGCCAGGGCCCACGTGGTGCGGTGGGCGCGTGACGGGAGCGAGGTGTGCTGGGCGCCGGGCCGCCAGCTGGGGCGGGGAGGCAGATGAGCCTGTTCTGTGGGGTTTGGGAGGAGGGGAGCACCCCAAACACACAGCGGGGTCGACTGAGTGTGGGGGAGGCCGCCCGGAGAGGCGACGGCAGACGCCTGGCGGGCGGGGAGCTGTGTGCACAGGGCACAGCCAGGGCCGGCAGATGCTGGGGTGATTCTTGTGGGTGCGCCCACGCGCCGGGCGTGCAAGCGGAGGCCGGGTTCCCTCAGGAGCACGGCCTTTGTGCAAATGCTTGGTTTGGGAGGTGGGCCCGGGAAGCACGGGCAAGGGAGCAGCCCCGGAGGCGGCGAGGCCAGGCCCCGGGGTATTGACGAGCCGGTCGGTGCAGGGGGCTTGGGGAGGACGGAGACGATGCCCCCAGGACGGAGACGTAGCTGGCCCCCACTCACCCTCCGCTGGGGCACGGACTCGTGGGCCCAGAGGGGCCCTAGCGAAGGCGCTCACACGTGACCGTGGAAGGAATCCGCGCAGGGGAACAGCCGGTGCTAAGGATGCGCGGCCTGGGCGGGTGCACCTGTACGTGCCTGCAGGGGAAGGGCTGCGCGGGGTAGCGTGTGTGTCTGTGTGTTTCTGTGTGTGTGTGTGTGTGTGTGTGTGTGTGTGTATGTGTGTGTCTGTGTAGGAGTATGGGCGCACCAGCGGGTCCGGGAGCATATAACAGTATCCTAACGTTAGCATTTGAGAGGTCACTGGGCCTTAGTGGGCAGACGGTGCACCGGGCAGGGAGGCCTGCAGGAAGCTGAGGTCCCGTGGGAGACCGAAGCGAGGTGGCCAGCCCAGGATGGAGGGAGGTGGAAACTAGGAGCTGAGGGCGCTGCGCAGGGTTCCGGTCGCGCAGCTGGCAGACTAGGGCGGTCTTCTGACCCTGAGACCCCCGTCACGGGAAACCACCTGAAAAAATACAGAGGAGGCTGGGACAGGTTTCTTTTGCGTTACAGTTTGATTGTTTTATAGGTTCTAGTGCCTTTGTTTGAGATGATTAAAGATGCCGTTTTCCTGCCTTCTGAACAAATGGACGTTAAGTAAATAGCTGTTTTCCTGCTTTGGTGAGTAATGGCCAGACAGAAGCCTTCTGTCGTGTAGCTGGCCTCACGCTGCCAGCCGAGTATGTGCCCCCAAAGCTTTGCATAAAGACGGCATCTAATCTACAATTGTGCCTGGATTTGCTCGGGCCCCACGGAGGCTGAACTCATTCTATTCAGAGCGCCACAGGAACAATAACCAAAAAAGGATACCATGAAGGCAACATCTATCATACGCTTCTTAAAAAACCCCATTGTCAGCATCAGTGACAATGGCATTACCGCTCAGTCACTAAGATTAAAAATTAGTCATACGTGGAAAATAGAAACAGGTTTTCAGGGAGAAGGAAGCTTTGGTTCCACTGAATAATGCCCCCTTTTTTGCTTGGTAAATAAATGATGCATATTTTCTGATGATATATATTTTTGAGGGTAGCTGTGTCTAGGTGGTCCCAGGTTTGGGGTAAACGCCTTGTTGTCAGTTGACTGGCTGGGCAGATGTCAAAAATATTTTATAAATTATTTCCCAAACTATCTGACGATGAGGTATTCAGCAGTGACAGCAGAGTAAGCTCCATCTAGAATGTGAATCTTTCTGGCTTAGGTCACAAAGTGAATCACAGTTTTTGGAATTAAGGGTTTTTTCCCTACATATCACGAGTTATCAGTATGGCACAGTCATTATCCAGGGCAACATTTGGGCGGCCCGTGCCCTCTCACCCCTGCAAACCACCCACCCACAGAGCCCTACCCCCCTGCTACTCCTCTGCCTCCCCCCGCCCCGCCCAAGCCCACGGTCAGTGGGGGACCTTGCTCCCTCTACCAGCAACACACAGAAACAGTCCACGGGGAGCCCCTGTACCCTCCCAACCCCGCACGTGCCAGGCCTGTGTCCCCCTTTCCTCTGCCTTCTGTGCTATGGTTAGACTGTCGGTTCTTGTGTGAAAGGCCGGCCAGCCATATGGCCCACCCCGACCCTATGACCCGGTGTCACGCCAGTCCTGTGCTCCTGCTACAGTAGAACTCCCGGACATGTGTTCATTCCCTGTGTCCACTTCCTCTCCTTCAGCTCGCTTTTGATCTCGCTCAGAGCAGCCTTTTGTCCACACCCCTCTTAGAGGTCTCCTGGCAAGGTCTCCACTGGCCTCATCCCTCAACCCGCATGAGACGAGGCATCAGTCGCTGGCTGTCTTTGGGCTCAGTCCCGGCAGCCCCTCTTGCTGACCCTGTGGTGAACCAGCCGGCCCTCTGCCCAGGACTGTTCTCTGGTGACTGCACAGCACAGATGCCCACACGGGGCTTGCCCGCAGCCTCACCCCCAGGCTCCAGCTCAGCAGCCTGCCCCTCACCTGTCCTCTGCCCCTCCAGAGCTCCTCCCGGCCCAAGGCGGCTCTTCAGCAGTAGGATCCCCTGCAGAGAGTGGCGGGAGACCTACGGGTGCTTCCCACTGCCGGCCTGTGGTCAGACCAGAAAATGCCAACTACCTACAGCAATGCTCGGGGCCAGCCCCGGGGGTCCTCGCTTGTGCTGTTCTGAGGACGAGAGTTCCCCACAGTGGTCAGAACAATGCCCGTGGAGCCAGGCCACTCTGCCAAGTTTACGAGAACAATAATTTGTCGCCCCGCTTTCCTTGGGCCTCATCCCCCAAAAGTGCCCGTTCCTCAGAGGCCGGCAGGCAAGCCACCTCCCTTGCCCAGAACATGACTCCTCCCTCCCTCCCCGTGTGCACTCCCAGCACCTTTATGTCCAGAAGGGAAAGGGCAGGGACGTGGCCTGTGAAGATTCTAGAGTGTGGTGGGCATTCAGTGCCCACAGAGCCCCCTCTCACCAAGGCACCCCGAAGAAGGGGACTTTGAGTTCTCTTGGTTCCCAAAGGGCTTTTTATACTGTGCCCACTGCAAGCCGGTCCTCAGTGGCTCTTCCCGCTCCCCTCCAACCGCCTCTCAACGTGCCTTCAAATAAGAATAAATACGTGTGTCTGTTCTCTGGGGCCTTTGACAGCCCTGAGCTGGCCCCGCGACTTGGGCGGGATTGATGGCACCGTCTCACCGGGAAGCCAGGTGCGTCTTTTACTAAGGGTGGTTTCCAAATGATGAATGGCTCTCTCACAAACACAAAATTGTTGATAGTATTTACAAACAATTCATTTTTCACGTTCTGTTGATTCTTCGCCAGCCTCCCTCGGCGACCCCCCCACCGCTGATGCATCGGTGGCTATTACTGCCATTGATTAAGGCTTCCTGTGGTCCCACGCAGCCTGTTACTTCATTTGTCACAGACAAGCGGCGTGCGCACGGCAGTATATCATGTTCTTTTCGTGCTTTACTGTTATTTGTTTTTCAATTTATGTCGTGTGCTCTCCGAGTAAGGTGCGCACCCACACTCCAGAGTCTCGGCCACGACTGCGAACACATACACGCGTAATTAAACTCTCCGGCTCCGCCCAATCCTGTGCCTCCAAAGCCTGACTCCTCTGCCTCCCATTCTGGAAAAATGCAAAGGTAAACAAACAGCGGCAGCACTGCCACCTAATTGAGACTTGGGGACAGGAAAGAAAGTCACTTAAGTGCCACCACTTGTTTGTCATTCAAGATCGAACCGAAAAAACCCAAACCCAAAATTTTCAGCACCTGCCAGGGGAGAGACAGTCATCGAAGCAGCCCAGTCCAGGCCAGGTGAGGGTTTTCTAGAACAGCTAGCTGATCTCATCGTATCTCTCCACTACATCCCGATCGCATTTGTAGTTCACTTACGGCATCTCCCATGGCCAGGCCCTCCCAGGAGACGGGCTGGTGTGTGCAGAAGGTGCCAGACCCTGCGAGGGTCCAGCCTTCAACTTCCTGCTGCAGGGCCGTTGGGTTTCCGGACAGCCCGGTCCTCTGGCACTTGCAGAAGCTCGCGAAGGAGCCTGAGTCTCCTCCCGGCCTGCGAGTCCGAACGTTCATGTTCACATCATGAGTCCACTGGGCTCGTATCTGCCAAGTATCTGTACCCGGGTGTGAGGCAGACTCCCTCAGCACTTCCTGCCCCCGTCCGCGGAAAACCCCCATGGTGGCCCGCGTCCCCCTCTGCTAATGACCAACGCCATTTGCCTGCCTTTTCACACCAAAAGTTTCCACTTCCTCACTTTCCATTCTTTCATTTACCTTCTAGTCTTTTTTTTTTTAATTTTGTATTTATTTTTGAGAGAGAGAGAGAGAGAGAGACGGAGTGCGAGCGGGGGAGGGGCAGAGAGAGAGGGAGGCACAGAATCCGAAGCAGGCTCCAGGCTCCCAGCTGTCCGTGCAGAGCCTGACGCGAGGCTCGAACCCATGAGCCATGAGATCATGACCTTAGCTAAAGTCAAGACGCCTAACCCACTGAGCCACCCAGGCGCCCCACCTTTTTTTTTTTTTTTAAACTTCAAAGCACAGTAGTACATTCTTGCTCAGAGAAGTCCAATAATACAGACGTGTGTAAGGAGAAGACCCGTCATCTCCCTGAGCCCAGGGGCCTGAGGAAGCCAGACTCAGCTGCTGATTCTGCCGGCTCCCCAAAGAGGTGTATTTGAAGCGTTCTTCCTTGTCTTTCTTTTTAAAATGCTAATGTGGGGTTTTCCCCCACAGACGTGTTACTCTGCAGTTTGTTTTGGTGAGTCATCGGCCAGTCATGGGGTCCTGGAACCCACGGCCTGTGGGCTCTGGGGCGCCCCACCTTCCACCTCGGCGCCCCCACTCTGTCCCATAGCTTCGGGCTAGTGGCTGTGTTCAGTCTCCTCTTTTTGAAATACCCAGGGTGGCGTCTGCTCGCCTGGTTGGACACGGACGGACACATAACCTTTCCTCACTTTGCCTGCGGTTACCTTTGACTCTTTCGGAATCAGTTTTTAGGAACTGTTTTACTTGGGGCTCTCACTTCCATTTATCACACGTGGATCGGTTTTTTTTTTAAATCTCTTCTTTGTCTTTTGACTTTTTCCTGATGTCTTTTGTTGTATAGAAATATTAAGTCTTAAATTGTCCCATCTTCGAATCTTTTCCTCTATGGTATCTGGATTTTCTGTTTTGATGTAAAATGTTCCTTCAACCCTGAGATTATTAAAATTATCCCCCTTTTCTTCTAACATTGTTGGTACTTTACTTGTTCACACTGAATCTTTAAGCCACCTTTAGGGAGAGGGACATTTTTACAGTAGTGCGTATTTTCATCAAGGTGCACAGTATGTCCAACCACTATTGAAGTCTGGTTCTAAGTTGCTGAGTAAAAATTGTATACATCTTGTAGATCATGTAATTTTCTTACTAAATTTGTTTCTTGACATCATATAGTCTTGTCACATTTGTGACTGAAAATATTCCTGATTTCTATTTCTAGCTGTGTGTGTTTGTATGTGTGTATGTGTTTTAAGCAATTGGTCCTTATATAGTGTCTTAATCTGCTCAGGCTGCTATAACAAAATACCACAACCTGGGTGATTTAAACAATAGAAGTTTATTTTCTCACCGTTCTGGAGAAGGCTGGAAGTCTGAGATCAAGGTGCTGGCTGATTCAGTTCTTGGTGAGGGCTCTCTCCCTGGTTTGCACACAACTGCCTTCTCACCGTGTGCCTGCCTTCTGGAGAAAGCGGGCAAACTCTGGGGTCTCTTCTTAATGTTTATTTTTGAGAGAGACAGAGACAGAATGCGAGTGGGTTGGGGCAAAGAGAGGGAGGCACAGAATCCGAAGCAGGCTCCAGGCTCTGATCTGTCAGCACAGAGCCCGACGTGGGGCTCGAACTCACGAGCTGTGAGATCATGACCTGAGCCAAAGTCAGACACTCAACCGACAGAGCCATCCAGGCGCCCCTGGTGTCTCTTCTTATAAGGGCGCTTATCCTGCTGTGGGACCCCACCCTCACAACCTCACCTGACCCTAATCACCTCCCCCAAACCCCTCTTCTAAACACTGTCACATTGGGGCTCAGGCCTCAACATATGAATGGGGGGGGGGGGGCACAATTCAGTCCATAACATACAGTTAGCTTAAAACTAGATATCTCACCGGGGCACCTGGGTGGCTCAGTCAGTCGAGCAATTGACCCTGATTTCAGCCCAGGTCATGATCTCGAGGTTCATGAGATCGAGTCCACTTGGGATTCTCTTTCTCTCTCTCTGCCCCTCCTGTGCTCACACTTGCTCTCTCAAATAAACTTAAATTTAAAAAACTAGCCACCTTACCAAATTCTCTAATCAGTTTTAATAGTTCTTTTAGTTAATTTTCTTGGTATTTCAAATTACACAACCATGTTCTCTGAATATAAAGATAATTGTGTCTCCTTTCTCTAAGATTTTGTTTTACTGCGTTATTTCCTTAACTGAGAACTCAAAAAGCCTCAGATGAATAGTGGTAGTAGCAGGCATTCAAATCTTGTTCCTGATTTAAATGTCGATGGTTTCAAGATTTCAATATGTAACGTACTCATTATCTGCATTTGATGCATTGCCTATCGAATTTAGGCGGTCCCTTTCATTCCCGTTTTACTTAGAATTTTTTGTAGAATAGTGGCTGAATTGTTCAGATGTTTAAGGGGCCACATGGAGATTACTGCACAGCTTTTCTTCTGCTCATCTGTTGGTGAGATCACCCCGGCTGGTGGGTTCCTAATGTGGGACCTACTTGGTCATGGAGCATTAAACATGAACACACTGCCAGACCTGATGTGCTGTTACTTATATTCAAGTTGTATATCTGTGTTGAGTTAGGACACCTTTGGCTTTAAATATCAGGAAGCCCAACTTGCGGCAACTGGGTTGAAAAGAAGATTGGTTATTTCAGCAAATCAGAAACCAGAGGAGTCTCAGGGCCCCAGTTCTCCGCCACCCTCAGTATGTCTGTGGACATACGGTCGCAAGATGGCCACACGGTTCTGGGCGTTGCACCCAGTAATGACAGCTTCCTCCTATGGGCCTCTCCAGGGAGTACCCTGAAGACTCCCCTCTTGACCAACCGGGCAAAACTGCATCCTAAGCCTATGGGCGCAGATCAATCACTGGCTGAAGTCCTAGGGTGACCTCTGCAGATCACTATGTTCTACTGGCATTTGGGACAGCGAGTCTGTACTGGTGTGCACAGGCATTGCAGGACATTTAACGTCCCCAGCCTCTGACAGCGTCTCCCCCACCGCCATGGTTCCAGCACCCTTCGTTTATACACCCGTGGTCTACACCTTCTGGGGCTGAGACCGGCCATCTTTCCGTGGAGCACGTGGCTTCACTAAGGAGGTGGTCACACGAGATTTGGCAACGACGACGACGGGTGGGGCACGTGGGTGGGGCCAGGCCATCAACAAAGTCTGCAGCTTACGTTTGTTGATGAAACCCATCCACGGTGTCTTGTGGTTTCTTTTCATCAGATTTGGCGTTTTAGCCTGGCTGAGTCAAGGACACCGGCATCCCTTGACAGGCGACACGTGCTGTCTGCAGACTGGATAGACTGGATAGGCTGTCAGAGTCTGTGCCCCCTTTAGCAGTTTAGAGTCTGTGCTATTGGTCTCTTCTTGTCTGCTCCCGTTTCTTGGGTCAACTCTGGTCATGTAAGTCTTGATACATCCATTTCTCCAGACCTTCCAGTTGACGTTCACGATGTTTGCTAAGTTTGTTAAATCTTCCCTGAGGCTTGGTTAGTGTTCTTTTTCCTTTCTTCACGTGCTGTACTTGTGTTTTCCCTCCGAGGCAGCCACGCCTCATGGTCCCGAGTGACAGCCTGGTTGTGTGTGGAACAACAGTGTGTCAGCTGGAACTCCTGGCCTCCCCGTGGCCAGGTGTGGCCATGTGACCAAGTTCTGGGGGAACTGGGGGAATGTTTTGCTTTGCTCTTGGACACTTCCTCCTTCTCTTTCCTCCTTGGAACACAGAAATGAGCTCTGAGGAGGAATAACTGGTCTCTGCTGTGAGGCTGAAAGCAAACTGCAGGAACCTGGGAGTGGAGACCCTGTGGCCACACCCTGGGGCCTCCACCACCCTTTCTGAATGATGATCTGGGGAAAAATAAGAAACGTCTCACCCCGAAACACAGCTAAACGTCCACAGCTAAACAACTGTGTTCCGATCTCATAAAGTCAAAAGTGGATCCTGGTTGATACAGTCTCTCCTTGCTGCCGATCGGGCCTCTCAAGGATTTATCAACTTTGTTTTTTCCCAAACACTCAGCTTGTTTGTTATATGACTGAGGTCAACTTTTAGTCTTTAGTAATTTCCTGTTTGTACCATCTTTTGATTTGGTTAATTTATTTCATGTATGTACGTATATGCACATACACATATACACACACACCTGTGTGCAGGCAATAAACTCAATTAAGTTTGCAGAATTTCCTTTGGTTTATTCCATACATTTTATATACTGTTATTTACTTCGTAGGTACTTTGTAACGTGCAGCTTGTGCTTTAATTTCTATTCAGACCTTGTTTGAAATGTCTCTTCACTTGCAAATGGTTATGTTTTACTTTGGATGTTCTTGGCTGCCAATTCCTAAGCATGCACCCCCTAGAAAACAAGCTCTGGGGATGCTTTGCTATGGAAGGCGCAGTTCCACCAAGCGTATGGTTCTGCCAGAACCACTCAGCAGAACGGCAGCCTCCGGGGCGCCCTGCTGCCTCTCTCGCCGCAGCCCCTTGTGGCTCTTGGAGTTGGTGATTTGGTACTGAATCCCACAGTTCTGAACCACATGCTTCCGCGTCTGGAGCACTGTTTCCTGATTTAGGCGTCACTCAGGGACCTCGGAGGACGAAATGTCAGCATCTCCACCTGTCCTCTCCATTTGGCCTGTCTTCCTCCTCCTTCACCTCTCTCCTCCTGATAGAATCAAGTTATAATTGCCCCGGGGTCAAGATGCCAGGACATCTGATTACATTATGATGGCTATGAAAAAGAATGCACAGCTGAGTCAGGTAATATTCTAGGATTACTTTTTATATTCCTTCAAGTTGTCACCCGCCTTATTTTGTTGCTGTTGTTGCATGAGATGGCCAGGGCAGGCCAAGAGGCCTGGTTACAGGGTTTAGCTCTGCGGACCGCAGGCTCCCGCGCGCGCTTGGGGGGGGGGGGGGGGGTGGTGGGAATGGAGCCCGCGGCTCAGCAGCGGGGACCTGGACGGGAAGGCTGGAACTTCGGAGGGCCTCGAGGGACACTGGCGTGGTTCCTGCTTGTGCACGGCGTCCCTGCCCCTACAAAGGGGGTGTCGTTAGGTGAGGGGAGCCTCACAGGAACTCTGAGTGGGTCCCACAGTGACCCGGGACCCGCGTGGAGGTACACCGCTAGGACCGGCCCGCAGGGAGGGCAGGCTCCGGAAGCAGGCCGTCTCTGCGGGCCAGGCTGGTCCTGGAGGCCAGCTGGTTCTCGAAGTCGTTTGTGGAAGCAGGTTGCGGGGGCCGGGCTCCGGGGAGCGCTTCGAAGGCAGCTTCTGGCAGCGAGCTATGCCGGCGGGCCGCGCCTGCTGAGCGGAGAGGGAAGCGGCGTCGCTGGAGGACTCGCACCAGCGCTCGCTGAAGCGAACCCGTTGAGCCCCCCACTGCCGACGCGCTGGACAAGCTCCTCGGAGGGCCGCTGTTGCCTTGGGGGCGGGACGAGCCGGCGACGTGCCAGCCTGCGGAGTCGGCTCAGGGAGCCGAGCACGCAGGCGCCCGGGAGGTCGGGCCGGACGCTTTTGGGAGTTGCTTTTTTCCTTTTTCCCTAACTTTTCCGCTCGCTGAGCGCACGCCGTGGCGCATGCGCAGTCTGCGCCCCGCCCGGCCGCGCGGCGTCTGGCCGGGCGGTTGCCAGGGGCGACCGCATTCCCCCGGGACTCCGCGGTCGCGCGGGCGGGGCCTGGTCGGCGGGGCCCGCCTTCTTCGCTCTCTGGTTGGCTGGCGCTGCTGTCCGTTGGAGTCGTCGCGGCCGCCGATTGGGCAAGGGGAAGTTTCGCACGCTCGGCCCGCGCCCGCCACCCGCGAGGAGAGAACAGTGGGGGACCCTGCGCGGTGCCCGGGAGGGACCTGTGCCGGCCTCGGCTTCCAGGCGGGCAAGGCCCGAGCGGCGGGCGGCGATGATCCCCGAGGAGAGGACGGACGACCCGGGCTCCGGCGAGGAGAGTGCGCGGCTGCAACCGGCCGGCAGCGTTCGCGAGGTGGGCGCGTCCGCGGGGACGGGGGTCGCCGGGAGGACGGGTCCCGGACCCCCGGCCCGCTTTTGCCCGCCACCTGCCGCCGGAGGTGGCAGTCAGTCGGCGCTGGCTTCTCAGGTCTGAGCGCGCTGCAAGACTTGTGGCAGCAACCCACTTCTCTCGCCCCTAGAGGCCAGCTGGGCTGACCTCTGGGGAAACTGAGGCTCGGTGGAAAGGCCGAGCCCGCGTTACCTGCCTGAGCTGGGCTTCTGTGCCTTCTAGCAAAGGGTGGGAACACAAGTCCAGCTCAGCGTTTTCTCCCACGCTCTGGAGGACGCTCCAGGCCCCGTTCCACCGCAGGTGTTGGGTTCTGGTCTGTGACAGCCCGTGGCCCTTGTGCTAGTTCCGGGTGCCCGTCATTCCTCCTTTCCTAGCTTTTCCCTCCCTCTCTCCAGGCTGCTCAGCTTTGCCCTGGGCACCTAGCTCTGTATTTGACGAAACTTTCAGCGGCAGGCAGCTGGAGCCTCCCAGGAACAGGAAATGGCTGGAGGACTTCACAGATAGACAGTTTGTCCGTTTCTTCACTTCCCACACACCTCCTCCCCCTCTGAGGTCCCTAATCCTGCTTCGCTGACTCTGGACCAAGGACCATTTCCAGGAGTAGTGGGGAAGCTCTGGAAAGGGGTGGGAGCGGACACCTGCGAAATCTGTGCTGGGAAGGATGGGGCACTCAGGCTGCCCCTCTCTGCAGCCTGGAGCCTGGGTGTTCCCCGGGAGTCACCCACTGGCTGTCCCAGCGTCCAGACCAGGCCTGTGCAGGTGCGGCAGGGCTCCGAGGCTGCATTCTCCCCGTTCCAACACATCTCTCCAGGAGCACTTGACATTGAGGAGCAGACGAGTGGTGTTGATGAGGACAGCCCTCCTGAGCTAATGGTTTCTGCCCAGCATAGGGACCAGCCCCCTCCCTGGGCAGATGGACATGGCTATTGGCCCAGAACCTCTAGAACCTGCTGGAGCTTTGCTTCAGAAGGGGAGTGATGTAGCTTTGGCTGTGGCCTGCTCCTCCCTCCCCAGGTCCTCGGGCCTCTTGGAGGGGAGACTGCCCACCTCCTTGGCTCGTTCCCTCGTTCACAGAGCGGTCTTGACGTGCACCGTGGAGAAGAGGCACAGGCCAGCAGGAAGAGAGCCAGACAGCAGAGCAGAGAGAGGAGGGCCATGTTTTGTCTTTTTCCTTCTTGGCGCCCCCCTGAGATGTACAGATGAGGGTCCTGCCCAAGGGCCCAGAGCAGGGAGCCCTCCACATCTAGTGTTCTCTCTCTTGTTGTTCAGTTGGAACAAGCCTCCTCTCCCATTACCTAAGGATCACAAGAAGGCCTCCCAGGAGAATGCCTCCGCCTCTGGGAGGTCCTCTCTGATTGATCTCTCTTCTCTCTTGACCATCCATGCTGGAATCTGAGGGGGTGTTGAGCCATAATCTGAGGTGATTGTGCACCAGGGGCCTTCCTCTTGAGAGGCTGTGAGGCCTCCTTTAGGGTGCCTTCATCGAGGGAGTGGGACAAGATATAGCCCCCAAAAGGTCTGAAACTGCCCCTGCCTGCCAGCAGGGGGGTGCATATTAAAGAAAATAGGCCACATTTCCTCAAATATGAGGAAGACAGTGGACACTGCACGGGGCCTGACCTCAGCACTGCCTGAATAAAGCCCTGTCCCTGCCATTGGGGCAGCTTCCTGGAGGCACTGTCCTCACTGCCACTCTGTTCAGGCTCTGTGACCACCTATGGGGACGTTGCCCAGGGAAGGTGCATTCTGGGAAGTTCTTCCTAACTCCAGGGCTGGTGACTGTCCCAGACGAAGGCCCTTAAATGGCTAGGAGGAAGCACGGTGGCCACGGCCGCGTGTCCCACTGCAGCCCTGAAAGCCACCCAAGCCCCCTTTGGCGGAAGCCCCTCGGCTTCCCTGGCCAGAGCCTCTAGTCACCCGGCTGCAGCATCACTGTGGCTGGGAACCCCCATCTCTGGTCTCAGTTGCCACCCAGCTCTCCTGCCTGGGACCCCGACACCGGCAGCCCGGCAGGATTGTCCCGTGTAATGAGGAGCGGTGCCTGAGGTGGCCAGTGGGCAGTCGGGAGGCCTGGCCTGCTGCCTGGGAGCTGAGTGACTCTGGGCCTGTGGTTTTGAGCAGTTGCCCAAAGGGACCCCACACGTAAACAGCCAGCTGGGGTGATACCTTCGTATCACATATCAAGACACGTATCCCAGGGTCACCGTGGGCCGAGCGCCACGGGGAGCGCTGAAAGCCAGCCTCCAGCACCCCATGGGCAGGCCCCTTTCCATTAGCACCTTGGCAGGAGCCAGGCTGGGTCATCCCCCCGTGGCCGTGCTAGAACTCATGCTAGAAATGTGCGGGTAGAGTAGATTATGGGGGTTATGGAATGAAATTCAAAGGCACACAAGGATATGTGCCGAGCAGTTGGCCACCTCCCGCCAGAGGCTCCCAGAGCCCCGGCACACTGGTGCTGGCTCCACAGGATCGGCCCAGCTTCTTCGTGGGGCCCCGGTCCAGCCCTGTCCCCCGCCTTCTGTGTGCTTCCTGCCCTGACCACCCCACCCCCCTTCTTTCTGGGATCCCGGGATCCTGCCTCAACTCGGCCTGCCTGGCCCCACTGCTGCCTGGGGAGCTGGCTCGGGCCCCACCTGTGCCGACCGCCGCCTTCCCCACCCGCGAGAGGCCTCTGGCATTCGTGAGCTGTTGACAGAGCCGTGGCTTGGCCCCTGTGACCTACAGCCTCTCCACAGGGCTGTGACCCCCTGGCACAGACACTGCGTGGCCGCCTGCAGAGCCGCAGGGCCCAGGTCCACCAGCAGATCAATAAGGAGCTGCGGATGCGGACAGGCGCGGAGAACCTGTACAGGTGAGTGCCCACCACCGCCCCCATCCCTCGGGACAGTGGCGCTGCTGTCCCCTGAGGCCCCCTGGAAGCCAGCCCATGTGGGGTGATGGGAGCCAGGCAGAGACCCAGGCAGGTGCCCGACCGTGTGGTCTGGTTTGGGAGACGGACGTGTGAGCAGGTGACTACGGCCATTGTAGGCTCCCAGGAGGAGGGGCCGGGCCTCCCACCGGGGTCTGGGGCAGCCATGCTGGTCAAATGAAACCCTCCCAGACAACCCAGGCCCCTACCTTGGTGGACCTCACTGGCAGTGGTCAGCGCAGGGTCAGCCAAGTTCCGTGTGGTGCTGGAGGGGGGGCTGGTGTGCAGTGTGGGAGGCTGTGATTTATGTGGTGACCAGCAGGGCTTTCTCAGGAGAGGCACCCTTTAGGCTGAACTGTGACAGGTGTCCCAAGACTGAGGACCCGGGGGGCACCTGGGTGGCTCAGTCGGTTGGGCGTCTGACTTCGGCTCAGGTCATGATCTCGCGGTTCGTGGGTTCGGGCCCCACGTCGGGCTCTGTGCTGACAGCTCCAAGCCTGGAGCCTGCTTCCGATTCTGTATTTCCCTCTTTCTCTGCCCCTCCCCTGCTGGTGCTCTGTCTGTCTCTCAAAAATGAATAAAAATTAAAGAAATTAAAAAAAGAAGAAAAGACTGAGGACCAGGAAAGCGTCCTCCAGGCTGAAGAGGTGCCTCTTCCTTAGCGAGCTGCACATCAGCTCAGACCTTCACCCATGTCTCCGTGAGCCCACTGCATGGCTGGTGGCCCAGGATGATGGTCCCACCTGTCAGAGCCACAGCCAGTGTGCACAGAGCTGGCGGATAGGCTCCAGGATGCAGCTCTGCTGGGCCCAAGGGGCCCCTCCATTTCCTTAGCCGCCCTGCATCCCCGTCTACCCCACCCCAGCTCTCAACCTGGCCTTCCTGGGGACCCACCGCCTCGTCTGCCAGCTGCCCAGATGTAGGCACAGAGAGGGGCTGACTCCCACCCTTTGGGAAAGTTGTTTTTGTGTCACTGTGGAAGGCGCGCCAGAGCCCGCGTCCAAGGAGAGAGGTGGTGGGAGGCGAGAGCTATGCCCTGGGCCAGAGTCACCAAGTATCCACGTGGACAGGAATTTGCACGAACTCCAGGGGGGGCTCAGAGAAGAGGGGGTGGGCCCGGGACCGCACCGCACCCCTCCATGGGGGCTGGGCCCCGGGGGCACGGCACTCTGGAGCCCAGGCTGGCACAGGGGCTGCCGCGAGGCCCAGGGGCGCATGGTCCGCCTGCAGAGCAGGGCTTCAGCTCAGTCTGGCCTCCCTCCCCCAGAGCCACCAGCAACGCCTGGGTCAGGGAGACAGTGGCCCTGGAGCTGAGCTACGTCAACTCCAGTCTGCAGCTGCTGAAGGAGGAGCTGGAGGAGCTCAACGGCAGTGCGGAGGGGGACCGGCCGGCGGGGTGCGTGTGCGCATGTGCGGGGGCCGGTGGGCGTGGGGGAGGACGTGGTGCGCACGCGCAAGACACCCTCCAGGGCGGCACCTGAGTGCTGTGCCGTGTGTGTGCGAGACACGTATCAGAATCGGGAAGGGGGGTTATGTGTGCCCGGAGAAGTAGGGGGTGGCCACTGGGCACGGCAGGGTCCAGCCTTAGAGTCTGGGCTCAACGGTTCTGGTTCCAGCGAAGGTGTCAGTGTCCCTATGATCCCCCTGGGGCTGAAGGAGACCAAGGAGCTGGACTGGTCCACACCCCTGAGGGTGAGTGCTGACCTGTGAGCCCCGGGGTCTGGTGGGACGTGGTCCTCCCCTGGGGTCAGAAGGGGTCGCCAAGGCTCCCTGGGGCAGCCATCGCATTGAACAGAAGAGGAAACAGGCCCAGAGGGAGGGGGGGTCTGACTCCGGCTGGCTGCCGGGCCTGCCCAGGCTGTGGGAGATTCTGGTCGGAGGGGTGTTGGAGGAGAGCCCACCGTGGGATCGATACGGCAGAGTTAGGCATCCTGCTGAAAGCCCACGCTGGCCACAGGGTTCCCCCACCATCGCTCTGAGAGTCGGCACTGGCTGGGGCTGCCCCGTCCAGTCAGAGCCTCCGCTGTGAAAACCTGCCGGTTCCCAGGGTCCTCCTGGGGGCTCATGAACTAGGCTGCCCTGCAGGCAGCACGGAGAGGGGCCTCAGCTCCTGGCCCCAGTGCCCTTGCCCGTCAGGTGGGCTTTACAGGGGCTCAGAAAGGACTCTGAGCAGAAGCAGCACCGAGTCTCTGAACCCCATACCTGCGGGGGAGGGACCCCAAGGCCAGAGGAGGGGACCCGCCACCACATATACACCAGTCCTCAGCCTTTCTCCAGGGGCCCCGGGGCCTCCACCACCCGTCTCCACGTTGGGCCGGGTGAACAGGGAAAGCCAGCACCTGCCCCTCCCCCAAGCAGGAGCTGATCTCTGGGCACTTTGGAGAGGACAGTGCCTCCTATGAGGCCGAAATCAGGGAGCTGGAGGACCTGCGGCAGGTGAGTGGGCTCCTCCTGTCCCCTCCCTGCCCCGGAGACCCCGGAGACCGGCCACCCCCAGTTCACAAGGAAAAACAAGGCTCAGCGAGGGACAGAGGCAAGGAGCTCAGTGTAGACATGCCCTGTGCAGGAGTCCCCACCAGGAGCAGCCCTGGGGAGAATGGGGAGACAGGCACACCCCGAGTGTGCATTAACACAAACACAGCCAGGGCACACACGTGGCTCTGTGCACACCAGGGAAGTTCCGTCCTCATCGGATACCGCTGGCCCCCTGGGAGTGGCTGCTCTGTGCCTGTCCCTCCCCAGGGACCCCGCCTGGGCCTCTCCGCGGTGCTCAGTGTCCTGGGGGTGGCACGCGTGGTCCACGACAGCCCCAGACCGGGTGGATGTGCCGCTTCGGGACCTTGTACACCCCTAGACCCAGGGTGCTCCCGTTGGGCTGGGACATGCAAAGGGTCCCAGGGTGGTGTGTGTGCTGTGGGACAGGTCTGGGGAACCGAGGCCCAGCTGGTGCCTGCCCCGCAGGCCATTCGGACCCCCAGCCGAGGCGAGGCAGGCCTGGAGCTGCTCATGGCCTACTACAACCAGCTCTGCTTCCTGGACGCACGCTTCATCGCCCCCACCAGGAACCTGGGGCTGCTGTTCCAGTGGTAGGTTGGGGGGGGCGGTCACTGGCCTCCCCTGACGGCTCCCCGAAGCCCTGTGACTCCTGCTGCTTCCACCCTCACCCACCCACAGGTATGACTCACTCACGGGAGTCCCGGCCCAGCAGCGGGCCCTGGCCTTTGAGAAGGGCAGCGTGCTTTTCAACATCGGGGCCCTCTACACCCAGATCGGGGCTCGCCAGGACCGCTCCTGCCCCGAGGGCACCAGGCGCGCCATTGAAGCTTTTCAGAGGGCTGCTGGTGAGGGCAGCCCGGCCCCCAGCCCCACGGCCGCAGTTGTGCGGAGGGGGGGGTGGGGGGAGGCGGGTTAGCACTCCGAGTGTGTGGGGCAGAGCAGATACACACACAGGCCCTTTCTGGGGGTGGAGGGTGGGGGGCGGGGCCAGGCAGCCCTGTCCTCCTGCTGTGAGCGCCCCTCCACAGGGGCCTTCAGCCTCCTGAGGGAGAACTTTTCCCGAGCACCCAGCCCCGACATGAGCCCGGCCTCGCTCTCCATGCTGGAACGACTCATGACCGCCCAGGCCCAAGAATGCATCTTTGAGGGCCTCTTGCTGCCGTCCACCGAAGCCCCCCAGGGTTGCCTGGCCCAGCTGCGCCTGGCTCAGGAGGCTGCCCAGGTGAGGGCAGGGAGCCCTTGTCCCAAGGAGACCTGGCTGAGCCACGGTGGCCAGATGAGCAGGAGGGTCTTGATCGGGGGTCCAGGCAGGGAGGGGCAGGGGCAGTGGCTGTGTCTCCTGTTTGTTCCCAAAGCCAGCTGTTTTCGTGGTCTTTGGAGCCGGTCAGGACCCCCGGGTCCTGAGTCCTTGCCACTGGGGCAGCACCAGTCAGAGCAGGCCCTGGGGCTCAGATTCCTGAGCTTGCCTCAGCTCGGGGTGCAGGGCAGGGCCACTGGGACTCAGGCCGGGGCAGGCGGAGGCCGGGGCCCAGGGCGGGGAGGCCCCGGCGTCCCACCCTGTGCGCTGGCAGGTGGCAGCTGAGTACAGGCTGGTGCACCAGACCATGGCCCAGCCACCCGTCCGCGACTACGTGCCCTTCCCCTGGACCACCCTGGTGCGTGTCAAGGCTGAGTACTTCCGCGCCCTGGCCCACTACCACGCGGCTGCGGTGCTCTGCGACAGCCCCCGTGAGTGCCCTGCCCCTCGTGTGTGTGCCGGCAGAGGCCCCGGTGCGGAGGGGCTCACGGCCCTCTCTGATCCCCAGCAGCGGCCGAGGTGGACTGCCCAGCACTCTCACAGGCCTTCCTTGGGCTCCCAGCCACACCTGGGCCCCCGGGCGCCGCACCCCAGGAGCAGGAGGGGCGCAGGATGCTCGGTGAGGCGGCCTGGCGCGGAGGGGCTAGGGCCCGCTGAAGGGGGCGAGTGACCCGTCCTTCGTGAGTCACCTCTTCCGGGCATGCTTGGTGTCTGGCAACTTGCCAAGCTGCCAACTTGCGTCCCCGAGGTCCCCTTGGCGGCTGAGTCCCAGGCAGGGCCTGAGCAAGGCGGGTAGCCTGGGCGGGTGGGGGCCCTCGTGGGAGGCAGCTCTTCCCCGGCCCGGCCTTCTGCATCTGGCAGCTCCTCCCCGAGCGGCCCTCGGGCCCTCAGGATGGACCCAGAAACCCTCAGCTGTGCTCCTTTGGCTGCGTCCAGGGGTGGGGAGAGCTGGGGTCTGGCCCGGGCCAGGCGAGCCCCACAGAGCGTGTGCCGACTTGGTCCCGCGCAGGCAAGGCCCACCTGAAGCGTGCCATCCTGGGCCAAGAGGAGGCCCTGCGGCTGCACGCCGTGTGTCGTGCCCTGCGGAGCGTGGACCTCCTGCAGGCCGTGCTGGCCCAGGCCCTGCGGCGCTCACTGGCCAGGTACTCGGAGCTCGACCGAGAGGATGACTTCTTGGAGGCCACGGAAGCTCCCGACATCCCACGTGAGCAGCCCAGCCCCTCGGACGGGCGTGTCCAGCCAGCAGGCGTCCGTGGGCCCAGGACCTGTGGCTGCCGTTGAGGCCACTCCACCTCCAGGGACCACGGAGCGGTGGGCCTCCAAAGGAGCCCACGCGGGCGCACCCCCTGCTCTCCCGCGCCTTGCCATCCCCGCAGTGGATTCCTGCCCCAGGGAGGTGGTGGCCTGGGAGACGGGACCACAGGCCGGCCCCCCAGCATCTCCTGCTTTACAGGGGCAGGCAGGCATGGCCGGAGAGCCGAGACACCCCGGAGCCCCCTGGGGCGGGGGGGGCAGCCAGGTCCCCGAGGTCTGCAGAGGGGCCAGTGTGCGTACGGCAGGCCGCACTCGGGCCGCCCGCTCTGCTCTGGCTGCCTCCCAGAGGCCTAGGGTCCTTGAGCCTCAGGCCTAGTTCTGTTTTCCCTTGAACTCTGTCGTTTCAGCTAAAACACAGCAGAAGCCAGAGATCAGGGCACCCAGCTTCTCCAGGGTGAAGGTGACCGATATCTTCCACCGGCTGGTGAGCACCCCTGCCAGGGTCACCCGTCCCCACCTCAGCACAGGCGGCCCAGCCCTGTCCTGGGGGAGGACTCTGCACAAGCGGTGCTGGTGGCCTAGCCCCGCCCTGCTCCACCCCTCTGCCACACCCGGTTTTTGACCCAAGATGTAGAGATTGGGGGGTGAGGGGTGCTGTGGTGGCCCGGCTGAGCCTCTGACGCCCCTTCACCCCACCCCCAGGGGCCCCTGTCCGTGTTTTCAGCCAAGAACTGCTGGCGGCTGGTGGGGCCCGTCCACGTGACCCGGGGAGAGGCTGGCTTTGGCCTCACGTTGCGGGGAGATGCGCCCGTCCTCATCGCTGCTGTCATCCCCGGGGGCCCGGCCGCGGTGAGGCCCCTGCCCCCCCCCCCCGCCGGGGCCGAGTCCCCGGGTTGAAGGGGGCAGGTGGGACTGTGGCCAGGGGTGGCGGGTGCCCCCATGGGACTCAGGACCCCCCCCCCCCCCGTGTCCCTGCAGGCAGCTGGCCTGCGGGAGGGTGACTACATCGTGTCCTTGAACGGGCGGCCGTGCAAGTGGTGGAAGCACGCGGAGGTGGTGGCGCAGCTGAAGGGCGTGGGCGACGAGGGCGCGAGCCTGCAGGTGGTCACGCTGCTGCCCAGGGCGGAGCCACCCAGCACGGTGAGCCCCGGGGGCCCCGGGAGGGCCTTCCCCCGGGCCCCGGCACGCCCCGCGACTGCGAGGGCATCCGAGAGACGAGCTTGCGCGCCGGCGAGCCTCACTGGCGTGGCCTTCTGGGCAGCGGCCGTCTGTGCCGTGGTCTCCACCTGGCGGCGAGTCCCTGCCCTGGGCGAGGCCGCAGCCCTCCCCGCGGTGGGCCTCCGTGTGCCCACACTCCTGGGGCCCTCGGGCAGGGGCGGCGCTGCAGGAGCCGTTTCAGGGTCCCCACCCCCAGCATGGCACCCCTGCGGGGCGCTGCTGCCCTGTTGCCCTTACAGAACCCCCAGCTTGCCCCTGACGCACCAGCCACCACCTCCCGGGTCACACCCTGCAGCCTGGCTACAGGCAGGGAGCCAACCCTTACCCATTTCTGTCCCGATTGCAGGGGGAGCACCGGCCAGCCCTGGGGGCGCTTCTGAGGGGCCAGAAGGAGTGTGGGCGGGGGCCGCCAGCTCCTGGGCGAGCCAGCCCCAGGCCCCTCCTTGGCTGGAGCCGCAAGGCCAAGAGGGGCAAGACCAGAGGGAGGCTGTCCCCACACCCCTGAGCTGTGTGCCGCCCTCCCCCTCATGCCCAGGGTGGTGGCGAGGGGCCAGCTCCCTCCACGGCCCTCTCCATCCTGAAGGACTTTCGGGCCAGTTTGCTGCCCCACCTAGTGCCCAGAGCTGCCCATTAAAGACCGAGTCAGATGAGGTGTCTGAGCCTGGTGCTGGGCGCTGGACCGACACGTGGGAGGCGTCACGGTTGCTCTGCGCACGGAGTCCCAGGTGCCAGAATGCAGCCCCTGGGCTGCCGGGTCCTCACACATGCCCCACGTCCCCACCTGAGTAGGGCAGCGTCCCAGGCCAAGGGAGCCGTCCAGCTGCTTCTTGGAGTCGGGGCCGGGCAGGTTGTGGCCCACATCCTCACTCGCCCTTTGCCTCTGCCCCTCAACGATCCACATCCTGTCCACACCCTACCTTCGGGCTGGGTCAGCCTCAAGCCAAGCTTGCATTCCTGACCCCTTCCGAGGACCCCACCACTGACCCAGCCCACCTGGCACCCCACAGGCCTGCCCTCCGGCCAGTGTCCCAGCCAGTCCCACCCCCGCAACACCTTTCCTTGATCCCTCTACTTCCGTTCTTGCTGTCCCCTCCGCGTGTCCCACACTCCAGGCATAGATCCCAAACCGGCCCTGCGGCTGACGTCCGGCCCTCTCACGTGCTTCCCCAGGGGCCGGGCCTGGCCCTCCACCCCCACGCCCGCCCGCCCCGCTCAGTTCTGCCAAGCTCCGAGGGGGGCTGGTTTGGACTTGGCCCTGAAGGGAGGGCTGGGGGCGGCAGGCACGGAGCAGCCACTTGGAGCGGCCGC
Organism: Panthera leo; assembly: GCF_018350215.1. Taxonomy (NCBI): domain Eukaryota; kingdom Metazoa; phylum Chordata; class Mammalia; order Carnivora; family Felidae; genus Panthera; species Panthera leo. The sequence goes on from NC_056695.1 coordinate 81,940,120, forward strand.
AGGGTGGGCGTGGGGGCCGGGGCGGCCGGGAGTGCGCATGGCCACCAGGGGGCGGCCGCCGCCCGCTCGAGCAGCCTCTGCAGGCAGGGCTTGGCTGCGGGAGGTCTACCTGCAGGCCAGGACCGCCCCCTCTTTGCTGGCGCCGTCCCGCCCCTCGGTGGGAGTGGCCGAGTCCTGGTCCCCACTGGCCTCGCCTCCCTCCTGCTGTCGTGTTACCGTCAGGGTGGGGGCCGGCGTGAATAGGCAGGTGGCCTTGAGGGTGGATAGGCAGGTGGCCTCGAAGACCTCATGGTCGGGGAGGGCGGCCCCACCAGCCTGAGCCTGGGCCGAGAGCGGCCAGGTGTGTCCCTGCTGACCCGCCTGCCCCTCCTGGGAGAACGCCCCTCTCAGCAGAACCAGCCAAGGTCACCTCGGTGCTTACTAATTTGATTAATAAAATTGTGCTTCAAGGAGGCCATTACCCGCTAATCAGGGATGACAGGGCTGGCAGGTCTCGTCCAGGAGGGCGCTGCGACTCCCCTGCCTCTGGCCGCCAAGCTGGACCCAAGAGGGGCGCACGGGCTGGGGGCCAGAAGCTGCCGCTGGCCTCTCGCGCCAGGCTGGTAGGGAGGGGCCGCCCTTCCCAAAGACTGCACCCCTGCCCCCCACAGACAGCCTGCCGTCTCTGCCCTCCGGCGCCCTGTGCCCGGGGGTTCCTCGGCTGGAGGCAGGGGTGGCTGGGAGCAGGCTCCCTCTCCCTCAGAGGCGGGTGGGGGTGAGGGAGCTCTGGGGCATCTCTGAGGCCTGGCTGGCAAGGTGCTCCTCCCTGGTCGGCCGTCCTACAGTCGAGTTCCAGGCTGCGGGGCGCAGGCTGGGCCCAGTGCTAACCCCTGGGCCAGGCAGGGCTAGACATGGAGGGGGCCTCACCTCTCCGGGCGGTGACCAGCCCCTCTTCCACGTGGGAGAGCAGGTGTCGAGCGAGGTACAGACCAGCTCGAGTGGCACAGGGCCAGCTAGGAGGCTCAGCCCGCACGTTCCAGCCACTCGAGAGGCCCACCCTGTGTCCACCCACACCTGCCGGTTCGCCTCTGCCTCCCGGCACACAGGAACGGACCCCCCTGCCCCGTTTCCCCGGCATTTCCTTAGTCCAGCTAGGCAGCTGAGCTGGAAGCAGGCAGAGTCCCAGGCCCGCTCTAGGAGCCCTTGCGAATGAGGTCGCGGACCTAGCAGAAGCTTCAGCTTGGCCCCGATGGTCAGTCATGGCCTGCACCCCGGGACCTCGGCAGCTCAGGGCCGTGTCAGCCGGGGAGCTAAACCAGGAGGCCCGGGCCTTTGCTGCGTGTGCTGGGGGGGGGAGGGTCACGCCCACAAGAGCCACCCCAACCGAGGCCTTTCTCAGGTGGCGGTGGCTGTCCCGGTTGGACCACGTGCCTGTGTGAGGACCGCGTGTGCCTGCCTGGCCCATCCACTGCTCTGACATGTGTGAGGAGCCTAGTGTCTTCCCACCCTGCTGCCCCACACCGTCATCCAGCGTGGCTCCTGCCCTCTGCCTGTGCTCCCCGGCCTCCCCAGTCCGGCTGGGACCTCGTCGGCCTTCCTCGATACGGCCCCACCTCCGGGCTCTAGCTCCCTTTCTGGCTTGACCACATCACCTGTGTCTGCGTCACAGATGGGCCGCAGGCCAAAGACCACGGCAGCTCACCCCCGAGTCCCAGAATACCCAGGAAGGCTTGGGGACCTGGTGTGAGGGTCCCACACGTGTGCCCCCACCCCCGCCTGGGGGGAGGGTCAGCACCCAGGAGCTGCCGTCTCCCTGGCTCCTGGCACAGAGCAGGGCCCGTGGGGAGCGAGCGCGTGTGCAGCGGCTCGGAGATGCGTGTGGAAGGATGTCCGGTGTGCGCCCGCAGCCCACGCAGGAACATCTCATTTTCCAGAGCAGTCCCCCCTGGGCGGGGAGGTCGGGGGTGAGTGCGCGCCTCGATCCTTTTTGCTTTGCCAACAGAAAACTGCCGAGAGGGGAAAGGCAAACTCTGTTTCGCTTGGGTCAGCAGTGAGCTGCGCAGAGATTAATGTGAGGAGAGGCTGGCGGAAGGGAGCCCTGGAGGCGTGGGAGGCGCAGGCCCGGATGGACGAGGGGTGGGGGTGGGGGCCCAGCGGTCCACAGGGGAGAGCCGGGGGCAGAGGCCAGGGGCGAGCGCCATGGGATGGGGGACCCGTTTCCCTCTGCTCCCTTGTCCCTCCCCGGTCACCCTCCTCCAGCTCCTGTCCCACCTCGCCCCCCACCAGCTCAGCCTCAGCGTAGGCTCCTCCGCAGTAGCCTCGGTCTACCCCCGATCCCCTAAGAGGTGGGGGTGGCCCAGGAGCCTCCCGAGCTGCACCCGCATCGGTGCCGCAGCCCAGCGTAAAGGAACCCCGCTAAGAGTCCCACTGGCCCCCGAGCCCGGGGCTGAGGCTACAGGAGGCAGCGCTCCAGGAACCCTCCGTCGGTTCACAAGGCGGTCAGATGCCCTGACCTCACGTAGCTACGTGGGGACGGCTGGGTGGTCCCGGGGGCCCTGGCGATCCAGAAGCGGGGTATGTGGGCGGGGGTGAGCCGGAGAGGCAGCAGGGAGAGCTGAACTCCCGGCCCTGCCCTACGGGGGAGGCTGGCTTAGAGGTCCGAGGAGCCTCTGCGGAGGCTGGTGGGGAGGGTTCCAGAGCCCAGGAAGCCCAAGGCAGCTGTGCTCCCGGCTTCCCCGGGCGGGGCCTTTGCGGGACCTGTTGTCACTACGGCGGGTTCACCAGTGGTCCCCAAAAGTACGTCCCCCCCGGAATTTGTGAATGTGCCCTTGTTTGGAGAGTCTGCAGGGGTTCCTTGCAGGTGTAGTTAAGGATCTCTGGATTAGGTGATCGCGGTTACCCAGATGGGCCCCCTGATGCATGTGCCTTTGGGAGACAGAAGAGGCCATGTGGAGTTGGAGGCAGAGGCCGGAGGGCTGCGGCCACCAGCCAGAGAGGGTCTGGAGCCACCAGAAGCTGGGAGGGACAAGGCAGGATCCCCCTGCAGACACTGACTGCAGACTCCTGGGCCCCGGCACCGGGGGAGAACAAGTGTGTTGTAAGTCTCCGGGTCTGTGGTCACTTATTAGGGTGGCCACGGGAAACCGTACAGCGACCTCACACACAGCCTCGTGTCTCTGGGCCTCAGTGTGCCCTTTTGCAGGAGGGGACGCGGCCCGGCAGGCATTCGGTTAGAGCGGTGGGCTCAGCCCAGGAGGAGCGCCCCCCCACCTGGAATGTCCACCCACCCCCGGATCCCGAGGCACTTTGAGTCCCGGGGCCTGAACGTCTGCATTGGGGACTGTCCAGCTGGAAACTGACGTCCCCCCCTGCCCCACCACCCCGCCTCCCGGGGCCTCAGAGCACACAGGCATGGCGCCCGGGTGGTGTCTCACCACCTTGCAGACTGGGCCCCTGGAGGGCTGCTTCCCGAGGTCTCAGCCCGGCGTCAGGGTCCAGCGGGGCGCGGGTGGGGAGCACCGGCTGGTCACCGCCCGGCGGGGTTCCTTCTGGCTGGGCGGTGGCGTTGGTCCGGGCTCAGCTTTGGAGGCTCCCGGGCCAACCCTGCCTCTTAGGGGATCGGGGGTAGACTGAGGCTGGGGCTGGCACAGAGGGGCCTGGGCTGGGCGGCTGGGGAGTGTGTGGGAAGCAGACACCGAGGAGGACAAGGGAGAAGCCAAGGTCTTGAGAGCGGCCTCGGCCCAGGACTGTGGGGTCACCGGGCCTGTGTAAAGCTCCATCAGGGCCTCAGAACAGCCCGGCCCAACCCCCGGCTGCGTGTTTTAGGGGGTCTGAGGCCTGCGGGGCTGCCCGCGTTCGGCCCGGTGGCCCCCCACCGTGGCTAGGTGGTGCCCCCCTCCTTTCTTCCTCCTCAGCCGCGGGGTCTATGCATTCACCTGCCTTGCGGGACAGTGTACCCCACCCGGCCTCCGTGCGGAGACGCAGACCCGTTTGGGACCGTTGGGGGGTGGAGCGGAGGTGCCAACGGGGCCCACGGCCCGGGCGGAGGGTCGAGGGCCGAGGCCAGCGCTCAGTGTGGCTCTCCGGGTGCTGGAGGAGCTGGGCTGGGGCCCGAAGGTGGAGCCCGCGGCCAGGGAGGCCCTGACTGGAACTGCTGGGCGGGCTGCAGACGCGGGAGGGCAGGGGGGTGGCCAGTGTGGGCAGAGGGGAGCCCCGGGGGGGTGGCTGAGGCTGCCGCCAGGCGGGAGCACGCGGAGGTGGTGCGGGGCTTCCAGGGGCGGACGTGAGTTTCAGCACGTCCACGTGGCCGCTAGCTGGAGGACGGAGGGTGGAGACGTGTCAGGAGAGGCTTGGGCCCCCCTGGGAGGTACCGGGTCAGTGCTGCCGTCCCAGCGGGCTGGGAGGGGCCCTGGCCAGGGAACACAACGTGTGCGGGCCAGAGAGTGTTGGGCTGTGCCCCTACTGTCCACTGGGAGCCTCCGTTTCCCAGCCCGAGGAGGAAACAGGGTGGACGCCTGACGGTAGCCTCCCTGAGCGACCTCCAGCCCACTCCTGGCCGTCTGGGGCCATCTGCCTTGGCCAGTCCCCTGCCTGGAGGGAGTGGGGCAGACCTGGCCTGTCCTGGGGGCAGGGGGACGCTTGGCCCACAGTCCAGGAGGAGCGAGGGCAGGGCAGAGAGGACAGTGACTCGCCCGAGTTCTCGCACCCTGTGCTCTGACCCTTTGGGGAAGAGCTCTTACCTCAGGGGCCGCTCCTATCTGCCCCCCAGGAGCCCATCCCTTCCAGAGAGGTGCCAGAAACCATCGGTTCCATGCCTCTGACCCAAAGCACGCATCACATTGGTGATGGGGCACCAGAACCCCAGCCTGCCCCTTGTGAGGCTGTTTCCCACCCCCAGACCGGGCCGTCCCAGTTCCTCATACAAGCCCTGTCCCCTCCTGTGCTGCTCCTGCTGCTGAGGACCCCACGCTCTCCCCTACCTTACCCCTCCACCTTCCCAGCCTCTCCTCCAGGGAGCCTGGACCCTCAGCGGCACCTGAGTGAGCCCGGGGTTGGTGGGGGGAGCACAGGGGGGCCATTGAAGCGGGGCAGGGAAGGAGGGGGGCGAGCCACCTAGCCGAAGGCTGCGTCCCCAGGGACACAGAGGGCGCCCCTCTCCCAGACTGCAGAGAAAGCAGCTCAGGGTGTGTCACTGGGCCTCAGTTTCCCTGCCTGAGCTCACGCTGGGATCAGGCTGTTGGGAGCTCTACTGGAGGGGGACGGTGCCCCTGAGAGTCCTGGACCCCTGGAGGGGGCGTATCGTGGCGGAGTCCCTGTTTGTGTCTTGGGAGGTCAGCCCACCTATCACGGCCCCCCAGGCCCAACATGAGGCTCCAGGCCCACATGGATCCCGCAGACATTGTGGCCGGAGGACGGGGTCAGCCCCGGGGAGGCAAGGGGGGGCGTCCTCGCTGACCGGGTCCTCACACAGCCGTGTGGGCTGTGGCAGGGCCAGCAGACTGGTCATTTAGAGAAGCAGAGTGGGGCAGGCATCTGCCATCCGCCACTGCCTCTCCCCTCCTCCCACGCCTCAAGAGTCGGTCCCAGAAGCATGGCTGAGGCCAAAGGGTCCCGGGGTCGGATACAGTTGGACTGTGATTCCAGGAGGTCAAGCAGGTTCGAGACCAGGTCGGTTTAAGGCAAGGACCACTAGTCCTGGACACAACAGGGCTGTTGGGCATGGCCTGGGGTGGGAGGGTCAACCGAAGCCCAGGGAGGGGTAGACTGGCTGGAGGCCTGGGGGACAGCTGGGGGCCCTCTGTGGAGGGTGGAGATGGCCATGGGGCCTAGGAGGGCAGGGCCCTGCTCTCAGGCCGCACAGGCCTGGCGGGTGGGAGGAGGCTGGACCAAAGTCCTGGGTGGGTCCCACTACAGCTCAGCTCCTCCGGAGTCAGGGGAGGCCAGCCCTTCCGGAAGCGGGATCCCACTGCCCCCAGTTCTCCCCGTCCTCCGCACTCTCTCTCTGCCCGGGGGGCTCTGCTGTCAGCAGCCGCGGCCAAGGCCCCCCCTGGGAGAGGGCCCTGCAGGGTGGCCGCAGCCCCGGGAGCCATACATAACGCAGTATTTACCTGGAGATGATTGGCGGCAGCCCCCCCCCCCAGCCTCCTCAGCTCCCCTGCCTCCCCCCACCCCCCACCCCTCGCCCGACGACGAGCCAGACGTGCATTAAGGCAAGAGTGACTTATCGAGCTGTCAGGAGGAGCGTTTTAAGACAGAATTATAGGGGAGAGGAAAAAGATTTTTACCAAATTAATGAAAAATCAATCTGGCCTCAAAAATCCATTAGCCTTCATAATGTGCCGGTTACAGGCTGAGCCGCACAATCCAATAGCAGCCGTTAAATACCGTGGCGCCCCCTCCCACCCGCCGTTCATTACGCCGTGGTGTTTACCTCTGAGAGTGACACCTGCCACCCCCACCCCCCGGCGCCCAGGCTCGGCTGGTCCAGGCCTCTCGACCCCAGAGCCCCGCAGAGGACCCAGCCCTGGACACTGGTGGTGGGGTCAGCGTGGGTTCCCCCGACGCACAGATGCAGGGGCCCTGAAGGTTGGGCGCTGAGGGCGGTCTAGACGGGATGGGGGTTGCTGACCGGTGGTGTGCCGGTGGTGGTGGTGTCCACAGAGACTGGCCACGTGGGCCCAGGGGCCGGCTGTGTGATGGCCAGGGTGGTCAACGGGGACGCTGCACGGCCTGGAGCTTGTAGCCGCGAGGGGCGGCGTTGCTGGCTGTGGGTGCGGGCTGTGGTCATACGGCCAGTAGCTGTGGGGACGGTGCCGAGCTGCCGATGGTCCAAGAGAAGGGACGGGCTCCCTGCAGAGGCAGGAAGGCCTCTGTTCCTCCCATGACACAGCTGGGCCGTAGGACCCTGGGAAGGTCTGCGCCGGAGGCCCCATGCCCCAGTAGCTCACCCACAGCCTCGTGGGGGCGGGCAGGTCCAGGGCTCTGTCACCTCGTGGATGCCACAGGGACCGGAGGCTGGGACAGCAGGCAGGTCCCAGCTGACCCCAGACTCAGGCGCTGTGGAGAGGACTCCTTCCCCACCAAGAGGAAGGGGCCAGGCCCCAGAGTGAGCTGCTGCGACCCTCTGTGCCTGACGCAGGGCCTGCACCGGCCAGAGGCTGGATCGATTTTCCATTAAATTGGCAAATCTCTCTTTTTCTGCTGGAATCCTGCCTTAAAACCGCCGGCCTGACAGCAGATCTCTCAGCGGCCCTCCCCCTCCCAGGGAGGCGAGGCCAGCTCCCCTCCTGTCCCGGGTCACCCACCTCCCTTGGGCCTGGGCTCAGGCAGGCAGGACCCCCAGGGAAGCCCAGGGCCCGGGGGGGCCGGCCCCCTCGCCTGGGTCCCTCTCCTGGGGGCACCTTGCCACACGGCCTGGGCTCTCCCGCTCCCTCCGGTCTGGAAATTTACAAGGAGTCTCTTCCCTGAAGCTCCTTGGGGGCTGCCCTCCGATTGTTCCTGGGTCTCTTCTCACCTCGTTCATTCATTCTTTCGTCCGTTCATTCATTCATTCATCTGATTCTCCTGGGCCTGCCCTACCGGGCACCAGCAGCCCAAATGAGGCCCAGTCCTGGCCGCTGGCCCCTGGCAGTGGGTGGGCTTCGGGGGCTGGCAGGTAAGAGGCAAGGCCCTTCGGGAAGGGCAGGAGTCGGCCGGGGAGAGGCAGGGTGGGGCCGCAGCTAAGGGGTGGGTTTGGAGCAGGTGCGGTGGTAGCCTGGGGGTGGGGGGGGGGACCGTGTTAGGGGTGGGGGCAGGTCCCGGTCGGGCGGAGCCCAGGGAGGCTGCGGCAGCTGCAGGAGCCACACGGGCCCCCCACCTCGCCTGCCGGCAGGGTTCCCTACAGGAGGAGCCCTACAGGAGGGGGGCTCACTCGGGGCTTCTCCCACCTGGTGGCTGTGAGGAGTCACACGGGACGGCGGGCCGCCCAGCTCCCCAGCCCTGCAGGGCCCTGGCCAGTGGGGGAGTCCACTCAGGGGGCGCTGGCCCAGGGCTCCTGCTGCCCTGCCCACCGCTCTCCCAGCCCTGCTGGAGCCAGACAGTCTCTGGTGTGGCGGGCTGTGGTTTTGTGGACCAAATCCCAATTCATTAGCGGCAAAGGTTGGGGCGGGAGGGTGGGTGTGGGCAGGGGGCCGAGGCCCTGTCTGCGGTTTTCCGGGTGGCCTGGCCGCCTGGCTCCAGAGGCTCCCAGACCCCACCAAGTGAACCTGCCTCCGATAATCAATCCAGTGACTGGCACGCGCCAACCATGAATCGCTCAGGCTGGCGGAGGGCGGACAGGCCGAGAGGGGGCCCGGGTGGGGGCCGGCCCAAGGTGACCTGAGCCTGGTGCCACCTCTGAGGGGCACCCAGGAGCTGTGGGGGCCCAGGCCACAGCCCTACCCTTTCTCTGTCTCTGGGTCTGTCCTCCTTCCCTGCCCCTGCTCCTCCCCCTCCTGGCCTGTCGCTTTGTCTCCTGGGTGCCACCTTCCCCTCAGGCTGTCCTGGGGGCGTCTGTCTCTGCTGCTTCCCTGTACTTTCTCATACCTGAGACGGTCTCGGGTGCCCTCGGCCCCGTGCAGAAGGGACTCAGCCCTTTCAGGTCAGGGAGCCCCTCAGAATAGGCCACCAGTGTGCCCGTTAAGGTGCGGGGGTCATAGCCCCGTCCCTTGCCTGGGGTGAGGGTCCCCCTCCCAGCAGAGACAGTGCTCCAGGAGCACCCTAGGACTGTGCATCAGGGACCCCCTGGGGCTCAGGGTGGACCCAGAAGAACTCAGTGGGGGCAGGGAGGGGCGTTCGTCTCCACATTTGCACTCACCCCCCCGACGATGCTGCGCAGGCGGCCCCCCACTTCCCTCAGGTCCCAGACAGGCCAGCGTCCATCAGATCAATGGCCAGGCACATCCTGAGCCCGGGGCGGATCTGCTGACCCAGGCCAGCCTGCCCCATCCTGTCCCCGCCTCATCAATAGCGGATCATCCTGCGTGCTGTCCTCAGACCCCCAGGGAGCCTTGGCAGGACAATGGCTGGGCCCTGCAGCCGCGAGGGGGCACAAGCCCGAGAGCAGAGCCAGTGGGCAGCTGGAGGCTCCCCGGCCTCACCACCCCACCATCTCCCAGGGGGCCTCCAAGGCCCCACAGGGTAGCCCCCCAAGGCTACCTGGGGCCTCCAACAAGCCTCACTCCCAGGACTCCTGCATTCCCTTTGGGACAGCTGACCTCTGACCTCAGAGGCCTCCCCTGTGAGCTGGAAGGGACTGACCTGGCCTCAGCATCCTTCCAGGGCCCCGGGAGGAAGTCCTAGGCCGGTCACCCTCGTCACTCTCAGCTTGAAGAGCTTTCTGACCGGCAAGGCTGTCCCAGATAATGTGGGGGCACGGAGGAGTGAGCTCCCCTGTGGACAGGACCGTCCACGTAGAAGCCAAATGGCCCTGCCTGGTCAGAGGGTCTGGTGCCCACAGTCCCCAAGAAAGGGGGACGGAGCTCCCCCCTCAGCGTGCCCACAACCCCTCCCACTTCCCACGGGCAGTCCTGGCCGGGCAAGTGGGCCCTCTGCCTACATGACAGGGGCCTCCTGAGAAGCGACTGGCCAGCCTGGCACTGCCCGGGTGAGGGGGCCGCTGCGGCCAGGGCTGTCTAGCGCCAGGCCTTCCCACGGGCCCACCGGCGGGCCAACGGCCAGGGCAGTGGAGCCGTGAGTCAGGGCTGTGGGGGGTGGGCATTCGGGTCCCCCCAACCAGGACCTCCACCCCTGCCTCCCGTCCCCTCTGGCCCTCAGCGCCCTCCGCCCTCAACAGCCCCATCATCCCTCCGGTTTCTCATTCACGGGTCACAAATCCGGGCTCTGGGCGAGGAAGGGGGAGGCGGCGCCCAGGAGCCTCTCCCACCTGGCCTGACTCCCCGGGGGGCCTCTCAGGCACCTCCCAGGATGTGGGGGGGCGGCATCCCTGACGGAGAAGCCCCCGTTTCTGCTCCAAGCCCTGAACACAGCTGACCTTTTGGTCTTGCCTGGGGACAGTCCTGGCCACTCCAAAGCAGAGGCATGGGGACGGGGCAGAACAGCCGGGCTCACAGGCACCCCAGTGTCTGGGCTCGAGTGTTTTTGAACGTACGTGACCTACTGTTCAGTCCAACAGATACGGATACGTAATAAACGAGCTAACGTCCGGGGATGGGTTTGAAGGCCCCTGGGCTTCAGCAAGCAGCCTGCTCTGATGGGGGCGGGGGGCGGGGCAGATGGGAAATGCACGGGGGCCAGTATAGCACGAGGTGCTCGCTGTACAGGCACCAGGACGGAATCACCCAAAGGGAGGCCCCGCTCTGCCTGGAGAGTGGCGCTGCAGACAGTTTGAAAGCATGAAGACTCTCTCTAGGCTGAATGACGAAGCTTGAGGCAGCCCGGTGTGGGGAGAGGGGAGCGCCAGTTCACGGGGCCACAGGGGGCGTGGGCAGGCCAGAGGCCCCGGTGCGCCTTGTGGGTTGAAGGGGCAGCCGGGAGGCGTCCTGGGACCTCGACACAGCCTCCCGGGTCTGCGCGGGTGGGCGGGGGCTTCTGTTTTAGTGCCCAGAGAGGTTCAGAGACTTGTCCAGGGTCACACAGCATTTGGGCAGGGCGTGGTGGACTTAGACACTAACCTCTGAGCCTGTTTCGGGCAATCTGTTGGGGTTTGACCGGGGGCCCCCGAGGGCAGGCCCAGGCTCTGCCACCACGTCCCTGCCACGGGTGACCCCCAGAGCTGGGACAGCGCAGAAAGGAGACTGTGTGGGGGCTGCGTGCAGCTGTCCCCACATGACTGATGTGGCTTGGAGACGGGTTTACCTGTTCTTGGAACTGGTGTTTATGAATATTCCTGAAGAGGAAAATCAATACGTTATCCCGGAACGCGGGACTTCTGCCCGGGAGAACAAGCAGTTTCTGCACGTTGGAGGAGGCGCCGGGCAGCGGTGGCCGAGGGCCCTGGGCTCCGATCCCCTGTGGGCGGGCAGCCTCCTCCCCGAGCAGGCGGGCCAGGCGCCCGCGGGGCTCCGATCGTCCCGCTGTCGGGACAGGGGGCCGCTGCCTCCGGGCGGCCGGCCTGAGACAGAATTTCTCCTCGGGCTCTGCCTCACACCCTCTGCCGAGGCCCCCTCCCCAGGCCTGAGGGCCCCCAATACCCTGTACCCCGTGGGCTGGGCGGGCGGACGTGGTCAGAGCCCCCTCGTGGCTGGGTCCCGGCCTGTGTGGGGGGGGTGCGTTCCCTGCAGAGCCGAAAAGTCCAATAAACCAGCTAAAAGTCGGCCTGCGTTTTGCTATCACCAAGCCCGGGATCTCTGAGCCGAGTCAGCAAGGCAGCGCCCCTCCTGCCGGACCCTCCGCCGCCTCCTGGGACCCCTCGGGCACTGCCACCAGCCACGAGAGCCCTGGAAGGAGGTGGGGGTGGGGGACTGCAGGACAGAGCCTCCCTCAGTCCAGTCTCCTCAGGGGCCGGGATGGCCTTGTGGGGTGAGACAGCACGGTTAGATTTTTAACAAATTTTTATTTCGTAAAATAGACATACAATTCACCGTCTTCGGTTTTTTTTAGCATTTATTTATTATTGAGAGACAGAGCATGAGCAGGGGAGGGGCAGAGAGAGAGAGACCCAGAATCCGAAGCAGTCTCCAGGCTCCGAGCTGCCAGCACAGAGCCCGATGAGGGGCTCGAACTCACAAACTGCGAGATCGTGACCTGAGCCGAAGTCAGACGCTCAACCGACTGAGCCACCCAGGTGACCCTCGTCTTCACCATTTTTAAGTGCACAGCTCAGTGGCCGCAAGTGCCTTCCCACTGTCCCATGACCTTCGTCACTGTCCAGCTCCAGAACTTTTCCACCCTCCCAGACTGTGCCACGCCGACCTCCCGTTCCCTCCCCAGCGCCGCCCCCCCCGGGCACCCACACCCCCCAGCTCCGTCTGTCCCTGTCCTGTGGCTGCCACCTTCCACTTGGTGGCCTGTCCCCCAGGGGTGGGTATCCTGCCCCGGCCCGCGATGTCAGAGTGGTGGGCCTCACCCAGGGAGGGGTGGGGCAGTGAGGGCGACCCCAGGAGTGGAGGGTTAGGTGGAGGAGGTGCGGGCGGGGGAGGGGGATCCTCAGCGGTAAGTACAGGGCAGCAGCAGCAAATTGATGTCTCCAGGCCGCCAGCAGCCCAGAGCGTCTTTAATGGTCCCCAAAGCCCTAGGTCAGCCAGCGCTGAGCTCAGCGTCCCCCTGTGAGGGGGGGGCGGGGGTGGGGGGCGCCTCAGCCCTCTTCTCCCAGCCTCCTTCCTCCCCCTCAGGGCCACTACAACCCATCTCAGAACTAGGGAGGGGGGCGCAGACCCCCCGATGCCCTGTCCAGTGCAGACCCCCGGATGACCCCTTCTTGCCAGGCTGGAAGTGCCCTGCCCTCGGGTGCTGCTGAGGTGGGGGGCAGGGACGGCTCGGAAACTCCCTCAGCAGGCCCCCATCCTATTTGTCAAGGGCCTATTAGGTGCTGACAGCTGCCCCTCCATCTGCCCAGCTCAGGGCGGGGCTGTGCCCCCCCAGGTCCCCATCAATCACCAACCCTGGGGTCTTCAGGCTCCCCCACCTTGGTCTGGGTGGGGGGGCTTCTGAAGGCAGTCCCCCCACCCATGGGCCCTCCAGAGGACTGTTGGCTGGAGAAGGATGTCATTTAGGACCCAGAAAACATGCTGAAAGGAGGTGGCTTCCCTGCTGGCGGCCAGAGCAAGTGCCTGGGCCATGGGGAGCCAGGGTCAGGCTGGTTGGTGACCTCAAGCCCTCATGACCCACCCACCGGAAGGGGACTGACCCCGCTGGGGGCTCTGAGCCTCAGTTTGCCCAGTAACCGGCTAGAGGGCACGGGACGCCAGCCGGGCCCCCGGAAGCCTGGGACAGGGTCCGGCCACTGGCCTCACTGGGCTGAGCCACTGCTGACTGTGGGGTGCCGGCCAGGGAGAAGGGGCCAGGGAAAGCGGCTGCCAGCTCCCTCGCTCTTCCCGGAGGCTGTGGGCAAGCCCTGGGCACAAGAGATGGTCTGGTCAAGACTGCAGGCTGCGGTTTATTTATATGACACAGTTTATTTATTTATAGGGCTCTTGCTGGGTGGTGCCCAGGAACTCCAGCCCCGGGGGGGGGGGGGGGGGGGGGGCGAGGCCCAGAGACACCGAGGCCCCACCACAGAGGGGCCCACTCGCCACCCCGGGAAGCGAAGCAGTCCTCCTGCTGGGTGGGGAAGCCGGGCCACACAGGGGAGGGCTGTGGACGGGGAGTCAGGTCCCAGGTACTAGACCACAGTTACCTGCGTTTATGGGACTCCCGCGCCCCGGCCCCGCCCCCAGCACTCGAGAACTGCTGGTCTTTGCTTGGGGACGGCGCTGGGGACCGGGCCGCGGGGGCAGGGGCCGCGTGGACCCTGTCGGGTTCTGCAGTCATGCCAGAGTCTCCAGATAAAGCGCAGGTCACCCAGGCATTTTACACAGGCAGCGAGGAGTTTCTCGTGTATCTCCCAGATTGAGCACGCGAGATCCCTGTAATAAAGAGATCTTTTTGTTGGTCTGAAATCTAAACGTAAGTAGGCCTCTTGGGTTCTTATTTGCTAAATCTGGCTGACCTCAGGGCGGCGGACCAGCACCAGCCAGGACCCTGCCGAGGAGAAGGCAGTCCTGTGTCCACAGAGACAGGCCTGCGGAGACCCGTTCCTGCTCTGCCGTCTCCTCTTAGTTCAGCCTCCCTTTGCCCTGCACCCCGCCCCTGCAGCCCGGATTAATTTGAGAAGGACAATGTTTATATTAACCATTCATTTATCGATGTCTGCTTGCCGGGTCAATGGCCAAATTTATTGTCTCACAAGACGGGCCTTATTGAGCCGAATACCTCCCTCCGTCCTCCACCAGCCCCGGGGTAGAGGGATGCTGTAGATAAGGAGACCGCTGACCTTGGGCCTGCCAGTCTGCTGGGGGCTGGGGTCTCCCAGGAGAGGCTGTGGGAACGGCACGAGAGGGGACAGCTGGGTTTTGACCCCGCACCCCACCGCCACTGGGGCCCCCTAAGCAGCCGCACCCTCCCTCACGGCTGGGGGTGACACTGACCACAGGCCAGGGGTCTGAGTCAGGCACAGGAGGTTCAAGAAGGTGGGGGGCCTGGGAGCTACGGGACCTGAAGCTCACCGGGCGTCCACTCAGCCCCGGGGAGGCCGGAACCAGAACCGTGCGTAGTGCGACAGGGGCGGGAGGACTGAAGAGGGCCTCACCCCTGCAGAGACAGCACCCCGTCCGCCACCACCTACGGGCCTGGAGGGGCAGAGGAGCCAGCGGGCAGAGAGCATCAGCCTGAGTGACAGGCTGAAGAGGCGTGTGAGGTCCTGCGGAGACAGGGGTGAGTGCAGGCCTCCGGGCCACAGCCCTGAGGGCCCTGAGGGCTGAGTCCCCCACAGGCCAGGCTCGTCCTGGCCCCAGGGGGTCAGACGTGGGACTTCCGGGTCTGTGGAAACCCATCCAGGGTTACGGACAGGGCAGGAAGGACATTCTGGGCAAGTGGGAGGGTCCCAAAGCAGGATCATCACCAGCGGAGCCCGAGGGAGACGCACTGGCGTGTTGTGGGCTAAGTGCCCTGCGACTTGTGCTGCTGGGGGTGAACGCTGGCTTGGGGGGCCAGGGAGGGGCTCGCGAGGAGGCTGTGTGGACCCGCAGGTGGCCGGGGCACGCGGGCCAGTGCAAGGGGGGGAAGGTGAGTCCCTAGGTCTTCTGAAGGGAGATCAAGTGGGTGTAGGAGAGGGGATCCGCCGGCTGGGGGTGCGGTCTGAGCACATCAAAGCCCAGGAACTGGCCCGAGATGGGGTGACGGGGTTGATGGGGAGCTGCTTCTGCCGGGAGGGCCTCCTGGGCTGTGCCTTTGGGCCCACCCCCTCGAGCCCTTCCCAGCCCCTCCCCCAGCTACCCAGGGGCTACCCGGGGGCAGGCCAAGGACCTGGGGTAGACGGGGCCAGCCAGCGGGCTCATTTGTCGGCAGGGTGGGCAGACGGTGGGCCGGGGACCGCTATGCCGAGGAAGGCACTGCACCTGAGTCAGACCCTCCTGCGGCCAGGAATGAGCAACTGACCTGTCTGGGGAGTGGGGCCCAGGGGGGGGAGATGGAGGGAGAGACAGAGACAGAGGGGCAGAGCCAGCCCTGCCCCCCCAGGCCTTAAACCCGCCTGTCTCCCCACCTGTGACTTGACTTGGGCATTGGCAGGAGGGTTGGGTCCCTTTGGGGTAAGTGGATCTGGCCCCTCAGAGACCCCCCTTCCCTTCCACTGGGAGGGGATGGCCCCACCCCCACATCATCACGTTGTTTCTTCTGATAGCGACAGAATTAACCGACTGCACACTTCCTCAGGGGCGCCTGGGTAGCTCAGTTGATGAAGCGTCGGCTTTGATTTCCGCTCAGGTCACGATCTCACGGTTTGTGAGTTCAAGCCCCACATGGGGCTCTGCACTGGCATCGTGGAGCCTGCTTGGGATTCCCTCTCTACCTCCCTGTGCCCCTGCCCCCCGCCCCCCACCAAATAAATAAAACTTAAAAAAAAAAAAAAAAAAAAGAATGCATACTTTCTCAGAAAAGACACAAGGCAGGCAGAACTTTGGGGACTTTGCATGCATTAAAATGTTATTTCCCAGAATTCTGGTTGCAAATTGGCCGTGGGGGCCACTCTGCTGTCTTCTGGTGCCTCCCTTTGTCGTTCCCTTCTTCCTTTGTGGCCCGTCCCCACCCCTAGGGCTTTTAGGATCTTCTCTTAGTCCTCAGGTCAGAAAGTTTCCTGCCGATGTGTGGCCTCAGCAGAGCCTGGTGGGCCTGGCCCCTCCTCGGTTGTCTGGGGGACCAGCTGTGAGCCCACTGGGGAGGCCCCCACCTCTCCATGTGGAGGAGGCCATCCCTACCCCCAAGCTGTCCTCCCCACGCTTGCCCTGCGGGCTCAGCGCAGTGGCCCTGGCCACACGCTGCCTGGGTGGGGGGGGGGGGGGGTCCCTGGCTTGGTGGCTGAGGGGGGCCGGGGCATAGATGGGCCACCAGCTAGGTCCCCAGGCAGGGCTGGGGCTGGGAATCCCAGTGGCTGGGCTCGCAGCGGGGAGGCTAGGGCGGGCAAAAGGCTCTGGGGGTGCCCCCCAACCCTGGGCTGAGGTCACCTTCCAATCTTGGCCAGCTGCATTCCTCACGGCCAGCAGAGTGGCTTGAAATCCAACCCCGAAGCTCCAGTTCCCTCCGCAGGGAGGAAAGGCGAGGCAGGCATAGGCGAGGTCAGAAAGCACGGTGGGGGGGCCCTGCTCTGCGGTCACCCGGCCGGGGCTCTGCCCTCTCCGTCCCCTGGCTGGCCTCCGCTTTCTCTGTCTTGGCTGTGGGTCACCCGTGAGGCCGTTTCAGAGGCCACCTCCCCAGGAAGCCCTTCCTCTTGGCCACTGTCCTTCCCCCTTCCCGAGGCCCTTGTGACTTAGCCACGTGCTCAGCCTTGTCTCTGCCACCCCTCTCCACCCCGCCGGAGGGCAGATTCTGGGCAGGCCCCCGGCCACTGGACCATCCCACCATTGCACCTGGCGCCCCTGCTTGGGAGCGCCCCCTCATCCCCGGATGCCCCCTCCCGGCAAGACCACCACCCCTTCCCATTCCGGCCCCTTCCCACCTCCACCCCGACGACTGGCCTCCCGCGTGCCTGGCCTGATGCCAGGTGTCCCCAGGGGAGTAGTAGTAGGGCCTCTGGGGTGTTTGAAAAATGCACATTCTCAGACCTCGTCCTGGGCCTTAGGCTCCCCAGGGCGGGGCGGGGAGTGTGCGGCTGGGACTGTCCGGGAGCAGGGTGGACACTGCCGTGGGGAGTGCCGAAGAAGGCTGTCACAGAAGCCACCCGTCAACCATGTGGCCACCGCCCCTCCAGAACCGGGCCACCTGGGAGGGCGGGAACCTACAGCCAGAAGTCCCGGCTGCAGCCTTGGCCTCCCTCCCACACCCCTTCTCAGCTGAACCCCCTACTCACCCCCCCACCACCAGAATGTGTTATCTGTGATGAATATATTCCACTGTGGTCAAACGGATTTGATTGGGAAAACATATTGAGCTGAATTTCATTGCTTTGAGAAAACGAAGTAAATGCAGTTTGGAATTAAATTCTATTTGTTTTCATAAAAACGTAGCGGCGCAAGTGGCGTTTAAAAGAAGGTCACGGTCCAGAGCCCTTCCAGGCGCCCCCTTCCACAGCAGTCAGCCCCCACCCAGCCACTTGCCTCCAGGCACGTCCCCCACCGGCCACACTGCACCCCGACCCCAAGCATTCAGATCATTCCGAGCTGGCCTCCCTTCCCGGGAGCCTTGGCTGAGGTGTCCCCACGGCAGCCAAGGGCCACGGGACGCTCTGCTCGGGAGAAGACACAGGATGAGGCCCCGAGGCGCCCGAGACGCTCTGCAGCCTGACCCCAGTGCCCACAGCACCCACATGCCTGCTCCCCTCGGGCCCCACCAGCTGGGGTGCTCTCCCCGAACCCACTGCCAACATCTCCTCCAGGGCCTGGCAGCACGCCACCCCTCTGGGGACCCCCACCCCCACCCCCAAGGCCCTGGCGCGCGGTACCCTCACCCCTGCGCCCCTTCACCTTGCCCACAGCACCCGGCACGGGGCCCACCCGCTGCGGCCGGGACGGTGAGGGGGTCCACTCGGCCTGGGGCCCCAGGAGGCTGACCCGGCCTCCCCGGCGGGACCGAGCAGGGAGAGCGCTCTGCCCGGGGTCCCCGCTCCACAGTGACCCCTCACGCACCTCCCGCCCCCACCCCAGGCTCCTTCAGGGAGGCCGACTCTGGGGTCAGGGAAGCCCCAGCCCGGAGCTCTGCCCTGCCTGCTGCTCCCTCGTTGGTCTCCAGCCCCCCCCCCCCCACCCCGACCGGGGGACCTTACAGGTGCTCGCAGACAAGTGCCTCGCTCAGAGAGGTGGGGGGCTGCTTCTCCTGGGCCACTGCTCTGGGGCCCCACCCTCATCCCGTGGATGTCCCCGCAGTCACGTGCTTGCTGCTTGCGTGTCCCGCACCCGCTGCCCCCTCACCGTCGGACACCCACCTCCCGACGTGCTGGGTGTGGCTGGCCTGGAGTGAGCGCCCGGCACCCACGCCCTGAGCGGGAGAGGGAGCCCCCTGCCCCACTGGGACGAATCTGGGCGCTGGCCCCCTCACGGAATGAGTGGCTCCTCTCACAGGGCCTCTCACTGGGCCACCTGGTTCAGGCTTGGGTCCCCGTGCAGAGGGTGGGCCTGGTGAGCAAGTCAGGCCCCTCTCCTTCCTGCCCCAAGAACGGCCACCGAGCTGCCCTGCCCGCTCTTCTCCAGGAGCCCTTCCCTGCAGTAACTTCCTGCTGGGCTAAGCTGGACCTTCTGGAAGCTTCCACGGGACCCTCTGGAGCCCACCTTGCCCGTGCACTGTGATCTGTGCCCTCCCCTTAGGACCAGGCAGCTCCCGAACACCCCAAGTTTCTCTATGGGTTGACCTTCCAGTAGGGTCCTTGGCGTAGGAGTCTTGGTGGGAACAGGCCCCCAGGGGAACAGGCGTGTTTTCTACTTCTGACATGGAGACAAGGGTGATAGGGTGACCCTTGGGTCAGCTGGGCCACCGGAAGCTAGAGCCGCAGAGAGGGGTCCTCATGGGGCAGGGCAAGCACGCTCCTATCTCTCTGGTAAAAACCTGACGCCTGTCACCTCTTTGTATCTGCGTTTTATATGCTTTTATCCCCAAGACTCTCCATGTTCTAGCTTCCCCTCTGGGTTTCCTGTACATTAGCACAAATCCTGACATCACCCCCCACCGTCCTGGCTTGGCCAGCTCACCTGGGTCTGAGGGGCACCCTGGGCAGGTGGAGCGGGAGGCCGGGGCGGGGGTGGGGGGGGGGGGAGCAGGCAGTGCTGCGGGGGGGGGGGCGGTGGGGGGGGGGCGGCCGGTGGGGGTGGGGACGCCAGAACCGTGTGGCGGGGGGGGGGGGGGGGGGGGGGGGGGAGGCGCTGGCGCTAATCCCCGCCTGCCCCGGGAGCCATCGCCGCGCATGCGCTCTGGGCTCCGGCCCCGTCTCGGCGCAGATGCCGGGAGACAGCTGCGCCCGCCCGCGCGGTTCCCACCTCGCCCCGCCCGCGCATGTCGGGACAGCCCCGGGCACCGGCGGTGGCAGCTCGGCGTGTCACCTCCCTTGCCACCCGCGCGGCGCAGCGGGCACGCGGCCCCTCCAGATGCGCAGAGCCCAGGGCCCCAGCGCGCTTCCTCGGCGGCGGGCGGGGGCGGGGGGTCCGCCCGGGGCCGCGCCATCTGACGCCCCCCACCCCCCACCTATCCATCCCCACCCCGCCCGCGCCATCTGTCGGCCGTGGAGCCGCGCCAAGCTACGGGGGCCGGGACCTGGGGGCGTCCCCACCCCCTCCCCAAGTCCGCGGTCGCCACCACTGGACGAGATTGCGGAGCCCCTGTCGGTTCTGGGTGACGCCCCCAGGACCAGGACCAAGGCAGGGAATGGGGGAGAGACTGGGGTGGGGGGGGGGACCGGGGTAGGGGGAAGGTGCAGAGAGGTGCGCTATCCTGACCCCCACGTGGAGCCCCAGAAAGAACAGCCACCTGGCTCCCCTTCCCCAGAAGTGGGCGCTCTGGGGCCTTCCGGGTCAGGTTCAAGCACCAGCCTCCCTCCCCGCCCCCCCCAACCCCGCCACCGATGCCCCTGCGTTTGGGCCGGCCCCGTCTGGCCCCCAAGCCCTCCCCACGCCACCTGACTCCTGGGGTCGGTGCTCAAGGACATTTCCTCTCCCATTTGCAACCCGTGGCCTCTGGAGCCCCCCCACTGCCCCTCCCCACGCCCCAGACGCACCTCAGGCAAAGCAGCTCGATCCAGATCCCGAGGGGCTTGCCTTCCTCACCCTGGGAGACCCCTGCTCTGGGCTGCTTGCGGGCTCCCCCCCTCCCCCTTCTCCATCCCCACTGCCGCCAGCATAGCAAACTCAGGCCATCAGCAGAAACCTGAGGGGCCTGACCCCTTGCCAGCTCTACCGTCCCTGGGAGGGAGGCCTGTCACTGCCACCCACTTCACGGATGAGGAAACTGAGGTTCAGAGGGAGCGTGGCTATCTTACGGCAGAGCTCCCCCTCCTCTCCTGCACATTGGCTCTTTCAGGGAAAGGAAGGGAAGGATCCTCTCATCCGGGAGGGGTGGGACAGGCCTAGGGCTGGACAAGGATGGCCCAGGTCTCTGGGACAGACCCCCCCCCCCCCCCCAGTCAGTTCCCCTCCTGGCCTCAGCCTTCCCTTCTCCCCTCCCTCATCAGCTGCCCTGCTGGCTCCCACGGCTCTACTCACCCAGTGAGCCTGTGCGGGAGGAGCCACTCAAAGGAGGCTGGCTCAGGTGGCACGCGGGCCTGGCCATGGTCACCTTCCCCTCGGGCCACGTGTCCAGACCCCCCAGGGTCTGTGGTTACATGGAGCCGTCTGAGGGAGAGCCACAGCCCGGAGGAGCCTGGGTGGTGACAGATGGGCGGGGACCCTGGATAGGGGCGAGAACCCTGCCCTGAGGCGTGAGCGCCCCGTCCTTAAGGCTGGGAGCCATGGTCAGCCGGGGCCGGTGGCCACAGGCTCTGGGACACAACCTTACCTGAGAAGGCTGTCTGAGGGGCTGGGCTGTCCCTGGACCAGCCCAAGTCACACTGGCTGTCCTCTGGGGACGGATGCCGAGCAGAGGACAGAGGGGAGCAGGGTCATCAGGACGGGGGTACAGGTGTGGCTTGAGGATCAGGGCCTCCAGGTGGAGGCCAGGCTGGGAGATGGGGAGAAGGCCAGGAAGGGGATTGGGGGAGGACCCAGAGAGGGAGGGGCGAGAGAGCAGGAGTGGGTTGGGGAGGAGTGAGAGGAAGGGGGAGAGGGGCTGAGGGCAGGGGGGCCGGGAGAGCAGACCCCGGCAGGGGAGGAGTGCTCACTGCCAAGGTTGCCCTTCACCCTCCTCCAGTCTCAATCAAGCTGCTAATTAGCATCCTGACCACTCAATTAATTAGACTGCACGTGCTTAATTATGACAGAGTGCATCGGTGGGGGTGGGGCAGCACCATCAGCCCACACCCCCAGGCCCCCCAGGGGCTGAGGTTTATTGACCAGAAAAGACATACGGGGAGACCCTGGCCATCGGCATTTGGCAGGGGGGTAAGTCGAGGAGTAAGGGAGGCAGGAGACCCTCGGCCCGGGGGTGGGGGGGCTCCTACCTTCTCAGCCCACTTCTCCCGGGTCTCGGGGGTTGAGCCCTCCCCACTGCGCACATCTAGCCTTCGAGTTTGCACCTGTACCCGCCTTGCCCACAGACCGCGGTTACCCAAAGTGGCCCCAGGCAGGTTGGGTGCATGGGCTGGATTCCCCACGAGTGGAGGCCACACCTGTACCCCGTCCTTTTCTCCTGGGGCCCGTAGCCCCCGTCCCCGGGGGCCAACGGGTATGCTGGGGGTACCCTCCCCCAGCGCACCCCCTGGCCCGTCTGGCCACGCCGCTCAGCCCATTAAGTGCTCTTGCTGAAGTCCGAACACAGTGCCGGGCACAGAGCCTGGAAGGAGGTTTGGTGGGGGCGGGGGACCCTCGTCAGAGACTCAGTGGGGCTCTGGGGCTCTTGTGTCTTTTGAGACCTGGGCCTGACCTCACCATCTGCACGGGGAGCCTTAGGGCAGAGCTCTATCTGACCTCTGACCTTTCCTGGGGCTGGCACGTCCCAGGCACGCAGCAGGGTCCAGTCACTGTTGGGGACCCCACTGTCCTCTGTCCAGCTGGGCCCTGGCCTGGTAGATGATAGGGAGCTAGAGGGACAAGAATGGGGGGAGGAAAGAGAGGGGGGCTCTCCTGGGGCGTGGAGAAGAGGTGGGGGCTGGTGGGGCCAGAGGGCCTCCCAGTGGGTCTGAGGGGCTGGCGGCCCTTCCCTAACGCGGGAGGATGGGGCAGAAGGCCCCAGGCACCCGCCCCAGGCTCCCGCACCGCACCGCGCGCCTCTGCCCAGATGCGGCCAGAGCCGGGCTGGGAAGTTCTCGCCTGTGGAGCTCAGGGGCGGAAGAGACAGGCTCCCCCCTCCCCCCAGCCCTCCCAACAGGCCCTTGGAGGAGTCAGAGGGCAGCAGGCCCCATAAGCTCTGGGAAGCTAAGAGACCGGAGTCAGGCTCGGGGAGGAGACGTGCACTGCCCACACGGTGGGGCCGAGGAGGACGCCGGCACCAGAGGGTCATGGGCGGGGGGTGGTCCCAGGCAGAGGGCAGAGCTACCTGGGCGGACAGGGCCAAAGGCTGTGAACCACCGCCCGCCCCCAGTGGTGGGCGCCGGGAGTCAGATACAATTACTCACTCAGTGTATCATAATTACCGCAAATAGCCCATTAAAGAGAAATTATCATCAGTATGATATTAGCAGACAGCAGGGGACACGGAGAAGGGAACGTGCTTATTCTCCCATTGTCCCCTTAATGGGGACAAGCGCTGGGGAGGCAGGGGCACTCCTGCAACGGCCTCACCCCTTCCCGCTGCCTGCAGGCCCAGAGGCCAGGGCCTGGGATTGGGATTAGGCCTCAGCCCTGCGCAGCTAGGGGAGGCGCTGGCTGCCCTCCACCTGGCCACCCCAGCCCCTTGCTCCAGCCCCGCCCGCCCTCACCCCTAGCGTCCCGGCCCCGGAGTCAAGCCCCAGACCGGGAGGACATCTCAGCTTTGCTGGTCCTGGCTCGGTGGAGAGACACCCCCCCCCTCCGCCCCTTCAAATCCCAGGAGCGCAGACTTCTGTTGGACATGGCTTTGGGGCACAGGCGTCTCTCCAGAGGGAACAGAGAGAGATGTGCGGAACAGAGACAGACAGGAAGGACACACAGCAGCCGGGCGAGCAGAGGGGACCGCGACCGACCTGCTGGACGAGGGGTCCCCTCCGCTGGCGTGGAGCAGAGAACAGCTCAGGGGGGCACTGTCTCCCCTGCGAGGGGCCCACCGCTCTCTGCCGCCCCCCCCCCCCCCGGGGGCCTCAGGTAAGACCCAGACTTCAGTCTGAGAAGAGGCAGCCGCAGAGGGACAGTGGCTCCGGTTGCCTCCAGGGGGCGGGCGAGGCCGAGGATGGGGAGGGCGGGCGGGTATCGGGGGCCCTGGGAGTGGCTGGGCCTTCCTGGAGGCAGCGGCCAGCGGGAGTGGGAAAGACAGCTGGGGCAGGGGCGAGGGGCTGTGTCTCCAGCAGTCTGCCCTCTGCCCCCCCCCCACCCCTCCCAACAGCCGTCCCAGCCGGGCCCAGCCCTGTCCTCGGCCCGGGACGCGGCACTGAGGACACGCAGAGTGGGCGCGGTCAGGAGCCGCGGTGACGTTAGTGCACGATAGGGTGTGGAGAGGAGCCAGCCTGGCAGGGGAGAGGACGGCTCGGCTCCCCTGTAGTGACACGGGCTCCTGAAAACCAGGGGTGCAAGACTGAGGGGGGCGCCGAAGACAGGAGGGTAGCGCACAGGTGTGAAGGCGCGGTGCCCACGGCCTCCTGTCCACCCGCACGGTCACCGCCCATCGGCCTCCCTCACAAGCCACCCCACCGCTGTCGTCACCAACCAGGCAGCATCTTCCCTCGGGTCTTCCCACCACACATCCGTCCCGTTTTCTGTCCGTCTGTCCAGCCAGCCAGCCACCCCAGGTGGCCAGTCCTGACCCCGGGCTCCGGCTGCAACCCCAGCAGCGGCCTGGCCTGTGGCCATAGGCTCCGAGGCATCCATTGTGGACCGGTTGCCCAGGACTAACAGTCATGCTTTCCCGGATCATCATTTTGATGTGGCTTAAGCACCCTGTCCAGGCCCCAGGCTCTCTGAACTCAGCTTAATTCAGCTTCCCGCCTCCCCCCCCCACCTTGGCAGGAAGTGCCTGTCCCCTGAGAACAGCCCCTGGTGTGGGGGCAGCTCAGGGACAGACCCAGATGGAGATGACTTGAGCAGCAGAGGTCAGAACAGCTCTGAACTCCCCCTTCTGTGCAGCCCCCTGCCCCGCCCGCTCTCACCGGGACCAGGAGCCCAAGGTTCAGCCCCCCCCACCCCACCCCCTGCCGCAAGGTGATGGCTTCCATAAATGTGGCCAAGATGCCTCTGGCTACGGATGAGGGGGCAACCTCCCCGCAAACCCTGCCCCATACTGAGCCGCCTCTTCCAGGAAGCCTTCCCAGACTGACAAAGGACTTGCCTTTTTTCATCTGCCCCCCACGACACCCTTTGTGGATGAGGGGGTGGGCGGGGGGAACTCATTTTCTCACAGGGGACACGACTAAACCCAGAGAAGTTTGCCCCCCTCACCTGCACCAGTGGGGCAGATGTGGGAGTGGGATCAGGCCTGACTCTGGCCGGGCGGGATGCCACGGCCTTGGTGTGGATGGGGCAGCAGCTCAGGTGCAGGAGCCCAGGGAGCTGGCGGGGGGGGGGGGGGGGGGGGGGGGGGGGGGGGGGAGGGGGGAGGCATCCCTCCGGCCTGACCAGCGCCCAGGGCCTGGCATCCGCCCACCCGCTCTGCCCCACCTACCTCCAAGGCGAGGGCAGTCCCTGCTTCCCTCCAGAGAAGGGGCACCGCGTCCCCTCCTGGCTCACCGCCCCATCCCCTGCGCCTCAGGGTGTTGGGGTGCTGATGGGGTGTCCCCCGGGGGCTCCCAGACTCGCCTCCTGCCTCTGCTTACTCACGACCTCTGAGGCTGGTGGGATGAGGGCTGGGGCTGGTCATCCAGGCAGGGGTGTGGGGGCAGGTGCTGGGGCCAAATTTAACCTCATGACACCCAGAGGGGCAGGTTCTCTGTCGCCCCCAGGCCACAAATGAGGAGCCCGGAATGGGGCAAACTTCCGCCCAGCTCTTACCCAGGCAGGGCACCCCACAGTCCAGAGGGCTAAGATCACCGTGGCTCGGGACCCGTGAGCACCTGTCCTCAGCAGGAACAAGGAGGAGAAGGGCCAGGCCCTCAGGTGACAGCGTGTCCCCACCCACGCACACCGCCACAGTCCATTTAATCTCTCCGCCCGTCGTTACCCTCATCCCCATGCTGCAGCCGTGGAAACTGAGGGCTTGGGCTCCTCTAAGCCCCTGCGCAGGTGAGGGAGGAAGAAATCGAGGCCTCGCTGCCAGGCTGGCTTCTCCCTGCGCCGCAGCCAATCTGTCTGTACCCTGTCCCCACCCGACTGGACCCTGTGACCTGCCCTCCCCTGCGCCCTCTCCCCGGCCCCTTCCCTGCTCTCCACTCAGGCCCGGCCAAGCACTTCCGGCACCGGGACGCCTGCGGGGTGGGGGTGGGGGCTCCCCGCCCGTCTCCCCCCCCCACCTCCCTCCTTCTGCTCTCCCCCCGCTTTCCCCGCTCGCTCCTCCTTCCCCTGCTTTACTCTCTCCAGCGCGGGCGGCCCTCTCCCAGTTACTCCATCAGTTGCTTATTTAATTTGCTGACTGGCTCTCTCCCCAGTAGAGCGGCCCCCCGTGTGCCGCCAGCGCTGTCCCCGCGCGCACGGCACTCTCACCCCCCACCCCGGAGTAACGGCCCGCAACGTCTCACACACGGAGACACACATCTGGAAGCGCCACCGCTTCACACCCTCCGCCACTCGCGACAGCAGAGTCACGTGCCCACCGCGGCAAGGCAAAGCCCCCACCCTCGGCCGCACCGGCTGGAGGGCGCAGGGTAGGGCTCCCGCGGCGGCCCGGCCCTCACCCGCCACCCCCCCCCCCCGCCCCGCCCCGCCCCGCCCCCCGGGGTGCCCTCTGGCCACGCCCCCAGGCCCCTCCCAAGGGGGCCCCGGAGGGCGGGGAGGCTTTCGTGGTGTGGCGGCCCCAGGCGGTGGGGCTGGAGCTGGGGCGGAACCCAGAGGGTGTCTCCACTGCTGGGGGGCGGGGGGAGTCGGGATGCAGGGGCCAGGAAGGAGGGGCAAGGCTGGGTCGGGAATAGAGAGTGCCAGGGCCCAGGGCAAGGGTCGGATCCCTCCAGGGTTGGGGCTTGAGGGCACTCGGGAGCCACAGGGGCGTCAGCCCGTTGGGGTTGAAAAGGAAGGCCCGGAGGCCCCCACCGGAGACGCGGGGGAGGGGGTCTGGGCGCCCCTGGCGGCTGTGTTAAAACCCTCCCGTCTGCGGCGCCGGGGAGGCTCATCGGTTAAGCATCCGACTCCCGATCTCGGCTCAGGTCGTGATCTCCCGCTTCGTGAGATCGAGCCCCGAGTCGGGCTCTGCACTGACAGCGCGGAGCCTGCTTGGGATTCTCCCTCTCCCTCTCCCTCTGCCCCTCCCCTGCTTGCTCACTCTCTCTCAAAATAAATCAATAAACATATAAAAAATAAATACAACCCCTCCCGTCTCTGGAAGTGGTGGGTTCTGCCCCCTGGGGCCAGTGCCCTGCCGAAAAGGGGCCAACCCTGGTCTCGCAGTCCAGCTGCGCCACCCTCCACCCCCACCCCGCGCCAGTGACCTCAGGCCAGAAGTCCCGGGCTTCTCTGCACCCTCCCCCTGCTCTGTAAGACTGGTCATTGCCGCCCCCAGGCTATTGCCAGGAGGCCACCAGGTGACACAGATCTGGCACCTGGCGCGTGCTGGACGCCTCACGGTGTCCCTTCTGGTCTTTCTCGGGGGACATGGTGGGAGGGAGGGCAGTAAGGGGAGGATCCACAGGAGAGGCGGAGAAGCCAGTGCCCGGCCAGCCAGGACCAGGATGAAGTGGCCGCAGGGCTGGAGAGGGAGGAGCCTGCCCCCAGGGGGGCTGCGAAGGGAACGGCCGGCAGGGTGGGACCGGCGGCGGAAGCAAGTCCCAGGGCGGCCGGTGCGTCTGTCTGGGAAGGCGGCGGCCCGGTGAAGGGGAGCCTTTGACCCTGGAATGCTGACCCCAGCGGGCCTCAGGGCACCTAACCAGGATGTTGCCAGGAAAGGGCGCCAGAGTCAGGGAGGCCCGCGTGGAGGAGGTGGCGAGGCTCGGGGAGCCCCAGGGCCCAGAGGGACAGCAGGAGGGCGCCGCGCTGGGCGGCTGGAAGGTCCCCGGCCTCCCTCCGCGCGCTCCGGCCCAGCCTTCTGGGCTCCCGGGGCGGTCGGGCGGAGGGGGCGTCTGGGCCGCTGGGCTGAGCGTGAAAGCCCACGCCCCCTCCCCGCCGCCCAGAAACTCGCCTCCTCGTAAATCCCATCCCCCCCCCCCCCCAAGAGAAAACTGCAGCCGTGGCCTCTGAGGCTCGGGTCTGAGTGCCCTAGAAATCCAGGTTCTCGGCCCGCCCAGGGGCCCCGGGAATGTGCATTTTAGCAGGATCCGGCAGCAGTGCACACGGGAGCAGGTGGAGGAGGGAGAGAAGCGGGGAGGAAGAGGAGGAAGCAAGGGGGATGTGGGTGAACAGGGAGCCGAGAGGGCGGAGGGGGCGGACCAGTGAGGTGCGGCCCGCGGGGCGGGAGGCCTGGCTGAGCCCGGGGACGCCGGGCGGGTCCGGGATTCCCAGGCCCGCCCCTTGCCCCGGCCCCGCCCCCGGTCCCCGTCGGCTCTCCGCCGCCGCAGGCTAATCGGCTGTGACAGCTGGAGCCCGCGGCAGCTGAGCGGTGTCACTGCGAATTAGGCAGGCGCTGAGCCCGCCAACGGCAAATTACTCGTCACTGCTCCGCTGGTGCAGGGGCCGCGAGCGCGCGCGTGTGCGTGTGCGCGCAGGATGGGCGTCCGTGCACAGCCCCCTCGTCCCGTCTTTCCGGACAGGTGTGAAAAGCTCCCAGCCTTTCGCACCTCCCTGCGGACCTCCGCCCTCGCCCGTCCCAGCAGAGGGGACACCGAGCCTCTCCCTGACCTCCACGTCCAGCCTCCCTCCTCTGGCCCTGCCCGCTCCCCAGCCCTCCGGAGCCGTCCCTCAGGGAAGTGTCCCGGGACCCTGGGGCCCAGGCCAGCACCCCTCCTGAGGGAGCGCCGGCTCTAAGCACCCTCTCTAAGCGGAGGGGAGGGGACGCGGCCCTGCTCCTCCACCAGCCAGGCTGCTCCCTACAGCTCACACGCCCCCCTGCCCCTTCCCTGCTCAGAGCCACCGCCGCCCCTCTGGGCCCCAGTCAGCGTCCAGCCCGTTCTTCTCTTCTTAACCACCCTCGCCAGGTCCCTCCACCTGTTCCTGCCGGGTCGGGGCTGGGTCTCTGCCACCGGCCCTTTCCTCAGCTGCCTCCCTGCAGCCTCCGCCCTGGGGCCCAGCTGGCTGCCGCCCTCCAGGATGGGCCGCATCGGAGGCTCCCGACCGACAAATTCCCAGTCTCTTCCTGCCTCCTGGAACAGGCACACCGTAGGCGCCTAATCAATAGTTTTGTGTGAATGAATGAGCCCTCCTCCCACTGTCATGGCCAACAGATTTCTCGAGGCCAGCGTTCCTGGGGCAGCGGGGTGCAGGTGTCCCCGTGGGCGCCGGCCTGGGCCGGGAGAGGAGAGGCTGGGCTCCGTGGCTCGGTAACTGCTGAGCGTGCAGCCAGGCCCAGGGAGGTGACAGAGCGGGTCCAGAGCAGCAGGCGGGGCTGGGGGCCTTTCCCTGTCCGCCCGCCGTCCGTCCCCTCAAGTGCTGGGGACAACCCAGCTTGTCCCACCTCCGCGGCTGGCTCAAAGCCTCCCGGAGCAGCTAGAGGGGAGGAACCCCAGGCTCCACTGGGCTCTGGGGACAGGCTAGCTTCCTTCTAATGCCCACAGCGCTCCCAAGTCCCCAGACCCTGGGCCAGAGGGTCCCACGCATGGCCACAGACTAGGGGTGGTTTGACCTTCCTTGAGACCCAGGAGGGGCCACCAGCCCCAGGCTCCAGGTCCTGGCCGGTAGGCAGGTCACACAGCCCTGGCCCCTGCCCATTCCCCATCTGCAGGCAGGCCTCTGAGCCCTTCCAGGCTGCCGCGTGGGCCCGGCCCAGGGCTGCACCCGGTACCCACTGAGTGGGTGAGCCCTGGACACACGGCCTCCAGTCAGCGCAACGGGTGATGGTCCCAACGGAGGCGGGGCTGGGCTGGGCTTTGTGGCACATCCATCCCCAGGGGTTGGGCGAGCCTAGGGAGGGCCTCTGCTCTTGGAGCCCGGCGGCGAGGAACAGGGCCTCTCTCCTGAAGGGTGTCTGGGCCCGCGCTGGTGGCTCTGAGGAGGCGGGCTGGGCCAGAGGCAGCAGAGCCCAGGGCAGGTGGGGAGGGCTGCGGGGTCCCGGGGTCAGGGGCAACCAAGCCGGTGGTGGCTGAGGGCGACTCCTCCCTGGGTGGCTGGAGTCAGAGCCCACGAGGCCACGTGGCCAGGATATGGGGTGAAGGGACCAGGACAGACAAAATCCACGGGGCCCGTGTGTGCAGGTCATGAGTGAGCACGTGTGTATTCCTGGGCACGTGTGGCCATGTGTGTGTGCGTGTGCATGCGCGTGTGTGTGTGGCGAGGGGAGGGGTGTCTAGGTCTGTGCATTTGCCTACACACATGGCCACGTCTGCACGCACATACGTGTCTGTTTCTGTCGCCCAGATCTCTGCACGCCTGCCTGTGTGTGCCCGTCCTCAAGGGGGAACACTGGGGAAGAGGCCACCCTTGGAGCCAGCTATAAATAGGAAACCAGACAGGGGCCCTCGGACGGCACCGGCTGCAACAGGCAGGACTCGTGTGGCCATGGAGAGAGGCTGCAGGGTGCGGACAGAAGTGGGGGGCCCCCAGTACAGAGCAGACCTGGGGCCCACCGAGGGCCAGCAGCTGGCATCTGGGGCCGGGGCTGGGCTCAGTCATCTCAGACCTAGAGATTTCCCCGGAGTCCTCAGCCAGCTGGAGGACCAGGGGCAAGTGCGCTGTGTGTGTGCGTTTGGGGTGTAGGTGCCCTGCAGACGTGCAGAGGATGAAACTCTGGGTGGGGGTGGGGGGCCTGGGATAACGCTGCCCCCAGAGGCTGCTGGGCAGGGGCACTGCCAGGGCGAGTGGGTGGTCTCAGCTCAGGCAGCTCCCTGGCTCCTGGCGGGGTGGCTGTGGCCCAGCATGGGGAGGGTGGTCCCCCCATGGGGGGTGGCACCAGGTTCCACTGGGTCCTGAGCACAGCTGCCCCAGGTAAGGGTGTGGCAGAGGGACCTCCGGTGGGGCAGCCGGGCAGGGGACCAGTTTACAAGTGGTGACCACACGTGGCACCGAGCCTATGCACGTGGAGTCCGTGTTCGTGACGGGGGCAAGCATGGACTCCCCCAGCCCTCCCCCCCCCACTCAGGTCTGCACCCGCGGTCCCTCTCGCACCTCCCTGTGGCCTGAGGGTTCGCTGGGAACGGAATCCTCCTGTCACCCTCTAGGTGGCCTGGATGTGCCCAGACGTCCCAGCCCATGGCTTTGATTGGCAGACCCACAGCCCCCCTCCTCCCTTTGGCAGGCGCTCCAGTCTGACCCACTCACGTGCCCAGGAGTCTCCCTCTGAAGCTCTGGGCCGGGCTGTCATCTGGGTCCCTGCCGTGGTCCCTGCAGGGCCTGGCCCAGAGAAGGGACTCTCGACAGAATGAAGTGACACAGGAGTAAATGAATGAGTGCCCCCTAAGCGGCGGGGGGGAAGGGGGTGGGGCGCGGGGGAGGAGGGCAGGGTGCCTGGAGGCCGCAAGGCCAAGATGTTCCCATTCCACCCGAGAGAGGGTTCCTGGGGCCTCCTCTGGGAGGGCAGAGGACGGACAGGGTGAGCTGAGTGGCTGAGGCCAGGGTGCCACTAGGGCCCCCTTCCACATCCACACAGAGGGTGCCGGTCACCCCTCTCGGGGGGGGGGCGCCGGGCCCTGGGTGCTGAGTGGAGGCTTGTCCCGGAGCCTGGGCACCGCTGTCACTCCTGCTCCTGGCCCAGGCCCCCTGGCTGCCCTGCTTCCTCTCACACCTCTGGCCCAGCGGCTCGAGCGACCACTGCCCCCCTCCCCTGTCGCCTGCAGGCTCCTCACAGATGCACCGTCACACCCAGGACCCCCCAAGGGGGGCAGAGTTGTGAGGCCTCTGATTCTCACCGTTCCGGACCCTCTCCGGTGCCCGCCAGGCCCCCAGTCCAGCCCCTCCCGAGAGGCCTGGCCTGCTGGGGCCCCAGCACCGGTCAGCCCTGCACTCCCGCCGAGTGGGCACAGGACAGCTCCGCGGCCAGAGGGCTTTCCCCAAATAGGCTGTTTGCCCAGGAAAGGATCTGTCTCTAAACACAAAAATAAGCACACCTCCTGCCTCCCGCAATGGTTTCCCTGTTCTCCAGCCGCGTTTTATCCTGGGGCAAAACCGGAAAGAAGGAAGGGGGGTCGCGTGGGGGAGGAAGGAATGAAAGAGAAATGGAGAGGATGGGGGGAGGAAGAAAAGAGAAGAAGAAAGAGAAACGAGGCCAGTGGCGCCGTGACCCAGGACGGCATGTGCGGACGGCCCTCTTCTCCCCGGGGCCCGGAGCCCGATCCAGGCTCTCAGGTGCTGGGATCCGGGAGGGAGGCCGGGGTGCCGCGGGGAGAGCGCGGAGCGCAGCTCCCTGCCTGCCACTACCTCCTGGAAAAGACAGTTCCTGAGCCAGGCTTCCCGTCTGGTCCTCGATCCTTTCTCTGCCGGAGGAAAACTCGCTCTTCTGGCAGCAACAGCGGAAACTAAGGTGTCCTCGGCGAGAACCGGCCAGCAGACCCGCCCGTGCGGGAAGGGACACCCCCGGCCACTGGCGGTCCTCTTGAGTCCTTGGGGTCCCCGTCCTGAAGCGGGCTGGGCCGTGGGGTGCTGGTGGCCCCCCCCCCCGCGTGCTGCGGCCTCCTCCGCGCCTGGTCCTTGAGTTCATTCCTGCGCCCCCACATTTCCACTCGTCTCCGCATCACTAGACATCGTGCTCCCCTCCTGAGGGCTCCAGATCTCAGCCGCGGGGTGGGGGGATTTTGCTCACACCCCCCACAGACACCCAACCTTCTTGCTACAAGTTTTATTCTAAGGCAGACGGGAGGAGACGGCACCTTCCGATGGAGACAAGAGGACCCTGCGCCCCGCACGGAACTGCAGCCGCCCCGACCCGGGAGGGCCTTCGCGGTCTCCAACAGGGGAGCCTCGCCGCGCACCCGGGGCGCCCTGCTGAGGGTGGCCGCCCGAGAGCTCGTCCTTCTAAACATGCGGACCACAGACGTTCACCTGCCTCGGTCCCATTGCAGAGGCTGGGGGTAGTCAACGAGGTCCGGCGGCTGCCCGGGACCCTTTAGGGTGACGTTTCCGGAGGTCCTGCTCCTCCCGGGTGCCCCCACGGTCCAGGCCTTGCTTGCCCTTTAGAAGACAGAGGCCAGGCCACCCCTCGGACGGGAGACTGGGGGCTCGGAAGAACTGGGGACGAACGAGCACTTGCCACCAGCATGCAATGGCGCCGCGCGTGGAGTCACCACCGAGGCCGGCCCCGGGCCCCGCTCCCTCAATCCCGCCTCAGTGGGAGCCTTGCTCCCTGCGGGGCAGCCCCAGAGGGTGAGGGGGCGGCCGCCTTCAGGGCCCAGCGGCTGACAGCAGCCTCGGCCACCACTCTGCTCGGCTTCTCCGCTCGGCCCAGGCGGGTGGCCCAGAGCTAAGGCAGGGCCCTGTCCAGGGACCCCCTTTTCTTTCCATTCAGGGAGAAATATGGCAAAAATGAAAGCCACAGAAAAACCAACCAGGCTCTAGTGACTTTTGGATCTAAACGGATTTATTTTGTGTGTTTTTTCCCCCCTTTCCTCAGCTTCGTAGCAAATGAAAAAAATGATCCAACAAAACCCAACAACACAAGAAAACTTTGAACGACTTACGGCGTCTCTGCTCAGAGCGCCGGGCGGGAGCAGGCCCCGGGGGGAGCGCAGGCCTCGCGGGTGCCCAGGGGCCTGGCGGTCTGCAGGGCTCACATCGCCAGTGGCCACGCTACCTCCTCTCCGCGGGCTAGTCCAAAAAGCCACTGGGGCTTTTCAAAAGATTCCACAAACAAAACGAAACACAATTTAAATTAAAATAAAAACACTTTCTTCACTCGCCCCCATGCCGGGAGGTTCAGGCTGAAACCTCCTCTTAAAAAAAAATTTTTTTTTTTTGCTAGAAATACTGTGCATTACTTTTTTTTTTTTTTCTTCTCTTTCACTTCTCTTGAAGATTAAAATAAGATATATTTCCCCAGGAGTCATAAATACGATCTGGTGCATAGAGAAATATCAGCAGGGGGTCCGGGCCAGCCCCCACCCGCAGAGCGCGGCGACCCCCCACCCCCCTCCCCCCCCCGTGAGTACTGTAGGGCAGCAGGACTGAACACGGCATAGGTAATACTCCTTGGCTTCAATCTCTAGGGGACGCCGGTGGCAGGGTGGGGGGCAGGCGGGCAGGAGGGCAGGCAGGGACCGGGCCCCTCCGAGCGAGCGACACATGCTGGGACACGCGGACGTCCGAGGGCGGACCCCGGCCGGGAACGAGGGGGCTTCCTCCGGGGTTTTCTTTCCTAATCACCGAGCAAAATAAATAGAGATACTTCGAAAATAAGATCGCTTTAAAAAGGAGTAGTAAAAAAGGGCAAGAAGGTGGGGCGGCAAAGACAGGCGGGGGGGGGGGGGGGAGGGGTCGCGCGGGGCGGCGTCCGGCGGGGAACCGCGCTCGGCGTATGTACAAACGGACGCCTGGAAGGAAGTTCGATCCGGCTCAACTTTCCTGGGAAGCCCCGCGCCCCGCGCGCACAGCGGCCGCGGCCACGTCCGGACGGCGAGCCGGGAAGGCAGGGGGCGCCGCGCGGCGAGACGGGGGGGTGGGGGTGGGGGCGGTGGGGGGGCTCCGGTCCGGCGCCTGCGGACGCGGCGGCGGGGCGCGCGGGGCCTGCCCGAGCGCGGAGTCCGAGCCTCTGGCCGGCGGCGGCGGCGGCGGCGGCGGCGCGGGCTCGGGCCCGGCGCTCACAGGAAGAAGTCGGGGGCGCCCTTGGCCGCGCCCGGCCCGGCCTGCGGCGGCGAGGACTCCCGCGGGAAGCCGGCCCCGCCCGCGCCCCCGGGGCCACCCCGGCCCGCCAGCTTCTCGTATTTCTCCTTGTACAGGTCCCGCTCCTTGGCCAGGCGCCCCACCTCCAGCTTCAGCTGCTCCACCTGGCTCTGGAGCTGGCACTTCTCGCTCTCCAGAATGTGCCGCTGCTGCACCCGCTTGAAGCGGCAGGACTGCGCGTAGCCGCGGTTTTTGAGCGTGCGCCGCTTCTGCTTCAGCCGGATGACCTCCTCCTTACTGAAGCCGCGCAGCTGCCGGTTCAGCTCGCGCACCGACATGGACACCAGCTGGTCGTCGGAGAAGCGCTCCTCCAGGCGCACGTGGTGGCCCGCGCCGCCGCCGCCGCCGCCGCCGCCGTGGCCCGCGCCGGAGTGGTGGCCCGCGCCGGCGTGGTGGTGGTGGTGGTGGTGGTGGTGGTGCGCGGCGTGGTGGTGGTGCGCGGCGTGATGCGCGCCGTGGTGGTGGCCGGCGCCCATGTCGTCCGCGCCGCCGCCGCCGCAGCCGCCGCCCGCGAAGCCCTGGCCCCGGAAAGCCTCGTAGGCCGCGGCGGCCGCCGGGTGGTGCGCGCCGTGGTGCCCGGCGTGGTGGCCGCTGCCGATGAGCGCCTCCACCGCGTCCTCGGGCGTCAGGTTGAGCGCCTCGGGGTTGAGGTGGTGCTGGTAGCCGCTCATCCAGTACAGATCCTCCAGCGCCGGCTTCCCCGAGGCGCCCCCGACGGCGCCCGGGCCCCCGCTCGTCGGCCCCGGGGCGGTCCCGGCCTGCGCCGCGCCGCCGCCGCCGCCGCCCCCCGCGCCGCCGCCGCCGCCGCCGCCGGTGCCCGGGCTGGGCGCGCAGAAGCTGGGCGAGGAGGGCACGGAGGAGCAAGGCGTGCTGAGCGGCGTCGAGGACAGCGAGCCGGGCGGCAGGCGGTGGCAGAAGCGCTCGGCCTCGGGCGGCTCCTTCTTCACCTCGAACTTCATCAGGTCGAAGTCGTTGACGTATTCGATGGCCAGCGGGCTGCTGGGCAGCTCGGCGCCCATCGCCAGCTCCGCGGCCATCGCCCGGGGCCCCGGCCCCGCCGCCGCCGCGCCCGGCTGCGCCCCGACGGGAGGCCGGGCGGCGGGGGGGGGGGGGGGGAGGGAGCCGAGGGCCTCTCCCCCCCCTTCACTCCCACGGGCGGCGGGTCTCGGCGGGGGTGGCGCCCAGGCGCGCGGGGGAAAAGTTTCGCGCGGCCAACTTAGGGGCGGCCGCTGGGGACGCCGCCGGGCAGGGTTCTCGGGCGGCCCCGGCCGCACCCCGGGGCGGGGTGGCGCCGGCCGGCCGCGCTCTTCGTGCCCGCGTTAGCGGCCGGGCGGGCGGCCGGGAGGGTGGCGGTGCGGCCGCCGCCTCGGGCTGCTCGGGCTCCCCGCGCTCCGCCCGCGTACAACCGGCCCCGCCTCCACGGCTGAGCGCCGCGCCGCGCGCTCCCCTTTATAGAGCAGGGCATTCGGTCCCGCCTCTCTGGGCGGGGCGCGAGCCCCCAGGCCAATCGGAGCCCCGGACCCGCCGCCCTCATTTGCCTATCCCCATGGCAACCCGGAGCCCAGCTGTCAATCTCCTGCGGGGAACAGCTGTGGGAAGGGGGTGCTGACTGGCCGCCGGCGAGAGGAGGGGGCAGGGCCCTCTGGTGGCCACCGGGGGGCACTGCACGCGCAGAGGGCGCGGGGCAGAGGGGTGCGGAGAACGCGGAGCGCGGGCGGCGCGGGGCCCGGTCTGCGGCCTCCAGGGCCTCGCACCCGCGACGGGGAGGCCGGAGAGTCTCGGGGAGCAGACGAGGCCCCTCGGTGCCTCGGTCTCCCCGCCGCCCCGCGGGCCGTGACCCCGCAGCCCCGATAGCGTGGCGGCGCCTGGACCTTCTGGCCTGCCGACACCGGTGCCACTGGGCGGCCGGGTCGGGCGCGGCGAGGGGAGTGCCGGCTATTTTTAGCCCCGCGGTTCGGGCGGGTTCAGGAATTTAGTCAACAAAGTTGCTGGCATCTCCGTTCGGCGGCTCCATCGCGGGACACCCGGCTCGGAGGGTGCGCGGCGCAGGTGGGGAAGAGGAGCGCGTGCCGGCGGGGGCGGGGCGCCGGGCCGAGGACCGGGGCCCGCGGCGCGGGTGCGTCCGGCTGCCCCAGGCTGTGGGGCTGTGCGCGCCCCCAAAGCGGAGAGCGGTCCTTGGCACACGCACCGTGCTGCGACGTGACCGAGAGCGCTCTGTCCCCTCCACCCCCCAACTGCTATACTGCTGTTATAGGACTTTTACAATTAACAAATTCAATCTTAAATATTAACATCTGTGCGTAGAAAGAAAATTCTGGAAGGACCTGGGCAGGAAGTCCCCAGGGCAGCTTGCTTTTTAGGTTGTTGCAGGCATAAATGCGTGTTAGTTTATAGTAACAAAAATTCGTACAATTGAGAGTGAAACCCCACTTCCTAAGATGTCATGGGGTGGCCCATCCCCACTGTGCCCCAAGGACACCACTCACCCCTTCCTCTTGCTCCCATCGTCCTCCAGGGAGGGCTCGCTGGGCTCTGCTGGGCAGGCAGGGCCACGCAGACCGTGAGGGTCCTCCCACCGCTGCAGGGATGGTTCAGCCAGTGGCTGGGAGCTTGGGCTCTGGGTTATACGGGTTGCCAGAGGCATTGCAGGGTTTGGGCCTCCCTTTAAAGTCCCCCGGTGTTCAGAGGGAGGCCCACACTCAGCCATCACCAAGTCCAGCTAAGCGGGGACAGTTTTCCCCACATCCAGCCCCCAAATGTGATATTCAAGGATGCTGGGCCCTTGAACACGGACCAGACCCCTTCACGAGGCGTGCGGCTCTCGGTCACTCCTGCCCCCACTCATTCACTCACTGCCCCGGGGGAGAGGCTCCTGGGGCCAAGCAGGGCACCTATGTCCCTGACTGGCTTAGGCACTGGGCAAGCTCCCCAGCCCTGGATTTGGCCTTGGGGTCAGACTAGCTTTCTAGAAGTCCTTTGGGCCAGCAGGCTTGCCCTCAGCTCTTGCCCGCTCCTGGGGCCCTTACCACCTTCTCGGTCTGCTCCCTGACCTCTGTGTGGCCTCAGCAGAGCCCTCTTCCCGCTGGTTAGTCACAGTCAGGCTGGGTGGGGAAGTGACCCAGAGTCCCTGCACACAGGCTTTGAAGGGCTCACGCCTGCAGGTGCCGCGCAGAATGGGCGTGATGGGCTCCTCAGCCCGGGGAAGGTGCTGGCCTTTGCTGCTCAGGTAGCAAGCAGCCTCCAAGCTTGCTGCTCCCCCCTCAGGACCGGGAGGGCACTCACAGCCGGGGCTGGGGGCCGAGTCCCTGAGGACCCAGGCCCGCCCTCCCACCTGTCACAGAGAAAGCGGACGGGCGTGCCTTCCTCTCGGCCCCTTCAACGGCCCGTCTGCAGCCGGCAGGGAGACACCGGTTCCGTGTGGCTCCTGAAAAGGCTCTTTCTCTGCCCGTGTGTCACCTCCGTGCCCTCTCAGGGCCTCACACCCACCCGACAATCAGTGCTTGAAGCAACGGACTTCCGTGGGGACCACCGCGTGGCTCATCGTGAAATGCACCCCAGGGGCGCCTGGGTGGCTCAGTCAGTTAAGTGACTTTTCACTTCAGCGTAGGTCACGATCTCGCGGTTTGTGGGATCGAGCCCTGCCTCAGGCTCTTAGGATTCTCTCTCTCCCTCTCTCTCTGCCCCTCCCATGTTCTCTCTTTCTCTCAAAATAAATAAATAAACTCAAACAAATAAATGCTACCCTACAACTCCTTGAGTACCTGCTGTATGGCCCCGGGGGCATCTTCCATCGGGAAGGTGGCCCAGAGATCTCTGGTTGAAAGCAAGCCCGCTGGAGCGTGACGACACAAGGCAGGTTCTCACCACATTCGTGGGCTGTGTTGCCTGGGTTTGTCCCAGGCGTGAGAGGGCTGGTCTCTGACCCCGGCGGCTGGGAGGACACGAAAGCAGGGGGTGAGGGGACAGCTGCTGGCCGGAGCCACCGGCAGCATCTTTGGGCTCACGCCTGGCAGGGCGGGGCGGCCTCGGCTGGCTCGGCTCCCGCGGGGTCGCCACACGGTCGCCCAGTGGGCTGGTTGGGCTTCCTCGAAGCGAGGAGGCTGGTTCCCCGAGGGCCCGAGAGAGCCGGGGGGATGTGCCGGGCGATTTTGTGAGTCCCTCACTGCACGGTTGGTGGAGGCGTGGCGGCGGCCTGTCCACATCCGAGGGGAGGGACAGACGCCACGACCGTCCGGCAGACCGTGTAGAGAACTCTACCGTCACAGTGTCCTCGCAGGCAGCGAGCAGAAAACTAGCCACACGGTAACACGCTAGGGAATTACAGCATGTCAGTGTTTCCTGCTGTTAGGAACAGTCACTCCACGTCTAGCCACTCAGCCCACGTGTCTTCTGTGTCTGTGCTCGGGTCCCGCAGAGCCCAGGTGGGGTCACGTGCAGTCCCTCCCTCCGTGGACGGACCCCTGCAGCTCAGTGGGTGGTCAGCAGGGCCATTTCCTGGAGTCTGAGGAACGGAGGCCCCGGCTTCTCGCTGCCCAGGGGGCTGGCGGACGCCCTCGGCTCCCCCGACCCCAAAGCTGCTCCCACTCGGCCAAAGGAGGAGAGCCCCGGGAGACTTACAGCATCAGGGGACAAGTCAGCTGGGTTCTGGGGTGGGAAGCATGTCCCCGTCTGCCCCTCAGGGGGAGGGGCCAGGCCAGGCGAGAGCAGGTTTGAGGTCAGCAGGGAGCCCAGCTGCGGTGGTGGTGGTGGTGGTGGTGTGGGGGGAGGGGGGGCGGGCCTGCCTGAAGCCCTGCCCCACGCACCTCATCTCCCGGCAGGAAGCCACCCTTCCACCCTTGCCTGTGCTGTGCCACGTGGAGCCACTGGGTCCTTGATGTCTGACCCCACAGAGAATGTCAGCTGGATGGGTCATTTCTGTCCTGCCCCTGCTGCTCAGCCCGGGACAGGGTCTCATCCACTCCCGTTTCTTCCAGGGCTCAGTGACAGCAGGGTCCAGGGTCATGCCCTGTCCACTTAGGGGGCTCATTTGTACTTTAAACGAGGAGCCTGCTGTGTGCCAGGCACACTGGGCGGGGGTGGGGGGGGGCACGCTCAGCAGGGTGGCAGGTGCCTCCTTGGGGTGGGGCTCCGGGCTGGGATGCCCATCCAACCAGGGGCGCTCCCCCAGTTCTCAGGTGAGGCCAGGCCCACCCTGCCCCAGTCCACGCCTCTTCGGCGGTGCTCCCACTTCAGGCACCTACCTCACCACACCCTGACACTGAAACCCCAGACAGACAGATGTCCAGAGACCCCCCCCACCCCCGCCAGCTCAGAGCTTAGACGTGGCCCATGGCTCTGACCTCCAAAGCCCACCTCTCTGGGGCCCAGCCCGACACCTCCAGCTCAGAGGGCCAGTGGAGTGTCTCCTCCCCGCCCTGCTCCACGGTCTGAGCTGGTCCACCGGCCCGTGCCACCGCTGGCCACAGGGCTCCAGGGCTCCCCCCAACAGCCATCTCTGCCCCGGCCACCAGCAAGCGGCAGGACAGCCAGAGCGAGGGGCACAGGGCCGGGGGGCAGGCGGCCCTCGTGGGGCGGATCTCCGAGAGGGAGGCCGAGTGCCCCGCTGCACCAGGGCAGTCCCTGGGAGGGCGTGGGCCCGGGGCAAGGATGATAAGGGTCCAGGAGAGAGGCGGCCCTTCCCAGGTGTGCAGGAGTCCGTGCTGTGCCCTCAGCTGGCATCTTACTTTGTCTGGCTTGGTGCGGGCAGTGACCGGCAGGCACTCAGGTCCAAGGAACTGCCCCCTCGCCCGGCGCAGGAGCAGGGACTCTGACCAGGCAGAGGCTGAGGCTGACCAGGTCCCCACATGGGTCACAGGGAGTGTGTGGGGAGGTGGCCTCGGCCCAGAAGAGGGCAGCCGCTGGCCCGGCATCTCCTGCTTCCTGGAGTGCCCAGCCCTTCCGGAGCCTTCCACACTGGCCCTCGTCAGACCAGCTGCACGGTGGGGCAGTGGGGCCTGGGTGGGAGCCACTGTCACACTGGCTTTACCAGCGGGCAGTGCTGGGGTGAGCGTGGGGCCGCCCGGTGGGCTGGGGGAGCCCCAGCCTGGGGGGCCTGTGTCGCCCTTGTTTACTGAGAAGGGAAGTGCAGGGAGGAGGCGAGGGTCTGAGGCGGCCACCGCTCAGATCGGGCTGGACCAACAACCCTGTGTCCATCTGTCTGGGAAAGGAGGCAGGATTACTCCCCAGGCCCCTCCCCTCACCAAAAGTTCAACCTTTGTGGGGAGGTCATGGTGGGTGCCAAGAGGGAGCCCCGAGGGGGAGGGGGCAGGAAGCCCCCTTCGCTGTGCTGTGCTCGTGCCGTGCTGGCCGAGAGCCCCCGGGACCGCCACGGTCCCAGGCCGGCGCCCCCGGTTCTGCGGTCTCCCCACTGTCGGTACCGAGCCCGGACTCTGGCCCCCACTGCGTCATCCGCCCCGCTCCTGCGAGGGCCCGGGCCGAGGCTGACACGGATGGACCCCAAGGGGTGGCTGGGGCGGAGGGCCGGCCCGCAGTGGGGACTCCGCCGTTTGCTGATGGGGAGTCGCTTGCTTTCCGGCCGGTGTGACCCCAGAGTCCACCATCCGGCTGCATGGGCCGCAGCAGGGCCCAGGAGCCCCAGGGACGCCCACGTGGGGTCCCAAGGACGTCAAACTCTTGTTCTGTCCGACCGACCAGGTGCCTTGCCCTGAACAGCCCTGGTCCTCCTCACCTCTGGGGCTGGCACACCTCACAGACGGGGACTGGCGGAGAGCAGGAGCCCCCCCACTCCGATCCTCACCGCCACCTCGTGGGTGCTCCAGGCCGAGGCCACTGGGGCAGCAGCGACTGAGGGAGGAGCGTGGCGGCCAGCCCCGGAGCGGCCGGGGAAACACCCTGAATGGCTCTGTGCCCCTCGATCCTTGTCAGACCAGACTCCATCCCAGGGCCTTGAGCTGAGGCTACGACCCCCCGCCAGGAGGCCCCGACTCCCTCCAGAAGCACAGACACTTCTGGCATGGGCGGGGTGAGCCTGGACAAGCTGCTTCATGGCTCAGGCCGCCCCGGCCTGCCCTCCAGCCCCTGCCTCGGCCCAGCCACTGTCCTGAGACACCCAGGGGAGGGGCCGGGGGGGGGCTGGGGGGCTTGGGGGACCCTGGCCCCAGCCTGTTGCATCCAACACGTCCCCAGGGCTCCCTCCAGGGCCTCTCCTCACCACAAATCACGCTGGCTTGGCCGCAGGGGAGAGGCTGTCCCCGACCCTGTGAGCCACTTCAGGGAGCCATTTCAGGGACTGGGGAGGAGGGCAGGCATTCCTGCCCACAGGCCCCGTAGCTGCCAGGAGTCTGTGGCCAGCCCCTCAAAATCCGGCCCCCAGGGCCCAATGCCGTCCATCTGCGCTGGTGCGCGGCAAGGCCGGGTGGCGGTGTGACACGTGACAGCAGCCAGAACAGGCAAGCAGACACAGGACGGGACCTTTATTGCTGAACACAAAACACCCACCGGGGAGTCCCGGGGGGAGGGCTAGGGCGTGTGCCGCGCGGCGGCTGCCGCACCCACAGCAGGCACAGGCCCCGCGGCGAGCCCTGCCCGGCACCCCTCTGGGCTGGGGGTCGGGGTCCAACCCGGGTGCAAGGCTGAGGGCCCAGGGGTGGGAAGGTGAGTGTGCGGAGGGGTGGCAGGACAGGGCCCCGCCCAGGGGAGAAGGTGAGCCCCTGGGCACACACTGGTCACAGAAGGCCGGGAGCCAGGCAGGCAGAGCGGCGACCCCGGGGCCCCAGGGTGGGGCTCGGTGGCAGGTGGCCCCTCCTCTGGGGCGGTGGCAGGCGGAGCCTCCTTCCTCTCCAGGAACGAGGGGCTGAGGTAGGCGCGGGCTGGCCCCCTGGGCCCTCACAGGCGGGGTTTGATGTGCAGAGTTTTCCCTGTTCCGAGAAGGGCAAAGGTCAGGTGCCAGGATCCCCCCACTCCCACCCCCCGCAGCCGGGGAGGAATGCCCCTCCCGCCAAAGCTTCTGGGTCAGGAGGGGGGTGACTCCATCAAGCCCCGGCCTGCACAGCAAGGAGGGCAAGCGGCTCCGGTCAGGCGGCCGTCCGGCCCCGCCCACCCTGGGGTCCGGCGGCCCCGCCCACCCTGGGGTCCGGCAGCCTCGCGGTGCGCAGGCCGGGTCCCAGGCAGGAGCCACAGCGATCTGCCGGCTGAGCTATAAATACCAGGTGCACGCGGCCTGCGCCAGACTCCGAGACCCACGGCTCCCCTCCCACCTGCAACACGGCTGCCAGACGCACACGTGGAGGCTGAGCTGTGCCTTCAACCTCAAAAGTCACACGTGTGAGCAGGGGGGAAGGGACCTGGGTCCCCGGTGCGGTGACAGGGCCTGGGGGCAGGAGGGCCAGGGAGGGAGAGGCCGCGGTCTGGTGGGCAGGGAGGTCTTCCCCCAGCACAGCAGGGGCCTGGGGGCAGACGGTCAGGTCACGTCCGCGGGGGTCCCTACCCTGTGTGCCCCGCGCTCCCTGGGAGTCAGTGCCCGCCCTCTGCTATGAGAGCTCCAGGCCCCGGCTCAGGCTGGCATCGCCCCCCCCCCACGGGCGCCTCCATGTGGCTGCCCACAGGCACCGCACTCTCTATGTGCCCCTGGGAGCCCGCCTCTCCTCCTGGGCCCCCACTCAGGGCTGAGGACTCCAGTCACCGGCTGGGCCGAGCCAGAGCCCAGAAGCCAGGCCCGCCCAGCCGGGGCTCCAGGCCTGCACACTGCACTGGCCTCTGCCCACAGGCCTCACCCCTACCGGGTGACTGCTTGAGTAGGTGCAGCCAGCCAGCCTGGGCCTGCCTCCGCCTGCCCCTCTAGCTCCGGCCCCGGCCAGGGTGGGGGAGGCCCGGGCAGGAAATGAAGGCTGATGGGGCCTCCGAGGCCAGCGGGAGCCTCTGTGGCCTCTCCCGGGCCAGCCTCCACTGGCACTGGGCTTGGCTGCCTCAGGGCCCCCATCCGCCCCCTCCCCACCCCAGGGAAGCCCACCCGGATGGAAGGTGCTGGTGCCCTGGTCCCAGACGGGCAGGTGGAGCGGCCCCGAGGCGGGGGCTGTACACAGGCACCGCGGGTCCCGGCCCCTCGGAGGCAGGCGTTTGAGCGTGCTCAGCGGGGCCGTTAGGGAAGGCTGCGGCAAGCATCTTCCATTAACGTTACGACCGTGAAATATGACAATAAAATGATGGCCGTATGGTCGCAAATTTGCAGCCCGCCGAGCTGCGTGGGGTTTATCGTCACTCAAACGCGCGGAGAGCTGTAAAATGTTTACAGAAAGGGTCGTTTGCAGCCATAAAATCCTCTTTTCTCTCCTAAACAAGGCTGAGTGGAGCCATTTACCAAGCCCCAAACGTTCATCGGGGGAGAGGGAACATCTGTTCTCTCCAGGAGTGTGCGGTGATCTTCCAGAACAAATTAACAGAAATGGGCGCTTTCTAATTAAATCAGCCCTCGGCTGGGGTGGCCTGTGCGGGCGGCCGCTGCTGCGCTCACACCTTGGCCAGCTCTGTCCCCGTGGGCCCGAGGCGCGCCCCTGCCAGCGTGGGAGTGGGGGGGGGGGGCCACGGACGCGGCACCATCAGCGCCCGGCCCATGCGGGGCGCTCACGAACCATCCGGGCCCCACCTGGGAGTCCTGACCCAGTGGGGCTGTGGGGAGCACTGAAAAAGAGCCCCCGGCCGTGCCACGCCGGGCTTCAAGGGGCCAAGCTGCCTACCTGAGTCCTTAGTTGGGGGGCTCCTGGGGGTCCGGGCCCTGGGCTGGCCTCCTGGGCTCGGCGAGGACTGCAGGGAGATGAAGGAAGGCAGCTTGGGGAGGCTGCTGGAGCTCGTCGCCGCAGAGGCAGCCTCCTCCC
Source organism: Panthera leo (assembly GCF_018350215.1). NCBI lineage: Eukaryota > Metazoa > Chordata > Mammalia > Carnivora > Felidae > Panthera > Panthera leo. The sequence goes on from NC_056695.1 coordinate 81,983,873, forward strand.
GGAGAGACAGCTCCTCTTGGTCCAAGGACAGGGAGGGGGAGGGAGGGGTGGGGGAGGAGGGGGAGAGGAGGGAGGAAGAGGAGGGGGTGGAGGAAGGGGAGGGGGAGGAGGGCGGCTTTGCTGACAGGGGAGAGCCCGAGGCTGCAGCTAACACCCTTGGGGAGGAGGGAGGGGAGGCTGAGCCAGCAGCCACAGAGGTGGGGGAGCTGGGCGTCTGTCTGGTGGGGCGCTGGGCAGCCGAGGACTTCCTGTGGGAAAGGAAGGGGAGCAGAAGTGTGAGGGTGGGTGGCCGCCCGGCAGGGCTGGAGTCCGGAGGGCACCAGCCGACCAGCTATGCGGCACCTGTCCCAGCAGCCACCGGGCATCGCCATTCAGGTCTGAGGCCAGCCCTCGGCCCCGGAGGACAGGCCGGTGACGACAAGGGGCCTCTGGCCTGAGGCAGCTGGGGTGAGCCTGGCCGGTGAGCCCCAGTTCCCACTGACCCTGCCCTCACCTGCCACAGTCCACTCACGGGACAGGTGAGCACGTGGGGCCCCAGCCACGAGTATCACCCAGAATCTTCCCTTTCCTGGGGAGTGGGAGTGGGTAGCTGAGAAGCCCCCACCTTCCTCCATGGGACAGGGACTGGGCATTCCCACATAGGCTGGTCCAGGCCACGGATGTCCTTGGCTCTGTCCAGCCTGGAGGTGTAGGGTGGGGCACCTCTGGAGGTCACTGGATCCTCAACTTTGAACTGAGGTTTTTTTTGGGTCTGAAGCTCTAAGAGCTGGGATGGGGTGTAGGGTCTCCCCGGGAGGATGGTCTCCCAGCGTGGGGAGGGACTGCTTCCGGAACCCCCCTCCCCGCCCCCCCCCCCCCCCCCCCCCACTGTCCCAAGCTTACACACATAGCACCCACTGGCCCCGTCACCTGGGTCCGTGGCTGGAGGCGGCCTTGCTCTTGGGTGACGCGCTGCTGGGCTCCGGGGCCGGGGCTGAGGCCGCCCGCCGGCCAGGGCGCTTCTGGTTACGGTGCAGCAGCTGGCACTGGGCGCCCCGGGGGCAGACGCCCCTGCGAGAGAAGTCGGGGCACAGCAGCGTGTGCTTCTTCTTGCACTGCGGGGGGGAAGAGGGCAGCCGGGTGAGCAGGTCAAGGCCTCTGCACCAGGCGGGGCGGCCCTGCCTGCTCAGTCCCCCGGGGCCTGAGGGCCAGAGACTTCCTGTTGGAAGGCTGAAAGCCCCAGGCCAGAGCAGCCTGCGCCCCCACCCGCCCGTGCCCCCTGGGTGATCAGAAGGGCCCTGGGCTGGACTGACGGCAGGGACCGGGCTGGCCCAGGGGTCTCCTAGGCTGGTATAGGAATTCTCAGGCCACTAATCCCCTCTCTGGACCGCAGCACCCCATCCTGGCTGAAGATGGAGACGTGGGGGGAGGCTCAATGCGTGGAGGGCCCTATGCATGGGGTTTAGGCTCCAAGCCCAGGGGTGCCCAGGTCGGCCGAGGCCAGCCGCACACCCGATCCACCCCACCTGTCACGGCGGCTAATTATACCCGGCTTGGGACGCGCCATCCAGCAGGTGCTCTGTGCAGCACGGGGCCTCAGCTCCACCCACCAGGCCCACAGGGAGCCAGGAAGCCCCTGCCCATGGCCAGTCTTAGGGGGCACAATGTGGGGGGGGTGTGTGTGTGGAATGTAGCAAGTGTCCCTCGTGTTGGACCAGCCACCGGGAGAGACACTGTCCTGACAGGACCCACTGCAGGGGCCCCGCCAATCCGTCCAGAGCCGAGTTTCAAGCAGCCAGGCCGCAGTGCTCACACCCAGTCCGGGAGGCTGTGTGCTGGCTGAACCACTTGGAAATATGTGGCAACAGCTCTGAAACCTGCCTCTTGGAAGCCCGTCCCCGGAGCCCTGGACCTGGGCCCTGCTCCCAGCACCCAGGACAAAGAGCCTGGCTGAGGACCCCGCGGAGTGCGTGCCCGTTCTCTGAGCACAATCTGGGCACTGGCCCCATTCAGGCCCCACACCTGCCCCTCGGCTGCCACCGATGGACTGGAAGCCCCTCACGCTCATGCCAGGGGGCCGGAGCTGGTGGGGCCATCTGGGCAGCAGGACCCCCAAACGCACACTTGCACCCCCCTCCCAGCTAGCCCCCCCTGCCCCCGAGAGAAGGCTGATGTGTGCTCGCTTGCTTTCAGGACACGGGGTCCTGAAACGCAGGGGCCCCGCCGCCGTGGGTTCCGCTCTAAGACCAGGAGAGTGCAGGGCACTGGTGTACCAGGGCAAGGGCGGGCGGCGGGCCCTTCTGCAGGGGAGTGGTGGGTGGAGACAGCCTGGCACCGGACAAGAGGTGACCCGGATGCCGAGTGCATATCGGGGGGCGGCCGGCGGGTGGCTGGGCCCACGCTGTCCCGTGTGGAGCCCACGAGCCACGCGGAGGCTCCGAGCCACGGCGGTGCCGCGGGCTCGGCAGACAAGGACGAACGTAAAAGGCCACACCGATGTTTCCTCCGTGACTGTGCGGTGGAAGGTGTGACGGGTCAGGTTAATACAATTCATTTCACCTGCTCTGCTTTACTCTTCTAAGGTGGCCACAAGAAAACTCAGAATCTCACGTGTGGCTCACATCTGGCCTACTGGATGGTGCTGGTCTGAGCTGGCCCCCTCCCTGGGACAGCCACACGTCGAGGGTCGAAGGTACAGAATGTTCCCAAACCATCCACAGGCCGTCAAGAAAGGAAAATGATGGACAAAAAGCGACTCAGAAATATACTGGACACAAACGGAGTCTCCAATTTCAAAGGCCGGACGTCTTCGTCCAGACCAAGCCCACAGATGCGGGAGCAAAGCCAAACAACCACGCAGGAGCCCCAGAAAACCCCCCAAAGGCCTGGAAATGAAGAAACACGCTACTGAATTCTCCACGGGTCAAACACGAAATCACGGAAATGAGGTAACGGTGAGAACTGGGCGCCAGTACTGAGCCACGCGTCAGGAGCAGCTCCCGCGCCGGGAGACAGGTCGCAGCCTGCAGGCTTCTGTCAGCAGAGAGGCTCCTGCTCGACACGCGGGGACAGCAGAATGGCCCAAACCCAGCAGAGGGAAGGAAACAGAAGGTAAAAACAGAAAGAAAAGAAATACCAAAAGGGGAGCAAACCCGAGAGAGCCGAGAGTTGGTTCTGAAGAAACGAATCGATTTGTCCAACAAGACGGACTGGGAGACGAAGAGGCCAGCACAGAACACGAGGAAGGACAAACGGGCCGTAGCTGGTGACCCTGCTGAACAACAAAACGCTACCGATACAACATCAAGAAGAAACTTTACACGAGTGAACTTGAAAACACAGATGAAACTGACAAATTCCAGAAAAACTGTCAAGAAAAAAATAAAACCTGGACAAATACTCCTATGGCCATAAAGGCATGTGAACCAGTAGTTAAAAAATAAAGCAAGTTCCAGCCCAGGGTTTTCCTGGAAGTTCTACCAATATTCAGTGTACTACCCAACCCTGCAGGAACTGGTCCACAGAACAGGGATGAGAGGACACTCCTCAACCCGGTGACAGGGCTGGGGCACTCCTAAAAATAAAACCTGACCGATGAGATCACAAACAGAGGCCATTTGCACTCATGCCTGAGGGTTCAAAGGTCACACACACATTATAAACAAATGGGAGTCCTGCCGTGTATCCCGACTAACAGACCAGGACTAAGACGAGTGCGCCTCAAGGATGCAAGTTAGTTTCACATTAGAAAATCAACAAGCAGAATTTCGCACATTAACAGACTCAACACATGGGATCATATGATCACCTCAACAGCTACAAAAAGTATTTAATAAATCCAGCATGAATTCAAAGTTTAACAGATTACTGATTGGATGGTACTTTCTTAGCTTAACATAAAGGGTTTCTGAGAAGAATGTTCCAAAAGCATCACTTGTCATGGGGAAAGGGTGGAAGCCCACTCCCATCACTGGTACACTGTGCTGGGGTCATAGCCAGAGTAGAGACAAGAAAAAGAAAGAAAAGACGTTTGAACTCAAAGGAGGGAAGAAATGGCCATTATTTGCCGAAGATACATTTCTTTAGGAAAACCCAAAAGAATCTATGGATAAATTATAACAATCACTAATACAGTTCAGCAAGGTTCCTGGAAACAAAATGAATATAACGAATTCCACGTCTAGATACCCATGAACGTTCAGAAAACAAGAATTTTTATTTTGTTATTTATAAAAATAATAAAAGTGACAAATAAATCTAACAAAGGTACAGAACTTCAGTAAAAGGCAGCACACGAGTGGCCTACATAAGAGCCAGATGCCCGGCTCACTCACGGGCGGGCAGACAAGGGCCAATTCTCACCAAACCGAGACAGAGATTCAGGACAATCTCCATAAAAATTCCAACTTTTTATTTTATTTTTTTAACTTACATTGGATCTACAATATATTTCTGGGAGGATAAAGGGCAAGGAGAGTGAAAACAGCTGTGGAGAAGGACAAGGTGAAAGAATCTATGACCAGGAATTACCGCGAAGTTCAAGTAATCCCAGAGCACCAGCCGGCTCAAGGGGACATAAGGAACAGGGCAGGGAGCCCGCCTCGCCGCGCTGCCTGCAGACCCCGGGGACAGGGACAGACGGCCCTGGGCCCGACCCTACAGCACAGCTGTCCCGGGCGGGACTAAAGGGGCCGGGCCCACATGTGAAAGGCCGGCCTAGGGGCTCGGGGAAGGAGGAGGATTTCTCCGGCAAGACACAGATGTGCAAACCTTCACCACCGATAAAGTCATTTCCATTATAATTAAGAACTTTTGTTCTTCAAAATAACACCACGAAAAAGGAAAAAAATTAATTACAAAGAAGATAACTGCCATTTATATGACTGACAAAAGATTAACGCCCAGAATGTTTCATATTTATGTATTTTTATGTTCATATTTAGATTTCATAAATTTCCTGTGAATCCACAAGAGGAAACCAACCCAGAGGAAAAATGTCCCCACCCTCACTTAAAAAAAAACCAGGAGGCGCCTGGGTGGCTCAGTCGGTTGAGCGTCTGACTTCGGCTCAGGTCATGATCTCGCAGTCTGTGAGTTCGAGCCCCACATCGGGCTCTGTGCTGACAGCTCGGAGCCCGGAGCCTGCTTCGGATTCTGTGTCTCCTTCTCTCTCTGCCCCTCCCCTGTTTGTGCTCTCCCTCTCTCTCTCAAAAAATAAAATAGACATTTAAAGAGAAATTAAAAATTTAAAAAAACCCAACAAAACCCCACCTAGTTTTCAGAAAGGGAGGCAAAAAGGTTCAAACATAGGGAAGGCATTTTGCCTCATCAAATCCAGTAAAGGCAAATTAAAAAATGCAATGAGGTAACCTTTTGTCCTTCAAACGGTCAAAAAGAAAAACAGAGGTTGAACGTCACCAAGTGCGGGCAAGAAAACTGGTCTACGAGTGTGAACGGGCAGAAGCCGCCGGGAAGCCATCTCAGTTGTCCACCACAGCAGACCAGTGTCCTCCAGACCCGGGCCGGGGCCTTGCCTGTGACGCGCTACAGCCCCGATCCCCGCGGCCCGGAGGCGGAGCCTGCGTCACGCCAGGCTGCCTTCGGTGAAGCACATTCCATTTCACAGGGGTGAGGCCGTGAGAGGCCAGGACCGAGACCGCACTGCCCACCTGTGCTTGCCCCCACAGTCACCGAGGGGCTCCCAGGGTCCCTGCTCCCTTCCCAGGCCCCGGCCCCACCGGCTGCCTGCTCCAGGCCGGACAGGACCGCAGAAGAGCTGGTGCGGGAGGGACAGGACTCGGGTGGGCTGTCTAGGCCCAAATCTGCCACCTAGCTCGTCCACGGCGGCCACCAGCCTTCCCACCCCTCCTGGGTCGTGCCAGCCCATCTCCATCCTCAGACTGCCACCCCCACTCTCCAGGGGGCCGGGTCCCACCTCCACCGCCAGCAACGCCAGAGAACCGGCTCATCAGTCCTGTCCCCAGTGACTCACCGGCTTCCCTCCCACCCTCCAGAACCAAAGCCACCCCTTCCCCACCTTGGAGACAGTCCCACACTCCCCTCCCTCTCCACCCCTCCTTCTCGCTGTACCCAACCATCTCCCTTCTGAACAGCTCTCGAAGGCATCTACCTCATCCATTCCCTGGCTATTTAGGTTAAGGTCTGCCTCATTCACTCAGTCATTCACCCCCAAATTGGTGACCAAATCCAATGTGATATCCTAGAACAGAAAATGGAAATTGTGGAAGACCGGGTAACGTGCGATCAGAGCCTGGACTCAAGCCGGGAGCAATACGCCCAGTGTTACTTCTCTAGTTTTGATGGTTGGGTGCTGGTTGTGGTGAAGGTTCAGAGCAGGGGGCCGGGGGAAGGGCGTGTGGGGATTCTGCACCATCTCTGCAGCTTTTGGGTACATCCACAATTATTACAAATGACAAGTTTATTAAACACGGTAAATGACTGTGCTGGGCTCTGACGTCTACACACGTGACAAGGACAGGAAGACTCTGAAGGTGGACAGAGGGCTGTTGGGGGCCCACGGACCCTCGGATCCAGGATTTCCTTCCTGCCTTGCTGGGGTGGGGCCAGAGTAGGCCCTGAAGAATCAGGGCTGCGGGGCCCTTTCCCCTCCCAGGGGAGGTCGAGCGGGGAACGTGGGTTTCCATCTGTACTTGGCGGGGGTGCGTCACCACCTCCACTCCCATCCCACCCCTGGTGTCGCAGGAAGCCAGCTGAAACAGAGGTTTGAACAAGATCCAGACCCCTGTAACAGCCAACATGTCCGGGTTTCAACAGAAAATGACTCAGCATACTGGAAAAAGGTGAGACCTCAGACTGAATGGGATTGCGATTGCAGACAATCAGCGCCTGTCGGCAGGAGACTGCAGAGGTGTTGGGCTTATCTGACGAAGAGTTTAAAGGAGCATGATAAATGTGTTTCTTTTCTTTTTTTTATTTTTAAGATTTTAAGTAATCCGTACATCCAACGTGGGGCTCGAACTCACGACCCCAAGATCGAGAGTCACACGCTCCACCGACTGACCCCGCCGGGCACCCTCATAAACGTGTTTCAACAAGCAATTAAAGACGTGCTGGAAACGATGACAATATAGAAAGCCTCAACTAAGAAAAAGAAGATGTAAGATAGGACCAAATGAAATTTTAGAACTGAAAAGCACAATAACCGAAATAAAAAAGACTCCTGTATGGGCTCAACAGCAGAAGGGAGACACAGAGGAAAGAGTCAGTGAATCAGAAGACAGAGCAACAGAAATTAACCAATCTGAGTGACACAGAGCAGACTTTAAAGCATGGATGGTGCCTCAAGGGCCTGTGGGAACACAACTCTCATGCATCCAGAGCTGTGGAAGGGAAGAAGAAAGAACTCAAGAGTAATGGCTGAAAACGTCCCAAACGTGGCAAAAACCGTAAGCCTACAGATTCAGAAAGCTGAGCGAACCCCAATCAGTAAAAAGCAAAGAAATCCACGAAACCCTGCATCATAGTCAAACTTGTAAAAGCTATAAAGAATCCTCCAAGCAGCCAGAGAGAAATGGCACTTCTTCACCTGCGCAGGAAAGTTCAAATGACAGTGGATTTCTCCTAAAGCACCATGGAGGCCAGAGGAGGTGGTATAACATTTGCAAGAGCTGAAGGGGCAGAACTATCAGCTCAGAAGCTCATATTCAGCAGAAATAGCCTTCAAGAATGTGGGGGAAATCCAGACATTCTCAGATGAAGGAAAACCCAGAGAATCTGTCACCAGCAGATCTGCCCTAAACATGACTATAGACGTTCTGTAAACAGAAAGGAGACGATAAAAGACAAGCCTTGGAGCGACGGGAAGGCAGGCCAAGATAACCAAACCACGGGTAAACATACCAGACTTTCCTCGAGTCTCCTGAATTGTGTTTGACTACGGAAGCAAAAATTACCAGTGTCTGTTGTGGTTCTAAATGTCTGTAGAGGGCATATGTAAGGTGGTTATAGACGGGAAGGGTAAAGGGACATACAGGAAGGTGAGGTTTCTACACCAGTAGACTGTGATAAGTTATGGATACTCAACACAATGCCTAGTGCAGCCACTAAAAAAGCTACAGAAAGATGTACACACTTGAAAGCACTACAGATAAATCAAAACAAAATTCTAAAATTGTTCCAGTAACCCACAAAAAGACAGAAATGACAAGTAGAACAAAAAACAGAAACCAACAGAAGTCAAATTGCAGACTGAAGCCCTACCACAGCAATAATCACATTAAGTGTAAATGGCCTAAATATACAAATTAAAAGACTGGCAGAGGAAATTTTAAAACATGACCCAATTATCTGCTGTCTATAAGAAAGTTACTTCAAATACAATACTATCGGTAAGCTTAAGGTAAAAGAATGGAAAAAGATATATCATGCAAACATGGATCAAAAGATAGCAGGAGTGGCCACATGAATACCACCTGAAGCAGACTTTAGAGTAAAGAAAATCAGAGAGAGACATGTTTTTATGCCATGTCCAATGTGGGGCTTGAACTCAATAACCCTGAGATCGAGAGTCGACCCTGAGATCAATGGTCGGCTCTGAGATCAAGAGTCACATGTTCTACCGACTGAGCCAGTCACCCCAGAGAGACACATTTTATACTGATAAAAGGATCAATCCAACAAGAAGACATAGCAATCCTAAATTTACACGCACCAAATAAAAGAGCTATAAGATACATTTTTTGTTGTTGTTAAAACCCTCAGAAAGTTTTACATTTTATTTTATTTATTTATTTATTTTTTTGAGAAAGCGAGACAGAGCACAAGTTGGAGAGGGGCAGTGAAAGACGGAGACAGAGAATCCAAGGCAGGCTCCAGACTCTGAGCTGTCAGCACAGAGCCCGACGTGGGGCTCGAACTCACAAACCGCGAGATCATGACCTGAGCTGAAGTCGGACGCTTAACCGACTGAGCCACCCCAGGCGCCCCTATAAAATACATTTAATAAAAACTGATAGATATGAAAGGAGAGACAAATCCAAAATGACAGATGGTGACTTCAACATCAGTCTTCCAACAATTAATGAAAGTCAGCAAGGACATAGAAGAACTCAAAAGTGCCTTTCACCAGCAAAATCTAATCGCCATTTATAAAACTCTCCACTTCACTCAACAAGACTGGAATACATATTCTTTTCAAGTGCTCACAGAATATATACTAAGATAAAGCATATCCTGGGCCATACAACAAGGCCCAAGAAACTTAAAAGAATTAAAATCATACACAGTGTATTCTTTACCACTACAGACTCAAATTAAAACTCAATGACAGAGGGGCACCTGGGTGGCTCAGTCAGTTAAGCAGCCAACTCTTGATTTGGGCTCAGGTCATGATGTCACGGTTCGTGAGTTCAAGCCCTGCTTTGGGCTCTGCACTGTGTCAATGCAGAGCCTCCTTGGAAGCTTCTCTCCCTCTCTCTCTCTCTGCCCCTACCCCACGTGCTTTCTCTCTCTCTCTGTCTCTTTCCCTCTCAAAATAGATAAATAAACTTAAAAAAAAACCAAAAAACAATGACAGAAAGATATTAGGAAAATCTCCAAACACTTGGAAATAAAACAATAATCTGTGGATCAAAAAGAAAGTCTCGAGGTGGCGGCGGCAGCGGTGGTGGGGTGCAGTGGACAAAAACGAAAAAAACAACAAACAAGAAACAACCAGAACTAAATGAAAATACATCTCAAAACTGGTAGGATTCAGCTAGCTAAATTCATATACAAGAGGAAAAATTCCAGGGGCACCTGGGCAGCTCAGTTGGTTAAGTATCTGACTTCAGCTCAGGTCATGATCTCATGGTTCGTGAGTTTGAGCCCGTGTTGGGCTCTGCGCTTTCAGTGCAGAGCCTGCTTCATATCCTCTGTCTCCCTCTCTCTCTGCCCCACCCCTGCTCTTTTCTCTCTCAAAAATCAACAAACATAAAAAAAAAGGAAAAATTTCAAATCAATAGTCTAACTCCCACCGTCAGACCCTAGGGGGGGAAAAAGAGCAAAATAGAACCAAAGCAACAGAAAGAAACAGTAATGATAAGAACAGAAGTCAATAAAACCAAAAAGAAAAAAAAAAAAAACAATAAGAGAAAAATCAATGAAACAAAGAGCTGGCTCTTTAAAAAGATCAATAATATTGACAAACCTCTGGCAAAGCAAAGAAAAAAGATAAAAGTCACAAATTTCCAATATCAGGAATTAACAGGGATCACTACAGACCCTGCAGACATCAGAAGGATAATTAGGGCATACTTCGAACAACCCTACACACGTAATTTTCACAACTTAGATGAGATGGACCAATTCCTAGAAATACACAATCACCAAAACTGACTCAAGAAGAAAAAGAAAATCTGACTAGCTCTATATATAGTAAGGAGATCGAATCAGTAATCAAAACCCTCCCAATAAAGAGAAGCCCAAGACCAGAGGGCTTCCCTGGTGAATTCTACTAAACATGTGAAGAAGAACCAACACTTACTTTTCTCAAATTCTTCCAAAAAACGGAAGAGTAAGGAATTCTTCCTAACAACAAACAGCCAAACAATCTGTGAAGCTAGCTTTACCCTGATACCACAACCAGACAAAAATACCACAAGAAAGAAAGCCACAGATCAATGCTCGTCACAAATACAGATACAAAAATCGTCAACAAAATACTAGAAAGCTGAATTCAGCAGTGGGATGCTCAACATACAAAAACCAGCCAATGTAACTATGATTAGAGGTGGTCGGTATGCCTGATTGGCCACTTTGGTAGAATTTAGGAAGAAGAAAACCGCATGATCATCTCAATTGATTCAAAAAATATCCAACAAGATTCAACACCTTTTATAATAAAAACATCAAATAAACTAGGACTAGAAAAGGAACCTCCTCAACAGGATAAGAATCGTACCCGAAAGCCCACAGCTACCATCGTACTAACTGCTGAAAGACTGAAAGCTTTTCCTTTAAGATGAAGAACAAGACAGGGATGCCCCCTTTTGCCATGTTTATCTAACACAGTGCTAGAAATTCTAGCCAGAGCAATTAGGCTAAATAAATTTTTTTTTAGTTTTTTTTTTTTAACATTTATTTATTTTTGAGACAGAGAGAGACAGAGCATGAACGGGGGAGGGTCAGAGAGAGGGAGACACAGAATCCGAAACAGGCTCCAGGCTCTGAGCTGTCAGCACAGAGCCCGACGCGGGGCTCGAACCCACAGACCGTGAGATCATGACCTGAGCCGAAGTCCGCCGCTTAACCGACTGAGCCACCCAGGCGCCCCGTAGGCTAAATAAATATTAAAAACATAGGGATGCCTGGGTGGTTCAGTCGGTTAAGCATCCAACTTTTGATTTTGGCTTGGATCATGCATGATCTCATGGTTCATGGGACTGAGCCCCGCACTGGGCTCTGTGCTGATGGCACAGAGCCTGCTTGGGATTCTCTCTCTCTTTCTCTCTCTGTTTCTCTCTCTCTGTTTCTCTCTGTCTCTTTTCTTGCTATCTCTCTCCCTCTCCTTTTCTCTCTGCCCCACCCCTCATGCACTCTTTCTCTCTCTCATGCACTCTCTCTGCTCATGCACTCTTTCTCTCTCTCTCTCAAAATAAATAAAAATTAAAGAAAACACACATACACGTGTATGTATATACATATCAAACCTAAATTTAAAAGGAAGAAAATTATCTCTGTTAGCAGATGACATGATCTTATGTATAGAAAACGCTAAACAATCCACAAAAAATTGTAAGAGCTAATATATGCATTCAACAAAACTCTGGAATATAAAATCAACACACACATAAAATCAACGTATCACTACCCACTTATAATGAACAATCTAAAAAAAGGAAATTAAAAAATCAATTTTCCATTTACAGTAACATCAAAAAATGTAAGATCCTTAGGAATAAATTTAACCAAGGAGGCAAGAGATACACTAAGAAAACACTGCTGAAAGAAATTAATGAAGGTCTAAGTTAAGGGAAAGACATCCCATGTTCATAGATTGGAAGACTTCCTACTGCCCAGATGACAACACCACCCAGAGTGATCTACAGATACAATGCAATCCCTACCAAACTCCCAAAGGCCTTTTATAAAATTTATTTATTTAATGTTTTATTTATTTCTGAGAGAGAGAGTGAGCAGGGGAGGGGCAGAGAAAGAGGGGGACAGAGGATCTGAAGTTGGGCTCTGCGCTGACATCAGTAAGCCCGACCTGGGGCTCAAACTCATGAACTGTGAGATTGTGATGTGAACCAAAGTTGGACGCTCGACTGACTGAGCCCTCCGAGCGTCCCCCAAAGGTCTTTAAAAAACAAATAGAAAAGTCCATCCTAAAATTCATATGGAATCTCAAATGACCCCAAAAGGTCAAAATAATCTTGGGAAAGAAGAACAAAATCGAGAAATTTACATTTCCTGGCTTCGAAAATCACTATAAAGCTACGGTAATCAAAATACTTGCTTCAGGACAGACACCGAGACCAATGGAACAGGACCCAGCACCCAGAAACGAGCCACCACGTATGTGATGAGCTGAATGTCAACAAGGGTGCCAGGACCACTCAAAGGGGAAGGTGCACGGCTGTCCACAAGCGGAAGACCGATGTTGGGCCCTCATCTCACACTACACACAAAAATGGACTCAAAATGGTCAAAGACCTGAATTTCAGGACTAAAACTATTAAACTCGTATTAAAAAACCACAACCACAACCACAACATGGGGAGAGGCTTCAGTGACATCAGGTTGACAAGTATTTGTCGGATATGACATCAAAAGCATAGGCAATAGGAAGAAAATAAAGTGTTCTCAATCAAGGAGAAACTTTTGTGCCTCACAGTATACTGTCAAGAGAATAAAAAGACAGAATGGGAGAAAACAGTCATAAATCCTCTCCTGGTAAGGGTTTGATTTCCAGAACATAAAAGAAGTCCACAGCAACAGCGAAATACCCCAAACAACCCCATTCACAAGTGGGCAAAGGAGCCGAACGGACATTTCTGCAAAGAAGATGTACCAACGGTCAGCAAGCTGACAAGACGCCCCCATCATCAGTTGCCAGGGGAAAGCAGACACTCACGAAGGTGGCTTTTAGGAAAAGGGGTGAGGCCAACAAAGCCTTGGTGAGGATGCGAAGAAACGAGAACCCTACACACTGCTGGCAGGACACAAAACAGCACAACCAGTATGGCGGTTCCTCAAGAGGCTAAACACACAACTGCCACGTAACCCTGCAGCTCCCCTCCTGGGTGTCCGCTCAACGGAAGCGAAAGCAGGCGTCTGAATGGACGTTACGTGACAACATTCGCGGCGGCGGCAGCGACGGTATCCAAAAGCCACAACCCAAGTGTCCATCCCAAGACGGATGGACAGAGGAGTGGCCCAGGCGTCCCGAGGATGTTACTCGGCCACGAAAAGGAGGGAAGCACCGACAGACCGCACTGTGCGTGAATGTTGACAACATTACGTGAAGTGAAAGAAACCAGACACAAAAGGACACACACCGTACGACTCCACTTACATCGGTATCTGAGAACAGGAGGATTCACGGAGACAAAACGTAAATTAGTCAGTGCCCAAGGCCCAGAGGGAGTAATGGGGGGGTCACCCCTGAACGTTTACAGTTTCTGTTTGGGGTGACGGAGAAGGTCTGGGAACAGACAGTGGTGAGGGCTGGACAATACTGTGAATGTGATTAATGCCACTGAATCATACAGACAGAAACGGCAAATTTTATGTTATCTTTATTTTACTGCAATCAAAAAAAATGAATGACGTAACATACTGAAACCCACTGCACTGTAACTTAAATAGGTGAATTGTATGCTCTGCGAATCAGATGTCAAAGCTGTTGGAGACCAGACGGAGGGGCGGCTGATGCGTCTAGCATCACGCGCCGTCAAGAAAACGCAAAATGCAACCACGGTGAGAAGCCACCTCCCGCCATCAGCAAAGCCGAAGCCGCAGGACAGGTAGGGACGGGTGGTGGCCAGGACGTGACAGAAGGAAGCCCTCATCCGCTCCTGGTCGGAACGTGGACTGCCGTGGCCACGTTCGCGGGAAGTCCAACCCGCAGTCGCCAGTCCACCCCCGGTGTCTACCCAAGAGACACCTGTGCACACCTTTCACAGCTGGACGGTTCCAAACGGCCCCCGGCTGGACACAACCCAAATGTCCACCCACTGACCGATGAAAGCCGCGGCGTGGTCCGAGCACAATGGAGCGGCTTTCAGCCACAAAAAGAACACAGGCCTGATCTAGCCCACAATGCGACAACCCTCAAAACCATGTTAAAAGAGGGGCGCCATGAGGGGCGCCGGGGTGGCTCGGGTGGTTGAGCGTCTGACTCTTGGTTTCGGCTCGGGTCATGATCCCAGGGTCGTGGGATAGAGCCCTGTGTCAGGCTCTGCGCTGACAGTGTGAAGTCTGCTTGGAATCCTCTCTTTCTCCCTCCCTCTCTGCCCCTTCTCCACTCACTCCCTTTCTCAAAATAAATAAACGTTAAAAGAAGTTTACAAAAAATTTTTTTTAATTAAACCTCCCCCCCCCCCCCCGCCCCACACACACAGAAAACAAAAATGTAAAAGAAGCCAGGGGCACCTGGGTGGCTCAGTTAAGCATCAGGTCATGATGCCAGGGTCGTGAGATCAAGCCCCGTGTTGGGCTCCGTGCTGAGTGTAGAGCCTGCTTGAGATTCTCTGTCCCTCTCTCTCTCCCCTTCTCCCCTGCTCTCTCTCTCTCTCAAAAAACAAACAAACAAACAAACAAACAAACAAACAAACAAAACAAAAAAGGAAAGAAAGAAGCTGGACAACAGAGTCTATGTGTTTGCAGATTTCAATATATGAAATGCCCAGGAACACACGAGTTTGCGGAGAAAGGAGGTAGGTTCCTCGTGCCTGGCAGGAGAGGGGCGCGGGTGGGACCGACTACGGACGGCAGAAGGGCTGCTGGGCGACGGACACGTGCGTCCTAAACCTGGATTCTGGCAAGCAGACTGTGTACTTGCAGCGGGTGAACCAGGTCATGTGTGCACTGGGCCTCAATAAAGCTGGGCTTCAATACGTTTTTCTTAACGTTTATTTAGTTTTGAAGGGGGCGGGGTGCAGAGAGAGAGGGAGACACGGAATGCGACGCAGGCTCCGGGCTCCGAGCCGTCAGCACAGAAAGCTGAGTGGAGACGGGTGGTTTCACGGGTGGTTTTGGGGGACAGGACCCCCCGTGTGGAAGAAAACTAAGTGACGTCCCACCTCACACCACAGCCAAGTCAGCGACACCTGCTCTTGCCCCAGGCCTACTCGGAAGGGGGCAGATGGGGCCTTAATCACCACAGTCCCCCAGACCCTCGAGACCCTCATTAGCCCAATCTTGCCGAACAGGAAACGGAGGCCCTGCAGGATGAAGAGGGGGGGGGGTGTGCGGGGAGGGGGGCCAGGGCCTGAGCCCCTGCCCCAGGGCCTCCCTCAGGCCTCCCACACTGTGGCCTCAAAGCTGCACCCAGGAGGAGGATGGAGAGGGTCCCAGTGGCCCTGGGAGGGGGCAGGTCCTGGAACAGGACGGCAGGGGGATGGTGGAAGGACTGTGACCCACACACACCGGACAGATTTCAGCCTAAGCAACGGTACCCCAGCAGAGTCAATCGCTGATGACAGCCATGCAAACTCAGCCTGTGACTCTGGAGCCAGAGGACACGAGAGCTTCTGTGAGGCAGGGCACATCAGGAGACAGGAGGGGCCGTGGTGGGAGTGTCCCCAGCAACTCGGCTGATTGCCAGGAGCCCCACAAGCAGGCCGGGCACCCCACGCAGGCCGGGCCCTGACACACAGGCTGGGCAATGACGCACAGGCCGAGCACTGACACACCGGCTGGGCACCCCATGCAGGCCGGGCACTCACTCACACACACACACACACACACACACACACACACACACACACGTTACCCAGAGAGGGGACAAGCAGGGCACCTTGGCTGATGCCAGGTCGAGCGGCCGTGGGGACCCACCACTGGGACCGTGGAGAGACAACCCACTGCGACCCCATGTCGTCTGGCTAGTGCGTCCTGAGCGAAGGCAAGGGGTCAGACCAAGGGCCCGGTGGGCGGGGCGGAGGCTGACCTCTGAGCTGTCCAGAGCGGCGGTGTGGCCCCCGAAAAGGGAAGGGAGCAGAGATTTACTCCCGGCCTAAATTATTCACAAGAAAAGGGAGCGCGCCTCTTTAACAAGCCGTGGCTTTATGAAGCAAGGTTAACAATTTCACTTGATTCAGTGGAATATTATAAACTCTCTGGGGCCCATTTGAGGACTTGTACTTCAGGCACAAGGCGACGACTCAGCACTTTTTATATTATTTAGAGAATAAAATTAACCCTCACCAGCCCAGGCTGCTGCCGCTCCTGCCGCTGGATCTGGCCTGCTCAGCGCTTTCCCCCATATATAATTACAAGCTGCTATCCATCATGTGGCAGCCACGGCACCGACACGCCGAAAGGGACACGGTAAGCACTTCCACCAGCGGCAGCAGAACTTAAATATCACTTTGATACTTTCATTTAAATGGGAATATCTTACAGTAATCGCGCACAGCCTCCGCGGGGGTCCTGCCACCGCACCCCAACCCGCCCTGGTCTGAGCCGCTCCCAGGCCCCGCCCCATGGGGCGGGGCCTCTCCGCCAGGGTCCTGGGCGTCCTTCAGGGTGACCCACCAGCTGCGGGTCGGGTCCCCAGGTTTGCCAAGCCCGGCCCGGCCTGGGCCCTGGCCTGGCGGCAGGAGGGAGAGGACGCAGGGAGGGAAGGGGCACGGGCGCCACGGTGTGAAACGCACTGACGCGCGCTCCCCTTGCCCAGGCCCAGTCCTGCTGCCCTGCCCACCGGCGGTCCCCAGGAAGTCCCAGCTCCGGTCCCCCCACAGTCCAGACTGCAGGTCTCAGCACTGGCGAGGAGGCTCCCTCTCGGGGCACCAGGGGCTAGAGAGGCCTGTCCTGGGGTTCCCAGCCCAGGGCACTGCTGCCCTGGCAGGCCCGGGCCACAGAGATGAGGAGGGGCCCCTTCTGGAGAGCAGGACGGAGCCGGGGTGCTCAGCTGCCGGGGAGCCCCAGCACAGCAGCCCCTCGCCGACAGGTGAGGGCAGCAGCAGTGATGGGCCCGAACACAGGGGGCAAAGCAGGCGCTAGCCTGCGGGTGGCCCTTGCGACCCAGTTCCCTAATCCCTTCACACTGGCCCCTTCTACCCTCGCCACCCTGGGGTTCCATGCGCTCCAAGGAAGGCTCGGAGGAGCGTGGCTGGTCCACCGCTGGGGGCTCGGGGCTGCCGGCCACCCACCCGCGCCCCTCACCTTTGCGCCCAGCGGGCAGTAGCCTTTGAGAAAGTCCGTGCAGACCTCCGCCTTCCGGGACACGTAGACGTGGCTGTACGGGCAGTTGCTGTTACTGCAGATCCCCTTCAGAAAGTACGAGCACACGGGCATCTGTGGGGGCAAGGGAGCAGGTGGTGAGGACCCGCAGCCCCCTGCAGCGCCCCTGGGCGCATGGGCCCCGTCTGCCCGGTACTACCACAGCCCCCGTCCAGCCCTCCATCAGGCACCTGCCCCCCCTTTACAGGTAAGGCAGCGGGTCCCCCCTGAAGGACCGACCGCCTGGGGCTGGAGACCCGCACCCCCAAGGGAGAAATGGACGCGCAGTGCTGGCCAGCACCTGAGGCCAGGCCAGGTGGGGGCTGCCAGCCCTAAAGGCAGACAGACCCCTGGCTTCCCCAGAAGGCAAGGCCGCCGGGGCAGGGCACAGGCGAGGATATCCAGGCGGGGCTGGCCCCAGGCCTGCAGGACGGCTCGGGCCCAGATGTGCTGTCACCTGAGCCTGTCACCTGCTCTGAGACGGCCCCAGTTTCCAGGCAGTGGGGCCGTGGTGGGATAGGCGCCTAAAAGCGCAGGGGCTGGAGGGTCAGGGGGAGACAGAGCACGGGGGCTCTAGGTAGAGCGGCGGCCGACAAGGCCCGGAAGGTCCAGCAGATTTCCCCACTGCTTGGGCACCTGGCAGCATCTGTGGGCCGGAGGCCTGACTCCACCCAGGGAAGCCTGTGGAGGGACTCTGGGGAGGCAGGCAGGTGCCCCGGAGCAGCCTGGGCTGCGCTGACCACAGGCTGACGCCGCGGAGGCCTGGCAAGGGGCCTGGCTCCAGTGCCCCGGAAACCAGCAGGTGAGCCCAGGGGGGCCCGGGGCGGGTACGGAGTGGGCAGCCTGGGCAGACCCGTGTGGCCCAGCACCCCCCGGCCCCTGGGACACAGAGAGGCGGCCCACTTTCTCCCCACAGGGGGAAACTGAAGCCTGAGGGCCAGCAAGGAGGGGTCTCTGATCTTGCCCACCCTGACCTCTGCAGTTGCCAGGCAACTCTTCTCTGGGGCCCCTCCCCGGGCCACCTCCTGGGCCGTCTGGTCACCTCCTAGGGGGTCTCCCCACCTTCGGCAGGCCTGTTGACCCTCTGGGGGGTCTCTCTGGGACCTCCCCTCCCCTCCCCTCCTCTCCCCTCCCCTCCCCTCCCCTCCCCTCTCCTGTCGGACCCGCCCCTCACGCACCCCACCGCAGCCCCCGGCCCCCAGTGGGTCTCCACCAGCTGGCACTCCGGGGTCTGGCGCCGGCCTGCCAGGGGCCCCACACAGGAGCCTCGGGGGGTGGGGGGCAGAGGGGAGGCCAGTGAGGGAATGAGGGAGAAAGCAAAGAAACAAAGGGTGATTTAACGTGCAAGAGTTTATTTTTAATTGTCTTTTAACTGCAGCGCACGGGGGAGAAGGGCCGGCCCGTTTGGGGCTGCTGGTGGTGCGGCTGCAGACAATTCCCTTAATGTGGCTTTTGATATAGAGCCCAAATTAGCTCTAATAAAAAGGGATAATAAAGCCAACTCTCACAGCCAACGGAGCCCCTCCTAGCTGTCAGCACGGCCGTTACCGAGAGGAAGCTGCATCCTCGTTTCAATTAACCTTGTTTGCACCCACCACGTCCACACAAATAACAATAACATTAATTCAGGGCGCTCGTGCGGGCGCCCACATCAGACAGCTCGGAATGTGCACCAGCTTCGGAGCCGGAGCTAATGAACCTGAAACTCGACGTGAATTTCCAAATTGCTCACAACAGAGTTTCGAAGCTCTATTAGGGAGAAAAATGCTGATTCTCTTCAAGTTCCTCAAGGGGAAAAGCTGTTGTAGCGGCAGCAGCCTCGGCCCGACCCCGCCTCCCCTAACCTTGCCGCGGCCCCAGAGCAGGGTGGGGGGCTGAGAGGGGTTCCCCGCGCTCACCGAGGCCGAGGGGAGGGGCCCGGGACGGAGGGGCCCAGTGGTGCACCTGCCTGTCCTCCTCTGCCCTTCCTTCCGGCACACCCTGCCTCAGCCCGCTGCCGGGCGCCCACCCCGGGGGGCAGCTGGAGGCCGCTGCTCCTGGGCACGTGGCAGCGGTGGCCACACAGCCGGCTCCCGAGCCGAGAACCGTGGGGCAGTGCCTGCGGGGGGCGCGGGGGGGGGGGGCGCTCACCTTCTCCTTGGACACGTGGTGGGAGAAGGGGCACGTCCCGTCTGTCTTCTTGCACGTGCCCCGGAGAAACCTGTGCAAATGAGAGGAACAGCGTCAGAGGGGCTGGCGTGGGCAGGGACCCCCGCGGCCCCCGCCCCAGAGGCTCACCTGGTGCACACGGCCACCTTGTCGGGGTCGTGGATGTAGGGACAGTGCTCGCCGTGGTTGCACCTGCCGAAGCGGTTGTAGTACATGCAGTATTCCTGCTGCTGCTTCCGCCGCCGCTGCCTCGCCTGCCGGACGATGGCCAGGCTGCGCTGCACGGCCCGGCTGTGGACAGGGCGGAGGTGCGTGAGCCCGGGGGACCCCTCCGCCCCCATCCCATGAGCCCCGAGCCCAACCCTGAGGGACGTACCTGGCCAGGGAGCGGCTGCAGCTGCTGGCAGGGTCCAACCGGCCTGTGGGGCAAGAGGCCGGGTCACGTCAGGCCCGCGGGCAGCTGGCTCTCCTGCTCCCCACCAACCTGCTGGGCACAGCTCCCCCCTGGGCCCCGCTCTCGGCTCAGGCACTGCTGCCCCCCAGGGGAGACTGCCTGCCCCTCCTGGGACACTGCCGGACCAACGCCCACCTGTGCGGCGGGGGGGGGGGGGGGGGGGGGGGGCGGGGCGGCCCGTACAGGGACCAGATCTGGCAGCACGGCTCCCGGCGACACTGGCTACTGAGCAGCGGCCTCACCTCAAGTCAGGTGGTCCCAGGAGAGCCTAGGTGCTGGGGGCCTCCCTACTACCTTCCTCTGCCGGGGGCAGGGCCTGGGGCTAGGAGACCTGAGTGACGATTCTTATGAATTTAAAGGGTTAAATGAAAATATAATAGTAAGTACGTGGCCACAAAGCTTGACGTCCTCACTCCCAGGCTCTACAGGGACGTACGTGCCGACCTGGGCCTACACAGGCCCCGGACAAGCACATCCGGCCCGGAGGCCTTCGTGGGCCATGGCGGGTGCCCACTCCCCCAAACCCTAAGTGCAAAGACCCGTCAAGTCCTCTCTGAGGTCACTGACTGTGGCCCAAAGGGGAGCTGTTCATGAAGTGAACGGTGGTGATGAGAAGGGAGCAGGTGACAGGATGCTCAAAGCCAGGGGACAAGGGGCAGGTGGGCAATGTCTGTCCTGTGCAGGCAGGGGGCAGGAGTGCAGACTGACGTACAGCCCCCTGCTTCCCTTTTGTGGATGAGGTCACTGCCCCCCAGGACCAGGGTGGGCCGGGCAGGGCCCAAGACTGCCCAGATGTTCCTCAAACACACATGTGAACCTTCCCAGACCAGATTCCATTTCCCACAGGCAGCTGCTGAAATGGATCCGGTGGCGAGAGGCAGAAGTGACATCACTCAGAAATTCTAGGGACCTGAGGCAATGACAAAGCATCCCAGGCTTAAAAAGGGATGTCCCCAAGCTGCCTGGCTCTGAGCCGCCCCCATCGGAGCCGCATGGGAGGCCTGGGCAGGTGGCCCTCCAGCCACCCAGAGGCCCCTCCCTCGGCCTCCCCAGGACGATCTGTGCCAGGACCCGCTCGGCTCAGTCCCGTCCAGAGTTCCAGACCCGGTCACGCAAGCATTCTGACACCGCATGTGGCCCGCGGGCTGGACCTTCAGGCACCCCCTTCCACGTCTAGCCTGCGCCAAGCCCTAACCACTCAGTGGACACTCCACACAAACACTCCATGTGCCCTCTCTGGGCCACCGTCCCCTGACCGGTGTCTGCCCCTCTCTGAGCCTCGGTCCCCTCAAGCTGAAGCGGGGTGGCTCCAGGGCTGCGTGGTGAGACCCCCACTGAGAAGGAACTGCTTGGCCCCGGGGCCCAGGCCCAGGGGCTGGCCGAGACGGGAACGGGGCCGGTTCCAGAGCGGGGAGCGGGCAGCAGGGCGGAGAGGAGCTGGGCGTCCCGGGCCACAGCGGAGTCCCGGCTCCCCGGCTGGGGATGCAGGTCCCGGGGTACCGGCTGGAGGCCGGTCCAGGTGGCACGGGGTGCTCACACACCTGCCCGCCCCGGGGATGACGGAGTGCAATCCGATCGCTGCTGGGAGCGCGGCTTCCCGGGCTGCCACCCAGGCTGCCGGTGCCTCTGTGGCGCCATCTGCTCCTGCCAGGGCCCACGGTCAACATGTGTCTGCCTGTCAGGCCTGGTGTCTGCGGGGGCGGGGCGGGGAAGGGACAGGTTTACTCCCCTTTCCGTGGTTTGCTCTTAAGAAGATACCAGTGTGGGGCTCGCAGCGGGAGGCACTGTTCAAACCCCGAGCGGTGCTAAAACACGCACATAAAGCAGCTGCCGGAAAAGAGGCCGCGAGGTGCTGCGGGCGCTGCAGGGTTCGGCCGAAAACCTTGGCAACCGCGGAGCAGGCGGTGCCCAGCCTTCCGAGAGCTGCGCTGCCCGGGGATCTTCCCAAAATAGACCCGGCGAGCTTGGCATCGCGGCCCCACCCCTGCCAGCCCCCACCGGGCAGCGCCTCACCCTTCACAGGCCAGCGAGCCCAGGCAGGGGCTCTGGGGTCAGAGGGAGCGGCCGGGCAGCACAGCCAGCTTCCGCAGCCCCGCGGCGCCCCGGCTGGCCCGGCCATTCCCAGGAAATCGCGGCCCTCGGCGGAGGGGGCCCCAGGAAGAGGCATCCGGAAGGGAGGCAGGCAGCGGGGTGGGGCCTTGGGTGCGTGGCTCCCAGCCCTCTCTTGTGCCCTCTCAGCACAGGGCGGGGTCAGCAGGTCACAGATGACTGGATAACCTGCCCAGGGGTGTGTGGTGGCCGACGAGCAGCAGGGAGCCTACTCCAGTCTGCCTCCCTCGGGGAGCTGGGGGCCGGCCCCGCAGCCTAGGCCGGGGGAGGTGGCTCTGGCAGACACACTTGGGGCCTCTGCTCCACGGCAGGGACCAGCGGGCTCTTGGGTCCGCGACGTACGCCAGGCCTGGTGGAGCACGAGCCGCAGCCCACGCCCGGGTGCACCCAGGTCGGGGGGCCAAACCACACAAGGAGAGGCCCCCGGGGCTGGGCCCTGCGGGTGGGCAGGCCTGAGAAGCGGGAGGGAAGTCCGTGGTCACTGGGCTCGGGGGGAGGAGGGTGCCCTCCACCTTCCCCGTGGCTCGGGGGACCCCAACCAGGGGCCAACACTGTCCCAGAGAGGCCCAGCGGCCGGGAGCCAGAGTCAGGACGGGGGCGGGCTACCTCCCTGCCGGGTCAGAGTTCTGCTGACAGAAAAGGAGAGATTTCTTTCTTTCATTATTATTCGTCCAAGCAGGCCGCTGGCCAGTGGGGGCTCCTGCAGCTGGGGGTGGCCTACCTTCTCCACAGCAAGCGGTCGGGGGTCCGGGTGGCCGGAGCTGGAGGCGGCGGGGGCGGGGGGGGGGGGTGGTCCTCGGTGGGTTCTGGCTCCAGCTCTGCCTCACACCCGGGACACGCCACCCAGCGGTCTGCGTTCCAAGTCCCACCTCCGGCCCCCGCCTGCCCTGAAGTTGGGTGGGGGTGGGGGCTGCCGGGACCCTGCCTGCACCCTGAGGCCTGCGTCCTCTCTTTATGGCCCGAGGCCAGGCGGCCGGGACACCGGGCGCGGTGAGGCCGTAGCTCTGTCCCGCTCTGTGTCCCGAGGAGACTGGAATGCTGTGCGGCTGTGCACCTGCGGGGGCGTGGGCTCGGCGAGGCGCCTTCCGCGGTGAGACGACGCAGGACAGCCGTCTGCTCAGGTGTGGTGCGGCCTATGCCGGGAAGGGAGGGGGAGCCCCACAGCCCCTTCTGCTCTCTGCTCTCCCACCCCAAGGCGGCGGGCGGCCCGGGGTCTCCCGGGAGCTCTGGCTCGCCTCTCTTGTTCCCTCCCTCAAGCGGCCGCCACGCGGCACAGACCCGCCTCTTCCTCTCTGCCTCCAGGTGCCCCTCCTCCCAGCATGGACTCGAGGGGCCGGGTGGTGGGTGCGGCCCCACCCCCAAAGGCCCAACCAGCCCGCCTGAGGTCAGGGCCCACGTGGAGCGGCCCACACGCAGCCTCAAACCACAACCCACTTCGGGTCCCTGCTGTAGACAGTGTGAATGCCAGGATGGCCAATGATGATGTCTGGCCGGGCCAGGGGGGAGTCCCTCACACCCGGTGTGAATAAGCAGCCCCCGGCATCACCAGGGCCGACAGGAGGTGAGGGTGCTGAGGAAATGTCAGCAGAACGGGCCTTATTGCTCGGGCCCAACCAGAATATCACTCCGCAGAAAGGCTGCCCAGCAGCCCTCTGTGGCTCCGTCCACCCCACACAGCAGCCCGGGTAGGGACAGCCCAGAGAAGGACCGGCGGCCACGTGTGGGGCCTCACAGACCATGAGCACGGATGCCATGGGCTGGCTGAGGGGGAGGGGGCTGTCCGCTCACCCATAGTGGCATGCCCTGGGGCCTGAGTCCCCAAAGGAGGCCCAGCCAAGGCTCTGTACCTGCTCCTCCACTGGGCAGCTAGCTGAGGCCAAGGTGGAAAGGCCCTCAGATCACACAGCCCAATCCCTTGAGAAAGGGATGGGGAAACTGAGGCAGAGAGACAGCACAGAGCCGTGGCCTTCGGGCCCCCCAGTGCCTCTCCTGGGCAGCCCAGTGCACCTCGCCGCCCACCCCCTAGACCCACGTACAGAGGCCCTGGGGACACAGCTGGGCAGGGCTTCCGGGAAGGGCCCCCAAGCTACAGATGGTCCCAACGCCCGCCTCGCCCCTGGTCCAGGCCTCTTTGGGGGGTGGGGGCCGGGAGCAGCTGGGTCTCTGCAGGCCCCACACTGCCTGCAACCTCACCCTTTTTTTCTTGACAGAAAAGGATGGGGGTAAAATTGGACTGAAACCAAAATATTTTCTAGTTAATTTGTATAATAAGCGAATCCAAAGCATTTCCTTCTCCTCGGCCTGTTTCCCCAGGCCGCGGGGGCATGCGTGGTGGCGGCGGCGGCTGCCTCCAGACACAGCGGGAGGCATTGCCAATGAGATTACGGGGCGCCGTGGCCCCAGGTGTTCGCCCGCCAGGACCGTGTTCACCATACCTGGCTCATCTCCTTTGTCCAGGAGCAAAACGTGGAAAATCAGGGCCCGCTCGGCCGAGCGAGAGGCAGCGCACGCGGGGGCTTCCCCAGGGGACGTGGGGGCTGAGAGGCCTCCCCATCCGTGCCCGGGCTGCTCCGGCTGCCCCGTCGGCTCCGACAGGGACGGCTATGGGGGCCCGGCAAGCACTGAAGGGGAAAATGAACTCCCGGCCTGGGCCGTGGCCCATTTGGGAAGCGCTCACGGGGATCGGCTCCCTGGGAGCGTGGGGTCACGGGCGAGCCGCAGCAGCCGCCCACGATGGACGACGCGCGGTGGGGGGTCAGGAGCCAGGCCCAAAGGCTTCCTGGTCCCCACCTCCGAGGAGCCTCACCTGTGCGCTGGAGGGGCCTGGTGGCGCCATCGCCGCCAGGCCGGCCGGAGGTCTTGGAGAGCTTGTTGGCCGACACCTTGTAAAGGACCCCTCCGATGCAGCGGTAGCCTTTGTTCCTCCACCGAGGGGGGCTGGCCTGTGCTTTCCCACCCCCGGCGGTGGGGCGCAGGCGATTCAGCACCAGAGACCTGCAGAGACAGAAAAATGCCCAGTCGGTCAGGCCCCAGCCGCCCGCAGTCCGTCACCCACTGTCCCCAACCCCACTCAGCCAGGCTGAAAGGGCACAGGTGGGGGACAAGTCTCCCCCTCCATCATGTACAGCGCTGCACGTGACTGTCCAGGCCCTGGCCTTCTGACAGTGTCTCTCGAGGGAGGTCCACTGCGGGGGGAAGGCTCCTGAGGTCCACACCAAGACTGGTGGCCGTCACCACTGCCTGGGAACATCTTCCCCCAGACGCTGCTCCAGCCCACGTCAGCCTGGCCTTTGGGACAGCAGGTGCTTTGGGGCCAGCAGGCCCCACGGCCAGTCCTGCCCCGCCCCTCTATCCACCACACGAGAGCCCAGCATCGAGACCCTCACAGACCCCCACGCAGGCAAGCCATGTGGGGGAAAGACTGGAGATGCTGGAAGGGGTGTGGGACGGCCTGCGGGACTCGCTGAGTGGATGACCCGGGCAGGGAAGGCAGACCAGGGCCTGGATGGCCCTGGCGGCCACCTGCCCACTCCTTCCCTCCAAACTCTCCTCCCACGGGGTCCTGGGCCCCGTCCTGCCAGAAACCGGCACCCCCCGGGGAAGCCAAGGGCGGAGTGGATCGGGAGGAGGCCCTGGATGCCCCCACTTAGAGAGACATTTCCCTGCAGACACCACAGCTGTGGTGGGCGGCGGCCGCAGGCCCCCAGGCTGTTCTGGCCCACCCGCTCCCCGCCCCCCCAGGGGTCACATGGGCAGGCTGCCACCCAAATGAGGGGACAAGGGCCTCCTACCCAGGGCGCCCGGCATGGAGACCAGCCAGCTTCATGACTCCAGAAGGGTGTGGGGCCTTTCCCCCTCAGGACACATTTCAGCAGCAATTTGTTTATGCAAATTGACCTTAATTCCATATTAGCTCAGACTCTGCTCATAATGTTATTACCACCGAGCGTCCACACTGCGCCCCACTGGCAAATCTGGGGCTGTGAGTGCCGGTGCCTGCCAGCAGCAGGAGGGCAGGGCGTGAGGAGGGTGGGCCTGGCCGCGGGCACCACCACCACCGGCAGCGGGGACCTGGTGAGCAGGCCCAGAGCAGCGCCATGGCGCCTTCCCTTCGGGTTCTCCAACGTCCTCACGCCGCCGCGCACCCCACAGCCCTGCAGCTCCCTTTCCGGGCGGGGCAGGGCGGGGCGGGGTGGGGCCTCCCGGCGGCACCCAGGCTGGTGGAGGGGTGGGGGCATCGTGGCTGGGGGGTTGACGCCACCCTCACCACGTGGCCCCCTGGGCCTTGGTCTCTTTGCAACTCGGGGGTGATTCTCGCCAGCCAAAGCCTCTGAGGACACGTTAGACGGATCCTGTGCGCAAGCGAGCCGAGCTCAGGAGACCCACAGCTTCAGTGTGAGGACAGGCCAGGCAGCGAGGGCCGAGGACACCGCAGCCCGACGGCACTTAACCCAGTTTCCCTTAATTAAAACTCAAGTTCACAGACACCAATCTTGGGGAAAAGTCCTGCCAAGGGACCGCGGCCGGCCTGGCTCGTGCCATGCGTGCCCTACAGGCCCCAGCTGTCCCTGCACAGGGTACATCTTGGCAGAAAGAGGGCAGGGTGGGGGGGTGTCCTCTGGGGGAGAAGACAGACCTCCAGGCTTTCCTCAGACCCTGGGGCCCCAGCTCTACCCACCCTGGTCTCGGGGTATCTATGTGTCCGGTGAGTACCTGCCTGTCCCCTTGGCCAGCTCAGAGGCCAGGCTGAGGTATGAGGAGGGTGGGGCCGGGCAGGCCCATCCCGTGTGCCCGCACCCGCTGCAGAACGCCGTGAGCTCAGAGGTGGCTCCGGACCCTCCGCGGGCGCCGGGGTCATTGTGCACAGGGCACAGCTTGGCCTGAGTCCTAACCCCACGACTGAGAGCTGAGCCCAGGGCGAGTGGCCACCACAGCTGGCTCAGCCACAGGCCAACGGGCCGCCAACAGCCCTGGCCCCCAGCCCCACGACGTCCAGAACCCTCAGCGGTGTCACCACTGGGAGGGGCAGCTGGGGAGCCTCTGCTCTGCAGCCCCGCGGCTCGAGCGCGCCGGCAGTAAGCCCAGCCCGCGCACACAGCACACTCAGCCCTCAGGGCCAGACCCCAGACGGCCCGGCAGGCTGCGCAGCGAGATGGCACAGATGTCGCTTACCGGAATAAGGCACCGCTCGCAGCTGCCTCTTGCCTCGGGGCACAGACCCTCCTCTCCTGGGCCGCCACCATACCTGCACCCCATCCACACCACAGGACGCCACAAATCATGAGGGACAGGTGGGCAGGCAGACACGTGCCCCACCCCCTTCCCTGGGCCCGGCACCTCAGGATCCGGCCCCCTGCCCGGATGCCCCAGAAACCCAGCCCTTCGAGGGGTGAGGGAGCTCACCCCCCGGCACGTGCCCCTGGCCGAGGCCGGACAGGGACAACCCACCACTCCTTGGGGCAGTCACACAGGTGAAGCCGCAGACAGGGACCAGGCCCAGGCAGGGACCTGAGGAGGTGGAGGCTTGGCAGGCTCTCAGTTTAGAAGGAGCTAGAAGCTTCAGGATAGACTGCGTTCCGGCCCCGAGGGTGGTCCCATCCAGGCCCATCCCACAGCTCTGTACACAGAAGAGCCTCAGTCTGGGGGTTAACGGCTCCCCCTGAGAGCGGGACCCAGGGACACGCTCCTGGCTCCTCGGCTAGGCACTGGACACACCCAACGCCCTGCTTGGAAGAAGTGCCCTCCGTGGTTTTTCTTGGCTACAAGGCATAGCTCACACATCGCTGATTATTCCCACACTTATTCTTATGGAGGACCAAGACTGAGAGATCGGTCTCCTCTCCCCCCAAAAAACTACGCCCCTGGGTCTGAATGGCAATTATGGGACGACCACGGGCCACCTGGCAGGGCTGCAGGCCTAGCAGCTCGGCTCTCACGCCCTGGCTCAGAGTGGATGGTCTACGCACAGGTGGGCACACGGCCCAGGGTGCGGGGCTACCCCCACGAACAGCCCCGGGGCGCACCGTCTCCAGGGGCCCACGCAGGAGCCCCATGGTGCCGCAGGACTGTTTGGAGGAGGTGGATGCAGCCACAGAACTCGGGGAGGGCTGGCCTGGGCTGGGGAAGGCCCACCCGCCCGCACACAGCCCAGCCTGCAGCTGCACAGGACCCCCTCCCTCACCCCGGCTGGTTCCACTCGCTGACTTGGGACCTGTGGCCAGGCAGGCGCCGGGCGGGCAGGGGCTGCCTTGTAGCTGTTCAGTGCCTGGGTGTCACGGCACTCCAGTAAATTGTTACCCTAATGGAGAGGACAGCCTTTGGAAACCAACTGTATTGAGAAGAGGGGATAAAATTAATGAGATAATAGCCGGGCCAAGGACCCGGAGAACGCGCCTGCCCTCGCGGCACGGGCCCTGTAATTCCTTTTCTACAACAGGAGCCTCAGATCTAAAGGCTTCTCCCATCCGTCCGGCAGGCCCATGCCGCCAGGAAATTTCATTAACGCTGGAAAATAGGAAAGGTATTAAGCGTGGATAATGAAGGCCAGGGAGGGAACCGTGCCTTAAGATAGTCCTCTTTCTCGCCTTTGTAATGGGAGGCATGAACTTTCCCTTCAAATCCATTTCTAATCCATTTGAAATACTACAGCAAATTATCTTTCCTTCAGCCCGAAAGCGGCCAGCCAATTTACTCCGAATAGAAGTGACAATGCCCCAGGATTTATCACCATAACCTTGACTACACCAGGGTGAGGGCTGGGCCCCTCGCCCCCCCCCCCGGGGGGGGGGCACGAGGAACGGGTGGGGGGAGATAACATTTTAAATGAAAAGCAGTGGTAATGGGGAGACAGACACACACACCACAGAAGTAGGTTTAAAAAGAAAACTGTCCACGTGTCTGCTGCCTGGGGAGCAGCTGGCAAGTTCCAGCCTGAGGCCACGGAGGCCACCCCCCGGGGGCGCCCGAGAGGAGGGACGGCAGGGTCTGGGCTAGACAGAGGGCCGCTCTCCCGAGAAGCCAGGGAGGACGGTGCTCGCCCATCTCCTGACCCTGGACGCCACACTCCCCACCCTCTGGGCATCTCCTGTGGCCACTGCCTACAGCGGGTCCACGCAGCCCCCAACACCGTATGCGGGCGCCCCTGCCCGCTGGGTCTGCGGAGACGGGCCCACTCACGGTGTCTTCCAGCGAGCGCGTGCACATGAGGGGCGGACAGGCACACAGGCTCCCAAACACGTGAGCACAAGGACCCTGCCCGCCCTCCTGAGGCCCCGGCGCACCCGGCTCCCCCGCCCCCAGACCCGGGGCTGAGGACACAGCCGGTGAGGCCACGGAGGCCAGGGGCAGGCTCAGGTGCAAGTGGATGAGGGGCAGGGCTGGGGTGGTCCCAACCTCCAAGAAGCCCGGGACAGCGCACGTCCCAAACTAGGAGCCTCCCCACCAGGCCCAAAGGCACCTTTCAACAAATACCATCTCAGGCTCCCGGCAGTCCTCAGGTTTCCCCAAGGAAACCACACGTCACGGCCCACGTGGGCCCACCAGACTGGGGGACAGGGCCGGGCCAGCGGGCCACACAAAGGCTGGGCACAGATCTGTGTGCAGGACCGGAGGCCACGCACCTGGATGGAAAGTCACTGGCGGGAACTGGTGGCCACCTGCCCCCAGTGAACGCTGTCAGGCCCGCGGAGGCATTTTTGCCGGTGGGTTCTTCCCGCCTCCCTCAGCGAGGGCTCCTGGAGTCGGGATGGCCCCACAGACTGCTCCCCACCTTCCACACAGACCCCTCCCCTCCCTGGGCACCCTCACCCGGCCAGTGACCGCAGTCACCGAGGGACCCGCCTCACCTGGGCTGGCCCGCTCTCTCACCCCCCAGATGCAGGCCGGGTCCCCACCCTGACTCAGAGCTCCCTGTTTGGGTCCCTGCACCCCCCTGTCCCGCCAGCTGGTTTGAAAACAGCATGTTTGACCAAGTCCTGCCCCCGCTCCCCTGACCCGCTGCAGCAGCCCCCGCTCTCCTCATGGGCAGCTCCGTCAGGAGACCCTGCCGGCTGGGCTCGCAGACCACCCCTCCCCCGCCCCCGGCCAGGACTCCAGACACACCGGACACTTCTGCTTCCTGGCAGGCACTGTGGCCCCTCCTTGCATGGGCCTCTAGGCCTGTTCTCCGGGCCATCCCTGAGACCGAGCTCAGAGGTCAGGACCTCAGGGAGCCCGTCCGATCCCCCGCGGCCTGCTGTCACGGGCCGCCAGCCCCATACAGCGCTCTATCACAGCTTGGCACACCGGGCCCTGCTCACCACGGTGCCCCTGACCTGGGCACAGGTACGCCAGGAGGGAGGGGCTGGGTGCCGCCTGGGGTCCCCCGCACCGTGGCCCTCTTGGGGTCGGTTCAGGTAAGAGTCGGGCAGGGAGAACGGGCAGCAGGGGCTCCCCGAGAACAAAGGGGCCCGAACGCACAGGCGGTGCTGCTGGGGGCGGGGGCGGGGCGGGAGCACACGGGAGCGCGGACCCTTGGAGAGACCATCAGGCGTGAGCACGGCGGGTGGGTGCAGTGCAGGAGGCTGTGGCCACTGTCCGGGGCCGGCTGGGCAGAGCTGGGGGAGGCAGAGGGCCGAGGTGACCACACACAGGAGTGTGGGCGCGGGTGCCAGCGGAGGGGCTCCGCCAGGCCCCTGGCCGGAACTCAACCTCCGACCCCCGCTGGCTGGGGCAGGGTCAGTGCGTGGCCGAGGACCCGGCGGCCTCTCTAGGTCAGGCCTTCCGAGCCAGTGGTGACCAAGCAGGAGGCGGGCAGGCGGACTGGGGAGCAGAGAAAACAACCGGGGAAGCATTTTTCAGGAAATGGAGCACGGTTCTGCGAAGCTTCGAGGCGAGCAGGGAGTGCGCCGTCAGCAGAAGCAGTGCCCGGGGGAGGCGGCTCTGCACAGCGAATCCCAAGTAGGTCAGGCTCAGCCGCCACCGTGACAGGCTGCAAAGTGCTTAAGTGGGCTTTCCACGGAAACGCTGACGGGCGCCACCTCAGCTCGGCTCGGGGGGCTTGAGTGCGCCCACACGGGCCTGCAAGGGGCCTGCCCCCCGCCCGGCCGCGGCCCACTCTGCCCCCAGAGCAGCACCCGGCGCCCCGCCCACACGTGTGCCCGGCCCGGAGCCAGGGCAGGGGGCGGGGGGGCCGCCAATGCTGGGCGGTCTATGGGGAGACTTCTGAGGGGGAGGGGGACAGTGTCTCAGGTGAGGGGCCCAGGCAGGACCGGCAGGGTGGGAGGTGAGAGGCTGGGCCCAAGTGCAGGCCAGAGGCAGGAGTCTCAGAAACAGGGCTCAGTGCCAGGGACCTGGCAGATGGCACAGGCCTCATGACCACTGTGGCAACCTTGGTCTCCTAAGATCCTCCTCCAGCCACACAATGGGCCCCCCCAGGGCGATGTGGCCCACGGCCCGCTCCAGGGACCCCCAATCCCGGTGAGTCAGGGCTGGGGCTCCGTGCCTAGCCGGGGGCTCTGCGCGCTGACCTCCTTACACGTCCTCGGGCCACTGTGGGGCGGAGGCAGGCCGACGGCTTGGCCTTCCGGGACACATCCCGCAGCAGACAAGGGGCCAGGGGCCTGGGTGGGAGCCGGGGGGGGGGGGGGGGGGGGGGGGGGGGGGAGGCGGCGCTATGTGACCTGGGGCGGGGGAGCGGCACCTTGTCCGGTGGGGAGGGGCTGGTCCGGGGTGGGGGCTGAGGCCTGGGTGGAATCGGAGGGTGGGTGGGGGTACGGGCAGGGGGCTGACCTGAGGGCTTCATCACTGAGGTGCTGCTGCTCTGAGGAACCCCCCGTCCGTGTCTCCCCAGTAACGGACGGCAGTGATTCAGGGCGCCCCTGGCCAGCGGCGTGCTGGTGGGCAGTGCTAATTGTGCTGCCTCCGTTACAAATGCCGCGGCTCCATTACGAGGGGCCGGGACTGTTTTATGCGCTCACATCTATTCAATTGGTATTTCGATCAATGGATGCATTACAAGCTTTCCCTTTAAGAGCCTAATAAACAACAAGATGGAAAGTAAAATTCTCCATAAAATGACACTTTTAAAAATCCATTTCAGCTGAAGCTATTGGCGTTTTGTACGTTAGCTACAAAAACCAGGTATTGGGCCTCAGTGGCCCTATTCTGGAGCAGAGTCCAGCTCCGGGGGCAGAGGGCGGGCGCCCAGGCTGGGGGCGGGGGCAGGGCCCTGGACCGGCGAGGTCGTCAGCCCAGGCCCGCCTTGGCCCGTGACAGCGGGTGAGGGGCAGGGCCGGCCCTTTCTCTGTTCCCTTGTCTACCCCCCGCACCTCTCCCTCCACCTGCCCCTTCACCGTCTCTCTCTTGCCCCCCTGCCCCCCGCCCTGTTCACTGGGCATGTGCAGTTCAGGCTGACCATTCCCCCAGCCCCCAGAACTGCATCGGGCAGACACCTCCATGCTAGGGGCAAGCCAACGGAGGGCGACTCGGGCAGCAGAACACCCACCGGACCTCCTGCCCAGGACTCTCTGAGAAGACGTCAGGAGGTCAAGACCCCACCTGGCTCACTGGCTCCTTGGCTGACAGCTCCTAAGGGAACCCGGCCTGAGCCGCCTGGCCCGTCTTGTCCACCACCCTCCTGACCGCGGTGCAGGACTGAGGACACCCACAGGGACAGTCACGTCCAGGCTGAACCCCTACCCGTGCTCCACATCCCCCCTGCAAGCTCCACCCCCAAGCCTGTGCCCCACCTGGAACAGCACTCCCTCCTCACCCCTGGTCTCACACATGAGCCACCCCCGCCCCTCGCGGGTGGCCCCCTAGGGCATTCACGCTGGCACGGGTCATCAAGGGGCCCTAGCATCTGGACACAGCTGGGCTCAGGGATGCCGGGGGCAGCCCACGCCAGAGGCACGTGACAAAGTGAAAACCTAGCGAGACCCACACAGAATGCCAGGAGCCCTGACCGTCGTGGAGCCCTCGTGTCCACCTGAGGGGACTCATGGACTGAGGGGGTGGAAGAGCCAGGTGCCTCCCCCCGACCCGCCCCAACCAGAGGGGATCACAGAGCAAGTGCAGCCTGGCTCCCCTGGAAAGGGGCCGGTGTCTTCAGCGGGCCACGCAGACACCACACAAACATCAGGAAAAGGCACACGAGCTCAACAGCCAACGCTCGACAGCCAGAAGGCGAATAGGGAGTTGCCTTCGGGGGGGACGGAGAGGCACAGCCTTCCAAGACCCCCGCAAGAGCAGGCTGGCGCATATGAAAGAAAGCAACACACTTAAACATGAGGGCAACCCCAGCAGGTGTGCCCAGCGGCGGTGCAGAAGCCCTAGAACGTGGCACCCGCAACACTTCGAACAGGTGGGATGAGCAAGCAGCCCAGCGGCCAGGGGTCCCCGCCAGTGGGCGGGGTTCCTGCACGGTGGGTGGGCTAGGAGAATGAAATGCAGGGCACCCTGCCGGCAGTGGGCAGCCCTTTTCGGATCCCCTCTATCCCTCTCTGTCTTGCCTCTCCCACGTGTGTGCTCACTCTGTCTCTCGCAAAAATAAATAAGCAAAAAAATGTCAAAAACGAGAAGTTTATTTATTTATTTTGGGTGGGGAGGAAGAGAGAATTAGGGGGAGAGAGAAAGAAATCTCAAGCAGGGTCCACACTGTGAGAGAAGAGCCCGATGTGGGGCTGGGACTCACAAACCGTGAGATCATGACCTGAGCCGAAGTCGGATGCTTGAGCAACTGAGCCACCCAGGTGCCCCAATAAATAAATAAACCTAGAAACAAATTAAATGCAACTCTGCTGCTTTGGAGGCTGATTGGCTGGGGAAGGCTGAGAAACTGAGCTTAGGTTTCTCAAGTTCATCTGGAGGAACAAACATTTAGCAGTGATGAAGGCTAGGAAGGTTAGTTGTTAGGACGCGGAGTCCAGAGACGGCACGGTCTCCGGTCCCCCGGACTCTGGCACAGCCGAGGGCTCATTTCAGTAAATACGTCTCTGTGGGGACACAAAGGAGCCGTGACCCCTACCTCAGATCACGAGTAGAAGTTACTTCAAGAATCACAGGTAAACTAGTCACACTTCTGGAAGAAAACATGGCGTTGGGTAGGCAAATATTTCTTACACAGAACACAAGACCACTGCTCATAAAAGAACAAGACTGATAAATCAGACACGGTTAAAACACAAGCCCCAGACCATGAGAAGATCTGAGAAACGATCCATAATGTGTAAAGAACTTCAGCAGATCAATAAAAAGGGGCACAAAGGGCTCCAAGGGACACTTCACAAAGGGGCACGACAGCGGACATTAAGGTGGGACGGACGCTCGACGCTGTAAGTCACCGGACACACGAATTAAGACTTCCGTGAGAGACAGGCACGGTCCACCAGCGTGGCCACAAAGGGGAGGACAGGGCCCAGGAGGTGCTGGTGAGGCTGGGGTGCTCCTGTGCCGACCAGGACAGCCCCTGCAGGGCAGCGGCCTTACTACGACCGCACAGCACCCCCACCCTCTGAGGCAGCAAGTCCGAGGAAATGAGGGTTCCGAGCTATTCGGCGACACGCCCAGCAAGGCTAGAACGACCCACTGAAAGCACAGTGACCGCACCGTGGTGCGTCCACACGCCTGGACGGAGAACAAGCTACTGCTACCCACGGGGACGCGGCTGGGCCCGGGAACGACGGGGTCTCAAGCCACAGACGGGGCGGCGTACGCCACAGAAATCGATTTCCTCTCAGTTCTTTTCTTACGGTCCAAGATCAAGGAGCCAGCGTGGTTGGCTGCTGACAGGCCACCTTGTCCCCAAGTCCTCTGTAAGTCTGCAGGGAGAGCCCGGTGGCTCTTCCTCTCCTGAGAAGGACGCCAATCCTGTCAAATGAGAGTCCCGCCCCATTGACTTCATTTAACCTCAATGACCTCTGTAAGGCCCCAGCTCCACACACAGCCACACGTGGGGTCACTCAGGCCATAACAAACATGAGCAAATGCGGCCGGACACCAAGCAGCATGTACTGTGTGACTCCGTTCCCCCGGGGCTCGAGAACTCGGAGGCAGGGCTAGCGTGGCCTGACAACGGCCGAGGGGGCGGGAGGGGGTACCGTGTGGGCCGGGGTGGGAGACCTGACCTGAGTGGTGGGTACACAGGACAGAAGTCCACAGAACTGACCACCGAACAAACAAACCACGAACGTTTTACAAGGGAAAATTAAAGACAGAGATCTGTGCAGAAAGCCAAGTTTAGGAACAAGCATTTCCACACAATAAAGGCGTCATTTTTAAATAACAGGAAAGTTTGATATTTAATGGTCCTGAGACAACCAGATAGCCATTAAACACAATTAAATTTGAACCTTAATCTTACAGCATATTCCCGAATAAATTCCAGGTAGGTTAAAGCTTTAAATGTAAAATCTGAAACCCTAGCACTAGAAGAAAATATAACTGAACTTGTATAATCTTAGGTGGGGAAGGCTGTTCTACACAAATCAACAGGCTAAGTCTTAAGAGACCGGCAGATTTAAGTACACGGAAAAGCAAAAAGATCTGTTAAAAATCCTCATGAACAAAACTGGAGGGCAGAATTCAAACTGAGAAACGACGGACCGTCTATGATAAAACAGGGGTGACAGCCTGAGCACTTAAAGAGTCTTGCAAACCTGTTAGAAACAGGCCAGAGGCAAATGAACGGTAAACATCTGAAATGTTGAACTTGACAAAGAATACAAATAAAACTGAAATTAACATCGGACAGCTTTCTCGTCCAGTACAGTCCAAAAGCCTCTGGCAGCGGGTGGGCGCTCGGGCAGAGAAGGGTGGGAGAAGGCCCGTGGGGGCGCTGCAGGGCCCCCCCCCCCCACCAGCCTAAGCCTGGCGGGCAGAAGAACAACGACAGCAGGAATTGCAGCTGCCAGGCCTGAAGGGTGCCCAGCTGGTGATCCAGGTGTGTCCACCTAGCCAGCAAGACAAACGTCCACTCCTCCAAGTAGCCTTCCAGTCTGCAGACCAGAGGGCAAAGGCCACGTGTCGCAGGGAGGACGTCGAGGCAGCGGGGGTCGTGAGTCAGGTGGGAGCTGAGTCTGGCACCAGCCCGAGTCGCGCCCACTCCCTGTGCTAGCACTGTGTGGATGACAGGCGCTAGCACCTGGCGGTACGGCCTTAGATAGAGGACGTTCCAGGTGGAAAGCACTTGGCCAGGCCCGAACCGAAGTAGGAGCTGGGGACAGGGGAGGGGGAGGGGTGTGCGTGTGTGCAAGGTGCGGAACGCTTCAGAGCACCCGCGGGGGGCGGGGGGGGGCAAAGGGGGCGCTAAGCCTTCGGGCCCGGCCCCGCCCACCGCAGTCGGGGTGGGGAGGGGGAGGCGGGGGGCGGGGCCGGCGGGGCGGGGCCGGGCGAGACCCACCGGCTCTCGGCCTGCCCCGCCCCCAGAAGAGAGAGGCCCGCCTAGGGGACAGAGCTGGGGCCATAATTTATGCTCCCCCGCCTATGCTTTATGGCTTTCTTAATTCGGCTCCTGCTACTATTAATGTAGTTAATGCTGAGATTATATCTATTTTCTGGCGTCAGGCGGTGATTTATTCAAGCCATTTTTCCGGTGGAGGCTCCCACGCTGTTAAATCAAGTGCCTTGCCAATTAAGTGCTGACTTGGGAAGTGGACGCAATCTTAACAGACATCTAACCGCAAATTAAACCGGGGCTCCTTACTCTGGGGAGTGGGCGGGGCAGCCAGGGAAACCTTGCTGACTTCGAGGAAAGTCAGAGGAAAATAAAACCACCCTGCACCTGCCCGCTGGCTCTCAGATAGGGGCACCAGAGGTGCGGGCCCTGAGCCAGGCTCAGCACAAGCTGGGGTCAGGGCTCCCCCTGGCCATGGTGGCCACCCTGCCGGGGGGGGGGGTGCGCAGCTGGAGAAAGGGCCCGCAGGGGTCACTGCGCCTGTCCCAGCACAAGGAGGTCTCTGCGGCTGCGGCCCCCATCCACCCAAACAGAACACCTCTCAGACATCCCCAGGACCCCTGAGCCGTTCCCAGTCTGCACGTGTGGTGGCAGAGAGACCCTCGGACAGCCTTAAGAGGGTGCCAGGTGGGAGGGGAGGAGGGGATGGGCGATGGATGGGCTGTATCTTGCCTCAGCAACGCAGACCCTGGTCCTAGCCCAGAAGGGCGAGGGAAGGCCCCCGAAGGAAGGGCAGTAGAGGAGGGGCTCACGGAGTCCCCTGCCTAAGGACAATGCCCCATGCCACTGGTGGGGGTGGGGGAGGGAAGTGGGGGAGGTAGGTGGGGAGCAGGGAGGCAGAGGTGAGGCTAACTGCCAGAGCCCTGGCACGGGTAAGACACCTGGCCCTGTCCTGCACCCCACAGGAGCCTCCCCCCAGAGAACCTGTGGGTGCCACAGTGCGGCCCTGGAATGCGGTGGCAGCCGGGCCGCCTAGGCCAGCACGTGCTTATAGGAGCTCTTTGGCCGTGGTCCTCAGTGGCTGTGAGCCCCGACACCTCGGCTGACACAGGAACCCGCTCTCCTGTGCCCCCCAGCCCCCGGAGCAGTGTCTCCCTCACCGTCTCCACAGGCCCTGGCCCAGCCCCGAGAGGGGAGCCATATTTTGGGGTAAGAGCAGGCTGAAGAGTTGATATATGCGAAGAGTTGAATAGGATATTGATTATGCGAGTGATGCTTTGCTACTACCTCTAAAACCAGGCTGAAAGTGGTATTTAAAACGGTGTTTGACTATGTAAGGCACCCAGGTACCACTGGATGACAAGAACGTTTTATTTCTTCCTGTCAGAGGCAGTATTTTCAGCTTCCTCTGCTCCTCATCTGCAGGGACATCAGGGGTCACCAGTGCTGTCACGTGAGGGCCCGAGGTGCTGGCAAGACGTGGCCGAGGGGCCCACGCACAACCTGAGGACAATCTTCCCCAGGTTCCATGGGGAGATACCTGCCAGGACCTTCTTAGGCTCCCCTCCCAACGGTCCTGCTGTTTTCAGAATGAAGCTTCCCTCCGGCAGACCAAGGGACGGTCTCATGTTGTCATGAAACACGCCTGGCCGACGCGGTTACTGCTGGCCCACGGGAGGCCACAGCATGGCCTGTGGGCTAGCCATGGCAGCAGCAGCTCTTAGAGGGTCCTGTCCTCCTCAGGGTTTGCTCCCAAGGGGGCGAGGCGCCTGCGGCCCAGCCCCTTTCCTGCCGTTTCCCCCAGAGCTGCTGGCAGGACTCGGCCACTCAAGCCAGTCTCCAGAGAGGAAAGCAGCCACGTGTGCGTCACACGGATCAAGACCCGGTGCGTGCGCTACAGCAGGCAACACGGGCCGACCCCGGCGAGGGGGAGTGAGCCTGCCAACAGGGCCACCCAGGGGCAGATGGCCCAGGGCCCATGCACGTCGGGGTGGGAGACAGCTGGAGAGAGTGCGGACCCGTCAGGGCTGGCGCGGCGATGGGGAGGCAGGAGGGCCACCAGAGGGGCTGGAACCCGCCTCACAGCCACGGCCAAGCCCCGTGCGCACGCAGGCCGGAAATCCCCGCACACCTACTCGTCCTGGCTTCCCTCCTTCACTGGGAAGCCCACCTTCCCTGTTTCTGGAACCCACGGCATGGCCAAGGTACCAGGATGCAGCTCCCCACGGTAAGAGTCTAAGAGTGCCAGGCAGTGGGAGCAAGACGGGGACAAATGCGCTGCGGAGAAGCAGGGACAGAGAGGAGGGATGGGAGGGACGCAGCCACGTGGAGGCGATGACAGGGGAAGGGCAGAGACCAAAGACAGAGTGGCCAAAGACCAGAGACACACTCACACACGTGAGACCAGCAGGACCGGGGGGGCCGGCGATGACAGAGGCCGTGCTGGTATGAGTGCCCCACTGCCCCGACCGTGGCCCCAGCTCCACCAGGGCTTCCTACCCAGCAGCATGGCCCTCTGGGACACAGATACCAGGGACCAGCTCACCACAGGCCCAGAGGAGGTGACCAGCCCTGCATGATGGGCAGGTCCCAGCCTGAGACAGAGCAGATGGGGGGAGGGGTGCGGGGGGCCATGGTGTCTGCCACCCTCCTATCCCACGAGGCCTCTGCATCAGGCCTGGTCTGGGGCCCCTCCCCGCCCACGCCATCCACAGACAGAGCCCGGGAGCCACCTCTGACGTGGTCTCACCACAAATACTTTTTACGATGTCTGTGACCCAGGCCGGACCCCAGCGATCCCCAAGGCTAGCGATGCCCCAAGTGGTGACACAAACACCGGAGGGGGCGGGGGGGAGACGGGGGGGGGGGGAACGGGAGATCGGTCATAGGGGCCACGTGACCACTAAGGAGACCGGGCAGAGGCTCAGACTGACAGGGATATGGCAGCTCAGCCCCACCCCGGCCCCACCCCACGTGAACATCCTCCAGCCGATGCCAATACCCCCCTAACCCCCGTGCCAACCCCCGACGGAGCCAAGGAGGAAGCAGCCCGGAATAGGGCCGGGGCGCCCCTGCCGGGGGGCACAGGGGCCACGGGGCACTGTGCTGGCCCAGCCGAGCGCAGCCTCTCCCGGGGGCTGCAGATCCGGACTCCTGACCCTCTCACTGTCCTCCAGCACCACATGGGGCCATCTTAGAGGCAGGGACAGGGACCAAACGTGTGAACAGATCCCAGACCCAGGGCGACCAGCTGGCCTGTGCTGGTGTCCTGAGGGCCTGATGCCACGGGGGCTCCGGGGAGGCTTCGACGTGCTGTCCGACACTGGGCGGGTATTCGACCGCGAGCACAGGCTGCAGGAAGGCACCCAGACGCCGTCTCCTCACCCCTCGGGGTCCTGCGTCCCAGGCCCAGCTCTGCAGCGAGGGGCTGGGCACCAGTGTCACTGGGAAAAGGTCCCCTCCTCTAGATGAGCTTCCAGAGGGAGATGAGGTGTCCCTTGACGGTGTCCCGGCCTCAGCGCCCATCCGGGCCAACCCCACATCCCCACCCCCGCCCCACCCCCCCACCCCCGCCCCCGGCCCCACACTGTGCCGAGGGGCACAGGCAGGTGTCCCGGCCTCCGGAGGACGCGCTCAGCCCTGCTGCCACGGGGCTGCTGACAGCTGAAAGGCCTGCGTGCTTCAAACAGACAGAGAAATAAATAAATAACCGAGGCGCGCTTTGAACCGACTTCCAAATTAAGAGTTGCATCCGCGCTGTCAGGCCCCCGCCAGCGGTTTCTGCAGCACCTCCCGAGCAGAAGCACACCTCAGCCCATTTATTAGAATGATGAAGGCAGAGGGACCTACAATTGCACTCCTTCCTTAATGAGCAGCCGAAGGGATCGGTAAGCATAATTTCAGAGGCCAGTAATATTTTATATAATCGCCGAGTGGTTTAAATTGAAAACCCCCAACTGAATCAATATTTACTGCATTGAAACGAAATGAATAGTAATAAGTCACTAAGCTCCCTGTCCTGTTTCATAAAATAAAAAATTATAAAAATGAGCACAGGCGCAGGGAGGCCATCACATTAACTTTTACGGTACTTGGGGAGCCGTAACCGCCTGTTCTCATAAAATAAAATTCTAAAAAACCTGCCGGAGGAGGCCTGCTTCAGCACGGCATGGGGAAGCGGGCGGGGCCCGGGGGTCACCCCCAAGGCTCCCTCCCAGAGCCCTGCCCTGGGGCCCACGGGAGGCCCTGCCCTGGTCTCTGGCCAGAGCCTCAGCGCCTGTCATCCCCAGGCCAAACTTCCCGCTCTCATTTCTTCGCCTGGCAGTGGGACAGGCGGTGGTGGACGGGTGTCCCCGTGCGTGGAAGAAAGGCTGTGCTCTGACCAGGCCGGGGCCCCGGGCTGGAGAGGGACGTGTGTGAGGGCCGAGGGTGCGGTCCAGCAAAGGTGCCCTGTGCGCTGGGGCGCCTGGGTGGCTCAGTCAGTTAAGCCTCCGGCTTCGGCTCGGGTCATGATCTCGCAGTCTGTGAGTTCCGGCCCCGCGTCGGGCTCTGTGCTGACAGCTCAGGGCCTGGAGCCTGCTTCGGATTCTGTGTCTCCTTCTCTCTCTGCCCCTCCGCCTCTCATGCTCGCTCTCTCTCTGTCTCTCTCTCTCTCAAAAATAAACAAACATTAAAAAATTAAAAAAACAAAAAGGTGCCCTGTGCGCCAGCACCGTGCGGGAGCCCACCCTCCCCTGTGTGGGGCCCTGAGAGGCCGGGCTTTCCCTGGGGAGCTCCAGGTCCCCCAGGGAGACCGCAGCCTCCAGGGTTCCTGGAAGCTCCTGGAATCGGGGCACAGCCATGCTGACAGAGACCAGGGCCGGGTGAGAGCCCCCGGGGGGAGGTGTCCCTAACTCTGCACACTGAACTCGGGGCTGAGACCGGCAGCACGGGAGCCACAGGGGCACAACCCCC
Organism: Panthera leo; assembly: GCF_018350215.1. Lineage (NCBI taxonomy): Eukaryota > Metazoa > Chordata > Mammalia > Carnivora > Felidae > Panthera > Panthera leo. Next base: position 82,025,293 of record NC_056695.1, read on the forward strand.
AGAGGACCGAGGGCCCCCCTACCACCCACCACCAGACTCCAGGACAGGAGACAAGGCCACATTCAACCAGGGAAGCCTGAACTGGCAGGGAAGACACACAGCCGGAAACAAATGTGCTCCCGTAGCTCAAGAACAAAGGACAAACCAACTTAAAAATGGGCCAAGGAGCCCAAACGGCCGTAGGTAAGCCCACAAGTAAGTGCTCAACATCATGGGAAGTCAGGGAAATGTAAATTAAACCACAACCAGATGCTGCCACGGAAAATGTGAAAATCAGAAAGACCGTAACACCGCGTGCCGTAACGGGGACAGAAAGGACACCTCCCTCTGGGGAAGGCTTGGCGGTTTCACGTGGACTCAAACACACCCTCCCGTGTCCCCGCAGCCCCACTCCCAGGCGCGCACTGAGGGGAGACGGGAACACGGGTCTACGCAGAGCCGGGGGAGAAGAGTCGGCTGCCTTGGTTCCCGTCCCGAAGTGGGAATAACTCACTCATCCACCGGGAGGAGCACAGACGAGCAGGGGTGGGAGCAACGGGAGGGCCTGGGCCACAAGCTGTGTGGTGCTCATGCCAGGGTCGGAGGCCGGAGCGCTCCAGATCCAGCCTCGAGAGTCTGCAAATCCACGGTGCGGACAGGCGGGACGGGCTTCCTGGGTGTGGGTTGCCGACGGGGACAGCGCGGAAGCACTCTGGGCGACAGAACACCCCGACGTCGACGGAGGGCCGAGCCGCACAGGGGCGGCGTTTGCCAAAGCTCAGAGCCGGACACTTAGCCTCGTGCGCCACCCCGGGCGTCCATGTCAGCCGAGAAGAACTAGACACAAACGTCGAGCTCTACTGAGCAGGTGTCCCCCATGGGGGACAGTCACAGATATGCCCCAGGGGAAGGCAGAAGGAAGCGTGCTCAGCCGGAACTGGCAGTATGGCATGAATTCCGGGTGCTGGGTCCGCACACGCACTCAACGGGGCCGGGGGGCAAAGACATACACCCCGAGCCGGGACGGCCCTGCTATGTGCCCCTGTCACCCCAGGCCCACGAGACCCTTGGCTGTGGGGCACTGAGGGCAGCCAAGAGCCACTGCACCACGAGGAGCCAGGTTCTGTGACAGGCGGCTGGTTCCGAGCTGGCAGAGCGAAAGTCCCGTGGGGCGCCCCGTGTGGAAAGGACCCGGGCCACAGAAGGGGCCCCGAAGCCCAGGCTGGCACAGACTGAGGGCCGGACGAGTCATGACGGTGACAGGTTACAGCCTATCAGATACAGTACGAATCCGATGCCACACTAGCATGAACAGATGAACAAATACATAAAGCAACGGGGGATAAGGGACAGCGGTTCCTGGTAGGATGCCACGCAGCCAGGACAAAAGGACACAGGGTTAAAGTCACGAAGGGTCTAGGATGCATGGGTGAAGCCCAGCAGAGAACAGGGTGCTGTACGCAGGGCCAACGGCTCCCCCCGGACGCCTGAGGACCCACACGGGCCGCCAGCCAGGCAGTCAGGTCACCCAGCCCCCCCCCCCCCCCCCCTCCGGCACCAGGCAGCCAGACGCCAGGTCCTCCAGGCCACCCAGCACTTCCGTGACATTGCTGCTGAAATGGCAGATCTGAGTCTCCTCACAAGGAGGCGTCCGAGCCTGGGGACGCTGCACAAAGCACCTGGCCTCCGCTCCCCAAAACATCAGCATCAGGAAAGACGGAGCGAGGCTGAGGGCCGGGTCCAGCCTCAAGGATGCTGAAGAGATGCCACCCCCAACCGCCATGGGGCTGCACACCAGCTCTGCCTCCAGGCAGCCCTCCCGGATCTCAGGGACCACACTGCAGCGCCCGGTCAAGGGGCACCAGGTCTGCAAATTCCACCCAAATGGTCATATATGAACACAGAGGGGAAATATGATACAGCCGATGGGGCAAAGCATAAGCAGTCAGTGAACTGAGGCAAACAATACAAGGTCTGCAACTTCTCTGTACGTGCAAAAGTATATCAAAATGACATACCCCAAAATTTTTCACCCAAAGTGTTTACCCCCAAAAATTAGATGGCGAGAAACCTGTGAGGACGCTGTGACTATCCTCTCCCTACCTCCCTCTCCGACAGCCCCAGACCCACCCTGACCCTCCCCAACATAACGACCCCCACGGCGGCCCCTGGAATTCACCGTCTGGGCTTCAATGGGTGGTCAGTGGCAACAGGCGCCATCCAGGCAACGTACTGGGCATGACGTGGGAGGGGGGCAGTACACGGCCCACTCAGGCCACAAGCCACAGAGCACATCCGCAGGGCTGGGCAGAGGCAGATGCAGTCAGCAAGTCCAGACGCCCTGGAGCAGGAGCCCAGCACCGCCAAGTCTAGGCTGCCCAGTGGGCTCCAGAGTATGGCACCCACTATCCCAGGCTAGGCCCTGGGGCCTCGTCAAGCCTCTGCACTTGAACCTGTTCTGCCTGTTCAGGCTTCTCGGGGTCTCCTCCATGCTGTGCATGCCGCGGGAGACCCCTTCCGTGCCTGGCCACATCCCTCTCACCACAGCCAGGCCTGGCTGAGATGCACGGCTACAGACAGGCCCAGGAGAGCCCACCGCCCGGGCCTGCCGGACCTCCGGGCATGCTGGCCCAGGACACTTCTGCGACTTACCAGCTCAGGATCTGTCCTCTCCTGGGCCACAGCTTCCAGACAGGCAGGGTGACCCCATCCAGGGCAGCCGCCACAGACCTCGGACAGCGGGCGGACAAGGCAAAGGGCTGGGAGGGGCCGCTACAGCCACCTCCTGGGGGCCTCCGCCTGTTCTGCCAGGGCCCGACCCGAACCGCGACACCCAGGAGCCAAGGTACCGCCCAGCTGAGAGCCGCAACCCACCCCTCCCCAGCTCCAGCCTGGGCGGGGGGCTGTCTTCGGCAGCACGCAGCGCTCGGAAGCCCCCATCAGAGCCATCGGGAGCCCCGGGCTCGCGGTGTCACTACGTAGTCAGAGCTCCTGACCTGGATGTCAACACAGCCAACTGTGCGTCTCACGCCAGGTTGTGCGGCTCACCTCACTTTCCCTACTGCCCTTCGAGGGGACCGCCAACACAGAGGTGAGCGACAGGGACCAGGAGGGCTGGTGTGGCACCAGTCGCCCCGGCAGGACCAGCCCCGGGCCTGGGCCCAACGCCCCCCCGACCTTGGGCCCTCGCGGCAGCTCCCCACCTCACGCAGGTCTGGCCACCCCAGTCAGTACTGGGAACCCCAAGTGTGGACGGTGATGCCCCCGCCCCGTTCTCCCTGGCTGGAGAGGGTCAGGGGCCCGTGAGCAAGCTGCCGTGGGCTCTCCTGTCACCGTCGAGCGGAAGAGTGGACGGCAGCCGTTCCCCAGGGCCCACAGGACAGGCCATTCCCGGGGGTCACACACACGAAGCCCAAGCCGCCACACGCAGGCGCACACCCGCCGTTGAGTCCAGCAAGGAAAGCCCTGTGTGGGGCAGAGGGCAGTCCCCGCAGCGCACGCCGAGGCTCCTCCCCACCTGCTGTCTCCCGGCAGAAGAGGTGCCCTCCCTTCCCCGGGCACACCAGATGGGCGGAACCGCAGACGCTCGCAGGCCAGGCCCCCCCTGCATCTGACAGGAGACCAGGAGCGCCGACTGCCCGTCGCACAGAGCGGGCCGGGGCCCGGATAGGCATCCATGCGAAACCAGCCGGATATCTCTCTTCGCTCGAAGTAGACACTGTTGTTCGTACCAGAACCAACTCAAACTCCTGCTGCGTTGGCCACGGTCACTCAGCGCTTTCGTGGGCAGTGGGAGCCGTGCCTGGCCTGGCACCTTCTCAGGCTGTCGGTACAGGCTGTGCACAGACAGAGCCCACACGGCGCGGCTGGGGCACGGGGGAGACGGAATGTCAGAGAGCGGGTGGGGGTGCAGGCAGGCATGCCCGGGAGCATGGCAGCCAAGTCAAGAGAAGGTTGGCCGCGGCACACGCCCTGGGCCCGAACCCAGTGGTCACAGCCAGGAAGGGGTTCGGCAGGAGGAAGGGCCGCAGCCCCCCTGCCGTACCCCCACACCCCTGCCGGCCCAGGAGCAGGGACCCCTCCCCAGGCCCACGGGAAAGGCCCTGGCAACACGGCCCACACTGACCACGCCTGCCCCACCCCGAGACCGGCCTTCTCTGGGCTCCCTGAGCACCCGTCTGTCCCGGGTACACTGTCGGCGCTTCACCACAGTCACGACCCTGTGGGGGCTCCCGCCTCACTTCTCCGCTCGCCTCCTGATGGGAGGAGAGCGCCGTGAGCAGAGCGGGCACCCGGCCCAGGACAGGGCGCCCAGTTTTCTCTACTAGTCCCGTCACGGGTCCTGGCCTGGGCTGAGCGGGAGCGGCCTGTGTGCACACGGCCGAGCAGGGCCCTCACTAGACACGTGAGGGCCTGGGGCGTGGCCATGACACGGAGGAGGCACCCACCTCACGTGGGGGCTCCCTCACAGCAGATGCTCCCTGGATGGACCGAACGCTGTGCCCCCCAAATCCCTATGTTGAAACCCTCATCCCAATGGGCTGGCGCGCGGAGGTGGGCCTCTGGGAGGTGCTTAGGGTTGGACAAAGTCACGAGGGCAGGGCCCCCCGACAGGACTGGCGCCCTCAGAAAGCGGACTGTCCCGCCACACGAGGACACGCCGAGGAAGCAGCTGCCTGCAGCGTGGACAGGGCGCCGGCACCCTCACCTCAGACGGCCAGCCTCCAGAACGGAGAGAGAGAGGCAGAGCCTGCCGCGTCAGTGGCCTGAGGGCCGGGGCCGGGCCCCGCTGCCTCTAGAGAGATCCTGGGCTTCCGGGGAGGGTGGGGGGGGTGGCCGGGCATGAGGGAGAAGCACACGGGACCCCACAGCCCCCCCCCCCCGGGGGGGGTGCTGCCCAACCCATCCTCAGGCTGAATTCCTCTTTAATGAGACGTCACTTTGGAGACGCATTTCAGAGCCTTCAAAATCGCAGCCCGAGCCTCGTCAAACCAGCCAGAGATTACTTAAGATTTACCGCACGGGCGCTAAAATAAAATAAAATAAAGTAAGGCGGGCCTGCGCGCGGCAGCCCCTGTGACAGCACCATTTGTAGTCGGGACGGAGCGGCCTCCAGACTCATCTGCTTGAGCTCAGCGGCTTCTGTTTACCCCGCACTTTCACGTCAAATGAGTTTGGAAGGAGTGAAAAGTGACAGGCGGTTTAGGGATATAAGTCACGTTTCAGCCGCAGTTCAGATTAATGAACTTGCTGGAAGCCGCCGAGGGCACAGGCAAATCCACAAACCTGAGAACAAACACGTTAAACCCTCGCTTGGCGGGAGCCTCCACCGACCCCCAAGACACCCCACACCCCAGGGCCGGTCTGGGCAGCAGCGGCGTGCGGTCCTCGGGGCCCAGCCGTACATCCTGCGGGTCCCATAGCAATCCCACCCGCAGCCCCTGGGGCCACCAGCCACTGCCAGGAGGGGCCTGCACCCCATAGTCCCAGGCAGTCGGGAAGCGCGGCCCCATCTGCCTGGAGCAAGAGTGGCAGCGGCCCTGCTGCCCCCATGCTCGCTCTGACGCCAGGCCCCTTGTGGCACAGGACCGAGTGCGGCAACCCCTCGCCACAACGAGGGGTGTCATCCCTCCGGACGGGGAGGGCACGGACCTGCCACGACCACTGGCCATCTATCTAGCTGATAAGCCAGGTTCCGCCCCGGCCCTGCTCAGGACACCTGGCCACTCCGTGAGGCAGCCCCAGGGGCCTCTGGGAGCTCCGCCCCCCAGCCTTCCCGCTCGCTCAGGGTCACACGGCGTGTGTTCCCCAGCGGCGCTCCCCAGGCTCCCCCATGACGGCAGCATTTCCACACACACATATACACAGCTTTCTCTCCACGGCGGGTGTCTGCAGGAGGGTGGGATCCAGGGCCACCCATGCCAACACCGGCACTCTCGGCCACCGGGTCACCTGACTTACTTCCCGCCTGTGTCTCCCAGTCCCCAACACTGCCGACTGAGACTTCCAGGACTGTCGGGGCCTGCCTGCCACACCCCCCAGGGGTGTTCCCCTCTGAGGTGCGTCCGGATCAGGAGGGCCAAGGAGAGCTCACGGGCCTTGGGCTCAGGCTGGCCACCCGGCGGGAAGCCCTGCTTTCTCACCCCTGAGCCCTCAGACCACACTGGCCTGGGCCCAGCCACCGGCTCAACCCCTCCTCATGCCCAGGGAAAAGTTGAAGAGCCTGCAGATGCACAGGGTGGAGGTCAAGGCCACAGGCCAGGCCAGTCGGCCAGAGCCTCCCTGGACCCACTGACCTCACACAGGCAGCCCCCAGCTCTGACGGAGCTGAAAGTAGCAGGTGAGTGGGCACCAGACTGGCCACCGGCCCTGGAGACAGGCCCTTTCCGCTGCCTCAACAAGACAAGCCCAGGCGGGCGCAGCCGACAGGCCGGGAGGCTGGCGGGCGGCCACTCTGCTGAGAAGGAAGCCCACCCCCCACCAGGGTCCAGCTGACCTTGGGCAAAGGAAGCCCAGTCCGCTGGCAGCCACGTTTCCCAGGACCTGAGCCGCTCAGCCCTCGGCCTCCACCACACCCTACTCCGCAGGCCCGCGAAGCCCGGGGGCCTGGCCCCCAAGAACCTAGGACTCTGTGCTCAGGGTGTGTCCCGGAGCCCTGGCAATGGGTAACACAGACCTGGAGTAAAGCGGTCAGGTGGAGGGAGACCCCACTAAGCAAAGCCTCCACACGTGGCCTCAGATTACGTGTATCCGTCCTGGGGGAGTAGGGCCCAGCCACGCCTGCGCACACAGGGAGCGCTGGAAGCCTCGAGCACCCGCAAAGCTGACCTGAGCCCGCAGCCATCGCGCACGAGTCAGGGCCACAGGACCTGAGCCGTCTGACACCAGCACGGCCTGGCAGAGGGCGTCACAGAGCCAACCAGAGCGGCGTCCTCACCCATAGCCGGGCCCCTGTGCTGGGGCACCCACACGGCCATGGCCCTCCCTGCAAGGCAGCCGGCCCGGGGGGAGCCGTGGCCAAGCAGGGTGGGCAGCTGGGTCCGGGCCTGTCCGTTCTGAGCCGGGCCTACGGCGCCCACAGCACGAGGCCCGCCTCCCCTCACGGCCCATCCCACCCACCTGAGCCGGGAGGTCAGACCTCGCAGACCTGCCCACACGGCATATGGACAAGCGCCCTCTCCACCCCCACCTGCTCAACTCCCACACTGAGGCGCAGGCAAGTATTCTCTGTCCTGCTGCCGACTGGGCTGCTCCCCACCTAATGGACTTGACGTTCTGCCTGGTTATGAGGCGGCTACGGCCCAGGGGGGGTGCACCCAGCCACCCCCCCCAGTAGGCCTCGCCCCACTGGGCCTGGCAGCCCTTTCTGGTCAGTGACCCCCACAGGGCCGCCCCAGCCCCCAGCCACGCCCCCTGGGGGAGGCGGGACCGGAATTCGGACCGCGGGAGGGGAGGCGCGAGCAAGATCAATAAATCTGAACCTCATTCACGATGATCTGGGGCTCTTATTAAGTAAATTAATTTAAGTTAATTTAGCTCGATCATGACTCCCGATCACAGTGATTTAGTGAGGGGGAAATTGCATTAGGAAAGGCCATGCTCACTAGATAGGAGAACGGAAGAAAATTAGACCCACTTAGCACTGTGAATTAATATGGAAATAGCAGGTGTAAATTTAACCTTATCGAGAGAGTGAAAATTATCTTCATAAATTTGTAGAAATAGCCCCCAAGATACTTATAAATCTATTTAAAACAAAAATATTACAAAAAGTGCAGTAAAATTAATTTAAAATATACTTGCAGCTATTGCCTCCAGAAAAACCAGCAGCAGGGCCAAGTTCAGTGCGGCCTCGCGGTAACGGAGGAGGGAGTGGGTGCCGCGGCCTGGGTGGGCCGATCGCCCTGCCACAGGCCAGCGGGCCAGCACCTCCTCTCACAGCCCCAGAGCCAGGGAGCCACTGGCCAGCAGGTGGGGGGGCTCCTGGTGGGCTAGCAGGATGGCCCCTGCCCAAGATTCTGTGTAGTCCAGTCCCGTGGGGCACAACGGTCCCTTGTCCACAGCCCTCGGCCAGAGTGCCCACCGCACCCGGGTGGAGGCCGACGTTGGATGAGGGAGCTCCCACTCTGCTCCCCTAGGAAGAGGCTCCCAGAGGGCGCCCCGTTCCCACTCACCCACCAGAGCTGCCGCCCCACCCCCCACCTCAGCAAAGGAAGGGGCCATGCCCCCCACGACAGGCCTCCTGAGGCCCCAGGGCTCAGCAGGCTCACAACAGGGGTCCCCGACTTCTATCCCCTGAAGCTGCTGCCCCAACAGAGCCCTCCCACTTCTGGGCCAGGGCACCCAGAAAATAAGTGGAACCGTCCCCACTCTGTACGCCCTCAGCCAGGAGCGGCCCAGAGCAAGGCTGCAGCACTGGGGGGTGGGGTGCAGGCAGCACCCACTGGGGGGGACATGGAGAGGGCCGTAGCCCCGTGTGCCGAAGGAAAGATGGGCCACATCTCCCAGAGGGCAGCTCAGGCCCTACCTCTAACCAGAAGTTTCTCCATGAAGTGGAACAAAGCCCGGTGTGGCCTCAACTGTCCAGATGGTGGCTTCCCCCACGGACGTCCCCTGCCAGCTAACAGCCTACAGACAGCGGTGGAGGGCATGCGTGTCTGTGCACGCGTGTCCGTGAGTGCACGCGTGCGTCCGTGAGTGCACGCGGCATGCGCAGGCTGGCCGCAGGTCTGCTGCAGAAACTGCTACACAGAAAAATTAGCCTGTTCCACGGCCGGCAAACTGTAGACCAAGCGCTTCTGCGTGGCCAGCTCGGTCCCCTACAGGCCCCAGGCCCACGGCAGCCCAGATGAGGGCGTCCTACCTGGACAGCGAGAGCCGCCGTGACCGCCAAGAGGGCAGGGACAGAGGAGACTGGGGGGCGCTGAGAGGAGACACGGGCGTCTTCTTGACAATGCGGTAGCGGGTCTTGATCACTTTGCTGGTGGGAGGCGTCCGCAGGGTGTGCACGCTGGATGCTGCGGAGAAAACGCACACAGAGGGGGTCAGTGGAGGTCAGCAGGGGGCCTCTCGACTCACTCCAGCCCCGCCCCACACAGCCCCAGAGCACCCAGGGGCCCGAGGCTCCAGAGAGCTGGGCACAGGCCTGGAGTCCTGAGACACAGGGCACTGGGGATGCCGAGTGACACGTGGGCGGGGGGGGGCGGGGCGGCAGAAGCGCCCCGGGGCCAGCTGACTAGGGCGGCACCATGGGCTGGTGCCCCTCAGCAGGCAGCCCCCAGACTCAGGACCCCCACTCTGGCCCCAACTCCCCAGAGCCTCCAGGAGTAGCGCGGAGGGGGCCGCAGGAGGGCGCAGGAGGCCGGGGTGCAGACTGCTCGCCTCCCTCTCTGGGCACCCCCAGCACATGCTCACGCAGATTTATGTATTTAATCACCAATGTTTTCATAACATCTTGCGGGGGATGTATGTACACCACAGCTTCTCTTTTGCTGAATGGTTCATGCAATTAACAGGATCTGTTTTGCCCGAGTTCCCCTCCACTTGATAGCCGGCAATTTCTCCACAGCTTCGAGGAACGTACCTAATTGCCCGGCTCGCATAATATACAGCTCTAACTGCCCAGATAATTAAAGCGAACGCAGCGCGGGACGGGGGCGCCGAAGCCTCTCGTGACCCAGCCCACGGCCGGCAGCCTCTCCGGAAGCTCCCCTCTCGGACCGGCGCCGGGACCCAGGCTCCCTGTGGGCCCCTCCTCGTCCCATCCAGCCTGCCTGCACAGCACCCCAGCATGGGTAGCTTCCTGGGGCTCCCACTCACAGAGACGCTATGCCGGGTCAGGCCGTTGGGCAGTGGCGGGGGCGGGCGGGGGGGGGGGGGGGGGGAGGGGCGGCGTGCGTGCCAGGCGAGGCCCCCAGGAAAACGCACAGGGTCTCACTGCCGGAGCATCAGCACCAGAGCACACCCGTGACCCTTCAGCCAAAGGCTGCCAGGGCCCCAGGTGGCCCGGAGGGCGCAGTGCACGGGGCGGCACCAAACCCCCACGTCCCCTCGCTAGTCCCGCTCGGTGCCAGTCCTTTGGCTCCTCCGACAGCGCGGACCAACGCTCCATGACCCGGGCCTGCTCCGCTAGACCCTCCCAGAACCCACAGATCCCGAACCAGACTGGGAACCTCCCCGTTGCCGGCCTGCAAGGAGCTGTTACGAATCACAGACTGCGTCTAAAACCCATCTTTCAGAGCCCTAGACCCAACAGACTCCAGCCCACAGCCAGGCCCCCGAACCAGCTCCTGACTCCACACACCTCCTCTCCAGGCTTGCCCGGCCCGCCAGAACCCACTACACCCAGGGGGACACCTGGCCGGGAATAAGCAGGACAAGCCTGGTATCTGGCACTGTGCCCCTTGCCCGGATGTCGGAAGAGCCCCTACTCCAGGGGTCCCCTCACCCTCTGCCAGGGTACCCATCAACCCACACGGCAAGGCCAGGACACGGCATGGGTCAGAGCCCTCCCGAGTGCCCCGGACTAGAGGGTCCACGCCTGCTGCCAGACCAAGGAGACTGTGCAGGGCCCTTTCACCTGTCAGAGGTGGACGTGGGCTTCAAGGCCCAAAGAGTGCCAGGGGCAGGGCACAGCTCTGGTCACCAGACTGGCGCAGGGACGCACAGCAGCTGCCCACCAAAGGGAGCCACGACACATCCAGGTGAGGCCAGGACAGACACCCCGGCAACAGGGGAGACCCCCCCCTTCTCCCCTCACCCCTTCTGTCTGTCTCTGTCTCTCCTCGGTTCTCCCTCCCTCCAAGAGCAGCAGCTCCAGGGAGTTGGGGAGAAAACAGAAGGTCAGCAAAACCAAAGGGCGACATGGCATCACCAGGGACACCTGATCTTGCTGAGTGACCAAAGTGAGTAGATCCTTAGCTCTGAGCACCCCACACGCTCTTGGGACGCAGGGGAGAGCCTCGCACACAGTGGGCATCGATAGATAAATGTTTGCTGAATTGAATTTTCAAGGTCTTACAAGCAAGGATGGACCACAGAAAATCAATAACAGCTTGTTCCAACTAAGAGCCTTCCTCTAAGTCATCCGGGCCCCAAGCTACCCTCACAGCCGCCCTGCTCCCTCGGCCCTTGCATCCGGACAGCACGCCTGACCCCAGGCCTCCCAGGCAGCGGCCGCTGGCTGCTCTGGGATGGGAGGTGCCACACAGCCCTGGCACGGCTGGAGCCACACAGCCCTGGCTCTGCAGCTGGACTCCTGCCCGGGAGCCCTGCTGACTCACCAGCCCCACCCCCTTCGTCCTGAGCATAGGGAACCCAGGCCTGGCCCAGCCCCACTCCCCTCTTCCGGATGTGAGCACTGCCACCTCTAAGAAGCCCCCTCCTCCGCCCCCACGCCCAAAGGCCTGGACTCTGCATTCAAGTTAACAGGCAACTGTATTCAGGATGCACTCCTGCAAAGCGCAGGCCTGTTGTAAAATCAACTTTTTGCTTGATTTACTGCATTTTACTTATTAGTGCCCAATGACCACTTCTGGGAGACACAAAGTAACAAGGCAGATCTCCTCTTAAACAGGCAGCCTGGTGTCCTTTGCTTCACACGGTCATCTGTGAGGCCCCACCCCCCGTGGTCCTGAGCAACAAGGGGAGGGGAGGGCACAGCAAGGCACACCCTGCCCCACGGCGGGGCTGTGACCCCTACAGCCTGGCCTGCTGGTCACTCCTGGCCCCCATCTTTCCTCAATGGGCAGTTTAGGCACAGGCAGTGGAAGGGTTCACGGCACTGACCCCGGAGAGACCGCCTAGGGCGCCCATGCCAAGAACACACAGGTGGGTGTGTGCCCCCATGGCCAACAGGCGCAGGGATCCTAACACTGTGCCTGCACACGGGGACCAGGAAGCTGGGGTGGGAGGCGGCAAGGCCCGCCCCAGGGCGAAGGTGGCACACGCCCACCCTGCTCCCCGTGGCTCGGGAGCCCAGGCCTCGCCCCGACCCCGCGGCTGGGAAGGCAGCCCAGCAGCCGGCCATTCCCCCCGGCTGGCGGAGGGTTTGTGTAGATAATCATGTTATTTAGATAGGATGTGGGTTTAATTCCCTTCATTACAGACTCCCAGGGTTGTAATTTTTTTTCTCCGCATGATGTATTCCCTGTGGCACATTTCACTCAAATCAAACCCTTCGCGCCTTTATTGCCAACGAGGCCCGGGCGCCGCGTTATCAGGCCCACACACACAGCCCTCTCCGCCCTGCCGTGCAGAGGTCACTTCTAATGACTAATCGATCTCATTAGCTTTCCTAATTAAAAACTTTACTACCGCAATGGAAGACGAACTACAGAAAACTGCTGGCATCATATTTGAGTGGGATATGAGCCCATCTATCAGCGGAGCCCTCGCGCCTGCACAGTCGGCCCGGGGGCCGGCCTCCCCCGCGTGCCCGTGCTCGGGGGCCCCAGACGGAGTGGGGGGACTAGGCTGCACCCAGGAGCCCCCCTGAGCACCGAGCACGGGCACGCGGGGCAGGCGTGGTGGCAGGGAGGGAGGCCACTGAGGCCCAGGGAGGCGGGACACCCATCCAGCGGCGGAGCCGAGCCAGCCTGGCTCCTGCCCCCAGCACGTCCTGCCCTCCGTGATCCAGCTGTGGAAGCGGGGCACACACCAGCCCCTCCCAGGGCCCCAGAGCACTGGGCAGATGGCAGGAAAGGGAGGGCCCTGCCCCATCCCGGCTCCCCCAGTCCCCCTCCTGACCAGCCACCAGACGGGAGAGCCTATCAGACGGAGGTCACAGCTCTCTCTGTTTTAGTGCAGAGCAGGAGTTGAGACGGAGTTCAGATTTTTATGGAACTTCAAAGGGCAATAACTAGGTAGAAAATGAGCTGCTAATTTCACAACTGTTTAATGAATAAGGAGAAGACAAGACTGTGCAAAGGGCTGCCTGAGGCTGCTCCCCATACAGGCGGGCAGACTCAGGGCTGAGCGAGTGTCCCCAGCAGCACCCCACTGTCCGGCGCCCTAGGGAGAGGCCTGGGGGGGGGGGGGCGGGGCGGGGACCACGCGCCCCTGGCTCCGTGGCCTCCCATCCACCAGCCTCTGGCCTTCGCCCAGCAGCGGCCCATAGACAGGGGCACTGGGGCCTCCAGAGACAGGCCCCATGAAGATGACAGACCTGTCCACAGCTGGCTTCCCACCCCGTTCCAGAAGCCTCTTCCCTGAGCCTCTGGCCTCATGAAGAGGCAGCGGGGGTGTTGCTGGTGGAGGCACAGACTAAGGGCAGGGCTGTCTCCAGCGCTTCTTCCCTGCTGGGGGACAGGACAGCTGAGCAAAAGCGAGTGACTGGTACCTAAGCACAAACTTCACCTGTGCCAGTGGAACAGGACTGGACAGAGCCCGCAGACGGGATCCAGCCTGCCTGTCGTGCACCCTCCAAACCAAGCCATGCTCCTGGAAGACGGGCCCCAGACCCCTGGCCTCTCGGGACTGCGGCAGCATGGGGCGGGGGGGGGGGGGGGGGGGGAGACCCCTCTGGCTGAGGGTGGGGAGCCCGGCTGGTGGGGTGGCCATGGGGCCAAGGGCTTCTGCTGGCCCGGGCTCTCCAGTTCCCAGTCCAGGGAGATTCAACTCCCTCTGCCTGATCCGCTTTTCATCAACACCTACCCTGATGCGTCAGTATCTGCGAACAGGCTGCAGACAGCTCTAAAAGGCCGTGCTGCGGCTCAGCATTTCAGAAGTCACAGGGATTTCTGCTCTTCTGCCACAGAAGCCATTGTCCACTCTCAGCCGGCTCAGGTCCCAGCTGGTCACCCTGCTGTAGGCTGGTAGTGCCCCCACCCACCCGCACCTGCCTCCCGTCAGGCCACCCACAGCCCCCAACCGAAATGGGCACAGGGCCCCCACCTGACCAGGGCCCGTGGGAGCCAACTACCGGCAAGCTGTGTGCACCCAAACTCACTCCGAAAGGTCTTCCTTCCAGCCTTAACCGGAGTTTTTGATGAGGTGCCAACTCGACCCGGCCCCGGGCCTGGCACTGGGTGAGGGAGGCCTGGCCTAAGGCAGACAAGAGGGGCCAGAGCAGGGAGGGGGCCGCGCCACGGAAACCAGCCTGGCCCCCTCCTTGGCACAGATGTGGGACAGCACCTGGCAGTGGGGTCGCTGATGTGCCCGAGAGAGAGGGTGGGAGGCCCCTGTGAGCACCTGGGCACCTACATGCCCACAAACCCGTCCCCTGTGGGGCCTCTTCCCTGGGCAGTTCCTGAGAACCACGGCCTTTGGGGCAGGCCCCGGACACAATCCTGCTCTCCAGCAAGAGCAAGGCTCTCAGATCAGCGGCCAGCATATGGTTGTGACCGCAGCTGATGGTGGTCAGGGGTGCAAAGAGGTGCACACGGCAGGCAGGACCTGTCACGAGTGCCCCCAGCAGTGACACCGCTGGAAGGACCGGGAGGGGCCTGAGTGGGGTCCAAACAGAAGGGACAGCACAGCCACAGGCCCCAGGCAGTGAAAAGCAGGGAACAGCTCTAGGCAAGCAGGGTGCTGGCTTCTCCTGGAGGAAGCGGGGAGGTGCCCTGGGGGCTCCCGGGGGACGAAGGAGCAGCCGGCTAGCACGGGGCCCGGGCCTCCCCACACCGCCTCCAGGTTGGCAAAAGGCTCATACCTGCGGCCAAGGCCTCACCTCGCCCTCAGACTCTGTACCACCCCAGGGGCGGTGACAGGGGCAGAAGTGAGGGCCAAGCAAGCCAGGTGGGTCTGGAGAGTGCGCAGGCAACAAGGAGCCCACAGAGAGCCAACGGGAGGACTGGGCCCAGGCAGGCTCCCCGCACCCAGCTCGAGGTGCATCACCCAGCCCTCCAGGGCCTTACCCTACCTCCCTGACCCGAGACCAGCCGCTCGACAGACCGTGGGTGCAGGGGGCAGGGGCAGGTGAGGTGCAGGTCAGCCCAGAGGCGCCTGGTCTTCTCGGCAGCGGGAGGTGCCGCAGGGGCGGGCCACTTTCCCCGCTGGTGGCAGGTGGGCTGCACAGTGGCCACAAACGCACATGTCACAGCAACCCTGCAGGACCCCAGCAGAGCCCGGCTCCGTCCTAACGGCGGGTGTGCCGCACTCCTGGCAAAACGGCCACGGCAACGTACGCAGACCAGCAGGCGCACCGGCTGAGAAGCCTTCAACGTGCCACGGCGTCCTCACGTCTGAAACCCCGCGGGGCACCCGAGCTGCTTGCGGAGCCCTGGGCCTGGCAGGACGGGCAGTGCTCGAGAGGACCAGGGCGAACGGCAGCAACACGTCCTGTCTGCCTGGGGCAGGGCCGGGGGTTGGGGCCCGGAGAAGGGCTGTGGGGTGGGCCCCAAGCCCCACTCGGCCTCAGAAGGGACAGTGAGGTGTGCCCGCTCTCTCTAGACACCGCCCGTCCACCAGGGCATTTCTGAAGGTCAACGTCATCTGAGCTGACCCCTCAGTGACCCCCACGGTCCTGGAGACGGTGGAACCGGGGCCGCATTTGGGGGTGAAAAGGGCCCCACTCCTAGGAGGGGCGAGCCGACCCCAGAGGCCACCAGGAAAGGTCCGTGGATGCACACCATCTGCAGGAAGCAGCCAGAAGGAAGGCCTGTGGGGTCCGGGCTCTGGTCGTCGGGTGCCGCCGAAGGGGGTCCCAGGCCTGCTCTCCCCTCCCCTCCCCACTCAGCCTCAGGCCGGTTGCTCCCCAGTGTCCGCAGTAGCTGCCAAGGGAACGCTGGCCCGAACTCCGCCCTGGCGACTCTGTGCCCCCGGCTCTGACCGCAGTCCCGCCGCACGGCCCGGCCCACACGCCCGAGGCTCCGCACGGGGGCCGGCACAGATGTATGCACACCGTGTGCGGTCATTTCCTGAGCATGTGGCCCGCCTGCCAGCCCCTCTGAGACCCACCAGGGCTTTTGCAGCACAAGCCCAGACCCTTCAGTTACGCGCTTAACCAGGAAGGATGTGTCCAGACACAGGGCTGGTCCACACCCCCCCCCCCACCCCGTCTCAGATGGGCCCCCATCTCTGTGCTACTGGGAGATCAGCACCCGGAATGGGATCCAGCCCTGGGATCTGGGGCGAGGACACCGACGCCCCAGTTTCTACTGACGCCGGTGCCCCCTGGCTGGGGGCGAGCCTCAGGGTTCCTCCAGGACACCGAGGAACAACCTGGCCATCTCTCCACACTGGGCTGGACTGCCCTTCTCCCCCCCCCCCGCCCCCCCCCCCCAGGCCCACCACATGGGAAAGACTCAGCCAAGGGCCCCGGGCAACAGGGCGGGCCGCTCTACCCAGGAAGCCGCTGGGCCTGCTCCCAGCTGGAACCACGGGCAGAACCCACCAAGCCGGGTCCCATTCGGATGGCGGTGCTACCGCTGTGGGCAGCGTTGGCTTCAGCTCAGCCTTTCTAGTCTGATGATCTCTGCCTTCTAATTGAGTTCGCGGGTCAGCGCGTTTAGGGCAGTAAGCGGACACCTTGCCACACCTGTGTCGGAGCGCTCGGGGCTGCCGGGGGCGGGGGGCGTCTGGGCCTCCCAGGCCTGCAGACCGGGGGCCCCTCCGCCTGAGCGCCAGCGGGGCCCCGTGCCGGCTTCCCCCAGCCCCGTCTGCAGACTAGTCTCTGGTGAGCCTAGAAGCACGCGTCCTTTCTGGTCAACAGCCCCGACCTCCTCCCTGATCCCCCGCCCGTCCGTCTAGGCCCCTCAGCAGCCGAGCTCAGCTGCAGCGTCCGCCAGACCGCCCCACGAACGCACACCCCCTGCCCGGACGCCGGGATGCTCAGGGAACCTCCGGCGCCCCCTACCCGCCGCTGCCTCAGACACAGCGGCTTAGAAAGTGCCACCGGCTTCCCCCGCCAGGCCCCGCGCCAGGCTGTTCCCAGCTGCTCTGTCAGCGGCACCCCACCTGCGGCAGGAGGCGAGGGTCGGCAGCACGGCCCCTCGGGGCGGCGAGGGGCGCGGGAGATTAGCGCTGCTGGGCACCACTTCCCGCCGGCCAAGCGAGAAGCCAGCTCCCTGCGGGTGGCCACATGGAGCGGAGGTGGGCACCGGCAGGCTGCGAGCCAGGAGGCAGACGGAAGCGGTTCCCCCCGCCCCACCGGCCCCCAGGCCCCTCCACTGTGTGCAGGGGATTCCCGGGTTCCCCCACGAGGCTCCCAGCCTCTCTCCCTGCACCCCCCCACATGCTCCCAGGCCCCTAGGCCCCTCCACTGTGTGCAGGGGATTGAGTCCCAGGTTCCCCGACAAGGCTCCCAGCCTCTCTCCCCGCCCCCCCCCCCCCACCGGCCCCCAGGCCCCTTCACTGTGTGCGGGGCATTGATTCCCAGGCAGGGTTGGCTCTGGCCGGCTCTAGTGGAACATCTTCAGCAGAAGGGGGAGCCTCCGTTCCCTCCTGCCCTCCACATAGGACACACAAAGCCCGACGAACAGCACAGCTGACGGGGCACATTGGCCCCTCGGGGTACAGATGTAGGGAGGAGCCCCGCTGGGGCAGGTCGGCGCTAGGCCAAGGGGCCTCTGCCCAGGGCCCCTCAGGAAGGACAGGAGAGGAGCTCGATTCCACTGATGCCAGCCTGGAAAACAGCGGCCAGGAGGCAGACGTCATCCTGCCCCGTAAAGACCGCTATAAACATGCCCACAGACCTCCACCTGTACCGTCGCACAGGTGCCCTGCTGTCCACCCAGGCCCCGCAGGTACAGGAAGCACACAGGTGACGGGACCTGGCCGCCGTGTTCCCACCCGAGAGAGCACAGCCGTACCGTGACAGAGCCCCCACCCTGCGAACACTTATTCGTGTGCTTGCAGGGGCCCGTCCACTTCTCCAAATGAGGCGTGACAGCAGCCCAGGCAGAAGGCAGTGCGCGCCCCGCCCAGCGCTCACCCGCCAGGAGCTGCCAGGGACTGAGCTCTAACAAGCTTCAGTGGTGGGATGACTGGAATCACAAAGTATGAATTTTTATGAGTCTAATAAATCACTCCACTTTTCCTGTGTTTGATGGTTCCCAGCACTTCCAGTGCTGGAAGAGCCCCGCTGCCATCAGATGGTCTGGCCCTCGTCTCTGCCGGTGGCCGGGGACAAGGAGCCAGGGCAGCTGGAGACCCTCCCGGGCACCCTGGGGCCATCGGAGGCCAGCGCGTCCACAGACCCCCGCGGAAGTTCTCAGGCCGGCTCTGCTCCCTCTGCTCAGAGGCCAGCCCGTGGAAAGGGCGCCCTGGCCAAATCAGCACGGACCCGAGCACACACCCCTCTGTGACAGAGCCATAGGGACCCCAGGGCCCGGGAAGGGGGGTCTGAGGGGCAGCAGTCCATCCAGCCCCACTGATTTCCCACGTGCACCCCGCGGCCTGCAGGCGCTCGCCGCCAGCCTTCCGCCGCACCGTCATCCAAGCCGGGGACCGGCCGCTGACAAACGGTTAGCGATGATCAAATCACAGAGGCAGCCCGACAGGCCATACGTCACCGAGCAGCCATCGGCCCTGCAGCCTGAAGAGCGTGGGCGGCTCGGTGATGACAAACAAGGGCTGTCAGCTGCCTGTCCCCCAGCGGGCCGTGTTCGCTGTCGTCCCACACTACCTGGTGTTTAATGACGACACTGTCAGCCCAAGACGCAGCGCCAACGCCGCCACGGACTGTCAGGGCCCTATTAGAGGAAAGATTGAGACCCTACTCTTCTTAAACTCACTCAAGCAACACAAGCCGCTAGTTCCTATAATTATTGTGCGTGAGCCATCGATCGTGCCGACACCTGACCCGTCTGTATGAGATGGGAGTAGTTTGCTCCGTGACAGTCGCTATAGATTACGGGGGTGGGTCGTCCCTCCCCTCTTAACCACGGTGCTACCTACCAGAGCAAGGGGGAGACTGAGCACCTCTCACCGATCCCCCAGCCGCAGGCATGGGCACGGGGGGCAGGGAGGCCCAGCACCTCCTGGGAGGTCAGGAGGCACCCCCACACACTGGGAAGGCCACGGGGGCACCGTGGCGGGCAGCTAAGGAATCCAGGCAGGGAGAGGACATTCCAGGCAGGGCACGACTCTGGCTCAGCACGCCCTGCAGGACCCCGGCACCCCAGGACAGCACGCGGGGAGCACCAGCGCCTCAGGCAAGCACACATGCGTCAGGGAGTGGCCGGCGCCCCCGGAGGGCGCCGGAGTCTGTCCATGGTGCGTGGCGGGTCCGGGGGCTCAGCTCCAGCTTCAGGAAGGCAGAGCTCGTGGCCAGGGGGCCCACTCTGGTCCCTTCCTCCCCTGGCCCCAGGTCACAGGACAGGCCTGTGCCCTCCTGTGCTCAGAGCCCAGTTCTGGCCTTGGCAACCCTGGGGACCCCTCAGCCCTTCTGAGGCCAACCGGTGCTCGTGCTCGCGTGCAGGCCTCTGGATCCCAAGTCGCGGAGCCCCCAGAACACAAGGCCCGGCCCCCAGGCCCACGCTGACAGCCATGATACTCGGGGTCCGTCGTCCACAGCCAGGCACCGAGCTGGGCGAGCCCATCTCACAGCCCCAGGATTAGGTGGCCTGAGGTCCATCTACCACTTCCGTGGAATCACGCAGCCAAGGACAACAGGAAAGTTTAAGACGCGAACAGTGAAAACAGCGTTTGGAAAGCAACTGCAGAGCAGAGCAGAGGCCTGAGAAGGAAGCGGACTCCACGCGGGGCACGCTGCCACAGGGGTGCGACTCCGGCCCCAGCTCCTCGCACAGGCCAGGCTCTGATGGAAGGCAGCACCGACACCGCTGTGTCCCCTGCAGGAGGTTCTGGCAGGAACTGGCTCATTCGCTCTTTCAACGCATTTTTGGCAAGACCTGTCGTGCACTGGGAAGAAGCAGGGAGCTCAGCGAGCCCCTCAAGGTCCTCTCCTGGCAGGTGGGCACCCCCCAGCCTTCCCCCCCGCCCCCCGCCGAGCCCACCCCGCCCCCAGGAAAGGAGGGACCCTGCCCCCAGGGAACACGTCAGGGGAGGGGAGGCAGTGGCAGCACTTGCTGCCCCCCCAACCTGGAGCGCCGCGGGGTCCCTGCCAGGGCCCAGCCTGCGCGAGGCCTTCCCACCCGGAGCTGCAGGGACTCCGGGGCCCGCGCCACAGGAAATGCCTGAACTCCTCTCCAGGTAGCCCATCCTGTGCCTGACACAGAGCCTAGATGACCCTGCGGTCCTGCCGGCCTAATGCCAACTGCTCTCCCTCGACCCCAGCGCAGCCTCGCTGCCCGGCAGGGCCCGGTGCCGGCGGCCCGTCCTCCCTGCGACGACGCACAGAGTGGGGGCCGCCTGCTGGAGCCCCTGTGTTGGTAAACACGGAGCTGAGCCCAGCGCCGCTTCCCCCCCACTAACACCTGCCAGGGGACGGGACTTGAAGCCAGCCCAGCAGGAGAGGCCCGGGAGCGGGCCACAGTCTCCTGCCAAGGCGTCTCACCTATGCCACTGCTAGGGCTCACGTGCCCAGTGCAGCGGCCTGAGGCCACAGCCCCCACCACCCAGGCAGGACCGGTGCCCGCCAACACCTTCCCCCGCACCGGGCCTGCTAGCGTGCGGTCTCCGGCCTCACAAACGTCCGGTGCTCTGTCATCTCGAAGCCCCTTCCATCTGGGGGCCTGGCCAGACAGGGACGGGAAGGCCAGCCTACCAGGTACAAAGGCGTTCGCTTCCACAGCCAGGCTGAAACCCCAGAAGACCAGAGGCTCTGGGCAGCAATGTGGGGGCTCCCAAGTCCACCAGGGACAGGTGAAGGGCCACATCCACTCTTCACCAACAGCACCGGGGCCCACATTCAAGCAGGGCCAGTCCAGCCAAGGGGGCAGAGCCTGGCCCATGAAACGAAGGCCCATCTACCCCGCCTGGTAGCTGCTGCTGGGGGGGACTTCTGGGTGGGCAAGAAAGTGATGGGAAGGGCCCACCGCTCCCAGATGGACAGACACCCCACATTCTGAGCCATGAGAGACGGGGAAGAGCCCAGCTCCCTGTCCCGGGTGCAGGTCTGACACGCAATGATGCTGGTGTGGGGGAAGGCAAGGCTCAGAGCGCGCCCTGTCCTCCCTGTGGACGCTGACGGCAATCCCAACAGCAGAGCCAATGCAGCCATACCGCCCACGGGGGAGGAAGGGCACGCAGAGCCTGCCTCCTCCCTAGTGACCCCCTGTTCTCGCCCACAGGGATGGGAGCACCAGGAGGGGAGTCCCCCTAGCAGACACAGCAGCCCCAGCCCCCAGGGAACCGCAGCTTCATGAGGGCCACCCGCCCAGGCCCGGGGGCCCTTCCACCAGCCTGACCTCACAGGGGCCGCGGTCCCAGCTCCCCACAGAGCCCGGGCCTGGGGGCTCTTGCAAGGGCACAGCGTCCCGCTCACCACAGCTGCACCTTCTCTCAGGGTCCCTCCCCTGCTTCCTCTGTGTTGGGGCTAAAGAGAGATGCTTGCCAGGGAGGCTGCAAAGAACACCTCTAGAAAGAGCAGCTGTCACTCACAGAAAACCATGTGTCCCCCTCACAAAACCCAGACTGCCGGGACCCTCTCCTGACATTCCCTGGTTTCCCTATGGGCCACTGCCTTTCTGGTGGCCACAGTGACAGGGCTATGGTGCAAGGGCAGCGAGCGGGCCACAGAGGCGAGCACCCGGGCAGTGGGTGTGTCCCGGCCTCACGCACCCCGAGTCCTGCTTGGGGGTCCATCGTGGCTGCCACAGGGCCAGAGACAGCTCGCCACGGCAGCCAGAGACAGCAGTGTGGGAGCCACACGTCCAGGGGGCCCTAGCTCCATTACTGCACAGGGAGGCCTGTACAAACTGGCTCGTGCTTCGCACATGCAGAGAGAACTGCCCAGCAGAGCCACATGGGCCTGGCCGGGGAGGGGACCGCAGGGAGGAGCTGGGGACACGGCCGGCTTTAGCGGGACCTGCACTGCCCATACCAGCCCGGCAGGTGGCACCCCACCGTGCTCGGCCCACCTCTCTGCCCAGGGCCCTCCAGCCCCAGCACAGGGTGCAGCCACCAGGCCAGCAGCAGCACGGGCCTCAGTGATGGCCCCGTGGCCACATGGGCCACACACGTGGGAGGCTCCGCAGGAGGCAACGTAAGGCCAGAGGGCAGCTTTAGGGGGGCTCCCCCTACAGATACAGGCCTCGGGGCTCTGTGAGTGGGAAGGAGAGGAGCGCTGGGGAGGGCGTAAGGAGGAGAGAAGGGAGGGACAAGGGAGAGAGGGGCAGGCGGGGACACAGCACAGAGGCCCAGTGGCCCACAGGGGCTGCTCTCAGACCGCTCCGTCTCACAGGCGGCTGCGGGGACAGGCTGGCGGACGCACCACGGCACACCGGCCCCCAAACAGGCCCCTGACGGCTGCCGGACATCTGCACGGCCTTCTCGCAGGGACCAGGGCCTGCAGCCTCCCACGGGTGACGCCACCCCACTGAGACACGCACGCACATACCCGGAGGCCAGGCTGAGGAGAAGGCAGCCACGAGCAAGCAGTGAAGAGAACCAAGAGAAGGAACCAGGGGCGTCTCCTAGAGGGGCACGGGACACAGGCGGCCTCGCTCAGCGTCGCCTCCCCACTGCTCCGCGGCCAGAATGCTGGGGCAGAACAGGTCCCAAGAGCCACGGGGGCGCCCCAGCAGTCCGGCCTGCCCCCATGTCAGCATTCCAGAGCTGCACAAGCTGCAGACTCAGCAGCGACGGGAACACGTGGCATCGGTGACTTTCTGGACAGCCACAGGCTTCAGCAGGGCTCGCCCCAGCACGTGGGGGCTTGGTGGGGCCCAGGGCCTGTCCCGGCTTCCCCACACCTCCCAACACAAGCAACGCTCTGGCACAGAGCACGGTTCCCTTCCTCATCCTTCCCCAGATTCTGAGGTGGGGGCTGCGGCTGGGGAGCTCACGTTTTCCCACAAGGCCCCAAGCCTGTCTTTCCAGAAGCAGCGGGGTCAGCCCCACCCCCCAGACACACCAGGCTCCACCGGCCGACACTGTGCCCCCGGGGACCCCCCGGGGATGCGGATGGGGAGGCAGCAGGCCCCTGCCCAGCTGAATCTGGCGGGTCTTTGGCCTCCCGTGGGTGGGGATCCAGGGGCACAGGGCAGCTTTCCCAGCCCCCGTGGAGCCTGCTCGGCCCTCACCTCAGCCTCCCCGCCTTCATCCTCTGAGCTTGGATTCCCCTCCTGAGACACGAGGACGTGGCCCCACCCCCCAGCCAGAGAGAGGAGGCAGCTGGCCAGCCACCAGGTTCACTGCCCAGCTGTCCCCTACATGCGCACACAGGTCCCACGGGGCGCGAGCCCGGAGAGGGGAGCACAACAGGGGGGCGGCAGGCTCACCAGTGACAGCACAGGCACCGTGGTTCTGAGCTGTGGTCACAGGTCCCGGCTGGGGGGGGGGGGGAACTTCTAGGAAGGGGTCGGCCACGGGCCCCTAAGGTTCCTCCAGTGCTGACTGCGGGAGCTGCCCCCCCTCCCAGCCAGCCTTTGCTTAGAGCAGGGGAGGGAGAGGGACAGAAACAGCACTGGAAACCCTGAAATAAAGCCCAAGACCTCTGTCTCAGCAGAGCCCAATCTCCGCAAGTGTCTTGAGTGCTCAGGGCACGCGGCGCCTCGGGGGACCCACAGGGGCTTCTCTCTGACTAAAGGCCTGTTTCCTTCAGTTGGCTGAAAACTTGCCGGCCCTTGATCTCGGCAAGAGCCTGTCACTCAGCAGGGCCCCAACTAGCGTGTCTCTAGGGACAAGGCCACACCACAGCCTGCAGGCAGACTGCACTCGGGCAGGAACCCTGGTCCCTTCAGTTCCGGGCACCGTGGGGGGCAGGCCTGGCAGCGGGAGGGGGGTACTCTTCCCTCGGGTTTGTGCCCTGCTCACGGGCGACCTAGGACCAGGCCTCCCCAGAGCTGGCCGGCAGCAGGGCCCTGCAGGAGGCCCTCGAGAACGCCCGGCCAGGGGACCGGCAACCAGGCCACCCGGTGACCCCAGCATCTCCCCACACGGGCGGACGAAGCCAGAGGCCCGGCCCGCCATCCATCTAGCACATCTCCACCCGCCAGGACAGCGCGGGCCCGGCCAGCAGCTTCCCCGCACACCGGTCGCTGGCCGGCCGGGAAGCACCTCTGACACGGGCCGTCCCTCGTTCGGCGAGAGGTCTCGGCCCAAGAGGCACACGCTCTCCGGGGGGGCCCCGTCGGGAAGGTGGTTTCCGACCCGCACGGAGGAGGCTTCACTGGCCCCCCTCACCGCCCCGCCCCGCTGCCGCGGGCACCGCCCTCCCCGAAGCCGCCCCGTGGCCACCGGGCAGCCGGGGGCGGGGCTGCGGGGCAGTGGCCGCGGGCACGGCTTTCGCACCGCTGAGCGCGCTCTCTAAGGCTGCTGCACCCCGCCGCGCTCAGGCTCGCACCCCGCCACTTAATCGCTCCGCCGCTGATGCGGAAAGGGCAATTAGGAGAAAAGCTGCCAGAGCCCATCACAGATCCGTGCGGCTCGGAAGACACTGTGAAAGGAAACACAACAGCTCCAGAATTAATTTAGAAAGCGCAGAGCCCCGCAGAATGACAACAAACGGGCCACTGAGCGCTGGGGGGGCGGGGGGCGGGTCCACGGCGGCCAGGGTGTGGCCCCGCACACCTGCCCGGGAACGGGAGCCAGCCTCCGGGCTCCGGCCGTTCCAGACGGAGGCACCCAGGGCACCGGGCAGCCGAGGTGCGCGGCAGTCTCCCCATGCACAGACCAAATAACGGACGCTTAATGACGAGAGACTGGGATTTACGGTCAGTGTGTGCGTGCGGCTACAGATTTCCTTCGCAAATCCCACCAATTCTGTCCATTCAGACCAAATCTCATCATTGGAAGGCTGCGTGGATGAGCACGGAGAGCCCCAGGTCACAAGCGTGGCCCCGGGTGGCTCCAGAAAAGGCCCGGCAGTGGTGCTACCTCAGGCTCCTCCCGGCCAGGGCTCCACCCGCCACCACTCCCCAGGAGATCCTAGCTGCCCGTCTGGGAGCAAGGGTCCCTACCGGTAAACAGGTCATTGTCAAGAGGCCTTAGGGAGGCCACTACCACCTCCCATGGACCCAAGACGGGGGACAAGAAAGCAGGAGGGTCATAAGGAGCAGAGGACCCCCACGGACACAGGCACCATCTGGAAGCCCCGACAGCTGTAGAGGCACGGAGGGCCACGTGACCCTGCCCTTTCCAGGGCCACTGAGGGATCCCTCCCTTGGCAGAGCAGCACAAAGGGTTCCAGCTCGGATCCCAGGGGCGTGGGGAGGCCTGTCCCGGTACCCATCCCAAGAGGCTCCATCTGTCCCGGCGTGGTCCTGTGAGGACACGGCAGCAGGGTGGACTGCAGGGACACAGCCCGGGGGGCTGCAAGGACAGCACCGCCACCTGCCCGCCCGCCCACCCACCGGCTCCTGGCAAAGAGCCTTTTTCCCACCTTTGTGTCCCAGAGGCTCCCGCAAGGAGAAGTGGGGCCTCGGGTGCACAGAGGTGATGGGCCCAGGATCCCCAGACCCCGGTCTCCTAGCCGCCGGCAGCTCTGGCCCAGCACAGGTTATGAGAGCGGGGCCGAGTTCTCAGGAACCCCAAGACCCACCCTAGCCCCCATGTCCCTCAGGGGAGAAGCCCCCCACCCTCCTGGTCCTCTCATGCCAACAGAGCCGTCCCCTGCGCTCAGGGGGGCCCCACCCACCCAGGCCAAGGAGAGTGTCCCCAAAGGCAGTCAACTTTTGTCAGGACCTGGGTTAGAACCAGAGACCCTGCCCTGCTCCCTGAGGCAGGCTGGGCACTGGGGCCATTCCCCCAGGGGCCACCCTTGGAAGTCCAAGACTCTCCCTGGTTGTCCCCAGGGGGCCTGCCTGCATGGGCACCACCTTCCCAGTTGTCACTCAACCCCATTCAGCAGCTCAGTGCCCACCCCTGGGCAGCGTGCCCCCCCAGGCCCCTCACCCAGCCTCCACTGCCCCCACTTTACGCCAGGCCTGCCCAGCTCTGCCACTCAGGCTCCGCATCCTCACTGAGCATGGCTACTGGAGGTCCCTCTCAGGACCTGGAACTGGGGCAGGGAGACGCCTGCAGGCACAAGGCCACCGTCCAGGAGGCCCACAGGCTGCCCTGTCGACACTACACCCCAGAGACTTCTCAGAGGCCACAGGTGAGTGAGCCGCTCCTGTCCCCAACACACAGGTCACTGGATACTCTGAGCCACCCATCCTCCCCACCCAGCCACACACTGGGCGTGGGACGGGCACTCCAGCGCCCCCATCCTGCAGACAGGAAAGTGGGCCACCAGATGCAGGGATGGGCTGTGTGGTCTCCCGGTGCCCCACCTTTACCCCTCCTCCTGTACAGACCCTGCTCTGCCAGACCAGCCTGCTGGGGCATTGTACCCCTGGAGCACCCCCCACCCCACCAACACTGCCCTTAACTCTGCAGGCCTACCTCCCCGAGGGCCCCATATCCCGTCTGGGAGAAGAAACATCATCCATCCTTGAATTATCTCCATAACTCCGTCCACAATGCCCACCACTCAACACAAAATAACCAGACAGGGGCGCCTGGTGGGCTTGGTCTGCACAGCAGGTGGCTCTTGATCTCAGGGACATGAGTCTGAGCCCCATGGTTGGGTGTAGAGATTGCATAAATAAACTCCAAAACTAACAAGCAAAACCAAAACAGGGGCGCCTGGGTAGCTCAGTTAGTCGAGCGTCCGACTCCTGACTTCAACTCTTCACGGTTCGTGGGTTTGAGCCCTGTGTCAGGCTCTGTGCCGACCGCTCAGAGCTGGCTTCAGATGCTCCGCCCCCTTGCTCTCTGCACCCTGCTGCCCTGCTCGCGCGTGCTCTCTCTCAAAAATGAATAAACTTAAAAACAAAAAAGAAACAAAAAAATCCAAAAACAAAAACAAAATCACGGACACACGAGCAGATCACACATGACCCAGAACTAAGAATTTTAGGGGCGCCTGGGTAGCTCAGTCAGTTAAGCATCTGACTCTTGATTTTGGCTCAGGTCGTGATCTCAGGGTTTGTGGGTTCGAGCCCCACATTGGGCTCTGTGCTGACAGCATAGAGCCTACTTGGGGTTCTCTGTCTCCCTCTCTCTGCCCCTCCCCTGCTCATGCTCTCTCTCTTTCTCTCAGAAACAAATATTTAAAAAAACAATATTTAAAAAAATCTGTTCAGACAATGGACTGAACAGATGACTGACTGATCAAACATGGACTTTAGAGGGCTCCTGGCAGGCTCAGTCCGTGGAGCATGTGACTCCTGATCTCAAGGTCATGAGTTCAAGCCCAACATTGGGTGCAAAAATTACTTTATAAAAAAAAATTTTAATGGACTTTAAATACTACTGATGTATTCAAGGGCTTAAAGACAAGTTTGCAAATTTTGGCACAGACCTAGATACTATTTGAAAAGATAAATGGAAGTTTTGGAATTTAAAAATAACTGAAGCCCCCCAATCCTCCCCAGACGGTGCAACAGATTATACAGAGCTGGACAGACAACAAGCAACCGAGAAAATGAGTCAGAAGAAACTGTCCAGATTTAAGCATAGAAAAACAAATATGGCAGATACAGAAAAGAGCACAGGAAACACACAGAATGTGGTGAAAGGCTTTAATGTAAATGTAGCTGAGACCCCAAAAGCAAAAAAGAGTGGAGCGAAGGCCATACCAAAGGCAGGAGGGCTGAAAACTTTCACAAGTGAAAACTGTCAAGCTGCAGTGTCCGGAAATACCCCCGACCCCGGCAGAATAAGCAGAAGCACACTAACATCCCACAGCAGCTGCCGCAAGCCAGACGGAGGAGGCCTGTGGCACAGCCAGAGGGAAGAGCCCGGTTGCCGGTGAAAAAAAGCAGCCAGCTTCCCCCACGCCACCGCTGGCGTCAGAAGGCAACGGAAGACCCTTCCCCGGCGCCATAGAAAATGCCTGCCACCCTCACACGCTTCACATGGCAAAAACCCTTCGGAGACGGAGGCAGAAACAAACATTGTTCGCATAAACGTCTATCGAGAGGCACGGTCCTCAGCAGACCTGCAGGTGTTCAAGGAAACGTTAAGAGGTGTTCTTCAAACAGGAGAAAGAACAGAGAAAAGGTGAAAAATAAACACGCAGGTAAATCTGAATGCGTAGAATGTTTTGTGAAATCTAAAATACGAAGAGAATTAAAATCATGATAGCTCTAGAACAGAAGATGGGAGAGAGGGAAATAGAGTTTAAGGACTCCACGCTGCTTCTGCTGCCTGGGAAGCAATCACACGACACATCTCGAAGTATTGATATCACTAAGTAAAAAGTACACATTATAGGAAAGCCTGGGGAGCTCAGTCGGTTAAGCGTCCGACTCCTGATTTTGGCTCAGGTCATGATATGGTCATGAGATCAAGCCCTGCATTGGGCTCTGTGCTGACAGCACGAAGCCTACTTGGGATTCTCTCTCTCCCTCTGCCCCTCTCCCGTACTCACATTTCTCTCTCAAAAAATAAAAATAAATTAAAAAAAATACAATTTCAGGGGCGCCTGGGTGGCTCAATAGGTTAAGTGTCTGATTTCCGCTCAGGTCATGATCTCACGGTCTGTGAGTTCAAGCCCTGCGTCGGGCTCTGTGCTGACAGCTCGGAGCCTGGAACCTGCTTTGGATGCTGTGTCTCCCTCTCTCTCTGCCCCTCCTCCACTACTCTCACTCTCTCTCTCTCTCTCTCTCTCTCTCTCTCAACAATAAACATTTAAAAAAATTTTTAAAAAAGACAATCTCAGACTGAAGTTAAAACCCAGCTATTTGCTGGATACAAAAACTCTCTAATTGTGATACACAGGAAGCTGAACGTAAACACATGTATGCATGGCACACGTACGATATTTGTGCACGCACACGTGCACGTAGGCACGTGCATTTTACAATACCATCTAAAAGAAATCAGGCGCGGCTACACTTGCATCAGAGAACGCAGACTTTAAGGCAAGAAGTGTCACCGTAAACAAGAAAGAACATCTCGTAACCGTCCAAGATCCAGGGAGATACGGCGATTCCCAACTGGTTTGCGCTCAGTGAGATGGCCTCAAAACACTTCATGTAAAGCTGACAACTAGAGAAATGGGCAGATTCACAACCACAGGTGCCACAGGGGCTGGGCGGAGAAGGCGCCCGCCCCTCCCTGTGGCCTCATCGGTGAGCACGGAAGCCGCGAGCACGGTGGGTACGCGACGCCCCACAGCCCCACAGCCGGCGACCGGGGCTCCCTTCTCAAGAGCTTTACCAAAACTGACCGTAAGCTGGACCATAAAACAAGTCTCAGCAAACTCAAAAGAACTTGAACTCACACGCTGCACACAGGCGGGACTGAGCCAGAAGCGGTAACTACAAAGAACTTCAAAGCCCTCATAAGTTTGGAAATGAAGGAACACCCTTCCAAATAACCTATGGCTCAAAGAAAAATTAGAAAAACAATTTGGAGAAAACATGAATAATCAACTTGCAGGATACAGCTACGCTCAGGAGGAATTTATAACACGTGCCTATTTTAAAAAAGAGACCTAAGGCCACTGGCACCGTGTCCCGGCACTGCGTCCGAGCTCAGGCCCACCGTGGCCTGTGTGGGCAGTTGGCACCCGGAACAGGAGCCCCTGCCTCCAGCCTCTGCTCCCCAGCTCCCCACCCGCTGCCCCTCAGAGGCAAAGGCACAGGGCCCAGAGTCAAGGACGTACACAGCAGCCAGCTCCAGTGCCCAGGACGGCCTGAGACGCGGTGGGTCCACTCCCCCATCCTTCACAAGCCAAGGGGACAACGCCGTGCGGGGGAAGCGGCCCGAGCCAGGTCCAGACAACGAACCCCACACGGCACCTTGCCCCCTTTACAACACGAGGAGCGAGGAGAGCCAGGCTGCGGAGGGCTCCAGAGGAAAAACACGCTTCCACATTTCCTCCGTGGGGTGCCCACCTGCCCCTCCGAGCCCCACACCAAGCAGAGGAACCACAAAGGGCAGCTCGGGTCTGACTCGGGGCCACACCGCCTGCTCTCAAGAGTCCCACGGTATGCCGCTGCCGGGTGGACACAGGGCCGGCCGAGGTATGCCGGGGAGGGGACTCTCTGTGCGGGTTCCTCGGGAGCGATCGACGGCAGCCTCGCCCTGCTGCCCCCGATGGGGCCAGACACACAACCATCAGGAAGCTGAGCCCACAGAAGGGGACACACCACAGGACTGCTGTCCCCTACTAAATTCAGCTCCAATCCCTCTCCAGAGGCCTAGACCAGAAGGTCCAGCCTGGGGACACCGTGTCCCACCCCCCACGTGTCCTGTTCCGTCACCCAGCTGCCTTTAGCAGGAAAGAACCCCACCCCCAACACCAGGCCTCTGGGGCACGTCCTCCCAGGCAGCTCCCAGCGCCTGTCCCTGGGGGTGAGCGCCTGTCCCTGGGGCGAGCGTCCCTGAGCAAGAGCCTGGCTGTTGCTCTGCTCTGTATCTCAGGAGCCCAGGGGCGGGGGGCGGTGCTCCACTGGGAGAGCTCCTGGGGAGCTTCCAAATCACACACCTGCCCTTCCTCTGTGAGGCAAAACCTTTGGGCCAGGACGTGCCAAGGGGACAGCTGGGGCACACGCCCCCAGCCCACTGCCCTGGCTCCAGCCCCAAATGCCACAGGGGGCAACAGACAGCAGGCGGGGTCCACAGCCCCCAGCCCTCCCAGGGCCAAGGTATGAGCCTCCAGTCAAGACAGGTCTACCTCAGCCCTGGTACCCACGGGACAAAAGGGGCACTGAGAGGCCAACCTGCTGAGGCCGTTGCCAACTACCAACTGGATGCCCAGGCCTCTCGGGGCCACCCACAGTCCGGGGGCCACCCAGCCTGAGGATCTCTGCGTCCTCCGTCTGCCTGCGCCTACAAGGAGTTTGCCGGCTTCGCTCCCGGACGCTGCGCTAGGATCTGGCACTCAGGACGCATTCACGGCGGCCAGCCTGGCCATCAGCCCGCACCAGATTCCTACCACAGACCCAGGGCAGGGCTTGGGGACAAGAGCAGGGCTCTCCCGGCCCACCTCCTCGCCTGCTGGACTTCTCTGGTCACACAGCAGCCCCCGTGCCTGCCACCATACCCGGGGCCATTAGCTTCCCCCCAGCCCAGGGCCCACCCCCGTAGGGACACCCAGCACTCGCTCTGCAGCTGGCACGCAGCCCAGAGGGTTGGCACACTCCGAGGCGTGACTCCGCGGGCCACAGAAGTGGGCACAGGCCCACAGTCAGGTGCAGACTGCTGCCCACAGAGGGAAGGCCCAGCGCACCCCCACCCCCGGCCTCACTTTCTGCCTCCGGGAGCTGGGTCACCCCGAGCTCCGTCTGCACAGCAGTCGCTCAGTAAACTTAGCTCTCTCCTCTCCTCTGGCAGCCTCCCCGAGAGCCCAGCGCCAGGACGGCTCAGGAGACCGGCAGCCTGTCGGCAGAGGTGGAACAGGAAGACGTTCCCAGCACTCCGCTGATGAAGCAGCGGGAGGAACTGACGGAGTCCCCCTGGGGCCGGGAGAGGCAGGCGGCAGAGGACTGCAGGCCCCCTGCCGCTGTAGGCGTCCCGCGCCCTCTGTCCCCCTGTTCCAGGCAATCCCAGATGAAGAAAGCCGAGGCTGGGCTCTCTCTGCTCAGAGCGCCCCCATGGCGTCCTGGGCCCCTCTCCGCCCTCTGGCCCTTGGAAGCCCTGCCCAGCCAGGCACCCCCTCCCTGCCTCTCTGCCAGCTGGCCAGTCTCTCTCTCTGTCTTCTCTCTGCCACCAGGAGTCACATCTGGGCTGTCGGCCCCTCCTTTTCACCCCCTGCTGTTGGGGCCTTGCCAGGCCGCATGTCTAGCCCAGCTTAGGGCTCAGAGACACTCAGTGACGTTCGCTTCCTGGGGGCAGAGAGAGAGGAGAAAGTGGCAAGAAGACACAGGGCCCCACGGGCAGGGGCAGGAGGCGCTGGCTGAGCTGTCTCCTCTCCCAGAGACCTCCTCTTCCCCGGCCCCCTGCCCTTGCCATGACGGCCCAGCACCGTGCGGGGGCACCAAAGGAAACCGGCGCCTCCTTCCCGCCAGGACCTCACCCCGGCACGCCAGTGGACACCCAGCACGGGACACTGCTGGTCGGGGGGAACGCGGGGGCCCCCTGACGAGGACCCACATCCGTGTGGAGCTCTGGCCACCCGTGGCCCTGCCTGGCCCGAGCACACTGAGGACCTGGTGCTACCGCGGGTGTCCATGGCGAGGGTACCGTGGGGGGACAGAGGCATGGGGGGGGGGGGGTGCCCCAGGGCCCCAGGGGGAGGAACAAGACCCCAGGCCTGAGAGAGGGTGTGCCCAACAATATCCTGACAGCTGTGGAGAGGTGTCGACTTCCAGAGACCTGGAAGGTCATGCCCCACCTCCAGGAAGTGAACGAACCCCCACCCTTGCACCAGAAGGCCCCCGCTGAAGCTGGCCCCCTTTCCTAGGGGTGAGAGGGGTTGGACCCAGGAAAGGTGGCAGGACAGGGGGGTGGAAGAGCCTTCGCCCGCACCCCAGTGCCCGCTGACAGGTGGGCACCCGCGAGCCCACCAGGCTGGGAGCGCTGGGCGAGGAGGCCCGCAGCGTGTCCGACCACCAGACACAGAGCCCCAGGCCCACGGGAGGGGTGTCCCGCTCCCCAGGGACACAAGCTCCGCCGCCCTGAGGACGCCACTCCTCCTGCCCCAGCCAGACAGGCTTCATGGCATCACTCGGGAGCCCCCCAGCTCTGTGGTGGTCACGGCTTCCCTCGGCTTCCCTCGGGGCTCCGAAGCTGCCCAGGAGCCAGGCAAACGCGCGCGCGCGCGCGCGCACACACACACGCGCGCGCGCACGCGCGCACTCCCACGCCAGTCCTTGCGGAGCAATTCATTAGCACGGCCGCGACAAACTGAAATCCAGGCCTCCGATGCGCCTGATAATTTATGCAAGGCTCCAGGATCGCTGCCGCTGCTGCCTCTCGCAGCGCCTAATTCAGCACTTTCTCTTTTCCTTAGGAAAGCAGGACTCCGGATTTAACTGCTCTTTACGGCATCTACCCTGGTAAAACCGAACAAGACAACCACGCACCAGCGAGCGCCAGCCACGGCAGACCCCTCCGCGGCAGCCATCCCGGCCAGCCCCCACCAAGCCCCGCCCAGCCCCCTGACCTCCCGGCTCCTTCAACCAGCAGGGCAGCAACCCCCCACACGACCCTTGGCCCCATCCCAGGTGTGGAAGGCTCCCAACCCCTGGGCTGGCTTCCCAGCACCCTGCGACACAGGAGGGACACGCCTCCTTAAAGTCACCCAGCCCGGGCCCTCCCTGGCCCCCCTCCCTCCCCTGCCGCGACACAGGAAGCCCTCCCTCCTCCCCCTCGGCTGGGGGGGGGGGGGGTGGGGCAGGAGCCAGGGCCCTCCTGAGGCTGGGGCCAGAAGTGCCAAGTCCCTGACCACGGCACAGGGCCTGGGGCCCGAGAGAGGTGCCCCTGGTGTCGACGGCAAGATTCCCATGCCCCAAGGCTGGAACGGGCAGCCTCGGGCTAGCTCAGTAGAGGAGAGCTAGCCAACCACCACAAAAGGCCCATGTCACGTCCAGGAGGCTAGCCCTGGGCGGGCAGTGACGCCCCTGCCCCCAGCTTCTTTGCTCCTCAGGCACCGTGCCCTAGAGTCTGGGCACTACCCGACAGCCTCCCAGGGAGGCCACCCAGTTCGGAGGGCCCACCCCGCCGCCTGACCGCACCCCCTCTAAGCTGGCCAGACCCTCCGCTCCCCACCCTCCCAACGGCCATCGGCACCAGTGGTGAGAACAAGCCTCCTCCCCGTGGGGGCCCAGGGCGACATCCGGGACTTCCCTCTGCTCCCCCTGCCCACCGACCCGCCCGCAGCCGTAATGCCGGCACACGCTACACACGGGCCTGCCCGGCACCGAGCGGGCCTGGGGCTGCCTCCCAAGAGGGACGCTGCAGTGCTACTGCCTGCCCCACGGCACCCCGTCCCGGTCACTGGGTACCCTGGCCAGAGGGGGGCCCTGTCTGCCCAGCCCTGGCCTCTTCCATGCACAGGGAGCCACAGGCCTTCCGAGAAGGACGCAAAGGGAGAACTGCGTTAGAGAACTCCCCGGGCCACTGCTCAAGCGGCTGCTGGAGGAGCGGGCCGGCAACGGGTGGGCCCCCTGAAGGCACAGCCCGAGTGCCCCAAGTTGGCGCCCGCTCAACGGGAACCCCGCAGACGTCTCTGCACAAACTGGGCACACCCAGATAGTCTGAGAGGGCCTGCTCTGACCTCTCCAGGAACCACGGGACAGCCCTTCAAGCCCCAGGACAGCGGGCCAGGTGCACTTGCCTGAGGAGCCAGGAGAGGAAGGGCAACAGGCATGACAGCCTGCAGCGTCTCCAGCCAGGGGCGGGGGGGTAGGGAGGTCCACCACTGAGCATGCATCGGGTCCCTGCTCCGGGGCCAGGAGGAAGGTAGAACGGCCACCCAAGGGGCTTGCTGAGGCGCCCAGGTCCTGGGGGAAGGGTGGGTGCAGGGCCCGAGAGAGCTCTCGTGGGGAGACACGCCCTGAGCCCTTCCTCGGAGAAACCTGGACACGGAATAGGTGCCCCACCTCTGGCTGGGGTCACAGGGTGGTCCCCCCCAGCACCGGGCAGGCCCAGCCAGAGATCCCCCTTGCTGCATACCAGCTCCAGGGGACTGTCACGGGCTGCATGCTGAAGACCCGGCAAGACCCGCACAAGGGTCCGAGACCACAGCTGCCTTTTCTGCCAGTGACCTAAGGCGAGCGGACACCCCACTTTCATCTGCAACAGGGGACGGCAGTTTCTCCAGACCACGCGGCCCACACGGCGGACAGAGGTTTGGGGGCAAAGTGGCAGGGTGAGGCCTGGCTTCTGGGAAAGCCTTGGTCTGTCCCTGAGGCCGCCGTGAGAACTAGGCTCTTCCCGCCAGCTGCATCCCTGCCCCCGCAGCCCCGCGTGACCGCCAAACCCTCACCCTCACCCTCACCCACCACAGCAGCCCCTCCTCTGTGTGGTCCGGGGCGTCCTGCACAAGGCGCCAGGCTTGTGAAGCAGGGGAGGGAGAGGAGGGCAGAATACCGTCATCCTGAGCAGGGGAGGCACAGGGCCCTCCCACCCAAGCGGCTTCTGGGAGGTGACACCACCACCCACCCACCTGCCCACCCACCCATGGCTTTTCCTTGGCACACGACAGCAAACGTTTCCAAGTGGCTGGCAGGGACCCCATGCCCTGCGGCCACTTTGAAGCCCCCTGGCCCAGGGCACGGGTGCGAGTGGGCTGGGAAATACCCACTCTATACAAGCCACGCTCCAGGCGCACACCAAGCCTGCCGCCTCAGGGTGGCCCAAGTCACGGCCTTGGGCCCAGCGTGGACAGAGACCAGCCGAGCTGGCCCAGACACCCGGACCCTGCAACGGAGCGGGGGCCAACGTGAGCCATGTGCGCTGTGGACACCACAAGCTGGAACCACCAACTGCCACAATTACATGGGTGGTAAATCGGAACCCGTTCTTGAGGTCTATGAGAGGTTTTCTTGTCTCTGCTTTCTCCACTGTTTGGACGCCCTGAGACGGATCAAGCAGGGTCTCTGTGCAGCTAAAATGTGGCAGACCCCACCAATCCTCAGCAAATGGAGCTCCCCTGGGCCCCTCCTCAAGTGTCACCTCCTGATACCCCAGCTGCCAACAGACTCATCCCCAGAAGAAAAGTGGAGGAAGGAAGGCGAGAGGCAGAGAGGTGGGGAGCACAGGAAGGGGGGGGTCACACGGTGTCCCCAAGGGGCCACCTGGCCCACCCCCCCCACCAAAGTCTGACTCGGGGTGAACCGGGCAGGAGGGTCGGAGGGCAGGGGAGCCCGGGAGGGGAGGCCGAGGGAAAGGCAGAGGGGAGACAGCAGGAGGAGGAGTCGGGCAAGATCTTCATAATGCTCAGTCCCCAAGGCCCAAGGCACCAGCGGCCACACGGCTGCTGAACAATGCAGTTTTGAATTCAATTAAAGCGATTATCTGTTGTGCCAAATAAATTGTGTACAGCATATAGCCTGCGGCACTTACACCTCCGGGCTCATTATTCCCTAACTGTTTCCTCCTGTTTATGCGCTCTCAAATTAAATTGCTGATAATATGCGCCAAAATAAAAAATGAGCACACCTTGTCCCAGGAAAATTGATTCTCCCTTTTCCTGAACTGGCGATTGCCAGGTTTTATACACTCTGTTCCTGGTGATCATTAGTAATTCAATTTTCTTTTTATTAGCCCCCTTATCTGCTGAGCAATATAGTGGCAGAGCTGACCTCTTTCGCACGGGTAAATGTTTAAAATCTTTTCCCTGATTAATTTTGCCAGTTAAGAAAAAGAGGAGAAATGGCCCGGCTCTTAGCCATCACAATGAATAAAGCTTAATGTTGATTGTGATGGAATTTCTAATGCCAGGGAAATTGATTGAACGCGGCAATTACACTGCAATAGTAACTCAAGGGAGATGGGATCGCTTTCTCCTGGCCGTAGCCTTTTGGTTATTTAAAACAATCCAATTTGCAAGGATAATTATGTATTAGTGTTTTATCTGCCACTTGAAATGAACAGGGGAGTTTCGATACTGGCCTAGCATTAGCAGGTTATTGCTGCAAATTACTTGATATCTGCTTTCTTTCACATAAAGAGGAAATTAGGCAATCAATTACCAGAAAAAGGTGGACGGACGAATAAGAGGGGCAAGGACGCCCTCTGCTGGCCACCAGGCCGTTCGGCAGGGCTGAAGAAGGGACCTTGGTGGGGGCGGGCAGTTTCAGGAAGCCTGACCCTTGTCCTCACTCCGTTCCCGCACTCCCCCGCACCCCCCCCCCCCCCCGCACTCGGCAGGAGCCCACAGGGGCTCAGGTCCCTCCCCTACACTGCTCCAAGGAAGTCTGGACCTGAGCCAATGGTCTGTGTGGGGAAACGGGGAAGGGAACCCTCAAAGCGGCCTGTCCACCACAGGAAGGCATGGCCGGAGGGCTCCGAGCCCGAGCCCGAGCCCGAGCCCAGGGTCTGCACTCCAAATGCCCACGGCAGTAAACGGAAACTTGTGTGTGAGGCAGCTCGCAGTTGGCCTGGGGACAGGCAGGTGCAGCAGGGGAAGGAGGGACACAAGAGAGGGAAGCCTGTGGACCCTACAGAAGAAGGTGCTTGGGGGAGTCACCCACTGACTCCCTGGTAGTCCTCCAACCAGGGGAATGCTCGTCCCCACTCCTGGTCCCACCACAACCTCCTCGGCCAGTCTCCAGGTCGCAGGGTGGCATGTCTGGAGCCACGTGCCCAGCGTTTTAGGCCCGTGCACCAGCATCTTCCCTGAGCTTCCTGCCCACTT
Organism: Panthera leo; assembly: GCF_018350215.1. Lineage (NCBI taxonomy): Eukaryota > Metazoa > Chordata > Mammalia > Carnivora > Felidae > Panthera > Panthera leo. The sequence continues at coordinate 82,062,575 of NC_056695.1, forward strand.
CTGAGAATGAGGACCCCACTCCTTGACGTGGCCACAGGCTCTTCCCGGCTCACTGACCCTCCAGGCCTGCCGGACACTCCCCCAACACAGCCACCTCGCATCCCCGAGCATCTTCATGCAGGTCCCATGGAGGTCCCATGTCACCGCCCCCTGCCTTACGGAGGCCTGCCCCACCCGCCCATCATCAGGTCCCGCCTTCCCTCTGGCCTCGGCCCCTCCCACCCTCACGGAAGCCGGCCACACAGGACCCCTCTCTGCTCCTGCAGCACGGCAGAGCTCATTCCCACCCGTGCCCGTCACCCGCGGACAGGCACAGCATTTACGCCTCTCTTCTCCTCACGCCGGTCTGTCTGGATGTCCCCTCCTCAGAGACGCCAACCGCTTGGCTAAAGCTGACCACCCACCCCTCCCAACGGCTCTCCACCACCTTATCCCACGTTTCCCTTTCCTCTGAGCGCTTGTACCACCTGAGAGGAGCTTTTCAGCTAGTTTACGACACCCAGTAGCTGTCCGTCTTCACGACAACGATGCGGCTCCGGCACGTCAGGGCCCACGGGAGCCAGCACGCTGCCCTGCACAGAGGCCCTCGATGCACGCTCGCCGGATGGTTGGGGTGATGGTGAGGCGTAAGCGGGGAGACGCAGGATGGTGGAGGACACGTGAATGGAGGATGGCGGCTGGAGGACGGACGGGGGGATAAGAGGGTGCGCGGATAAACGGATAAACAGGTTGAGGGAATAGCGGATGGAAGGTGGATGGATGGATAGGCGGATGGACGAATGGACGGACAGACAGTTGGATGGATGGGGAGAGGATGGAGGGAGGGGATGGATAAGTGGATGAGTGAGCGGAAGCTTCTCCAAGCCCCTCCCCCAACAGGCCTCTCCCCCCCACCCCCCACCCCCCACCCCGCCAACCCCTGCACTTTCCGGCCAGGGCAGTGGGGATGGAGGGTTCTCCTCTAACTACAAACTTATCCGTCCGCCCCCTAGTGGAGAGAAGTGTAAAGGCAGGGACTGTGTCAGCCCCCTCCCCCCAACCCCATCTTGCCCAAAGCCTTTCTCCTCCTCTCACATCCCAGGCCCCATAAGCAAGGTACGCAAGCATGTGGGCCTGAGCCTGCGGGCACCGCTCCAGGGTGACCCACAGACCCTCCCCGCCCATAAACCCGCAGACCCAGCACCCCCGTCAGCCCCTCACTCCTCCAGGCCATTGTCCACCCGGCAGCCACAGTTGAGTGTCCTAGAACATACTGGCCTGGGTCGCTCTGTGAGGGTGCCAGCTCCAGGCCATGGCCCCAGGACGCGGCCGACGTGGCCAGTGTCCTCTCCCCAGAGGCCCCTCAGCCAGCAGCTCCGGTAGCAGGCCCACTGCCCGCCGGTCCATCCAGTCCGCGCCCACGGCAGCCCCCGCCCCAGCCCCCAGCCGCACAGAGTCCTCCTGCTGGGAGCAGGGAAGGGCACACGGCACACCTGACCACCTGCCTGGCAGGAAGGCTCAGCTTTGTTTGGTGGCCCCAGAGTCGTCCGCCCCCTGCCCCGTCCGGAGAGGGGTCCGCGGCTGCAGGCCCTCAGTAACAAGACGGGAGAAGTATTCGTACGAATAGCGCTCCTTCCTCTGGGGTGCCTGCTATGGGGAATGGCAACGGTCTGGCTCAGGCCTGTCTGCCCCCACCCCAGGCTCCTTGGGGACACGGACAGCAGAGGCCTGGCCAGGCCACAGTCAAGGCCAGCCCCACCGGACTCCTGGGAGGGCGGCCAAGCTACACCAAGAGTACAGGCTGAAGAGGTCGAGTGTGCGCACCTGGGATGCCCTGCAAACCCCCTCGGCGCCCACCCCTCCATTAGGACACCCTGCACCTGGGACACAAGAAGGGTATGGAGGGGCCCAGGCCGCGGTCTGTGTAACCCTGCCCCACTCAACACCTGGCTCGGCAACTCCACGAACACTTGTTTCCAGGCCCAGCAAAGGGGGGGTGACGCCCGGCGGATGCTCACCGGCGTTCCGGGAACCCAGCTCTGCGGAGCACTCTGGCCCCCAAGAAGGCAGGGCAGGAAGCAGGGAGCTCCCAGGCCAGCCAGAGGCAGAAACCCCAGCTTGGGTGCCGGCGGGTCTGAGAGCAGCAGGCCAGGGCGGCCCTTCCGGAGGGGCGGATCTGGGGCCCGGATCACACTGTCTGCTCGCTCTCCGACCCGCTAAGGAAGGGGAGCTTGCACACGGAGGACCCAGAAAGCTGGGACCAGCTGGGCCCACTTGGGTCACAGTCAGCCACCAGGCACCAGAGCCACAGTCCCCGATTCCCCTCAGCCTCCGTTCAGAGCAAGAATCTGCAATAGCCGTGGCCACTCAACACACTGCCGCCTGTGACGGGAACATCCTTCCCCAAGGTGCCTCACGCGACACCCCTGGTACTCAAGTTTCACTGAAATATCACCATCTTGAGGCGCCTGGCCCAGCCACCCAATCTCCACTTGCCCCGACCCACCCTCCTTGGGGCAAGTCACTACGGAAACGTCTTGGTGCCCGTGGGCTAGGATGCAGGCGGCAGGAGAGTGGAAGGGACCGCCCCGCCCCATGCCTCCGAGACCCCCAGCACCCGGAGCAGGACGCGAAGGGGCCTGTGGACACGGCCAGCCCTGAGCAGCGTCCCGGTGTGACGGCTCATCTGTGGGGACAGACGTCCATCCGGACCGCCCCTCCACTCCGGCCCGAGCCACCCGCCGCCCCCCAGGCTGAGCGTCCTCGGGACGGGGAAGGTGGCTCGTAACAGGCGAGCGGAGCCGGCGCTGCAGGAGATGACCCCCTCCCCCCGGGCCTACCTTCCTTGGTGGGGGGGTGGGCCCGGCCAGGAGGCAGGCAGCACAGCCGGTGCCTGGTGACCTGCGCCAGGCCCTTGTTGGGGTTCTTCTTCAGCACGGGGCTGCTCTTCCCCCGGGGGCCCTGCCTCCGCCGCAGGCTCAGCTGGCTCTTGGCGGTGGTGGCAGGCGGGGCGCCATTCTTCTTGTCGCAGGGAAGGCTGCAGAGACAAAGAGCAGGCAGGTCCCAATGGGCTCCCCCAGCAGGGCGGCTCTCCCCATCTACCCCTGCCCATCCAGACCCCAGCACCGTGGAATCACCCCGGGAGGTCCCAGCCTGCCCGCCTTCTCAGCAGCGGCCCGTGCGCTCCTCCCCCACTTGAGAGCCCGGAGCCGGGGCAGAGGGAGAGCGGCTCCCGACCCTTGACCCCCACCCGGTGTATCTGCACCAGGTCCCCTCGGTGTCCCTAGGCCGGATGAACTCTCCAGTGGGGCTGGGGGCTGGGGGCAGCGCTAAGGAGCCACCGCAGGGGAGGGGCCGCCACCAGCTGCCCCCAGCCACCTCTGCAGGAGAGGCCACTGCTCACAGCTCCCCTGTCCACATCAGCCGAGACAGGACGGCTGTCCTGAAAAGGCAGGGGACTTTTTAACTGTCTGGGAGAGCAGGGCCAAGGACCAAGGTCAGACAGCAGGAAGGACCTCCAAAGGGGACTCTCAGTGAGAGTGACTCTGCCCTCGCAGTTACCAGCTGCCGTGATGAAGTCCGAACCCCAGACCAAACCTGAGCCACAACGCCATTTTTTAGCCTCTGCACGATCCTTGCAGGTGGAGGGCCAGGGAAACGACCCGTATTCAGTGAAACAGTGACTCCCCTGGTCACCTGGCTGCCAAGGAGGCAGACTTCCCGGTGCGCCCTGGGTTTGCGCACCTAGTGCGTAGCTGGGTATAAAGCATCATCCGCAAACCCAGTGGACCCGGAACAGAAGCTGCCCCAGCAGCCTCTGGTCTGTCACCAACAGGAGATGGGAGGGCTCCCCCTGTCGTCACTGGCTGAGCCCCGGTTACCCCAGTAACCCCAGCCTCATTTGCACTGGGTACAGTAACGCCGCCAGCCATGCTCGGCTGGACCCGTGGCCGGTGATGCTTCATCGCCTCCTCCCACGGCCCCGCAGGTGAGCCCTCCCACACGCTCCGCACGCCCAGCAGGGAGCTGCCAGGCCCAGGCCTGCCCCCCTGCCTGCCCAGACAGGACCCTGGGGTGCTGGCAGGGGCACCTACCTAGCGCCGCCCCGCCTCCGGATGATCTTGGTGCGGCTCTTCACTTTGTAAGCCGAGAGTGTGGTCTCACTGAAGAGGGGCTTCAAGCCGCTGGGTCCCACTGCCGGTCTGTCCCCTGGGGGGAACCTGGATGGGAGCTGGGAGGCATGGTCCTTGCTGCCAGCTTCCGACTGCCAACGAAAGGAGGAGGATGAGGAGGCCGAGGGGCTGGACGCCTTCCACTTGTATTTGCTGGGGGAGGCCCCGAGCGTGGAGGACGCGGACGACCTCCTGGGCTTGGCATCCGGATCAGCTCTGAGCTGTGGCTTCTCCCCCTGTGCCGCTGTGCCAAAGGGGGCCCTGCACACGGTCTCCGAGGCTGCTCTGGGACTGAGGGCCCTGCGAGTGGCCCGGGGGCTCTTGGCTGAAGCAGCCACCCACTTGTAGTTGTTCTTCCGGAACTTGCTGGTTCGACAGGACACGAGCAGTGAGGCCTCCCGGGCCTGCCTGGGTCCAGAAGCTGCTCTGGCTGGGCCTGCCACCGAGCCGGAGGAAGCCGGCTGATCCGGGTGGCCAGCATTCACTCTCCCATCTCCAAGGTGCTGGGCGACACAGCTGGCCACAGAGTGTGAGCCCACCTTCCGGCCCGGAGCCGCGCCACTGCGCTGGGGCAGGGTGGGGGACAGGAAGCGTGCCTTGGCCGCAACCGCACTCTCGCTGACAGTCCGCCGGGGCTCGGAGGGGCTGTCACTCACGCTGCTCACAGACTTTACCACCCGAGGCTTGCCAGGCTCCTTCTGGCAGACCAGAAGGGGGTCCTCTGTACCGCAGCTCCCCTTGGCTCTTCCCGGCCTCGAGGGTTGCTGCTGCCCACCAGGGGGCTCGCCCTCGCCCTCCTGAGGCCTGTGGTGGCTCCAGGAGGGGTCCTCACATCCTTCCAAGGAACCCCGAGAGACCCCTGCAGCGCTAGCTGAGCCCGGTTTTGATGGTGGCTTGATTTTGATAACCATGTTCTGATCTGGACTCAGCTGGACCTGCCTCTCCAGGACATACTGCGCGGGGTCAGGACCCCGGCTGCCCCCAGCCCTGAGAGGTGGCTGTGCGGCACAGTCACCGGGCGGGTCTGAGGCTCCTGGGGGCCGATTCACCAGGGAGTATTTCTTGCGCCATGCAGGCCCGTGGCTCAGGGAGAAGCCCCTCCGGCCAGGACGAGGGTAGCTGGCACCGAAGGCCCTGCTGCTGTTGTAAGCAGGTGGCTGCCAGCGGGCAGCGGCCGACGTGCCCGGGGCAGGGGCGTTGCCATGGAGGTTTTTGTAGTCATCGATCAGACCTGAGAAGGCAGAATCACGGGCTCAATTAACCAGAGGCTGACAGTAAACTCAGCCAACAGCCCAGTCCCCCGGAGGCGCATCAGCCGACAAGACACCCCACAGACCCCACCTCCCTCGTGAGCCCCCGCCTGGCCCCAGGACAGTTCAGCCCGAATTCCCTCCGCCCATCTTTCCCATGAGCCTTTCCCATCAGTCTGCTTCCATCCTAGTCGCTTACACTGAAAACACACCCCTGTGGCTTCATGTTCCTAATCTGTCGGGAGTATTATACCGGGGCCACAATGCTTTGAGGTGAAATGTCACTTGATATGAAGAGACCAGCAAGGCCCCATGCTCTAATGCCCAACAAGGGGGCCGGTCAGCCACGGAGGCCCTCTGGCTTGCCCACGGATGCAAAGGAGGCAGGAGTACTCCTTAATAATCCCCCCTGCCTGGCGCACGGGACAATGAGCGTAAGACAAGTGACACAGGGGTCGGCACTCCACAGTTGATGGGAATGTCACACCGTCCTCCTCTAAGGGGAGAAGAGCCCTGATTGTCTGGAGGCCCGACAGGGGATAGCGATCCCGGGGCCGGAGGGGTACAGGTTCAGCTGGAACACCCCAGGGAGTTAGGCCTCAACCGGCAAACCAGTAGCTAAGTCCTCCGTGCCAACGCTGCCCACCACAAGTCCCGTCCCCAGACCCAAGAAAAGCCATGTCCAGACCTGGTGACACGCCAGGACAGCTGTGACAGAAGCCTCTGGCAGGCTGGACCAGCCCGCCTGGACTCTCCCCCATACACATTTTCCAAATCCTTAAGTCTTCTCTTCATGGGAAAACTTTAAACGGGGAAATTTTTCAGAACAGAAACCTCAACTTGGGTGTAAAAACTGAAAAGATGAGAAACTGAGGCCTGGCGAGTGGGGGCCTTGGAATATCAAGAGGACTGTGACTGTGTGAAGGGAAGGAGCCAAGACGAGGCGTCCAGGGGCTTTGCCACGCGACACCAGGTCAAGCTCTCCACCCTACTGGTGGCACCGAGAGCGACAGGGCGCCGAGGAAGTGCCCGCCCGTGGGGGTTGGGGGGGGATGCCTCCCGCCGGTTACTAAGCGACGGCCCCGCCGCCACCCGCTGCAGCGCCTGAAGGACACGCACTACCCGTCCGGAGAAACGGGCAAGGGGCTGACCCCGGCCGGCCCGGATGCCCTTCGGGGTTCCCCACCGCCTCCCCGACCCTACCCACGCCCCCACCCGACCCGACCTGGCCGTCCAGACCGAGGGCGCGGAGCGACCCCCTTCGGGGAGGCGGGCAGCGGCCCTTCGTGAGGTAAGGAAGGGTAAAGAAAGGGACGCGCGACCCGGGCCCGGCCCGGCCCGACCCGACCCGACCCACCCTGCAGGAGACGGATCTGTCGCCGTAATTGCTCCTTTTCCTCCATCTCCGGAGTCCGCGACGCCCGGCCAGGCCCCCGAGACGTCATCGCCGCGCGACTGTTTCCCCGCCGGCGGGGCGGGGCCCACGGAAGCTCCGAGCCTGCGCACTGCAGCTGGGCCAGGGCGTTGGCCGGGCTGCGAGGAACGCGCCGTCGTCCTGGCAACGCCGGCGGAAAGGTGGGTCACGCACGCACAGCCCAAGGGGCGGCGCGCCGGCCAGGGGCGCGAGCGCACGGGCCCGGAGACGGCCGAAGGCGGGTGGTTTCGGACCTGGTGCGGCGGCAGCTGGCTCCGGTGCTACGGGCTCTCGTTCCCTGTGGGACCAGGCGAGGAGCCGAAGTCCGGACCCGTCTTCGGCCGCAGCGCAGCTCCTTCTCCGCGTAGAATTACGCTGTGGAGGCTCTGCGGGGGGACCTGGTGGCACGAGCGCCGGAGAGGCTCTCTGTTCACGCTGCCCCGTGGGCCAGGGCAGGAGAGGAAACTCCGGAACGAGGGGTCCCTGGGCGGGGAAGCTCTGAAAACATGAAAGATTTCGGTTTATCAGCGGGAACGAGTGCAAAACAGATGTACAAACGTTGTACGCTGCTGGGGGGTGCAAAATGGTGCAGCTGCTGGGGAAAACAATCTGGAGGTTCTTCAAAAGGTCAAAACTAGAATTATCATATGACCCAGCAGTTCCACCTTGCGTGTGCACCCACGAGGAGTGAGAGCGGGGACTCACGCCGCTGCTCCATGAAGCGCTATTCACAATGGTCCGTGGAACGGCTCAGCTGTCCCCGAGGATAAATGGATGGACAATGTGGTCTGTCCAGAAAGTGGACTATGATTTAGCCTCGGAGAGGAATGTACTGCTTCTCGATCCCCGTTGTGACAACGGTGGACCTCAAAATCACTTTGCTAAGTAAAATAAACGGGTCACAAAAGGACGTATGTTGTATGACTCCGCTTCTGTGAAATATCTAGACTAGGCAAATTTTTAGAGACAGTAGATTAGAGGTAACCAAGGGCTGTGGGAAGGAGGAATGGAGAGTTAAAACGTTGTGGGTACAGGGTTCTGTTTGGAACGATGAAGAAGTTTTGGAAAGAAATGATGACTGCACAATACTGTGAAAGTACTTAATGCCGCTGAATGGGACACTTAGAAATAGCTGTGTGACAGCTTGTATGTTGTAATTTTTTTTTTTTTACCACATGAAATGGGCAACGTGTTTGCCACAGGCCTGTGCAATAGCAAATGTTGAAGGAAATTCTTCAGGCTGAAGGGAAATGATAGGACGTGGAAACATCTGTGTGAAGAAAGAGAACAGGAAATGGAAAATTTGCTAGTAAATTGTAATTCTCACTTCTTATTTGCTTTAAAAGAAGTAGTTAGAGGGGCGCCTGGGTGGCTCAGTCGGTTGAGCGTCCAGCTTCGGCTCAGGTCACGATCTCACAGTTGATGGGTTTGAGCCCCGCGTCTGGCTCTGTGCTGACAGCTCGGAGCCTGGAGCCTGCTTCGGATTCTGTGTCTCCCTCTTTCTCTGCACCCCCCCCCCCCCCGCTCACGCTCCCTCGAAAATAAACCTTAAAAAAAAGTATGAAAACAAGCAGTTGCGATAAAAATATAAATAATGATGCTAATAACGTGCCTGGCCGAGGAGACCAGCCTGCGTTGGCTGCCTCTGCGCTCAGGCTGCAGAACCCCACTGGGAATCCCTCCCAACCCAGATGTCTTCGAGAAGTAGAATCTATCTGGAACCATCTTTGCTTCCTGGGCCTTTTCTGGCCCCTTTCCAAGCGCCGCCCAGCCCTGTCCATGCTCTGTCTTACCCTCCTCCGCTCCCACCGCCACTGTCCTTGCCGAACTCTAACTGGAGCTCACCTCTCCCTCTCCCACAAGGCAGCCAGAGGCACCCCAGGGGAGCGGCCATGGAGACAGGCTCAGGGTGACTTACGTACTGGGACTGGTGTAAGATCCTGAGGCCTTGGCAAAATGAGGGCAGGGGAGGGGAGTGCTTGAAGATTGAGATGGAATCCCCCTTCGGGAGCTTGGGGAACACTCTTGGACTTGCCCTGTGTTGTTTCTCTTGAGGATCCTACAACTGTCACCTTGTGAATGAGTCAGGGCTGGCCTGATGCAGGATGGACAGCACAAAATGTCAAATCTGTCCTGCCTGAGCCGCTCCCTCCTTCCACCGACCCAGCCAGCACCCCCACCCCTCTGGGGGTCTCCCTTCCCTGCCTCCTCCTTCCCTCCAGATCTGCAGGCGGGTGGGAGTCAGGTGACCCCACTCAGGTGGGAACAGGTGGTTGGCAGGCTGGGACTGCTACCCCATGGATGCCCCCAAGCCTTTCGTCCCAGAGGGAAGAGAGCAGAAAGTTAGTGTGGAAGACAGCTGCCCTCGAGGACCCTGTGGACCCCTGCTGCACGCCGGCATCACTAGCCCTCACTGAACAGCACGACCCTCATACTCTCTGAGCCAGATTCTTCTGGGAGGAGAGTGTTTGGTCTACTGTTCCCTAAATGGCAGCATCTCCACCAGGCTCTCCGGGACCAGGATGGATGAACCTCACCAGACAAACCTCCCAGTGCCGGGCACTGAGCAAACAGCCCATAATCCCCCCTCCTGCCCCAGCAATGCCCAGGTTCCAGCTGTGCGGAAAGGCTAGTCCTGGCCAGGGCAGAGGGGAGTGAGGCTCAAAATACAAAAAGCGAGAGCAAGGGGGCTGCTTCCTCCTGCAGAGGCCCAGTGGGGTGGGAGACGGTTCTGTGCCCCCGCCGCCAGCAGGCAGAAAGCTCAGGGGGCCAGACAGGTTGCAGCCGGGGACTCCAAAAGGAAGCAGCCGTTGTGCAGTGCCTTCCTGCCGCCCACGCCCCCGGAGCCGCCCTTGAACCCAGTCGCCCTGCTCTGGGGCTGCCCAGGCGGCCCGGCGACCCTCCGAACGCTGCCTGAGCGCCTGCCGGGCGGAGCCTGCTGACCAGGCCACTGCGGGCACGCCCCAGCGTCCAGAGCTAGTGACGGGGTGGCCCAGGCGGCCAGCGGGAGGGATGCCCCGCGGGTCACCCAGTCCCTCCAAAGCTGGGACTGTCGGGACTTGCTGTCAGCGTTGGCGCTCTCTGGGCCGGGCGGGTCCCGAATGCTGACCACTGCCGCTCTTCCGGGCCAGGGCTCCCAGGGGCCCCGAGGGCGGGACACAAACACTGCAAGGGGTGACGCCCGAGGAGGGGGAGCGGGGCCGCTGGGGGGCGGGGTGCCGCGGAGGGCGTGGGCGCCCGGAGTGTCCCGGGAGGGTCGGGTGGGACCGGCCTGAGCGGCTCCCGCTGGGGGCGCTGCACCGGCCCGCCGACGACCCCCCCCCCCCCTCCACCCGCCCCCGGGAACCTGGCGCCCTCCAGCCGCCCCGCCGCCCCGTGGGGCCTGCCGGCCACCCCAGTGCCTGGAATGCAGCTGCCTCCGGACTCCCGTCCCTAAGCCCCGGCTCCCGCTCCCTCCTCCACCTCCACCCAGCCCTCAGGGTTGTCTCTGGAATCTTAGCAACCTGCCTCGTCTTGGCCAGGGGCCGGACACCCCCAGGGCAGGGCACCCCCAGGGCAGGGTCTGCGCTGGATTGCCCACTGCCACCCCTGCACCGGCCCCTTCCCCTGGATGGGGTACCTGGTGGCAGCGAGCGCCCTCCACCTTCCTGCACCTTAGCGGCCCCCCCAGGCCCAGCCTCCCCGACCCGTCCAGGCACGAAGGCTCCCAGTCCCTGGTCACCGCACGCTGTCAGGGACACAGTGTCCGCCCTAGCTGCGGACCCCAGGGCTCGCCCACCCCTAGGCCACGGCAGGCTTTATCTCCCTCAGTGTGACCTAGAGGGGGCTGGAGGAGGACATAATGGCACCCCAGACTTCCTTGGCCCTCAGAATGTCCTGGGGGCCACCCCTTTCCTCTGGAATGGGACCCGGGGAGGGGATAGGCTGCGGGCCACCCCCTCCCACCCTTTCCACCTTTCCTCCCCACAGGCTCACCCCCGCCCTCTCAGGCTGACTTCTGTCCTCTCTAGAGTCAGGAGCCCAGGTCATGGCGCTAGGCTTGACATCGGCCTCCTGTTTTGGTTATTGCTGAAGAGCTGAAAATGTGGACCCGCAATTGTGGTGACCTCGCCCCGCCCCGCCTCACCCCACCTCGCCCCGCCCTGCCTCACCCCACCTCGCCCCACCTGAGGCGGTGGCCCCGGAAGCCTCAGGGCAGCCGGGCTCACAGTGGGCCGCCCTTGGTGGTGGCCCTGGGCAGTGTGGCACTGCTCCCCTCGCCCGCCCGTGGATGGCCCCTGCCTGGGTCCTCTGCCCCAGACCCCGTGCCCTGGGGTGGGGGGCGGGGGGACTGCCTGCAGGAATAGGGAGAGACACAGGCAGGGCTGCAGGAGAGAGAGCCCCCACGTAGGAGCCGTGGGCCTCGCAGCCCCCAACACACAAACGCACACAACACATGCAAACATGTACAGACACAAATACAAATGTACAAGTGATGAGGTTTGGGGGTGACGGTGGGGGGTCCGGAGCCCACCGCCAAGAAAGAATTCTCGAAGACGTCTTTGGTGCAAAAAGGTGATTTTATTAAAGCACGGGGCCAGGACCCGTGGGCAGGGAGAGCTGCCCTGGGGTCGTGAGGAGTGGCTCCTCATATGCTATGAAGTTGGGGGAGCAAGGTCAAATGCGAGGCGTCCAGAGGGCCATTGATTTGCTAAAGAGGACTCCTAAGATGCCTGAGGCCTGGCTATTGTCAAGCTGAGGTGGTTTTCCACCTAGTAAGACATTAACTTTAGGACAGAAGGGTTGTTCCTGGAGAAGCTGTACTCTGTACCTGCCGCGGCTTGCCTGTCGATGGGCTGCAGGTCACAAGGACGTTTAGTTTTACCTCCTATTTCCTTCTGCCTTTGTTCCCCACGTCACTACGGAGGGGTGATGTTGGGGCTCCAGGAAACCGAGTCTGTGGGTTTCTGGAGATGAGGTTACTGAGAAGACCGCCTTTTTCTTGCAATTTACTAAGACATTTGTAAACTGATGGAGACTCAGGTCCTGCAGGACTGGATCTCTGTCGGTTGGCCGCTTGTTCTCTGTCCTCTCCTTTGTCCTTGGGCAGCCGGGAGGGCCTGAGGAATGTCCCACGCGTGGGGGGCGGGGGTGCTAGCTTGCGCCGGCCCCAGCCTGCCCCCTGCTCCCTCATCACAAGCGCACACACGTGCACGCACAGGCACACATGGTGGACATGTGTACGTGTGAACACACGTGCGCACACTACGTGCACACGTGTGGAGACGCATACGCACACGCATGAGCACACGCGCACTCAGCCTTACCCAGGCTCTCGGAGCCTCCTACTGCTACCGGCAAGAACGCCCTGTCTATACCGGCAAATGGGCGCCAGGGGCTGGACTGGAGCTGGGAGCCCCACACCGAGCTGAAGATGTGCCCACGGCCCCAGGGGCCCTCAGCCGGCACAGCCCTCGGGCCCGCACCGCAGACTCCTGGCCCGGGGACAGACCCAGACAGGGACCCTGCCCCTCCCCCCACACCCCCCGGACGGAAGGCTCGTGGGTCAGTGAAGGAACGTGGCAGAGCCTTCAGGGTGAGTCTCAGGCCGACGGAGGAGCCCTGGTGTGGCCTCCAGGGTGGCACACGGCAAGAGCCCAGAGGCAGGATGTGATGGTGGAGGAAGGGCGTGGGGCTCCCGGCTGCCTTGCACGGGCTGTGATTCACACGTGACCCAGGACCGGAAGGGCACTGAGGAGTGCCCTTGTGACCGGTTGGATGTCCTTACTGGACTCCACATTTTCTCTATAACAGCGTATTGGGACATAATTCACATGCCACACAATTCACCCGTTTAAACTATAAAACTCCACGGGCGTTAGCATATTCGGAGCTGTGAAACCATCACCACGATTGATTTTGGAACCTCCCATCACGTCCAAAGAAACCATGTGCCTATCAGCTGTCCCTCCCCCTTGTCCACCCCCAGCCCCGGGCAGCCGGTCACCTGCTTTCTGTGTATGGCCTGGCTCGTCGTGGACGTGTCACGTCCGCACATCAGGGGATGTGTCTTCTCTGTCAGCTTCGTTCACCTTTCTGCGTGTCAGTACTTCCTTCCTTCTCACGGCCCGTGAGCACAATGTCACCTGTCGTCCTTTGTGTGGGTTTCCCCACGCGTGCACTCGTGCATCAGTTGCTGGACACCTGGGTTGTCTCCACGTGTGGGTGCTTGCGCACGGTCCTGCGTGAACGTTCGCGTGCAGGGTTTTGTACGCACGGGCGTTCTTATTGCCTCGGGGCGTCCACCTACGAGTGGAGTGGATGAGGGTTAGGCGAGTCCGTGGAACCCGTCCAAGCCCCGCCACACGGTCCCCCACGGGGGCTGCTCCAGCTCACAGCCCCCAGCAGCGTGTGGGGCTCCGATTTCAGAAGCTCCAGCCGTCCCCAGCTCGTGGATCCTGTCCCAGGGCTCCCGCTGGCCGTGAAGCGGCATCTCAGGTGTGGGTGGGAGGCCGGGCCCCGGCGCCAGGCTGAGACCGGGGCGAGCAACGTTCCCCGTTGACTCAGCCAACCCGGTGGCTCCCCCTCCCATTCATGTGGGAGGCCGGGCCCCGGCGCCAGGCTGAGACCGGGTCGAGCAACGGTTCCCCGTTGACTCAGCCAACCCGGTGGCTCCCCCTCCCATTCCCCCCCTCTCAAGGGCATACGAAAGCCTTGTCAAGGCTGAGAAAGTTAATTCCTGAAGCCTGTGGTCTGCGGGTGTTGGCAGTAATGCTCCTCCCTTTTTCTACCCCGAGTCAGATAGAAACAAACATGGGAATTGTGTTTTGCCAGCAATCTTATCAACAAGGTCTTGTTGTGACCCGTCTAGAAAATTCACAAGAAACACACAACTAAATGTTTTGGTTGGCAGCGATTATGTGAAACCCGTTTATTCTTAGAATGGCCTGACCCATAAGAGTCTGGATATAAAAGATTGCGTACGGCAACAATAAAGCCGTCACTTGGGCCGTCAGCCCAGGGGACCCTCCTGTTCCCAAACGTTCTCCTCTCTCTTTTTTCTTGCATTCCCCTACCCTCAGGACCCTGACCTCGGTGTTTGTCGCGCCGGTCGCGACAGGTGTGGTCTGATGCGCGGGCCTCTGGTGGCTGATGACGTGAGCAGCTTTTCAGTGCTTGGTGCCCGTTTGTACATTTTCCTTAGAGAAATGTCTAATGGAGACTTTGCCATCGCCCGAGTCGTAAGAAAGAAACCACGAGAGGTGTTGCCGGCTGGAGGGGGAGGCCGTGGGCTGCCACGTGGCCCCTGGCTTGCTCCACTCTGGGCGGGCAGAGGGGCCCCACGGGGTGTGTGCTGCCTGGGGCGTTTCCGGGAGCATCGGCCAGCCTCCCCAGGCCAGTTTCACTTTTGGGTCTGTGCACTTGCTCAGAAGCTTCCCGGCACAGCCCTGGTCTGCAGGGAGGCCTTGCTTCACGTCGTGGGCCCAGAGCCTGGGGTGACGGTCACGGTGAGCTGCGCCCCACACCCAGTGCCGTTCCTTGCTGGCTGGGCGGGGGCGTGGGGGTGGCTCACACCAGGGGCGGAGGACGTCGGCCCTTTTGGGAGGTGCTGGTCCCAGCACCCTCCAGGACTCCCCATGATCCCAGACCAGTTTGGGGAAGCCCGAGGCCTCTGGGAAGGCAGCGCCCTCGCCAGCCCATCTGGGTCTCCGGTCACCCTTTGGTCCGCTCCCGATTCAGACGGGCACTGAGGCTCAGAGGTTCCTACCGACGGGAGCTCCTCTGTCTGGGACCCAGGGCTCCTGGGTGCCGGGTCAGGTCTGCTTTGGCCTCTGACCCCTGAAGCCTCAGCCTTAGACTCTGGGCACAGAACAAGCCCTAGAGGGTTCACCTGGAAGCTGGAGACGCTCTGACTGGGCCTCGCTGTGGCCCCTGTGCCAAGTGCCCAGGAACTCGGTGGCTCCTGTTTCTTCCTCTGCCCCCTGAACACCTCAGCCAGGGAGACAGCTGCTGCGGCAGAGAGAGCACCGGCCTGGGGTTCACCCTGAGGCCCCCGCCCTGCCCTCCCTCGGTGGCTGCTTTTCAAGAGCGGCTCTAAGCGCTGTTGGGCTGACAACACGACGGAGGCCTCTGTGGGGAGCCAAGGGCGGCCCTGCCCCACCCCTCCCCAAGCACTGAGAGTCCCTGGGCTTTCTTGGGCGTCCTGCGGGCACTCTGGCCATGGTACAGATGGTGTGAATGGCCTGAGTCCCACTGAGGGCTGCGAATGCCGTCCCAGCCTAGGGGCACTCACCCACCCCATGGAGAGATGGTTCGAGTGGATGCCAGGGTAGGCGGTGCTGAGTAATGATCAGCGGCGGGAGCTTGCTGCCTGTTGGAGCATCTCAGGACTGGCCTGTGGAGGAAAAGAGCTCCCTGTCGTAGGAGGCATCCAAGTACCCACTTGGCCCCGTGCCCCCTCCCACTCTTCCAGCCCTGATCGCAGAACGCCTGAGCCATCTGTACCCCTCGGGAGCATGACGTCCACCTTCGAAAGGGTGGTCAAGAGCGTGGTCCGGGAGCTGGACCCCAAAGGAGACCTCATCCCCGTGGACAGCCTGCGGAGCTCCACCAGCTTCCGGCCCTACTGCCTGCTGGGCAGGAAGCTCTCCAGCTCATGGTTCTGGAAACCCCGCTACAAGTGTCTCAACCTGTCCATCAAGGACATTCTGGAGCCTGATGCCCCAGAACCAGGTACCCTGCTGGGCACTGAGTCGGGGGGCCTCGGGTGGGAGGGGAGCGAACAGGCCGGCCTGCTGCCTGCTCTGGGCGTGTGGGCTGCGTGCTTTCAAAAGACAAAGCACCACCTCTGCCGGGGGGGGGGTGGGGGGGGGACGGGGGGCAGCTGGCAGGATGGAGCCTCAGCTCTGGTCTGGCTCTAGCTGTGGAACGCGTCGCCTCCTTCCACATCGAAGACCTCGTGGACGGGATGGTGCAGGGCAACGTGGAGGTGAAAGCGCTGGGACAGGGCAAGTTTGTGAGCGGGGCAGCGGTGTCGGCCACAGCCAGCACCTCCATGGACGTGTGCATGCTGAAAGTGCCCCTCCACACCTGGGGGGCCATGAACAAAGAAAGGTGAGCCGGTGGCGGGGGGCCGGGGAGGCTCCAACCTTAAGCAACCGCTGGGTCACAGCCTTGGGGCATCAGGAGTCACAGGGTGTCGCTGCCAGGCCAAGGGGTCAGCACAGTCGGGGTGGGGGAGCCCCCAGGGGTTTGCCGAGCCCGCAGAGGTGACGGGGGGGGGGGGGGGGGGGGGGCGCCTCCTGAGGGTCAGGGTGGTCAGGCAGAGCCCAGGCCACTGGGGTGGAGCCGACAAGGGGGGGGCACCTCCAGGCGTCTGTGGGTGTCCACTTATCACCCCTGGATCCGGCCCCGCCCCCAAACACTGTTGGGAGGCCCCCGGGAAAGGAGCGACGGGGGTCCCGTGCCCGGGCCCCCGCAGAGCCCCCGCACTCCCGGGCCGTGTCAGCCCCCCACCGGCACGAAGGCTGAGGTCCCGGAGGGAGGCCCGACCCACGGCCCCGGGGGCCGGAGAGGGCAGGACGCGCCCCGGAGCTTCCAGACCTACCCCCCGCCGTAGGCGCCTGCGGCAGCCGGAGCACAAGATCCTGCAGCAGCTGCGGAGCTGCGGGAGCGACGTGTTCGTGGTGACGGAGGTGCTGCAGACGCAGGAGGAGGTGGAGGTCACCCGGGCCCAGAAGCAGGAGGGCTGTGGCCAATTCGCCCTGCCCGGAGTCCTACGCGTGCAGGTGCCTGCGTGGCGGGGGCCGTGGGCGGGCAGGGGTCGGGGAGGCAGGAGGGAGCGGCCGAGCCTGGGCGGCTGGGATCTAAGAAGGGAACGTTGGCGGCCCGGTCGAGAAGCAGCAAAGCGGGCCAAGAAAAGCCGGTCTCCTCTGAAGTCCACACCTTGCCCGTGGATCGTGTTCCCCGCTCTGTAAACGCTTAATCTGAGGTAGAAGAACCACCCCCTTCCTGTGACGTACACACTGCCCCCGTCACGTCGCCCCCCGCCCCCCCACCCCCGCCGCCCGCACGTCACTACCCTGATCGTCCCGATCCCCGATCCCCGACAGTTAATGAGCCTGCTTTCTTCCTGCTTTCGAAAGCACACGTTCCTTTCCCCTGCACCCTCGAGTTGTACTGATAAGACTCTCAATAAAAACTGGAGAAGAGGGACGCCTGGGTGGCTCAACCGGTTGAGCGTCCGACTTTGGCTCAGGTCACCATCTCCAGGTTTGTGAGTTAAAGCCCCGCCCCGGGCTCTGTGCTGACAGCTCGGAGCCTGGAGCCTGCTTCGGATTCTTGTGTCTCCCTCTCTCTCTGCCCCTCCCCCACTTGTGCCCTGTCTCTCTCTGCCTCTCAAAAATAAACAAAAAAACTGGAGAAGAGCTTTGCTTGGGGCCATCACCACCAGAGCCCTTGGCCCCCTGCCCTCTCCTTTCTCTGACTCAGGAGTCTGGAGTGATGTGTCCTCGGCCACCCCAGTGCCCCCAGGCAGACCCCCAGCACCCGCACCCAGCCCACCCAACCCCACAACACAGAGCTCACTCCTGAGCCCATGCCCATCCCTCAGGGCAAGGGCCAGGGCCACCTGAACCGGAAGAAGACAGTCACCATCCCCTCAGGCAGCGTCCTTGCATTCCAGACGGCCCTGCTGGTTATTGGCCCTGACTGGGGTGAGTGGGGACTGGGGTGACTTGGGGGGCCTGGGCTCCGTGGCAGAGAGGCAGGGAGGCCCAGGGATTGCCGCCGGCTGGCTGGGGTCTGGCTGCACAGCTTCCTGGCTGCGGTGGCTGAGGAATGCTCTGGCATGTGAGGGGTTGGGGCACACGGGGACAACTGTGCAGGGTGGTCCCGGTGGGTGATGGAGAGGCTGGGGTCACTGGCTGACCTGCCCCCCCCCCCCCCGCTCCACTCCCACTGGCGGCCAGAGATCCACCACCTCCAGCACAAGGACGAGAGGACCTTCAGGCTGCCCAAGACAGGTGAGGACCGGGGATCCCCCCACCCACGCGGGGCAGGCGACCAGCGGCTGAGGCCTTCCGCACAGCATGGCTCAGCCGGGGGCTCCCGAGGACTGGGCGCACGGGCACACACACGCGGGCACATGCACACGCACCCGCACACACACTCACGTGCACACACCCACACGCTCACATGTGCTCGTGCGCACGCATGTACATGCGCGCGTGTGCACATACGTACATACACTCACTCACGTGTACAACGCACATTCACATGCACTCACATGCACACACGTGCACACGGACTGTCACACATGCACACGCACACACACGTACACACAGTGCACTCACGCACACACGCACGGTTGCACACGTACAGACGCACCTATACACGTGTGCACGCTCACACAATGCTCTCGCACGTGCACATGCACGCTCACATGTGCACTCACACATGTACACGTGCACACACACTCACGGGCCGTAAAGCAACACCACACCAGACTCGGCCTGGCATACCCTCACTCCCTGCCCTGGGCGGCCAGTGCTGGGGCGGTGGTGAGGGACGACGGGGTCTGGGGAAGGCTTCAGCCCTGTCTGGCTCGGGGACCTGTACCCTGCACTGACCCACCCTGCCCCACCCAGGCCACAAGCCTACAAGCAGCACAGGTCTCCTGTCACAGATACCTCTCAGCTACTTCAAGATGAGGTTCCCATCTACACCCGTGGACATGGTGTCGGGTCAGTACCTTCTTGACGACCCTCAGAACCCTTGGTGGGCTCCCCTTTGCCCCCTGGGAGTCTGCCCTTCCTGACCAGGGCTCTCCAGGGTCCTGCGGGCGCCCGGGCAATTCCAGCCCTCTCCACACAGATGGGGACATTGAGGACCAGATGCCAGTCACTGAAGACTTTCAGGGCCTGAAGGTAGAGGTTAGTGTCCACGCCGACGGCCTGAAGGGCTTGTCCGGGGAACTGTGCGGGCAGATCCTGGCAGGCCTGATGAAGGTGTTGCGGGAGGAGCCGGCCTTGGAGAGCCTCCAGGAGGAGGTGAGCAGCCTGCTGGAGTGGGCAGGGTGGGTGGGACCTGCGCCCGGCCCGTCGGGCTCACCCGCCCCACCATATGTCCCCAGCTGGAACAGGGCCTGTGCTGTGGGTGGGTGGCGTCCCCCGATGCCCCGGGGGGTGCCATCCTGGAGTGCCTGGTGCAGTCCTCTGGAAAGGTAGAGGAAGAACTCGCCCGCCCCATCCTCTACCTCGTACAAGCACTGACTGGTGAGAGGCTCCTGGGGGGGGGGGGGCAGGTAGGGGGCAGGGAGATGGGCTTCTCCAGCTGGCTTTCTGGAACCCCCTCTTACCTGAAGTCTCTCCCCAGAGCTGAACGAAACCCAGCGTGCACTGCTCGCGGAGGCGCTGGAGACAGGGGACCTGTCCGGGCAGTCCAGGCTGGTGAGAGAGCGTGGGTGGCCGGGGCAGGGCTGGGCCTGTCGGGGGGGGGGGGGGGGCGCGTGCCGGATGCTGGGAGTGGAGTGGGCAGCGACGACCTCCCACACTGTCCTGCAGGTGCAGAGCGTCCTGGAGCAGAGCTCCCCCTGGAAGGAGCACAGGGCTGTGTCCCTGCCGCAGGAGCTCCTGGGGAGCAGCTGGGACTCAAAGGCACCTGCCTGGGTCCTGCTGGAGGAGTGCGGCCTGGAGCTGCGGGTGGACGTCCCCCAGGTGCACTGGCAGCCGGACGCGCAGGGCCGCACGAGCGCCCTCTACGCCTGCCTGGTGCTGCTGCCGCATCTGAGCCAGGACAGCGCTTAGGGCCGAGCCTGGCTCTCCCGCCGGGGCGCCTGGGCAGCGCTCCGGGCAGGGCGGGGCTCCTGCCCAGCTGGCGGCCAGCCCCGGGAAGGCGAGAGCCCGACCGGCCACGTGGCCGGTTCAGCGTGGGGCCAGGAGTCGGGGAAAGTCAATAAATGCGATGTGTAAAGGAAAGATGGGATCACTGAGGTTTTGAGGGGCCCCAGATCTGGGTAGGGAGCAGCGGCGGGGACTGGGCACAGGCGTCTGCCCCGTGGTCTCGCTGCTGGTGCGCTAGGGGGCTGAGGGGAGCCGCCCTGTGTTTGACCCTGGCCGCTCCGGAGCGAGCGCCGCATGGCTGGGCCCTGGCCCCTCCCCGCTGTGCTGGCCCCACGAAGAACAGGGCAGAGCGGTTTTACCAAGAGGGTCTGTATCTGCCTCAGGGACCTTGAGGGCGCCGCTGCCAGCCAGGAGGTAGTGGGGGCCGCCGTGGGGGGTAGGTGTGGCTGGCAAGCAGTCTGCCCCGGGGCTGCAGGGAGGCTCCAGGAGAAGCAATGCCCCACGTGAGACGCCAGAGAAACGGGCCTTCGGTCGGGCCTCCTCTGAACACGTCTGCTCCAAGGGAAGAGTCTCTCCCCGGAGAGGGGCCCGCAGCCCCCGAGCTGCTCATCCAGGGCCCTTGGCAGGCCTCCGGGCCCTCGCAGGCCCTGAGCTGCGCGTGGCAGATGCGGCCCCTCGTGCAGGGAGAGAGGGTACGTGATCCGGCCGGGAAGCTCTCCCCATCTCTGGGGAAATCTGCCTCTCCTCGGTGGGAACGCAGTCAACCGCCCTCGCGGTGGAAGGCAGAGGAAGGTACACGCCTTCTGACGCCCTCTATCCCGGCCACCGTTGACAGGCGGCTTCATGAGAAGGAGAAGGGACAGGAGGTCCGGCTGGGGCTGGGGCATTAACTGCAGAGAGTATCTGGCACCCAAGCCCGGCGGTAAAATGAATATCGGAACAGAAGGGACACTGCACGCCACACTTCCCAGATCCGGGCAACAACCTGAGGCTGCCCTCCCACACAGCCCAGTAAGAGGCTTCCGCCCCCAGGCCCGACGGTCTTCTCCAGGGCTTTGCTCCTCTTTAGAGAACCCTCCCTGGGGGCGCTTGAAAGGCCACCTGCAGTGCGCCAGCGGAACTGGAGCGGCCCGGGTCTCAGGAGCACCTGGGCAGGGGCCGAGGCGGGCCGTGGGTGTCCCACCAAGCCCCAGATGTGGGGTCCGATTGACGGTGCAGGCTCCAGGAGCAGCAGCGCGCCGAGAGCGTCTGAGCACCGCCACCGAGGCGGGAGGGCCTCGCACGGAAGGGAAGCGGGTCCGAGCCTAGAAACGCTGGCAAGTCGCTCGGGCCCTCTGCGGACAGACCTGAGGGACCCGGCCACCCCGCACACCCCGGGGCGGGAAGCACTCACCCGGCACGGGGCTGTGGTGCTGCCGCGGGGCAGCCCAGCAGAGCAGTCTCTGAGAAGGGTCACACTCCCGGGGGCGGCCACAGCCCGGCCTCCGGGCCACGCGGACTCGGCAGGACCTTACACCTGGCGGGCAGGTAGTGGAAGGGGGCTTCCCGGTAGGGGGCGGGGCGGACACGCGACCACGAGAGGCGGCCGCGTCCTTGGTCCTTCGGGAGACAGCCTGTGCTCCTGCTCTTGGGGCGGGGGTGGGGCCCCCAGGTGGGAGACGCCCAGGCACAGCCGAGGTGGGGTGACCCGGGACAGGGGGCTGCCTGCCTGAGCCTTCATCCGAGTCTGGGACCTCCTTTCCGGAGGGCATCGCTGTCCGGCCGCGCTGTGCTTGGCGAGAGGAACGGGCGCCGGACACCTACCCCACGTTCCGCCCTCCGGGCGACCGGCGAGGGGGGCATGAGGCTCCGTGCGGCCCCGCCCAGGGCCTGGGTCCAGCCAGGGGCTCTGAGGACGCTCCCCGCACACACCGGCTGCACGGAGGGGAAACTGAAGTGGGAGACCCGGCCCTGCCCCACACGCCGTCCTGCGAGCTGCGGTCCTTCCCCGCGGGTGGCCAGCTTGGGAGCTCCGAGGCCAGCACAGCCCGGCAGGACGCTCCCACCGACAAACTTTTCCTTCTCTCCTACCGTTCGCGGTGGTGGGAGGGCCTCCTGACCTGTCCAGAGCATCCGCCATACATTTCTTGTTTTGTCAAACCTTGGTCTGCGTGCAGATTTCGTTCCGGAAACACGCTTGTAAAGCAAAGCACTTGTATATCAAAGCGAATTTCCCCCTAAGAAATCATGGAAACTCAGATGATTCGTTCCACCCAAAAATATTCATATAAAAATGATTATAATACTGTAATATAATACAAAATAATAAAGAAAATAGGGAATATAAAGAAAAATAAACAAATTAACCTCCTTTCTTTTGAAAACCTTCGTGGCTGGTGTGAGGGAGACGAGAAAGGAGTGTTATTGTGTAGGACGACTTTCGCCATCACTAACGGAATCACTGCCACCTATTGGCTCAATGGGATCCTTTGCTCTTCATTCAACTTTATCCAATGACACCTGCTTTGGCCTCCTTTTGAGGATTTGGCGGAAGTGTGACGTTGCATTGTCGTTAAACAGATTCATCGCTCAGACTGCTGCAGCCTTGTTCGCGTGGTGCTTTTCTACAGAATGTTTCACCGTTTCCCACATCTTACACATCTCCCTAATCTCATTTGAAGTGAGGGATTCCTCGGCCTTTTTCTCCACCTCTGCAGACGAGATCTCCCCCATAACCTCAGCTCTCGCTCATGATGCAGACCCATCAGTTCGTCGGTGGTCGGCTCCTGGCCATGCTCCTCCACCAGCTCCTGAACGTCGTCCTTGTTCACCTCCAGTCCCCTGGTCTTCCCCAAGGACACAGTTTCGTCGACAACTGGTGGCTGCTGTTCATGAACGAGCCCCTCTAAGTCATGTCCAAGAACGCAATCGGACCACAGTTTTCTCCAAGCAGAATTGAAGGTTCTCTTGGTGACCCCATCCCAGGCTTTATCGATGATCTTGGGGCAGTTCATGGCGTGGAAATGATTTTTCCAAAACTTGGAGGGTGAGGTTTATCCTTCGTCACCTCGAAGCATCGCTGAAATCGGGCTTCGGTGTAAAGCCTTTTAAAGTTCTAAATGACCTGCTGCTCCATGGGCTGGAGGACTGGAGTGGCGTTGGGAGGAAGGAACCTGCCCTTAATGAACTCGAATTCCTCCAGTAAGTCGTCCTCAAAGCCTGGAGGCTCAGCAGGGGCATTACCCATAACCAGCAAGGCTTTGAGCGGCAAATTCTTCTCTAAAAGGTATTTCTTCGCTGCAGGACCGGAGGCCTCGTTGATCCACTCAACGAACAAGATACGAGTGACCCAAGCCTTGCTGATGGACCTCCACATAACGTTTAACTGGCTTCTCTACATCTTGCATTTCCTGAAGGCTCGTGGATTCTCAGAATGACACACGAGCAGGGGCTTGACTTTGAAACCCCTGCTCGCGTTAGCACAAAACGAGAGGGTGCGACGGTCTTTCACGGACTTGTGATGGGCACTGCGTTCTCTTCTTCTGTAACATACATTCTCTTTGGCATCCCCTTCCAAAAAACCTCATCTCATAGCAGTTGAAAATTTGCTAAAGCAGAGAGGGGCCAAGATGGCAGAACAGCATGGAAGTTCTCTGCTTCTCTCATACCTGAAACGCAGCTGGGTCAGCACCAAACCATTTTGCACACCTAGGAAACTGATCTGAGGATTAACACAACACTGTATAACTTGAGCCACAGAACTCAGCAGGGACGCGGCACAGAGAGGTGAACCGGGGGACAGAGAAGCCCTGGAGGGTAGGGAGCTGTATTTATGGAGAAAGGGCAGAAAAACGGGGGACAGTACAGGAAAAGCACTCCCTCCAAAAGTAGCTGGAGAGGAAGAGAAAGAGTGGAAACACCCACAAGTGACTGAAGAAGAAAGGGAGAAAGGAGAGGGTTTCAATACCATTAGGACTCCATAAACAGGGGAGAGCAGAGTCAGAAATTCCGCAGCTCAATACCTGAGGGTGCTCTGGTGGGAAGGGAGAATCCCCAGGAGCAGACAGCGAGGTCCTTGAGGTCCTTGGGGTCCTCGGGCCACACAGGAAGAAGAGGTTCCCCCTGCTGAGCGGGCACTTGGTAGAGGCCATACGGCCTCCCCACAGGCAAAGGTCCCAGTGGACCAGAGAACAGCCACCTTTACTGGTACTGGAACAAAGACACCAGGGTGCGGTGAAACCTGGTGCCTGCTGTGTGTTGTGGTTACCATCACCTCTGAACCTCTGCACGAACGTTTCTGGGGCAAGCTGGCACCCGGCCATTGCTCAACGAGAGGGTTGGACCGGGTCCAAGCTGCAGGGTTCTCAGAAGTGAGGGATTGGGAAACACAGCCCCATCTGAGATAAAATTCAGGAGGGAGGTGCCGCCTAGCAGGACAATGGCTTGGAGGCGGACAGCGTAGAAGCGGGGAGTGGACGGAAGCCGGAGACAAAGGAGGGGTACCTGATGGCCGGTAGGGTAGAGCACAGAGCTCTGTTGCTAGAGACCGGGAACCTTGGAGAAGCCATTTTCACCTCTCCTGCACATGTGCACACACACGCACGTGCCACACCGATCCACCCCAGTAAGCTAAGCAGTGCCACCTAGTGGAGAACCGAGTTGTTACACCAAGCCCATCCAACTGTGCCAACCAAGCTCAGGCCCCAGAGGACCAGAACAAGTCTCTTCCCCTGCTTAGTGCACGGACTATAAAGTGCTTCATAGTTTGACTTCTGGGGGAAACTGGCTGTAATTTCATTCGGATTTCATTCTATTTCTTGGTTCATCTATTTGGGGGGTATTTTTTTTTTTTGTTTTTTTTCTTTTCTTTTCTTAATCTTGGATACAGAAAGAGAAAAAAATTATTTTTATTTTCCATTTTTGTAAAATTTTTTAAAACTTTTTTACTGTATTTTTTTGTAAATTTTTATTCTATTTTACCTTCTTCATTTCATTTAATTCTATTTTATTGTATACATTTTTAAAATTTTTAAACGTTTTCTTTTTCTTTCTTTTCTTTTCTTTCCTTTTTTCCTCTATTCTATCAAGCTTCTTTCAACAAGCAGACCAAAACACACCTAGGATCTAGCTTCCTTTATTTGATTTTTTGTGTTGCTTTTAATTATTTTATTTTATTAATTCTTTTTCTTCCTCCAAAATGACAAAAAATTCATCCCAAAAGAAAGAAGAGGAAGAAATTACAGTCAGGGACTTAATCAACACAGATATAAGCAAAATGTCTGAACGAGAATTTGGAATCACGATATTAAGAATATTAACTGGGGTTGAAAAAAGCATAGAATCCCTTTTTGTGGAGGCAAGAGAAGTAAAATCTAGTCAGGACAAAATTAAAAATGCTATAACTGAGGTACAATCTTGAATGGATGCCACAGCAGCAAGGATGGATAAAGCAGAGCAGCAAATCAGTGATATAGAAGATAAAATTATGGAGAATAATGAAGCAGAAAAAAAGAGGGAAACTAAGGCAAACGGGCACGATATAAGAATTAGAGAACTCTGACTCATTAAAAAGGAATAACATCCAAATCATAGGAGTCCCAGAAGATGAAGGGAGAGAAAAAGGGGCAGAAGGTTTATGTAAGCAAACTATAGCACAAAATGTCCCTAAGCATCCATCTTCGACTCAGGTCATGATCTTGAGGTTCGTGAGTTTGAGCCCCACATCAGGCTCTGTGCTGTCAGCTCAGAGCCTGGAGCCTGCTTCAGATTCTGTGTCTCCCTCTCTCTCTGCCCCTCCCCTGCTTGTGCGCTCTCTCGCTCTCTCAAAAATATATAAACATTAAAAAATTAAAAAAAAAAAAGAATTTCTCAAACAAAACTAAAGGAGTTCATGACCACTAAACTAGCCCTGCAAGAAATTTTAAGGGGGACTCTCTGAGGGGAGAAAAAAAGCAAAACAAAACAAAGAGACCAAAAGTAACAAAGACTAGAAAGTGCCAGAGAAAATCACCAGAAACTCCCACTCTATAGGCAACACGATGGCAATAAATTCGTATCTTTCAGTTCGCACTCTAAATGTCAATGGACTAAACACTCTAATCAAAAGACATAGGGTAACAGAATGGATAAGAAAACAAGATCCATCTATATGCTGTTTACAAGAGACCCACTTTAGACCTAAAGACACCTTCAGATTGAAAGTAAGGGGATAGAGAACCATCTATCATGCTAATGGTCTACAAAAGAAAGCCAGAGTAGCCATACTTATATCAGGCAATCTAGACTTTAAAATAAAGACTGTAACAAGAGATGAAGAAGAACATTATATCATAATTAAGGGGTCTATCCGCCAAGAAAAAAATCTAAAAATTGTGAACATTTATGCCCCCAACAAGAAGCGCCCAAACATATAAATCAATTAATCACAAACATAAAGCAACTCATTGATAATAATACCATAATAGTAGGGGACTTGAACACCCCACTTACAACGATGGACAGATCACCTAAACAGAAAATCCACAAGGAAACAATGGCTTTGAATGACACCCTGAACCAGATGGACTTAACAGATATATTCAGAACATTTCATCCTAAAACAGAGGAATATACATTCTTCTTTTTTTTTTTTTAATGTTTATTTATTTTTGAGACAGAGAGAGACAGAGCATGAACGGGGGAGGGTCAGAGAGAGGGAGACACAGAATCTGAAACAGGCTCCAGGCTCCGAGCTGTCAGCACAGAGCCCGACATGGGGCTCGAACTCACAGACCGCGAGATCATGACCTGAGCCGAAGTCGGCCGCTTAACCGACTGAGCCACCCAGGCGCCCCCAGAGGAATATACATTCTTCTTGAGTGCACATGGAGCATTCTCCAGAATAGCTCACATACTGGGACACAAATTAGTCCTCAACAATTACAAAAAGATTGAGATCATACCATATATATAGTTTCAGACCACAACGCTATGACACTCGAAATCAACCACAAGAAAAAATTTGGAAAGACAACAAATACTTGGAGATTAAAGAACATCCTACTAGCCAGGAAGTTAAAGGGGAAATTTAAAAGTACACGGAAGCCAATGAACATGATAACACCACAGCCCCAAACCTCTGGGATCCAGCAAAGGCATTCATAAGAGGAAAGTACATAGCAATCCAGGCCTTCCTAAAGAAGAAAGAAAGGTCTCAGATACACAAGCTAACCTTACATCTTAAAGAGCTGGAAAAAGAACAGCAAATAAAACCAAAAAACCAACAGAAGACAGGAAATAATAAAGATTAGAGCGGAAATCAATGCTATCGAAAACAAACACAGAGTAGAACAGATCGATGAAAACCAGGAGCTGGTTCTTTGAAAGAATTAGCAAAATTGATAACCCCCCTAGCCAGTTTGATCAAAAAGAAAAAGGACCCAAATAAATAAAATCAAGAATGGAAGAGGAGAGGTCACAACCAACACAGCAGAAATAAAAACAATAATAAGAGAATATTATGAGCAATTATATGCCAATAAAATGGGCAATCTGGAAGAAATGGACAAATTCCTAGAAACATATACACTACCAAAACTGAAACAGGAAGAAATAGAAAACTTGAACAGACCCATAACCAGTAAAGAAGTTGAATGAGTAATCAAAAATCTCCCAAAAAACAAGAGTCCAGGGCCAGATGGCTTTCCAGGGGAATTCTACCAAACATTTAAGAAGAGTTAGCACCTATTCTCTTGAAGCTGTTCCAAAAAATAGAAGTGTAAGGACTACTTCCAAACTCTTTCTATGAGGCCAGCATTACCTTGATTCCAAAACCAGACAAAGACCCCACCAGAAAGGAGAATGACAGGCCAATTACAACACATTAAAAGAATTATCCACCACGATCAAGTAGGATTTATACCTGGGATGCAGGGCTGGTTCAATATCCGCAAATCAATCAATGTGATTCATCACATCAATAAAAGAAAGGACAAGAACTACATGGTCCTCTCAATAGATGCAGAGAAAGGATTTGATGAAATAAAGCATCCTTTCTTGACAAAAACCCTCAAGAAAGTATGGATAGGAGGATCATACCTCAAGATGGTAAAAGCCATATACGAAAGACCCACCACTAATACCACCCAAAACTTAGAGCTTTCCACCTAAGGTCAGGAACAAGACAGGGATGCCCACTCTCGCCACTGTTATTCAACATAGTATTGGAAGTCTTAGCCTCAGCAATCAGATAACACAAAGAAATAAAAGGCATCCAAATCGGCCAGGAGAAAGTCAAACTTTCACTTTTCGCCCACGACATGATACCCTATATGGAAAACCCAAAAGACTCCACCAAAAAACTGCTGTAACTAATCCATAAAGTCTGTACAGTTGCAGGATATAAAATTAATGCACAGAAATCGGTTGAATTTCTATACACCAATAATGAAGCAGCAGAAAGAGAAATCAAGGAATGGGTCCCACTTACAATTGCACCAGAAAGCATAAAATACTTAGGAACAAACCTAACCAAAGAGGTGAAAAATCTATACACTGAAAACTATAGAAAGCTTGTGAGAGAAATTGAAAAAGACATAAAAAATGGAAAAACATTCCATGCTCATAGATTGGAAGAAGAAATATTATTAAAATGTCGACACTACCCAAAGCAATCTACATATTCATGCAATCCTTATCAAAATAACACCAGCATTCTTCATGGAGCTAGAACAAACTATCCTAAGATTTGTATGGAACCACAAAAGACCCCGAAGAGCCAAAGCAATCCTGAAAAAGAAAACCAAAGCTGGAGGCGTCACAATCCCGGACTTCGAGCTGTACTACAAAACTGTCATCTTCAAGACAGTATGGTACCGGCACAAGAACAGACACTCAGATCAATGGAACAGAATAGAGAACCCAGAGATGGACCCACAAACGTATGGCCAACTGATCTTTGACAAAGCAGGAAAGACTATCCGATGGAATAAAGACAGTCTCTTCAGCAAATGGTGCTGGGGAAACTGGACAGCGACACACAGAAGAACGAACCTGGACCACGTTCTTACACCAGACACAAAAATAAACTCAAAATGGATGAAAGACCTAAACGTAAGACAGGAAAATCCGTCAAAATCCTCGAGGAGAAAGCAGGCAAAAACCTCTCTGACCTCGGCCGCAGCAACTTCTTACTCAACAGCAGCAGAGGAAAGGGTCTCTATCTAAGGCAGCCTGACCTAGAATGAGGCAAAGCATTCCTAAGCTCATGCTTGTCTGAAAAAGCAAAGGACTGTCCACAGGTGCTTTGAAGTGACGGAAAATACACTAGTTCCAGTGGTGGGCACCTTCCAGCATTCTGAAAAATCACTGATTTCTGTCAACCACTGCAGCCTGAGACCGAGCATCCAAGCATGGGCCACAATTGCACAGAGAGAGAGAGAGAGAGAGAGAGAGAGAGAGAGAGAGAGAAGAGAACCATTGGCTCAGTTATGATCATGTGACATTCAGCATCACATACTACTTGTATTGCAAGACGTCGTTCGTTTGTCAAGTTAAAATCTATTTGAAATGTTTGCTTGTCTTGCGGAACACTTGCAGAACAAGTTCCTTGCAACCCAAGGTTTTACGTACTTTAACCTTGTTCTGGCATCTGCTTTGGAGGCTCTGAACAAATACACCAAACCACACATGGCCTTGGCCTGACCCTGCCTGGCCCTAGAAATGCTCTAAAGAGAGACCCCACCTCCTTCCTGCCTGAGCTCCCAAACTCGCTTTTTTTTCCTTTTAATTTTTTACTTTAATGTTTATTCATTTTGAGAAACAGACAGAGCGTAAGACAGGGAGGGGCAGAGAGAGAGGGAGACGTAGAATCCGAAGCAGGCTCCAGGCTCTGAGCTGTCAGCACAGAGCCCGACGTGGGGCTCAAACTCACAAACCGCGAGATCCTGACCTGAGCCGAAGTCAGATGCTCAACCAACTGAGCCACCCAGGCATCCCTCAAACCTGCTCTTTGACTCAAGGTAAGCCCTGAGTCACAAGCCTGGACCCTGAACCTGGCTGACCCTCATTCCTGGCTACACGCTGCCTTATCTATAACCCCAGCCTGAGCGCAATGTTGGACCAGGCCACGGTCATCAGAACTTCATCCTTGGCTCAGACCCGGTCTCCAGAAAGACGCCAGACTTTTTAAATCCACCTGTGTTTATTTTAAACACTTTCCGTAGTGGGTGGACAGGACCCCAAGGGGTCTCCAGTCTGGGGGGACTGCTCCCAGCCCCTCCAAAAGGCTGTGTGAGCCAAGGCCTCTCTGAAGTGGCTAGGTGGAGGGCCTTGAACGGCCCAGAGAGGCTCAGTCACAACAGAGGGGCTGTTTCTCTGCATGTTCGGTCACGCTCTCCTCATTCGAGCCCACACAGGGCACGGGGGAGCGTCTTGAGGGCTCAGTCTAGTGGGGTGCAGATGTCGGCACCCCACACCTGAGCCCACAGGTACCATCCCAAGCCTGTGGTGTCCCGTGGGGCGGTCAGGAGAACCTCCTGGAGAAGGTTCAGGTGAGGTCTGGCAGGCTAGCAGGGGTGAGGGTGTGGGGATGCGGGGACAGGCCTGTGATGAGTGGACACATGATGGAGGCTGATGGGCTGCCGGGCAGGGGTGCCAAGGAAGGCAGGGGAGCCCGAGCCAGGCTGTGCGCAGAGACAGACACCTGGAGAGCAGGCAGCCTGCCAGGGCAGCAGCTCCCCGGGCTGGGCTAGTTTCACAGTGTCCCCAACCAGACCCCAGCTCGGGAGCCCAGGTGCCATCCAGGCTGAGGTTGGCGGAGGTGGGGGCACACTCCTGGGCGCTTGGAGAGCAACAGGTCTGGCCTGAGTGGGGACGGATTCACCCAAGCTGAAACAGTACTCGGACAGGAGGCGTCTCCATCCTCTTGCCTCTCACGTGGCCGTCGTGGCCCTGGGCCTGGAGGATTTGTGTGCAGGAGAGGGGGAGGGGGCTTGCTCACAGCATCTGGTACCGGGCCCAGGGGCCCCCGGAGCGGAGCCTCTTCTGCGGATCGCTCCCCCCACCCCCCACCCAGGATGAACCACAGAGCAGTGCGGTGCCTGCCTCAGACCTAGGTACCCTGCGGGCTGGCTTGGGGTCAGGCACAGCCGGATCCCAAGCAGCCCCAGCGCCCCACGACGCTCCGGGGCTGGAATGGACTGCTCGCGTAGACTGGTGGGGGTCGGTGGGGACCCGCGCGGCGCCAGAGGCCCAGGCGGAGGAGACGCGGGAGGCGGGGCGCCGGCGGTGCGCGGGCCAGCAGCGCCACCTGTTGGGCGGACACTTGAGCCGCGGCGACGACGGCTGGCTCTGGATCATTCTGCAGCTGCCCCAGGTCTGCAGGGACAGGGCGGCTCGGGCAGGGTTGCAAGACTCTCAGAACCGCTAAGTACCCCAGACTCCTGGCCCTCCACCCATCCATTCCCCTCCACTCCGTCCTAGCACCCACAGCCTCTCTAGGACCCCAACCTGGCCAGCGAGCTGGGTCCTTACCCTGGAACAGGGAGTCCAGCAGGTCCTGGTTGACCCGGCTGGGGCTTGTGTGATGGACGAGGAAGCCTGGACCAAGGCAAACCAGTGAGTGCCGGCCCCAGGCCCCACCGGGGGGGGGGGGCCGGTCCAGCTCCCAGAACTCTGAGTTCGAGAGACAGCGTGACTCCAGTCCTGCCTCACCTAGGAGCACAGCAGCTGCCCAGCGCAAGGGGTCCTGCGGGCTCCGCAGGTAGCCCTGGGTCTGGCTCAGGAAGCTGGGTATGTGACTCGGGTACTGCTGAACCTGGGGACAGACAGGCTTATGGCAGTATGGAAGGGCCAATCCCATATGGAGAGAAGGTGGCAGAGGTGAGCCCAGGAGCTGGGACCCCCTGGCAAACCCTCAACGCACGGCATCAGGGCCTGAGGTCTTAGACCTGCCACCACCTTGGCTGGGAGAGTGGCCCTGGGGTACACGGGACCGAGTGGGTGCTCCCCCTACTGACCAGGCAGTGGCAGATGCGGCTTAGGGCCTCAGGGCTGTCGTAGTGGGCCACGGTGACCATCTCCTCCAGCAGGCCCCAACGGAGGGCGTGATCACAGCGGGCCAGGGTCCACTCTGAACTCTAGGACGGGCGAAGGGAGCAGGGGTAGGGGTCCAGGGAGAGGCAAGAGGTGGCTGGGGTGTAGCCAGGACGAGGGGTGGAGGAGCCCAGGGCAGGTGGTCCAGGAAAGACCAGGAAGCTAGGAGCCCTTGACACCTGCACCTGACGTCCTTGTAGAACTCTTTGGAGTTGCGCAGGGTGGGGATGCAGAAGGCTGGATGGGGACAGCAGCGGGACAGTCTTGGGGGGCAGCTGACCTCAGCGGCGTCCCTGCTGGGATCTTGCAGGCGCAAGAGCAGCGGCACGAGGCTCTGCAGCACCAGCTTCCGCAGGGGGCCGCGGAGCCCCACCTGGAGCCCGCCCCGGCCCCGCCGCACCAGCGTCCCGAGAAGTCCGACAGCCGAGGCGCGGACCGAGTCCCGGGCCTGCGTGGGAGGAAGGGGTCAGGGCACACCGGGAACCCAGGTCCAGGGAGAAGGGCGGTCTGGCAGGGGGTCCGGAGAGGCCTGAGGCCGGGCGGGCTGGAGGGGCGGGGAGGCAGCCTGGCGGGGCGGGGCTTACGTCGTCCAGCAGCGGCGGGAGGCGCGGCCCCAGCTCGGCGCTCAGCAGCCGCACGGGCGCCCGAGGCCGCAGCAGGAGCCGCCGCAGCGCGCCCAGCGCGGCGTCCACGAGCCGCGCGTCGCCCTCGCCCAGCGCGCCCAGTAGCGCGGGCAGCAGCTTGCTCACGTGCCGCACCTGTGGGGGGGGAGGGGGGGGCTCGTGGGCGGCCCCTCGCAGGCCCCGCCCGGGCCCCGCCCCGGCCCCGCCCGGGCCCCGCCCTTCACCTTCCCGCGGCTCAGCGCCAGGTGGCCTAGGCCGAGCAGGCCCAGCCAGCGCACGGTGGGCTCGGGGTCGCCCTGCCAGGCGCGGAGCCGCTCCAGGATGACCTCTTCCCGCAGAAGCCCTGCCGTGGGCCGACTCTGCAGCAGCTGAGCGGGGACGCGGGGTCAGCATGCTCGAGGTCCCCAGGCACCGCCCAGAGGCCGGGTCTACGGTCACCCCTCACCGCCCGTGTGGACGCAGGCTCACCCCGGTGAAGAAGGCCATAGCCGTGAGGCGCCGCGTGTCGTCGGCGCTGCGCAGCCGGGGCAACAAGTTCCCGAACAGGCCTCGCAGGTGGTGGTCCGCGTGGGCCACCATGGCACTGGGAATGGAGCGGAAACGGGCGTTCTCCCTCCTCTGGGCGCCTCACCCCGGGAGACGTCTCCGCCCGACCCCCCTCCTGCCCCTGCCTCTTCCCCCCCCCACCCCCTCCCCAGCACCTGGCCAGCAGCAGGACGCCTTCGAGGTGGGTGTGGGCTCCCACCAGCCTCCTCCAGCCTCCAGCCTGTTCCATGCACGTGACCACCATGCGGCCGCCGTCCCCCGTGAGCAAGGCCTTCAGGGCCTCCACAGCGCAGCTGGAGGTGGGGGCAGGCAGCGAGGGGGGCGGGGGGTGAGGGCCGGGAGGGCACCGGCCCAGGCCTCACTCCGCTCTGGTGTGTGCCCTCACCTGGCGTGGCTGTGTGGCGGCCCTCGGTCCGATGGGGTCCAAGCTTTGGGGGTGTCAGGGGAGGACGCGCGCCGCGCCAGCTGGTGCAGCTGGGTGACCAGCACGAGCAGGAGGTGTGGGTAGAAGCCCCGAGTGGCGCCTACGCAGCCGGACACAGCCAGCATCTCCCCAAGGGCACGAGTGGCCTGTGGAACAAGCAGCCCATCTCAGGCTCTGGTGCAGGGAGCAGGGACCAGGACAAGCGGCTGATGCTTGAGGAACATCATGCATGCGCTGGGCGCCCCCCCCCCGGGGCCCCAAGGGAGTCACCTACCGCCAGTGCCTCAGGCTCGGGCCCGGCTCCGTCCTTCAGTGCCCACAGCAGCTGTACCAGCACCTGCCCATTCACGCGCTGGTTTCGGCTCAGGCTGCGCCACAGCTCAGCAGCCACCCTGGGGGTGCGGAGCGCCCGAGACTCGGTCTGATGTGGGGGGGTCCCCGGGGCCGGGTGGGAGGTGGCCACTGGGACTCCCGCGTGGGAGAGTAGGTAAACCCCCGCCCCCCGACACTCCACCCCCAAATCCCAGAGAAGCAAGATAACCAGCATCTGTGCAGAAATAGCCTGCAACCTTAACTGCCTGGCAGGGACCGTTCAGAACCTGGTCGGGCCAGCAACCCCAAACAGACCCGATAGTGGAGACGATCACTGTGGAGAGTAAAACCAGAGAGAACTTCTCCTGGGGCAGGGTAACCACAGAGCCAGGGGCTCCAGGCTTGCTGACCCCACCTGGGAGCTTACCCCCAGGCTGGGCTCCTAGTGTGACCCGGAAGGAGAAGGCAGGCCCCCGAGGTTTTTTGGGGGGGGGGGGGTAGGTGGAGGGCGGGAGTCACACGGAGGGAATTGAGGCCCTCTCCACAGCCTGCCCCTCCAGGACCAGACTGCTGCCAATTTGGAAGAGGGAAGGAAGCTGCGTGGTGCCTCGGGGCGCGGGGCTGGCCTGGGCCAGGCGGCTTACCGGTCCGGGGGCAGCGAGCTGGGCAACAGCGCACA
The DNA here is from genome assembly GCF_018350215.1 of Panthera leo. Classification (NCBI taxonomy): domain Eukaryota; kingdom Metazoa; phylum Chordata; class Mammalia; order Carnivora; family Felidae; genus Panthera; species Panthera leo. Next base: position 82,096,846 of record NC_056695.1, read on the forward strand.
CACCACCTCCCGAGCATGCTCCAGGGCCAGCGCACTCAGTACCCGGAGGGCCGCCTGCCGGGGCCTCCCCTCGGCCAGGCTGGGCACCTGTGCCAGCAGCCCGCGCACCAGGGCATACACCTGGCGTGAGGGAGCCCGCGTCAGTGGGAGACTTTCTGGACCCCCCTGGGCAGGTGCCACCCGAAGGGAGCGAGCTTGACAGGCTGCTCACTGGGATCCCCCAACCTGAGGACTCCACGGCAGGAGCCTGGGGGCAGGGAGGGGGTGCTGGCTCACCTGCTCCTCCAGACGCTCCCCCCGGGCCTCCAGGGCTGAGGACAGTGTGAGGGCTGTTGCCTGGGTCCCCGCAAAGCCAGCCTCTTCCAGGCAGGCAGCCGCATACAATGCCAGGTCAGCCAGGGCCCCCTCCTCCCAGGAATTTGGGGGGTCCTAGGGCAGGGTGGGTGGGATGTACGAAGTCCCCTTGCCTCTCCCAATTCTCTTCCCCAGCACCTCCCCAGCCTCCTCCCTGTGGTCCCCTCGGCCCCCCTTCCCTTACCACTCACCTGATAGAGCCCCTTGGGGGCTGGCTCTTGCACCCTGGGCAGAGAGCAGGGCACAGGGCGGGCTGTGGGGATGGCAGTGACACCCGTAGGCTCTGCCTCAGGTTCAAGTTCAGGTTCAGGCTGAGGGTCAATGGAAGAGGGTCCTGGGGGCTGCCCCTGGTTGGCCCGGATCTCTTCAGCCAGAGCTGTCAGGGTTAGGGCCCCCACAGGGCCCCCCGAGCCCTGCCCCATACCCCCCAAGCCATGGCTGCCGCACACCCCAAGCTCCTCAGCTGGACCCAGCCTACGGCACCTGCCACTGGTTCTCCCCGGAAGTCATGCGCGGGCCTGACCTAGAAGCTGGCCCTGGGCAGACAGGACCCGGGACAGGCGTGGTGGCGCATGCCTGTGAGCTCATGCTCTGTGCGTGTGGGGGGTTGGGGAGCCGCGCCGAGGCGTCCCCGGGTGTGGCACACAGCAGGGGCTTGTGAAGGGCCCTCCTGCCCTTGCTGCTGGCAGCGAGTAGCCAGCCTGATACCTGAGCGTCTGGGATCTGGCTCAGCCCACCAGGGCCTTGGGGAACGGATAAGAGCCCTGGCATGCGGATCTGCAAGGAGAGGGGGAGAAGGGCCCTTTACCCCTGACCTGCAGCCCCTCTGGGCGGGGAGACCTCATGGAAGTGTGCCCAGCCCTGAAGAAGCCCCAGCAGGGACCAGAAGTCTGGGCCCAACCCTAAGTTAAAGCCTTGCCTGATTCAGCCCTAAAGAAGCAGATGTGTCCAGGCAGGGCCTGGGGTCAGGGACTGGGCTGTCCCCATTGCATTCCCACGGAGCCAGACATCTGGGGGATGAGGAAGGTTGGGAGAGCCATCACCACCTCCCGGCTCAGGCAACCTCGGGGTGGAGCAGAGGCCGCCTCCCAGGTGCCCTTGCTGGTGACTGCCATTGTTGAGGTGGGTCCCCCGGGTCCTGGCGCCTGGGAAGTGCGCATCTGAGAAGTGTTGACCTGGGGAACCTGGGGCGGGTGTGTTCTGCCATGTGGGTGTTCGTGAGTCTGTCTCTCTCGAAGCCTCTTGCTCCCCAGGGCCTCTGCCCTAAATTCTGTCATCCTCACCCAGTGACATGGGCACTGCCCTGAGCTTAGGGATCCAGAAAAGCCAGTCTGGTCAGATACCTGGAGAGGCGGAAGTGTTCTAGGAAGCACCCCCGGGAAGCCCGCTCCCCTCCACACGCCCTCACCTGCCTTTGCCACCTTGTGCCGGACCAATCAGAGGCGCCCGGCACCCCTGCCCTACATCCCCCAGAGCCTAGAACGTCTCTCGTGAGTGGTTTCTCCGGAACGCAAGTTGCCAAAGCTGCCAGAAGCCTGACCAGCTTCGTGTGCATGAGGCAAGGCCAGCCCAGCACCCTGAATCTCTTCACGGGCTCTCATGTGCACCCCTGAGCCTTTCTCTCTGCAAGGCTGCTGCATCAGGAGCCAGCTCCCCTGGGGCCCAGGCCCTGCTGACCCTGTGACAGATGCCAGGGCCTGGAGAGAGCCGGCTGGGTGCAGCCCGTGAGCCCAGCGTCCCCAGTGGCAGAGTCCTGCAGGCCTGGCCACAGCGGTGGCCTGGGACACCTGCACTTCTTTGGCTTTGGAAGCTGGGGTGCCCTGCTGACTTCTCCGGGGTGGGGACCTTGGTTGGCAGGGGAGTCTGGGGCCGTGCCTGGATACAAGACCCTCTTTCTGGCACCCGTCCCTGCCCTGTGGCTCCCCCTCCCTAGTTGCCTGCAGCAACTCCAACAACTCTTGGGTGGGCACCAAAGCCTCCCTTTCCCCATAGCCTTGTCCCCCCCACAGTCCAGCTTCCCAAGCCCTGGACACTCCCCAGCCTTGGCCTAACTCCTTGCGACCTTCAGACCTCAGCACAGGACAGCCTCCCCACCCTGGCAGAGCCTGGGCCTCCCCTGGGAGCATGAACCCGTGCTCTGACCCCAGACTCCAACCCACCCTTGGAGGCCCTGGGGGTCAAGTGAGTGGCAGGCTGAGTGAAGAAATGACACGGGACAAGTTGTGCAGGACAGTGAGTGACTCATGTTGATTCCAGGCAGTCTCCACCACAGTTCTCACCAGGACCCTCCTGTACTCAGTCGGTGCACCAGGGCCTGTAGCCCATCAGACAGCGCCACCTACAGGGAAAAGAGAGAATGGACGGGTGGCTGTAGGGACAGAGGGCACACAAGGCGAAGGGACAATGATGTGGGGGGGCGGGCATCTATCTACCTGGTATGGTGCGGGCTGTTCCAGCCGCTTGTGCTCAGGGTTCAGGCGACCCAGGGACAGCTGGGCAAAGGCTCTAGATTCAGCCAGAGATGGGAGAGGCCCACACAGCTGCGGGGAGAGGGAAGGGGAGAGGTGAGAGAGGCCCATGAAGCTGGGGGAGCGGGAAGGGAGAGGCTGGGGCAGGAGCAGGTGCCAGGGCTCAGTTCAGGCTCATCGTGCAGACTGAGGGAGCAGGTAGAGGCAGTTACCTGTCCCTGCTGAATGCAGAGTCTCAGCAGGGGCTCCACGTGGGCAGGCCTCACAATACAGGCTTCCTGGGCCCCTCGAGGCCAGACCCTCAGCTCCTGGCCAGGCTGGGGTGGTGGTTCCTCTGCCAGCTGCAGCACATCCATCAGCAGAGACCCTGTGTGTGCAGCAGGAATAAAGTGGGGGGCCTGGGGACTCGAGGAGGAGGGCCGTGGGGAGTGGGAGGGGCCTCACCATCGGAGCCCAGGAGCCGGAAAGCGGCCTTGCTCCCAGGCAGTGTCTGTTTCTCGGGGTCCTCAGTCAGCTTCATTCGGGGCTGACCTCCCACAGACACCAGCTGCAGAGACAAGTGCTGGGACCATGGGAATCTCCCCCCAAACCCATGACCCCTCTGGCCCACTCCACTGGACCCCAGACCCTGTCTTGACCTTATAGACGCAGCCCAGGGAAGGCTGGCGGGGGCAGGTGACCACGGTCGTGCCGATGCCAATGACGTTCACCTCACTGCCCTGGAGGAGGAGGGACAAGGTGGCACTGAGCTTGGTTGACATCTGCAGCCCCAGAGCCCTCCTAACCACCCCTGCCCCTGCTCCCCACTGCCCGCCACCTCCTGGGCCAGCCGGGCCAGCTCTTCCTCGTCAATGTTGTTGCTGACGGCGATGGGGACTGATTCCAACCAGGGCATCTGGAACCTGTGACGGGTGGACGGCCCTCAGGTGCTCCTGCCTCACCTGGTCATTCTCCATTCTCAGTTATGCACCTCCCCCCACCCTCCCCACCTGAGAATTTGGCCTCAGCCACATGGGCTCTCCCTTCTGTTTACAAGCCCCTGGGTGAACCACTCCCCCGACCTCCCCCCAGAGCCCCGATGTCTCCACTGTGGTAGCCGCCAGATCAGAGCTCCTCAATTTGGGAGGAGCAAATCCCTCCCTCCCTCTGCCCCATCCCAACACTCCTGCCCCCAACAGGGTCTCTCAGCAGGCACAACCCCTCCCAGGGAACTCACTGGGCCGAAACGGTCCTGAAGACCCTACGAATCTCCTGGGCCTGCTGCAGAAGGTCACCGCTGTCCAATCTTACGCCCACGGCTCGGTAGCCCAGCTCCCCCAAGGCTAAGGCTACTGCCAGAAAGTTAGGAAGACCACTCCTGCCAGCAAGATGAGAAGGGTTGGTGGAGGGGCCATAGGTGTTCAGGCAGAGCCCACCCAGGGGGGTGCCTGGGCCTCACCTCTGCACACTGTAGGTGTCCAGCAGGCCCTGGAAGGCCCGGGGGAAAGCCAGGGCATAGGCCACGAAGGCTGCCCGCTCCCCCCGGTGGGGCTCCTGCACCCCTAGCCCCAGATGGGCACACACGCGTCCCAGCCATGCCTCCACACGTGCAGCCAGGTCCACCCTGGGGCCCTGACTGGCAGCTGGAGCCAACATCTATGGAAACGGGTCGGCGAAGGATGGACAACCCTTAGTGCATGAGCAGGGTGAGGGCTGGTTCCCCCAGGCTGAGGTCTAAGCAGGGGTAATGCCTGCCACCATCTGCCAGCTTCTGAGCGTAGGACTGCAGCTACCTGCTAGGGTGGCTCAGATGGGCGGGGCATGGCAGTCCCTCCTTCCCCTGGGCAAGGACTGGCTTCGGGGACTGCCCTCTGGAGGGCAGCGGAGGAGAGAGGGATGCTAACCGGGTCAGGGGGCACCTCAGCGCCCGAAAACGAAGTGACGAAAGAGTGAGCCAAGGTTCCAGCCAGGGGCACGCCCCGCAGCTGTCCTGCGAGCACGTTGCTGCTGCCATCGAAGCCTGCATCAGGGGCCAGGAGGGCGGGGGCGTCAGTCGGGCGTCAGACTTGGCTAGAGGGCTTCTGGCAGGCCTCCTCCTTCCCTGATCCCTGTCTCCCTCCTTGGGCTCTTACCGCCCAGGTAACTGTAGGTGGAGGCCGTAAGACCTCCATCGGGGCCCTGAGCTCGCCGCAGCCCCATCTCCAACAACCGCTTCGTCGGACCCGCGATCAGGCGAAGCCGCGCAGCGTTGGTGGCGATGAGGCTGTGGGGGGCAAAGGAGCAGGGGACCTGCGGTGAGGGTCCGGAAGTCACCGCGAACCCCGGCCCTCTTTGAGGCCCTCCACAGTGGGAGCCGGAAGCCGCTCTCCAGGGCCCTGCGCTCCACCCACAGAGCCTAGGGGCCCCACCCCACCCACGGAGCCACGCCCCTCCCAAAGGCCCGCCCCCCCCGGAAGTCGCCGCTCTTTCTCCCGGGGCCCTGCCTTCCCCGGGCTCCTCCGGCCGGCGGCCCCCCCCCCCCTCCACCTGGCGTAGCTGACGAGGCAGAGAAGTGGCGTCTCCAGCAGTTGCACCACCAGGAGTGGCCCTGACACCTGTAGCAACGGCACCTGCGGGGAGGGTGGTCAGCTGGGCGCCGCCCGGCCCGCTCGGTCCCGCGCCCCTCTGCCCCCGCTCACCCTGCACTCACGCTGGGGAAGGCGAGGGAGCCCTCGGGCAGGGCCCGCACCGTCACACCGGAGCAGTCGAGGGTACGAAGGTGCTCGAAGAATGCGGGATCCGTGTCGGAGGGCAGCACCGAGGCCAGAAACTGCACGTCTGGGGGTGACAGAGGCCCTCGTGGGCTGGAGCCAGCGCAGGCCGTGGGGACTCGTCGGGGCTGGGACCGCGGTAAAGAAAGGGGCCTGTAGGGGGCCTTGGGGGGCCTTTGTTGGGCCATGGAAGACTCTCGTCAGGCGAGAGTCTTGTCCGGGACTCATCAGGCCTGGGGCGGGGCGGGGGGAGCTGGCTTAGGCGGCAGGTGGCCTGGAGGGGTCGGGGACTCGCCAGGTCGGGAGTTGGGGGTGGGGTGGGAAACTGTCCTGGCGGGGTTGGTCTATCTAGGTGGCAGGTGTCCTGGGGGTGTGGGGGCTCGCCTGGCCGGGGTGGGGTGTCCTGGCAAGGGCGGGTCATCTAGGTAGCAGGTGGCCCTGCGGGTCGTGGGGGGCTCGCTGGGGCCCGAGGAGGTGGGATGTCCTGGCGGGGACAGCTCATCAAGTGGGGGGCGTCCTGGCGGGGTCGTGGGGGGGCGGCCGGGAACGGCGGGGCTACTACCTGCGTCCCGCAGGCGGAAGGTTCGCAGGAAGCGCACGCAGTCGCGCAGCCCCGCGGCCAGGGCGAAGGCGCCGCCGAAGGGGCAGCGGCGGAAGTAGAGCTCGAACTCGGCCTGGTCCCGCGCCCGGCCCGCGCGCCAGTAGCCCAGCGCCATGGTGGCTTGGTAGAGGTCGGTGAGCAGCGGCCGGGCCGCCGCGCTCGCCTCGGGGTCCCGCTCCGCCGCCATTCCGCCCCCGCGCCCGGACTCTGGCCGCGCCCCGCCTGGCCCACGTGACGCCGCTCCCCACGCCCGGAGCCTCCCCTCCCCCGCCGCGGAAACGGGCGGGGCGGGTCAGCGGAGGGGCCCCTCCTCCCCTTGGGGCCTGGTCTGATCTGGGGTTCCCCCCACCCCATCCCACCCCACCCCACCAGCCCGCGGAGGGGTAAGTGGCGGTGTTAACTGCGCACCAGCCCAGGCCCAGAGCAGGGCAGCAGGTAGAGGGGATTCTAGAATTTGCTCCAATTGGGCACGTACGTGGTGCCACACCATACGGCTTAGGGAACCAGTGGGGTGCTGACAAAGAGCAAGGGGGTGAACGGGTAGCCTGCCGGGTCCCCACCATCAAGGGGGCCAGTCCATTCCCCTTGTGGCTCCACACCCTGGAGGACAGCAGCCGTGACAGGCCACAGCCCACACCATTCATTTCTCCCCAACTGTGAGGATGGTGGTCTCTCCAGCCACACTGGCCAGCAGTCCTGGAGAGAAGCCACTAGTGGCCCAAATACTGCCCGCGCAGGACAGTGGGCACGAATTAACCATGGGCCTGTCCAGGGTCCAGGTCTCCAGCGAGGGAGGGATCGGCCGCATCTAAGGAAAGCAGCCCAGCTTGTCCCTGGATGTGGTGGGAGGCCTGGCAGGTTTCACGCAGGTCAGACCTGGGGGGCCCATGTAGTCACAGCAGCAGGGCCCGGTCAGCCACTGGGACCTTTGTTCCTGGACAGTTTCAGGCAGACACTTTAGCCCCCATGGGGACAGCTTGGCTGGGAATGGAACCCAGAGAAGGCAGAGTAGAGATGCCTGGGGGGCCTCGGAGGGCCAGCAATCCATACAAGGAAGGAGCCACGCATGCTGTTTCTGCCTCAATAGCTTGAACAGTTCGCGGCGGCACTTGTAAGCGAGGGGAGAGGGCAGGCAGGGTTCGGTCACACACCAAAATGCGGCAGAGACGGGGCACCTGGGAGACTCAGTTGGTTAAGTGTCCAACTTTTGATGTCGGCTCAGGTCATGATCTATCAGGTTCTTGGGTTTGGACTCCATGCTGACAGCACGGAACCTGATTGGGATTCTCTGCCTCCCTCTGTCCCTCCCCTACTCAGCCCCACTCACTCAAAATAAACACACTTGAAAAAAGAAAAGAGTGCCATGGAGAAACCGAAGAGGGGGAGGACGGCACTGGCGCCGTGGGCTCCTGGGTGTAGGGGCCTGCGTGGGACACGACCGAGGTGCGGGCCACGTCTGAGGCCTGGGGTGTAGCAGTGCTGCTCCCTGAATGTGCCCACCCACCGGGCCCAGACCAGGACAGGAGCCAGAGTGGAATCTCAGTCTTTAATGGCTGAGGGCCCCACACCCCACGGCCGGAGGCTGGGGCTCAGATCTTGTTGAAAGCAGCAATGTCCACACTCTGCACCTGAGGAGGAGGAGGAGGGAGGCCCGCGGTCACGTGGGGCCTTGGTTCCCGAAGACCCAGCCACCCACTCCAGCACCCTGCCAGGCCAGGGGTTCCCTTGGGGGCCTGCCACTCACGTGCTCCTCGAACTTGGTGATCTCCTCCTCCAGCAGGTCCGTCCCCACCTTGTCGTCCTCTACCACACACTGAATCTGCAGCTTGCGGATGCCATAGCCCACGGGCACCAGCTTGGAGCCCCCCCAGGTCAGCCCGTCTAACTGGATGGAGCGCACGCAGGCCTCCAGCTGGGCCATGTCTGTCTCGTCATCCCACTGGGAGATCAAGGGGTGGAGAGGCTGGGTCAGGAGGCTGCAGACCCCAGGGAGTGCCCCCCCCCTCACCGGCCCCTGCCCTCGCCCTCGCCCTCGCCCCCCAGGGCACAGAGGGCAGGCAGCTCTCCTCTCGGCTGAACCCGGCCAGCTCGCTGAGCCCACCGCGAGCCCGGGGGCGGGGTCACTCACAGGCTTGACATCCAAGAGGATGGAAGATTTGGCCACCAGCGCGGGCCGCCCCGCCTTCTTCTCCGCGTACTGCCGCAGCCTCTCCTCCCGAAGCCGGGCTGCCTCCTTGTCCTCCTCGTCATCGCTGCCAAACAGGTCGATGGCATCGTCCTCGTCATCCTCTGCGGCGGTGGCCGCCTTGCCGGCAGGGGGCTCCACTTGGCGCATAGGGGACACGTGCTGCCGTGGGAGAGGGAGGCTGAGGGCCCCGCCCCCGGGGCCCCAGCTCTGCACCCTGGTTAAGAGGCTGCGGCGGGGAGGGGGACAGGAACACCCCCCCCACCCCCTCCCCAAAGGGCCCGAGAAGGGCGCGCACCTGGGTCTGTGGGGCTGCAGCCCGGTGGGTGGGTGAGCTCTTCTCCAGTGCGCTCAGCCGGGCCTCCAGCTTGGAGACAGCCTGCTGCAGACCTTGCACCACTGCAGGAGCAAAGGGGCCGCTGGTCAGACGGCGGGGACTGGGTGCGGTGCCCCACCCGTTAGGCCCAGGGCCTCACCGCCTCGCAGGCTCTGATTCTCCACTTCCAGGCTGGCGATCCGGGTGGCGAGCTCACTGTGATCTCCGCCCGGCCCGCTGGAGGCCCCAGGGCCTGAGCTCTGCAAGGCAGGGGGAGAGTGAGGCTCTGCACCCCCGCCTGCTTCCAGGGTTCCCCCCAGTCACAGCTACTGAGAATCAGGGCCCCGAGAAAGGTGGGAAAACTGCTGGACACTAGGAAGCAGCTCCTGTCAGCCCACTGGGTCCACCTGTGACACTGCACCCGAGGGTGGGAGGAGGCCCTGTAAGCAGGAGAGCAGTGAGTGACGTCCTTGGCCAAGCGGAAGGCACAGGGCCCGGGGCAGCCCCAGCACGGAGCTACTGCGGAGCCCACAGCCACAGTCGGGTGGGAGGAAGCGCCAGGGGCGGCCTGGGCCACAGAGCAGGGCCCAGCAGCGCAGCCGGGAACTGGAAGCAGGCTGGGAGAGCAGCTGAGGAGCCGCTGGGAGTCCGGAGTGCTCGTTACAGGGGGCGGCCACTCCGTGCGCAGTACCCTGCCTCCCCCAGGCCACGCACCTGCCATTTGGCTCACCAAGCCTGCCCTTGAAAGGCTTGAGTGACCCGGGGTCCCATCCTGCCTGCCAGCGTCCCTCTGGTTCCTCCCTGACCGGGAATCCCTATCACCCAACTCCAGCGGTGCCACCCAGGGAGCCCCTCAGCACAGCGCCGCAGTCCACGCCCGAGTTACACACCCTGATAGAATGGTCTAGGAGGACGGAGTGTACCTGGCCCTTCCCTGAGGGCCGCTGTCCCTACCCTCCCTCCCTGTGTCCAATTATGAAGACCTTGGACCCGGAGCCCACCTGCCAAGCAGCCACAGAACGAGCCCCGTGGCTTCCTCTGTTCTATGTACCCCCGGAGCCCAGACAAGCTAAAAACCCCCAGGAAGTACAGGCAGAAAGGTGCCTGGCTTCCTTGCCCCAGGGATCGGAGAGCAATGCTACCCGTTGTGACCCAGCAGCTCCCTTGTCTGGCTCCTAGTAGAGCTGGCCAAAGGTGGAACGGGATGCTGCTGTGCAGCTGGGGTCAGAGCACTGGAACCAGGGGTGGCTGGCACCACTCCCCTCCTTTCAGCTCAACTTGAGTGTCCACACCCAACCAGCCCCCCCACCTCCCTGCCAAAGGAGACCCGTGCTGGACTCGCCCGACCCTTGGCTGCGGCCACATGGCCTCCTCTCCACCTGTTTCCTCAGCACCCCAGCTTGCAATGCCGTTCTCACTAGGATTTTTTCCAAAAGTTTCCATCAGACAGGGATGAAATCCAGACCTTCTTGTTCCCTCGAGGCCCTGACCATCCTCCTCCTGTTCACCAGGGAGTCTAGGCACCCCCTCCCAACCCCAACCTCAATAAGGCAGACCTAGGCTACCCTAATCCTAGCCTGTGACGGTGGGTCACAAGGAGCCAGCCACGCAGTAGCCTCAGAGGACAGTGCCACATGCCAGGGTTTGGAATCCAGACCTTTCCAACCCCATCTCCGACCCTGTCCCTGGCAGCATGCACGGTTCCCAGGAACCCCTTGGTTCTAAAGGCCCAGTGTCTGCTGAGCCCTATCGAGCCCAAACCCAAGCGTTGGGGCTGGGTCAGCAAGGTCCCTGGGTCAGCAAGGTCCTTCCCGGTCCATTAGCAGTTGAACGATACTCCTCTGAATTTCGTGCCGCTCTCAGAACAGGGGCTTTTGTTTGGAAACTGGGTCTTTATGGTGCTAATCCAGTTACAACAAAGTCGGGAGAGTGGCCCGAATTCTGACTGGTGTTCTTATAAAACGAAGTTTGGATACAGACAACACACAAAAAACAATGTAAAGGCAAAGGAAAACCAGGAGAGGCCTCAGAACCTACCCACACCTTGACTTTGGACTTCTAGCCTGCAGACTGAGAAAGGAATCCATTTAAGCTCTTGGTCTGTGATGCTTTGGCCTCCAGCGGTGCCACCCCCAGCACACAGGGGCTCCCCCAAGTCCTCCCAGCGGGCCTACATGGTTTCCCCAAGACCCGGAGCCAGAGGTCGACCCCAACACATCCAGGGCCCCCTGAGGGCCAGAGGGGGGGCTCCTGTGGCCCAGAAACCTCAGTGCCACTGGGCACCCTGGCCTTCTGGGGGTTGGCACCCCACGCACCTGGCGCCAGCTCCTCCCCACGGCTGCCTGGCCCAAGCAGGGACCCTCCCCCCCACAGCTGTCCAGCCTATGGCCCAAGAGCCAGTATAGCCAAAGTAGCTGGGCAGGCAGGGGTGCCCACGTAGTCCCCAAGCCTGTAAAAAGGTGACCTAAATGGCAAAAAGGACTTTGCACGTGATGAAGCGGAGGCTCTGGAGGTGGGGAAATCCTCCTGGATTATGTGGGTGGGCTCAGCGTCGTCACCAGGCTCCGTGTACCCAAGAGGGAGAGGAGAAGGAAACGTAACAGAAACAGCCATCAACCGGGACTCTCTGATGGCTAGGAACCACAGGCCAAGGAATGTGGGCGGCTTCTCAAAATTGGAAAAGCCAAGGAAAGGATTCTCTCCTGAAGTCTCTAGGAGCAGAACTCTGCTTGATCCTCGACCCTCAAGGACAGGACACCATGTGTCCTAGAGAGAAGACAAGGTCTCGACTTCGCTAAGAAGGCAGAGCAGCGGGTCTGTCTCCTCCTGGGGACATCTGCCCAGCCAGGCTGGGGACAAAGCTAAACATGGACCTGCTTTCCTCTCTTGTGACCCAATCTGGGACCTGGGGGCCAAACGCAGCTGGACGGCCCCTCTCTGGGCCTCAAATTTTATCATTTGGACTCCCATCCTGTGAACCCATCTCTCCAGGGAGGCAAGGCCTAGGAAGCAAGAGAAAAAGGCCTCTCCCACTCCTCCCCACACAGAGTGCAGAGCAGGGGAGGAGGCCTCCAGGCCCAGCCTGGGGATGGCGCCACAGCAACAGGCAGGGTGAGGGCAGGTGGGAGTCCTGGGTGACCACCGGGCAGCAGCACGGATGCCATCGGCTCCTGTGGCAGTCTGAGTCACCGAAGCCCGCTGGGGCGGGAACACCGTGCTGGACGCCCCGCCCCAACCGTGCTCCTAAGGCCCAAATGAGCGCAGCGGTACCGGGGTACTGGGGCGGCTGGGAGGCATGCAGCCAGGCCGGAGGGCAGCAGTGCCGATGCGGGCCTGCAGGTACTCACCCCAGCCAGGGATTTCTGGATGTTCTCTCTGGCTCTGGCAATGTCACGGAGGATCACACTGGCACCGTTCTCCTATAGACAGTGCAGAAAGAACCGCTTTTTTCTTTTCGTTAGAACAATTTTAGCGGAAAAAAAGGAACGAACCCTCACAGACAGCAAGAGCTGCACAGAACCGAAGGCTCAGTGGGATGGCAAGGAGCTATGACAACGGCCCCGAGGCCCACACCCCATCCTGATGGGCACCGGTGTGCCCGCTGGTCTGACACGGCGGAGGTGCCCCGTCCCATCTCGAGCAGATCCAGGGACGCGCCCGCAAAGACCCCACCACCGGCGCCTGGAGCAGAGCCGCTGGGGCCGAACGTGCCTCTGCCCGCCCCCACCCCGTGCTGGCACAGTCCCCCGGTGCCCCGAGGGCAGCCCCCACCTGGCGCGAGGAGCCAGCCACGGGCCCGTTCATCCGCTCATAGAACTGCCTCTCTGCATCATCGTATTTGAACTTGTCGAACCAGATCTTCTCGTGCGCTAGGAAGTTTGTAGCCATTTTCCTGTTGGGAAGGGAAGGCGAGACTGAGACAGCGTGGCTGGGAGGAGAGGGTACGTGCCCTAAGGCCCCAGGCCTGGCCTGCGTGAGTGCCCCACAACGGCCCAGACACCAAGGGTGCAAGGTGACGAGGGGTCCAGGTCGGAGCACAGGTGCCTTGGCACTGCCCGAACCAAGTCTGTAATCCGCACCCCCCCAACTCCCGGCTCCCGCCCCTTTGGTTCTCAAAGTGTGGTGAGGAGCCCCTGAGGGTCCCCGGGGTCCTCCCTGTCCAACTACACGTTTGTGCCAGGCACAATTATGTCCATCGGACAATACACACCAACAGACTGAGTGCAGAAGAAAGTGTGACAAACCGGGTGCCTCCTGGTTAAACAAGCCACTAAGATTTGCAAAAATGTCGAATAAGGCCGCTCTGCTCACTGCATTTTTTTGTCTTGGGAACACTGCTGCCCATAGGAACAAGTGGTTATGTTAACGCGTGATCGACTTCTTATTCAATGACTGAAGAACTACCGCGTTTCTATTTTAATTGCTAACGTGACAAAAATCAACAGCACAAAAACCGTGTGAGGTCCAGAGACCTGAAGTTTGAGAACTGCTGCTCTAGAGCGGGAGCCGCACGGCTGTGCCCACCGCCCTCCACCTGGCATGGCCCCTCCCGTTCCTGAGCAACGGTGACGGAAACGGACCCGATCTTACCAATCCTCTGTGCCAAGGGCCCCAGGCTATCACTGGACCACACCGAGTGCGCCCCTGGTGTCAGGAAAGGAGCCGGGCCCCGTGACTCTCCTCCACCCACCCCACACAGCCATCAGGTGCAGCCAGGCCACCGTGAACACTTTTGGCTCCACACTCACCCTAGGCTGCTGACGGGGACGCTCCTGCACACGGGTTCCCACACCCCGCCGCTCACACCGAGCTAACAGGCTGCTGATGGGCATGTGGGGCCCAGGGTGGCACCGCTCCCTCGGGCCCGGCCTCCCGCAGGGCCACCCACGCCCCGGACCCTCCCGCTGCCACGCTTGCAGTTTGCCCGGCCGCCTGCCTCTCCCCCTGCCCTTCTCCAGATCCTGGCGTCCAGACACCAGTGTTGCATGGAAGCATCCTGGGGCCGAAGGCAAGTGAGCCTCATGCAGTAGGTGTCCCTCAGACATAGGCCACTCGACTGACAGCACGCTGATGTGCCTGAGACACTCACCGCTCCCTGGAGGTGACTGTGGAACGGGAGGTAGGGGAGGACGGACAGAAGGGGCAGGAGGGACGGGCCAGCTCCCGCGTCTTCCCCAGCAGGGCTCGGGCCAGAAGCCTCTAACACTGGCCCTGCCCTGCCCTGCGACAGCCAGGGGCACCGGGAGTTGCCCGGCAGAAAGGGAAACCCTACCCAAGCACAGTCTGCTCTGTGCTAACCCCTTTCCTCCCTCGACAGCCCCAAACCTTGTGATCCCCAAGAGGTGGCCCTGGAGGCTGCACTGCCCCAGGAACAGAAAGCTACCTCTGCCCAACCCACTCCTGCATCCAACTTAGCCGGGTCCAGGAGTGCTGGGGAGAGAGCCGTGCCAGGGCGAGGGGGGGTGGGGAGAAGAGCAGCCAGGGCCCCAGCCCAGGGAAGCCCGGGCCGGGAACCCACGCGGCAGGTTTCTCCTACTTGGGTCTCAGGCTGGACACGGTCGGGCCAGACCGGGCACCAGGTCGGTGAGCCAGGGATGCAGCTTCGAGGCGCCAGGCCACTCGCAGGGCCTCTGCGGCATGATGGCGGCACTCTGCGCTGTCATAGGTGGGCTTGCTGAGCCAGGGGGCCTCGGCATCTTTGTGCAGGAGATACCAGTAGGGCAGGGCAGAGGAGGCCTCCCCGTCAACCCGCCGAGGCCCGACCCGTTTGCTTCCCACGGCGTTTCGGCCTCGCCGGTCTCTGCGGCCCCGCCTGGCCCCCTCAGCCTGGCCGGCTCGCTCCTGCAGGCGCACCTTCCCGGGAGGGTGGCCGTCGAACATGGCCTCGTAGAAGCCCCTCTCTGCCGCGTCGTACTGGGGCTTCTCCAGCCACACCTCCTGCACCAGCGCCTGCAGACTGCCCAGCGGGGGTTGGCCGTTGGCCAGCGGGCCAGGCTGGCGGGCGAGAGCCAGATCGGGGGCAGCTGCCTGCTGGCCCGTGTCAGAAGCCCCCCGCCTGCCACTCCCCTCCGCGGCCAACAGCGAGGCCTGCGACCGCTCCACGAACGCCCGCTCGGCCTGGTCGAAGGACGACTTATTGACCCAGATGCCCCAGGTCACATGGTGGCAGGCCACCTGGCTTCCGTGGGTGCAGGGGCCTCGGGGGACCAGGGCAACCCGCTGGGCCGCCTGGGCAGCCGCATCCGCCAGCCTCTGGCGATAGGAGCTCTCTGCCTGGTCGAACATTGGCTTGTCCAGCCACACGTGGTCGGCCGAGAGGCCCACGAGGGCCAGGTCTGCCTGGCCGAACCAGCTCTTTGGTGAGCGCTTCCTTTTCTTCTGCAGAGGCTTCTTTCCGTCGTGGCTCCTCCTGGGGTCGCTCCTGCTGCCGCTGTCAGGGGCGTCTGCCTCCTCGGCGTCCTCCCGCCCAGGCCCGTTCACGGCTGGCGCTTCAGCCAGGAGCTGCTGGGTGGCGGCGGCTCGTGTGGCCTCGTGCTCGTAGAAACGCCGCTCGGCTTCCCCATACTTCTGCTTGTCCTCCCAGACGGTCTCCAGGGCACAGGCGGCTCTCCCGCTCCTCATCTTCCGCACAGCGTTAAAAAGCAAGCACAAGAAGGCAGTTGCAACACCGCGGGCCATGGGGATGGCGCCCCGCCCCCCTCCTCAGCCTGACTTTCAGGGCCGGCCGGGCCTGGGAGTGCTCCCCGATGGGGGTGCCAGGAAGACACAAGCAAGGACCCGAAGTCAAGTCCACGGGAAGCTCAGTAAAGCAATAAGCAATTACGTGCATGCATGTGCGTACGTATGCGTTCTTTTAGCTGTAAAGCTAATCTTTCCTAATGCGCCCGGGCTCTCCAGAGGGGTCTAGAGAACGGTTTCCAAACTTCTTCAACCACAGAAGCCTTCTCCCATAGAGCCTCCACAGGGGGTTGCCAAATGAAATACACACCACACCCAGGTAACTTGACTGATACATAAACAACAAATAACTCTTAGAATAAACACGTCCCACGAGATATTTAAGACCTTTACACTGAAGGGTTATTCGTCGTTCATCTAGGATTTTAACAGGACGTCCTTTGACTTTGCTGAATCTGGCCACCTTTCCTGAGGCACTGGTGCTTCCGCTTTCTAGAAGTATACGCGGCAGTCTCCCAGGCCAGCCCCATCACGGCCAGGCCACCCCGGGGACCTTGCCCCGTGGCGGCATACCCCTGCCGCAGCCACACCACCGCCTGCAGCGGCATGCTCCAAGGGGAGCTGGCAAGGGTCTCAGACAAGGGTTAGTGTCTCGGGGAGCAGCTGGGAGCACAGGGTGGAGGGCCCGGCCCTGCAGGGGCCACGCTGGGGGAGACACAGGGAGGATGCTAGTGACCATCCGGAAGAGAAGGAGCCTGGCGGCTCAGGCAGCAAGTGAGAAGCAGGCTCCGGGTCAGCCACAGCCACAGCCACCTCTGGGCGCACCCGCAATACAGGAGGGACCACGTGGGAAACTCTGGGCCCCGGGGTCATTAGGGCACCCGCCTCTAGTCACAGAACCATTTGATGTGAGGGGCCCCATCCCTAGAACAGAGGGAGGCAGGTGGGGAACTGTGTGTCCCATCTGCCACTGTGGACAAACCCTTGCCGAGAACCTCAGCCTCTTCAATAGAGGTGGTGTCCCCTCCAGTCGGTCATCTGAATAGAGGAGTCTGGGCCACCACTGCCACCGCCTCTGCAGCCTCTGGCCAGAAACGGCTCAAGCCCAGAAAGCCCCAGTAGCCAGTCTGCTCTTAAGACGTGCCCAGTGGTCTGAGCTCACACTCCACAGGCCTGTTCTAGAGGAATGGCTGTAGCTGGCAGAGATCCTGTCCGGACACAGGCTGGACTCTGGCCCCTGCTCCCCAAAGCAGAAGCGCCCACGCCAGATGACCAACACCCAGGACCATCCCAGCTTCTGCGGGGTCAGTCAGTAGCCTACGTGGGGGGACGCACCTGCTGGGCCCTGTCTCCAGGAGACCAGGTCTCCAGAGGGAAGGCGGCAAACCTTTCCCGTCACCTGCAGCAGCATCGACATCCCTTTCCTGACACCCCGAAACAAAACTGAAACCTGATTCTAATGACCCCGTGGGACATGCCGGCTGTGTAAGCGCCGCGTCCACTCAAGACGTGGGGGAAGATTCCCCCTTGAACTGTGAAGGGACGTGTTGGGGGCCTCTAATGGCACAAGCCACAGGACGGAAGCCCCAGGCCTGGAGAGACCCCTGGGACGCCCCCTTGTGCCTTCCTCCCCAGGCCGGCAGCAGTCCTTACCAAGGCCAGGCTGACAACAGAGGCAGTGGTGAGAGGCGGGGAGCGTGTGCTCAAGAGGCAAGGCATTGTGACATCACCCACTGTCCCTGAGGGGACTGCAGGCCAATCAGGCAGGGCTTGTCCGCCCTTCAAACTTTCTGGCAACGAGCCCCCAGCAGACCCTCAGCAGAGGAGCCCAGGGCTTGCTTGGTTCAGCCCCTTGAACTCCACTAGGCTGACGCCCCACTGGTGAAGTCCTGTTGGAACCTACTGACCTAAAGGCTGTCCTTGTCTCCTGACATCAGATCAGGCCCTGCTCAGAGCTCTGGGGGCCACACCTGGGGGGAGGCGGGGAGAGACTGCTTCTGAAGATTTCTCAAGAACAAGGGGTGTGGCCTGTGGCAGGGGGTGTCCCCGGTGTCCTCTGCCCAGAGGGGAGGGCCAGCACGCCAGCCCCGGCCTGCTCGGGGAGTGCCCCCCACCACAGGCACAACCTGGCTCAACCCAGGGATGCACTGAGACACCCACGCGCTGCCCTGCCTGGCAGGATCAAAGCCCAACGACAGCAAAGCCAACTCCTTTGTGTTGCAGACAAGGAAAGTAAGGCCTGGCGGCCTGGCCAAGCCGGGCCCTGCACAGGCGCCGGGATGCCTCGTACGCTGTGGGCCAGGGGCTCCCTGGCTGAGGTGAAGGGAACACCGGGCACGGGACAGGTGGGTACTTACTTTCCCTCTGGTCTCCTAGGATGGCATGAAGAGAAAGCAGCAAGGTTAGAGGCAGTCAGGGCAGCACAGCGGCTGGAAGGTCTTTGCAGAAGGTGCTTGGAAAGGTGGCACGAGGTTTGGCCGAGCAAACTGAAGATGAGCACCAAAGACCCACCACCCAAATCCCCTAAGGCGACCAAGTCCACCCACTCGGGACAGCACCCCCCCCCACCCACCCCCCGCCCCACAAAATGAGCAGTTCCTACGGTTCGCACTAGCTGGACTGGGCAAGCCCATCTGAGCACCGCTCCCACCCGCTCCACACTCCAGCACAAGCCCTCTGGGGGGAGAGGAGCCAGCACTCAGTGCCCCCACTGCCACGTGCAGCTGTCGACGGGATCCCTACCTGGCCCCGCTGTCGTGCTGCCCTAAGTCCAGGGCTGCCGGACAAGGCACGAGACAACCAGGACCATCCATGGGGCCCAGCAGCCCTGGAGCCCACGCTGGGGCAGGGAGCCGCCACCGCTCCACACGTGAACAAAGACACAAAGCCCCCACGGTGTTCACAAAAGGACAGGGCTTTCAGTCCCTTCACAGATGGGAAAACGGGCCAGAAACACTAAGTGCCCCGCCCCAACTCCGACAGAGGTAGCAGTCCAGGAGCCGAGGAAGCCACACGCAGACGAAGCCATCTCTGAGAAAGCCTGCAGGGCACGGCGGACAGCCCTGCCCGCCCTGCACCCGGAGCCCCCCCAGCTGCTCACTCACCGGAACCCAGAGATCTGCCAGCCAGGGCCCTTGGCCCCCGCGTCTGCCCCAGGTCACTGACAGGGACGTCCAAGGTGCCCGCGGGTGCGGCAGACACAAGGACACTGGCGCGAGGACAGGGAGCTGCCCCCCAGGAGCACACAGCAGGCCCTGGGCAGCCGCCCTGCACACATGGCGGTGAGCCGCCCTGCTGGCAGTGAAGCCGGTGTGGTGACAGGCCAACAGCACTCCGGGGACACTTGCCGCAGGACCAGGCAGCCGGGTTCTCCTGCCCCCGGCCTCTCCATCTCCCAGGACAGGCGGCAGAGTGCCCCCCACCTTTACTGCCTCAATCTCCCCGCTCTCCGAGCGCTCTACGTCCCACGAGGACCTGCTGAACTGAAAACCCCTCTCTCTGGTAGAAAAGCAAATCTGAGTTTAAATGATCCCCGTTGAGAACACGAACATCCGAGCCTCCAGCCAGAGTGGGGACCCTCCTCTCTCTCCCGTGCTCTCTCCACACACACAGCATTGGCTCCATAACAGGGATGCATGAGGAACAAGGCCCCAGAACAGCAGAGCGAAGACCCGGGAGGAGGGGGCCCCAGGTGTCCCTGCCTGCTGCCATCATCTACTTGCTTGCTCACTGCAGGGCCCAGCTGGGCTGCCCGTGACCAAGACTTCGCCCCCGCGCCTCAGGCAGGCTGAGACCTCGCCCACGGGAGGGGGTACTCAGGGGCCATGCCCCACCTAGCCACCAGGGACCGTGGTGAGGTGAGCCATGTAGGAGAGCTGGTCCTGGCCACAGACGACCCCTCCCCTGCAACCGGTCCCAGCACCCCCGTGGAGACGTGCTCCAAAGCACGTGAGCTGGGAGGGCAGGTCTTACAGCGGCCCTGGCAGCGGCCCCCACAGCACACCCCTGGCTGGACGGCCTGGACGGAAGGCGAGGATGTGGCCCCCGGCACTGTGCCCACAAGGTGCCAGGGCCTGTAAGTCTCTTGGGGCCTAGCGGAATGGGGTAGGTTTCTGGGAGGAACTGGCCCCTCGCCAGACTCTGCCCTCCAACAATACCTTCCCCTGGACACCACCCCATCACAGCCACACCCCCGGACCAGCCCCCCAGTTGTCCACCCAGAGGGCAAAGGTCTGCGCCCCTTCCAGGGGAAGGGGGAACCCACAGAGGTGAATGGGGGGCGGGGTCTGCAGGCCAGCTCCGTCTTCCTCGCGACAAAGCCTGCCGTACCTGCGATGTCTGAGAGCGCTGTGACACCTGGAACCGTGAGTCACGGGGGGAAGGCACACGGAGGGGTAAATTTACCCAACGGCGCGTCTCCACGTGCATGGGGGTGATGCCACCTGACTCTTGCAGGGGGCACTCCACAGCCCCACATGCTTCCCAACCTGACTCCTGATGTCAGCCCCGCTTAGAAGTACCGGCTTGTCCTGGCAGCAGAAAGGGGGCCCCAAGCCCTCAGATTCCAGGCTCACACCACAGCTACCTAGGTCACCCCGGGGCAGGCTCAACGATGTCCGCGCCTCAGATGCCACAGCCTACCAGATCGGTCTAACCTAACCAGCCGGGCCTATGCCCCCTTCCCTCGGGGTGACCCCAAGGACTGCACGTGCTTCCTCAACCCTTCTGTGCACACGGGCCTCACACAGCTGGAGGACTGAGCGGAGAAGGGAGGCCCCCGAGTCAGGGAGGCGAAGAGCCCGGGATCCGTGTCTCCCTCCATCGCCTGCACGGAGCTTCAATGCCATGCTGCCACCTGCTTTGACCACACACCTGTCACCTTAAAATACTGGTGCGGGGCGGAGGCTCAACAGATACGCTCGCCAGCATTTCCTGCCTGCGGAACCCCAAAAGACGACACCAACGCACAACTTGCTGGAGGTATTTTTCTGGTCAATCTTCAAACGCGCGCACACACGTCCCTGCAAGGACACTTCTTTCACGGAAACGCTGCTCAAGCACATTTGCCCACTTGTGCCGAACCCTGGCAGCCTCACCCTGCTCCGCAGGGGCAAAGCTGAGGGGGAGGGGGTGGCCCTGCACCAGGATCCTCCAGAGGGCAGTTGTCTCTGGCCGGTAAAAGGCTCTTCCCAGGACTGGCATGAGGCCCAGAACACTGACTGCCCCCATAGAGGTGACGGAAAAAGCCTGCTCCTCAGCTCGGGTGCCAGTCACTCTGCAAGATGACACTTTCTTGGGACTCCCTGTTCACAGGGCAGGGCACAGGAACGCTCGAATCCCATGTGAGCCAGCTCACTGGCGGCTCAGCCAGGCTCAGGGTACCCAGAGAAGGCTGCGGTGTCAGAGCTGCCCATGCAGAAGCGTCCTGAGAGTGTCCCTCCCCGCCCCCGGGCCAAGCCTGAGCCCTCAGAGAAGATACACACCAGAGTCAATTTGAAGAGGTGTTCCCCTTCTGGCAGGGATCACCCCAAAGCTTAGCCGGACAAATATTTGTCTTGTTGAAGGGTGGCCCTTCATTCACGCAAGCCTCCACCCCACTCCACTCCTTTGGCCCCTTTCTTCCTTCCAATCACGGTGCCCATTTCTCGGGAAGACGTCACCCACCCCTACAGAGACCGGCTTCAACGTCGCCTCCTGCCGGGACCCTTATCCAAGTCAGGACTCCCGAGCACTCCGAGAACCCTAAGGATTTCTTCTGAGTCACTCAACAGTCACTCACCAGTCACTCCCTTATTCTTTCCCGCGCTCACGAACCCTCAAGGCTCCGCGAGGGCTGGGCCCGAGCCTGTCCCGCTGGCCCAGAACCGGCGTGCAGCAGGTGCTTAACAGACGCGTGCCCGACAAAAGAAGGGCTACAGGACCGGGACCAACCGAGACCGAGGGGCCCACGCGGTCCCCGGCCTCCCGGCCGCCACCTTCCCGCCGGGACCGCAGTCGGGGTCCCGCCGGCCACGTGGCCCGCGCGCCCCGCCCCCCTGCGCCCGCCCCTAGCGCCGCGCTCGTCCCACCGTCCCTACGCCGGCACCCCGGCCGCACTAACGCCCCGGCT
Source organism: Panthera leo (assembly GCF_018350215.1). NCBI lineage: Eukaryota > Metazoa > Chordata > Mammalia > Carnivora > Felidae > Panthera > Panthera leo. The sequence continues at coordinate 82,118,286 of NC_056695.1, forward strand.
CGGGCGCCCGCCCCGCCCCCGCCCCGGCCCCTCCGCGGCGCGTGCCGCTCCTGCGGGCGCGGGCTGCGGTACTCACGCCAGCCAAGGACGCGGCGACCAAGAAGGAGGGCTCGTGGCGTGCGACGGTGGAGGAAAGGGAGAGTCGCCCCGGCCGCGCACGGGAAATGAAGCAGAGGGATGCACCACGCGCCGCGGCAGGGGAAGCGGCTCCCGCGCACGTCCCGCCTGGCCGTCACAGCCCTCCGCGCGACGCGACGCTCCCCGCGGCTGCAAAGACAGAAGCCAGTGGGAGTCACCACGGGGCTCGCAGTTTCCCAGAGAAGCTGGAGCTAGCAGCCGCGAACAGGACGGCAGCTCGTCCGCACCCCTGCGCTACCGGTGCAGTGGGCTCGCCGGGGTGGGGCGGGGCTGCTGAGCCGGCACGCGCCGGACGGCGCGCGGCGCGGCGCGGGGCGGGGCTGGGCGACGCACGGGGCGGGGCTGGGTGGCCGGGCCAGCGCGCCTGCGCCCCCGGAGCTGGCGAGACAAAGGGGAGGGCCCGGCCGGCCCCGCCCCCAGCGCCCCGCCCCGCGCGGCCGGCCGGGCCGGCGTGTGGCCCCCGCGCCCCCGCCTCCGCTGCCGCCGCAGCCGCCATGTACCCCGCGGGCCCCCCGACCGGCCCAGCCCCGCGCCGCGGCCGCCATCCCCTGCCCGGGCGCCCCGCGCAGCCGCCGCGGCTCACCGCACCCACCCCGGCTCCCGCCGTGAGGCCGCCGCCCCCCGCGCCCGGGCCGCGGCCCCGCGTGGCCGTGAAGATGGCCTTCCGCAAGGCCTACTCCATCAAGGACAAGCTCCAGGCCATCGAGCGCGTCAAGGGCGGCGAGCGGCAGGCCAGCGTGTGCCGAGACTTCGGCGTGCCGGGCGGCACGCTGCGCGGCTGGCTCAAGGACGAGCCCAAGCTGCGCTGGTTCCTGGAGCAGCTGGGCGGAGAGGTGGGCACGCAGCGCAAGAAGATGCGGCTGGCCAACGAGGAGGAGATCGACCGCGCCGTCTACTCGTGGTTCCTGGCGCTGCGCCAGCACGGCGTGCCGCTGTCAGGGCCGCTCATCCAGGCTCAGGCCGAGGCCTTCGCGCGCCAGATCTACGGGCCCGAGTGCACCTTCAAGGCCAGCCACGGCTGGTTCTGGCGCTGGCAGAAGCGCCACGGCATCTCCAGCCAGCGCATCTATGGCGAGGCCGAGCCTCTGGCCGCGGGCCCCGCGCCCGGCCCGCCCGTCAAGCAGGAGCCCGCGCAGCCCCCCGGCTCCAGCTCCGGCCCCCTGCCCGAGCGGGCCCCGGCCCCGCCGCCCCCCGCCGAGGGCGGCTACGGAGACGAACAGATCTACAACGCGAACGTCACTGGCCTCTACTGGAAGCTGCTTCCGGAGCAGGCCGCGCCCCTGGGCGCGGGAGACCCCGGCGCGGGGGGCTGCGGCCGCCGCTGGCGGGGCGACCGGGTGACAGTGCTGCTGGCCGCCAACCTGACCGGCAGCCACAAGCTGAAGCCGCTGGTCATCGGGCAGCTGCCAGACCCGCCCAGCCTGCGCCACCACAACCAGGACAAGTTCCCAGCCTCCTACCGCTACAGCCCGGATGCCTGGCTGAGTCGCCCACTGCTGCGGGGCTGGTTCTTCGAGGAGTTCGTCCCGGGCGTGAGGCGCTACCTGCGCCGCAGCTGCCTGCAGCAGAGGGCTGTGCTGCTGGTGGCCCACCCGCCCTGCCCAAGCCCGGCTGCCAGGACGCCCGCCCTGGAGGAGAATGAGGAGGCCCTCAGGCGGTGTCGGCCTGAGCCCCTCAGCTCCCCAGAAGAGCTGCAGACCCCGGATGGTGCCGTGCGGGTGCTGTTCCTGTCCAAGGGCAGCAGCCGGGCACACATCCCTGCTCCCCTGGAGCAGGGAGTGGTGGCCGCCTTCAAGCAGCTGTACAAGCGGGAGCTGTTGAGGCTAGCTGTGTCTTGTGCGGGGGGCTCCCCGTTGGACTTTATGCGCAGCTTCATGCTCAAGGACATGTTGTACCTGGCCGGCCTCTCCTGGGACCTGGTGCAGGCTGGCAGCATTGAGCGGTGCTGGCTTCTCGGCTTGCGGGCGGCCTTCGAGCCTCGGCCCAGCGAGGAGTGTGTTGGGCAGCCAGCGGGCCAGGCCGAGGAGGCCGCGGAGCACAGCCGGGTGCTCAGCGACCTCACGCACCTGGCGGCCCTGGCCTACAAGCGCCTGGCGCCCGAGGAAGTGGCCAAGTGGCTGCATCTGGACGATGACGGGGGGCTGCCGGACAGCTGCAGAGAGGAGGCAGGCCCTGGCCGGCCCCCGGTGCTGGCCCCTGCTGCCCCTCCACCCCCCTCCAGCCTACCCTCTGTCATGGGGGGTGGAGAGGAGGAGGAGGAGGCCGCGGTGCCCACTGCTGGGGAGGCGGTGCGGGGACTAGAGACAGCTCTTCGGTGGCTGGAGAACCAGGACCCCCGGGAGGTGGGGCCACCGAAGCTGGTGCAGCTGCGCTCACTGATCAGCATGGCCCGGAGGCTGGGAGGCATTGGTCCTTCTCCCGCAGTCCCCGAGGACGGGGTGTGACCAAGCCAGCCCAAGTGGCCCCCCAGTGGCTGTTCTCCTGCTGCACTTGGAGGGAGGGGACACACAGTCTTTCCATCTCCTCTCCTCCCCTCCCCAGAGGTGGCCCACCCTATGGCTCAGGGGGTTCCAGGGACCCCAGCACGGGCTGGCTTGGAGGGGCTCTGTTGGTGAAGGGTCGTTCTGCTCACTGGTCCCCCATCTCCTGAGGGGGGAGCTAGAAGAGAGGCCTCGGGCTCATACACCTCCCTGGGCAAGCACACTCGTGGGGTCTGTGGTTCTAGCCAGGGTCCTTGCCGCACACACGACACCACGCACTTAACAGGGCAGCTGTCGGCGTTCCCGCCCCGGCCTTTGAGAGCTGAGATCTTCAGCCCTGTGCCTGTCTGTACCTCTGGCCCTCCTCCCCAGGGGCCCGTCACGTGCCCTGGACGAGGGTCCAGCACTCCTGTCAGTCTGGAGCCCTGGTGCTTTGTGGCTCCTGTGCTACAGCCATGTGATCGTCTCCATGGGGAAGCACCCCACTCAGTTTTGGTGTTTAGCACATTAAGTCCATTTTTACAGATACCCCTCATGGGAGCCAGGGTGGCGTCTCACCACCCCCCCCTCCCCAGCCTGGGGCCGGTCTTGGAGGTTGGCTGTGTCGGCTGGGAAGGGAGGATGGTGCCCGGCACTCGGGGGACCGGACGTTCCGGGTGCAGCAGGGAGTGTAGATTTCTGTTCCACTGGGATTGTTAGTTTTCCTTAGGAAGATTCCATTCCAAAATCACACCTATTCTGTGGGGTTGGCAGCCTTCTAGCCTTTCTGGGCCCTAGTGATTTGACCAATGGCTGAATGAGCTCCCCAGGCCAGCCACAGCCCACTCGGTCCAGCCCCAGGGCCCAGAGCCACGCCACCTCCTCGGCACTGGCCTGCGGCACTGACAGCCACACCAGGACAATCCCACAGTGCCTTAGTGCCCTCCAAGGCTTTTCCATCCCTCCAGCACTGCCAGGGGCGTGACGAAGGAGCGGCTTCCCACAGCCCCAGGAATTGGGCTTCCGAGTGGCCCAGCTGGAGAGAGGGAGGCAAGTGTTGGTGTGTCACTGCCCCGCTCTGGGCTCAGTCCTGCGGGTGGTCTGGGACCCGGAGGCGCCCGGGGCCTTCAGGGACTGTCTGGGGAGCTGCTGCCCAGAGCTCTCGTGGAGGGCGGGGGCTGGGTCTGCAGTCCACACCCCCACCGCCCCGCGTGCTGGCTGGACACTGCAGAGGCTGTACACAGGCAGTGTGCTGGTGGGAGGGAGGGGCAATGCACTGGTGAGGGAGCCCCCGGAGCAGCTCCCCAAGTCTGAGAACATAAACTGCTCCTCGGAGCTGTCCTCAGTCGAGGTGTGTGCGTGTTACATACGTGGGTCTCAAATCCGAGAGCTGAGGGGAGAAGTGGAGAATTTGGAAGCTCGACCAGGCAGGGGCCCAGCTGGCACCTCTGCTCGCTCATCTCAAGCCTGCACCCCTAGAGGAGCCGGTGGCCGGCTGTGGCTGGCCCTGGGACTCTAACCCAAGCAGCTGGCACAGAGCTTCAGGAAGCCTTCCTTCCACCACCTGATGGCAGCTCAGGGACGTAGGGCTGGGAGCCCGTGGGCACTAGGAGGGGTGCACCTGGGGCTCCAAGAGTGTCTTCAGGAGAACGGCTGAATACTCAAAGCAGCAAAGGTTGTTACTCTTAGGAAGAGGCTGTTGGGCCTGATTGGGGTGTCCGGAGGGCACGGCAGTGGGCTGCAGAAGGGGGCCCTGGGAAGTGGGTGTGTGGGCTCCTATTAAAACCACGCTTAACTTGTGTTTTGGGGAGAGTTGCCCATCCGAGACGCACGGCCTTGCCCAAGGGGGCTACGTGCTTGGGAAGCGACCCCCACACGTGGAGTGGACTGCAGGTGCAACGTCACCATGTGGGGAGGGGAACGGAGCGCCCGTGAGCTGAGGGGACCAGGGACCCCCAGCCCACGCCTCCACCCAGTGTAGGTCAGGATTGCTATGCGGAGCCCTAGGATGGGCGCTGGGCACTGCTTGTCCCCAGATAGGGGTGTCCCCTGGTGAGGCTCATCTCCAGAGGCGTGTCCTCGAGGGGACCGTGGGCTTATGGGGTGCACGCAGTTGAGCCTTTTCACACCCATCCTTGCCGGAGGTGTTCACCCAGTCAGCCCGATGCGCTTTATAATAAAAGTTCGTGTCAACTTCATATGCATCCCTGTTCTAAAGTCTTCTTTTAATATATTTTTTTGAATTTGGGGTATATTTTATTTTTTTAAGTAACCTCTACACGAAACACGGGGGCTGAACTCCTAACCCCAAGAAACAAGAGTTTCATTCTGTAGGACTGAGCCAGCCAGGTACCTGTAAAGTCTTATTTTTATAATTTTCAATCCAATACTTAGATCTAGAACACCTCATGATTCAAAAAAGTGAGGAAGACAAAGAGACTGATGAAAGGAGAGACTAGACCCACCAGTCTCTTGAAAACCTAACTTTAGCCTCGTGGTATAAGCGGGCTTGGGGCCAGCCAATGATCAGGCTGCCGCCCCGGCCCCCAAAGCCACTCTCATTCCCGTCCTGTCCAGGGCCATCGCCATCTGGGGCGAGGCTGCCCCACCAGCCAGGCTGGGGGCTCAGGGAGACGCCTCTCGTTCAGCGAGTGGCCTGCTCATGGCAGGGCTGGTCACAGGTTCGTCCCCTGCCCCACAAGCCAACCCGCCCAGCTTCTCGGGGACCGCGTGGGGAGATGGACTGCTGGAGCCCGCCGACACACCGGAGGGTGAGGCTGGGGTGTCGGGAAGCCAGCGACTCCGCCCGACCAGAGCTCTCCGGTGATGGTGACGTACAGCCAGGGCGGGTCGCCTCTGCCCCCACGCCATCTGCGCTCGACCGGCTCCCGGGAGCCCTGCGCCCCAAGCCTCAGCTCTGATGTACCTCTAAGCCCTTGGAATCTGTCTGGCTCTATCAGCCCAAGTATGGTCACTCAGTGCTACAGGACAGCAGCGTCTTTATTCCCATCTCAGAGAAGTCAGGTGTGGAAATGGCCTCAGGCTGACCCTCCTGACAGGCAGGAGGGCCAGTGTGCCAAGATGGAATGGGGCGGCGGGGGGGGGGGGGGGGGGGGGTGGAGGGCAGGAGCGAGAACAGGGTGGGCACTGCTACAGTGGCGGGGGCGGGGGGGGGGGGGGGTGCCACCAGGCCACCTACAGACGGGACTGATTTGCTCGTCTCGGCCTGCAGGTGGCACAATCAGCTAGCTCCACCCCGTGACTGGCACGGTGTCGGGAGGCCACTGGAGGAGGGGAGGGGAGCTCCAGCACTCCAGGGCCTGGCCGGGGGAGGCGGGTGGGCAGTGCGGGCAGCCCACCCTCCACCACAGGCCCCACGGCCTCAGTTCGGGACCTGGGTTCCCTGCCCTCCGGGCTGGTTGCTCCATTCAGGGACATGCCGAAGAGCCACGTCCTGCAGTTGAGGCCAGGCCACGAGACCCTCCAGGACAACCCATGGAAGGGTCATCAGGGCAGATCACCCAGATCCTGCCACTTGCCAGGAGCTCCGCAGGGGCAGGGGGCCCACGGCCAGCTGAAGCCAAGTCTCTGTCCCGCAGCTGGCCGGGCCACCCTCCCAGACCGCCCGTGGCCTGCTGCCAGCTGGAGCACTGCGGCCATCCTGCGGGGGCTCTGCTCGAGTGTCCCCAAGGGAAGGACCTGGGTGCAGGTCCTCCTCAGCCAGGGCAAGGACACCCAGCCCCGTTCTCTTCTTGGGGCCTGGCAGGGTCAGGGCCCAGCTCCCTGTGGGGAGCCCCACCTAATGGCAGGTCAACCTGGGGACGAGACGGATGTGGCTGGCTTCACTGCACAGAGCAAGTCTTTGTGCAGTCTCTGCGTCACCCCCCCAGCTGGCGGTGGTTACACGGCTGTCAGAAGCGCCCGCCCAGCTTCTCTGCTCCTGCCTCACGCAGCCAGCCCACCACGTCCCAACGCTCAGGCCCCCAGAACCCGGGCCACCCACGAAGGGGGCCCACCGCCACAGTGTTCTCTGCCCCATGGGGGTGGTTCCTACAGGTGAGGGGATTCCCCGCCTGCCAACCCCTCCGGTCCTGTCCTCATTTCCTCACGCAGGGATGGGGCAGCCCTGGGGATTCCTGCCTGGAGGGAGAGCTGCAGTGCCGGGAAGGGGCAGGGAAGGAGGGCCTGGGGGCGGCCACGGCCAGTGCCCGCTCCCTACTTCCTGCTCAGCTCCCTGGCCCGGCAGGTGGCAGCCTCCACGGCGCTCATGGTGGCCGCCCGCAGCCCGCCCCGCTCCAGCGCGTGGAGCCCATAGATGGTGGTGCCGCCCGGCGTGCACACGTCTGTCCGCAGCTGAGCCGGGTGCTGCCCCTTCTGCAGCAACAACTTGCCTGTGCCCTGGGGAGAGGGGCACCGGCAGTGACTCGAGGGAGGCTCAGTCCCACTGTGTAGCCTGCTCGGCCTGCCATCCCAGATCCTAACTCAGGCTTCCCGGGCCTGCTGTCTCCCTTCCCGCTGCTCTGCAGACACCCCAGCCTATCCCTCTTCACACAGTCCCTGGGGGCGGCCCTCACTCACCAGCAGGGTCTGGGCAGCAATGCGGTGGGCCAGGCCACTGGGCATGCCCATCTTGATGGCACCTTCGGCCAAGGCCTCGGAGAAGGCACACACCTGCAGCAGTGAGGGGTGGGGACTGACAAAGCTGACGCTCTCCCTGGATGAAGCACCCAGTCTGGAGAAAGCGTAGAACTTCCAGAAACAAGGCCCAGAGCACTGGCCACCAGTGCAGGAACCCGGTCTGAGGCTTGAGCCCAGGGCTCCGACTGGAGGAGTCCTGAGCCTCAAAGGTGGGGGAGAGCAGAGATACAGGCAGCTCGGGGATCAAGCCATGTGATCCCAAAGGCAGGGGTCACTGCAGGGACTTGAAAAGGCTCCGCTCTGTCAAGGGCCAGCCTGGGGGGCGGGGGATGAGACAACACTCACGAAGGCCACGCCGCTGCCACTGAGGCCGGTGTGGATGTCCACGTGGGCCTCAGGCACCTCCTCGCACTGCCCACAGGCCTCCAGCAGGGTCTGCAGGAGCTCGGCGTCGCTGTTTCCAGTGTGGCGGCCGCGGGCCATCACCATAGCGCCCTCTTGAACCACGCAGGGCAGGTTGGGGGAGATCCGCAGCACCCGTGTGGCCGGTGGCAGCAGCTGGCCAGAGAGAGGCAGGGGTCAGGGAACGGGTGGGGTCGGCGCTGCCAGGCAGGCCCTCGCCTCCGCCAGCTGTGGGCTCCCCTCCCCGGGTCCTGGGCGCGGTGCCAGGAGGCGCCTGAACCTCAGGCCCCTCGGCCCCCTGGCCCCCTGTTCGGGCTGTCTGGAAGGCCAAGTGTCACATGTCTCGCCCATCCCGCCTCCCTAAAGGGCTAGAGTCAGGCTGGCACCAGTCTCGGATGGCAAGGGGTGGGAAGCAGAGCCTGGCCAGCAGAACTGACTCTGGGGGCAAAGCCTCACCTCCCACATAACCACCACTCACCTCCTCCAGGGTACTCAGAGAGATCCCGGCGGCCACAGACACCAAGATGTGCTCAGTGGTTACCACGGGGGCCACCTCTGCCAGGACAGCTGGCAGGACATGGGGCTTGGTGGCAAAGAAGACTAACCAGCAGTTCTGCACAACCTCCTGGTTGGAGTGGGTGGTCTGGCAGCCCAGAGCCTGCAGTGGGGACAGCGGGATCATGGCGGGGTGAAGTGCGGCAGCCTCCCAGACCATGGCCCTTCCTGCTAGAGGCCACCCTGCATCCCCAGGGGTCCCCAGGGATCTCTCCTCCCATTGCAAACGCCTGCACCAGCCCCCTCACAATGCCCAAGACTCACCCAGACCACGGGTTCTTGCTCAGGACCCAACCTGCACCTCACGGGCCTTGCTGATGTCAGGACCTCCTCACGCCCTCTGACCCCAGTGAGTGCCCACAACCATCTCTGCCCACCCCAATACACAGATACACGTGCACACACACACACGCCCCGTTACTCCACCCTTGCTCTCCACAACCTTGACTTTCCTTCCAGTCTTTGACCTCCTCTTTCCCCAACCCAGACAGTCTCAAAAGTTCAGCTAACTAAGCAGCATCCCCTTGCCCCCAGGAAGTGTCTCAGAGGAACAGGAGCCAAGAGCCACCATGAGCCCCTTCTCCCCCCCACCAGGATAGCCTCGACTCAGAAGAGCCGGGGACCAGCTCACCCGGAAGCGGCAGAGGTTCCTGTCGCTTGGTGCGCTGGCTAGTACGTGTTGAGCTTCGACTTTTCCTGGAGAGAAAGGCCAAGAGCAGAAGGGTCAGTGAGGAGGTGGGGTGGAAGGAAGGAACAGGGGCCAGCCTGGCCTGCCCCTCACCGAAGGGTCTCTCACACTCAGCCATGCCTGGGCCATCCTGGCCGCTGGCTGCCTGAGACTCTGTAAGAACCGAAGTGCGTGGCAGTGGTGTTCCACTCGGCCGGGACCAGGCAATCACGTCCATCCTGTGGTACTTGTCAGTCTCCACCACCCATCTGTGGCCGCGGCCGCAGGCCCCGCTAGACACAGGGGCCAGGAGCTTGCCTAGTCTCATGAGGACATGGATCTCAGGGGCCTATACCTCGAGGGACAGGAAGGCAGGGGAGGAGGGGTCCGTGGTGGGTAGGGAGGCCAAACAGGGGCAAGCTTCCGGCGGAGCTGGGGGTGTATCTGTGCTGGGATGTCCGAGCTGGGGCTAAGCGCCCATTTGGTAGAAATCCTCTGCACCTGTCGGGTACAGGGCTGAGGAGATTCAGTTTCTGTAAGGTCTAACAGGAAGACAGAAGTGCACCCCACAACCCAAACACAAGGCCAGTTAGTCAGGACAATGACAAGTGCCATGCATTCCTACCACTACCGTGTTCAACACTGAATCTGCACCACCCTGGAAGGAAGGAGATACTGGCGGTTTTACAGGTAAAACACTTGAGAGTTTTGCAGCAAAGTATTTTCTGATGATTTTGACCCCACTGAACCTTGACTGTGGCTGAAGGGAGAAAGCCAGCCTATAGTCTACACGTAAAGGTTTCTAAATCCCGTGGAGTAAGTTTAGGACAGCATTATCATGCCTTGCTGCAAACCAGTGGTTCACCACCCGGGAAGTCTCTGCCCCTTTCCAACCCCAGGGGACTTGTGGCAATTGCTGGAGACAGTTTTGCCTCTCACAACAGGGGATGCTACTGACATCTAGTGGGAAGAGGCCAAGGACGCCGCTAAACACCCTACAATGTGAAGAATGGAGAATTATCCCACCCCAAATGTCCACAGTGCTGCGGAGGTTGTGAAAACCTGCAGCGCGCCGCCAGAGTAGAGCCGGCAAACAAACAGGAAACAGGAGGCTCAAAGGTCAAGCAACTGGACCCAGGCAGACCAGGTAGTTAGTAGGAGATCCCAGGCTCTAAGCTAGCGCTGTCCAAGAAAAATATCACTGAAGCCACGTAGAGAACTTCACACTTTCTAGTAGTCACATTAAACAAGTAAGGAAAATAGATGAAATCAATCGTAACATATTTGACTTAACACGATATAAAGAAAATGCTATTCTTCCAAAACTTCGTTTAGTCAGCATTAAAAGTTACCAAAATATGTTACTTTCTCTTTTCTTGTGTGCTAAATCTTCCAAACCCGACGTAGATTTTATGCAATAAACTCACGCCACATCTCAACGCGAACCATCCACATTTCCATGGTGGGCGGTCTATGGCCCCATGTGGCTCCTGGCCAGTGCGGGGACAACCAACTCTAAGCCTCCTACGCGCAGCCGTCACCGCTGTGCTCACAGGGACGCAGGGTCCCAGGAGCAGAGTCCGCCTTCCGCCCGGGCCCACGCCCGCCGGGCCGGACCCGCCCCGCTCCGCTTCCACGGTGCCCTCGCTCCTCGCCCAGGAGCTCTGCGGGATGCATCCCTCCACGCAGAGAAACCCTTCCCTCGCACAACCGGCCGGTGTCGGACGCCCGCTGGTCCCCAGGCCCAGGGACCCACGCGCCCCCACGCCCGAGGCCCCCACCTGCTCGAATGAAGCCCTGCGCGAGGGCCTCTGCCATACGCCCGGCGCCAACAAAGCCCACGCGTAACTGGTCCAGACCCGGGGCCGCCACCACCGCCATCTCGCCACCGCCCCGCCAGGCCTTGCTCCGCCCCACGCCCTCGGCCCCGCCAATGGGCTACGCCGCCCCGCCCTGTCCTTGTCTATTGGCTGCCTGGACTTCACGCCCCGCCCACTCCCTTCCGGGCTCTGCGCCCTACCGCTCGACTAGCAGTACTGCTCCAGTCCCTCCCCGCGCTGCTCATTGGTCCGGGAGAGCGGGGCGCTGCGGCTCCGGTGGGCGGGGCGCCGCGCCCCGTCTTCCACCACGCGTTGGAGAGTCTGGCAGAAGCCCCGCGTCTGGCGAGGTGGATGAAGCTTCCGTGGCAGGATTCTGGGGGCCTGGTGTCGACCAGATCCTGATCGGAGCTTGAGAGACTCCGTTCAGTGGCCAAGGGTTGGAAAAGGTGGGGGTTCCTCCGAGTCCTTCCGGAGGTCTGTGCCCTGGAGCGTGCCTGGTTGGGTGTCCCTCGCGTGAACGCCGCAGAGTCCGGGAAACCACTGGCGCTGGACAGTTTAGCTTCCAGGTGAAAGCATCGTCCTGATTCCGATGAAGGGCCCGGGCGGGCGAGGTCCTGACCCTGGCCAATCATTACGACATGTCAGGAGCTAGGGAGTGGAGCCCTACCAGCCTTAGGCCGCTTTCTCTGGGTGGCAGCCACGTTCTCAGGGGCACCCAGGTTCTCTCTTTGGAACCTGGGAGTGGACTCGGGTGGGGAAGGCAGGGCTGCCTGGCCAGGGCTTGTTGTCAGCCCCTGTCCAAGCTTCAGGTCCAGGTGACAGCATAACATTAGCACTGCCAGTGAAATGTGTGAATAGGGCATGCATTGACTGCATTAACGAAGTTCCTCCAGCCAGCCTGGATCTTGGTTTTCATGGGCCTCGCAGGTTGCTGTGATAAGGCAGGAGAGGTCTTCCTGAGGCCTGGCTCCCCAGCGGAGACCTGGCCCATCTTGCTGTTGGTCCTGGGGGAGATGGGAGTGCTTGGCCACCGCCAGGGCCCATGTTTGAAACTGATGGGAGAGTAGGGGTAGTAGTACTTGTTTTTCGTTTTTCGGTTTATTTATTTATTTTGAGAGAGAGAGAGAGAGTGAGCCTGGGGGAGGGGCAGAGAAGAGAGAATCTCAAGCAGGCTCCACGCTGTCAGCACAAAGCCCAACTCAGGAGTCGATCCCATGATCCTGGATCATGACCTGAGCTGAGATCAAGAGCAGGGTTCCTTTTTTTTTTTTTTTATGTTTATTTTTGAGAGAGAGAATGCAAAAGGGGGAGGGGGAGAGAGAGGGAGACAACAGAATCTGAAGCAGGCTGCAGGCTCTGAGCTGTCAGCACAGAGCCTGACACGTGACTCAAGCTCATGAACCGTGAGATTGTGACCTGAGCCAAAGTCAGACGCTCAACCGACTGAGCCATCCAGGCACCCCTCAAGAGCTGGCCTCTTAACCAACTAAGCCCCCCCGGGTGTCCCAAATGCTTGTAATCTTTAATTGGCATGGGAAAAATAAAGCTTGGAGAGTGAAGATTGTAGTTTTTCTGTTTGAGACTGCATTTTAAAAACGTTTTAGGGCGCCTCACAGTTGGGCATCCAACTCTTGATTTCAGCTTGACTCTTGGTTTTGTCTGGGGTGGTGATCCAAGGCCACGGGATCAGACTCCACACCTAGCGTGGAACCTGCTTGAGATTCTCGCTCTTTCCCTCTGCCCCTCCCCGCACGTATGCTCTCTCTCTCTCTAAAGTAAGTAAAATTTTGAAAAATGTTTGGTTACTCTAAACTCTACTTTGACACATTCTAAACTCTTCAACAATGAAATCCCCTCATTCACTCAGCACTGCCCCTGCAGGGTGTGAGTCCTGCTCCGAGGAAAGCCATGGAGCAGCAGACTGGGCCGCAGAACCCCTACCTTGAGGACTTGTTCTGGCTGGGGACGCAGCCCCTCTGTGATGCGCATGCACACACACACACACACACACACACACACACACACACAGAACAGTGCAGACGATGGCTCAGGACACACAGCCACTCTTTGTGTCCTGCCAGGTGTGTGCAGGTCTCTGCTCTGCAGGGGCCTCCCTCTGTATGTGCGCACGTGGCTGGCTCAAGCTCCATCTCAGGCACCACCCCCTCCCTGAACTCCTGAGCAGAGCCTTCTTTGTTCACAAGGGCTGGAGCCCAGGGAATACAGGGCTGACCCACGTCCTAGAGCTCAAGTCCTGGGGGGAGGAGCAGGCTCCCAGGTGCTCCCAGACCAGCACACAGGAGTCCCACAGCAGAGTGAGCACTCAGAGAAAGGAACACCTCAACTGAGGCCTAAAAGGTGGACAGGCACTGACATGAGGGTCCTGGGCCAGCCCCAGCAGAGCCCTGTGGGATAAACACACAGCCTGCTGGAGAAGGGGTGGGGACAAATGCCATGGAAGACCAGCTAGGTACAGGGACAGAGGTGGGAATTTGTGTGCCTGGCACTGAGAAGACAGCCAATACTGCCTGAACAGAGGGAGGAATTAACATGGCAGGCACATCTGGGGTCAGAAGGAAGCTGGGGGCCACCTGCATGAGGATGGCCAAGGGTGACCCAGGAGAGAGGGGACCTGAGAGGAGGCGGGCCCAAAGCCAGGGAAGGTGTCTGGGTCCTGGGCTAGGCAGTACTGAGGGTTTTCAAGTTGGGTACTCCTGGGTCCACACCCCAGCACTGACTGGCTGGCTGGGGGACTCTGCTGTATTCCTGCTGAGAAGGGGGAGGCCTGAGCTGCTCTCCCCTACCCACCTTTGTGACAGGCCCTCCTTTGTGACACCTTTGCTACTGTCCAGGGAGAAGGTCGGGCCAAGCCCCATCACAAGCTGCGACCTGATGGCTAGGGAGATGAGGGGCCAGGCCTGGCTCAGCTCTCTCTTGGGGTCCCAATCACCACCCTCCCCTTGGATCCATCCAGATGCCTACTCAGCCTGTCCAACTCCAGAACAACCTCATGCCCCAGGGTCCTGGGGCAAACAGGCAGGCCCCGGGAGTTCAGGCCACCCGGGCCTGCATATGACCTCATGTGGAAAGGCTAAGCGGTGGCCACAGCACCAGCTGGGACCACTAACAGGTGCTCTGCCCTGCACCCCCACCACTCGACTGTCCACTGCCTCCGCCCTGCAGCCTACCCAGGTCCAGCTGGCCACCCTGGCCCAGCAGCTTTCCGAGGAACCAGCAGGTGAATGGTGGGTCCTGGGGCCAGCCAGGCGCAGGGAGGCAGTGCCCATGGTGGGAGGGACACAGCTGGCACAGAGCTGCTGGGGGTAGGCCTGGGAAAATAGACTTTATTGGCTCCCAGGGAATGGGAGAGCAGGATCAGAAGTGGACACACTCAGGACCCAGAGACCGGCACTGGGGAGCAAGGTGCCGGGCCTGGCCAGGCCTTGGTTTCCCTGAGGACAGACACGAATGGTGGCCTCACTGCACAGCTGCTCAGAGCCGCCCTGGCAGAGGGGTGAGAATGTGGCCCCCCGGTGCTGGCAGTGCCCTTGGCTCCCGGCACGGTCTGAGGGTGTCATCTCTGGGGCTTCGGGGGCAGCCGGCACCTGCTCCCACACCGTGCTTCACTTCCGGGCCTGTTCGTAGTTGTGGGTAAACCAGGCACAGGTCTCCTTCACAGCTGCAGAGGTGGGCGGGTGACAGGTGGTGGCAGGTGAGGGCCGAGGCTGCGCTGACCTCCACTGGAGGAGATGCGGAGGGTGGAGACCCCAGGACACCGGCAGTCACCCCTTCTGGGTCCTGCCTCCCCGACAAGGGTTTGGACGCCAAATCTACAGGGTGTCTTCAGCTCCAAGCAAGGAAGCCACTGCTTAAGGAGGGGCAGGAGTGACCCAAAGCCAAGAAGGAGGGGCTGGGAGGTCCCGAGGGATGGGGTAGGAGAGCCACGGGAGGGCCGGGGGCTCACCCTGCTTGAAGGGTGTAAACCGGAAGTCGGGCAAGTAGGTCCGAAGCTTGCCGTTACTGGCCGTCTTCTTGAACTGCCCATCTGACTTGCTTGTATCAAACTAGGTGCCCAGTCAAGGCCACAGCACAAGGGGCACCCACCCCACCAGCTTGCCCTTGAACCTGCCTTTCCCAGGGGAGCTTTGGGGACAGAAGAGCGCCCCTCCTCTCCAGCCGCCAGGCGAGAGCCATTCTGCATCCATCAGCCCCACAGCGTCCTGCCCCAGAGCCAAAGGATACAGTGACCTCCCCGCGGAAGTCCATGGCCTCCACCACGGCTTCGGCTGCCTCCTGGATAGAGACCTCCTCCTCCTCGCCCACTGTGGGGAGCGGGGGGGACCAACAGCCAGGTGAGGCCTCCTCCACCCGGCCTTGCAGCTACCCAGCCCCCCGCCATACTCCCATTCCCAGCCCCAGCTGCCCTCGGCACAGACGTGGGTTCTGCCCCGGGGCAGGGGCAGTGGGGCCACAGGGTGCCCACCTGACAGGATGATGGGTTCCACCTCATCGTACTCCCGCAGGACCCAGATGAAGAGCCGAGCCAGGTCCTGGAAGTCAGACAGGGTCAAAGGACACAAGTCACGGCCACCTGGAGCCACAGGCCACCTCTCTCGGGTGGCCCTGTTCGGTGAGGGCACAGCCTGGGCTCCCCGGGGGGGAAGTGTCTCCCTTTGGGCAGCTTAGCCACCCCAGCCTACCTGACAGAGAGAGTCTTATCTTTCACTGAGCTCAGAGCTGCACCCAGCGACTCCCATGGGGCCAGGCACCTATAGGGACCCAGCGAGGACCAGTGGCTGCTGCTCCAGAGGCTCAGCCTGGACCCTCACTCCTTTCTGGGGCTCCCTCACACTATGGCCTTCCCACAGCCAGCATGGCAGGCCAGGGAACGTTCTAGTAGAGAGCATGGCCCAGTCCTGCACAAACCAGTGAGTAGATGAACTGCCTCCGTGGCTTGCCAGTGCCCCACACCGTCAGGGCTGAGCCGCTGCCTGCAGATTCAGGGAGGGGGCAGGTGTCAGAGGGGACTCCACCAGCCACCCCCCAGCCTCCTCCCCCCCCCCCCCCCCCCGACCTCACCAAGCAGGCACTCACTCTTAGCCAGGTGCACCTTGTGGATGAGGCCGGGCAGCACGTGGCCGTCCTCGATGTTGAAGTTGTCGTGGGGCCCGAAGACGTTGGTTGGGATGACGGCGGTAAAAGTGCAGCCGTGCTGCTGGAAGTAGGCCCTGCAGGGTCACAGCGTCTCTTGCGGCGCTCGCCTGCGACCGCTGACCCCACCACACCCGCCCTGGCCTCTGAGGGGGGGGAAGCCGAGGCCCGCAAAGAGAGGGCACGATGCTTGGGAGCTGTGCCAAGGTACCCACTGGGCCCTCCTCCCTTTTCCTGTCCGGCCTCAGCCGGGCCAGCGGGCGGACGACCTGTTCTGCACGTCGATCATCCTCTTGGCGTAGGAGTAGCCAAAATTGCTGTTGTGCGGGGGCCCATTGTGGATCTAGGGGAGCAGAGGCAGGCTTTGCTTTCCTGGCCCCGCCCCCACTGGCCCCGCCCCCCGTTGGCCCCGCCCCTCACCATAGTCTCGTCAATAGGGTAGGTGGTCTTGTCCGGGAAGATGCAGGTAGACAGGCAGGAGACCACCTTGCGCACGCCCACCTCGAAGGCCGAGTGCAGGACGTTGTCGTTGATGTGAATGTTTTTTCTCTGGCGTGGGGGTGAGGGGGGTGGGCAGGGCAGATTCAAGCCCCTCTGAATCTGCTGGCAGGACCCCAGCCCTTACCTGCTCCTCCAGGGACAGAAGCAGGACACACCCTGGCCCCTCCCACGAGGGCAGCACCTGAGCCAGTTTATCCTAACTGCTCCTGGGGACAAGGCTAGACCTCCCAGCGTAGACCTCCCAGCAACCATGCCCCCTCTGGGCCTGTTACATCCTAGGCAGGCAGTCCTTTGACCCCCCCCTCCCCACCCTTGGGGCCGTGGGGTGGGGCCGGCTGGAGGAGAGGACCACATTCCCTAGCTCAGGGCTGGGCCTCACCCTCACAGGCTGCTGAGGGCAGGCCCGATCTAGCCCCCAACAAGGGTGGAGACAAGGGGCCCCTCCACTCCCCTAGCCCAAGGAGACTACCCAACTTTATCAGCCGGTAGCAGTGAAGCTTTGAGCAGCCCCACCCCTCCCCAGACCCCACTTTCCCCAGACCCTGGGATGAGACCGGGCATGAGATGGCCCAGACATTTGGAGGTGGAGAGGCTTCGACCAGGCGGCTTTCTTGGATGACTGGCCTGAGACAAGGAAAGCCCTGGGGGTGGGGCGCCCCGGGGCAGAATCTGATCTGAGCCTCTGCCATCCCTGCGCCATAAAGACCAGATGCCCAGCAATGGTGGGTCCAAGCCTCAGGGGCGCAGCCTGGCAGGAGCAGGGCTGTAGGCAGAACCTTGCTCCCCTCCTGCCCCTTCCACCACATCCCAGGCCCCCAGGTCAGACACCTCAGACCCTGAGCCCAGCTCACACCTCTGTGCCCCAGAATGCATGGTGGGCCTGGTTCAGCGCAGCTGGACCAGAGATCCTGGGAGCAGAAGGGTCTAGAGACCTGGGGGGGCTCAGCGGGTAGAAACCAACCCTATCGAAGTCAAACAGCGAAGGCTGGCTACTCTCACTTCCTCCAACCCACAGTCAACTCCATGGCTTTTCCCGTGGGGCCAAATGCCCCCACCCACCTGTACGCCCATCTGCCTCCAAAGCGAGTGTGGGTCACCGGGGACCCCATGGGGACTTGCCCCCACCAGGCTGTGCCAAGCCCTGACCCTCAGGGACTTCCTGGGGCCGACAAATGAGCATGAAAAGCCAACAAGAAGTTCCCAGTGCTCCACGGGGCCCTCTCACTTACCCAGAAGTCCAAGTTGTATTTGATATTCCGGAACAGGCCCCCCACCATTGCAGCAAGGTGGATGACGTGTGTGGGCCGGACCTTTTCAAACAGGGCTCGGGTCTGTGCAGCATCCCTGGGAGGAGCCGGGGAAGGAACTAGCACCCTGGGGGTGGGGTAACGGGGGCAGGAGTAGACAGGGCTGATGGCAGGAAAGGCTGCCACAAAGGAAAGTGGCCCGTGCAGGCGCTGGCCGGTATGAGGGTGTGGACCTCCAGAAGAGATAGGAGGATGTTTGCCTAGGAACAGAGCTGCACACACCCGAGCCAGGCCAGACACCCGGCAGGGAGGACCCAGACCGGAGGCTACCAGGCTCAGGGACAGGCCTGGCCTGGAGCTCTGGGTCTAGAGAGGGTGTGGGTGAGTGTGCTCCAGGGATGGGTCCACTTACGTGAGGTCAGCATCCTTGGAGGAGACGAACACCCAGTCCTCTCCAGGCAGCCCAGCTCCATCTGCTACCACCTCTTGGATGGCTCTGCCCACCAGCCCAGAGCCACCTGTCACTAGGATTCGCACTGACCCCCCAGGCTCACTCATGTCGGCTGCACCTGTGGGGGCAAATGGTGGGAGGCATATGGAGCCCCACTCCCTGGAGATGTCCCTGCGTGGGGCACTGCCCTTGGTTAGCACTGGGCCCCAGGGCAACTGTCCAAAGGCTAGACCGGGGTTTCCTGGGGCCACTGGGACAGGATGAGACCCGCAGGGGAGGAGAGAGAGCCTGCTGGGGACCACCCGAGTCTCCCCCTCCCCGCCCCATTCCCTAGGAAGCCTTCTGCCTAGAAGCTCACAGGCCATAGACAAGGAAGAGGAGAGCCCGTGTTTGCAGTCCGGTGCCCAGTGGCAGCCAGCTGCTCCAGGAGAGCCTCTGCCAGCCTAGTTCCTCCTAGGCAGGTGGCACTTCCGGCTCAGAACTGGACAAGCCTCGGGGCGCCACCACCCTCAAGAACCCTAGCCTAGGGGCTGGAAATCTGCTCGGACCCCTACAGGACGGCTCCGACCCAGCTGCAGGGCCTGATGGCCGGCATCAACCGGAGGGGATACTGCCGCGACATCGGCTGCTCGCGACCGCGCCTACAGTCCAGCAGCAGGTCGGTGGGGAAACACCACCGCGGCCGGGACTCCTCCCACGCCCCGTTCCTCTCCCAGATCCCCGGGACACCTCCACGCCCTCGGAGTCCCCACACCCCTCAGGGTTCTGCGGCTGTCACGGAACATCGAGAGCCGGAGCCGCAGCTCGCCACGCCGGGTCCCCGCCGGGATCCTCGGCGCCGCCGCGCGGCGTCTCACCTGTGCACGGCCCCACCTGCCCGTCGCCCGAAGAGCGGCTTCCGGCAGCGGATTGAGCGTCCAGCCGCGTGCAGGGGCCAGGTGGAGGGGGCGGAACCGGGAGGGACCCGGCGGGCACTCCCGCGGCACTCTGGGAAATGCAGTCCCGGGGGCGCCCCGGGCGCTGCCGGGAAGTGGAGTCCGGGAACGCGCAGCCGCCTGGGAAATGTAGTTCTCGGTGCTCCGCCTCCCCGAGGCCTCAGGGGGGTACCGGACAGAGAGACCCCGTTTGCTCCGCCGGGGCGGGTGGGTGGTGGGAGAGCCGCGGAGGCCGCGTGTACGCGGAAACTCCGCAGCATCAGAAAGGGGGAGCGGCAGGCGCCCGGCCGCGGTTGCAAGACAGCGACCGGCCGCGGGCCGGCCTCCGGGGCTGAGGCGCGAGCTGCGGGGTCCGAAGGGCAGACCGCGGCCGGCGCGCTGGCCGGCGCCGTCCTTCGAGCGCCGCGGGGACGGGCGGGTCTCGGACCTCCGGGTATCGGGGTGAGAGGTCGCGTGGAGGCCCTCTCGCTAAATGCAGATATTTAACAGCAACCGACCTTGCTAACACACTGGCAAACAGAATGTGCTGTGCCCTCCGACCTTGACAACATATTATTATGAAAATATATTCCATTTAAAAAACATCCATAAATTTGGGGGCGTTTGGGTGGCTCACTGGGTTAGGCTGGCTCAGGTCATGATCTTATGGTTCCCCGGTTGGAGGCCCACCTCCGGCTCTGCGCTGACAGCGGGGAACCTGCTCGGGATACTCGCTCTCTCTCTCTCTCTCTCTCTCTCTGCCCCTCCCCTGCTCCTCTCTCTCTGTCTCTCCCTTGCACGTGCTTTTTTTTTTCTGTCTCTCTCTCAAAATAAATAAACTTTAAAAATAAATAAATTTTATATACCTAGAAGTCAAGAAACTATCAGAAACGGACGAATAGGGGCGCCTGGGTGGCGCAGTCGGTTAAGTGTCCGACTTCAGCCAGGTCACGATCTCGCGGTCCGTGAGTTCGAGCCCCGCGTCAGGCTCTGGGCTGATGGCTCAGAGCCTGGAGCCTGTTTCCGATTCTGTGTCTCTCTCTCTGCCCCTCCCCCGTTCATGCTCTGTCTCTCTCTGTCCCAAAAATAAATAAAAAAACGTTGAAAAAAAATTTAAAAAAAAAAAAAAAAGAAACGGACGAATAATTAGCACTGCTAATGGGGCGCCTGGGTGGCCCAGTCCGTTGAGCTTGGACCCCAGCTCAGGTCACCATCTCCAGGATCGCTCTGCTGTCAGCCTGTCAGTGCAGAGCCGGGAGCCCGGTTCAGATTCTCTGTCTCTCTCTCTGTCCCTCCCCCACTTGCGCTCTCCCAAAAATAAAAAAAAATAAAAAATAAAATAAAACATACCGCACTTCCCACACTGCTGCATAGTCATCCTATATAATTTAGTTTTCTTGTCTGCATTTCACCAGTTACTAAGCCGGATGTTATAATCAAAATTTGTCACATAATTTGTATTCTTTTGACCACAATGCCACATCAGACGGTCTTTCCTAAGTCTTTGTAGTTTTCTGGTTTTGTTTTTTTGTTTTTTAGTTTGCTTCGATTTGGAGAAACTGCTTTGCTGAGGCCTTAGCAGCTGGAATTGACAAGAAAAATCCATAAAGCAGTATTTAGATTCAGAAATGGACCGAGGATTTTTACATATCACACTCCCATACTCTAAGAGGGTTGCATATGGTAATGTATTGATATTGCAGAAAATGCTAGCAAATGCTTTAATTCAGATTTAAAATCGTCCCCCGCTACAGAGTGTCATTTACTATCACAGCAATGCAATATTTCGTAAGCTCTTTCACATTTTCTGATGCTGGAATATTATAAAGAAGACAAAAAATAGCAAATGACATCCAATTTACAATTCTTTAAAAAAAAAAATAATGTTTATTCATCGTTGAGACACAGACAGAGACAGAGTGTGAGCGGCTGGGGGGCAGAGAGAGAAGGAAACGGAATCCGAAGCAGGCTCCAGGCTCTGAGCTGTCAGCACAGAGCCCGATGCAGGGGCTTGAACTCCTGAACGGTGAGATCGTGACCTGAGCTGAAATTGGACGCTCAACTGACTGAGCCTCCCAGGGCACCCCTATTTACAACTCTTCTTGGTAGTATAGTTTCATCTGTAACAATCAGAAAATCATTTCTACTAAAATTACATTTGGGCTTATTTTTGTGAGAATGTTCTCCTTGGTGGTCATGCAAACATTTTTGTTTCTTGTTGTTTCCATTTCACATATTTATGGGAATGTAACTCTTGTGTGTTTCATGTTCTGTTTCTGTCAGTTTAGAAAAACACTTTCTCTAAAAGTAAACAATCCATTTTAAAATTCCGTTTGAAAGTGGAATTATCAACCTTAGCTCTCTTTAGGGTTTGGTCAGCTTTACAAATATCAGAAACAACCAATAACAGTTCATATCAAATCACTGAGGCAGCACGAATTCAAAACTGATCTTTTCTAGGAAAGACAGTCGGTTCTTGTGAGCACCTTTTGTGTGCCTTCTCTCTTAGAGCTTCCACATCTGTTCAACGCCAAACCTAATTCCTTTAGTGTTTAGCCCCAGATCCCGGGATGTGTCTTAGGCAGGGAGAGATTCAAGGTCAAAATCGATCCATATTTCATCAAGGTGTTCTATCTCTGGGCTAAATCAAAAAACACCCTGATTTTGAGTTATTTTAAGGAGTATTAACAGCACGACTGAGGCCACACCTCAAGCACAGATAAAACGATGCTCCATAGATGACACAGTAATACATCTAGTTTTCCAGCCTAAGTTCTGGCTGGTTCACCTTTTTCTATACTAACCATTTTATTTCCATTTTCTTAGGTTTGCCTTCAACAATCTTTTAAATCCGTGCATATGATTCAAGGTTTTTTATTTTTATTTTTAATTTTTTTAACATTTATTTTTGAGAACCAGAGAGAGAGCATGAGTGGGGGAAGAACAGAGAGAAAGGGAGATAGAGAATCTGAAGCAGGCTCCAGGCTCTGAGCTGTCAGCAGAGTCCAACGTGGGGCTCGAACCCGTGAACCCTGAGATCAGGACCTGAGCCGAAGTCAGATGTTTGACTGAGCCCCAGGTGCCCCCAAATTCAAGGTTTAAAAAAAAAAAAAAAAAGCTTTTCACTTAAGTCAAAACCTGAGCCACTTCAAAATGAGTAAAATCAGTGAAATACTTATCAAGTTTTCATTTTCATTTTTGGAAGTTCATCATTATAGATAATACACATTGGTTGTTGGGGTGTCTGGGTGGCTCAGTTGGTTAAGTGTCAGACTCTTGATTTCAGCTCAGGTCATGATCTTACAGTTTGTGAGTTCGAGTCCCGAGTTGGGCTCTATGCTGACAGCATGGAGACTGCTTGGATTCTCTCTCTCCCTCTCTCTCTTCCCCTCCCCTGCTTTCTGTCTCTCTCTCTCTCTCTCTCTCTCTCTCTCAAAAATAAAAAAAAAATTTTTTTTTTGAAGAGCAGGATATCTGTGGGTTGTACAGGGGAAGTTGAATGGTGGAGGCACTTAGGTAAGGAAAAAGGTAAACTAGCGAGTCAGATCTTTCTTGCTTTCCTTCCTGTTCCAATCTGGGATTTTAAGAGTACCCAGAAATTAATGCAGGATTTGCAATAGTGGCTGAGGAATATTTTGCAACATCAATTCATATTTGTCTTAAATCTACATATATGTACGCATAGATGAAACATGCATTTGACTTAAGGAAAGGACTGGGAACAAGCAAAATACGGTTTTAGGGATTGATTTAAAAAATTATTGAGGGCAAGTAGATACCACTGGCACCGATACGGTTGGAGAAAATAAAAGTGAACGAGCCAGAAATGTTGGCCAAAAAAGCAGGAGCATTTTTTGTGCAACATGTCATGTCACAGGGAGACCTGACTTTAACTGTACTGATCATAATGACATTCTCTAGATCAAACACAGTATTTTCTGGATCTGCCCAAAGCTGAAACGTCTTGGAAAACCACATCACATTTGACCTTGTCATCAGCCTTGGACATGTGATAGGAGTGCTGACTATGGGCTTCACATATATTTAATTTAGATACTGGAAGGCTGAAGACCTAAGCAAGACAGCGGAAGGTTCCCAAAGAGCAAATCATGGTCCCAAGTGGCAAACAGAGTTACTTTTTTTTTTTTTTTACCTTTTTTTTATGTTTATTTATTTCTGAGACAGAGCATGAGTGGGGGAGGAGCAGAGACAGAGGGAGACAGAATCGGAAGCAGGCTCCAGGCTCTGAGCTGTCAGCACAGAGCCTGACACGGGGCTTGAACTCGGGAACGGTGAGATCATGGCCGAAGCCGAAGTCAGACGCCCGACCAACTGAGCCACCCAGGCACCCCAATCTTGTCCATGTTTTAAGAGAGCCAGTCCTGTCTCCACTCAGGCATCTGTGAGGCCTTGTCCTCCGGGAAGCTTTCCTTGCCTTGCTGAGGGGGCCCAGGGGCACAGCCCCTTTTCGAACTTCTGATTGTTACAATTCCCTGTGAATCCTCTGCTCCCAGCATCTCACCCCTTGTGAATATCGTCCTTCCTCAACTTCCTTCAGATTTTCTTTTGCTTCCAAAACCTTGCTCTGGCTGGGCTATTATGATAGTCATCACAACCCAGACGTGGGCTTAGGGTCCACCTTGCAATGCAGGGAGGGGGCAGCTGCCAGCCGCTAAGCAGAGGGTGGGTCTCTGAGGCAGCGTGACTGGTCCCCTTCCATGGCGTTTCTCATCTGCCACTAAGTTCTCATGGCAACGAGGGCTCTGCAGCCAGACTCCAGCATCAGAGAGCTAGTCTGGTGGGGGGGGGGGGGCGGGCAACAGGAATTAACTCCCGCAGGAGCCTGGTGAGCAGAGGCGGGTGGCCCTCCCACAGTGCTAACCCCCCAGGCATCCTCACAGTGTCCTTCCTGGGAGCCGGGCCTGTACGAGAAGCCATGCAACCCCAGCGAGGTTTTGGATGGAATTGAGATTAAGCATATGCTGTTTCTTGGGCGCCTGTGCTGGGTGAAGGTGGCATTTCTGGAGGCCTCAGCCAGGACAGCCCCCACTGCCCCTGCAGATCCAGGAAAGGCTCTACTCCCAGCCAGCCTCCCTCTCCTCTGCGGGGAGCCCAGGGTCCCACTGACCAGCCCTGCTTCACGGGTCCCCCAGGCCTGTGCTGAAGGTTGGGAGAGGTCTGGCTCTGCTCTGACCCCTTAGCTTCAACATCATCCTATTTCTAAGTCTCTTTGAATTCTTTTGAAGTCATCTCTACCCCCAACGTGGAGCTAGAACTCATGACCCTGAGATCGAGAGCCACATGCTCTATAGACCAAGCCGGCCAGCCAGGCGCTCCCTAAATCTTTTTGTTTGTTTGTTTGTTTGTTTGTTTGTTTTTAAGTTTATTTATTTTGAGAGGGAGGGAGAGAGTTTCAAGCAGGCTCCTTGCTGTCAGCACAGCGCCCAGTGTAGGGGTTGAACCCACGAACTGTGAGATCATGACCTGAGCCGAAATGAGGAGTCAGATGCTGAACTGACTGAGCCACACAGGCGCCCCCCCCCCCCCCCCCCCCGCCAAGTCTCAAATAGGGATGGGGGGGTTCTGTGCAGTCCTCCTTCGCTGGCCAGCTGACAACCTGCATCGCGTGATTACATTGTGTGTAACCTCCTATGTATCATGAGGCCATCACTTCAAAGTTTACTCACACACCTCCACTCACTGTGGCTGCAACACTCATTTCTTTTCTTTCTTTTTTTTTTTTTTTTGAGAGAGAGAGAGAGAGTGCGTGGGGGGAGGGCAAAGGGAGAGAGAGAATTCCATGCGAGCTCCGTGCTCAGCGCAGACCAGGATGTGGGGCTTGATCTCATGACCACAAGGTCGTCACCTGAGCTGAAATCAAGAGTTGGAAGCCCAACCGACTGAGCCCCCCCAGGCGCCCGTCGTGTCTTTTCAATACAATTACTCTCCAGACACTTTTCTCCGACAGGACAGTGTGTACAAGGGCGGGGTGTTTAACTCACTTTATGGGGAAACTGGCTCACCATATGGAAAAGACTCAGATTCCAACATCTCATCATATTCAGAAATAAATTCCAGATGGCTGGAAGACCTAAGCATGGAAAGTAAAAGCGTTAAACCTCCCTGAGAAAAGGGGCACCCAGCCAGCTCAGTCAGTGGAGCCAGCGACTCTTGACCTTGGGTTGTAAGTTCGAGCCCCACGTGTGTGTAGAGAGTACTTCAAAATCTTAAAACAAAAACAAAAACAAAAACCCTCTCTGAGAGGAACGGACAGTGAACATCACAAAGGAAAAGAGACCCCAGGGCACCAGGGTTAGTGAAGGGCACACAGAACTGTGGGAAAATAAAGGCAATACGTTTGCAGTACACGTAGCAGGCACATGATTTGTATCTACCCTAAAAAGCTCCTAGTCGCAAGGAAAGAGACAAGCTCAGCGGAAAAGCGGGCCAAGGTCATTTTAGTCCGTTAACAAGAGGCTCAAATGGCTAATAAGCACGAGGGATTGGCCTGACTAGCAAATCAGTCGGTTCACTGAAGCAGCTGGAGGGGTGAGACCTGGGGGGAGGAGTGCAGGGGAGCATTGGGAGGATGGAGATGTTCTGTCTGGATCGTGGAGGTCACGTAGGAGGATACATTTGGCAGAGCTATTTATCACATGTATTCATTAAAAACAAATGCATCTGCTGCTAAGTTAGGTCTCACTGAATTTGAGAACAAAAACCAGGATGCTGCTTTTCACCCCTTAGATCGGCCAATTTCAGGCCAGATAAGGGTTGGTGAAGCTGCAGGGAACGGAGTCTCCCACTGCGATAGACGGAGCGAAAGTTAGGACAGCCACTGAAAAGCCAACGTGGCAACACGCTAACACTAAAATCTGCACATTTGGATCCCGTTTCTAGACCTGTCGCCTAGAGAAATCCTTGCTCAGACACGGAAATACCGTACGCGGATGTGCTCTCTTCCATCACTCGCAACAGAGAAGAGTAGAAAACACACGGAACGTTCATCAATAAGGAGGGGTGGGGAGCAGTGTAGACACACGGCGGAATGCGGTGGGAGTGGGTGGACCAGACCCACTGTGTGTGTTAACATGAGGTGATTTTAAAACAATGCCGAGTAAAAGCAGCCAACTGCACAATGACTGGCACGCCTGTTCCGTGAGTGCTCAAAACGCACGCACATAGCGATACCAACAACTGTGCTCCTGCCGCGCCTGCCCACACTTTCAAGCGGCTCCCGGGACCGGCAGGAGATATGCTCCTGGCTCCTACGCGCTCCTAACGCTGTGCTCCATTCGCTACCAGGGGTCCTCTGCACACCCTGCAGGCGGGGCAGGAGCGCCCGCGGCACCGCCGTGGCTTCGGTAGTTCCCGACCGGCCCGCCGCCGCCGCGTGGCCCGGCCCGGCCGTTCGACACCGGCTCTTCCGGGGGGGAGTTGCGGGGGCCGATTCCGCGGGACCGTGTCCGGAGGCTACTTGTGCCCCCGCAGCACGAGCCACACAGCCAGGTAAGAGCGCGGCCCCGGCTGCTGCGGCTTCCGTCTCCACCGGTAAGGGCCTTGCGGCGCCGCGGCCGTCGGCTCTCACCACCACCGGCTGCCCCGGAGCGGCCGCGAAGAGAGGCCCCGGGCTCCGCTCGCTGGAGTCGGGATCCGCGCTCCACCCGGCGCCGACGCCAGCGTTTACAGCTCGCCGGCAACGAAATCCCTCGCGCGCATCTACGCTCGGGAACGGGCGGCACTAGGGGTGCGGGAGCGCGGGGACCGGACACCGGCCTCGTCTCGGCGGCGACGCGCGCGCACACACACGCGCCCGGGCGGAAGTGCGCACCAGCGAGAGTCCGTCAGCCCCGCTGCACCTAGAGCGGCCCCGGAAGTTCTCGGGGCTGGGCCTCGGCCAACTTCCGGCCGCGGCGTGCGGGCGGCGCTGCGGGCTTTGTCGGCGGGTCGTGCTTTTACCGCTGGTCGCCGGGTGAGTGGGTCGTGTCCGGCGGAGGACGGGCGCGGGGGCGGTGGGGTCCGCCAGGCCGGCAGGTGTCGTGGGCGCCGGGCGCGGCCCGCCCCGCGCGGGAGTCCCGGAGCCGGGGCTTCGGTGAGCCCGCCTCCGAGCAGCCGTCGCGGCCTCCCCCGCGCGGCTGCCGGGGCCGCACCTTCTCTCCCTGGGGGCCGTCATGGGAGCAGATATTCGGGTCCCAGGCCGTGGAGCCTCCAGCTTAAGCGCCTTGCGCCGCAGTGCTCAAGTGGCTAGCTCCTCCGGGGTGACCTGGGGGAGGAGGTGAGGGCTGCAGGTAGCGCTGCTGTTGCGCTCTCAGCCTGTCCCCTCTCTCTGGGGCCTCTGTGCTGGTGGGGGTGCAGAGCCAGCACCCCGTGCCCTGGCGGGGGTAGGGTGCAAAGGGAATTGGGCCTGAAGAATTCTCTGGCGTGGAGAAGTGGTTGGCCGCGCTGTTCTAGCTCTTTCCTAAGGGTTCCCATCCCTGTAGAAGTCTGTCAATCCCAGTGGCTGACTGCTGATGTCAGGAACGGTTTACCCTCGCCCCCTCCGTCCCCCCCCCTCAGAGACTGGTTACTTCATGGTGTCGAGATCCTCGGCCGGGAGCACGCCTGAGGTTTCCCAGGAATGTTAGCGGGAGGCAGGCTTGGACCTCAGCAAGTTTGTGTGTAGAGGTTGTGCTCATAATCGCTCTTTGGCATGTCTTTTTTCCCCGTGAGCCAGTCCCAGTGAATGATAGAGATAAGTGTCTCTTGCCCGCATGGGATCCGAGATCCTCATCTAACCTAGTCTTCAGGTGATAGCCTGCTCCCTGTCCACAGATATGGAACCTTTGACCGTGTTAGAGATGTAGTATTGTAACTGTGTTCACGACGCCAAGAACCACGGAATCTCTTTTAAGGGAGATGTGGAGAAAAATTAGGGGGAGGGATTGCTCCGTTTTTTCACAAGCCTGCACACGCAGCCCCGGCCTCTCCTGAAGTGATGGGGATGGATGGCTGACTCCTGGAAAGGTCTTGGGGGTGATGTGGAGACAGGACGGAGCTGAAAAGGCCCAGACAACAATCGCGAGCCACAGGTGGAAGGGGCGGTGGGGGAAGCAGCTGACCCAGAGCGGGGCAGTGCCATCGAAGCGGTTCAGGGAGCCGTCAGGCATGTCCACTGCCGCCTCAGGTCGTGGAAGGTGACTGGCGTAAGGTCACTGGACTTGTCGGGAGAGGAGAAGGCCGTCAGTATCCTCGGGCAGAGCCCCGGGAGCAGGAACCAGAGGACTGTGGGGTGGGGTGGGGAGGAGGGGACAGCAGCTAGTTTGGCCTGAAGCCGGTCACCTGCCTGGACCTCCTGGGTAGTTGTGAGGCGAACACGAGGAAACTAGAAACAAGACACCTTGCGGAGTGACCGGGACGTACCAGCTTCTCCGTTTCCTCCCTGATTACAGAGGTGCAGGTTCTCCAGGAGTTGTGCTTCGTGTCTCGGTCAGGTGCCCCTTGCCCCCATTACTACCAATGGTGAAGCTCGGACAGCGCAGTGCTTCCTTTCTTTAGGCTGTAAGCCGCAGACAGCGACTCTGGGAGCCTGGGAGCCCGGGGCCACGGTACCCTTGACCAGTGCCTGCCTCAGTGCCCCTCTCTTTCCACCCCAGGGCCGTTTGGGATTGCTCACAGGTTCCTGCTCCAGGTTAAGATCCCACTTCTTTTCCAACACCAAGGATTTTCCCTTCTCTCTCAACGTCAAGTGTGTGTTTACACGTGTTACATTTCACCCAGCAGATACTATGTGTTCTAACAGAAAGGTGGGCCATGTTAGCTCAGTGTGTTGTGGGGTCAAAAGCATGCTGTATTTTTACTTCCTTTTGTGCATGTCACTCAGGTTTCTTTAAGTGAAAGTGTATCGGTGTAATTTTGCTTGAATTCACAGAGGAAAACAGCTAAGCAGAAACCGAAAGAAGGCTGATCTTCAGATAAATGTTTATTCAAAGCAAGGTTTAGCTCTCTGATGTTAAGAAAAAAATATGAGGGGCACCTGGGTGGCTCAGGTCATGATCTCACGGTTTGTGAGTTTGAGCCCCTTGTCAGGCTCTATGCTGACAGCTCAGAGCCTGCTTGGGATTATCTCTTTCCCTCCCTCTCTCTCTGCCCTCCCCCCTGGCATGCACACGCGTGCTCGCACTCTCTTAAAAATAAACGTTAAAAAAATTCTGAAGACCATTAAAAAACACTTTTTTTTTAATGTTTATTTCTGAGACAGAGACAGAGCATGAGTGGGGGAGGGGCAGAGAGAGAGGGAGACACAGAATCCGAAGCAGGCTCCAGGCTCCGAGCTGTCAGCACAGAGCTTGATGCAGGGCTCGAACTCACAAACTGTGAGATCATAACCTGAGCCAAAGTCGGACGCTTAACCAACTGAGCCACCCAGGTGCCCCCCCTTTTTTTTTAATTAAAAAAAAATTTTTTTTGAAATATTTTTATTTTTGAGAGAGAGAGAGCTTGAGCGTGGGAGGGGCACAGAGAGAGGGAGGGACAGATCCAAAGTGGTTCCAGGCTCTCAGCTGTCATCACAGGGTCCCAGGCAAGGCAAAAAACACATTTTTAAAGCTGTGTTTTCGTAGACAGATGAAAGCTTGTTTGCAGGGAGTTCAACAGTCCTTTTAAGCATAAAAATCACAGGACGTTACTTTCAAGACAAACAAAACCCCAACATTTTACTGCCACCTTTGTTAATTAGGATAAGTAAGACTTAATCTATAAGCTTACTTCTGTAATACTCATTCCACGTGATCCGACCAAAGCATAGCATCCGTAACGGCGACAGATAACACTTGGGAAAAAAAATCTTTTGCGTTAGGGACATGGGCGCTGGAGGAAGACAGATCGAGATTTGAACCTCAATGCTGCCTCTTACTAGTTTAGTGACCTTGGGCAATGGACTTTCTCCCTTAGCCTCTGTTTCCTCATCTGTAAACTAGAGTAAATACCCAGGGAACACCTGCCTCATAAGGCTTAGAGGAGCGCGTGACACAGTGGGAGTCAGGTGCTCGGCACTGTGCCTGGTGGGGCTCGAGGGGCCCTAATAAATAGTGCCCCTCCTCCCCTTCTGAGCTCTGAACCAATGAGGCATTTGAGCCCACCGCCGCCTTCCCACTGGCAGAGGCTGGGCCAGAGCAACCGTCAGACTGTGGCGCCCTCTGCCAGGAAGCCCTGGCGGCTCAGAGGGGAGGGGCCCTCGGATCCTGCTGACTCCCTCCATCTCTGGGGGGCAGACAGCCCCAGGCAGGTGGGCAGAATACCTCAGGGAACGTGCTTCCTCGGGACACCAGGGGCGCAGCGTGGCACCCCAGGGGCACGGGGACGGATGTGCCTTTCGTGTCAGATCCGAATAGGGATTCAGTCACTACCTACGGTGGTGAAACCCTTCAGAGAACGAGGTGACATCTGTGTGGATGGACTGGAGCGTCGCAGGATCTGTTGTAAATGGGACGGTTGCAGATGGTGAATTCCGTTCTTATTTTTGAAAATCGTGTGTGCCTGAGTAAGTGGATATGTTTTTGCACAAGTGCACGGCATTTGTGCAAGCAAAGTGTGAGCGAATGCGTATAACCAGAACAGCTAACGGGGGCAACCTGTTGAATTGCTGGGGGTTTTTTCTGTGTCTATATCGCCTACACTTTATTATTTGAAATACTCTCACAGGATGTATCTTACGTTTGCAGTGGCTAAGAATTAAAAGGATGCAAAAGTAGAACAGGATGTAAAACTGAGCCGTATGGTCCTGATTTCATAAAAATACTAGTGCAGAAAAAATACCAGAGAGAAAATGCTCACTGGTAATCTTAGGTTTAAAGGTCATTTTATTTTTCTGTTTTCAGTCTTTCCATTGTCTCCGTTTTCTCAGTTGGCATAATTTATCTCGTACCTTTAAAAACTAACTAGTTAAGAGTAATTTTTATAAGCAGGAGCAAGATATTTTTAAATCACGTTAGTGAGCTGGCTCAGGAGAACACGGTCAGTGAGCGCCAGCAGGCCGGCCTCGCGTGGCCCGGGTCCGCGCTGTGCCGAGCGGCGCTGCTGCGGGGAACCGTGTTGGCAGACCTCACGCACACGTAGTGCCTGACACACACTTGTGCTCAGCTCCTTGGCCTCAGCGCCAGTTATTGGTACGTGGGCTCAGTTTCTTTTTCATCATTGGGAGCACCGCGTCTGAGTTCGGCTTGTTTATTAGCGTTACTTAGGCATTATTCAAGTTGCCATAACAGAGATTCAAAAAACTTGACTTCTCGTGCGTTTCACCTACCTAGGCGGCTCTGGCCCTCAAGGGCTCTGGGAGCCTGGCTGCTTTGCCACATCCACATGTCACCATGGGTGGAGGTAGGGACCCCGCACACATCCGTTCCCTTCCCGTGTCATTGGCTGGAACCCGACCTCGGGCCTCGACCGAGTGCAGTCGTTGGCTGGGCGGCCACGTGCCCGCTCAGATGTTAGGTGGGAAGCAGGGATGCTGGGCAGTCTTCGGTCGGCCGTAGCTTACCCTCTCCCCCACTGCTTTGTCCCACACACCAGTCACTTCCTCTGGCCCAGATGGGCGGGCGTGGCTTTCTCCACCAGGCGCCGGTGCGGTCGTTTGTACTCAAAACTCACGCGAGTCCTGGCCTCCCTGAATGCTACGCCTGCACGGGTTCCCAGTGGAATCTGCAAACGTGTCCTGAACAGGCGGCCACTGAAGCAGTTCTAGGACCCGTGAGCCAGCAGTCACACTCCTGGGTGTATACCCGGCAGAAGCGACCTGCATCTCCGGGAGTGTTTTCCGCAGCTTTAATCGTCATCCAGACCACAGACACCTGAGGCGTTCGTGAGACGTGGAGAAGTGAATTGTGACCTGTTCGTGCAGCGGTATGCTGCGTGTCACTGGAGAGCGTGAGCCGTCGTTGCCTGCCGTGGTGATGACTTTCACGGGCGTGGTACTGAGCCAAAGCAGATACGTTGCTGGGGGAGCGATGGAAATGTTCTGGAAGTAGACAGTGGTGGTGGTTTTGCAATCTGAGGAATATTCTAAACTCTTGCTTGTGCACTTCAGGATGGTGAGTTTAGGGGTGCATAGGTGGCCCGGTCAGTTAAGTGTCCAGCTCTGGATTTCCCCTCAGTCGTGATTTCATGGTTCGTGGGATCGAACCCTGCATCAGGCTCTGCGCTGACAGCAAAGAGCCCGCTTGGGCTTCTCTCTCCTCCCCAACTTGTGCGCATGCGCACTCTTGTGCTGTTTCTCAAAATAACACGTTTAAGATTGTGAGCTATAACTCAAAAAAAATGGGTGTGTGCCGAATAAAAAGCAGACACAAACACGTATGATTTCATTTAAATGAAACGTCGTGTTTGTATTTTTTCATTTTTAAGTAAACTCTGTGCCCAGCATCAGGCTTGAACTCACGTGCCCAAGGTCAAGAGTTGCAGGCTCTGCTGACTGAGCCATTAAATGGGCACAGTTCTCCTTTACTTACAGAAGTGGTTGCCCTTGGAGGGAGAGCCTTTGGGAAGACAGAAACGTTCTGTGTTGGCCCGGTGTCGTTAAACAGGCGTCACAAGGAGTTCGTCGAGATGTGTGCGCTTTGTACAAGTTGCGGTTCGCATCAAAGAGAAAATCGTGTTGAAAAGACGCCCTTCCCGGGCCAGAGAGCACGTGTTGCCTGGTCGCTCCCTCTCCTTCTGCTCCTGTCCCACCCGGCCCCCAGCTTCGCCCTCAGAGGCAGGTCCTTGTCCTTGATGGCCACGTTGAAGATGGGTCCGGAGGGCGTCCCTTCGCAGGTTTGCGCAGCAAGGTCTGCTTCCCACTGGTGCAGATTGGGGGCAAGAAGTGATTGTTTGGGGTCACCTTGGGTGGAGCTCCCTGGAAGTGGGCTTACTCTGTAGAGTTCTCAGCTGATACATCTGTGAGAGGGGCTGGATCAGGCGGGGGGGTTGAAACTGAGGCTGCGGCCATTCCCAGTGGAGCTGTGGGGTTGGGACCACACTTCAGGTGCCCCAGATGGAGACGAGGACATACGCCCTGGGTTCCCGTGATTGGCCAAGCATTGGCTGTGGCGTGGTAGGCATCTGAGACGGCCGTCCAAGGTCCCTGGCCCCTAAGGGGCACACACCTCCTCCCAGCTGCCTTGGAGGGATTTCGCGGTTGTATTTAAGGTCCCGAGTCAGCTGGTGTCAGGTGGGGAGGCTCTCAAGGTGGACTGACCTAGTCATGCATGCCCTTGGAAAGTAGTTTGTTTGTTTGTTTTTTAAATAAAAACAATCCCACAGCATTTATTGTCATCTGGTAATAACATAAAGGTAATCAGAACAATAGGAACAAATGTTTTAGAACTAGACTCCCAACAAAGGACCTCTAAAAAAACAAACTACATGGCCCTCTCAAGCATTTCTCACTTCATTGATCATTTCTAGTTGGAGACACTTTGGAGCAGGGTAATATTATCTCCTTTTAGCATGATCCGACCCAGTTGTTTTCTTGACTTTGTTTTAGAATGAATCTCTTCTGCATCATCTAATACGAGGTTCATGTACTCATCAAAACCAATGATACAGCCCTCTATCCGCATGTTCACTTGCTCATAAAGCCACACCTGAATCCGAGATCTATTTTGCAAGTATCTGAAGATGAGGTTGATGGGCTGCACCATCACCTTCTGCACTTTTTGGCCCTGGCCGCGGTACGCCATGGTGGAAGCTGACAAAAGTGGAAAGTAGTTTTCTACAGCTGGTGGCAGAAAAGAAGTCAGGGGTTCTATGCACTGTTCCTGCCTGAAAGATTCAGGTGTCCCTGGGGGCTGACAGCAGCTTCCAGCTGACAGTTGGCAAGGACTCAGGGAAAGTCCTGGGGTTGTAAGGAACTGATTGCTACTGACATCTGAGTGAGTTTGGAAACAGGTTTCCCAGCACTTCCAGATGTGACCTCAGCCTGGCTGACACCTTGTGTGGCCCTGAACCGGGGTCTCAGTCACTCTGGGCTGCGCTCCGACCTTCAGAGGTGTGAGGTGTCAGATGTGCTGTCTTGTGCTGTGTTTGTGGCGCATCGTCACAAGTGATGGACAGCTAAGAGCGGGCCTTCAGAGGGAGGGTCGTGACCTTGTGGGGAGGCAGAGTCCTGCCTACAGTTGGTTCCCAGTGTGAGAATTTCAAAGCTGGGGACGGGAGTGGGCATGGCACCCTGGCACCCCTGACTGCACAAGCTTTCCCACAGCAACAGACCAGCGGGACGCAGAGCTCCATGTAGGCCATCGGCACCCTGTGCCCCTGCGTCCCCTTCCAGTTCTTACCTTCTCCCTAAAGGTCATCAGGGTCTTAGTTCTCCCACACGGATCACTTTTGTCTGTTGTTTTCTTCTAACTTGATATAAACAGAACCCTACAGTACGAACTCTCTTGTGACCAGCTCCTTCTGCTGAACGTTGCATCTTGAGATTCATCTTTGCTTTTGTATTTAGCAGGTTTCTTTCATTGCTGCGTATCATTCCCTTGAGGGAGTACTCCTCAGTCTATCCATCTCTCTGTTGGTTATTTTGGAAGTTGTGAATGGTGCTGCTGTGAACATTCCAGCTCTAGACTTGTGCAGGGGAGGCTTGGTGTCATTGAGCGGATGAGAGGGGTGGGTTTTAGTGCCCAGGTAGTGCCCAGGATCAAGGGCAGTGTGACCATATAAGAAGGGAGGGCCTGATGTGGGTATAGACAGGTAGGCTGGTAGATGCAGTAGGAGAAAGTTGACACTGTCCTCTCATTGCTTCTGTCTTACTGAAATAAGCAAGGGCATCAGCTGAGAGGGAGGAGGGAGAGTATTGGACATTTGGGAAGAGAGGACAAAAGGGGTGGTCTCGTAGGAGAGTAAGGAAGTAGAGATTGCTGGTGGCTCTCAGGGCCCTGGTAGGCAAGGGGTTGTAAATGTACAGAGAGCTCAGTTGGTGTAGATGCAGACGCAGAACAGGAAGCAAGTGGAATTTAACCCACATCGGGATTTTCCCACGAAAGTGTGGTAGAGGAGGGGCAGGGAGAGTTAGGACTAATATGCAAGAAGATGGTTATAAAATATGACCAAAGAGAAACACGGTACCATAGACCATGTGATCTAAGCTGGGCACAGAGGAGAGGGAGGACAGCGAAGGGGTGGCAAGGTCAATACTTTTGTTTCTTTGGAAATAGGTCTTAATTTTTTAATGGATCCAAGCCACATCCCTCCCCATTAGTCTGTCCCCAGAGTTGGGTGTTGGAGGTGGAACCCCAGAGAAGCCTTCTCAAGTGGGTGAGGCAGGTGGCTGAGATGCATGCTGGGATGTCCGCATGTTGGGTGGGGAGTGTGAGCAGGGGAAACATTCCTCCCTCCCACTCTTTGGATGTGTGTTATCGTCCGCTGCTCCAGCAGATTCCTGTCTGTTGATAAAGGGAAAAGATGATCTTTTCTCCTTTATTTCAGATTCTGACCTAGGAACTTGTGACAAAGAAGGTGACTCTGGAGCCCGAATTTCTGAGGATGGAAATCTGCCTAAGACAATGGCAGAAACACTCACAGTGATGGAGCCCCCTGCCACTGAGTCTCAGACACTCCCCGAACCCGGATTAGGGGAGCTGTTAGGAAACCCAGAAGGGCAGAACCTGCGGAGCTGTCCCCCTCAGGAGGGAGGTTTCAGGCAGGTGACAGTTACCCACTGGAAGATCCAAGCAGGAGAGACAGCTCGGGTGGGCAGTAAATCAGGAGAAAGCCCAGTTCTGAGCTCAAACCTCCTCCTCCTCCAGAGAGAGCTTGTGGAACGGGAAGCCCACCAGTGTGAGACTTGCGGCCAGACCTTCCCATTTAACGCAGACCTTGTAGGACATCAGATTGCTCATTCTGGGGAGAAATCTTGCAGGTGTGAGCACTGTGGGAAAAGCTTCAGCCAGAGCTCCCACCTTGCTGAGCATCAGAGAGCTCACACTGGAGAAAGACTCTATGTGTGCAACATGTGTGGGAAGGACTTCATTCACTACGCAGAACTCGCCGAGCACCAGAGGGCACATGTGGGAGGAAAGCCGTTCCGATGCGTGCAGTGTGGGAGAGCCTTCCATCACAGCTCAGACCTGGTTCGGCACCAGCGAGTTCACACGCGGGAGAGGCCTTTCGAGTGTAAGGAGTGTGGGAAAGGCTTCAGTCAGAGCTCCTTGCTTATTCGCCATCAGAGAATTCACACAGGAGAAAGACCCTATGAATGTAACGAATGTGGAAAGTCCTTCATTAGGAGCTCAAGCCTTATTCGACATTATCAGATCCACACAGAGGTGAAACAGTACGAATGTAAGGAGTGTGGGAAGGCTTTCCGTCATCGCTCAGACCTCATTGAACATCAGAGAATTCACACTGGAGAGAGGCCCTTTGAATGTAACGAGTGTGGGAAAGCCTTCATTCGAAGCTCAAAGCTTATTCAGCATCAGCGAATCCATACTGGGGAAAGGCCTTATGTATGCAATGAGTGTGGGAAGCGTTTCAGCCAGACGTCAAACTTTACTCAGCATCAGAGAATTCACACTGGAGAGAAACTCTATGAATGTAATGAATGTGGGAAAGCTTTCTTTCTGAGTTCGTACCTTATTCGACACCAGAAAATCCACACTGGAGAGAGAGTGTATGAATGTAAGGAATGTGGGAAGGCCTTTCTCCAGAAAGCCCATCTCACTGAACATCAGAAAATCCACACTGGGGATAGGCCCTTTGAATGTAAGGACTGCGGGAAGGCTTTCATTCAGAGCTCCAAACTGCTTCTACATCAGATTATTCATACTGGAGAGAAGCCCTATGTATGTAGTTATTGTGGGAAAGGCTTTATTCAGAGGTCAAACTTCCTTCAACACCAGAAAATTCATACTGAAGAGAAACTCTATGAATGTAGTCAGTATGGGAAAGATTTCAGCTCGACCCCAAACTTTAAAAATAATCAAAGTGTTCACCAGGAGGGACTTCCCTTGAATAAGACCACCGTACATTTGGGTGAGAAGTCTGCAGGTCACGGGGAATGTACAGCTGACTTATAAAATAGCCATCCTCCAACTCAGTGGGTGATGTTTAGAAGGGAGCGGCACGAGGTCACGTGATTCCGTTCATGTGACTCGGGATGTGTCAGCATTTTCCAAAGTCCTAGGCAGGGCTGCTTTCAGAGTGGGCTGTCCCCTGCTGGCGTGCAGCGGTGCTGGGCTGCTGTCCTCAGCTAGGAATGTGTGACCTCAGGAGAGCCACGAGACTGCACAAGTGACCCTGGGCTGGAACGGTGCTGGGGGAGGAGCTGGGTCTCAGAGAAGGTTCTGTATTTTATTGCACAATTACAGGTCACCCCCGAGTTAAAGCCTTTTTAAGGCAGAATTCTGAATCTAATCTCAATACTTAAGAGAATATTACATAGTAAATTTTGATCTATTAAAAAGGCAAGTTGAGAAAGATCTTTCTTCTTTACAACCACAAATTGGCTCCCTGTCGTCCTTAGGATACTTCCCAAGCTCCCACTCCTGCTTTCTAAGACCTTTTTGCTTCCTGAAGTTGCATCCACTGCGTAACCACCTGCCACGTGATTGGTGTTGTGGCGACGCTAACTGCTCGACGCTCCCACTTGGCCAAGCTGCTCCTCGTCTTTGTCCTTGTTTGAGTGCTCCCTGCCCCACACCTGACCGACTCCTCAGGTATCGCGTCAGGCTCAGCCAGCCACTCTCCCTCTGTGCTTGTGTTGCTGGGAGCACTTCTGTTACTGCCCTTTGTTCTGTCAAAGTTACGTTGTTTATCTACTATCTGTGTCATCCTTACCCTCTTGGCTCCTTAAGGACATGACCGTAGCTGACTGACTTATGTGTCCCTGTATCTGGTGCAGGACAATAAAGAGCACACCCCACATCTGCGTGTGATTGGCACCTCTCTTGCTTTGTCCTTTCTGTACTGCTATGTTTGAAATTTTTGGTTCTTGTTTCGTAGCAGCATAGTTCACTGGTCTACGGGAAGTATCTTGTCTCTCAGCCCTGTTGATACCTTCCGCTTGTCCTTAGAAGTTGCAAGCAACAGCTAGTGTAAGACTAGCACGCCTCATATTTATTGCCTTTAGAGCTCACCCTTGACTTGTCCACTTGGTTTTGGGGAGTGCTGTCTTCACTTGGTTGCCTGTGTATCTTTCTGATCCGCTCTGATCCAACGCGCCGCACGAGGTTTTGTCTCAGTTCCGTGATTGACCTCATCGCTTCTGGTCTCTCCACCTGCTTTGTGGCTCACTTTGTCATTTATTTGAAAATGTAGTGATTTAGAAGGACCAGTGCTGAACCCTAGGAAAACAGATGAAGCTGTTCAGTCTGCTGGGGAAGACAGATCACACGCAGCGTTAAGTGTTGAAGTAGAAGTCCCCGGTTGTGTAGGACGCAGGTAAGGAGGGGACTAGTTGGGCATGGAGGGTCTGGGACAGCTTCACAGAAGAGGTGATGCCGGGACTGAAAGAACCGTGGCAGCTCGAGAAAGAGAGTGACCTGGAGAGGACCCTGCAGGACAGGGAGGTGGTGGACTCCTCTTTTCGCAGCTTTCGTGGCACGGTAGTTAACAGCGCAGAACTTGACGGTTGTTTGCCTCTGAATTTCTTTTCTCTGACATGAACCAAAACAACCGGTTTTGAAATGACCTAAACCAATTTTGTTTTGCCTGTGAGGGCAGATTTTGAGTTCTTAAATTCCAGCAACCCTAGAAGCCTCCAGGGGTAAGTGATCAAGGGGGGCATACAGCGCTGCATCTTCTGGAAAACTCCTCATCACTAGAGATGTTTCACGTGGTACAGAAGAGAGTACCGGACCACTCGCGTAACCTTTGGTGAGGTCCAGTCTGCAGACAGTAAAACGCCTATTTAAAGTGTACAGGGTTTTGAGAAACCGTATACCTGTGTAACCACCGTTAGAATAAAGAAAAATAACATTTTTATCACACAGCATTGTTCCCTCTTGCCCTTTCCCGGTTAATCCTACCCTGGTCCCAAGTAACCGCTTTCCGTCAGCGTAGATTAGTTTTGCTTGTTGTAGGGCTTCACGTTAAATGGACCCGAACAGTATATGATACCGCGTGTCTTCACTTCCTTTGCTTTAGCATGTTTTAAGGACTCGACCGAGTAGTTATGTGTTTCGGTATCTCTCTGCCGAGTAGTGTTCCGTTGTGTGGACAAACCATTTGTTCTCATCCACATGTTGATAGAAATTTGGGTTTCCAGATTTCTTACGAATAAAACTGCTATGAGCATTTGTGTAAAAGTATTTATTTGGAAATGCCTCTTTATTTCTCTTCAGTGAATGCCTAGGAATTTACTTTCTGAGTTATAAGTGTATTTTTAACTTTATTTTTATTTATTTTTTTAATGTGTGTTTTTGAGAGAGAGACAGAGCGTGAGTGGGGGAGGGGCAGAGAGAGGGAGACACAGCTCCAAGCGGGCTCCAGGCCCTGAGCTGTCAGCACAGAGCCCGACGTGGGGCTCAAACTCATGAACCGTGAGATCATGACCTGAGCCGAAGTCGGACGCTTCACCGACTGAGCCACCCAGAAGCTCCAGTGTGTTTTTAACTTTATGAGAAATTGCCAAAAAGTTCTCAATAGTGATTGTACCATTTCGTACTCCTGCCACACTCCTCTGAAATGTAATCCATCCTAGTTGTGTGTGATGGTGTATTTGTGTTTCTAATTTGTATTTGTCCGCCAGTGATAGCATTGAGCATCTTTTCGTGTACGTGTTGCCATTACCTATCGTCTTTTGTGATGTGTCTACACACCTTTTGTCCGTTTTTAAAAACTTGTTTTAATGTTTTATTTATTTTTGGGGGGGGGGAGGGAGGGGCAGAGCGAGAGGAAGACACAGCGTCCAAAGTGGGCTCCAGGCTCTGAACCGTCAGCACAGAGCTGGACACGGGACTCAAACTCACCACGAGATCGTGACCTGAGCTGAAGTCACGTGCTTAACCGACTGAGCCACCCAGGTGCCCCACCTTTTGCCCATTTTTTAAATTGGGTAGTTTGTCTTATTACTGACTTGTAAGAGTCTTTTCTATATTGTAGGCAAGAGTCTTTTTTCCAAATATATATTCATTACAAATACTTTTAATCTTTGGCTTGCCTTTTCATTTTCTTAATGGTATCTTTTTTTCTTTTCCTTCAAATTTGTATTTAAATTCTAGTTAGTTAACATGTAGTGTAACAATTGGTTTCAGGAGTAGAATTTAGTGATTCATTACTCACACGTAACACCCAGTGCTCAAAACAAGTGCCCTCCTTAATCGCCACCACCCATTTAGCCCAAATGGTATCTTTTAAAGATCAGATTTAAAAATCATTTTATTAAGTCTACAGTTTACCAAACTTTTCTAGTTTGTGCTTTTTTTTTTTTTTTTTGAGGAGGAGGAGGAGGAGCTTGCTTTATTGTGGAGGAGCACCGCACGTGGCCAACACGTGAAGGCAGCCCAGTAGGCACCCTACACGTCAGCTCAGAAAGGGACACGGGAAGTTCTGCTAAGAAAGATCAGCTGGAACGTGGGTTCCTCCGGGTGGCTTCCCAGCCTCATCCCTCTGAGGAGTCGGGACGCTCCCGACCGTTTCCTTGAAGGCAAATGTGGTCACTACAGGTAGAGCCCCTCGAGGGCCTTTTTTTTTTTCCTGATTCCTTTTTTAAATTTTTTTTAATGTTTATTTTTGAGAGAGAGAGAGAGAGCACGAGCATGGGAGGGGCAGAGAGAGAGGCAGACACAGAATCTGAAACAGGCTCCAGGCTCTGAGCTGTCAGCCCAGAGCCCAACGCGCGGGGCTTGAACTCACAAACCTGAGCTGAAGTTGGACGCTTAACCGACTGAGCCACCTGGGCGCCCCGGCCTTCTTGTTTTTTATAAAGAGCATTTTCTTTAGACTTTTTGAAGTCTTCATTTGTTACTTCCATTCTGCATTCTCTCTAGGCCATCAGACCAGCCTCCGTGCAGATTGCCTTGATGTCAACCCTGGAGAGGTCATCTTTAGCCATGATCAAGTCGTCCAGGGTCACATCATCGGCCGGCGTCGTCCTGCTCGTGTGGATCTGAAAGATGCACTTCATAGTCTTTTCATGAGGGGAGGGGAACTCAGTTTTCCTGTCAGTGCGGCCTGGTCTGATAAGTGCTGGATCCAAAGTTTCTATTTGCTCTGTGGCCATGATCACTTTCATGTGACCCCTTGAATCAAATGCACCCAATTGGTTCAGCAGTTCCAACATTGTTCGTTGAATTCCTCTTTCACCACCGGAATTTGAGTCCTAGCTTTTTGTTCCAGTGGCGTCAATTTCATCAATAAACACGATGGATGATGCGTGTTGTTCTGCGACTCAAAACAATTCCCGAACGAGTTTGGGCCCATCACCCAGGTGCTCCTGAATAAGTTCAGAGCCAACCACTCTGAGGAAAGTGGCTGAGGTTTGGTTTGCTACTGCTTTGGCCGATAAGGTTTTACCTGTGCGGGGTGGTCCATAGAGAATGACCCCCTTTGGGGGCTTTATACCCATCCCTCCATAATATTCAGGATGAGTGAGAGGAAGCTCCACAGATTCCTTAATTTCCTGAGTTTGGTTGTCCAACCCCCCAGTGTCAGCACAGGTTTCCTGGGGGGCCTTTGCTACCTTCATCACTGTGACCAAGGGATCTGTGTCATCGATGACCTGCAGGACTGAGCAGCCTGGTTCCAGGAGGTCCTTGTCTACAAAGGAAAGAATACTGACGCAGTGTTCTGAGCCCACAGATGGGGACACGATGGCACGATTGCCCTTGATGATCTCTTCCAATGTTCCTCCCAACCCTGGGGTCCCCCTCAGGTCGTCCACCTTTGATCTTTTTTCCTCTTGCTTTTCTTCTAAAGGCTTCGTTTGTTCCTGATCTCTAATGAACTCATTCTCCCTGAGAAGAGAGTCATTCTCTCTCTAACCTCGGTAGTTTTAAGCGGCACTGAGTGTGATGTGTCACCGGTGGCAGCTTGCTGGCAGCATCTGGTCCCTTCTTTTTCCCCACTCTAGTTGGCACAGGAGGTTTGTGTTTCTTTTTCTTGTCCCTGTCATCCTTCTTGCCACCTCCGGGGCCATGACCACCACTCTGACTGACCTATCTTGCTTTGGCCACTCGAACCGCCACTATGGAAAAAGCATCTCTTGTTTATGTTTCTTGAGTTCTGTCTCGGTTTTGAAAAATCTATTTTCCAATTGTTCTTGTTAGTGTGTGGAAATACATTTGATTTTGCTATGCTGACCTTGCATCCTGCAACCCAGGTGGATTCACGTACTGGTTCCATGAATGATTTTCTAGATTCTCTGGCATTTCTTATGCAGATAATCAAAGAATTTTCCTTCCTCCTGTATAATTTTTATAGACCTTATCCCCCCTGCTTTATTTCGCTGACTACAGCGTCTTGTACGATTTGCGTTAGAAGTGATGAGAAGACATCCTTGTTTTGTCTTGTCTTGATATCAGGATAATGTTGCTTTCAAAGAGTGGCGAAGCATCCTACCCACATCTATTTTCTGAAGTCGTTTGCATAGTAATTTATTTTTTCCTTAAATGTGTGATAGGTTTCACCAGTGAAACCCTGGGGATTTCTTTCTGAGAAAATTAGAAATTCAATTTTTTTTTTTTTTTTTTTGAGAGAGTGCATGAGCAGGGGAGAGGGGCAGAGGGAAAGAATTAGTTACATTTTAAATGATTTCCCTCCTTCCTGGTATTGGTGATTGGTATCTTCTACTTTTTGACCAATGTGGCTAGATATTTACCAATGTTATTGCTGCTTTCAAAGAAACAGCTTTTGTTTTCCTTGATTTTTCTCTATTGTTTGTCCGTTTTCTGTGTCATCGAAATAGAATCGTTATTTGTTTCCTTCCGCTTTGAACTAATTTCCCCGTTTCTAGCTTATGGAAGTGGAAGCTTACGTCATTCGTTTTAGATCGTTCTTCTTTTCTCGTGTGAACACCGAGAGCAGTTTTCCTCCAAATACCGTACCAGCTGCACTCCGTCAATTTTGATATGTTGTTTTCATCATCATTCCTAGTTTCCTATTTCTCTTGGGAGTTTTTCTTTGACTATGACTTATGTAGAAGTCTGTTTAACTTCCAAATACTTGGGGCATTTTCCAGTTATTTTTATTACTGATTTCTAGTTTAATTCCATTGTCTAATCAGACAACATGTTCCATGTATTAACTCTTTTCGATTTAATACTTGTCTTACAGCCCAGATGGTGGCTTATCTTGCTGAGTGCCCCACGTGCCCCTGTGACACACTTGCATCCTGCTGGTGTCAGGTGTTAGGATTCTGTGCACGTCAGGTCAGTCTGTCTGATAGGCTTGTTCATGTGTTCTGTATCTTTCCTGATTTTCTTTCTACTTTTCTGTCACTGAGAGAGGTATGTTGGACTCACCAGTTATAATTGTGGATTTGTCTTTCTCCTTTGATGTTGTCAAATTTTATGTATTTTGCACCTCTGGTTTCAGTTACATAAACATTTAGATTTGCCGAGTTTTTAAAAATTTTTTAAATCTTTATTTTTGAGAGAGAGAGAGAGAGAGAGAGAGAGAGAGAGAGTGTGTGAACGGGGGAGGGGCAAGGAGAGAGGGAGAGACAGAATCCGAAGCAGGCTCCAGGCTCTGAGCTGTCAGCACAGAGCCCGATGTGGGGCTCAAATTCAAGAACTGTGAGATCATGACTTGAGCCGAAGTCGGACGCTTAACCGACTGAGCCACCCAGGCGCCCCCCAATTTTTTTTTTTTAATAAAAAATAAAAA
The DNA here is from genome assembly GCF_018350215.1 of Panthera leo. Classification (NCBI taxonomy): domain Eukaryota; kingdom Metazoa; phylum Chordata; class Mammalia; order Carnivora; family Felidae; genus Panthera; species Panthera leo. The sequence continues at coordinate 82,162,003 of NC_056695.1, forward strand.
GTATCCATCTTTGGTGTTTTTTAAAAACCCAAAATTTGATGCTAATGCAGCTGTTTTAGGCTTATGATTAGTGCTTCTAGGATACAGTTGTACTTTTTTCTTTTAATCTATGTATGTCAGTGTATTTAAAGTGTATTTCTTGGAGGGATGCCTGAGTTGCTCAGTTGGTTAAGTGTCCAATGCTTGGTTTTGGCTCAGGTTATGATCTCATGGTTTGTGACTTTGATCCCTGCATTGGGTTCTGCACTGACAGTACAGAGCCTGCTTGGGTTTCTCTCTCTCTCTCTGCCCCTCCCACATGTGTGCTCTCTCTCTCTCTCTCTCTCTCTCTCTCTCTCAATAAAGTAATAAACATTTTTTAAAAATAAAGTGTATTAAAAAAAATTTTAATGCTTATTTATTTTTGAGACAGAGACAGAGCATGAGTGAGGGAGGGGAAGAGAGAGAGGGAGACACAGAATCCGAAGCAGGCTCCAGGCTCCTAGCTGTCAGCACAGAGCCCAACACGGGTCTCGAACTCACAAACCATGAGGTCATGCCCTGAGCCGAAGTCAGACACTCTGCCAACTGAGCCCCCAGGCGCCCCGGGCTTGCATTATTTCTGATGAAAATGTTGCAGTCGTTCTGCCTTTGTTCTTTTCATAATGTCTTTTTTGCCTCTAAGTGCTTTTAAGTTTTTATCAACGAGGGGCGCCTGGGTGGTTCGGGTGGTTCGGGTGGTTAACTGTCTGACTTTGGCTCAGGTCATGATCTCATGGTTCGTGGGTTCAAGCCCTGGGTCGGGCTCTGCACTGACTGTGCCTTGCCTGCTTGGGATTCCCTCTCTCTCCCTCTCACTCTGCCCCTCCCCAGCTTGGGCTTCTTTCTCAAAATAAATAAACTTAAAAAAGGAAAAATAAAAAAAAGGTTTCATCAGTGGCTTTCAGCCATTTGGTTATGACGTGCCTTGCTGTGTTTTTGTTACTATCCGGATTGGAGTTTATTGGTTTCGAATTTGTTGGCTTTGGATTTATTATTGTCGTCAAATTTGGAATGTTTTCCGTTACAGGCTCCGTGTGGTGGTGGGTGGGGTTGGGTGGTACAGCAGCTAAGTCTTTCCTGCACTGGGGGGTGGTGGTGGTGGGCACGTGCTATGGACCAAGTTGTTGGGAAGTGGCAGAAGGGGGGAGCTGAGCGCGTGTAGTCCTAGGTGGGGAGAGAGGGGGTTGGGGCTAGAGTCTACGGACCCCAGGGTATACAGGGACTTTGATCAGGACTTGGGCTAAGAGGTCTCCCACTGCGCTGGACCGCTGGAATCCAGTCATTCCTTATGCCACTGTCCCCGCACCAAGGGAAGGAGCCAAAGGCACATGCCTGAGCGTGTGCCCTCCCGGGGAGGGTCTCCCGTCTGTGAACCGGGTCCGCTGTGCTTTCTGTGTGGGGTCTGTACCCTCTCCCAGCTCTTCCTGGGATGGCTCTAGCCCTCTAGGTCAGCCCTCTAGGTCAGCCCTCTGGGGGTCCCCCACTCCCACTTGGTGGGCTAGGTCTCCCCAGCTGCCTGACGTTCGGCAAGTACCGGGATAACGGCAGCTGTGTCCCGTGCAGAGGGAACGAGGTAGAGACCTCAGGAGAAATAAGATTGGCCCTGGCTCTGGTTCAGCATCACCTGGGGGGTTTTAACAGCCCCTGGGGTGGCCCTACTGGAGCCCAGGCTGACGTAATTAGCTCAGGCATCCTCCACAGTCACGTTTTTAATCTTCTACTTTTTGCGATAACGGTAGATTCATGCCCGTGTGTAAGATGTAATACAGAGTTTCCGTGTTCTGTTTACCCCAATGGCAATGGCAGCATCTTGAAGACCACAGTGCAACAGTACAGCCAGTAGATTGACATGGACATCTTCAAGATACAGAAGAGTTGCTTTCCAGGAAGAACTCTCACTATTTTATGTCCGTACTCACTTCCTTTCTGCCTTCAACCCCTCCTTCTCAGCTAGCAACCATTAAGGTTTTCTGTGTCTATGATTTTGTCATTGCAACAATGTTATATAAATGGAACCATACAGCATTATGGACTTGACCTGTTGGGGCCAGGTTACCTCCAGCTTCCATGGGTATAAAATCTGGTGTAGGTAGTAGCATAAACAGACATTTATTGGAGTAGAGCAAAGCCCAGAAATAAACTCTTCTATATATAGTCAGATGATTTTTACCATGGGTGCCAAGAACATTCCGTGGGGAAAGGACGGTCTTTTCAACAAATGGTGCTGGGAGTACTGGACATCCACATGCCAAAGAAGGGACATTGGGCCCTTATCTAACACTATGTAAAAATTAACTGCGGGTGGGGGCGAAAGCAACGGCTGGCTCGGAGCAGTAGCCTCGCAGTGGCCTCGAGGGGCCCTCCAGCCAGTGTTGCCCCCACCCCAGTCTCCAGCATGGGAAGTATCTTCGCAAACCTCTTCAAGGGCCTTTTTGGCAAAAAGAGAGACGTGCATTCTCATGGTGGGCTTGGACGCTGCAGGGAAGACCACCATCCTGTACAAACTGAAGCTGGGTGAGATGGGGACCACCATTCCCACCACAGGCTTCCACGTGGAGACCGTGGAGTATGAGAACATCAGCTTCACCGTGCGCGACGTGGGCGGCCAGGACAAGATCGGCCCCTGTGGCGCCACTATTTCCGGAACACACAAGGCCTCATCCTCCTGGTGGACAGCAAGGTCAGAGAGGATGCTGGCGGGGGACGAGCTCAGGGATGCCGTCCGGCTGGTGTTCGCCAGCAAGCAGGTGTGTGCGCCCGTGCGCCCCGGCCATGCGGGGTGGGAGGTGGGGAGGGGTGGTCCCCGTGGACCGCTGACCCGAGGTCGCCGGGCCTCGCCCACCAGGACCTCCCTAAGGCCATGAAGGTGGCCGAGTCTATGGACAAGCTGGGCCTGCACTCGCTGTGCCACAGGAACCGGTACATTCGGGCCACCTGTGCCACCAGCAGGGACAGGCTCTATGAGGGACTGGACTGGCTATCCAATCAGCTCCAGAACCAGAAGGCAGCCCCCCCCCCCCCCCCACATGTGCTTTCACTCCCTCAGCCTGCAGGGGTCAGGTTTGCCAACGAAACAACAACCTTAACTTTTTTCTCTCTTATTTTGATAAACACTGAAGAAGCTGGAGCCTTTCAACTTTATCTTGGGGAGATCCTCAGAACTGGTTTATTTGGTGTCGTGGAACCTCTTACTGCTTTCAATACACGATTGGTAATCAACTGTTTTGTATACTTATTTCCAGTTTTCATTTCGACAAGCACTGTAATTATAGCTACTAAAGTCTCTTAACTAGTAAAATAAATAATAAAAATAAACATCAAAATTAATTGCAAATGAATCAAACACCTAAACTTAAGAGCTAAAGCCATAAAACTCCTGGAAGACATAGGGGAGAAGCTTGACGACACTGAATCTGGTGATGATTTCTTGGATACGCCACCAAAAAGCACAGGCAACAAAAACAAAAATAGATCTATGGTACTTCATCAAAACTAAAAACTTGTGCATCAAAGGGCACTATCAACAAATAAAAAGGCAACCGAATGGGAGAAAAATATTTGCACATCACGTATCTAATAAAAGATTAATACCCAGAATATATAAGGAACTCCTAAAAACAGCAACAACAAAACCGAATTTGAAAATGGGCAAAGGACTTCAACAAACATCTCTCCAAAGAAGATATTTGTGGGGCTTTTTTTAAAAAATTTTTTTTTTTCAACGTTTTTTATTTATTTTTGGGACAGAGAGAGAGACAGAGCATGAACGGGGGAGGGGCAGAGAGAGAGGGAGACACAGAATCGGAAACAGGCTCCAGGCTCCGAGCCATCAGCCCAGAGCCTGACGCGGGGCTCGAACTCACGGACCGCGAGATCGTGACCTGGCTGAAGTCGGACGCTTAACCGACTGCGCCACCCAGGCGCCCCTGTGGGGCTTTTTTTAAAGTTTATTTATTTATTTTGAGAAAGCGTGAGTGCCAGCAGAGGAGGGGCAGAGAGGGAGAGAAGAAAATCCCTAGCAGGCTCTGTGCCGTCAGCACCAGAAGCCAATATGGGGCTTGAACTCAAGAAGCCGTGAGATCTTACCGCTTCTCGACCTTTTGGCTAAGATCAAGTGAAGAAGCCGTGAGATGTTGACCTGAGCTGAAATCAAGAGTTGGACACTTACCCAAATGAGCCACCCAAGAGCGCCTCAAAGAAGATACTTGAACGGCCAATAATCACACGAGAAGACATTTGATATCTTTAATCACTATGTGAATGAACATCAAAATCACAATGAGATGCTACCTCACACCCACTGGGATGGCTAGTGTGAAAAATAAGTAACAAGTGCTGGCGAGGATGTGGAGAAATCGGAATCCTCGTGCGCTGCTGGGGGAATATAAAGGTGCGGCCCCTTTGGAAAACAGTATGGCTGGTCCTCAAAAATGTTTAAATAGAATTACCATTCGACCCAGCAGTTCCACCTCTGGGTACATAAGGAAGCGAAAGGAGGGACGTGCGGAGATACTTGCACACCCAGTCCACAGCACCGTTATTCACAACAGCCGAACGATGGAAGCCATCCAGCTGTCCTCAAGGGATGAGTGGATAAACAAAGGGTGGCTTATCCATACAATGGAACACTACTCAATCTTAACAAAATTCCGGGCACAGGCTGCAACATGAGAGGGGAGGACTTCTGCCAGGTGAAAGAAGCCAGTCACGAAGAGCCCAAAATTGCACGATTCCACTTAATGTGAGGCATTTAACCATTAAGACCAGAGGGCGAATAATGGTTGCCAGGGACTGAGTGGGGGGTAGTGGCTGTTTTATGGATACAGAGTTCCTCTTTTGCGAGATCCGGAGTTTGGAGCTTAAATGCAAAACACTGTGTGACGTACCTAATACTAGTGCACTGTGCAGTCAAAACTAGTTAAGACGGTCAATTCTAAGTTACGTGTGTTTCAGTTAAAAATAAGAAGGCATAACTGGCCGGGCGGGTTGGGAGCGCGCACCGCAGGGCGCGGTGGGCGGCGGAGCGGGCGTCCAGGTGGCCCCAAGGGAGGCGGCCACCTGCCCACCACGAGGGTCCCAGAGGGACTGCGGGCTCTGGAGACGGGCCCCGGGCTCCAGTGGGTGACTGATGGACACCGCAGGACCCAGAGGGAAGGACGCAGCCTGAGCGGCTGGACATGACCGGGGGGGGGGGGGGGGGGGGGGGGCGCCCGGTACTGAAAGCTTCAGAAAAGCGGCGCCATGGCTGTATTAGTCGCGGGTCCACGCAGCGCCACGCACACCTGGCGAAGGGGCCGGAGACGCCGGAGCGCCAGCCACTGTAGAGACGCGGCGGAGGGCTGCGGCGGGGAGCGAGGCTGGAAGGTGGAGGGGCTCCGCCGGGGGGGTGGGGACAGCTGGGGGACGGGGAGGGGGCCCGGGGTACGGTCGCTGCGGTCGACTGAGCGGCCACCTCGCCCGCCTGGCCGCCCGCGCGCACCACCGAGACGCGCTTCCGGGCAGGGCGGGAGCGCCGCTTCCGGCGGCGGGAGGAGCACTTCCGCTGGGGAAGTGGGCGGTGGCCTCGGCGGGGCGGGGCGCTCCTCGGGCGCGGACAGAGGGCGAGCCCGAACGGCTCCGCCGGGACCGCGACTGTCGCGCCAAGGGCGCAGTGTCCCAAGTCCCCGGCTCTCCACGCCCAGCTCTCTGGTCCTCCCCGGCGGCCCCACCGGGAAGGTGGCTGTCCCCAGGTGGGAGCCCTTTCCTCCCGCCCGCGCTCCGCCACCGCTGACGCCTAGTGTCCTCGCGGCTGGCGCGCCCCGTTCCCGCCCTCGGGATCGGCGGCCGGCGCCTCACCGTCTTCCCCACCCGACCCGCTGCCTTCCGAGTTGTCCACCCCGAGGGACCTTTCCGAAATGGAACTTCTCTCGGTGCTCTCCGGGGCTCCTCCCTCTCCGCGCTCCTCGCCACGCCGCGGCCTGGACGGCTGCGGTGCGGGGGCCTTGGCTGCGGTTCCGGCCGTCGTTCGTGCGGTGCATCCCCTTCCCCTCTGTTTTCAGCTCACGGGGTCTCACCGGTGGTGGCGCGCCGTGGGCGCCCTGTTGGTGGGGCTGCGCTCAGTACTTCGCGGGGATGGTCATTAAGCCCCGGGGGGAGCTCAGTGTCTCCTCTAAGCTCTTGGGGACGCGGGCTTGATGCTCTGTGTCGGGCGTTTAGAGACCGTCGTGGGTCTTTTAGTGAAACCTTAAAATATTTTGCTCATCTTAAGCTTTCTTTTTATTTCTGTTATTCATTTGTAGGATTTCTAGTTCTGGATAGGAGCCTTTTCTAAGATACGTGTATTGAGACTATTTTCTCCCAGGCTGCGACTTGCTTTTTCATTGAACTGACTTTTGATAGGCAGAAAATTAAAAAATTTCTTTATTTATTTTTGAGAGAGACAGAGTGCGAACAGGGGACAGGCAGAGAGAGGGAGAAACAGAATCCGAAGCAGGCTCCAGGCTCTGAGCTGTCAGCACAGGGTCGGACATGGGGCTCAGACTCACAGACCACAAGATCATGGCCTGAGCTGAAGTTGGAGGCTTAATCGATTGAGCCACCCAGGCACCCCAAATGTTGTGTTTTTAAGGGAATTTGTTGGCATACTTTTACTCCTCGTGGCTCTTTATGATACTGTTAATGTCTGTACGATCTATAGTGAGATCTCTTCCTTTCATCCCTGATGGGTAACTAGGCATTTTCCTCCAGGTGGTTTGTCTTTTCTCAGGGCATCTTTGGGACTGGCCTCTCCTGCATCTTGGGGCTCTGTCCTTTACTTAGCAAAGACACAGGTGCACACGGCAGCAGGAAACTCGGTGACTCCGAGGAGGATGGCTGTCAACAGAGCTGGGGGCAGAGGCTGGCACTGAGCAGACCCTGGCTGCACAGTTTAGGGGAGGCTGTGGCTGAGTCCCAAATCCAGTGAGCAACAGACAAGTTCTAGAGGAAGAATAGTGAAGAGTGACAGGCTGCCCCACCCCTGCTTTGGGAGAAGGCAGTGACGGGTCCCTGTCTGTGGGAAGGTGCGTGAGAACATTCACATGTGCAGGGCGCAGTGTTCGGGCTGTCCTGGTCCTGTCTCCGCGTGAGGACAGGGCATCCCATCTGGTGCCCACGCCGGCCACGCGTCCCCATTGGTGTCTTAGAACCCTGTGCTGACAGTGCCGTCGTGCCATGCAACCTCCCCAACTGAATTCACTCATGGGCACCGCGTCGTGCCTTCACTCGTCTACAGTCACACTGTGTGTGCTTTGGGAACGTTTGTTCCCAGTGTTATGTGGCCAGACGCTGGCAGGTGGTCAGAAAGGCCTGTGTGGGCAGGCGCCTGGGTGGGTCCGGCGGGTAAACCTCCAAGTCTTGATCTCAGGTCGTGAGTTCAAACCCCACATTGGGCTCCATGCTGGGTGTGGAACCTACCTAAAAAAAAAAAAAAAAAAAAAAATCCGTATTAGGAACGCATTTGCATGTTGACCTATTTGTGGGTGAAATGACAAGGTGTCGGGGATTTGCTTTAAAATTCTAATAAAAAGAAGCCAGACAAAACCATATTGGCAGAATGAGCTGTTGAAACTAGTTGTGTCTGAAAAGTTTCTTCTTTTTTCTTCTTTTACCGGATGTTTATATTTTCAGTTCATTAGTATGTACTGAAGATGATTGAAAACAGCCATTAAGTCCTTAAGTGACAGTGCTGGGCCATTCGGCTCGGTCAGCGGCCCGAACACAGCACCACAGACCAGGTGCTGTAAGCCACACGTTTGTTTCTCGTGGCTCTGGAGGCTGGGAGTCTGAGAGCAGGGCGTCGGCACGGTCGGGTGCGGGGAAGGCCCCCTTCCTGGTGTGCAGACGGCTGTGGGCTCAGGGGGTGGGGGGAGCTCTGGTGTCTGATCTTATGAGGGCACTTAGCCCGGGGGGGGGGGGCGGGGGGGGCCCCACCCTCATGACCTCATCTAATCTAATCACCCCCAAAGCCCCACCTCCAAGTACCATCCCATTGGGGTTAGGGCTTCAGTGTAGGAATTTGGGGGGGGGGGAGGGGGGGGACAACTCATTCCATAGCAGAATCTTCCCTGGGTCAGTCCTGGCCCACAGACCAGCTGGGGAAGGCCTTGCTCCTGCAGGACAGGCGCAGCATGGCTACTGAAGCATAGGGCCTGGGTCCTGAGGCCCCCAGAATGAATGGAAATCCGCCCAGCGGCGTGCGTGGGTGTCTCTTGTTCATAGAATCCAAACGTTTGTAGCAGCGTTTGTATTTCTTTTCCAGTTCAGCGCAGTCGGGCAGGGGAGTGCCTGGTTTCTTGCCCCCGACCTGTGGAGCTGTAAGGGCCTTCACGGGACATCCAAGTGCAGGTTCTACCGGCCCGTTCCCCATCTTTGGGCAGTAAGCGCTAAGGCAGGCGTGCTACGGACTTGAGCTGTATCCTGCAGAAACCGGCTGGCTGTGTGTCGGGGTCACCGGTTTCTGGTTTTCGTCTTTCACTTCATGATGCGATGGTGTGGAATTAAATACGAACAACGCAGAATTATGCGATTAGCTACATTCCCTCTGACGACAGCTATGGACCGATCCCAGTGGGCCACCTTGGCGCTTTGTGGCAGTGGGACGGTGGGAGCGTCAGGCTCCCGGTGGCCCCTCGCTCACCTGTGCCGGCTGCCGAGGCCGCAGCTGTGGAGCGAGTCCCAGTCTGTCGTCTGTGCTCCGCTTTGGGGCTGTGGCTGGAGAGGCCCTTGAGGGAGCAGTAACGGGCACGTCGGGGGCTCAGGAGGCTGGTGCTCCTGTGCACGTCCGTGCGTGACTTCCTGAGCAAACCACCCTTCAGCACAGCTTGGGGAGGGAACCGTGGCGGTGAAGCAACGGAAAAGCACCGTGAGGTCTGCATGTCAACATCCCGTCACCGGAACCGCTAACGGTAAAGGGGCGCAAGTCCAGACGGACACAGGAGTGCTTAAACTGAACAAATTTGGGGGGCACCTGGGGGGCTCAGTCAGTTGAGCGTCCGACTCTGGATTTCAGCCCGGGTCATGATCTCGCAGTTTGTGGGATCGCGCCCCTCCTGGGGCTGTGCGCTGACAGTGCCGAGGCTGCTTCGGATTCTCTCGCTCCCTCTCTGCCTCTCTGTCTCAAAATAAACGTTTATAGTGAAGTGAACAAATGTTCTCTTCTTTTTCCTGAAGCCTCCCCCGCTCTTCACTTGTTTTCCCGTGGAACCCTGTGTTCCAGGAACTTGGTATTGATACTTGGTAGGGAGACCCCACCACGGACCCAGCACCGGTCATGACCACCTTGAAGACAGGACGGAGGCAGCTGGCGGGGCCTACCAGAGGCCCGTGGAAACGTGTAAGACCGCTCAGCCACCCACGCCGGGCAGGTGTGCGGGTTCGAAGGCATCGGCCTGTTGCAGCAAAGTCACAAGACTGTCATTCCTCTTTGTCCCCAAGGTCTGTTGTTCGAGTTGTATTTCGGCTCTGGAGCACAGAGGTCGGTTTTCGATGATCACCACGTCCAGAGTGACGGGGTTCTGGAGGCAGGTGGCCCGTAAGGTGAGCCTGGCCAGCAACGTGCCCCTCCCCCACCACACCGCCCCTCTGCCTGCGCTCGTCTAGGGCAGAGGACACGAGTCCACTCGGGCAGGACAGGTGTGCCACTGGGGGCTGGCGGGTGAGCCGTGCCGGTGACCTGGCCTTCCCTCTCCGTGGGGGCCGCTATTCAGAGCCGCCTGTAGGTTGTCCGTGTGGAGCACAGGCTTCCCTCTGCACGTGATTCTGTCCTCGGCCCCCGTGGGCAGCGGGCCCACAGAGCCTAGCACCCCAGACCCCCCATTTGGGTCCCAGAAGGCCCAGGCTGGTGTGTTGTGTCTCCTTCATCCCTGTCCTTTGTGACACTTGGAAATCCCTTCAGCCGGAGGCCCCTGGGATCTGACTGTCCAATGTGAAGGTGCAGACGTTCACCCGTCGGGGAGGGTGGAGTGAGCTTCTGGGTCCCTCGACCAACACATCAGGCAACTTTTGTCTAGAAAAGAGAGCCAAGTGCATGTTGCTTTAGTGAAGTTTTTTCCAAGTTACAGTTCAACATCAGCCTCACCCGATAAAGAATCTCTGTGGGAACCGGACAAAAAGCCAGAGGCCGCCCCCCCCCCCCCCCAACCACCACCCGGCCCCGCCCCGACGGCTATTTGGTTAGCGGTTCAGCCTGACCCTAGCGCTCGTCCTGTGCCAGGTAAGTAACACATGATCTTGGTTTGTTTTCCTCGCGGTGGTGGACTCGTGCGGCCCATGTCCTTCTCCATGGTTTTGTCCCCATTCTTTGGACAGCCCTCCTTGTCCCCATTCTTTGAACAGCTTCATGGGGTTCCAGAACACGTGTCCTGCTGGAGGACATCTCCTGGGAGCCTCCTGTATGCACGTGGGTCGTGTCAGTTTCCTGGGGCGGCTGAAACAACAGAATGTGTTGTCTCCGTTCTGCAGTCACAAGCCCGAGGTCGAGGCATCGGCAGGGCCACGCTGCCTCAGAAACCTCGAGGGGAGGGTCCTCCCTGCCTCTTCCTGCCTCTGGTGTTCCTTGGCTCATGGACGCATGGCTCCGGTCTCTGCCTCCGTTGCCATGGGTGTTTCCCTGCGTGCCTGTGTCTTCACGTGGCCATCTTCTTATAAGGACACCGATGCTGTTGGGTTAGGGCCACCTTATCCGGGGGACTGCGTCTGCCAGAGCCCTATTTCCAAATCAGCTCACATCCCGAAGCTAGGACTTTGGGGGACACAGTTCAATCCACACCCTCCATGCAGAATAGGGTCCCAGAATACTGCCGGCTCAGAGTAGGTCTGCTTTAATCTAGTAGATCCAAAGTTTAGATCCACCGCAATCTCTGGCCCAGCGGCCGTGGCCGCCCTCCCCATCCGGGATGAGGACTTTTGTCCTTTGGGCTTCAATGTCACCTGCCTCCCTGACACCTGGCCGGTGCCGCGGTGTTCCTTCCTTATTCTGGTGAGTGGTCGGCCCTTTTCTTTCAGCTCTTCGTAAAGTTATCCTTTTTCTACTTTACTTGTTGTAAACATTGCTGTCTCCTAATCGATGGTGTGTCTTAGCATAACGTCTTTCACGTTAATGTTTCATGTCTTTGCGTGGCGATACTTTATGCCTTGAGGTTTTCTTTCTTGTCAAAAAATGCTTCCCAATCTTCAAGATTCTGGAATGCTTGCACTACTTTGTTTTTACTTTTTGAAAAGAGTTAATGGATTTCCTATTTTTAGAGCATTTTTAGGTTTGCTGAAAAAACTGATCAGAAAGTAGTTCCCATATCCCCCCACCCCCAGTTCCTCCTGTTACTAACATCTTGCATTAGTGTGGTTTACTTGTTATAACTGATGAGCCAATACTGATACGTTCCATAGTTAACCTCAGGGCTCACTCTAGGCCCGTGCATTCTGCGGGTTTGGACAGACGTGCGATCCGTGTGCCCGATACTGAGAGTCACCCGGAGTAGCTTCACTGCCCTGAACCCTCTGTCCCTCCCGTCCCCCCGACCCCCGGCCCCCACTCATCTTTTACCGTCTCCACGGTTTTGCCTTTTCCAGAATGTCACAGACTTGGAATCGTACCGTGCGTAGCCTTTTCGGACTGGCTTCTTTTACCTCGTAATATGCATCTAGGGTCCCTCCGGGTCTTTTCACGGCTCGACAGCCCATTCCTACTTAGTGCCGACCCACATCCCGTTGTCTGGATGGACCGCAGGTTGTCCGTTCACCTGCTGACGGACACCTCGGCTGTTCCAGGGTTTGGGGGCTCTGGGTGAAGCCGCTGTGAACACCCGTGTGCAGGTTGTCGTGTGGACCCAAGTTTTCAACTCTTTAGGTAAATACCAAGGAACGTGATTCCAGGATCACGTGGTAAGAGTGTTTAGTTTGTAAGAAACCGCCAAACTGGTCTTCCGAAGTGGCTGCCACATTTTGTGGCCCCTCCAGCCACGAGTGAGTGTTGCTGCTGCTTTATACCCTCACCTGCATGTGGTGGTGTTAGTGTTTTGGATTTTAGCCATTCTAACAAATGTGTGTTTACTTTTTTTTAATGTTTGGATCTTTAGTCACAAAGAACAACTTTCCAAACTAGCTGAAGCAGCCACATCAATAACAGACAGGCTGTAGGCAGAGGCAAGGAAGAACACAGCAAGGAAGGCAGGCTGATAAAAGGTCCCGTTTACGGGGAAGAGCTAGTGATCTAAACTTGTACGCAATTAATAATTGCTTCAAAAATACATAAAATAAAAGTGACAGAACTACAAAGAGAAATGGACAAATGCCTACTCTGATGTGTCTCATTATTTCATGGAAATCAGTGGGCTAGAGGGTCTTGAGGACGGGGTGTCTGGGCAGAAGGGACATTGGAACGTCAGTTGCCAGAAGGAATGCCCAGGACGAGGAAGTGTGGGGCATGCCACTGCTTGTTAGCTTCATAATTGCCAAGAAACTCTATCTTGATGTAACACTTCAAACTAGAATAGGGGTTTGAACGAGGTCTATATGTTGCATTTAGTGGAAATGCGTCTTAAGTCTGCTAATCCATATCAATGTCCCCTTCATCTTTAAAAAAAGAATTACTTCCCACTTATTTCTTGGGAAAAAGCAGTCATTTGCCCTATGGGGGTTTGGATGACTACATCCCTACTCTCTCTTTTAATATGTTCCTCTTTCCCCTGTATTTTGTGTGCATTAGTAGTCACGTCCAGAAACTTGATCAGATCAGTTTGTTTCTCATCAAGAGTGCTCTGTGTTGCATTGTGCAGGATTCAATGGCTTCACACCAGGAGGCACTTAATATCTCTTAGCAAAGTTTGGGTCGCTCATGGGTTCAGAGGGTCAGCTGAATCCTCCATTATTTTCATCAGTCTTCTACCAATCGGCTTTCACTACCATTATGATATTGCCGATTATTTCTTCTACATTTATTAGATGGAATTCGATACATAACTTCCCTCCACCAATTTGTTTATCCTGAAATACAGTTCATAGGGGAAAGGCAGAATGGATGTATTTTTAGAATAATGGGTTATGGTACTAGCAACCTTCAAGATGACCCATGGAATGGGTGTTCATCCTGTTTTAAGCTCATGCATTTTATTATATTTGATATGTTTCTATTCAGTGCAGCCATTATTCTTTTTGATGTTGAAATTGTTGACTTGTTGGCCATTCAGAGCCTTTCACTTTTGTCACCCTGTCCCTCTGGCAGGTGTCTCTCTGGGAGCAGCCTTGCTTTGTGGCACAGGAAATCCCAAACTCATTTTGTATTGCCTCCTTCCCCGAATCTCAAAGGAGCCCTAGTTCCTTTTAAACAGAAATGGTGTACTCTTCCAAGAGTGTGTTTCCTGCTGGGAGGGGCCCAAGAGCACTGCCCACCCGGGTCCAGAACATTTAAAGTTTCATGGCGGGGGTGGGGGGCGGGAGAGCTGGCCAAAGCATTCAGCTGGGCGAGGCGGGGTTTCCGCCCGCTTCCTCCGAGTGGTTCACCCTCATCGTGCACAGCCCGCGACGACTGAGAACTCCGTTTTAAAACCTGTGATCTGAACTCCTGCCTCCACCGGGCCCAGGTCCAGCCTGCTTCCACCCGCCCTCTCCATCCCTGGGGCCCTCCCATGCGGGCTGTGAAAATTCACAAAGGGAAACCTCGTTTCGAACGGAGCCGAATGGAGCCGGGAGGCCAGCAGGGGGAGCTCCCGCTGCCCCACCATCTTGTCAATTGCAGACCCAAGTGGGACCTGGCCGGTCACTACTTCCCAGCCCACCAGGGGCCGCCCTGCCGGGGGCTCAGCCAAAGCGCAGCCACTACGCTTTCAGCTCTGTTTACTCCAAAGGACTTTCTGTTTACAGCACCGCCCAGCTCCCCCTTTCCTCTATAAAAGAGTGTTCAGCTCCTTTGTTCTGAGGCCGCACCTGTGGTCTAGCCCTCCCCTGCTTGTGTTGGATTGCAATTCTCTGCTATTCCTGAACAAACCTATTTCTGCTGGTAAAATACCTGGCCTTTTAATTTTTAAGGTTAAGGCAATCAGGGGCTGCTGTCTGGACCCATGGTCCGTGGGCCACCGTGGGGGGCTGCTCTGCAGTGCCCCAAAGGCCCCACCGTGCCTGCACCTTCCTGCCAGAAGTGCACCAGCCACCCTAGCCACGGCCACCTCCTGTTTGGGCCTCTCCAACGCTGGGCACCAATGTGCCACCAAAGACCCAGAAATTCCAAGAACCATCCCTCGGTGCTCAGGATGAAGCCCCTAGCCCTTGGGCCAGTACTGAGGGTGTGCAGGGCTTGGGCTCTCCCAAGAGCTGCTGGACACCGCCCCCCCCCCCCCAATATGGCTGTGGATGAATACAAACCACAACTGTGGGACGTCTTAATAACCAGCCCCTGCACGTTGAGACTGACAGCTAAATGCGGTGTGTGGCCCTGGCAGAGGGGGTGGCTGCAAAGGACACTGTGGGGACAACTGACACCATTTCAGTGGGGTCTGTGGCTCAGCTAATACTGTTTTCTCTGTACTGAGTTTCCGGATTTGGATCACTGTTCTGGGGTAGCAGAACATCCTGTGCTCAGGAACACGAAAGGACTTAAAAGTGAAGGGACATGGCATCTTGAGCCTGATGTCAAGTGATTTAGGGGAAAATGCAAACTCGGCTGCAGGGACTGGAGGCAGACTGCTGGTGAGTAACGGTGACCGGGGAGTTCTCTATGCTCTGCAGCTTTTCTCCAAGTTGGAAATCACGTTCAAATTAAAAATTACCCCCAAACCTCCAATAGGTTCAACATAAACCCCCTGTGGTCCCGGTGGCGCTGGAGACACCCCTCCCCCTCGCAGGCGGGCCCTCCTAACCACAGCGCACCCCACGCTGGCCCTCCTGGCTGGTGCGACTCCTTTCCTGCTCTTACACCTTTTGTCCGCGCCGGCGACCTCCGTCTCCGTCAGCCCTGGTGGGAGGATACTGGTGCGGCCGACTTCTCTGTCCTTGCGGAGCAGCTGCGGTCAGCTGCGGACTAGAGGGATGCCGAATCCCCGCTGACATACAGGGCGAGGGGCGCATCAGGCTACTCTGAGGCTTGGAAGCCGGAACGAGCGGCCCCTGTGCCGCCGGAAACGCTGCAGCGGGAAAGCAGGCCGTGCCAGAGCCCGGTGAGCGGGTCACACCTTTATTAACATTGCATTCACCAAACACCCGAGCACCGCGCGCCCTCGCCTCCGCACGCCCTCCACCGCCCCCAGCAGATTCCGGCTCCCCTTGGGGCGGCTTCCCCTGCAGCGTCAGTGTCCACGGTCTCCTGCGTCTGGGGGACGGGAAGAGCCTGGCCCCGGGACAGACTTGGCAGAGGGGGCGGTATTCTCTGAGGCCCCGTATGAGGCCCGCGAAGAGACCCGGGAGCCTGGGCGCGACGGGACCAAGGATGGGACCCGGGACCCCGGGCGGGCTGGGGTCGAGGACGCGACCCGAGAGCCGGGGTGGGACGGGGTCGAGGACAGGAAGTGGGAGCCCGCGCGCAACGGGGCCTGGAATGAAGCCCCTGAACCCTCCTTCGAAGGGGCCTGTGATGGGGCCCTGGAGCCCACCCGCGGGAGCCATGTCGGGGTCTGGGAGGCCCCGCGCGATGGGGCTGTGGAGGCGGCCAAGGACCCCTGATGCGAGGCGGGCCGCGCTGGTGGCGGTGGCGGTGGCGGTGGCGGCGGCGGCGGCGGCGGCCGCCAGAGCGGCGGGCCCCCTGGGCCCCGGCGCAGCCAGCCATGCACACGCGCCAGGTCCCAAGTGTCCTCGTGCTCGCGCCGCAGCTGTTCACGCTGCTCCAGCAGCTGGCGCCGCGTGTCATGCAGCAGCTGGGCCCAGCCAAGCAGCCGCAGCAGCTCCTGCCGCAGGCGCGCGTTGTCAGCCTTAATGGCCTGCGTGTGCGCGACGAGCGCGCGCGCCGCCTCTCGCTCCGCGCGCCGCCCCAAGGACTGCACGCGCTGACGCGCCTCGCGCTCGAAGGCCGCCTTGTCCTCCAGGAAGCGCCCTTTCACACGGTGAAGCAGCTGCGTGTGATCCACGCGCATGTGCAGCAGCTCGCGCTCCAGCGCCCGGATCCGGGCCAACTGCTCCAGCTGCAGCTCCTGCGGCGGGGGCGCGGGTCAGCGCCCGGGCGCCGCGCGCCCCCACCCCTCCCGTCGGGCACGTCCGCGGGCGCGCGCGCACTGGCCTTGTAGGGCTGCAGCTCCTGCACCTGCCGCGCCATCCGCGCCGCGCGCGCCTCCATCTCCAGCAGCTGCGCGCGCACTCCGTTCTCGCGCCCGCGGTAGAGCGACTCCAGCTCGGCCCGCTGCCCGTGGATCCGGGTCAGGTCCACGCGGTTCTGCTCTTCCACCCGGACGACGGCGTGGGCGCAGCGCTGCGCGCGCGCGCTCATGTAGCTGGCGTAGAGCCGGTTCTCCTCGCGCAAGCGCGGCGCCTCGCGGTCCAGGAAGGCGTTCTCCTGCAGCACCTGGTCCACGCGCGCCTCGCAGGCGTCCAGCTGCTCCGAGAGCAGCGTGTACTCGCGCTGCAGGTACTGCCCGCGCTCCGACAGCGGCGGCTCGGCCCCGTCTCCCGCCGCGCCCGGCCGGCGCCCCGCGCTGGTCCCGAGCTGCTTCTTGGGAGCCATGGGCTGGGGCCTGCGGCACGGGCACGCGTGAGAGCCCTGCCCCCAGGCCGCTGCTCCAGCTTAGCCCTTCCCTCCCACCCCCTCCCCGCCCGCCCGAAAATTCTAGCGGGGAGGGACGCGTCTCAGGGACATGAGATCGGGGGAGGCAGAGTCAGGGGCATGGGGGTCCGGACATCGTCTCCAACCTTTACTCTTGGGCCTTTTCCGGGCCGTGGACGTCGGTCCGTCGGGGTGTGCCCACCTTAAGTAACTCTGGCGTTCATCCTGCACGGTCTCCGTGGAGACAGAACTTAGTCGCCCTCCCCCACTCCCACCCCGTCGCTTGGGCAACGGCCCGGCTTCCCCTTCCGGCTTCTCCCCACCCCCACCGCCCGCCACTCCCTCGTCCCAAGTGCGTGACAAGCCCGTGTGCGCGCCCTGCAGAGGTCCGATCTCAGATGGGCAGGATTTTGGCTTCCGGAGGAGGACGCAGGACTTGCTTCCGAATCCGACCTAGCAGCAGCCCAAGTAGTCCCCACTGTTCGCGTGCCGGGAGATTTGGGCCCTTCGCTCAGGGGACCCTCACCGCCGGCGCCCCCATATGGGGAAATGGCGCCACGAGTTTCCGACCTCCAGCCGTGGGCAAGCCCCCCACCCCCCACCCCGTGTGAAACTTCCATATCTTGTCGGGACAGAGCTTCCCCACAGCTTATCATCTCTCTGGAGATCCTAGTTTTCTTCGAAGCACTTCGTGATTCTTTTCCCTCTTCCTGGGGGCCTCGGTGGGAGTTAGGGTTACCGGGAAGATCGTGTCCATTCGGGTGTCCACTGTATTTCTCCCTGGGATTTCCTCTGTGGGGTTCCTAAGCCCACACGTGTGCACCTGTTCAACTCATCCCACTCGCTCTTTTTTATTTATTTATTTTAATGTTTACTTATTTTTGAGAGAGAAAGAGCATGAGCAGGGGAGGGGCAGAGAGAGAAGGAGACACAGACTCCAAGGCAGGCGCCAGGCTCTGAACTGTCAGCACAGAGCCCGACGCGGGGCTTGAACTCACGGACTGCGAGATCATGACCTGGGCCGAAGTCAGACGCCCAACCAACTGAGCCACCCAAGCGCCCCAGATACGGTGTTTTTAATAGGAAATTGGTACCTAACTTTACAGGAACGTAAGAAAAGACCAAGTAGAATCAGGGGGAAAAGCACCCGGGACCCTGCAGTGGGGGCTCCGCGGAGCCAGTGAGGATGTCTGTTCTATTTCCAGGACCTGGCGCTTCCAACCAGGGCCTCTGCTCCCGGGGCAGACGCCTGCGCTCCTCTCCCTGGACACCCTCGAGGCCGCGCCGGGGCCACCGCCCCCATTTGCCAGATTGCTACACAGGCCGCAAGGAGCGGAGGCCTGCTCCCCCCCCCCCTCCCCAGCCCCTCCCGGGCGTGTGTGTGCGTGTCTGGTTGGCCTCGGTCTTTTAATTTCTGGTGCGAGGCGAGGGACTCCATGCGCAGAGGATTTTAAGTCGTCCCAGCCCCCGGACTTCCCGCGGATTTGTCCCCGCTTTACGGCTGACAAATGCCTCCTCCCCGGACAGGTCCGCCGAGCGTTTTGTTCTCTTCTGCCTCCGCGTTCCTCGAGACTCGCTTCTTCCCAATTCTGCAATGTCCACGGAATAGTCTGGAGAGCCGCGGGGGCGGCCGCCCCCGCCCGCGTGCAGCCGGATCACCCCCATTCCGGGCGCAGCCCGCGTCCCGCTCTCCCCGCCCTCAAGCCACGCCCAACCCCGGATCGGCTCCGGCCCCGCCCCTCCCCCGCGGCTCCCCCACTTCCGTCCCCGCGGGAGTCTCGGCCGCGGGGCGCTGGGCTTCGCCGCCCACCCGCGCCGTTTAGCGGAAAGCGAGGACCCCGTTTCCTCTGCTGCCTCGCGCTTGCTCCGCGCCGCAGGTCTCGGGGCGCATGGATGGTTCCAGGGACAGTGCCTGGCCCGGAGGCAGGCCGAGATGCACCCCCAACCAGGGGCCTTTCCTGTGTTGGCGCAGGGGTGCCTCTGGCGTCCACCGGGTCCCAGCGCCGCGCACAGAGACAGCTAACCTCCGAGGGCTCAGAGTCAAAGTCAGGCTTTACCCATGACATTTCTTCCCCCTCCTTGGGGTTCTTCCCCCCCTCCCTCCGTGAATAGGGTGGTGGGGCCAAGACTGTGTCTCCCTCAGACTCAGGCTGAGGAGGGTGTGGGGTGAGGGGTCACTCACCTCTTGGGAGAACACCGAGCTGGAAAGACACTGGGAGACAGGGGGGTGAGCTAGCTGTCTGCTCAGCTTCCGCCCAGGCTGCCCCTGCCCCAGCTCTCTGCTGGGGACTTGCCGCGGACCCCCAAGGCAGTTTCTTGGGTTGAAGCTCACACGACTCGGCAGAGTACTCAGTACCCACCGCACACGCGGCCACACCCCCCACCCGCAGGCGAGCTTCTCAAGGGCCCACTCTCCTGCCCCCGTCTTGCTGTGGCTTCTGCCTTGGACGCCCTCCCTACTCAGCTTCTGAGACTTGGGGTGAGCCCCCTTCCTCAGGAGTAGGCGGTGGGGTTGGGCTGTGCTTGACCCCCGGGGTGAGCACTGCCAGCAGCCTCCGCCCCTGTTTCACAGATGGAGAAACTGAGGCACAAGGTGATTTTTGTCCCAGGACCCCTGGAGTCACGAGGGCTGTGACTTAGGCATTGGTGGCCTCTTCCCGCCGTATTACCACCTCTTGCCAAGGCTTCCCCCCACCCCTGCCCTGTGTCCTGATGCAAGGGGCAGAGCCAGCCACGTCACTGGACCCACCCCACAGCAGCCTGAGGCCGGCACATGCCTGGTGCCCACGACCCTTCTACCTGCCAATGCCAGCTGGACCTGTAGAATGGGTGGATTCAGGCGACACCAAAACCGGTTCTGGAAGCTCAGCTGTAGGTGGGAGGCTGACACTCAGGACAGCCAGATACTGAACAGTGGTCAGAGGAGGGGACCCTGGGGAGCCTGGTGGTAGGGATGCTCCAGCCCCACCCCAGCAGTACCTCCTCTCTTGACCAGAAGCACGGGGGGGGGGGGGGGGGGGCGCTGACCGCAATCACCACGACAAAGGGGATGGAGGGCAGGAGCAAAGTCCAGCAGGAGAGCCTATCTACCCAGTGTGTCCTCTGGCTGGGGTCAAGCCCTGGGGAGCCCAGGCCTGGCTGTTCTCTGGGCCCTGGGGGGGACCAAATCTGTCCCCCCGCCTGTGTCCTAATTTGGGTACCACCTGCGGGCCTGCCCCTCCACCCCCAGCCCCGGGAATTGGCTTTAGGCTGGGCACCAGGCAGAGACCCTTCTTCCTCAAGTGGCCTCCCCTTCACCCCAGGTACCTTGGAACCCACGCCAGCCTCACAGTCAGCCCCAGGTGGAAAGCCCAGGTCCGGGCCACGAGGTGCGTCGGCTCCCACAGCCACGGCTGCCCCTGGAGGAAGCGCTCTGCCCTCCCCGACACACGGTGCAGGTGCCGTGAGGGCCCTGGCCGGCCTGCCACAGCTTCACAGGGGCCAAGACAGGCCCGGGCCCGCAGGAGTCGCTGGTGGGTGCAGGGAGCACACGAAGGCCGGGTGGGGCTTGTGGTGATGCTGCTGTGGTGACCCTTGGGTCTGGCCTGCTCAAGGTCAGGGGGGTCACAGCTTCGGGGCAGGCTAATGAGCTTTGAAAGGCCTCTCTGGGACCCAGGGAGGACCTGTGGGCTTGCCCCCCCCCCACGCTGAGGGGGCCAAGCCAGGTAGGCTGGGGCTTGGGGTGTGGCCTAGGTCAGCCGGCATGTCCCCCCTCCCCAGGAATGCCCACTACCTCCGTTTGTGAGGAAAAGGATGACAGACAGAAGGCTGCCCAGTGTCCAGAGCCCCCCCCGCAGGCCCCAGTGGCGATGCCCACACCCACGTCTGCAGGCTGGCTCAGAGATGCCCCTGAGAGACAGCTCTGAGGGGGAGCCCAGCCAAGGGCACACCTCCTCCGGGACCCTCATTCCCGAGTCGGGACTCGTGATCTCAGACACAACCACATCTATACCTCAACGTGCCTTCCTGGAGTGACCTGGAATACCTGAGTCCATAGCCCGTGCCAGGACCAGGAGAGAGGACAGGATGGCTTTGGAGACCCAGGTGTCGGAGGACGGTACCAGGCCCATTCCAGCAGCGTGGGAGAGGCTGTGCATGGCACAGGGTGGGCAGTGGCTACAGCGGTGACGCAGGTGTGGACACAGCTGTGCTATGTCTCAGACTTTGACCCTGAGGGGTGGGGGTGGGGCGCACGCACATGGACGATGAGAGGACGCGGCCTGGGAGGTGGGGACCGAGTGAGTTTGGTCTCCTGAGCTACAAGGAGGCCGGCAACGGATGAAGCAGGAAGTTCCCGCCACATCCTTTCACCCTGGGGACTTTGACCTGCCACGCGCCCGCTGCCTGCTGGCTCTGGGCCTTCTGGACAAGGCCTCCCCAAGCTGCCATGATTCTCCCACGTGTCAGCTAAAAACGAACTACACAGTCCACTTTTTAGCTAATTCCTAATAAATACTCCAGTTGACGATGCACTCCAAACGAAGCCGAGGGTTACGACCGCGTGCGACAAAATTGGTTGTCCGCTAACAATCGATGAGAAAGTAAACTCTTTTGCCCAAATTTACATCTGCAGGGGTAATGTTTGAACAAGGCACCGTGGGGCTTTGCAGACATGCGGCCCCATGAGAATACACGTAACAGCAGCTTTAAAAGATACCAACTAATGGATGAATCAAATGTCCATTGAAAAACTGTCTTAATAATTACATGTAATGAAGTTCACTCGGCAGAATTCTTTATGCGGAAGCTCCCTGATGTCGGTCTGATTTTGCTTAGTGACTACACTCTCAGTGGCCAAATGGCAGGGTCAGGAACGCCTCTAGCTTGGGGTTCGTGGGGGAAGGCAAGGAAAAGAGGGACCGGCCTGTCAGTTGTCACATATCTTTGGTGCTCTGATGCCAGCCGCCCTCAGCAGGTGCACAGGACCGGGAAGAGGCTCCCGCTAACCCAGCTCATGAAGGATCCTGCTGCCCTCTCCGGGCCTTGGGCTCTTCATCAGTGGGACCGGGTCTAATTTCCTGCAGGCTGGGCAACTAGCTATCAGCCCTCCCTCCGTGCCCATCCATGTGCCTTCTCCTCTCCCCTCAGTCCTGGTGGGCTTATAGCTTTTCCATCCGTATTTATGTTTGTTCTTGAGTATATCTGGGGAATGCTCCCACTTGTTCAGTAGATTTGCCATTTCAGCTAAGTTATCAAATCAATTGATGTGAGGTTGTTCATAATAAACTCTTGTTATCTTTCTAACGTTTGAAGAATTTGTAGGAATGTACTGTCTTTCATTCCTGACATTGGTAATTTCTTTCTTAGCTCTAATGAGTCTCCTTAGATTGTATTCAATTTACTCAAAGAATCAACTTTTAATTGTATTTTTTTTCTCATGCTTATACACTTTGCATTTCAATGATTCTTACTCTTATCATTACTTCATTCTTTCTACCTATTTGGGGTTTAATTTTGTTGTCTTTTTCTAGCCTTTTAAGGTGGAAACTAAAATTTTTGTCTTTTCTAACATGAGCATTTACAACTATAAATTCCCCTCTAAGTGCAGCTTTAGCTGCACCCAGCACATTCTCACTTCATGTTCTCATTATCTTCCAGCTCAAAATAGTTTCTAACTTCCCTTGTGATTTCTTCTTTGACCCACTGTTTATTTAGATGTGTTGTTTAACCTGCAAATTTTTGGGTGGATTTTCCAAATATATTTCTGTTATCTATTTCTAATTCTGTGGGATCAGAGAACATACTTTGTGTTATTTCAATAATTTTAAATTTGTTGACGTTTGTTTTATGGTACTTAGAATATGGTTTATGTTGGTGACTATTTCATACACAATGGAAAACAGTGTGTATTCTGTTGTTGTTGGTAGATTGTTGTATAAATGCCAACTAGATCAAGTTGGACAGTAATATTGTTCAGGTCTACTATATCTTTATTTTCTGCTTGCTTGCTCTACTAATTATTGAAAAAGGAGTGTACAATCTCCCAACTGACTTGATTATTTCTTCTTTCAGTTCTGTCAGGTTTCACTTTAATGTATTTGAGAATGTATTATTAGGTTCATACATTCTCAGGATTATATTATCTGTTTGACAGGTTGACACTTGTATCATGATGAAGCGTCCCTCTTTCTCCTGGTAATATTCCACGTTCTGAAGTCTACTTGGTCCGATATGAATATAGCCACTAAAGCTTTCTTATGATAACTATTTGTATGATCTATCTTTTTCCACCTGTCTTAGTCTATTCAGGCTGCTGTAACAAAATACCACAGACTGGGTGGCTTATAAACAACAGAAATTTATTTTTCATGGTTCTGGAGGCTGGAAAGTCCAAGATTGGGGCACCAGCCTGGCTGGCTCAGTCAGTGGAGCATGTGACTCTTGATCTTGGGGTCATGGGTTTGAGCTACACATTGGAGAGTAGAGCTTACTTAAAAAAAAAAAAGTCCAAGATCAAGGGGCCAGAATGGTTGCAATCTAATGAGGGCCCTCTTCATGGTTCATGGCCAGCACCTCTCTGTGTTCCCACATAGTGGAAGGGGTTAGGGATTTCTCTGGTGCCTGTTTTATAAGAGCACAAATTCCAGCATGAGGCTTTATTATCATGACCTGAGCACCTCCTAAAAGCACCACTTCCTGATATTACCACAATGTCTCAACATATGAGTTCTGGGGTGAGGGGCACCAATACTCAGACCACAGCATCATTCATTTAACTTCTCTATGTCTGTATACTTAAGGTGCCTTTCTTGTAGATTGCACATTCTTGGATTCTGATAAAAAAAAAAAATAAGGTTGTGGGTGCCTGGGTAGCTCAGTCGCTTGAGCATCTAACTTTGGCTCAGGTCATGATTGCGGTGGTCTGTGGGTTGGAGCCCCTTATCGGGCTCTGTGCTGACAGCTTGGAGCCTGGACCCTGCTTCGGATTCTGTGTCTCCCTCTCTCTCTGCCCCTCCCCCGCTCATGCTCTGTCTCTCAAAAAAGAATAAATGTCAAGAAAAAAATTTAAACAAAAATAAGGTTATGCAACTGTTGCCTTAAAATTTTCTCTATTTACTTAAGTAATCTCTAAACCCAATGTGGGGCTTAAACTCATGACCCCAGATCAAGAGTCGTGCATTCTTCCTACTGAGCCAACCAGGTGCCCCAACTGCTGCCTTTTTGTTGGAGCATTGAGACTATTTACATTTAATGTAATCATTTATATGGTTGGGTTTAAGTATACCATCTCAGTATTTGTTTTCTATTTGTCTTATCTGTTTCTTCTTAGTCCTCTTCTTTTTCTACCTTCTTTCTGATTGAGTAATTTTTAATATTTCATTTTATCTAGACTATGGGCTTATTAGCTATGTCTCTTTAGGTATGTTTTTATTTTATTTTTTTTTAATTTACTTTTATTTTATTTTATCTATCTTTAAATAATATTGTAATTCTTCACATGTAATTTAAGAACCTTACAATAGTATATTTCCATTTTCCTCCTTGGCATATTGATATAATACATTTTACTTTTACAGGTTATAGATCTCACAATATGTTGTTATTCTATCTACTTTAAACAGTTAACTATCTTTTTAATGTTTTATTTGTTTATTTTTAGAAAGATAGTGCACATGCAAGAGCCATGGAGGGTAGAGAGAGAGAATCCCAAGCAGGCCCTACTCTGCTAGTGAGAGCCTGTCGTGGGGCTCGATCCCACAAACTGAGATCATGACCTGAGCCAAAATCAAGAGTTGGACATTTAACTGACTGAGCCACCCAGGCATCCTGGTTAACTATCTTTTTAAAAATTATTTTTAATTGTGGTAAAGAAAAACACAACATAAAAGTTACTACCTTAACTATTTTAAGTGTATAGTTCAGTAGTGTTAAATGTATTTATATTAAGTATATTCACATGTTCACAGATCTCCAGAATTTTTTAATCTTGCAATCTGAAGCTTGATATGCATTAAACAATGACTCCCCATTCTCTCTTCCCCACAGCCCCTGTTAACCACCATTCTACTTTGTTTCTATGAGTTTGACTACTTTATATATCCATATAAGAAGAACCGCACAGTATGTATCTTTTTAATGTTTACTTATTTATTTTGAGAAAGAGAGAGAGAGGGAGAGAGAGAGAGAGAGAGAGAGAGAGAGAGAGAGAGAGAACCCAAGCAGGCTCTGTGCTGGCAGTTCGGAGCATGGTGCAGGGCTTGATCCCACGAACCCATGAGATCACAACCTGAACAGAAATCAAGAGTCAGACACTCAGCTGACTGAAGCACTCAGGCGCCCCACACGGTGTGTGTCTTTTTGTGATTGGTTTATTTCACTCAGCATAACGTCCATGTTCACTCATGTTGTAGCATATAACAAGATTTCCTTCCTTTTTGAGGGTGAATAATATTCAATTGTATGTATAGCTACATTTTGTTTATCCATCCACCAATGGACATTTGGGCTGTCTCTACCTCTTGGTTATTGTGAATAATGTTATGAAGAAGGATGTGCTAATATCTCCTTGAGACCCTGCCTTTAATTCTTTTGGATATGTGCTCACTTTTGGAAGCGAGATTGCTGACTCATAGAGTGGTTCTAATTTTAATTCTTTTAGGAATAATCATACTGTTTTCCATATTGGTTACACCATTTTATAATCCCATCAACAGTGTCCAAGGGTTCCAGTTCCACATCCTCACCACCAATTTTACCATTTTCATTTTTTGTTTGTTTTGCTTTGCTTTGCTTTGTTGTTTTTGTTTTTGTTCTTTGCCATCCTAATAGGCATGAGGTGGTATCTCATTATGGTTGTAATTTGATTCGAGAGAGACTTTTGATTATATCGTTGAGTTATCAGGTCTAAGTGGGGCAGTCAACTATCTTTTAATGAAATTTAGTAGATGAGATGAGAAAAATGTCTTTTATATTTACCCACCTGTCTCCCATTTCCAGGGCTGTTTTTTTGTTTTTGTTTTTTTTTTTTTTTAATGTCGATCCAGATTTTCATCTAGAATTATTTTTCTTCATCCAAGAAAACTTTATTTTATTTTATTTTGTAGTGTGGGTCTGCAGGTGTTATATACTTCCAATTTTTTTTCTTTGAAAAAACTATTGTCTTCATTTTTGAAGGATATTTTCTCTGAGTATATAACTCTAGATTGGCAGTGTTTTTGTTTTGTTTATTTTTCTTTTTGTTTTTAGTTCACTAATCATGTTCTTGCTTTGTCTTCTGGCCTAAAATTATTTTCTGACAAGAACTCTGCAGTCATAGTTATTTTTGTTTCTCTGTATTTTTTTTTTTTGATAATTGTAGTACTTTTATCACTTTTTCAGCAATTTATTTATCATGTGCTTATTGTGGCTTCCTTTGGGTTTTTCCTACTTAGGTTTCATTGAAATTCCTAGATTTGTGAGTGTATGATTTTTCCTTCAAATCTGCAAAATTTTCAGCCATTGCTCCCAATGATACTTTCTGCATCGCTCTCTTTTGTTGATATGATCCCACAGGTTCTTCGGTTTAGTTTTGTTTTTTTCCCCTCTGTTTCAACGTGGATAGTTCCTATTGCTGTGTCTTCAAGTTCACTGATATCTCTTCTGCTGTTAAGTTCATCCAATGAATTTTCGCTTCAGAGATTTTATTTTTCAACTCTAGCAAGTTCTTTTTTATAACTTCTCATCTCATCATATTCATGTCTTTCTTTAAATCCCTGGGCATGTTTATAACAGCTATTTCTTAAGTCATTGCCAATTCCGTCATCTCTGTCACTTATGGGTCTAGTTCTGTCAACTGGCTTTTCTCCTGGGTCTGGGTCATGTGCTCCTCCTTCCTCATAAGCTTTGTAACTTTTTTATTGAGGTGAAATTCACATAAAATTACCTACATTAAAGTATACATCTCAGTGGCATTTGGTACTTTCACAGTGTTAAGTAACCACTACCTCAATCTAGTTACAAAACGTTTTCATCATCCTAAAGGGAACCTGTATCCACTAAGTAGTCACTACCCATTCCTCTTCCCAACCCCCTCTGCCCCCGGGAAACCACCTATCTGCTCTCTGTCCCTATACACGTACTTATTCTGAATATTTCATATATGTGGCATTGTATGTGTGACTTTTTGAATCTAACCTCTTTCACTTAGCACAATGTTTCTGAGACTCACCACATTGTAACATGTAGCCAAACTTCGTCCTTTTTTCCAAAATTTTTTAAATGTTTATTATTTTTGAGAGAGAGAGAAAGCATGAGTGGGGGAGGGCAGAGAGAGAGAGAGAGAGAGAGAGAGAGAGAGAGAGAGAGAGAGACATGGGATCTGAGGCAGGCTCCGGGCTCTGAGCTGTCAGCACTGAGCCTGACGCGGGGCTGGAACTCACAAACTGAGAGATCATGACCTGAGCCGAAGTTGGAAGCTCAACCGACTGAGCCACCCAGGCGCCCCTTTGGTGTTTCCCTTTAAAGAGTGTTGACGTTTTCTGGCAAGCATTTAAGCTATGTTTGTATAATCTTGTTCCTTTCAAGGCTTGTTCTCCACACTCATGATGGGTGTGGAGTAGGCTTTAGTCTAGAGCTGGTTCAGTCACTTTACTGAGATGTGACCTGTCTCGGCTCTCTCCTGAATGCTCTGGTGTCCAACGTGGCTTCTTGGCAGTTAATGACCTCCCTACCTAAGTGAAACCTGAGAATTGTTCAGCAACTCCCACACCTCCAGGCCCCACCCCCTGACGCCAAGTTGTTCTTTGCCTGGACTTGATGGCAGTAGGCCAGGTTCGAGGACCCAGGGGATCCTATAGGACCAGCCAGGACTCTCCTTGGCTTCATGAAGGACGCAGGACGGAAATCAAACATGAGTCAACAGGAAGTGAGAGCAGACATTATTGAAGCTACAGGGAGACCAGATACAGACAGAGCATCTGGGAGACTCAGAAAGGAAAGGACCATGAGTCTCATCTTTGTCTGGGGTTTGGGTTTTCTTTTACTTAAAAAAAAAAAAAGATTTTTTGTTGAATGCTCAGCTGACTGAGCCCCTATTTTTGTCTCATTTAAAGTAATATTTTTTTAATGTTTACTTATTTCTGAGAGTGGAAGAGAGACAAAGCACGACTGGGGAAGGGGCAGAGAGAGAGGGAGACACAGAATCCGAAGCAGGCTCCAGCCTCTGCACTGACAGCAGAGAGCCTGATACAGGGCTCAAACTCATGAACTGTGAGATCGTGACCCAAGCTGAAGTCAGATGCTTAACCGACTGAGCCACCTAGGTGCCCTGTTTTATTTTTAAGTAAACTCTACACCTAACGTGGGGCTCAAACTCACAACCCCAAGATCAAGAGTCACATGCTCTAACAACTGAGCCAACCAGGTGCCCTTGGGTCTGGGGTTTTCACTGAGGATGGTGGTCTGGCGTAGGTGTCCTCTCCGGCATCCAGGAACTGGTCAGAACAAACACCAGGGCATATGGGTTATTCCTGAGAGCCAGGAGGTCTTGGCCTGGAGGTCTGACTTGGAGATCTTGGCATGGAGGTCTGGCTTGGTGGTCTCACTTGGAGGTCTGACTTGGAGGTCTGGCTTGGAGGTCTTGGCATGAAGGTCTGGCTTGGAGATCTTGGCATGGAGGTCTTGGCATGGAGGTCTGGCTTGGAGGTCTTGGCATGGAGGTCTGGCTTGGAGGTCTGGCTTGGTGGTCTGGCTTGGAGGTCTGGCTTGGTGGTCTGGCTTGGAGGTCTTGGCTTGGAGGTCTTGGCTTGGAGGTCTTGGCATGGAGGTCTGGCTTGGAGGTCTGGCTTGGTGGTCTTGGCATGAAGGTCTGGCTTGGTGGTCTGGCTTGGAGGTCTGGCTTGGTGGTCTTGGCATGGAGGTCTTGGCATGGAGGTCTGGCTTGGTGGTCTTGGCTTGGAGGTCTTGGCATGGAGGTCTGGCTTGGAGGTCTTGGCTTGGAGGTCTTGGCATGGAGGTCTTGGCATGGAGATCTTGGCATGGAGGTCTGGCTTGGTGGTTTGGTTTGGTGGTCTTGGCATGGAGGTCTTGGCATGGAGGTCTGGCTTGGTGGTCTGGTTTGGTGGTCTTGGCATGGAGGTCTTGGCATGGAGATCTGGCTTGGTGGTCTGGTTTGGTGGTCTTGGCATGGAGGTCTGGCATGAAGGTCTGGCTTGGTGGTCTGGCTTGGAGGTGTGGCTTGGTGGTCTTGTCATGAAGGTCTGGCTTGGTGGTCTGGCTTGGAGGTGTGGCTTGGTGGTCTTGGCATGAAGGTCTGGCTTGGAGGTCTGGCTTGGAGGTCTTGGGATGGAGATATGGCTTGGTGGTCTTGGCATGGAGTCTTGGCATGGAGGTCTGGTTTGGTGGTCTGGCTTGGAGGTCTTGGCTTGGAGGTCTTGGCATGGAGGTCTGGCTTGGTGGTCTTGGCATGGAGTCTTGGCTTGGAGGTCTGGCTTGGAGGTCTTGACTTGGAGGTCTTGGCATGGAGATATGGCTTGGTGGTCTTGGCATGGAGTCTTGGCATGGAGGTCTGGCTTGGAGGTCTTGGCATGAAGGTCTGGCTTGGAGGTCTGGCTTGGTGGTCTGACATTGATGTCTGGAATACACGTGTAATGACTTTGTCAGGTCTTTCTCACCCTGTCCTTCCTTAGACATTCTCTGTTCTAGAGAAATCATGAACTCCTTGTTCCTTACATGGAGGATGTACACTGTTTGCATTCTGAGGCATGTGTAGAGTGGGCTGCGGGCCCTACCAAGAACAGAAGCAGCGGGGCGCCTGGGTGGCTCCATCGGTTAGAGGCCTGACTTCAACGGGGGTCATGATCTCAAGGTTCTGGAGGTTCCAGTCCCACCTTAAGCTCTGTGCTGACAGCTTAGGATTCTGTGTTTCCCCTCCCTCTGCTCCCTCCCTATTCGTGCTCGCTCTCTCTCTCTCTCTCTCTCTGTCTCTCAAAAATAAATAAACGTTAAGAGAAAAAAAAAGAAGGAAGGCAGGAAAAGGAGCAAAAAGCAGATTTGTATGGAGTCCTTCAGCTTCCCCGTCTCAGCCTGGGGGGACCTTCTCCCACTCCTCCCCAGACACAGGCGGGCCCTGGAATCGGAGGACCTTGTTTGTTCCTGTTTTGCCAAGATCGCGGTCCTGCGCCGCTGGGTGCCCAACCTACAGACAGTTTCACATGTTTTGTCCAGTTTTCCAGCTGTTTCCCGGGGGAGGGCGCGTCCAGTGCTGGTGACTCGGTCGGAACGGAAGAGCGGCCTCTCTTGGTCCTTCCGGGTTTCTTTCCCCTGTTCGCTCTCCGCGTCCTCCAACTTCATACCGTGTTACGACTGAAGTGGCACACACTGCAGGTACACGACTGAGACACTTCAGACCCAAGTGTGCACCCTGAGCGCGTCCGCACAACCCAGCGCTTCTGAGGCCTTGGGAAGCTCTGGGGGGCTCGCAACCGCGCCCCTCGCCTCCCCCCGCCTCTCCACGCTGTGCGAAGCATTTTCTGCAGCTCTGGAAAAACGGAATCACACAGCGGGGCTCGCGAGAAGTGCGGCCCAGTGGGCCGACCGCCTCCGAGGTCCAGCGTGTGTGTTCGCAGGCGCTTCTCCCTTGTTTGCTGAGCCCCGCGCCACCGTAGGCGCAGCCGCCTGTGGTTTATGCACTCCTGTCTCAAATTCGGGTCGTTTCCAGTCTGGGGCTGCTACGAACATCCGTGCGTGATTCTCCGTGTGGACCCAGGTTTTCATTTCTCTTGGGCAAGCACCCAGGGAAGAACGCCGGGGTCACGGTGAACTTACGCTCAAGGAACTGCAAGGAGGCGGCCGGGAGGGAGAGAGCATGCCTGGCCCCGCAGTCCGGCTTCAGAGGCCCCGGGGCCCAGCGGGGTGGGGGGCGCAAAGGGGCAGCGGGACCAGGGAGGGGGAGGGGGCCGCCGCGGGGCGGCGGGGACCCGGGCGGGGGGGAGAGGGGGGCGTGGGGAGCGCAGCGGGGGTGGGGTTACGGGGTGGGAGGAGGGTCGGAGGTGCTGCGGAGGCGGGGTTACGGGGTAGGGGTAGAGGCGTGGGGACCGCAGCGGGGGCCTGGGAGGGAACGGGGTGCGGAAGGGGGGGGGGGGGGGAGCGCGGCGGGGGCGGAGGCAGGAGGCAGTAAGGCGGGCGGGGGCGGGGCGGCCGGGGGCGGGGCGGCCGGGAGGAGCTCTGGGCCTATCCGGATCGGGCGGGGCTTGGGCCGTAGATCCCGCCCCACGCCAGCGCCGCGGAGGCGCAAGGGAGGGGTATCACCACGCCCTCCCTCCCCCCCCCCCCCAGTTTCCAAGGCAACCGGGTTCAACAGTTTCTGCGCTGCCGGCGTCCGGAGGCCCCCGGGCGCCCACCTGTAGGCATGTGCGCCGCGGAGGTGGACCATCAAGTTGCCCAGAGATACCTGCTCAAGCGGCAGCTGGGGAAGGGGGTGAGCCCGGCACCTGCAGGGCGGGGGAAGGTCCAGTCGGAGGTCTGTTCCCTCCGACGCGGCCAGGGATCCCTGGGCTCACGTCCTGTTTCCTCCGTGGACTGGACGGTGGCTTGGGCAAGCCACCGAGCCCCTCGGGCCTCAGTTTCCTGTAGGGGGGCTCTAACAGCGCCCACTGCAAGTGAACCTGTCGCCTGGCTCTAGGTCCACAGCGGCCTCAGGTCAGAGGGATCGTGGACAAACACTCCCCCCCCGTCCCCCGTCCCCTGCTGCCAGCTGCCTCTCCTGGGCCCATAGAACACTAAGGAGGCCGGGCCCACCCACTCCGATCACTAAAGGCGATGGGTGGGTCCCAAGCCTGGCCCAGGAAGGGCCTGAGCGGGTAAATGGGCATGGAGCGAGCCACATGTGAGCGATTGTGCGTTTGTGTGTGACAGCATGTGGGATTGTGTACAAGAGTGTTTGTGAAGGTGTGTGGCTGGGTGGGTGGTATTGGGGAGAAGAGAAAGCACGTTCCAAACAGCACAGACAGCAGGTGCAAAGGCCCTGAGGTAAGAACCTGCTGGCTGTGGGGAAACAGCAGAGTTGATGTGAACTGGTTAAGAGTAACTACGGGAGGGCTGGGATCACCTGTGGCTTTGGGAAACTGCAGAGATTTCTGGGCATGACACGCAGTGGTAGCAGACATTGGTGCCGCTTTACAAGGCTCACCCTGCCTGCTGTGTAGAGGACAGACTGTAGTGTGGGCTAGGGAGGCCAGTTAAGAGGTTAGTGTAGCGATCCAGACAAGAGATGGGGGAGAGGCAAGAGTCCCAGGTGGGGCAGCAAGAGGTCAGATTCTGATGAAGTTTGGAGGTGGAGTGAACAGGATTTGCTGATAGGCTGGATGCAGGGTGTGAAAGAGGGGAGAGGTGCCCAGAACAGGCTTTGGCTTCCACCCTGAATCTCCCTTTTGTAACCTTATTTCTTCCTGGAGCCTTGCTTCTCATCACCATCTTCTGGAAAACCTGGGGCGGGGGTGGGGGTGGGGGGGCTGCTGCAGCAGCCTTAGCAGCCCGCAGCTGTGGGGACCTTGCCCGGAGCCATAGGCCCTCACCACACCCTCACTCCCTCCCCGGAGCCTCAGGCAGCCTGCTGGGCAGGGGAGGGCTGGACAGGAGGCTGGCCCCGTGCCCAGCAAGCTGACCACCGTCCTCACAGGCCTACGGCATTGTGTGGAAGGCAGTGGATAGGAAGACTGGCGAAGTCGTGGCCATCAAGAAAATCTTCGATGCCTTTAGGGATAAGACGGACGCCCAGGTGAGTGGAGAGGAGGCGTGAGAAGGACAAGGGCAGGGGTGCGGGGGGGACCCCTTCTGCCTTGGTGCCTGGAAGCTCCAGTGTATTTCTGAAGCCGATTCACAGCAGGTCTCTATAATTGCTCAGACATGACCGGAACCTGTGGTCCAGCAGGTGTGGGTGACGTCTGTCAATCCCTGTGGATCCTTTCGAGAAATGAGCTTCCGGGGAGCCTGGGGGGCTCAGTTAGTTAAGCGTCTGACTCGTGATTCCGGCTCTGGTCATGATCTCACGATCTGTGAGACTGAGCCCAGCGTAGGGCTCTGCTAGCCTTGGAGACGGCTTACGATTGTCTTCCTCTGCACCTCTCCTGCTCACACAGGTGCTCTCTTTTTCTGTCTTTCCAAAAAAAAAAAGGAGGCGGGCTTCCTTCTCGCCCCATACTTACGCTCAAATTTCTGTCTCACTCCAGAGAACGTTCCGGGAAATCATGCTGCTCCAGGTGAGCAGCCCGGGCCACCTGGCAGCCCCTCCAGGTGCAGGTTCTCCCAGCAAGGTGGGGGGGGGGAGACCCAGATCTGCGTCCCCCCCAAAGCACACAGCCCCTGGCTCTCTCCTCAGCAACTTGGGGACCATCCTAACATCATCCGCCTCCTGGACGTGATCCGGGCGGAGAACGACAGGGACATTTACCTGGTGTTTGAGTCTATGGGTAAGTGAGGCCTTCTCACCCTCCAGCCTCACCTCAGTCCTGGTCCAGGACCCTCCAGTGGCCCGGATCCCTTTACATGTCCCTCTGCGGCCGGGTCACCGCAGTGGTCAGTTGTCACCCAGAACAGTTTCTTGGTGTGGCTGGTGCGCATGGTCAGCGCCTGGGCCTGGCAGTGACCCCTGGAGCCCACCTCCATGAGGCTCCTGCTTTTTCCACTGTTTGCCACTGTTTTTCCTTTTTCTACCCATGTTCTAAAACAAAGCAACATGAGATAAAGTATTAAAAATCACCCCAGACACTGTGATTGCTGTGCTGGCAAAGACAGAGCAGGCCCGAAGAAGCCTGCGAGAGCCACTGGGAAGCGTGTGTACCCGGGACAGGGTTAGGAACAGGGCTCTGAGGGTGGCTGGTGCCACCTGGGGACCGCGACCGGGGGAGGGCTGAGCACCCCTACGAGGGTCAAAGGTGGGGCAGACTTGTCCGGTGTCCCCAGGCCCCCCAGACTGACCTGCGTGCTCCCCCAGACACTGACCTGAACGCCGTCATCTGTAAGGGCAGGCTGCTGAAGGACGTCCACAAGCGCTTCATCATGTACCAGCTCCTGCGGGCCACCAAGTTCATCCACTCAGGAGGCGTCATCCACCGGGACCAGAAGGTGCCACCCGCAGTCCAGTCACGGCTGCCCCCCAGCGTGTGCACCCACCATTAGCCCTCAGCCCACCTCCTCTCCTGCAGCCGTCCAACATTCTCCTGGACGCCAGCTGCTTGGTGAAACTCTGTGACTTTGGTCTCGCCCGCCCTCTCGGGGGCCTCCCTGAGGGGCCTGAGGGCCCGGCCCTGACAGACTACGTGGCCACACGCTGGTACCGGCCTCCGGAGGTGCTGCTGTCCTCGAGCTGGTAACAGCGTCGCCCCCTCCCCCTGCAGCACCCCCTGTGTCTTCTCACCCAGCCAAGGCCCAGAGGCCTTCCTGTGCCCTCGCTTTGTGCCCTCCCGGCCCCCTCCTAGCACCCCAGGCCCTGCCCCTTTGAGTGTCTCTCCTCCTCCCTCCACATCTACCTCTGGGGTCCCCCCCCCCAAGCCTCCACCCCTTCCTGCCCCAGGTACACCCCTGGGGTGGACATGTGGAGTCTGGGCTGCATCCTGGGGGAGATGCTTCGGGGGAGACCCCTGTTCCCAGGCACATCTACACTCCACCAGCTGGAGCTGATCCTGGGGACCATCCCGCCTCCATCCAAGGAGGGTGAGTATGTGTCCAGGGGCCTGCTGGGCACCGGGGATCCCAAGGGTCAGAGCACACAGCTCTGGGGGCAAGCACATGATGGGCCAGGAGTGGTAGGGAGGAGTCTGGGGAAGAGGGGTGGGGAAGGTCCAAAGTTTCAGGAAAACCTGAAAGGGCAGGCCCCACACATAGTAGGCCCAGGGAGGAGCTGCTGGGGGCTTTGGGATAGCAACTGGACGGGTCTGCAAGGCGGGCAGGGCCTGGCCACAGGTCCTTGAGGGCCGAGCGGAGCGATGCTCATAAAGGGTCCGGCTGAGCGGCTGAGGGATGGGGGCCGGGCAGGGGAGGTTGGGGGTTGGGGGGAGATGTGGAGGAAGGTAGGCTGCAGCAGAGGTAGGTAGCTTAGGTGGGGGTGGGGAGGGTCTGTCCTTGTTCCTGGGGGAGGGAGCAGAGCAAGAGAGGGGAAGGACCAGGTGGGGAAGTCGGGGAAGGGGTTCTTCCATGGAGGTGGGAGTGCCTGGATGTGGAGTGCATGCGTGGGGGTGTAAGTGTGCAAGGGCCAGCACACGGGTGGGGCCCGAATCCAGATACTGAAGCCCTGCAGAGAGGCCACTCCCTGGGGCGGGAAGAACGACTGGCCCCAGACCTCCCTGGGCCAGGCCCCCCTGACCACACACCACCTCTGTCCACCCTCCCTGCAGACCTCCTGGCTCTCAGCTCAAGCTTCAGCGCCTCAGTCCTGCCCTGCCTGGGGTCCCGGTGAGCGGGGCTGCTGAGGAGCCTGGCTGGCACTCCTCCTGTAAATTTGCTGGCCAGTCTGCCCGCCCAGACCCGGGCCCTGGCCTTCTGATGGCAGGCCCAAACCCAGCGAGTTGGAATTTCCAGCACCGCCCGGCTTGGCCTGGGGGCATGGGCAGGCCGGCGGGAACTGCACTGCGCGGGGCATGGAGAGCAAGGGACCAGAGGACGAGGCAGGGAGGGGTCGGCCATCAGTGCCATGCTGCCTGGGGGTGTCGTGTGGGGAGGGGAGATGCACGGAGGCAGTTAAAGTGGCTGGGCGGAGGACGGGGAGGGGCCCGCCCTGGAAAGGGAACAATATGCAGGCACCTACAGGCCACGGCAGACGCTGGACGCCCTCCTGCCGCCAGACACCCCCCCGGAGGCCCTGGATCTCCTCAAGGGACTCCTGGTATTTGCCCCGGGCAAGCGGCTTAGCGCAGCGCAGGCGCTGCGGCACCCCTACGTGCAGAGGTAGGGGCGGGGTCCCCTGGCCCAGCTCCTGCTTTGCCCGTCTTGTCTTGGGTGTTGGGTCCCGGACCTGGGCTCGGCCGGAGAGGCCGTCTTGACCGCAGCCCGAGGCTGGCTCCCCGCAGGTTCCACTGCCCCGCTCGCGAGCAGACCCTGGATGCGGCTGTGCGGCTCCCGGTGCTCGAAGGAGTTCAGCTGTCAGCCCCTGAGTACCGCCGCCGCGTCTATCAGGTGCTCCGGTCCGCGACCACGATCTTCCCACACCCACGCTCACCCTCGAGTGCCCCCCTCCCCGCCCCCCCCCCCCGCCTCAGCGACCCCCAGAACCCTCTACACCCGCGCCGTCCACCTCTGAGCGCCCCTCGCCTCCCGCAGATGATCCTGGAGCGCAGGGGCGGCGGCCCCGGCCCGAGAGGGAAGGGCCCGGGGGGCACGCCCCCGGGGACGGAGCCCAGCGCCCCCCGGGCCCAGGCGCGCCTGCGCTCACCCAGAGCCGTCCCTCAGCTGTCCCCGGGCTCGCCCTCGCAGAAGCCCGGTGCCGTCGCCCAGAGCAGCCTGGGTCAGCAGTCCGCACACGGTGTGTGCCCCGCCCCCCCGGAGCGCGGCCCCTGACCCTTCTGGGTGGAGCCACCAAGGGTCCGCAGCGCCGGACTAACCCCGGGGGTTGGTCTTCAGACCCCACAGACGTTCCCTGCGGAGCCGAGAACCTTCCCCGGCCGAACGTGGTGCCCCTGCTCCAGCCCCCGCCCCCAGGGGGTCTCGGGAGGGCGGAAAGGCCCCCTGGGGTGACGGCACAGGCCCCCTCGGGCCACTCGTGGGTAGGTTGACCGGGGAGGTCCCCTCTCACTGTACTTCCGAGGGCGGCGCCCGGTTGGGCGGTGACCCTGTGACGCGCCCCCTCCCAGGTGAAGCCCAGCGTGAAGGGGGCGGCGCCCTCCCTGGCCTCTCAGGCCGCCGCCCGGGTGGCCGTCCAGGCCCTGATCCGGAGCGACTGGAATCCGGGCCGTGGGGTGAGGGCGAGCGGCCCCCCGACCGCTCCCCCAGCCCCCCGGCCCCGCCCCCTCGCGCGGCCCCCAGACTGTGTGCGGGTCCCTCGCGGGCTTCCTGCGGATGCGCGGCCCGAGCCCCGGCCGGGCCGGAGGATGTTCGGCGCCCCGGCCTGGCAGGGGGCGCAGGGCGCCGCGAGGGCCGCGCTCGGGGGCTATTCTCAAGCCTACGGTACCGTCTGCCATTCGGCGCTGGGCCGCTTGCTCCTGCTCCCGGGCCCCGCGCGTAAGCCGCCCTGCCAGCCCACGACCTAGCTCCTGTGCTCAGCCCGCGTCCCTCGCCCAGCCCTGGATCTGCCCCCGAGTGCCCCGTGCTGCCCACCCCCTCCTACCCGCTCCCCCTTTTGCCTGCCCACACCCTTGAGTTCCAGGGAGCTTGTCCAGCCGTCTCTGGGGGAGTGGGAGAGGTCCCCACCCACCCCCAGCCACTTCCTCCAATAAAGTCGTGTTTGGCCACAGTCTACCTGTTCGTCTTTTGTCCTCAGTGAGGGACTCCCTCTGAGGCCACGGAGTCCACCCCCTTCCGAGGACCCAGATGTCTAGTATAGAGTCTATGAGAAGCTGCGTGGCCCCCCTCTGCCCAGCACCCAGTGCTTTCCCTCTAGGCTCACATCACCAAAGGCTGGCCCCTGGGGGGGGGGGGGTGGCTCCTTGGGTCCAGCTTCCCGTCCTCTGTCCACAAATGCTCTGGGGACTGCGTGGTGCCCATCAGAGGGACCACGCTGTCCCCAGGGGTTCCTGGAAGGGCAGGGGCTTGTGCACCTGCTGCCTGGATGCAAGCCATCACACGACTGCATTTGTGACCCTGAGCCAGAGTAAAAGTGGAAGAGATGTTGGGGTGGTGCCCCGGGGTACAGCTCCTGACTGGCTGTTGTTGCTGACCCCAGCCACCTCTGTCACCCAACAGTGACTGGCAGCTGGTTTGTCCTGGCGGGGGGTGGGTCCAGGGTGTGGGAGCTGAAGAGATCCAAGGGGCCTGGTGGGCACCTGTCTCATGGCTCCAGGGTGCCTGGCACCACACGTGACCCTGGGCAGGGGTTGGAACACAGGGGAGGCTGTTTTCCGGCTGCCTGGTGGGAGCTCCCAGTCTAAAGGGTGCGGCCTTTGCTGTGCTGGGGGTGGGGCTGCTCGCAGCAGGAGCTGTGAGCTCCTGGAAAAGCTAGGGGCCACTGGGGGAGGCACAGGAGGGAAGGGCCAGGAGAGCTGGCCAGGCCGGGGGAGGGGGGGGCACAAGAGAGACAGAAAGCAGAACAGGATTTGGGAGGAGGCCAAGAGGGGCGGCAAGGATAAATGCTCCGGTCCAGGCTCGGAGGTAAGCCAGCCACGGAGGGGGCAGCGTGTCGGGGTCCTAGAGCCCCCGGCTGATGGACAGGGGGGCGGATGAGGCCCTGGGAAGTGGCAGGGCAGCCCAGAAAGGAGCAGGCGAGGCCCCAGGAAGCCCACCCCTGCGAAACAGACCTGGGGGCCCTGAGAGGTCCAGACATCTGGGCACCCAGCGCAGGGGAGGCTGGGAAGTGTGTGTGGGCTCGGTGACCTGGATCCCCCAGGGGCGCACCAGTGAGGGGCGCAGGGCTGGTGGAAGCGGGGAGCGGGAGTAGTGGGCTAAAGCAGGTTGGCCCTGAAGGGGAGCCAGTCACGATCATGGTCACGATCACGGTCACGGGAGAGGGCTGAGGTGGAAGGAGTCTTTCTTCGAGGTTAGGGGATGTGGCGAGAGGTGTTTGCGGTACAGGCGGGCAGGTGGGGGTCTTCCGTGGTCCCCACAGGGATGGGCGGTGGAGTCCAGAGGGACATCTGACAAGTTCACAGGACTAAAGTTTGCAACGTACAACTGGGCGATCATAGGTATTTAGGAACGTGTTGGAAAATCTTGTGTTTTATTGTTAACACCGAAATGTGCAGGGTCACCTTTGAGATGTTATTCGGCACGAGGCAGAGGACGCACACAGGAGGCTGCCAGGGCGCCCCTTGGCCACAGGCTGGCACCAGGAGGGTACAAGCGGACTTATCAGCAAGTGCGGCCAGGCCAAGGGCACTGCAGCGCATCTGGTTCCTGGGGGACCTTTTCCGCCTGGCCCAAAGTCCCTGCTGTCGCCTCACCTGGCTAGTGGCTTTGGTAACCAGACTGAGCTGCTGAGGAGCAACTGTCCCCCCAGCCTCCCTCTCCTGCCACGTGGAGTCACGGTACTGCCTTTGCTCAGTGACCTCGTGTGTCCAGTCCTCCCCCGGTCCGAGTGACTGCCATTTTTTATACTTAAACCCCCAAAACTGTTGCACAAACACTAATTGCACAATGTTAAAACTTACAGCAGGGGTCTTCCTCAGCATTTGGTGCCAAAATGTGTCATTCCAAACGAAAGTCACTCTCCACAGGTGAAAAAGACACAAGAAAGGTCGGCAGGGAAACTCCGATCTCGTGGGTTGGTGACAAAGAAGAAAGGAGCCAGAACGGGGCGGACTTGGGGTCGGCTGGGACCTGAACCAGAACCCTCACCCGCGAGTACTGGCCCGGCACTCCACATCCAGCCCTTCTCGGGCCGGCCTCATCCACCTGAAGGGTTTTGTGCTGCAAAACTCGGAGCTCTTACCCCTCAGCAGGTGCTGGCTGGAGCACGGCCGGGATGTGGCCAGGCCCGCCTCAGTTCTCTTGGCAGGGCAATCTCTCAGGTCCTTTGCGCCCCCATCTGCCAGTGGCCCAGCAGACAGGACAGTGCCTCCTGAGGGACCGCCTTTGGGTCTGGCTCCACCCCCATCACGCGTCACCCACAAGCAGCTCTGTCCCCACAGGGAGAGGATGGG
Organism: Panthera leo; assembly: GCF_018350215.1. Lineage (NCBI taxonomy): Eukaryota > Metazoa > Chordata > Mammalia > Carnivora > Felidae > Panthera > Panthera leo. Next base: position 82,201,459 of record NC_056695.1, read on the forward strand.
CGGCTACGAAAGGTACCAGGAGGCAGAGAGGGAGGCAGTGAGGAGAGCAAGCAGGGCAGGAAGTGAGACCTGAGCCACCTGTCTTGGTGGGGGGTGGGGGGGACACACCGGGCTCTGGGGAGGGGGGGAGGCTGAGGGAGAGGGGCTGGGGCTGCCGGGAGCCAGCCGGGAAAGAAGGACCGCCAAGCAGCAGCAGCAGAGCGGGGAGGCAGTGAGCAGAGGGGAACCCTGAGACACGGAAGCCCTGAGACGTGAGGCCCCCAAAGAATGGGGGGCTGAGGTGCATAGATGGCCCCCCAAGAAGATGGGGGCCGAGGCAGAAAGAGGTGGGCCCCCCAAAAGATGGGGGCCTAAGGCACAAAGAGATGAAGCCCTGAGGCGAACGAAGGTCTATAGGGGACCTGAAACTCAACCAGGGGGTGGAGGCAGAGGAATCTGAAGGGGGAGGCTCAGGGCACAGGGGCGGGCATGGAGCCGGAGGCGCAGGGCAGTGAGGGGCTGGAGCTCCAGAGGGGAGAGGCCAGAGGCAAAAGGCAGGCCCGCCGCTGGGTGAGCTCGGGGCGGAGCCAGGCTCAGGCTGTGCTCCGCGGGCGGCCCCGCCCCCCCCCCCCCCCCCCCCCCGCCCGTGAGAGCAGGTGCTCTGCCTGGTGGGTGGCAGTGACGGCAGGCACCTGGACCTGGGCTGCTGCCGGGCCAGGAGACTCACTTCTTGCTTTTGAAGGTGCCCAGGATCTTGGGCATGAACTTGCCCACCTTGCTGTCCCTGGTGTCCTCCTCTGCAGGGGCCTCCCCTGCCCCCGCGCCCCCGGCCTCTTCCTTTTTGCAGAAGACCTCGAATCGGCTGTAGACGCGTTTCTCTTTGCGCATGCTCTCCATGCGACGCAGCAGCCGGTCGCGCTCCTCCGCGCTGGCGGGCATCGTGCGGCTCAGCCTGCCCTGTGTCCCCGGGCTGTCCGAGCGGAAGATGGCAGAACATTTGTCCTTGTCGGACATGTCCGGGGCCAGGCCGCCGGCAGCTGGTGAGCGGCCTAGTTCGGGACTGCTGTGAGCCAGGCCCGGGGCCGGGGCCCCGCGGTGCTTCTGGCCGTGGGCGCTGATCTGCTCCAGAATGGCTTTCGTGTCATCCCGCAGGTTGCTGCTGTACAAGGCGTTGGCCGTGGCGGAGGTCATGCGCGCCCGCGGGCTCCGCTCGTCCCCGGCGGCAGCCTCGGCGCTATCACCCCTGCCCAGCGACGGCCGCCGGGGGCTCTCTGGCTGCCCGTTCTCCTGTGGCGCTGGGAAGCCGCCCTCATCCTCCGTGCGCCGCTCACCCTTGGGGCTCAGCAGCTGGCGGAGGCGCAGGGAGCCCTTGCGCAGGACTTCCATGGGGCCGCCGGCCGGCTCCTCCGCGGTCCCCGTCTTGGGAGACTCCCCGGAGAAGGTAAGGGTGAGGCTGCCTCTGCGCTCCGGCACGGGGGGCACGGGGGGCACGGGGCTGCCCCTGCGCTCCGGCAAGGGGGGCACGGGGCTGCCCCTGCGCTCTGGCACAGGAGGCACGGGGCTGCCCCTGCGCTCGGGATAGGCCGATGTGGGGCTCCCTTTCGGCTCAGGGTAGGCAGAGGTGGGGCTCCCTTTTGGCTCAGCGTGGGGCGCCTGGCGGGCGCCTCCCTCCAGCGGGGGGCTGTCCCGCCCTTGTGGGGAGGAGGAACGGCCCTGGGCAGAAAGGTAGCGAGAGGGCAGCCGGTCGGTGCCGCTCCGGCCCAGCGTGTCTAGCAGCTGGGTGGCAGTGAGCGTGGCCGCTCCGGGCTGCCTCTCGGCCTCCTGATGCAGCCGCTGTGCGAAGGAGTCGCGCAGGTCCAGCAGGCAGCTCTCGAGGCTGCGGCGCTCGCTTCCTGCGCCACCCGGCGCCACCACCTCCTCCCGCCACGCCTGGGACACGACAGCCTTGCTGTGGCTGGCGACCGTGACCGGAGCCCCCGCCCCTCCGGCATCACGCGCCGGGCCCTTGTATTTCTCCAGGAGCTCGGCCACCTTGGCGGAGGTGGCGGAGCGCACGGCCTCGCCGCCGGGGCCCAGCGTCTCGCTGACCGTCTGCTCCTTGTGCAGCAGCTGCACCTTCTCGGCGGTGGCCGTCGTGGCCCCACCCGCGCCCTCGGCCTGCGAAGCGCTGAAGATCAGCGAGGAGCGCAGGCGCGAGCTGCGCTGCACCAGCGGGTTCAGGCGCGAGCGGAAGGAGTCCTGCTTGGCCAGGCCCGCCTCCTCCGGGCCGTCGCGCTCCGGGCCGTCGCCACCGCCCTTGGCCGGGAAGAGTGCGGGCCCGCGGGAGGCCGAGGGGAGCAGGTCCCCGGGGGCCACTCGTCCCCCAGGCACCAGAACATCGTCTTCGTAGGCCTCGGCCTCCATGGGTACCGGCAGGCCCTCGTCGGCCGCGTCCTCGCCATGGCAGCCGCTCAGGTAGGAGGCCAAGCGCCAGTGCCGCAGCCCGGCCCGCCCCTCAGGGCCGCCCCTGCGCTCGGGCTCCGCGTCGGGCGCGGCCTCGGGGCCCAGCCTCGCCACCGCCTGGCACGGGAAGCGCTGGCCAAGGTTGGGGCGCGGGGCCGCGCCGGGTTCCAGGCCGCGGGGCCCGGGGCCCAAGGCCGGGTCCGAGCCGTGGCGCACCTCGCGCGACGCGCTGGACGGCACGTAGTCCAGCCGCTGGTGTCCGTCCGGGCCGAGCTCGGGGAAGCGTGGCCCGCCCCCCAGCGCGAGGTCGTCGTGGTCGCCGAAGCCGGGGCGGCCGGCGCGCAGCTTCTCGAACAGGCCCTGAGGGCGCGCCGGCGCCAGCTGCGGGTCCCACTGGTAATGCTGCTGGTAGAGCTGGTCGCGGTGGAAGTGACTGGTCTGGAAGCGGAAGTCGTCACCGTGGCTGAGGAACGTCTGCCGCGACACCTGCCGCGCGGCCGCGAAGTTCTCCACCGCGCCCGCGCCGTCGGCGGCCGCGTAGCTGTGCCGCTTGAAGGCGTCCATCTCCAGATGCCGGGCCTGGAAGAAGCCCCGCGGGCCCGCGAGCTCCCCGCCCGGTCCCGCCTCGGCGTCCAGCCGCCGCGACAGCGGCCGCAGCCCCGCGTGCGGCTCCAGGGCTCCCGCGGGCATCCGCGTGGGCTCCTCCCGGCGGAAGGCCGACAAGAAGTGGCGGTCGGGGTCGAGGAAGGAGGGGAAGCCCAGGCCCTCTTCCCGGGGCGGTGGGAACAGGAGGTGCGCTCGCTTAGAGAAGGAGAAAGGGGTCGGCGCCCCGGTCACCTGGCCGCCCATAAGGGGCCCGGCCCCCGCGTACGGAGCCAGGGCGTAAGCGTCCATGCGGGCCAGCGCCCCGGCCGAGGGCACCAGCGGCTCGGACTGCGCGAAAAGGATGCGGAACTCCTCATCGAAGCTGGAGACCAGCTCGCCTTGGAACACGTGCGCCAGGCTTCGGTGGATCTTCTCGAAGGACCACATAAAGCTGCGGGCGGGGCGGGGCGGGTCAGGGGCGGGGCCAAGCAGCCGCGAGGGCCGCAGAGCCCCCACCCGCGGCCCGCCCCGGAAGCGTGAAGCCTACCCGAACCCCGGGGCGGAGGCGCGTCAGGGGCTGCGGGACCCGGGCTCCTGCAGGGGAGGCCCTTAGGTGGGGAGGTGCTGGGGCCGCGGGGCCGGGCGCACCTGTAGCTCCCACTCATGACCACGGCGCAGTCCACCAGCAGGAACTTCTCCTTCACGTGGCCCTTGAAGGACTTCCCAGTGCGGCAGTAGTAGGTGGGGCCCGCCACAGTGCGCACACGCAAGAACTGGGGAGCGAGAGGCGTTAGGTCTGTGCGCGGGAGTCTCCCACCTCCCTCCCCGCCCCCTCTCTGCCACTCACATCCACGTGGTGCAGGTTGACCCGGCACTTGTCGGCCATGTCTAGGAAGTGCTGCGCGTTCATCTCATCCAGGAGGATGTAGACCGGGACGCGGCGTGCCGCTGCCTCCAGCACTTCCCCAAGCAGGTCCACGTCGGTGAACATGTCCATCACCACGGCCACCACCTGCAGGGGTCGAGTTAGGGACAGGGGACAGACCCCTCTGCCGTCCCCACCATTCTCTGGCCATACCTGCATGGCCCGCAGGGGGCCTCTGGATCTCCCACAAACACTGCAAATTGTCCTCTAGCCCGCCCCAGAGGAGAGCAGGGACCCTGTCGGGGAACAGGGCTCAGGAGGAAAAGGCCTATCATGGGGGGCTGTGGGGCTGCTGGCGGGTGGGTGGCCCATGATGGCCGGATGAGGGCCTTCTAGGCAGGCACAGAGGGCCCACCTCCTTCTGGGAAGGGGCAAAGGCAAAGGAAACCCCTGCGACAGCCCCCACCACCCCACCCCATAGATGGCGGAGCCCAGGCTCTAGTGCTGCCCGGGGTGCAGAGGGCAGTTGGGGTCTTTAGCTGCAGGACCTGTGGCCCCCACCTCCAAGATTTACCAGGCTTCCTTTGCTGTTTGCCACCTGTTTGGTGGGGGTAAGAAGCCCTCAGCTGGGTCAAAGTTAAAACTAGAGAGACTTTTCTGAACCATAAATCCAACCGGGAGACGTGCGCAGCCATCCCAGAGCCCCTGAGTTTTGGACGCTGGCCAGGACCACCGGCAAGCAAGCCTGTGCAGCATGCAGCCTGCAATAAGCAGACCCTTGGTGACCCCAAAAGTTGTCAGCCAGGGAGCCCTCGCTGGTGCTTGAAGGCTAGAAAGGCGCGGCCAGCTACCCTGGCCTCACCCTTGCCCCTGAAGCTGGGCATGCTCATATTTCTTTCACCTGCACACTCCTACTCATGCTTCAGGGTCCAGCTCGGGCTGCCCTGCCCCCACGGTCCACCCAGCCCATGACAGCGCACCTGCTGGGCTGAGCGGATCATCCTTCGAGCCTCATCCTTGATGCTGGGGCTGTCGGGCGGTGGCGGCTGCACCAGGGTGGTAACCTCAGTGCCCTGGAAGCCGAAGGTCAGGGGCCAGCCTAGGTCGAGTTCGGGCACTGCCTGGTCTGAGTTCAGGGGCCAGTAGGTGCCTGAGGAGCCATCCATGTCCACATTGGGAGGACTGCCTTCAGGGGGCTCTCGAGCGACATGCTGTGGGGGCCGCAGGTGACGGCTCACATGCTCCAGCTCCTCAGGGCACAGGAAGGCAGGTGCCCCCTCGGCCGCCAGGAAGCGGCTGTAGGCCTCTGGCCCGCCCTCAGCCAGGGCGTCCACCGCCAGGCGGTAGTACTCTTTGTAGTGAGGCGGCAGGTACCCGGGTGCCAGTGGGTTGTCCCCCTGCGAGGAGCTCTGGGAGCGACGGGCCATGTCGGGGCCAGCGGCCTGGGAGGGGCGGGGAGACACGTTACTGGGGCAGGGGCTCCGTGCCCGCCCCCCACCCCCCCAGCAGACACACGTTGTAGAAAAGGGCTGGTGGAGTGCAGGCCATACCTGCAGGCCTTCCAGACACGCCTGGACCCAGACTGCCCCCCAGCTGGGGCAGCCAGCAGAGCAACCGGGCACAGGCCCGCCCCCGGCCCGGTCTCATGTTGTTCCGTGCTGGCTGGGCCCTTGCTCCTGCCAGGACCTCAGGAGTGCTTGCGGCCTGGTTTCCCCGCAGGGGTTCCGGCTGCACGCAGACCCCGCTCGGGGTTATTTTACGAACTCTGTGACCCAGGCACCTCTTTGTGGGCCCTTCCTCCATGGAAGAAAATCAGTATTTTATGATTGTTGTTATAAGGAAAACACGATCCAGACCGGATTCTTTATTATAGTCACTTTTTCCTTCTGCCTTTGGCATTAATGTATTTTTGTGGGCCTCTGGCATTGTGTGTACCGACCAGTCGGGTGGCCCCCCGCCTGTCTGTCCGCAGTGCAGGGGGCTGAGAGGGGACCCAGGGCCACTCACTGCCTCTCTGGCTCATTATCTCCACTGGAAAATGCAGCTGTCAGGGTCGACCTGATACCACACCCGGCCCAACATGAGCTCAGCACACAAACTTGTCACTACTTTTGTCCCAGGACCCGGCGTGAAGCTCAAGAACTTCCTATGGGGGACCCCATCCTTTGGGTCACCGTGAGCCCCACAGCCCATTCACGGACTTCACAGCCCTTCCAACTCTGACCCCTGCCCACCGGGACCACTTGCTTCCCTCTGGCCCACCCCTCCACTGTTTTTAGCCACTATTTATTTCCAGATAAAATCTCCCGAGCGGCCCCCTCCCCCCCCCCGGCAGATGTGGGCAGCGGTGGTCTTCCCAAGTCCCCGTGTTCCAGATGAAACCAGAGCCCTTTGCTGTGGCCGTCAGGCTCCTCCTGGGCCCCAAATGTGCCTCCCCGTCCTCACCACTTGTCCCAACCTCACACTGACACCCAAGCCAGGCGTGGCCCGCTCCAGTCCCCCTGTTCCCCAAGGGCCCGTGGGGACCTAGGCTGGGAGGAGCTACCATGAGCTCCGGAAGGCCACGTGGGGGCCGCTTTCGGATCCACAATCGCCAGAACTGCCTGGATACCCTGGAAGGAGAGCCCCACGCACTGCCCACCCCGCCGAGGCTGCAACTTGGGGCTGGGACTGAGCTGGATTTCACAGCCCGCCCAGCTCACGGGTTCCCGGATGCCGGTCCTGCGAGACTCCCCAGTGTGCCCTGCTCAGCAGGAGCGGCGGGTGACGCTGACTGGATGGGGACACTGGGCAGCCAGGGAACATTGGGACCAAGACTGTTGTGTGCGGTGACCCGAGGAAACTTTCCTGTCCACCTTCGGTGACAGGCTGAGCATGATGTGAAGGTTAGGTAAGGGGGCCTGTCCACCTTCTGGGGTGGGGGACAAGCTAACCCGAAGGTGGGGTGGGGGGGTACTTTTCTGTGCCATCCAGTCCACGTCCAGCAGATGCTACCTGGTGTATTAAGGAAAAGTTCTTCGAACACTCCCTCACGGGGGCACCACCCTCTGGTGTGGTTACATACAGGATCCCCATGCTGTCCTCATAGCAGGACCACGTTAAGGAACAAGGTGCAGGCCTGTCTGTAGCGGGGCCTCCCACTGTGCCTGACCCCAGGGCTAGGGGTGGTGGTGGTGGTGGTGGTGCGTGTTTCACACAGTATCTGACAGAGGGTGGTGCTGGGCAGACACTGTGGACCTGGCTGTATGGGGTCAGTGTTGGGCCAGGCAGGGCTCGGGGGCACTCTCCTGCTCACTACATTTGAGACGGAGCACTTCCCAAGGTGGGGAACCACAGAAGGGACCCCGCCCCCTGCACTTCACTCAGAAGGGGATTCAACACAACCTGTCCAGGCTGCCTGCAATGGCGGGGGGGGGGGTGGGGGGGGTGGGGTGGAAATCCCATGATGAACAAGGAGCCAGCTCATCCGCCAGGGCCCACCAGGAAGGGGGTGCCCATCCTGAGTGACCACACCGGTGACCCTGCATGGCCTCACGCCATAATACATCCATGATCCAATGACCTTAGTCCTTTCACTTTGCACACCCCTGAACTGTGGACCGGGCAGAGGCCGCTCTCCAGCCCCCTCTGGGGAACCCGTCGTCCACCGCAGGCCTGCCCTAAGGGAGGGAGGGGCACTATCCCACCCAAGCCCATGACTCAGCAGGGATCTGCACCTCCGCTGCTGACCTCTGACCTCTGACACAAGGCCGACAAATCCTCCAGGGCCCTGAGGGCTCTAGGAGCTTTCAGAGCGTGGGTCCTTCCCACCTGGGCAGGAGGTGGGTTTTCTAAGTGACGGGTAGGAGGGAAGGCTCTGGGGCTAATGCACAGGAGGTGACCCCGGGCTCCGTGCGGACGTGTGCGGGAGGCTCACCGCAGGAAGCGTGTGGAAGCGTTAGGCATGTGGAGGCGGGGGCGCGGGAGGGGGGCGGGGGTCGGCCCGATGGGACTCACAGACTGGAAGTTGGCGAGTCGTAGTTTTCGGGGTGTGCCCCGCAGGACCCAAAGGGATTACTGCACCCAAGGAGTCAGCGACCGCCCAGGCCTGGCGTCCCCTCCACCCGCCCCAGTTCGGGACTCCGGGCGCGAGGGGACGCGGGCCTCCCGCTCTCCCTACGCTCCACGCAGGAAACCAGACCGCCTGGGCCACCCCAGCCGTCCCCAGGCCCAGGCGCCCCCAGGGAAGCGGTCAGGCCGGGCCCGGCACTCTCCCCAGGCTCCAGCTAGGCCGCGAGGGAGGGAGGGAGCGAGCGAGCGCGGATGGCCTCGGCACCCCCCCCCCCCCTCCGGCCCCTTCCCACTCGGCCCCTGCCAGGCCGGCGTCGTGCGAGGGCGCGCGCGTCCACCCCGGCACACGCGGCCTCGGCGCCCTCCGCTCCCCGCCCGGGCCCACCTGGCCCGGCCCCCGCGCTCCCGCGGCCCCGCCGCCGGCCTCGCGGCCCCGGCCCAGGTGCGGGTGGGAGCGCCGCCCAGGTGAGGCCGCGCCGAGGGGCGCCGAGCGCGCCGACCCCGCCCCGCGGGCCCGGCCGCGGCCTCCCCCTCCCCCCCCACTCCCCTCCGGCGCGCCCCGCCCCGCTCGAGCCGGGGGAGGGGGCCCTACCTGGCCAGGTGCGCGGGGTCTCGGGACAAGGGCAGCAGGAGCCGACCGCCGCCCAGCGGCCTCGCGGTCCGGTCGGTCCGGCAGCCACTCCCTGTCGCGGCCCGCCCGCCGCGCGGCCTGATTCACGCGCCCGCCCCCGCCCCGCCCGCCGCTCCCGCCGCCGGCCTGCCCGGGCAGCACCTGGGGGCGGGGCGGCCCCACCCGCGGCGCGCCCGCATTCCGCCGCCCGCCGCCGCCGCCGCCCGCGCGCCCCCGGACCCCGGCCCCCGCCGCGCCCCCCGGCCCCGCGCCCCCGGCCGCCCCGCCCCCCGCGGCCCGCCGCCCCCGGGGCCCATCCGCCCGCCCCAGCTCCGGGTCCCTACGCCCGACCCCTGACCCTCGCCCCGGAAGTCGAGGTGACTCGGAAGTTCCGGCTCGGTCGCTAGGAAACGGGTCGGCCCGACGTGCGGGGCGGGGCTTCTCGCCCGGGGTCCGCGAGTTGGGGGAGGCAGGTGAGGCAGGTGAGGTCGCGGGGGCGGTGTCGAGCCCGGGCGGGCCCGGGCCCGGGGACCCTGCGAGCGCCGGGGGTCCCCCGCCACACTCGAGCGCCCGCTAACCTGATACCCTCACGGAGGACCCACCGCCGCCGCCCCGCACACAGCACTCCCAAGTACCTGGGCCCCCACTGGCACGCAGGGACGCTGCGGTCATAGACACCCCCGCCGCCACCACACACACGTACACCGACCCTCTCCCCACACCTATAGACCCTCCCAGGCCAATGCCCCCTATGTAGGTTGGACCCCCCCAAGAACAGAGGGACCCGCGTAGGGACCCTGCGGGCACAGGGGCCTCTGCACACACCCACCTCCACAAGGACGAGGGACTCTACAGGCACATGGGGTCCACACACACTTACCTCCCTCCGCACCAATGGGGACCCACCACGGGGACCCCTGCGCGCTTAGGGGACCCTACATGCACACCACCTCCACATGCCTGTTACCCAGGCACACGCCAACGTCCACCCACACGCGTAAGAGACGCCCCGTGCACTTGCGAAGCCCTCACACACCGGCCCCACACGCAGACAGGGGACCCCGCCTCCGCTGATCCCCCACGCACACGATTCCACGAGCATCGGGACCCTCCCCCACAGACCCGCGCCCTGTTCAGGACCCCACACGAACACCGGGAGTCCTCCGCCCAGCAGGCACCTGCTAGTACTACTCCACAGGACAGGGGGCCCTGGATGCACGCACTGACACCCTCAAAGCAGCCCTCGGGCCCCCCCCCCCCAAACACTGCAGATCTTTGCCCCAGTCCCCCATCAGACTCCACTGAAGTCCCCTCACCCCCTTAGGCCCTGCCCTGTGGTCAGCCATGTGTCCGAGCCAGGTCCCCTGTCCAACTGTCCAAGGCTTCCCCCTTCCCCCCCGCTTCCCTCCCTCTTCCTGCCGGTCTCTGCTCACCTTCCTCCGTGTCCCTCTTGCCACATGACCCCGTTTTCTGGGTCAGTTTCACTAATTCCTTTCCCGAACACTGTGAGACACCAGCAGCGCAAGTGGCACGCACACGGGCCTGGGGTCACACCAGGGCCCATGCAGTGCTACGGTGAGTCACCTGTCCATGGGGGGAGGCAAGGGGACCCGACCCAGCCTGGGCCAAGGAGACCTCCTGGGGGGAAATCAACTCTGGGGTCAGCCGCCTGGACTAGGGAGAAAGGGATTGCTTCCAGGCCCTGACAGGAACACCTGCCAGGGCGGAAACAAGAGCCGGTTGGGGTCACAGAAGTGTCAGTGTTTTGGGGGCGCTGGGGGCAGTGGGGGGAGCACGGAGGCTTTAGCGGAGCGGGACTGAGCTGTGCGTTAGGAGGAAGCTTGTCCAGCTGGCCGCCCGGTGGTTTGGAGCAGGGACGTAGGTTCCAGACGCCCAGCGCTGGGGGTGCCGGTCAGGGCCTGGGAACCAAGGATGGATGAGCCAGGGGGTGGAGACAGCAGGTGAACAAGGGCAAGGGGGTGAGCTGTGGCTGGATGTTCTTGTCGCGCACTCCCCCTGAGCTGCTGGGCGCACACAAGCCAGTGGCCAGGGGCAGGCAGGTGGGCCAGGAAGCCGGAGGGAAGCTGTGTTCGGGGCGGGGGGCGGGGGGGGTCCACACAGGCCCAAGTCCGTGCGCGAAGCTGGTCCTTGCTGCCGCTGCCACTCTAAGCACACACTCCTTGACCTTTCCTCCCCGCCCCCCGCCCCAGGAAAATGAGCAGCAAGAAGGGGGGTGCCAAAGCTGCACCATCAGGGAAGCGGCAGACATCCGTCCCTGGAGCCAGGCCGGGAGCCCCGAGAGCCGTTGCCGGTACGTGAGTCTGATCTCCGGGCACCTCCACTCAGACACCGGCTTGTGAGACCCCCTGCGCAGCCACCGGGGATGGTCTGAGAAGACCCTTCCCCCTGAGAGTGGCTTTCAGGGGACCTCTGAGATGGGCTTGGGTATGACAGACTGAGGGTTCAGGGCTCAGCAGTCCGTTCCAGGCCCTGACCCTGAGACTTGCACCCCCGGGCTGGGACTGGGGAGCAGTGCGCGGAGGAGCACAGCTTGAGACAGAGCTCGGCGACAATTCGCGCTGGGGATCCTCGGGCTAAGTGTGTGGTCCGCTCTGACCCTCTGTTCCACCTGGGCCATCCGCTGCTTTTCCCTGCCTGCTGCTGCTCTCTCGGGCCACCCTCTCCATAGCCACTTCCAGGCTGAAGGGTGACCGCTGGCCCTTGGCTCAGCCCTGCCAGGGGTCGGGAGGGGCACCTCCCCCCAGCCCTCGTCCTTCCCTTCTCTGAGTCCCACGTCTTCTCTGTCGTGGCGTTCGTCTGAGTTGTCTACTTAGCCGCCGGCCTTCCCGGCGGCAGTTCTGGGTCCCTCCAGCTCCCAGCCTGCACCAGGGGTCTGTGGTGGATAATGGAGCACCCACCCTGTTCCCCAGATGCGGCCCCTCTGCTTGGAGGGGGGCGGTCCAAGTCCCTGGACCCCAGAGGGCTCACAGAGCGCATGACCTGCCGGGACGGTTGGGACGGTGGTGACTCCTCTTCATGTCAAGCCGGGGTCAGACCCTAGTTTCCCAAAATAGCCCCAGCGGCGTCTGAGGAAGCAGCCTTTCTGGAATGAGGATGACAGGCTGAGGGCCGCACGCTGCCTCTGTGATCTCAAGCCCTGGGAGCACACGCTGTGGTAAACAGTGGAGGCAGGGCCAGCAGGCCTGGAGGCCGCGTTGGGGGCATGGGGGCAGGCATGTCCTCGCTTCCGCTGCCTGCTGACTGTCCACCCGGGTCCCTGCCGCAGGTGACCCTGTGTACCCCGACATTGCCCCAGACGGCTCCTGCAGCCACCCGTCCTGGCCCAGCTGGCCAGGACACCCGGGTCCTCTGTAGGAACACCTCTGCCTCGATTTCCCTGAACAAATGTCCCCGGACGGCTTGCTGTCGCACGGTCTTTGTAGCGCCCTGTGCCGTGGGCACCAGCCTCGACTTGCAAATACGAAAACGGGCCCACGGTTAGCCCGCAGCCACCCCGGCCGCAGCACACACGACAGCAGGCGGCTGGCCCTCGGCGGGTACCTGTGAGCCGCCTGCACGGTCACCACACCCCCACACGTCGTCCGGAGCCCCCCCTCCACCCCCTTACCTGGCCTTGGGTCTGCAGCACCTCAAGGCCCTCGCTCCGGAGTTGCTCCAGGGCCATGGCCAGCTCCAGCCCCTCCACGCGAACCCAGGCCTGCTGCTCCTGCAGCTGCTCCCTCCACAGCTGCTCCTCCTGCCACAGCTGCTCCCTCCACAGCTGCTCCTCCTGCCACAGCTGCTCCCTCCACAGCTGCTCCTCCTGCCACAGCTGCATCTGCAGCTGCACCTGCCGCCGCCGGTCCTCCAGCAGCAGCTGCTCCTGGGCCAGGCACAGCTGGACCTCGTGGAGCCTCAGCAGCTCGGGACCCAGGCCCGGGGCCAGGCCCCCCGCTCCACAGCCTTCCATGTCCGCAGGGGGGACTGACACCAGCTCGGACCCCAGAGCGGTGGCCTGCACTGGCCGCTCGGCTACTTGTGGCCGCTCTGGCTCGGCCACCCTGGGGTGTCCCTGGGCAGCTGGCTTGTTGCTGGTCACGTGCCCTGCAGGGGCCACCCCCACCTCGTCCCGAGGGCCCCCTGCGGCAGGGGGCGGGGGCTTGGCCTCAGGGCCCTGCTGACCCGAGGCCTGCTGTGCCTTGCCCGCCCTCCTGGCTCGGGCTCTTCGAGCCCGACTTCGTCTCCCCGACATGGCCCCGCGATCCGGCGCCTTTTACCAGGTGTCTGCTGCCCCGGGGCCCTAGCTCATTGCCGGCCGGCCTTGATCAGGCGGGCTCAGGGACCATCCCCGGGAGGCCACAGTGGGTCCTCCGCTCCTGCCCTGCCCCTTGGCTGGTGTCTATGATGCGGCGGCTCCGGGCCCTGGCTCTGCCTGTGGGGCTCACGGGCCCCGCTCGTTGGGCTGGGCCACGCTGGGGAGTTTATAGGGACTCCGGCGGCGTGGTGGCTCACCCAGGCGCGAGGGCTGACTAACGTGCTGACACAGGGCGCAGGACTTTACAGGCCACGGGCCTCGTTGGCCAGACTGGGAGGGAGACTGAGAAACTGGCGGAGGTGACTCGGCAACCAGATCGCGGGCTGTGTGTAGCGAGTCTGGTCCTGCCCTGGGCGGGCAACAGTGCCTCCGCCCCCCACCGCCCACCCCTGCCCCCGCCCCACCCCTGGTCCAGCTCAGGGCCGGCCTGGCCGGGCGGGGAGCTGCATCCCAGCCTGACCACAGAGAGTCCCAACCCAACTGGCATGGGAGGGTCCAGATCACAGTGAGCACCCTGGCACCCCCCCCCCCACCCCCCAGCCGGCCAGAGGGGTGGCCTCTTGGCGGGGGGGGGGGGGGGTGCTGGCACTCGGTGGGGGCTGACGGGAGAGGTGGGGCCTTGAAAGGCATTTTGTGGACTGACGTGGGGTAGTAAGCAACAGTCCATCCTGCCCTGGGGTGGGGCCGTGGCTCTGGAAGCCTCGCGCTTGGGGGTCCAGCTGCCCTGCCCACAGAAGCAAAGGCCTTTGGATCCCCAGGGGCGGATCTTGGCTGGTGGGGGGGTGCACAGGGCCGGCGTCCCCCGGGGCTTCCTGTTGGGAGGAGGCCCCAGACGGCCTCCTCCCCAGCCCTCCTCCCCAGCGTTTCCCCAGCCTGGGGCCAGCTGACTCACACCCACGCCCAGGGCCCCATCCCAGGCGGCTCTGCCACACTGGCTTGACCGGTTTGCCTCGCCCAGCCCTGCTGGGAGCACCCTCTTCGTCCTCCCGCTCGGCCCTCGCCCCTGAAGCTTCGGGGGAGCACAGGCGGACACACAGGGAGTAGGGCCTGCGCGACCGACGCGGCAGCAGATGCGGGCGGCCCTAGGGGTGGAGCAAACAGCGGCTCCTCCTCCCGGAGGCTTCGCAGCACCTGGGCTCGCGGGAGCTGGGGCCTCGAGACCCAGGTGCAGGGGCGGCCCTGCCTGCCGGGCTCACCGGCGCCCCCGCGCGGCAACCCCAGGGGCGACGCTCTGCTTTCCGTGGAGGGCCGGCCCCCGGGGTGGGCGCTCCTTAACGGCGGGAGGCAACTTGCTTGGCCAGGAGGTGACTGCACTCGGTGCAGAGTCGCCTCCCGAGGTTGAGGGGAGAGGGAGGGTCCACGTCTCGAGCGCGCTGACCGCCCCCTCCCCCAGGGAAGCCGGGAGCGTACCGCCAGCCGCCAGGGCAGAGGGAGACCGGCCCGCAGGCCGAGGTGGGGGCCGGCGGGGAGGGGGAGGGGGAGGACTGGGGGGTGGGCCGGCGGGAAAGGGGCTGCCCTGGGCCGGGACGCGCGTGGCCAGCATGCACGGGAGTGCGCGCGTGTGTGCGAGTGTGAGCGTGCATGCGCGCGGGGGCTCGTGCAGCCGCGCGGCCCTCCCGGGAGCAGGCGGCGCGCGAACCCGGGCCCTCCCTCCCTCTGATGCCTCCGGCCTCCTGCTTTCCCGGGGAGGTGAGGGCTGGGCGGGGTTGGCTCCGTGCCTGCCTCCCAGGGGCGCGGCCTCTCGGGAGTCCCTCTCCCTCCTGCCTTTAACTCCCTGTGGTCGTGTCCGTCCTTCCTCAGCTCCGGCGGCCGGCAGGTGTCCCGGGGACTGGAGGGAGGCATCGCCTTAGTGTCCCACCGGGCCTCTCCTGCTCACTCTTGGGCGTCTGCGCCTGGGGCCCCGTCCCAGGCCGTCTTCCCTCGCACAGCCTCCGCTGCCGTCTATGGGCACTGACTTCCAGGGCTATGTCTTTACCAAACCGTCCTCCTGTGCGCGATCCCCTATTCGGCTCAGCCCCCCAGCCCTCTCCCGGGTGTCCTCAAACTCGCCAGCGCATCCAAGGGTAGACCCTTCCTCTCTGCTGTCCAGTCTCCCAAGACTGCTCCCTGGTGACCTGAGCCAGAGCTCTCGTGCCCACGGGGAGCTCTTCGTGTTCTCGGTTTCTTTCCCTCCCCTGGCCCTGGTCTTTTTGCCTCCCGAGTCCCATTTTACTTCTAGTCTAGTCCCCCGAGGGCGAGCGGGCTCACACCCCACACAGACTCGGTCTTGTGCGGGTGGTGCTGGCCTGGCTCCAGGATGAACTCCCAGCACCCCACCCACACACCAAGGGCCAGGACAAGGAGCCTGACCTTGTCCTGAGGACAGGGGTGGACCACAGAAGGTTTGTGAAAGCTAATGGTTTTATAAAAGCTATATATGCCCGATGTATTCGTCATGGTTCTGGATTACGTACAGAAGGAACATATTCTATGCAGTTTAAGTAGAAATGGAATGTACTGGAAGGATATTCATTAGCTGGGGATTTGGGCTGGGAAAGAGGCAGAAGTGTTCGGGAGTACAGGACGCAGGCAAGGTCAGACCCTGGACGAAGGCTGCGTAGGATGTCCCTCCTGTCACTGGAAGCCAGTGCCGGCTGGACTGGACTCTGGAGCTCCACGGAGAACTGTCTCTGCTGAGCCCGTGGCCCGGTGTGACTTTTCCAAGACTCCTGGGGAGACGCTGTCCGCACTTAGGTCCCGCTCTCAGTGTCAGGGGAAGGAGGAACAGACGTCATTCCCTGCCTTCTGTTTAGGTTTCCGTAGTGGGCAGCGGGCTCCCACCGAATCCCCCGGAACAGCACCCAGTCCAACAGGGTGGGAGTCCTGAGCCTCCAGCAGGCCCTGCCACTCGTGTCCGAGGCCAGCTGTTCTGGGGCGCGGGGTGAGACCCGACGGGCCCCTGCACCGTGCCTTTCTGCTGTGAGCCGGGGGTCGGGACTGGCACTGGGGGTTAGCAGGTCTGTGCAGATGGCACCGTGAGCAGAGCAGGCGGCCCAGCAGGAGCCTCCCTGTGGGAACCCACGTCAGCCAGAATAAATGGTGTCCCCTTTGCACGGAAGTGTGTTCGGGCCCGGGCACCCGGAGGGGGAGGGTGTGCGTGGCCCTGCCCTGCTGCCGGGGGCATGTGGCTCCTGAGCCCTGGGACAGTCTCCGCGTCCGTTTGCTAAGCCAGAGCCACCTCTGCAGCGGGGGGGGGGGGGGGGGGGGGGGGCCCGGCCACAGGGGGGAGCACGGAGTGTTCTCACGCTCTGGGTTTATTCCGAGAAGTCCCTTCGGAGGGAGTCCTCCCCGGGCTCCTTGCCGCCCCCCAAGTCCCGGACGTGAGCTGCTATGGAGAAGGCCATCGGGCGGGACAGCATCTGATCTGGGTCAGCCTCGATGAGAGGGGCTCATGCTGTTGGGTCCGAGTGTCACCGGCGTCCCCGCCACTGCGGCCACTCCGCTCACCGCAGGCCCGCACGTGAGCACTGGGCGGCCGGGCAGAGGGGCCGGCCGATACCCACGGGTCCCTTGTGCTGTCCACCTGGGTGTTTGTCGTCTCCTCCGCAGCGGGCTGTGTCTGGGCGTGTCACAGTGAGATGCAGAGCCAGCCACCCTTGTCTGGTGTCCCCAGCCTGCTCCTGCCGCGTGCCTATCCTCGTGCCTTTCCAGGCCTGCGTGTCTCTGTCATCCCAGTCCTGCTCAGTGTGTGTTCCTAAGGAGCCAGCCAAGCCTTTCACCAGTGTCCTGGGGTCCCATTTTCTGCACAGTCGCGGCCACTCTTCCCACCCATAGGGAGGGGTGACCAGGTGCCCCTGGGGGAGCCCCTCCACTGCCGTCTTTTAGGGTCCCCCTGACAGAGGAGCGTAATAGGCGGCGATCACAGGGCTGAGCCTCCTGTGCCTCAAGGCGAGACTTCGCTCTGCCTCCTGTCCTCCCAGGTGGCGAGGCTGTGATCCTGCTGGAGAGAGGACAGGACGGCAGGACCGTCTGGGTCACGGAATGTACTGTGCCTCCTCGGTGGCTCGTTGTTGTCACGCAGTGGATTGCCGCTGCGTGTGCCCCGTGCCGGGGGTCCACGGGCGAGGACCCCAGGCGGCGATTGACCGCCCAGTTTGCACGTCCTCCGGTGCCCCAGCCGGACCCCCGCCTCCCCAGGGGCCAAACCGCGAATGGTGTTCTGTCCCGGAAGGCAGAGCCTTCCTCTAGAGTCTGCGGCCGTCCCCCGGCCTTGCTGACGGCATCCTTCTCCCCACAGACCCTCCGGCAGGGCGGGCCTGCCTCCGCCACAACCTCCGGGCCCTGCTGGAGCCGGTAGCCTTTTCTGGGTCTCTCAGTAAGCGGGGTGGGCCGTACTCCCAGGTATGGTTTGTGCTGCTCTCAAGTCCTCACGGGCCTGCCTGTTCCTCGAACGGGGCACAGCCATTTCTCTTTTACCTTGACATGTCCCAACGCGCCCCGGATTCATGAACCCTTAAGACTTCACCGGCGTGGTTTTGCCTCCGCTGTCTGGAGCTCCCTGGACCGGGGAGGTGCCAGGAGCATCTGGGTTCCCGTGTCCACTGTCTGCAGTTGCTGTGACAGCCAGCACTGGAGCTTAGAAGTCCGACCCGGGCCTCAGCGGGTGACAGGAAGGCCATGGCAAGACCGAGATCCTTCCTGGGGCTCCAGAGGGAAATCTGTGTCCTCCCTCCTGGAGGTGCCCACGTTCCCGGCTCCTGGCCCTTCCTCACCTTCCGGGTCAGCAGTGTGGCATCTGTTTGACCTTCTTTCGGGTCACAGCTCCCTATGGCCTCTTCTTTCCTTCTTCCACTTTTTTTTTTTTTAAGCTTCTATATTTTGAGAGAGAGCACATGAGCAGGGGTGGGGCAGAGAGGAAATCCCAAGCAGGCTCCGCACTGTCATCACAGAGCCCGACGTGGGGCTGGAACTCACGAACCGTGAGATCATGACCTGGGTCAAAATCAAGAGTCAGACGCTCAACGGACTGAGCCGCCCAGGCGCCCCCTGTCTCTGCTACTTGTGAGAAGCCTTGTGATTGCATCGCGTCCACCTGCATAACCCAGGGTGATCATCCTATTTGAAGGTCAGCTGATTAGTGCCTCAAGTCCATCTTCAACCTTAAGTCCTTCCTGCATGTAACACAGCACATTCGCAGGCTCCAGGGACCGGCACGTGGGCATCTTCGGCAGGGGCATCGTTCTGTCTCCCACGGTCCCTATGGGCCGTAGCGGAGTAGAAGGCAGAGCGTAGCCGGGGTCTTGAGAAGACATGGTGAAGGGAGACTGCCGCCCTGGCTGGGCCCACCCGGTGATGGCTGTCGAGGGGAAAGCATGTGCCGAGTCAGTCGCCACATACGAAGGCGCCACTTCCGGACGGCAGACCCCACCGGCCCTGCCACCCATTCAAGGTCACCGTGCTCGTGCTCCGTCATCTTCCGCCATTAGTCACTTTCTGCAAAGGCCAGATTGGTGAGTTCAATGGAGATATTCCGGGGACCCCGCTCCCGCTCTCCTCGAGCCTTCCTGCCTTCTTGTTTAAATTAAGGCTTTATTTTTTAGAGCGCTTTCAGGTTCCCAGCAGCACTGAGGGGAAAGTACACAGACTTCACATATACCCCCTGCCCCCACTCGTGTGCGATCTCTCCAGCTGTCAGCATCCCCGCCAGAGTGGCACCTGCGTCCCAGTCAGTGAACGGGCACGGGTACCTGATCGTGATGCCTCGTCAGTAGCCGGCATCCACAGTTTACCTCAGGGCTCACTCGAGGCCCGTACAGTCTGCGGGTTTGGACAGACGTGTGATCCGTGTGCCCGATACCGAGAGTCACACGGAGTAGCTTCACTGCCCCGAATCCTCTGTCCCTCCCGTCCCCCCGACCCCCGGCCCCCACTCGTCTTTTACCGTCTCCACGGTTTTGCCTTTTCCAGAATGTCACACACTTGGAATCGTACCGCGCGTAGCCTTTTCGGACTGGCTTCTTTTACCTCGTAATACGCATCTAGGGTCCCTCCGGGTCTTTTCACGGCTCGACAGCCCGTTCCTACTTAGTGCCGACCCACATCCCGTTGTCTGGATGGACCGCAGGTTGTCCGTTCACCTGCTGACGGACACCTCGGCTGTTCCAGGGTTTGGGGGCTCTGGGTGAAGCCGCTGTGAACACCCGTGTGCAGGCTGTCGTGTGGACCCAAGTTCTCATCTCCTTTAGGTAGACGGCAAGGAGCGTGACTCCAGGATCGCGTGGCCAGAGCATGTTTAATTTTATAAGAACTCTCCAGACTGTCTTCCAAAGTGGCTGCCCCATTCCGTTTTCCCACCAGCCACGAGCCAACGTTCCTGTGGCTCCGCGTCCTGACCAACATCGGGTTATTCGGTGTTCTGGATTTTGGCCGTTCTAGTAGGTGTGCGGGCGGATCTCGTTGTCTTAATTTGCATTTCCCAGATAACGTGATGTGGAGCATCTTTTATATGATTGTTTGCCATCTGTTTATCTTCTTTGGGGGACTTGTCTCTTAAGGCCTCTGGCCTGTTTTTTAATTGTGTTGTTTGTTTCCTTACTGCTGAGTTTCGAGAGTTCTTTGTATACTCTGGATAACGTGGGTTTTTTTTTTCTTTTTTTAAGTTTATTTATGTATTTGAAGAGGGAGAGAGCAAAAAAGGGAGAGAGAGAGAGAGAGAGAGAGAGAGAGAGAGAGAGCGTCCCAAGCAGGCTCCTTACCGTCAGTGCCAAACCTGATGCAGGACTCAAACTCAAGAACCGCGAGATCCTGACCTGCGCCGAAATCAAGAGTGGGCGCCCCGTGTGACATGCTTTTACCAGATGTGTCTTTTGCCGATGTTTTCTCCCGTCTGTGGCTTGTCTTCTCACTCTCTGACACTGTCTTTCACAGAGCAGGAATTTTTCAAGTTAATGAGGTCCAGCGTATCAGTGATTTCCTTTCTGGATGGTGCCTTTGAAGTTGCATCTAAAGATGGGCAGCATACCCACGGCCATCCAGGTTTTCTCCTGTGTCATCTTCTAAGAGCTTTATAGTTTTGCATTTTACGTTCAGGGCTGTGATCCATTTTTTTTTTTTTAAAGATTTTGGTTTTTTAAGTAATCTCTCCACCCAGTGTGGGGCTTGCACCCACCACCCCGAGATCAGGAATCGCACACCTCACCAGCTGAGCCGGTCGGTCGCCCCCGGTCTGTGATCCACTGTGAGTGAATTTCTGTGAAGTGTGTCCGGGTGTGAGCCTACGTTCTCTCCCCCTTGGTGCGTGGGTGACCAGCTGTCCCTGCCCGTTCGTTGGAAAGGCGGCCTTTGCTTCTTTGTAAAGATCAGTTGACTATTTATGTGGGTCCCTCCAGTCCTTGGTGTCGCGGCTGATCTCTACGAGTCCTCCAGGAAAGTACTGTCTCTATCTTGTCCACATCTTGGTCGGGAGGAAGTTCCCTGGGGCCCCGCTTGGCTCTTCCTGCCGTAATGACCCCGCTGGTCGAGGCGCCGAGGTGAGCGTCCTGCCAGCGGCTAAGCAGATCTACCCCAACGTACAGGTCGGATCCATAGACCTGCCGGGCCCGGGGGAGACGACTCAAGCCACGGCGCCTTCCTCGCGGACGCCCCTTCTGCGAGCAGAGGACCCTGACGCTGCTGCAAAGCTGCGGGTGGCGGTGGCAGTCTAGATGCCACCCCCGGGGGCCCTCTGAAGGTCTACACCCCTCCCCCCGTTGCCCAGTGTACGCTTCATTCAGCTACAGGGCCACGGACCCCTCTGAGGAAGGACTGGGAGAGTGTTCGGCGTCGGGACAGAGCTTGTGGCCGGGTCCTCCTCCCAGAGCGGCTCCGTCTTTGACTTTGGCACCTGTCTGGGACCGAGGGCGACTGTGACGGCTGACGTCAGATATCTGCTCGGCAGACCTGGGGTTATTCCGACTTTACAGATCGAACGGTGCCCCACACACTGCCACGTGTCCCATGGCACGTCAGAGCACCCCGGCCACCACTCTGCCCTCTGCCTGTCACGACGCCACCCTGCAGCCGCTTAACCGCTTCTCTTCCCGAAACTGGTCATTCCCCTCAGAGTCGCCACTGAGCTCCGCGGTCACTCACGAGTGTCTTTCTTCCTTTTGTCTTTTTAAAGTAATTTTTCAAATGAGCTTGTTTATTTTTTGAGTGAGAGAGCAGGGGGGGGGGGGTAGAGAGAGAGAGAGAGAGAGAGAGAGAGAGAATCCCAGGCAGGCTCCGAGCTGCCAGCACAGAGGGTGATGCGGGGCCCAAACCCATGAACCGCAAGATCACCACCCGAGCCGAAGTCAAGAGTCGGAAGCTCAGCTGAGCCACCCAGACACCCCTCTTTTTTCTTTTTTCTTTTCGAGTGTATTTATTTTGAGAGCGAGAGACCGAGCACGAGCGGGGGAGGGGCCGAGAGCGAGAGAATCCCAGGCAGGCTTAACTGACCGAGCCGCCTGGGCGACGCAAGTGTCCTTCTTACTGTTTTAGCGCAGGGGGTGCCCAAGGATCCCGGTCAGGCGGAGGCTTTACAGACTCACATCAACCGTTTCCTGCAAAAAAGAGTTTTTTGAAAGCCGGCTATTTCTTCCCGGAGCCGGCTTGCACTTCCCCGGCCGTCTGCTCGGACCCCTGGCTCTGATTATGGGCCGGTGCGGTGAGAGGTCACGGGGGCCTCGCCTCTCAGGGCGGCCGCTTCGGCGGAGGCCACCGCGTGGTTCAGAAGACCGGCCTCCTCTGACACGGAAGCGGCTGCGTGGCCGGGGCGGTGTGAGAATGCGCAGCAGAGGGGGAGAGCAAGCCCCTTCTCCCTCCTCCTGCCTTCGGCCCCCTCTTGTGCCCCAGTTCCACCATCTCCTGCCCACGAGAAGCCCCCGCTGTCACTAGAGGGCCACGGTGGTGTTTTGGGGGCCCCGGTGCTTGGTCCGAATTCTGGCCCCTGCCCTCCCTCCGGGGCCGAGTCCCCCTCGCAAACGGGGCCGTTGGGGAGCTTGGAGGCGGGTTGACTGCGAGGGGCTCAGGGTCCCCCCCGAAGGCATCCAGGCCTCCTGTTCAAGCACAGGTGCCGGTCGGGTTCGTCGCGACGCTGCTTCTTGCCACGGATCACGGGCATCTCACTTCCTGCTGGCCAGGAGCTCGGTACCACCGTCAAAGACGAGAGCGGGACCAAACTGATCGTGTGATTGTATCTTTTAGGGTCTGTTCTGGTACCAGGTACTGTCCCTGTCAGAATGCCCTCCAGGAAACAGAAGCTTGCTAAAATCAGAAGACAGACTTTAATAGGACAGTTGGTTGAACAGCTGTTGGGAGTCTAAAAAATCAGGAAGGGAACACGGAAGCTCACAGAGATGAGCCTCAGAAGTGGCCATCTTCCCTGGGCGGGCAAGGGGCTGTCGAGGGGACGGCCCGAGCTCAGGAGCTTGTGGGAGGCCGGTACCTGGGCGGCTGTGCAGGCCAGGAGCCCAGCGGCGGGCCCCCAAGAGCTGGGCGTCCGCCTCCGAGTGGGCAGCGGAGGCCCGGCCTCGGGGCACCTGCAGGCTGCCGAGCGCCGCCTAGATTTCGGAAGGGTGGCCGTCCCAGACCCCACACTCAGGACGCGTGCGAGACTCACTTCAGTTGTCACCTCCCCAGAAGTCAGAGCCTGGAACGCCTTCGCTGCACCCGCGCGGAGGCAGGGGTGGGGTGGGGGGACCCGGGATGATGGGCCCCCGCAGGGGCGTCCCTGCCTGCGGCTCTGGTTACTTCATCGGGCTCCTTTTCCAAGGCCTGCGGCAGGGGCGGGAGAGATGCTGGGCTCACTGGCTAGTCTCATGCAAATTCTATTTCACTACCCTTCTGCTTGCTCGCACCACTTGTGTATTTATGTTGTGTGATCATACCTCCGACTTTTGAAATATGTTTGTCGCTTTGAGCAGTTGTGTGCTAAAAGTAACAGTAGTGACAACCCAGAAGAACTTTTTTTATTTTTTTCATTTTTTATTGTTTAAAATTGTTTTAATGTTTATTTATTTTTGAGAGAGAGAGATAGAGTGTGAGCAGGGGAGGGGCAGAGAGAGAGGGAGGCACAGAATCCAAAGGAGGCCCCAGGCTCTGAGCCGTCAGCACAGGGCCCGACGCGGGGGCTCGAACCTACAAACCACGAGATAGTGACCTGAGCCGAAGTTGGACGCCAAGGCGCCCCGGCGCCCCGGATGTTTTCTTTTTAAAGCTTATTTAAGTAATCTTTACATCCAGGGTGGGGCTCGAACTCATGACCCTGTCCGTCTGCTGCGGTACGAAAACTGAAGAGCTCAGTTCCTCCACTGTGCCGTGAATCTATACATTCTCTTAATTATGCTATCTTTTCTTTGATTTACTCTTCTGGTAGGAAGTTCACGGCTCTCCCACTTGGCTTTTCGTACAATAACAGCAACGATGAGGACACTGATCGTCACACTTCTCGCATGCTCACTGCGGGTGAGACCCCGCCCTAAGTATTTTGTATCCGACTAACAAATACAAAGAACCAAAGCCAAAACCCGTGACGCAGGTGGGGACGGTGGTGGTGGTGGTTTTCCGACGCACGCGACCCAGCCTGGAGTTGGTGCTTATCTGCCTGTCCTGCGTCTGTGAGATGCAAGAGGTCGTTTTAACAAGGTCTCGGGCAGCCCCTGAGGCCTCCATCTGGGAACTTAGGGGTGTTCATAGCGCGTCGCTCTCTCTCGAGGACCCCGTAATTCTTGAAGCGTCCGTGTTCTTCCGATCGGACCTTCTAGCGATGGGAGGATAGAGAGAGAAGCGCCAGCCGTCGGGGGGCGCCGGCCGGAGGGACCTCCACAGCCGACGGTCCCAGCCGTGCAGGACGGGTGCACGACTATGAGATAGCACCCCCAAGCCCCACGCACTCATACAAATTTGAAGCCGTGCCAGAAAATCAAAGGAAAAAGCAACAAATCACCCACGCGCCCCGCCGTTCGGAACGAGGCAGCGTGGACACGCGTGATGTCCGGTTTTCTGCCCCCCCCCCCCCCCCCCGGCCCCCTGTGCGGCTCCTGACGACTTCGCGCCGGGAGCCCTGGCCGGCGGGGTCCGTCTCCCTGTCTCGCCTCCCCTCACTGTCTTTCATCCCTGTCGTTCATCGTGGCTACCTGGAGTCTACCGGGGCCGATGGGAGGGTCGTGCCCAGTCACGGGAGAGGACTCCCCAGACCCGGCCCTGCCCGCGGCTCTGTCCTCGACGCGGGGCTGAGTTCTCACTGCGCGTGTCCCTCAAACGTCCCCTCAATGTTACCCCGCGCTATCTGGGATTTGAAAGAGTTACCGTTTCCATCCGCTTTCCCCTTCTACTCGCAAAACAGCCCCTCGTGCTCTGAGCTCGTCTTTGTCAAAAGCAGCCAGGGGCGCGCTGCCAATGTGTGCTCCCGCCCGGCCTCCTGGCGCCACAAGTTCACGCGGTGCCTCGTGTGTCCCAGAGGGCGTCCTCTGCGCGCCCCCCGCCTCGGCCCGAAGCGCAGGCCACACGGTTCAGTCTGAACGTCTGCCACCTGCTTCTGAATCGGTCAGGATGGGCCGGGTCTTCAGGAACAAGTTTCTTGGTTTCAAATGGCAAAAGCTTACTCCCCCCTCGGGCTCTGCCGCGCGGCCCGACCCACGGAGGAGGCACCGCCCTCGGATAGCGCTCGGCGCCCTCTGACCCCGCGGCGGGACCCACGCGCGCCGTGAACGTTTGCTTCCACGTACTTTATCGTTTTCCTCCTCTGACGCGCGGCTTATTGTAAAACGTACTTCAGAATTTCTAAATATATGGGTATCCCTACTTGATTTTTCCTTATTTGATCTTAACCTTAACCGTGGTGACAGGTGATGAGGTTTGGGGGTGACGGTGGGGGGTCCGGAGCCCACCGCCGAGCAAGAACCCTCGAAGTCGTCTTTGGTGCAAGAAGGTGATTTTAGTAAAGCCCGGGGCCAGGACCCGAGGGCAGGGAGAGCTGCCCTGGGGTCGTGCAGAGTGACTGCTCGTACGCTGTGCGGTCGGGAGATAACCTCAGGAGGAAGTTTCTGGAAGGGATTTCCACACGCTAAAGAGGATTCGAGATTCCTGGAGGCCCAGCTAGTGTCACGCTGAGGTGGTTTTTCCCTCTAGCAAAGCATTAGCCCTGAGGCAGGAGGGAGTTTCTGGAGATGAGGCCATTGAGAAGACTGCCTTTTTCTTGGAATTTACTTGGAGACTCAGGCCCTGCAGGACTGTGATCTCTATCGGTTAAGCATTGGTTTCCTTTCCTCTCCTTTGTCCTTGGGCAGCCGGGAGGGCCTGAGGAATGTCCCACATAACCCATGATGGGGGGGGGGGGAAGGTGCTAGCTTGTGCTGGGCCCCAGCCTGCCCCGTGCTCCCTGTCAACAGGGTTCAGTGGTGACAGAGTCCCGCGGTGACGGGGTTCGGTGGTGACTGGGTCCTGCATTTTCAACATGTCGGCCAGGCAGAGTGTTAGCCGTAAAATAGACGTTTCCTGTGTCGTTACACACGTTATGGTTTTATTTATTAACGTTTATTCAGTTTTGAGAGACAGAGAGTGAGCGGGGGAGGAGCAGAGAGAGGGAGACACACAATCCGAAGGAGGTTCCAGACTGAGCCGTCAGCACAGAGCCCGACGTGGGGCTCGAACCCGTGAACCGCGAGATCATGACCTGAGCCGAAGTCGGACGCTTCACCGACTGAGCCCCCAGGCGCCCCCCTAGTGCGATTTTAGATTCGTCGGTTTCTGTTCATAGTTTTGCTCGGTGCATTTTGAGGCCTTGTCAGCAGAGGTGGACGTCTTTGTAAGAGCCATACTGCCTGGCAGACTGCTCCCTCCCCTTCTGGAATGTTCTTTAGCTCTAGAGACGCCTGTTGCCTTAGACTTTACTTACCACTCGCAGTTGGGCGTAACTTTGTGTTTTCTGTTGCTGCCTTGACAAATGGCCACAAACTCAGTAACGGAAGACAGCTCGCGTGTGCCGTGTTGCACTCCTGCGGCCCGGGCGTGTGCGTGTGCCTCCCCGTGGCCTTCTCGCGGGGCCCACAACAGCGGTCCCCGTCTGCCAAGGGGGGGGAGCCCTGTAGAGCGTGGGGTAGCCGCGGGGCGCAACGCCCACCGCCTGCGCCACACGGACGGCACCCCTGTTCCAGGGGAGGGTGGACACGGGGCCCAAACTGCTGGGCGCCACCCCAGGCGTGCCTGCCAGTGTTTCTGTACTGATCCTGCTGCGGTCACCTGTCCTGGAGTCTTCAAGTCCGGTGGGACTGTCCCCCGTCCTGACAGGGCGCGGGCCTCGGCACTTTGAACTACCCCTGCCCTCCTCTGGGCACGTGCCCCGGTGTTGTGCGTGTCCTAGCCCAGCTGTGTTTGCGACGGCAGCGCTGTCTGGGGAGCATCTGCCCCGCACGTGCGTTCTCTCCGTGGCCCCTGCCCCTGCCCCTGCCCGCACCTGCACCCCTGCTGGGCTGCTCCGCGGCTGCTGAGGCCCCTTTGTGTGTCCAAAGGTGTGTTCGTTTTGCCTTAATTTTTTTTTTATCCCTTTGAAGGCGATAGACCTTTTTTCTTTAATTTGAAGACTTTTCTTGCCGTCTTTAGTTTTTAGCAGTTTTACCGTGGTGTGCTGTGGGTGTGAGCCCCTGTTTGTTTTCCACGTCTTTTGTTAGTTTTGAAAAGTTTTCTTTGAATGTTGCTACCTCATGCCTGTCCCTTAAGCTTGCAACTTGAGTTCGCGTGTGCTAGACCTTTCCTCTGGCCTCTGCGCCTTTAACCTGGTGTCTCCATGTGTCTCGCTTCCAGTTTTGTTCTGTTTTCAGCTGTGTCTAATATCCCATTGAGCTTGCTCATTGAACTCTCAACTTCAGGTTTTATATTTTTACCTTCTCAGATTTCCATTTAGTGCTTTATTATTATTGTTTCCAGTTCTCTGCCCCAATTTTTTTTATTAAGTTTATTTATTTTGAGAGAGAGGGAGAAAGCGTGAGCAGGGGAGGCGCAGAGAGGGAAAGAGAGAGAATTCCAAATAGGCTCTGCCCTGTCGGCCCAGAGCCCGACACGAGGCTGGAACCCACGAACCGTGAGATCGTGACCTGAGCGGAAGTCGGACGCTTCACCGACTGAGCCACCCAGGCGCCCCCCATTTTTTTTTAATGTTTCAAAAAATTGTTCTTTAATGTTATTTATTTTTGAGAGAGGGAGTGAGACTGGGGGAGGGGCAGAGAGAGGGAGACACAGAATCTGGAGCAGGCTCCAGGCTCCGAGCTGTCGGCACAGAGCCGGACGCAGGGCTCACGACCTGAGCCGAAGTCGGACGCTGAACAGACTGAGCCACCCAGGTGTCCCAAAGCTTTTTAATTTGTCTTTAATTCTGAGAATGTGTCACTCAGACATGAGGTCCGCGTCCAAGAACTCCTTATTTGCTCTATCTGGGTTTATTTCTGTTGTTCATTTTCTTTTTCAGCGAGATGGCGTTTCTTCATGTGCCTGATGATTTTGGTACGTGGCGCCCAAAACATTCTGGCACGTGCCAAAGCCCTGGGCAGCACCATCCTCCTGCAGCGCCCATTTGTTTGGTCTCGGGCAGGCATGGGGAGGGGGGGTGGCTCCAGATCTGGATCCCGTCAGGGACTGATGGATTTGCTGGGGCTTCTGTTCCTCGTCCCCAAGACTGGCTCCTTCAGGGCCCCCGCCCAGCGTGGTGCCCCGTGAGAGGAGGGCGCTCACTGACATTTGCGTTTCAGGGAAGCAACGGGCCCTTTTCTTCCCGTGCGGCTCCCAAACTGCCTTCTGTATTTCCATTAGCTGAGCCTAAGCCCAAAGCCTTAGGGGCGCGCTCTGGATCACATGCAGGTTTTGTCCCCCCGGCGACGCCCTGCTGGGTCTGCGGCCCCCTTCCCGGCCGGCCGCTCCCCCTCCCCCCTTCCACTCGCACCTGCGACGCAGTCCTGCTGTCCTCCTGTGTGGCGGTCTGAACGCCCCGCTCTGCCACTGGGAGAAGAGTCCCTGTGGATCTTCAGCTCCTCTTTTCCCTTCAGTTTTGTGGACACCAAGTCCCTGACCCGTGACCTTTCCTGTGGCCGGAAGTGTCTTAGGAGAAGCCCCCGTCGGCTTCTCTTTTGATCCGGAGGCTCGAGGAGCTTTCTGGCTGTCGTTTGAAGGTTCAGCGACCTAGTTGCGGTGCGCCTGATGCCAGAGGTCCGTTTCCTGGTACGTTTTTCTCGCCACCCGTAAGACTCAAGTCAGGAGATCTGTTGGTGTTTTATCTCTGGAACGCGGAGACCACAACGGGGAGACCTCCAGAGTCTCGAATTATCCTCACGTTTCGTTGTTCTCGCCTCCCTTTCTACGCCGTCTCCGCTTATCTTGTCCACTTTCCGCCGCACCAGCTTTCTGGCCGCCCGGCCTCGCTCACTGTCCCCGCCCCTCGACTCCTTGTCGCTCTCAGGCTCTTCCGCGGCTCTGGGCGCTTTGGGTGAGCGGCCTTCGTGGCCCGACGCCGCGAGGTCGCGCTGCGGTGGCCCTGCCACACTCAGGCGTGGCTACCGCCCTGCCGCTCTGGCGCACGACTCCAGGAGCACGTGCCGAGCACTGAGTAAGTCTTGGGAGCCCGCAGGGGCCCCGTGGGGTGTCACCGTCACGGTTACCCCGTTTTGCAGAAAGGGACGCGGAGGCCCAGAGAGGTGAACCCACCCGACCTCAGGTGGGCAGGGGGCCAGGGCACGGGGTGCGGACCCTCGTCCAGTGCGGGTCGGGTTCCCGTGCTCTCTGCGGGGTGCATAGCCCCCCACGGAGGCTGCGTGGGGCCTGGAGCTCGGGCCGCAGGCACCTTGGGCTCCCTCTTCCGAGTCCCCGTGGGCTTGTGCCCGCCGTGCCCAGCCCCTGCATGCCCAGGCGGGGCCTGTGGGGGGCACGTGGGGGCTTCTCTGCCCGAGGCCATGTTTCTCACCATTCCTCCGGTGCCAACTAGCTTCTCCGGCTGGTCTTCCGCAGCGGGGGTCTCTGGGGGTCCCAGCTGTGTCTGGGGTGGGGCAGGTCAGGAGTTGGGGGCCTAACTCTACTCTCGCCTGTGGGTCCTCCTCCACCTTTGCTCTCGGCCGGTGGATTATTCCCGAGCGGCCACATTTGCCAATCTTAAAGATTTTATTTTGAAGTGACCTCTACACCCCACATGTGGCTGGGACTTACAACCTTGAGATGGAGAGTCACTGCTCTACCAACCAAGCCGGGCAGGTGCCCCTGTGTTTGCAGACTTTAGAACATTTCTGTCCTCTGGTGGGGTGAACCTGGAGGTCTGGCACGCCTGGCGTTGGGGTCCCAGCGGCTGCGTGACCGCGGCTTGGAGGGGACCGGGAGCCCCGAGCCCTCTCTCCACCCCCAGGGCCCGCCGCGGAGGATGGAGCGGCCACGATCATCCAGTGTGCGTTCCGGCAGCTCCTGGCCCGAAGGGCCCTGGCCCGCCGCCGGCAGGAGCACCGCAACTACCTGCAGCGCGTTGAACGGCTGGAGAGGGAGGTGAGGCGGCCGGGCTGGCTGGGCCCGGAGGTCCGATCCCAGTGGCGGGAACTCTGCACAGCCGGGGTGTGACCGCGGGCCGGCCGGTGACCCGGGGCGCGCGACTCCTCGGTGCCGGTCTGCCCGCAGGCCTTCGTGGCCATGGTGCGGAGGGAGCAGGAGGCGGAGGAGGCGGCCGAGCGGCGGCGGCAGGAGGATCGACAGCGCGGGGCGCGGCTGCGGGAGGCGGCCTTCGCCGGGGACCTGGGCGAGATCAAGGCGGTCCTGCGGGAGGTGGGAGGCAGGGGGGGGGGGGGGGGGGGGGGCCGGGGTCGGGGCGCCCCCGGGGCCCGCGCGGTGACCGCGGGCCCGCGCGCAGGTGGACGAGCTGCTGACTCGCGAGGGCGTGGGCCACGATGAGGCGGGGTTGGCGCTGCGGCGGCGGGGGCGCGTGGCCCTGGTGGAGAGCGAGGACCGCGGCGGGAACACGCCGCTGTCGGAGGCGGCGGCCGGCGGGCAGACCCTGGCCATCCGGCTGCTGGCCGAGCAGGGCGCCAGCCCCAACAGCAAGGTGGGCGCGGGGGCCCGGGGCGGGGGGGGGTGGGGGGTGCCCGCGGCCCCCGGGCCTCGCTCAGGAGCCCCTCGCGCAGGGCGCCTACGGCCGGACGCCGCTGTACCGGGCGGCCTTCGGGGGGCACCTGGAGGCTGTGGAGGCGCTTCTGGAGCTCGGAGCGGACCCCCGGGGTGTACGCAGAAGACGGTAGCACCCCCGAGCAGGTGTGTGAGCATGGCTGGAGCACCGCCTCGCACCGCCCTCCTCGGTCGTCGGGGGGGGTGGGGGTGGGGGGGAGGCTTGAGACGAGGGGGGCGCGGGCGGTGTCCTGCGGACAGCCAAGAACGGGAACCGAGGGCTGGAACCCTCAGTGCCAAGGGCGACCCGGGCAGTGGACGCCTGCTTCTGCAGGGGGCCTGGGGAGGGAGGAGGGACTGGGGGTGGGGGTGGGAAAAGGAGACCTGTTTGGTCTTGGGAGGGAGGCCCGGAGGACCCTCGGCGGTCCCGGTCTTTGGGGGGAGCTGCACCATGACGGTCAGGGCTTCGGGGGCCCTCGGAGGGTGAGCTGTGACAGCTGCACCCTTTTCTCTAAACGGGAGAGTAACCGAGCCTCCTCCCAGGCCAGGCGGAACACGGGACACACGTGCTGAGCTCCTCACCGGCGTCGTCTGTCACTAGGTGGCCTCCCTGGACGCCGTGGTTAGTGTGCTGAGGTCCTGGGACCTAGGCCTCACTGAGGCCATGCTGCAGAGCATGGAGGCCGAGCGGCAGCGCCGGGCCCGGGAGGCCGAGCGACAGGAGGAGGCACAGGCCAAGCGGTGCGGCCGGGGGGTGGGGGAGGGCGGGGGTGGCGGCGGCGGCAAGGGGCGGCTCTGAGCGGGCTGTCCCCTCCCCCAGCAGCCTGAAGTCTCGAGTGCAGCAGCTGGCTAAGGAAGGGCGGCGGCGCCACAGAGAGGTGAGGGGAGCCTGGCCGGTGGGAAGCCGGGGGGGGGGGGGGGGGGGGGGGGGGGGGGCGGGAGGCCCCCCGCAGGCTGCTGGCCCCGGAGGGAGGCGCTGGGAGGCGCTGAGCCGGTTCGCGGGGCTCCAGGCCAGCCTCCCCCGGGCCCTCCCGCCCAGCTGCAGCAGGCCCACTGTGAGCTCAACACACACGGAGGATCACGGAGCACGACAAGTGTGAAGGGAGGCGCCTGGGCCGCACTGAGCTCACGCTGCAGGTGGGCTTTCTCCCTCTCCGGCCTGGGGCTCTGGGGCAGGGGAGGGGTCTCCCCCCCCCCCCCCCCCCGCCCCCAACGAGGGGTTGTCACCTTCCAGCAGCAGCCTCCCGGGGTGGAAGGGGGCCCGCTATCCCCTCCTTGGGTGTACGGGACGCCCCGTGTGGAGGGGTAGGGCCTTGCTCTGAGCGGAGTGGGGCCCCTCCTCCAGGCCATCAAGGACGCGGAGGCCCAAGTGGCCAGGCTACGTCTGGAGGCCCGGAGGGCGGAGGAGACGCTGGCCTTGGCCAGGCTGGAGCTGCGGGAGTAGACCCAGGAGGGTGGGCGGGGCTGGGGGGCGGGGCCCACTCCTGGGCGAGTGGGGGGTGGGGGCTTTGGGTCCTCCTGCCTCGCGGCCACCATCCTGCGACCCCGCAGGGGAGGAGGAGGAGGAGGAGGAGGCGGCGGCGGCAGCGGCGGCGCCGGGGCTGAAATGCCAGGTCACTGAGCTGCACGACGTACTGATGAAGGATGTGGGCGACCGCATCCGCGCGGATGGCAGGTCAATAGCCTGGGTTGGGTGACGGTGAGCGGAGGAGGGTTTGGGTGGACGGCGGTGACCCGGCGGCCGCTCCCAGGTGGCCTCTTGTCATCGACCCTTCGGGCCAGGCAGCCACCTTCCTGCGCTACCAGGACACCAACTACGTGGACGCGGTGAACCCGGACCACTTGCGGCCGGAGAGGATCCGGCTGGCGCTGCTGGGGGCGCTCAGGTAAGGTGGGCGGAGGGCAGGGGCCCCTCCGCCGGCCCCTCACCCACCCGCCTGCCCCGCAGGTTCGGGAAGCCGCTGGTGTTCGACCTGTGCGACGTGGACCTGTTCCCCGCGGTGCGGCAGCAGCTGGAGGCGGTGCAGCCCGGCCTGGCGCAGGAGCTGCTGGGCCGCGGGCTCCTGGAGCGGGAGCGGTACCTGTCGCTGGTGCGGCCCGCCGACGGCCCCGAGTACGGCCCCGCCGGGTTCCAGGAGGCGCGCCTGCGGCACTTCCGCCTCCTCTTCGTCACCAGGGCTCAGCGGCCGTCGGAGGAGCAGCTGCGGGTGCTGCTCCCCGTGCGCGTGCAGCTGCCCCGCGGGGGCCTCTAGCGCCCGGCCCAATAAAGTCGGCCCCGGGATGCGGGGCGTGACCCCCAGGACCGTCCCCGCCTCCCACTGTGTGCACGCCACCCGGTGTGGGGAGTGGGGCGGGGTGTGCGTGGGGGCCCCGGACGGAGGGCACGCTGCTCCCGGGGGGCACGGGATGGGGGAGGGCCTGGGGGTTCAGGGTTGTTTCCGGCCCCGCCCCCTCAACCACCACGAACCCCAGCCGTGGGGTGTGGGCAGGCAGACAGGAGGTAAAACGTAGTCAACTTTATTCTTCTTAAACCACAAAATAGAGTCTTTGGTTGTACAAACGTCACTAGTTACAGTCTTGCCAACAGGTCCCAACTGGGGAGGGGCCTCTTTAAAATGCTAACACCCAGGTTAAAAGACTCGGGGCAGGGGCGGTGGTGCTGCGGGCAGGGCCCCCACCCGAGTCAGGGGAGGTACCCAGGACCTCTAGGAGGGCACTGGGCCCAGGCCGCGGCGCCCTGGCCGGATCGGGCGGCGGCTGCTGCACAGCGTCACCTCCTCGGGGCCAGGCGAGGGCCTGCCCAGGAGCACCACGGCCACCTCTCCGTCCTCCTCCTGCAGGCCTGGTGGGCAGAGGCAGGGCAGTGAGCCGACAGGGGGTGGGGTGGCCTGGGGGCACCCCCGGGCCTCACCTGTCACTTACCAGGGCCAGGAGACGGTTCCAAGGACCTCAGCTCCTCAGCAAAATCTGGGGACTGTGATGGGGAGAAGGGTTGGGTCAGGACTGCAGCCAGGGGCTGCCTGCAACCACCCCTGAGAGCCGGGGTGGGGGTCCCCGCGCCCACGGAACAGGACTGGAGACAGGCAGAGAGGGCGGGACAGGCCTGGTGCAAAGGCGGCAGGAGCCCATGCGGCTGTCCCGCGGAAGGGCCTGTACCTGCAGGTCATAGACAGGTCTGGAAGAAGGGAGGGCTGCAAACACCCTGTAGTCAAACTTCCTCCCAGACAAGGCCTTGAAAGGACAGCGTGAGGGAGAAAGGCAGAGAGCGTGAAAAGGGTGAGGGGAGAGGCAGGGTCTGGGGAGGGGGGTACGGGACAGGCATCGACTGCTGACTCCTCACCAGGCGTCCAGGAGAGGTGCTGGTCTGGGGGCCGAGGTCTGGCGGGGGAGGGGGGACAAGAAGTGGGTGTTGGGGGAGGTGTGGGCTGCAGGGCAGACCCGCCGCCTCCCCTACCGGGACGCAGACCTTCCAACGGGGTGGGTGACGGGGTGGGCGCCGGTGAGGGGGCCTCCGCCAGCCGCTCCAGGGGCCCGCGCCTGCCTCGGCCCTCCTGGGACTTGCTGAGGACCATCTGTGCACGGAGGGCGTCCTGTTCCAGGGACTTCATCCTGAGAGCAAACGGGAGGTGGGGCTGGGCAGGCGGTGCGGTGGCCGCAGGCAGCGGGGGCAGGGGAGGCCTCGCTGGGCCGCAGGGGCCTCACCTGGCCGCCCGCCACAATGCGCGCTTCTCGGCCTCCAGGGCACGGCGCTCGGCAGGGGACAGAGCCCGATCGGGCGCAGGCAACTCGGGGCTCTGGACACGGAGTCGCTCCTGATGGCGCCGCTCCGCTTTGGCTGTGCGCACCGGGGCGCTGCCTCCCGGAGGCAGGGGGGACGAGGGTCCGAGCCTGGGAGAGGAGATGGGACAGGAGGGCCGGGTGGGTGGAGTGCTGGGGGTACAGGGGCACCCGGGGAGACGCTGGGTGCTGCCCCCTCACCCTGTGGTGGGGCCGGTCGGGGGAGGCAGCTCCTCTGGCTCATCGGGGGGTTCCCCATCCAGGTCCAGGGGGGGCCCGGTGCCCTCTGCCTCCCGCATCATCTGCGCCCTCTTCTGCTGCAGCTTCCGGGCTGGGGGGGAGGAGGAAAGGGGTGTGTGTGTGTGGGGGGGGCCGACAGGTCAGGCCCTGGCCTGGCCCCAGCCCTCCCCGCTGCCCATCCGGCCGCTCACCTTCCTCCTCCTGCATCTTGCGCAGATCGTCGGCACCCACCAGGGACACGCGCTTGGGGGGCCCCTCGGCTTGGGGCAGCCGCACCTCCAGTTCAAAGTACTTTTGCCGCTCGCGGAAGGAGAGCTGCTCCGGGGAGGCCGCGGGCCCAGGTGTGGGGGCCTGGGGAGAGTGGGTCCTGAGGCCCGGCCCCTCCGGCACGCGCCCCGCAAGCACACGCAGAGGAAGGGCGGGCCGCCCACCGTGTACCTGGGCGGGGGTGTCCGGCGGGTGTGGGCCGGGCACGGCGGCAAAGGTCCTGTAGGCCTGCTTCACGTTGGTGGGCAGTGCGTCGGGGGAGGGCGGGGAGGGGAGCTGAGGGGTGGGGCGCACGTGAGTCATGCAGAGACAGCCATCATCAGCCACCAGCTGTCCCCACCAGCTGCCCAAGACGCCCGCACACTGGAGGTCAGAGCGCTCACAAAACGGGGATCACCTCTATCCCTGGGGGCCATAGAGTCCCCTGGCCAGGCCTCAGCCGCTTTTGTCAGCAGAGGGAAGGATCGGGGTTCAGGTAAGGTGGGGGGGGGGGGGGAGTTGGTGCAGGAAAGAGACACGGAGCCAAGGTGAGCGGTCAGGTTGGGTACCCAGGGGCACGGGGCCGACACTTACCTGCCTGCCGTCTGCTGGGCAGGGGCAGAGGCCGGGAGCTGGCCTCTGAGTTGGCATTGCCAGTGCCCACCCCCCGCTGCCCTCTCATGCAGCCGACCCAGGGAGCCTGAGTAGGGCCAAGCTGGCCCCCAGGGCCTCACAGACAAGAGGACAGGCAGGGGTGAGGCAGCCCTGACCCCGGGGGCCCCGGGGAGCCCTCACCCACATCACCAACCACCTCTGGCCAGGGAGGTGCCGGCAGGCTGTGCCCTCACAGTCCGAGTGGCAGCTGGGGGGAGGTGCTGTCCCCTCCCCCCCCCCCCCCACTAGGCACTCACCTGCTGGCAGCTGGGGGAGGGGGAGCAGGGAGCCTCGGCCATCTTCCCTCCGGCTGTTCCAGACAGGACCTGCAGGCGTCAGGCTGGAGTGAGGGTCAGGCAGGGGTGGGGCCTCGCAGGGGGTGGGGCGCTTGGCAGAAGCTGGTCTTCGGCTCCTGACCTGACCCCAGTCCAGGGGGCACTCCCAGGTGGACATAAACACCTGTTTGGCCAGTGTGAAGGGTCCCCCCCCCCCCAAAGGCCACAGCCTGGAGCCCCCCAGGATCCCCTCTGCACCCCACGATGCCAGGGGGACAGGAAGGAGGCTCTGACCACAGCGAAGGCAGCTGTTCCGTGGGCAGCGCCCCCGGCTCCCTCCCCGTGTTCTCTGAAGGGGCGTGAGCCAGGGAGGCCCGGACCCTCGCCTGCCACCCCGTGGCATAGTCCTCCTGGTCAGAGGACACGGGCCCCAACCCTGCCGTGGGGTTCCCGCTCTCAGCTGTTCACAGTTGAGGGAAGGTCTACAACCGAAGCCTCCGAGATGCCCCCCCGCACGACTCCCCACCGCTCTCGGTCATGTTGGCGCCTCGGGCAGCTGCTGGGAGGGCTGCTCCCATCTCGTGGGGGAGGGCTGAGGACCCGACGTCCGTCCCGTCCAGCACAGCTGTCAGCAGCGGGCCACTTCCCTCCGGCCCGGCCTTCGTCAAGGCTGCTCAAAGCTGTCCTCCTCAACGGCAGACCCCCAGTGGCTCTGGAGGCCTCCAGCTGCCTCCGCCCGCCCCTCCCCAGCCCTCAGGCCAGGCTCAGGCTCTCCTCCGGTGGGTCTGAGGGGAGGGGCTTCCTGGGGCCCGGCCCCCAAGCCCCGCGTGCCTCTGCCTCAGGTGCCCCCGTGGGCCCTGCCTGGTCCCCGGGGTCTTGGGGGAGGAGGGGGGCTAAGGCAGGGGTGGGTCAGAGCCTAGAGGGCAGACGAGAGAGTGGGCCGGGCTGTGACCTGGACACTGACCCTCTGCGTGCTGCCAGCGCCGGGCGTGGCGGCCAGGGTGCGGTGGTCCAGCTTCAGGCCCTCCGGGCCCCGACCCTGGGGAGCAGAGTAGAAGTGGTGTGAAAGGCCATGTCTGCACCCGAGTGTGGGACAGGCCGCTGCCAGGGGAAGGGAGGAGGGCCTGGTGGGCATCTGGGCCGCTGCCTACTGTCCACCCTGGCACCCTGCGGCGCCCCAGGCCCGAGTGTGAAGGGAAGCCTAGTGTACAGGGCAAGGACACCTGGACACTCACCACAGCTTCCAGTCCCCACTGTGGGGTCTGTCCTGGTAGCTCCTTCTCCTATGAGCGGAGAAGACGCTAGTCAGGGACCACCGGCCTCAGGCTCCGCGCCCACCCCTCCCCCCACCCCGCCCCCTGGGGCTGAACTGCAGGTGGTTCTGACCTTGCCAGAGCCCTCAGGGCTCAGCTCCCGGTCGACGGAGGAGATGCTCTCCAGGCTGTTCCGGCGGCCAATTCCTGCCGCGAAGGGGTTGGCAATGACACCCGGGGACACCTAAGGAGAGACGTGGGCTAAGGGCGGGACCCCCGGTCTCGGGGTCCCCTCCGCAGGTAGGCTGAACCTGCCAGCGACCCATACGGCTGAGGCGGCCTCTGGGGTGGGCGGATCCGTGACCGGGTACCGCCGGCACCCCGGACGTTGTGCCGTCACTGCATCTGCCTCAGAACATGGACGCACATCACGAGCACCAGAGGCCATTCTGACACGTGGCAGGAGGCAGGGGAGGCTGACCGTGTACACTCAGCCCGGGAAGCAGGTGACAACACCGAGATGGGGTGGGGATGGGGGGCACCGGGCAGGGGTGCCTGGCGGCACAAAGCCTCTTCCGACTCACAGGCTGCTTCTGGAATCTGCAGCGCGAGCGCCCAGAAAGCATTCTGAAACAAAGGACGCAATGCAGGAGGCAGCCCGGCAGCCCGGCAGCTCGGGGTGGTAAGGGGGCGGGCACCGTCTCCTGCCAGGTACCGGCCGGCAGAGCGGTGGGAGGAAGGAGGGTAAGAGCGTACGGTCTGTCCACAAACTGCGCTTTAACCGTGAGCCCCGAGGGTGAACACAGGTGGGCGGAAACACGGGAAGGGCTCGCTCCAACCCCACGCGAGACAAGAGGGAGAACTCAGCCGTGAGCAGCAGCAGGAACCGGAGGGGCGGCACGGGAGGCACGGAGACTCCCCTCGGGGCGAACGGCTCCCGCTGACGGGGGCGGCTGTCGGTGTGGGCCAAAACACCTATCCGGCTGCGGCCGACACTTCGAAAGCCCGAGTGAAGGGGTGAGCGAGGGGAGGGCAGAGAGGTGCCAGCCACATGGAGAACGAGGACAGGGGGTGCCCACAGCAGAGAAGAGGGGCTCAAGGATGGAAACAGTGGACAGACAGGGACGCTGTCATGCCGGACGGAGCCATCCATGAGGCAGGTATGACAACACGAACTGGGTGCCGGACAGGCGAGAGGCTAGAGGGGGAGAGCAGAGTCTGCTAGGAATGCGGGCTCGACAGAAACCCTGCAGCGGGAGACCCCCAACTGGGACTGAGATTCTGGCAACAGTGGAAGATGTAACAGACGCTAAGGAGCCCACCTTCTCAACTTCTGGAACACGGCAGTCAGAAGGCCGCAGGCGGGCCTGAGAGAGGCGGGGCCCTCAGACCAGGGAGCACAGTCGCGCACGGGGACTGAGCGGAGAGCACAAGCGGCAAGGCGGCCGGGTCCCTCGTGGCAGAGGAGGCCACGTACACAGGGAGGGGCCGGCCCGGGAGGCCACTGGGATGGTGGATGACGACGTGAACTCCTGCTTTTCCACAGTCAGAGACGCAAATGTCAACACGCACCCACTCATGGAAGAGCCTGGCCGCCGAGAGGCGCTGAGGCCACGAGCACACCTGGGGCCCAGATCTTGGCTTCTAAATACCACTTTCCGCTAAAAGGAACGAGCACTCCTTGGAGAAATGTGCCACAGAGTCGGGTGGGAGAACATGACATGAGCCCAGAGTGACCCGTTGTGCCGGAAACTAGGTTGCTCAAAGGATCGTGGGCCAGGTTAGAGGGGCTGGCGGGAAGCCCCTTCCATCGGCCAACTCCAGGGCTCCTGGAGCATGAAAGCAGCGGCCACGGCGACAAACCATCACCGTGAAAACAACGTGGAGGCCAGTGAGTCTGCGATCGGGGCAGACGGGGGAGTATCTAACTGCAGAGAAAGGAGAGCCCCTCCTGGCAGCACAAGGCCGACCGACAAACGCGGGAGGAGCAAGTGTCATCATTGGCAACGACCGCGACACTGACGCGAGAGACACCTGCAGGCGCTAGGGTTGGTGGCGGACACGGGACGAGTGACGGACATTCAGACACTCTCAACGTCCCCCCACAAGATACTAATTTCAAAGGGAAAAGAGTCACTTTACAGTGAGGACACCTGGGGACAGCACTGTGGAGACCGCGGGTGACGGGCCAGACCGCCATCTGTGCGCCCTGCCAGGAGGCTCTGGGGGGACAGGGGTCAGCCTGCGGGGAGCGGCCACGGGCCACGGTGCACAAGGTCAGGGTCGGGGAGGCTGCAGAGACGCGGCCACCAGGCTCCCACCCGCGCACTCCCGCACTGAGCCCTCTGCGACGAGAGACGCCGTGGGACCGTGGGAGAGGCGCACACACGGCCTCTGGGCGAGAGATTCTGTGGTCTGTTCTTGCCTTTTTCCAAATTTAAAATCATTTTATGTACTTGCTCATATTTTTCAAAAAGAAATCATGCAGACTAACCCCAGACCGACACACCTGGTGGCCTGCAGGGACAGAAGTCAGACTCGTCAAAGTGCTGTTTGTAGTTTTGGCTTTGGGACCACGTAAAGACTCACACTAGCACAAAAGAGCGGTTTGAAACCATCCCTAGGGGCGCCTGGGTGGCTCAGTCGGTTAAGCGGCCGACTTCAGCTCAGGTCACGATCTCGCGGTCCGTGAGTTCGAGCCCCGCGTCAGGCTCTGGGCTGATGGCTCAGAGCCTGGAGCCTGCTTCCGATTCTGTGTCTCCCTCTCTCTCTGCCCCTCCCCCATTCATGCTCTGTCTCTCTCTGTCTCAAAAATAAATAAAAACATTAAAAAAAAAAAATTAAAAAAAAAAAAAAAAGAAACCATCCCTAAAAACCGAGAATGAGGAAGCCCAGCTGCCTACCAGGCTGGCAGCATAACAACACGACGAGTTATTCCAAGTCACTTAAAATACAGTATTGGGATTATACACCCTAGTAAGTCTTTTTTTTTTTTTTTTTTTTTTTTTTTAAATTTACTTTTGACAGAGAGAGACAGAGCATGAGCAGGGGAGGGGCAGAGGGGGAGAGAGACACAGAATCCAAAACACGCTCCAGGCTCTGAGCTGTCAGCACAGAGCCCGATGCAGGGCTTGAAATCACAGACCGCAAGATCGTGACCCGAGCCGAAGTCGGACGCTCAACCGACCGAGCCACTCAGGCGCCCCATAAATCTTAAGAACTCGGGGAAATCTTAACTTGCTCTCAACGACCTTGGTATTAACAGCTTCAGAACTATCGAACATAATAACAATACTTAAAGTTTTGATAGAAAAGAGACACAAATATAAAATCAAACGTAAAAACGCTGCAAACTTAATTATGAATTAAAAATAACAGCACAGTGGGACGCCTGGGTGGCTCAGTTAGGCATCTGATTCTTGGTTTCGGCTCAGAGCAGGATCTTATGGTTTGTGGGTTCGAGCCCCATGTTGGGCTCTGTGCTGACAGTGCAGAGCCTGCTTGGGATTCTCTCTCTCTGTCCCTCCCCTATACTTGCTCTCTATCTCAAAATAAATAAGTAAACGTTAAAAAAAAACAAAAACAAAAAACAGCACAGTGACACCTGGCTGACTAATCAATGGAACATGTGACTCTCGATCTCAGGGTCACGAGTTCAAGCCCCGTGTTCAGTGTGGAGCGTACATAAAAAAATAAAGAACAGTACAAACTCATGGCTTTCCTCTTTCTAGAAACATCCACATCCTGGGCCGCACGTGCTGCAGAGGCTGGGAAGCAATGAGCCCAGCACCATGAGTGCCGCAGGCCAGTACGGGGCGGGGCGGGGGTGGGGGTGCCGAAGCGCCACCCGTGGCTGAGAGGTGCCAGAGTCCTCTCAGAAATGGCCGATTCCAGGGCCGGGGGAGGAAATACCTGGTCACTCAGGAGGGCAAGGAAGCTATCGAATGACAGGTGCCACACTAAACAGAAGCCACATGTCCAATGAGGGGACGGTGTGAGTGCAAAACACAATGGGTTCAAAGACATCAAGAACACGCAGACCTGTGAATTCACAGTAACGCTAAAAACAAAAACAAAAAAGGATTCGGTTGCTACCCTTGAAGCTTTGCGAGGCCCCAGCTTGTTATTTAAAACCCCGTCAGGGGGCGCCTGGGTGGCTCAGTCGGTTGAGCGTCCGACTTCAGCTCAGGTCACGAACTCATGTTTGTGAGTTCGAGCCCCGCGTCGGGCTCTGGGCTGACGGCTCAGAGCCTGGAGCCCGTTTCCGATTCTGTGTCTCCCTCTCTCTCTGCCCCTCCCCCGTTCATGCTCTGTCTCAAAAATAAACATTAAAAAAAAAAAAATTTTTTTTAAAAAAAGATCCCGTCAGGACAACGGGAGGGACCCGGCGTGCGGTCTCGCCTGTCCCGGGCAGCGCCTCGTCTCGGGCCCAGCGGCCGGGAGGGGCTCTCTTCCTGGAGGCACACGGAGGCGTGCGGGGCGAGTCCTCCCTCACGGCAGAGACCAAGGGAGCGCGGAAAGGAAAGGTACCCGTGGCCAAAGCCCGAATGCCGGCCCCCGGGAAAGCCAGTAAGAGACACGCTGGCAAACGTGAGCCGGAGGGCAAGATGACAGCTGCGCCGTGAGGAAGGGACGCGACCGCACAGGGGAAGGGCCGTGGGCGCAGAGGGTGGGATGAGGGAGCCAGGTGGCCGTCCGTGCGCACGGGACGGTGGGCGTGTGCCGTGCCGCTCCCGCCGCCCGATGCTCCCCGGAAGCGGACGCTACGCTGCGCAGGCGAGGACACCGAGGCCGGGAAGCCAGCGCCCGCCCAAGGCTCCGCAGCAAGGAAGGGCTGTGCCCCGGGTTGCGCTGGAACAGAGGGAGCACTGGCCTCGCCGGTGGAGCCGGCTGCAGCAAGTTCTCGTGAGCCCCGCCCCTAACGAGCTGCCGGGGGCGCTGGGGAGGAAGGCGGCCAGTGCACCAGCT
Organism: Panthera leo; assembly: GCF_018350215.1. Classification (NCBI taxonomy): domain Eukaryota; kingdom Metazoa; phylum Chordata; class Mammalia; order Carnivora; family Felidae; genus Panthera; species Panthera leo. Next base: position 82,242,839 of record NC_056695.1, read on the forward strand.
GGCACTGAGACTGGTTTCCAGGACCCGAAAGGGTTCAGGGGACACTCGGCAAGCCCGGACCCTACGGGGCTCAGACGGGCTCTCACACGAGCCTGACACATGGGGTACGACACCGGGGGGGGGGGGGGGGGGGGGGCAGCGAGGAGAGCATTCCGAGGGCCCTGCCCTGTGCCCTGGGGCACACAGAAGTGTGTGCGGTCCACTTCTCACTGCTGGCACGGGGGCAAGGCCACCAGAGCGGACCAGAGGGGCCTGACCAGGAAAGCCAGACCCGCATACGCCGCTCAGGACGCAGGACCTCCACGCGGAGGACGGTAAGCAAAAGCAGAGCGGTCCACACGCGGGCTTGGAAAAAAACACATTCTCGCGGAAGAACTCCCGAGATCAGAGCTAATTCTCGAGTCCTAATCAACTTTTGTTACAGAACTTGACAGGTTTGTTTGGAACAGAAAACGCAGAGAAATAGACTGAAGCTTTTCTCAAGTAGAAGCAAAAGGTGACTTGACCCATCGGGGATCCAAGCGCACCAGAAAGTGACTGTATTTAGGACCACGTGCAGCAGCTCTGGACACACTGAACTCTCACAGAGATGGCCCCAGGTCCTCAGACCCATGGGGAGCGACAGGTGAGCGTCCCCACTCCTGAGATGACACATCGCCCACTCAGAAAACAATCCGGGGGGACTGCAGAGCTCTGTCTTTAAAAAGTTACGTTAGTACAAGCAAGAAACACACAGCGACGTTCTGACAATTCTTTGAAGCAAGGAAGCAAAGCCCAAGATCCAAAGACACAAGGGAAAGATCAGAAAACTTAATTCACAGAAAACTTAGGTTTCTAAAACCTCAAAGAAATCACTCTTAAAAAGCAAAAGCGATAAAAACAATCGCGTCCCACGTAACAAAAAGCTGACGCTCAAAACACGAAAGAGCACGTGTCGGTCTGCGAGGACGGACGGACGGTCCGAGTGCCCCCAGGCCTCCTTCCCGCACAAACGCCCCCAAAGCACAGAGACGGGCTCCCGAGCCTGCTGGCCAGCGTGCTGGAGGAAGGCGCAGACGTGGCGACCTGTGGAGGGACCACTAGGCACAGCCACGTGAAAGGGCTACCAGCAGAACCACGTGCCCAGACGGCAAAGCCAAGTGTGGGCACCCCCGTAACTCGGGGACATGCCAGCCCCACTCCCTCGGGGGTTTGAGCCCCTCACCACGTAGCTGTTCTTTTCTCTTCAACTGAAAGGCTTTCAAGTCAGCAAACTTGTAAACTTTTCTAAACACACACGGGAAACGCACAAAAGGTAAAGCCTTTTCTGGGACCACACGGTCTAAACCTCAAGTCCTAAGAGAAACCCCTCCCAGAAGCCACCACCGGGGTTCCCGTGAAGGCAAAGGGAGGTGTGGGCGCGGGGCATCCGGCCTGGCCTGGAGTGCAGAGCGTGAGCACGGCCTCCCTTTCACGCAGCAGACGATACACAGAACCAGGGATGAGCCCCCACTGGCAGTGCAGGGACAGGGTGGCAGGGAGCCACCGTCCCCAGGATGCGCTGCAGACGGCCAGTCTGAGGGGGCCGCCCCATCCCCAGGCAGAGTAGGCAGCCACTGTGGCGAAGGGTCCTCAGAGGCCCGTTTGGGGCGCAGGCACAGCCGCGTCACCTTTTGCCCGGGGGCCCCGGGGACAGCAGTGGAGAAGGTGGGAGAGGGTGAGACGGGGGACCCTCCAGAGCAGAGGGGAAGCCGGGCTCAGAGGCCAGACTCGTTCAGACCGAGGGCCCCGCACACGCCCCACGTGGCTTCCGCTCTGAGGCAGGTCCTGGGAAGCAAGGTCCCCTGAGGGGTCCCCACGCGTGTCTGCAGGCAGAGTCCCGAGGGGCCCCAACCTCGCCGCGTGCGTGGCTCAAAGCCATGCTGTCGCGGCTCGTGGCCCTGCCCTGCAGATGCCGCCCACCTGAAGGCACCGGCTTCCTCTAGGGCCCGATCGTGCCGTCAGTTCACACGCCCTGTCCCACCCGGGACCGCAGCCCCCTCCCACGTGGACTCACAGTGGCCGAGGGCTTCCCCAGGCCTAGAGACGGAAAGACCAGCTCTCCCAGCCCACACAGGGTCACTCCTCGAACGTCTAGGCTGCGCTGCAAACAGGACCCTGTCCTTGTGGCAGGGCGCTGATGGGGGTGGGCACTGACCTCGGCAGGGGCGGCAGCGTCGGTGTCGAAGCCGTCACAGACGAGCACGGTGAGGGTGTCGCCCACGCCGCGCAGCAGCCGCACGGCCTCGCCGTGTGTCAGGCCCAGCAAGCTCTGCTGGTTCACCTCCAGCAGCCGCAGCCCCACCCGCAGCCGGCCGTCACGCCCCGCTGCTCCCGTGGGGCTCACCTGCAGAGAGACCCGGACCTCGAGGTCTACGATGGTTCCTCTTCCCCGAGGAACCCAGTGGGGCGGGGCTGGCCGAGGAGGGGCCCTCACCTTGGAAATGAAGATGCCCTCGTCTGTGGGGTCGCAGGGGTTCCCCGCATGGCCCTTGGCGCCCCCTCGGATGCTGATGCCCAGCTTCTCGCCGGGAGCCTTCTGGATACAGAGTTCCCGCATGCCCGGGGGTGGCGGGTCCCTCCTCACAAGCAAGACCAGCTCCAGGCAGGGCCGAAGCAGGGCACTGACCGCCTCCTGGTGCGTGGCCTCCCGAATGTCCTGCCCGTTCACTGCCAGGATGCGGTCCCCAACCCGGAGGCCGCTGCGTGCAGCCAGGCCCCGTGGGAGCACCTGTCAGCGGGGGTAGGGGTGAGGTCCGGTGGGCTGCAGGCCTTGCTGCCCCCTGCCTGGGCCGGGCCCTCCTAGCAGAGACACACGCGGGGCCCACTCTACCTTGGAGATGAATACGCCAGGCTCCTGGATACCAAACGGGTGGCTGGAGTGATCAGAGCCCCCGACGATGCTGAGCCCCAGTGGGCCCCCGGCTCTCGGCAGGCAGATCTCCTGGGGATACCCAAGGGCGTGAGGAGCTGGTTGGAATGAGCCTGTTGGAGCAGCAAAGGGATGCTTCTCCAACCCAGAGGGTGTACGGGCCCAGGGCGGCTGCACGCAGACAGGTTGTCAGGGATGCTGGGCGGCGGCCCCGCCACGTCAGGGCTGACAAAAAGACCACGTGGGGAGGTGGCCAAGAAACGAAGGCCCAGGGGCGCCTGGGTGGCGCAGTCAGTCAGTTGAGCTTTCCACTTCTGTCAGGTCACGATCTCACGATTTTTGAGTTCGAGCACCGAGTTAGACAGCTCAGAGCCTGGAGCCTGTTTCGGATTCTATGTCTCCCTCTCTCTGCCCCTCCCCTGCTCACACTCTGTCCCTCTCGAGAATAAGCACCAAAAAAAAATTTGTTTTTAAATAAAAAGTAAAAAAAAAGAAACGGATGCCCAGTGGCCCGGCACCAGAACGGAGAGGGCGGGGCGCTCCTCCCACCCGGTGTGAACCCTCGGGACGTGGAGGGGAGCAAGGGACAGGCAGGGGGAGGGCCACGGTCTCACCTCCACTGGGTATGGCCCCTCCAAGGTGGCAGCCGGTAGGCTGGGGGCCAGCCGCAGCGGCCCAGACTCCCCAGGGGTGGCAGCGGCCACGGCGGTGCTGGCCACACTGGGAGGTGTGGGGGGGGGTGGCGGAGGGCTGGGGGGAAGGGGCCCTCCGGCCCCACGCTCCAGCAGCAGGGCGATGGTGGGGGAAGCGGCGGTCAGCAGAGAGACGGCGTGGTCGTGCCTGGCTTCGGTCATGTCCACCCCGTTGATCTGCAAGAGCGAGGCCCGTCAGGGAGCCCCGGGAGGTGGGTGGAGCAGATGTGGCGGTCAGCCGGCCCCACGACGCCCACTCACCGAGAGGACTCGGTCGCCGACCTGCAGAGTACCCGCCCGGTGGGCAGCGCCCCCCTCTGCGATGCGGGAAATGAAGATGCCCTGCGGGGGAAAGGAGAGCTGAGTGGCACGCGCACGACCCCGGCCCCGAACCCAGGCCCTGCCTCACCCCATCCCCGGCCCCCGCCTCACCCTATCCCCGGCCCCCGCCTCACCCCATCACCCGCCTCACTCCATCCCCGGCCCCCACCTCACCCCACCCCCGGCCCCCACCTCACCCCACCCCCGGCCCCCACCTCACCCCATCCCCGGCCCCCGCCTCACCCCATCACCCGCCTCACTCCATCCCCGGCCCCCACCTCACCCCACCCCCGGCCCCACCTCACCCTATCCCCGGCCCCCGCCTCACCCCATCACCCGCCTCACTCCATCCCCGGCCCCCACCTCACCCCACCCCCGGCCCCCACCTCACCCCACCCCCGGCCCCCACCTCACCCCATCCCCGGCCCCCGCCTCACTCCATCGCCCACCTCACCCCATCCCCGGCCCCCACCTCACCCCACCCCCGGCCCCCACCTCACCCCACCCCCGGCCCCCACCTCACCCCATCCCCGGCCCCCGCCTCACTCCATCGCCCACCTCACCCCATCCCCGGCCCCCGCCTCACCCCATCCCCGGCCCGGTAAGGCGTGGAGCCTTTCCCGCCGGCGATGCTGAAGCCCAGCCCCTTCTCGCTGCGCACAAGGCAGGCCACGTGGCGCTGGCGGAGGGGCCCGGCGGGGTCCGGCTGGAGCAGGGGCAGGCGCAGGGCAGCTCCCCGCCATTCCCGAGGGCTGTAGTCGTCCTCCGGCCGCAGGGGCGTGACGGTGACCGCGTTCTCCGGTTCCACCATGCGCTCCCGCCACAGCCGCATCTGCACGGTGCTGCCGGCCCCCCGCAGCGCCTCCACCGCCTGGTGGTGCTCGGCACCGTGCAAGGCCACGCCGTTCACCTGCGGGGCGGGACACCGGTCAGGCCGGGGCCACGGCCGCGGGGAGGCCCCGCGCACGCTCCCTCCACAGACGGGAGACGGGCAAAAGAGCCAGCCCCGCGACTCGCACAAACCCGGGGTGAGGCCGCGGGTCGGCTGACGGACACGAGGGTGTCCTTTCCGCTGGTCCGCACCCGTCCCTCGGCCCAGCGGCTCGACTGAAGACGCCCAGGGTCGCCGGGTGTCTGACGCCATCCCTCCTCCCTGACCCCAGCCTGGTCGGGCTCCCTCTCCTCCGCTCTCCCTGCCGTACTGGCCACGGCACACACTCCTCCACAGAGAGCTGCAGCGTGGTCTCAGCCCTGCCTGGGCGAACGCCAGCCTGGCCCATAGCCTCCGTTCCCGGCCCCTTCTGGGCCCTGCAGAAAGGGCACGTTGCCCTCAGACCTCGCCCCGGTGTGTCCCCCAAGAGCTCCCGGATGCCCCTGCCCAGGCTCGGGAGCAGGAAACCAAGCCAGCGACCCAGCCTGCCAGAGGTGTGACCACCTCCCCGACCAGCCTCCACCCCCGGCACGGCCAGTGCCCTGCACCACCCGGATTCCCTCCCTGACAGCAAGGGCTGTGTGCAGCCTGGGGAGGGCGGGGGGGGGGGGGGGGGGGGGGGGGGGCCCTGACCCACCTCGAGGAGCTTGTCACCCACCCGGACTCCCGCCCGGGCTGCAGGGCCCTCCTCTGACACTCGAGAGATGAATATACCCTGGAGAAGAAGCAGAGGCTGAGCGGAGAGACAGGACGGAGGCCGCGGAGGGGGTCCCATGCTGTCCCGTCCCGTCGGGGGAGCAGCTGGGCAATGCCTGGAAACCCTGCACCAGGCCGGCAAAGATGCCCGAGGGCGCAGGGCAGTCACGGGCGCTGGGCTCGCCGCCGGAAGTCCTGTGAGTCAGGGAGCTAGAAGGCCCAGGTCAATCTCTTGAGACGGTTTTCAATCCCAGACCCAACAGGGGTGACCCACGGAGGGAAAGCGGGATGCCGAGGAGAGCGTGGGCACCCGGCACTGCCTCCAACTAGCCTCCCCGGCTCTGTCCCCGGTCAGCCATCAGGGCCGGGCACCCGGGGCCAGGGGTCCCTGAGGGTGAGCAGGCACCAGAAGAAAGCACGCCGTGAGGTTGGAGAGTGCAGTGGAACAGCTCTCAAAACCACGAAAAGCCTCGCAGAAAAAAGGCGGGGATGCAGGGAGAGGGGGCCTCGTGGGCCCTAGGTCCTCACCTCGTCATCCCCTTTGTAGGGCGTAGAACCCCTGCCACCAGCGATGCTGATACCCAGTCCCCCCGTCTGCCGCACGATGGTGAGCGTGAGCTGCAAACAGAACAGGCTGGCTGTCCGAGGGCCGCCTGGGGGCCTGCACGGCGACGGGCACTGACAGAGCAGAGCACAGCCTGGACCGTGCCCAAGGCCCTGCCCCCACCCGTAGATACTGCCTCAAAGCTCCAGGGTCCCCACGGCTGGGAAGGCAGGGGACGCCCCAGCACCCCTGCTGACACCGGCTGCCTGCCCCAGGCCCGCACCCATCTCTGTCCGTCTGGGTCAGAGGGACGGCTGGCCCCGGCACCGGGGAGGTGGGCGGGATCTGCCCAGGCGTGTGGGAGAAGGGGGGCGGGGGGGCGGGGGGGCAAGAGGCGTGAGAGCTCACAGCCCGGGAAGCAAGACCAGCAGCCCGGGACACAGAGCACAGAGCAGAGCCCAGAGCAGGTACAGACCTCTTCCTCCTCAATGCGTGCGGGCTCTATCAGCAGGTTATTGGCCTGGTCAAACGACACCCCCTGTTAGGACGGGACCAGCGAAGGCATGCAGGTGAGCCCCGACCCTGCCCTGCCACCGCCTTACCCGGCCCCGCAGAGAGCAGAAAAGAGAAGACAGACCACACCAAGCTCCCGCAGCCCGAGCACCGGCCCGTCTCCCGGGGCACGCGGTCCCCTCCGCTCCAGACGCAGGGCTACCACTGCCACCGCCAAAACACCAAACGGGGCGGGCTTAGCGGGTCGGGGGCCCCCAGGGCAGGCTGAGCCTGTGTCTGGCTGTCCCAGAGTACGGCCACCTAGGCCCCTCAGCTGCCACGGCATCACACCCGCTCTCCATGCACAACCTCGATGTCAGATGCACAGAAGTGCTGTGGTGCTGACGTGTCCCCAGGGAGCAGGCAGGACCTTGTGTGGGCCCACGAGAGCCCCCTGAGGGCTAGGGAGAGGACTGGGGCGTGGGTCCACAGTGGGGCCGGCAGGGCCTCGGGACCCAAGTCCGAACCCAGCCCAGGAAGACCTCGCGGGCAGCAGCCCTTGGGGAGGAGCCGAGAGCTGCCGTGAGTGCCCCGAGATACCAGTGTGGATGGAGGCCCGCTGAGGAGGAGTGTAGACCCTGCGGGGGCCAGCAGAGCCTGGGTCGACCGGGTGTGTGAGCTGAGACCCACCTTGATGGAGGGTGCGGAGACCAGGGTCGCCTCCCCCGCCGCCTCCTTCTCAGCCTCCTCTTGGTCCGGAGGAGCCTCCTCCTCCGCCTCCTCTTCCTCCTCTTCCTTCTCACCTTCCTCTTCGTCCCGAGGAGCCCAGGCTGTGTGGAGGCCGTTGTGCCAGCCCCCAGGCCCTGCCGGGCCCTCCCCGTCCGGCTGTGCTCCCTGCAGCAGGGCCACGACGGCCTCGGGCTGGGGCAGCTTGGAAATCTTGAAGTGCTTCTTATAGTGAGGCGTGTCCTTGCGGATAAGGCGCTGTCTCCCACCGGGCAGGGGCCAGGGCGCCTCCGGCTGCCCTTCCTCACTCTCGCCGTCTTCCCTCGGGGGCGGCAGCAGCAGCGTGTCCTCCGCGAAGCGCACTGTGGGCTGCGCGAAGCCGGGCGTGAGGACGGCGGCGTGGTCTGCACGGGCCCCCTGCCCGGACGCGGCTCCCGGACGCTGGGCAGCACGCCGCTGCAGACCTCCGCGGGGCAGAGGCCCGGCCTCACCTCCTCGTAAGTCTCCTCCGCAGGCTCCTCTGGGGTGCCCGGGCCGGCTTCCTGCTGGCTCGGCCCCTGCGTCTCGGTCAGCGGCCCCTCGGGGTCACCCTCGGAGGCCGTGCTAGCAGACGGCTGTGAGTCCTTGCTCAGGCCAGACTCGGTGCTCAGCCTCTTCTCCTGCGGCAGGGTCAGGCAGCTGGTCGGCCTGGGCGTTCTGCTGCCCCGCCTGCAGAGCCCCCGGTGGGCTCACCCCGACGGGTAGATGGAGCCCGTCCCAGCCCCCAGGGAAGCCACGCCGCCATCAAGATGGAGAGACGGTGTGTGAAGCCACAGATCCGTGGCGCAGCCCCTCAGGGGTCTTCCCGCAAGACACAAGACGGGGACCAGGTAGGTTCCAGAAGACCACCAGACCGACAACCGCCAGGCGCCCAGACGTGAGCACGGTTCCGCACATACGCCACGGCGGCTTCACAGAGCGGGTGGCCCGGCTCCACGTCCCTCCAGGCTTCAGACACCCTGCTGCACCCGAAGCGTCCCCAAGCTTTCCCCGACCCCAACGCCAGGAACCTCTAAACGAGCACCACCGGGCCCACCTGACTCAGGTCCCGCGTGCCACGCCAAAGCCGGCCGTGCCCCTTCCGGCTGTGTGAGGACCCGAGGCAGGTGTGACCCGCTCGCCTCGCTCTCCGCCCCTACACCGCCTCTGGTTCCTACCCGGCGTGTCTACACCACACGTCCCCCTGCACTCGCGCCAGCGGCCCTTGTGTGACGTGGCCCTGCTCCGCTGGAGAGCGTGGCGGACTTGGCCCTGGACCCCTGCCCCTCAGGCTCATCTCCTCCCAGCCCCCGCGCCCACCCCTAGGCGCCCAAAGCCCCACACCCATGATGGACAAGACACCCGGGGCCAGGGTCCCTTCTGTGCCAGGCGGGTTCCCATAGGCACCTCCTCCAAAGGTGAGGGTGGCCCAGACTCGGGCCTGCAGGACAAGGCTTCGCCCCGACGTTCCTCGACACCCCTCTTCATCACCTTCAGCTCGCTGGGGTGAGGCGTGGCCCGACGTTGCAGGCCCTGCAGTGTGCAGGGGGGTGAGGGGGGGGGCGGGGAGGATGCGCCCCCTCCCCCCCGGGGCACCCCCACCATACCCGCTTCTCAGCAGCAGCTTCCTCGGCGTCGTCGCCACAAGCGGGGACCTCCAGAAACTGGATGACGCTGACGCGACCGAGCGGGGCGTCGCTCCAGCTCTCAGAAGGGCTCCGCTGCCCCGGCTCCTCTGAAGGACGCGGTCGTCAAGGGGATGCCCGGCCCTGCCCCTCAGACACAGCCGCCCCGGGGCCCCGTGGCCGGTCACCTACCGAGGCTGGGTGGGGGCTGCTGCGGCAGCAGGTAGCAGGTGAGAACCTTTTCGCCGGTCTGGGCGTCGTCCTCCGTCTGGAACCGGAGCATAGGCTGTGCCTGGTTCTCAGCCAGCCATAGGGCCTTGAGGTTGAGGTGGGTGAGCGCAAACGGCAGACTCCGCAGCCTGGGGGCCGGGGGGGGGCGGGTGGCACGGGAGGTTCAGCGGGGGCCGGCAGGCTCGGCTGGCTCAGCGGGGGCCGGGCAGGGCGAGCACTCACCGGTTTCCAGCCACGTCCAGCACGTGCAGCTCAGCCGTGTGGGCGAGCTCGGGCGGCAGGGCGGCCAGACGGTTGTCCCTCAAGGAAAGGACACTGAGAGCCACACAGCCTCCGATCTCGGGCGGCAGCGCCTCCAGACGGTTGCGGTCCGCGTTGAGATTGGTCAGCTTGGTCAGCTTCCCCAGAGAGCGGGGCAGAGCCTGGTCGGGGCCGAGGGAGGGTCACAGGTTGGTGGGAAACTGCCCCGGTCCGGAAGTAGAAGAGGACCTTTCTGCGGGGTTCGGTCTGGCACCGCTCCCTGTCCCCCGCAGGGAACCGCTTCCGGCCATAGCCTCCCATCCAAGCAGACCCCCGGGGCCTGCCGCACGGTGCTCCTCTCTCCCCGCCTCAGCGTCCCCGGTCCCACCGGGCCGGGGCCTACCGTCAGCAGGTTCTCCGTGAGGATCAGCTCCGAGAGGTTCTCACAGTCACCGATGGCCTCCGTCACCTCGCACAGACGGTTCTGGTCCACCTTCAGGATGGACAGCTGTTTCAGCTGACCTGGTATCGGGGAGACACGATGACACCGCCGTGTGGGGCAAGGGCCCGGCTGCCCGTGTGGGGCACGGCTCAGAGCCCTGCTCTGCTGCAGACCCGGCCCCCATCACCCAACCCACCTGCCCTTGCAGCCCTTCGAGCTCCCTGCCCCGGAGCTGAACCGCCAAGCTCCCTCACCCGCTCACCGGGCCCATCCCCACCCCAGTTTAATTCCCCTTCTCGGGGGCATCTCTCGGAGTCCAGGTAAGTAGAGTCAGAGCCCTCCCCGAAAGGGCCCTCCTCCAGGCCGGGGTTCCCCGCCAGCCACGGCCCCCCCAGCGCCCCGGCCGGTGCCGACCGATGCCATCAGGGAGCCGCTGCAGCAGGTTCTGGGAGAGCAGCAGGTCCGTGAGCAGCAGCAGCCCGCCGAGCTCAGAGGGCAGCTCCTCCAGCCGGTTCTCCGACACGTCCAGGCACACCAGGCGCCGCAGGTTCCCGAGCTCCTGGAGGTGGGCGCAGGGGGTCAGGGAGCAGCTGAGCACGGGCCAGGGGGTGCCGCACCCTCACTCACCGGGGGCAGTGCGGACAACTGGTTGCGGTCCAGCCACAGCTCTCGAAGATTGGGCAGAGCCCCCAGGGTATCAGGCTGCGAAAACAGACGGGGACAGGACGACAGGCTCAGAGCGAGCACCTGAGGTCCCCGGCCCTGCCTCGCCCGAGACAGCCCCGCCCTCTCCGCACCAGCACTTCCAGCTCATTGCCTCCCAGATCCAGCTGTTCCAGCTTGACCAGGAAGGACAGGGACCTGCGGAACAAACAGCAGGTGTCGCCTCGACTGCGCGGCCTGAAGCCCCGAGGGCCTCGGCCCAGGCAGGCACCGGATGAGGACCCGAGCCCACTCACGCAGGCAGAGACTTGAGCAGGTTCTCCCGGAGCTCCAGGGTCACCAGGTTGGCGAGGCTGAAAGAGAGATCACGGTGGGGCGTGACAGAAACAGAGAGATGGTGGGGACAAGCGGAGAAGCAGGGCCGAGCCGAGTTCCCCTGCCCTGGAGGGCACTCACTTGCCCACGTCCCCGGGCAGCGCCTGCAGGGACACGTCATTCAGGGCCAGGTGAGCCAGGCTGCGCAGCTGAGTGAAGCCTTCCGGGAGCCTGCGCCAGAGGAAGGGGACCTCAGGTGTCCAGAACAGGGCTGCATAACCTCCCGCACCCACTACTGCCCCCCACCCCTGCCATGGCCATCACCCACCTAGACAAAGGGTTCCCGCTGAAGTCTGCGATCTCCAGGGCCTTGCAGAACTTGATGCTCTCGGGGATCTCCGGAATGTCTGTGGCAGGAGAGGGATCGCCATGGAGAGACACCCGTGGTCTCTGAGGACTCCCAGTCCTTCCTGCCTCCCCTAGGCTCCACCCCGGACCCGCCCTGGGCTCCGCACCGTTCCGGGACACGTCCAGCTCCACCAGCTGCATAAAGTTGGCCACCTCGGGGGGCAACCGCTGGATCTCGTTGTCACTCAGGCCCAGCTTCCGCAAGTTCAGCAGACGAAAGAAGGGCTGTGGGCAGGGAGTGGGGTCAGGGGTGCCTGGACTCTAGCAGAGGGCCCCTCCGAGAGCAGACACGAATTCACAGCTCACGGATCCCATGGGCCCCTGCCTGCTGCAGGCCCCACAGAAACCCAGGGTCCTGCCACATCACCTCAGTCTGCAGCAGGAAAAGGAGAGAAAAACGCACACCCCCGTCTCTCCAAGCTTCTAAGTTCCTTTTGGTACCTGGTCCCTTCTCGTCAACTCAGACACGTTCCCTGCCGCTCTCTTTCCGAAGCGTTCCAAATCCTGGCTGGTGAGTACTCTCACGTCTAGCTGGGTGATTCTCCATTCCTCACCCTGTGTGCTCCCTTAATGACTCCACATGCAACCTGAAAGCCCTCTTCCCCCCGTCCAGCGGCGAGTCCTCCAGGGCCCCTGCTGGCTCTGCTGCTGCACCCAACCGACCCGGCCCAGATCTGCGGCGAGGACTGGGCAGTCATGAAGAAAAGTGACAAAATCAGCAAAGTCCCCCAAGTACAGTGGTTTCGTGTACAGGGGGGCCGAAGACTCCTGGAGGTGGTGAGGGACAGAGCCCTCCCATCCAAGCCCAGAACAGGGTCACCACACCCTTTGTGGCACACGGCCCCAAGCACTGGGCCGCTTAGCAACCGGTCTCCAAAAAGGAAATCCTTTTATGACCTGCTTCCTTTAGTAACCTCTTCTCCAGAGCAGCCTTAGAAGGGAAGCAAGCTGACCGGGACGCACAACCGCAAGGAGAGGTAGACAGGCGGCAGACCTATCAGGGACAAGGACCTTGAGGACAGCTCCCCTACCCTGCCTCAGCCCCTAGGAGGAGAGCAGTCGGAGAACGCCCGCCGGGCTCCTCGCCTCCCGGGCAGTGTGAAAAAGTAGTCTTCACCTGCCAGACCAGGTTCGCCTACCCACCTCGACGGGCTCCCTCCCATCCACCGCCCCCGTGCTTGCGCTCCCTTCGCTCCTAGACTGTGGCTATCCCTGTCACCCCCAGGCAGGCACCCGAGGAGCACTGCCACCTGGCGCCGGCACCCGAGGTGGGTGAGGAGGGTGGGGCTGGCCAGTAAGAACCAGCAGGGCCAGCTGGAGGCTGCGGTGCCCCGCCCGGGGCCAGCGCCTGCTGACGAGCCCTGGGCGAGCGGGAGCCGCCGCGGGGCCGATCCCGCCGACCGGTGCCCACCGGTGCCCAGGGCCGGGCCGGGCGGCAGGTAGGTGCGGGCGGCCGCTCACCTTGGGCAGCTCGCGCAGCTGGTTGGCGTCGAGGAGCAGCTCCTCCAGGCTGCGGCTGTAGCGGTAGATCTCCTCGGGCACGGCCTGCAGCGAGCAGTGCCGCTTGTCCACCGACTCCACGTGCCGGTTGCAGCGCCACAGCGGGATGCACTTGAGCATGGTGCGGGCTGGCGGGCGCGCGGCGCTGGCTCAGGCGCGGGCTCGGGCGGCGGGCTCGGCCGGGGGGCGGGGCCCGGTCCGCATGAGCGCCGGGCCGGCCGGCCGGGCGGGGGAGGGGCGGGGCGGCGGCGGCGGCGGCGGCGCTGGGCCCGGGCCGCGCTCGGAACGCTCGGCCCGAGGCGGCCCGAGAGGGGAGGGGGTGGGGGGGGGGCGCGCGGCCCGGCCGGCGCTCAGACTCTCGGGAGACGGCGGCGGCGGCCCCGCATCCCGCCCAGCCCGCTCGCCCGCCGCTGTGCCGCAGCCGGAACGGCCGCCGCTGCCCGCCGGACTGCCCCGCCGACAACCGCCGGCCGCCGCGCAGCCCGCCGGGAAGCCGAGGCCCGCCCTCGCCGCCCATCGCCGCCGGGAACTGCAACCCCCACAAGGCCCCGCGGTGTCGGCGCCTCCGAGAACCCGTAGCGGTCCCGCGCACAGCCTGTCGGGAAGCTCAGCTCCGGTGCCCGGGCGCGAAGCACGATGGGACTTGAAGTCCGCACAAGGACCGAGCTCCGCGACGCTGGCCGAAGGCTTCCGGAGGTTCCGCCCGGGCCCTTCCCTGGGGTGGGTCCCGCGACCACTGGCTCAGCCAGCCGCCCCTCCCACCGGGACCTGGGCTCCCTCGGGGCAAGGCGACCAGCGGAGCCGGCGCTCCACTTCCGGGCCGACTTCGTCCCGGGGCGTGAGGTGCCCCGTGCCAGTCTTCCGGCACTAAACCTGCACAGGCGATGCCAGGACCGCGGAGCAGGAGAGCGCCACTCCGTACAGGGGCTGCTCAGGGCAGGATGTAACCAAGCAGGCCTTGACGAGCACTGCAAACGCCTTCCTCCCCTGTTCTCCAGCAGGCCTGAATTCAAGGCCCCCTCTGCCCATCCCTTCCCCCAGGCTGACTTCCGGGAGACAATAAGCACAGGACCACTGTTACACAGGGACTTTTGGGGCCAACAGCATCTGCACCTTTATCCCCACGCTGGGTGGCTAGGCCTGAGACACCAACAAATCACTCTATAAAACCCAGAGGAAACAAGGAGCAAGTGCAAGTCCAGGGAATAGGGCCAAGGTCACGCAGAAAGGTCACTGTTATCAAAACGCTCCTGGTCATACACTTCAGCCACCACCTTGCGGCCAGCAAACCAGCGCCCATTGAGGGCCTGGATGGCCTTGTGAGTCTCGGAGGCTATGGAAAACTCCACAAAAATCTTGACGATGATCTCTGCGTCCTCCTCCTCGCCCTGCTTCTCCTGGTATATGATGACACGGTTCACAGCACCAAACTTGCCACACTCCTCGGTCACCTCCCCCTCCAGGTCATCGTCGATGTCCTTGGGGTCCACCATGTTACGCAGAACCATCACCGTGGACTGTGCAGGGGAGGGGACAGCTGAGAGCTATGGCTGGCTGGGTCACCCTGCCCCACCCACCCCAGTGGCCCCGCATGCCCACCTCCTGCTTTCGGAGCAGCTTCTGCATCACCATGTGGCGGGCACTACTACCGGAGATGCTCATGTGCTCCTGCTCGCTGAGCATCTCTGGCCGCTCCGACTCAGGGAAGAGCTCCTCCTCCTCCTTCTCCTTCTTGGGCTCCAGGAGACCCAGCGTCGGGGGGCTGGCCAGGATGGGGTTCACCACTCCCACAGAGGGGATGGTGACCGGAATGGGAGGCCGGGCTGGGGTCACACCTGCAGCAAACCCACCAGGTCCCCTGGTCACTCCCCCGTCTCTGCCCTTCCCAGGAAGGAGTGTAGCACCACCTACCCAGGCCTGAACCATGGCCTGTCCTGGCCACAGAGGGCTATGCGCAGAGGGGCAGGAGAAGAAGGGAGGCCCTGACCCACCCAGGCTCACCTGTGATGACTCCTGGCGCCTGGGCAGCCATGACAGCCTGGGGCAAAGCCCCCAGAGGTTGGGCCAGAGTCAGTGCAGGGGACACCAGTCCAGGAGTGGCCAGGGTACCCAGCACCGCTGCTCCAGCCACTGCTTCCTGCAACTCAGAAAGCCACCACACTCAGTCCCCGATCTGGCTGCCTCCACTCAAGACCACCCAAAGAGCCAATCCCCAAAGGATGAGGGAGAGAGGCGCTGTCACCCACAAATGAACCACACAACTGCACCAGCCCTCACCTGAGCTGTGATCTTGGCTGTGGCTGCAGCTGCGGCCACGGCAGCAGCAGGTGGGAGGCCTCCGGGTGTGGCAGGTGTGAGCAGGGGCATGGGGGGTGTGACAGCCTTGCCCACCCGCAAGTACTGGCCACCCAGATCAAACAGGTTCATGGAAGACACGGCATCCTGGGATGACTGGGCCTTCTCATACTCTGCAGGGCAGAGGCAGCAGTGAGGGTTAGCCCCAGTGCCAGGTGGGCCCCACCCTCACCTCCGTCTCCCCAAACTCACCAATGAACCCATAACCCTTGTGCTTGCCAGTTGTGGGGTCCCGGGCCAGTGTGCAAGATTTGATCTTGCCAAAGGCCTCAAATACGCTCTTGATGTCATCGTCGGAAAGATCCTGGTGCACAGAAGCCACGTAGATGCGGTTGAAAGCTCGCGCCTCCTCAGCCAGCTGGTCTATGATAGGCTGGGCCTGCCCTATATTGCTGGGTCTGCCCACCTGGGAGAGAGGCAGGGGACAAAGAGTCCCCAGTCAGCCCAGGCCTGGCCACTTCGGGCTGCTCTGCGTCTCCCAGGGGACTGAAACTAGAGCACACCCGACGTCCCGGCCCCGAGGCCCACCTCCTTGGCCCCTACCTTGATGTTCCTGCCTCCTAGCATCACTGAGTTCATCTGCTCCAAGGCGAGCTGCGCAGCTTCTGGGACCTCATACTCCACAAAGGCAAAGCCCTGGACACGTGAATGTGCCTGTCGTTAGGCCAACAGGGCCCGGGGTGGGGGGTGGGGCGGGGTGGGGCGGGGCAGACTAAATCTCACCTTGTGCTTCATGGTGACGGAGTCCCAGGACATGTCAATGCTCTTGATGGGTCCGAAGGGAGCAAAAGCCTGGCGAATGGTGTCCTCCCCAAGCTCATAGTAGATGGAACCCACGTAGACCCGACACATGATGGCCAGCGCCCGCTGCCGCTGAGCTGCCATCTGGAGCAGGACACAAGGGGAGAGAGAGCCACTGGCTTGTGAGGGGGTTGCAAGAGGCTGGGCAGCCCACTCCCCTCCTGGCCCACCTACCCAGCTCCGCTGTGGGGAGAGCTCCCCACACGGCACCAAGGTGCAGGCTCAGCTCCTGCAGTCAGGGGAGAAGGGGTCAACAGGACCCTACCCCCAGGAAGGAAGGCCAGGCCCAAAGGCAGGACACGGACGCACCCCGGCCCATCCAGGTCCTGGGCAGACTGGCAGCAAAGCTGACAAGCGGCTGGGAGGCAGGGCTGCACGCCCTCCCACCCTGCCCACCTTCCAGTCTGGGGGCCAGGTACCCCAAGCTGGGCTAGAAGATCCTCCCAGGGTCCTGGTCAAGTGCTCTAGCAGAAGAGGGAAGGGGAAGCCATCCAAGCTTCAGGGACCCACTGGTGTGGAGGCAAGAGAGGGGGCAGAAGACAGGGCAGCTACTGCCCAGAAGAGAGCCCAGGGGAGGAGGTCAGGAGCCCAGATGGGGGCTCCCTGCAGAGACAAAGGGCAGCTGCTCATGCAGGGCCAACTCAGGTGGGGGCTTAGCATTTGGCAAGCCCCCCAGTGTGTTGAACACCTGACAAAAAAGGGCTGGCTGGAGCTCACCCCTGCAGCCCCAAGGCCCCGCCCCCAGGAATGTCAGAAGGTGGCAGAGCTGCCAAAAAGAGAAGCCCCAGGGCTCCTTGGAGCAGGGAGGGAACAGGCCCAGCGGGCCCAGGACTCTGCTTGGGCAGACGCTGCCTCTGCGCCGCCGGGGCAAGCTTGGGCCCAGGGACCTCCCCATGCCCCTCAGGGACGGGGTTCCCACCCCCGCCACCTCACACGTGACGTGCCAGGCAGGGGGGTTCCCAGAGCCATATGCAGTGGGCGGCCAGGAGCTGGGCCCCGGGGAAGACATCAGAGGCCCAGGGCAGGCAAAGAAGATGGGATCCTGGATCTAGTCCCTCCATAAACACGGGCTCCCCTCACCCTCAAAAGGCTCCCCATAACCAGAGGCTAGTTTCCCTCTTTAGACACCAACCGGCCTCTTATGTAGACCAGACCTCCCCCTCCCTCAAAGAGGAGCCTGAAAATCAGATCCGTGTGTTCCCCCAACTAGGAATTTCCCCCCAAATGGGACTGCCCTTCTCAAACTGGGCTCCTGACAAGTCGGCCTCAGGCCCCTGCAGAGACCAAGGACCAGCAAAGGTGGAACTACGTCCCCTCTCGCACCAGACACCCCACACATACACCATCTACCCCTCAGGTCAAAACCCCCCAAGATAACAGCACATCTCCTCTCCAGGGTGGGCTTCCCAACAGCAGGTGGGCCAAGAGCCCTCCTCCCTGACGTCTCCCCATAGACAGACACTCCTCAGCGAGGACGTCGGGTCTGTCTGGCCCTCGACAGGGCCACATCTCCCCTGTGAGAGCAGCACACCCAGGGATGACCCCAGGGGATGGAGCAGTGTCTCTTTCCCAGACTCCTCCGCCCACGGCAGCCAAGGCCACAGCCACCGCCTCTGCCTCCTCCCTGGCCCACTCTGGGCTCAGCCCCTGCCTGCTCCCTGGCTGCATGGCCTCTACCCCTTGCTGACAGCCAGGCCCAGAGGACCAAATTCTTGCCCTTCCCTCTCCTGCTTGCTTGGGACCCCCCAGCCCCCCGCCCCATCCATCCATCCTCCCTCCAGGGTCTGATGGGGCCGGGAGTTAGGACTCGTCTCTCCTCGGGGGCCTGACCCCAACCCAGGAGCCCGGGCAGCCTGGAGACCGGCAGAGCTGAAGGCCCAGGCGCTGCGCCTCGTGCGTGCAGGCGACATGGGTGAAGGTGGGCCTGGCGTGGGCAGCTGCCCTCCTGGCCTGCTGCCCTCCGCAGTTACCTGGCCGGTTAGTTTTAAGGCGGGACCTCAGAGCAGATGGAGGCCTCCCCAGGGGCGGTCCCGGGTGGGTGCCCGCCCACACCACTGGCCCCGCCACGCCTGGCGCTCTGCTGCGCTCGTCCCGAGCTGGCGGGCAGGGCCGGCTAGGGGAGCAAGGTCCCCAGCACGCGGGCTGCACTGCCCCCCTCTAGCCCTGACTAAGGACATGAGCCCCGGAAGAAGTGAGCATTTCTATTGACCGATTGCAAAGGTGAGAGAGGATCTCCAAAGCCCATTGTCACTGCTGCCATCTGAAAGACAGTAAAGACAGAGTTCAGTCTGTTGGAGCCGAGCAGTCTCCCGCTCTTGTCACACCTCACGCAGACAGCGGCAAGGCCCGGAGTCCCCGCCCTGCCAGGGAGGCCCGCCTGCCTTCCCAAACTGCCGGCCAACTGGCCAGCCGCCGGCACCTGCCCAGGGGGGGCCTCAGAGCCCCAGGTGCCCCGCCCCGCAGCCTGGCCGGCGGGGCAGAAGGAAGGGAGGGGGAGGAGGGGGGGAGGGGGAGGAGGAGAAGGAGGAGAAGGAAGAGGAGGAGGGTGCGGACGGAACAAGGTGAAGAGCCAGGGCGTCTCCTGGCAGTGTGGATATCTGAGGGCCGGGCAGGGGGGCAAGGGGCTCGAGGCCCAGGCACCAGTCAGCCTCTCCCTGGCCTCTTCCCCACAGCCACTGCGGCTTCCCGTCACAGGGCCAGAACAGGGCCCTGTTGGAAGTGCTCCCAGCCTGTCCTCTCCGTCCCAGACCCCAGTCCGGGTGGTCTGGGCTCACTGCAGGGGTCGGGGCCTGACACCTCTGATCCGAGGCCGTGGGGGGTGGGGAGGAACGCCCCTACATGCTGCACCCTCAACTGGGCGCAGAGGCGACCTGAGGCAACGCTTTCAAGTCCGAGAGGAGGAGCCAACTCAGGGTGCGGGGCAGGGCTACAGAGAAGGGCGGGAAGGGGCCGCGGGCACTCAGCAGATGGGTAAGGCTGGGCCACTCGTGCCTCGCGGAGAAGCCTGGGCGTCCCAAGAACGAGTCCTTGAGAAAAAGAACCGCGACACCTCGCGGGGACGGCCACAGGCACAGGAGGAGGAAGAGAAGGAAGAGGAGGTGGGTGGCGGGGAGGGGCGGGCGAGGCTCCCGGCCCGGGCGGGCGGGGCCGGCCTCAGGCGGAGCCGGCACCGAGGCCGGAGGGCGGGGCGCGGGCGGCTCACCTGCAGGTTGGTGAGCTGCTGCTGCTGGTGTGCGATGGTCTGCTTCACCAGCACGCTCTTGATGCTCTGCTCCATGGCATACTTCTTGGCCTGCGGGAGAAGGCGGTGAGGAGCACTGGGGGGCCCGGCCTGCGGGAGATGCGCTTTCCTCCGCCACCTGCTCCCCGCCCCCGCTGTGCCCTGGTTCCCCAGCAGGTACACTCTCACCTTCTGGAGGGCCTCTTGCTGCTCGGGCGTCAGAGGAGGCAGTCCCAGCTTCGCGGTTGTGTTCTGCCCGTTCTCCATCTTGATGGAGTCCGCCCCCTGGTAGTGGGGAGCGGGAAATCATTAAGAATAAGCTCAAGGCCACCCCACGTGGCCCCAGGAACCCCACCCCACCTGCCTCCCCCTACACCTGCACGTGGCCTCGGGCCCAGTCCGTTCCCAGGGACAGACAGCTTCTAGTCACGGGCGGTCTCTGGCCTGGCCTAGATGTGCGTCTGCCCCTCCGCCATCCCCGTGCCTGTCCCTAGTCCGCCCCCTCCCAAGACTCCTGAGCAGGACACACGCTGAGGAAGGCAGGTACGTCGGGGCCCGTGGACAACCCTGACCAGTTTTGGGGCCCAGGCCACAATGGCCTCCTCACGAGATACCGAGACAGGCAGCGAGTAGTAAGAGGGGCCCATCCCTTGGAGCAAGCCTGACCCCAGAACCTCAGGCCCACACGGTGCAAGAAAGCGGGCCTCAGCCATCCCTTATAAGGAAGAGGGGCCATGGTTCTCTGGATGTGCTGGGACTCCTCATTCCCGGACTGCCTGTCACCCACCTCTGCCCTCCACACCGCCCCACAGACCCAGCCATGGTCACAGACTCAGCTTTCCTGACTGGGTGGAGTACCAGGGACCACTCAAGGAGCAAGTGTGGGAAAGGGCCTCCCTCCCAGCATACCTTCAGGCAGCGCCCCATCCCCTATCCCTGCACACTGTTGAAAACCTGGACTTGCTCTCCCAGGCCACCACAGCCCCAAGGAGGACTCCAGTCTCCTGGGAAGAGAAGCCAGGAGCAGACCAGCCACAGAAGAAAAGTGGACCTGCCAGCACCCTAGCCAGGTGAGCATGGGGACCAGGAGACATTTTGGGGAGGTGGCGGGGGGGGGGGGGGGGGGGAGCAGGCACAGCCTGCTGCAGACCAGAGCGAATGCAGCTAGGATTAAGGTTACATTCTTTCTGCCAAAATACATTTCTAAGCTGTGTGCAGGCGAAAGAATACAGTTCTGTGAGCAAGAAAAAAACCACAGCCATCAGACCAAAGAGTACGTGTCTCAGGAGTCAGACCACACCTGCCTGCCCAGGAGCTCAGAGGGCCTGGGGCTACCCCAGCAACCGCAAGGATAGACCACCACCA
Organism: Panthera leo; assembly: GCF_018350215.1. NCBI lineage: Eukaryota > Metazoa > Chordata > Mammalia > Carnivora > Felidae > Panthera > Panthera leo. Next base: position 82,263,314 of record NC_056695.1, read on the forward strand.
GCCCCCTCCAGAGGGGATGCTCTGCAGGTCCCAGCACAGCCTTGGGAGGGACAGCAGAGGGGACAGACAGACCCCCAGCGCAGGCATGATGAGCAAGGACATCAGAGGAGGCAGGAAGGGGCCAGCTGACCCAACCCCCAGGAATCCCCATCCTGACCAGCCCAAGAATTAGGTTTCCAGCACAGGATCAAAGGGCAGAAGGGGCCTGGAGGTCCCTACTCTGGCGACCCAGTCTGGCCCAGAGGCTTGTCCTCTCTACCCTCCCGGCTGGCCCCAAGCCAGGTTCTCCTTAGTGAGACAAAGGCAAGAGTGCCAGGGGCTGTGACTCTAGAGCAGGCTGTCACCATGGTAACCAATGCCAACCCCCTTTCAGCCCCTTAGAAACTTTTCAATCTCCTCTTTGTCTTGGTAAACAAAAGGCCCTTCTCTCATCAATCAGGGCAGGGGAGGGCTGGCTAGATGGACACGCTGGCCCCTCTGCCCATCTGCTTCAGCCCCCATAACTTCCCAGGATCCAAGCCGCATATCACGGCCAAACGTCCCCTGAGTGTGTGGGGGCCCGCAGGAGGGTCCCACTCCAGCCGGCCCCCAGGCCACCTTGTTGAGCCCCCACTGGAACCCGCTGGGGGCAGGCGCTGCCATGGAGAAGCACAAAGAACCCTACTGCCCAGGGACAAGGACTGGCTCCACCTCCCATAGGACAAGCTCCCGAGGACAAAGAAACCGGAGCAGGACGAGATCTGCCCAGACCCACTCTGAAGTCTGGCCCGAGTCCCATGCAGACCCCGTGCTCTGACTTACACATGTTCTGCTTCGCTGTTTTATCTAAATTCGAGGTCTGAAGTGAAAATCTCTGTTTCTGGCTCTTAACACCCATCACACTCTGAAAGGGCACATCTGCCCTCTTCTAGGACACCCGTGGCGAAGGGCGTGCACTCGCTCTGGGTCAGCCCCCAGCTAACCATCATCACTATCTGCCCGACGTCTGAAGACACGAGGCTGTGACCCACCACAAAAGCAGGGCAGATGCTAAGGGGAGAGCCAGGCCTGAGGCCGGGTGGTGAGGGGACAAGACAGGTGCCTGCACCCAGAAGGTAGAGAAGAGTCCCTAGAGCTCCTCCCACCCCACCCCCACCTCTCTAGGCCCAGGGACACGCAGGCAGGCAGGCGGGCGGGCGGGGCGGGCGGGCGGGCAGGCAGGCGGGCAGGCGGGCAGGCCTGAGGGCAAGGACGGTTAAGGTCAGTACCTGTGGAGGTTTCCATTTGTCTCCCGCTGCCACCACTGCCGCCGCCGCCGCTGCCGCCGCCGCCGCCGGCTCGGACCCCCCTCCTTGCTGGCCATTGACCTGCTGCAGGCAGGAAAGAGATGTTGTAACGGACAGTTATAAGACCCACCCACCCCGGCCCTCTCTCCCCTTCCCTAGCTAAAGGCCAAGTGTCCATGGACGAGAAAGAGAGGCAGCAGAGGCACAGGACAAGACCAGCTCTGGCTTGGCCCCTGAGCATCCGACAGTGTCCCACTCCACCCCACACCGCCCATTCCTCCAGGACACCTGCAGCTGATCAGGGTCCTGGCAAAAGGGGCTGGCCTGTCAGAGTCTAGGGCAGCCCAGAGTTGGCAATGAGTCACCAGGAAAGGACAGGACAGAGGATAAGAGCTCCTGCCCCATGTCGAGGAAAGGCATCCTTCCCTAGGTCTAAAACTGCCCTCTGGCCACACAGCCGAGGTCTTAAAGATCAGTTCCTTTCCTGCCGGCAGGCTGGGCCAGGCCACAAGGGATGACAGGGGGCACAGCTGGCCATCCCCCACATCCCCCCCTGAGGCAGACAGCGGAACCTCTCTAGCTGCCTGCACACACGTCTGGGCCGGCCCCATGGCTCAGCATCCGTCCCAGTGCCTTCCACAGGCTCTGGCCAAGCCCACACCCCAAACCCTTCCTGAAGACACCTCTGAGGAGGGCTGTTCTCCAAATAACAGGCTCTGGTACGTGGTCTGCACACACAAGCCTCCCTTCCCCGCAGTCAAACTGTCCGGGGCTGTCTAACTGCAGGGAGGGCAGCCGAGAGCTTGGCCATACTCCACACCCAGAGGGGCATGGAGCCACTGCCAGGCAGAGATAGCCCAAAGGAGAGAACAGCTCTCAACTCAGCTCAGCAGGAGCAAAGACAGGCCACAGGCAGGAGGCAGCAACGATGGGGGCTGGGGGACTTGGTGGAAGGGCCCGGAGATCTACTCCACCTTCTCAGGCCACACAGCGGGAACTGAGAGCAGAACACACTTTCCCCACTCCCAGCTCACAAGACCCACAGACATCTAGGAACACAGGGGACGACCACGCTTACCCTGGGAGCCCTGTGCACAAAGCCAGAGGCTGGGATGACTTGGTCAGAGCTCGTCTCAGGCCCTCTAGCTCCAAAGAAGACGGCAACACAAGCCTGTCTGTGCTGGACACACGGCCAGTGGGCACAGGAGCTGTGGCTAACCCAGCCCTGTGCCTTGCCCAGAGCTGCACCACTCAGTTGCTGAGCTCAGCACCACTGCTACTTAGGAACGATGCCCCACAGAGAGCCAAAGGATGGGGGACCCTTGTGGCATGGCCCCACCGACTGGGCGTATGGCAGCTGGGGTCAGGGTCCATGTCTGGCTTGCCTCAAGCACCCTGGCACCCCCAGGAGCACATCTGGAGCCGAGGCTGCCCTCTCGAGGCTCACAGCAAGAGCTGACTTCAGGTCTGCGAAAGCAATCCAGCACCTAGGCCTGTGAACAGAGCCAACCCGAGGGCACATTTATCAACGACTTCTTGGTCTCCCAAACTAATATAATAGCCAACATAGGAAACAGGCCATTGCTGAAGGTAGTACACGACTCAGAAGAGACCTCTCAGGAACAGTCAGGCCGGCAGGGGAGACCACAAGGAACATGCCACCACCTCCTCGGACACCAAGGAGCTAGTCCCACAGAGCCCACGGTTCTGCTAAGAAAGCTTGGAGAAAACTGCTGTTTATGATCACAGATGGCCACGTGCTGTCACCCTCTGGCAATGAAAACAGGCGGCTTTGCAGTCACAAAGCTCCCTGTCATCAGGCAGCAGTGCCTCAAAGGGTGAGAAGTCCCCTCTGGGAGGCAGTGCGGCCCTGTGATTCTGGGCCCCAAACTCCAGCACTGCCACTGCTCACCGGCCTAGGCTCAAGACGAGTACTTCCATCAGAAATGCCAGAGAATTTAAAGTAATTACTTAACGTGTCCAAGACTCGGCCTCTTCAGGCCTGTGTCCCGGGGCTGGCAAGTCACCCCGTGTAAAGTACTCAAGGCTCTCCCGGCACAGAGCAAGCAGCTCTAGGTCTTAGCCATTATCAGCACTGGTACAACACCCAGCGTCAAATCCCCAGAGCAGAGCCACTGCGGGACGCCCTCCGTCTGTTCAGTCCTCTTTACATGGTGCCACGTGGTCTACCAGACGGCTGGGCTCTGTGCTGGGCACTTTGCAGCAAAAACCAGGCAGGTGGCACCTACATAAGAAGACTGCTGTAGTTCACGAGCACAAGAAGAAACCACCAAGCGAGCGCAGGATGCGAAGAAAGGCACCGAGGGTGCTCCGCTGAGGCAGCCAGGGAAGGCCGACGAGGTAGGTGCGGACCATCTTCAGAAGGAGAAGCAAGCACCGGTGCCCACAGGGAAGGGAGAGGGTCTGGCGCCCCTGCCGCATAGACGGAGACCAAGAGGAATGGCTCCAAGTGGGAGTGAGCCCAGTGGTCACAGGTAGGGAAGAACGGAGTGATAAGTCACAGACACACGATGCCACCAGAAGACCACGCCCCTAACGAGAAGGGGCCGTGGCCTGTTTCTGCAGCCAACAGGTGGAAGGCACAGAAGGGACAAGCGGCACTTCCGCATCTTCCTGCGTCCTTCCCTAGTGATCGCTGTCAGCCAAATTCGGTGCCACTCTAACCCCACGTCCCACGAGAGCTGAAGCCACATCTCAGGACAGCACCTGTGCTGCTCAGCATGCACGGACCACGGGACAGAACAGGCTCTCACTATGCCCGACCAAGACAGAACACAGGCTGTCTAGAGAGCCACCCACTGGAAAGGTCAGAAGAGGAACGTGTCAGACCACAGCCTGGACCTCACTCCCAGAATCTGACGTGAGCCTGAGACTGTACGGTTTTCGGACGCCCACCAACGTACGTACGTGTCAACCTCTTGAGAGAATTCAAATGAGCAACAAACACCCCTACGGAAAACCTCGGTTTGCGGGACTCAGACTCACTGCCCGTGGCCACCTCTACTGTGAGGTCACCTCTGTCTGGCACCACGCCACGGCGCAACTGAGCCCAACTCATCCCTCAGGGTCCGTGAGTGCAGCGCGCTGCCAGCTCCAGCCTCCAGCACCCACCGAGGCCAGCGCTCGGTGTCCATGCTGCCGCTGCAGGAGGCTCGAGGGAAACCAGGCACCCACTCTTCACTGGCTTCTCCTCCTCCACATTCCACACTTTCCCAGGAGTCTGGGTCCTCGTCTCCAAGCCTCCCTCTCCTTCGCTGTCCAATTCTAACCACTGTCCGGGACAGTCGCCAAGTCCTCTATCTCCGTCTCTTTTCTAACTTCCTCTCAGGCAGGTCGTTTGCTCCTGTGGTTTCAACAGGGAGCGGGACGCGGTAGAAAGAGGACAGTAAAGTTAGCAAGGTCGGAGAATCACACGCTGGGCTCCCCTCACAAGCTGGGGCCTCCCCCCACCCCCCAGCCTGTTCCTGTCCCAGTGACTCCCAGTGACATAGGTCCAGCCTCCCTCATGGGTGTCGGCCCCCAGCAGAGGGCCTGGCCAAGATCTAGTTCTAACCTAAGTCCACTCCCTGACCTCAGGTGTCTTCCCCATCAGTCCAGCGTCCAGCCACCTGCAACAGGTGCCTTCTCTGACAGACCTCACCATGTCACCGTGCGTATGGATTAGGGGCGGGGGGGAAGGTAAATAAAGCAACGGAATGACGTTGTGCAAGGTCCAGGAGAACAGTCATTTAAACCGAATAGGAAGAAAAAAGGGTCAAGGGAGACTTCACCATGAAGTGTGGTGTATGTAAGCGTTCTCCATCAATGCTAATCGCTCCAGGTGACTGAAAGGTAGGTGAGCACTGAGCAGGGGAGGGAGAGGCTCCTTCCGCTGGATGTCCACACCACCCTGAGCACAGGTCCCTCGAGCTCACTGTATACATGGGCCCCGTGGGTGGCAACTGGTCCTCAGGGTCCACCAGACCCCAGAAGGGGGCCGGGACTACGTCTAGTTGCCCACTGTGCCCCCAAGTGCTCGGACAGAGCCTGGGGCAAAGAAACTGCTCAAGAAACGTGATGCGAGAGCACATTCTCTCCTTCCTGAATAAGGAAGCCGGGATGGAGTCCCTGTTAGCTGGTAACCACTTCCCGCGGAGCATCAGCGGAGAACAGCAGAGTCGCAGCTGTGGATGCAAGGAGCCAAGGCCACCACCCTTCCCACCGGGCCAAGATGCCTTCCTACAGGCCCTGCACGCCTGGCGGCTCGTTCCCACGGACAGGAGGAGACGCCATCACTGCCAGGAGCCCCGCAGTCAAGCCCCGGCCACAGGCGCACCCGTCGGCAGAAGGGTACGACAGCCGCCCGGCTCCGCCCTGAGGCTGCGACTCGGCGGCGCGACCCGAGGCCGCTCGCGCAGGCCCGGCCGGCCGCCCCCCCGACCGGGCCGCCCTGGGCGCGCCTCACGGCCCCCAGACTCCGACCGCCGGAAGCTGTAGCCCGCGAGCCGGAAGCTGCGGCCGCGGGCCCGGCCCCGCCTCGCGCCCGCCCCCGCCTCCGCCTCGCAGAACCGAGAGCCGCGGGGGGCCGGGAGCTACCGCTGCGTCCCCAAGAGGCCTTCGGCGCCCTGGCCCGGCCGACGACCCACTCCCGCCGACCGAGCGGCGGCCTGCGCTCACCGGCGGCTCACTTACGAGAGCTATGGTCGCCGTCGCCATCTTGCGTCCGTCGCGGCCGCCGCGCGCGCCACACGCTCCTGCTCCCTCCGCGGTCTCGCGCGATCTGGTTTGCCAGCGGATGCGCCCGGAGAAGGGGGGAAGTCTCGCGACAAAAGGCCCCTTCGCCCTCGACGAGGGAAGACAGAGGAATGAGCTTCCGGTGTGGGGAGGGACCGTTAAGGGCCCGAAGAGGAGCCGGCGGACGGGGCGGGGCCGGGGCCGTGTGGGCGGGGCCGGCGGCGCGCACCTCTTTCCCGGTTGCCTCACACATCTTGTCTTTCGCAGCGCTTACCCTTCGCCGGCGGAGGGCCGTCCAGGCTCAGTGTGTCTGTTAGCCCCTCGCTTCGCCCTCCTGGCCCTCCTCCCGCCGCTGCTCCACTTTTCTGCCTCCTTAACAGAAAAACGGGTGATGTGTGTGTCTCCTGCGTCCCCGCTCTCACCCAAGAGGCAGGACAGAGGAAGTTTGGATCCCCTCCAGGGCTGAAGAAGTCCCATCTGCCCAAACGATCTTGTTGAAAGAGGTCACGAAGAGTCGCCATATTTCAGAGTCAGATTTCAAGTTACATCTTCTTTGCGTCGTGCCGTCTCTGAAGTCAGCATGCGCCTACCAGTGAATGATGTGCCTTCGTTTAATTAGCCTCATTCTCTTTCCTAGTGAGTCATAAAACAGCAGTGCATCTTGAAACTGATGGCGTCATGGATTCAATGACATGCAGTCGGTAGAACGGGAATCCAAAAGACAGGCTTGTGAACCCATCCAGTGGGAAGGGCCTGCACCCAGAGTCCCCATCGGGGCCTTGAGCTGCCCTAGACGTCTGCCATATGTCACACCCAGCCCCAACACCGTAACACAATGAAGCCACATCTGTAAGCTCAGTGAAATTGTCAGTCCAACAACTTCGGCCTACCTGAGGCAACAAAGTGTCTTTCCCAGTTAGGCAGGTCTCTTCTCAATCCTGGGAGGCTTTACCGTCTAGTTAAACAGGGTTGGATATTTTCTTCATACCCCTCCCCTCTAAAATGATAGAATTTTATAAAGACAAAAACCCACGAACACAGAAGTGAAATATTGTGGAACTGGAGGAAGGTGGAGAAGGGGGTCTGTTTAGCCACCTGGAGGTTAGCATCTGAGGGGTCGTGTGTGAAAATGCAGCTGCAAGAAAGAGGAGACCCCAGGTCCTCTATCCCTACTGGCAGTGGCTGGGCTGTCAGAGCAGAACCCTGTTCTGAAAGGGAGTGAGATTCTTGCCCTGTCCCCACCTCCACCCTGGCTCGAAGTCTAGCCCCCAGCATGTGCCCACCACAAAACTCAGAGCTCCTCTCTGCAGTAGCTCCTGGCTCAAAAGAAGACTGAAAGAAGACTGGCAGCTGGAGGGTGCTCAGGAGAATGGCCTGGCTAGATCCCTGGCCTCAAAGCTCACCAGGCAATAAGCCCCACCATTAAGATCGTATCACTCTTAAGAGCAACTGGACAGCCCAGGATCACCAGACACCTAAGGAGAAGGAACAAAAATGGAAATGGAAAAGGAACTCAGAAGGAGCAGAGACAATAAAGCAAAGAGAAAAAGAAGAAAAGCTAAACTCATATCCTCAGACACTAGAGAGGATGTTGCATCCAAAATCAAGAACAAGCAATATATTGCACACCTGAAACCTAACACTGCACGTCAGCTAACTGGAAGTAAAATGAGAACTTTTTTAAAAAAGAAAAACAAAATCAAGAACAGGAGGCTATAAAGAAAGAATATTCAGCAAATGTTAAAGAGTGCTTACAAATGAAACATATGGGAGGAAAATGAACAATTCAGTAGAGGGTTGAAAGATACAGTTGAAATCTTCTAGGATGTATAGAACAAAACCAGATAGGTAGAGAAGATCAAATGTAACCATAATCACACTGATCAGTATTCTTCAGTGCTTACAACTGGACTGGCACTTCAGTGGCCTCCATGATAGAGAGGGATGGGTGAAGTAGTGAATGGGCTGGGGCTTGCCACCACCACCACTGCAGGAGAGTGGGAGGCACAAGCACCACTGTCTGGTGGCAGCTTCCCCTGTGACATTTGACATTGACGTATAAAAGGCATTCAGAGTGCTTGTGTTCTGGGCACTGTTCTCGTTACTTTACAAACATTACCTGTGTGATCTTTACAATGATCCCATGGAGTGGGTACTGTTATTATCCCATTTTTACAGACAAGAAAGTAGGGGCATGCTATCATACCTCAGGAAGCGGAATGGCCCCACAGCCTATGCCCTTAACTACCGTGTATTGTGCCTCTCAAAGCTCAACATCTAAATAATAAAAATTCCTCAAAATAAGAAGGGGAAAGTCAACCAAAAAAAAAAAAATTCCTAGAACCGAAGGATTGGGATCTCTGGACAACAGATAAAAGAGAAGTTTTAAATGAAGAACTATCATTGAGAATTTTCAAAGGGAGGGAGAGAGAGGAAGAGGAAGTGAGAGAGACAGAAATCACAAGGGGTCAGAATTCAGAAAGGCATGAGAATTCTTGGGACTAGAAGAAAATCACATGATACTCTCAAAATCCTTGGGAGAAATAATTTTCAACTTAGGCAAACTTTTGTGCCTAGCTACACTAACAAGCAGATGTAAGAGTAGGCTAGGGACAAATAGGCAGACTCCATAACTTCCCATGTACCCTCTCTCAGGAAACTTGGAGGATGTTCCTCCTCAAACAGAGGGTGAAGGAAGGAAGATGAGAGCTAAGGATCCAAAAGAGAAAGGAGGTGCTCCAGGATGCTGGTGAAGGAACAACTAACTCATGCTGACAGCTGGGTCACAGGCCCAAGAACAAGCAGCCTGGGGCAGGCAGAGAGCTGGCACAGTGGGGGCTCTGGGAAAAGATGAAACTGAGAAGTCAGTTATGCAATGAATCTCAAGTATTGAGAGGTTCACACTTCAGTAGGAGAATCTAAGAATGAATTCATGAGACATGTATAGAAAACTAAGCAAACCAAAAAATAAGGCAATTATTAACTCCAGGCAAAACAAAAAGTTGTGCAAGAAAGCAAATATAACCCTAGGACACCTTGTTCTCTGCTGAGACCGGCAGTAATGAAGCTGTAATAATACCCACCACACTGGGATGATGCTGGGTCAGGAAACCGAGGCTAGTGATCCTGCTCTTCTCCCAGGACACCAGCCGGGGAAGACCTTAATGTAGAAAACCCAATAAAAAGCAGTAAAAGCATGTGTCGTTTTGTGGAAGATGGGTTTTACACGCCCGAAGAAATAGCTAAGAGTTAAATTTGGAAACAGAGTTGGAGGCTGCATTGGTTATTTATTGTTGGTTAAAAAAAAAAAAATGCATTCCACTTTTAAAACGATATGTATATAACTTTGAAAAGATAAAAGTTGAAATGAAAACCTCAACATAAGCATGATTAAATGGAGCCATGATCGTATTGATATTTTTGCGTTCAGTTTAATCACGGGTACAATCTGGGGCGCCTGGGTGGCTCAGTCAGTTGGGCATCCGACCTCGGCTCAGGTCATGATCTCGCGGTCCGTGAGTTTGAGCCCCGCATCGGGCTCTGTGCTGACAGCTCAGAGCCTGGAGCCTGTTTCAGATTCTGTGTCTCCCTCTCTCTCTCTCTGACCTTCCCCCATTCATGCTCTGTCTCTCTCTGTCTCAAAAATGAATAAACGCTAAAAAAAAAATTAAAAAAAAAATCACGGGTACAATCTGTTATGCATTTGACACTCAAATTATTTTAAGGTGATAGCATTAGGATTTCCAACTGGACATGTAAGTTATTTTAGATTTGTTATTTAAGTTGGAAGATGTAAGAATTTGGATAACTTTGTAGAGTATTGGGGTGTTTAAGACAACTTGAGATTCACCATGTTTGTACATTTAATTTATTTGAGACACCTTGGTAACTTGGTTTTGGTTTGGTTTTTGGTTAGGGCAATGTGGTAGGTGGAGAAAGGACACCTTCCCTCCAAGATGTCCGTGCTGTAACCCCAGAACCTGTGAATGTTACTTTATATGGCAAAAAGGATTTTGTAGGTATGATTAAGGAACCTTGCGGTAGGGAGATTATTCTGGATTATCCAGGTAGACCCAACCTAATTACATGAGGCTTTCCTGGCTGCAAAAAACCAGACAGACGGTTCATGAGAAAGACTTAACTAGTTGTTGCTGGCTTTGGAGATGGAAGATGGGTACGTGAGCCAAGGAATGTGGTGCCTGTGGAAGCTGACAATGACCTTCAGTTTCTTTCAGGGCAAGAAAATGGGGACCTTGGCCCTACCATTGCAAGGAAATGAATTCCTGCCCAGTGCCCACAGCTTGCACCATGCCTGACACCTGCAGACCCAAGCTGAAGGAACAGAAAATGGAAACCTAGGAAATGGCTCTAGGCTCCCCTAGAACTTCCAGAAAGGAACATAGCCTTGCTAACAGCTTGAGTTTAGTCTGGTGAGACCTGTACCAGACTTTTGACTTGCAGAACTATAATAAATTTGTGGTATTTTAAGCCACTAAGTTTGTGGTAAATTCTTATAGCAACGACAGAGAACTAATGCAACCGTGGGCTTTCCTGATTTGATACTAGAAATACTTAAAAAGGAATCTGAACGCACTAAATGTATACATGCGATTTAAAATGTTTAAGAATGTTAAACTCAATTTGAAGATGGAGGGGAGGCAGTCTGGGAGAAATGAGGCCAGGGCAATGAGGGGTGGGAAGGAGTTGAGGGGGAGAGATGGGGAATCAGGAGCTGACAGTCTCAGGACCTGGGAGGCAGCCGCCATGGGAAGAGGTGAGGGAGGTAACAAAGGGGGTAATGGGTTTGAGAGGAGGCACAGTGAAGAGCGGGTATCTGCCCGAGCCCAACCCGTCCAGGCCAGGGAATGGAAGAGAAAAGAGCCCTTTGGAGGGGTGTGCAGGGACCAGAGAGTATCTGCAGAGGGCTGGCAGATCCCTGTCTCAGAGCAGTGGAAAGTCTGAAGGGGGCTCCATGGTGGGTCTGCACTGGGCAGCGGTTGGAGGGCTGTGCAGAGGCCACATCAAACTATGAACTTGGGCTCCTGGAAACTTCTCTGTCAACTGCTTCTCCTGCCAGGTTGTGGCCCTGTCCTGTGCCCAGCACTGTGCCTGACGTCTGCAGGTGTGGTGCCACTGGCTTAATGTGGGGGTTCCTCACGTGGGTCTGTGGTTCCAACAGGGGGTGGAGCATTTCCCTGGCCAGACATCTGTCCAGAACACGGGTCCCCCACCCTCAGCACTGGGCTTCCCTGAGGGGCAGCCTCCCCCATGCTGAAGGTACAATCACTGGCCGGATATCCTGGGGTGGGGGGAGAGCTCTGGCCAGAAAATGGCGGACACGGGAAGGGATTCTGAGTTGTGGAAGCTGGCTAGGTGGGGGGGGATCCTGATCCTAAGGACATGTGGGACCTAATGACTCCCCTGACCCCCAACCTAGGCTCCTTCACCCCCTGATCGTCCCCCTGTAGCTCCAAAGCCACCACCTTCCCCACCCCACTCCAGGGCCTCCTTGGAAGCTGTAGAAGGCAGGTGTTTGGTCATCAGCCCCCAGCATGTAAGCAGAGGACAGCCCCTGGTCCTCTGAACCCTGGGCCAATGCTGAGCATCCCCATGCGGGCTGCCAGGGCTGGTCCCTAGGGGCTGGGGTTGGGAGGTCACGGCTGAGCTCCAAGGTACTTGAGGAAGGTGCTTTCCAGGAAGGCAGCCAGCTTGGTCCGGTCATCCTGCAGGGTGGGAGGAAGGCGTGGGGTGACAGAGGGGTGCAGACTCTGCTGTGCCCCCCTCCCAGCTGGCCGGGCTGGCCACACACCTCGTGAACGAAGCCGTAGTGTACCAGCTCGGCAGCAAGGTCCTGGGCACTGTCCGCTGAGGCAGGGACATAGGCAGGGGCGGGGCAGAGGCGTGAGGCCACCGCCTGTGCCCACACCCGCACTCATCCCTGCCCAGGGCCCCGCCCGCCCGGCTTACTTGGGAGCAGGTCGTAAGTGAGCTGCCGGTGCAGCCGGTCCTCCAGCACCAGCAGCAGAGTGAGCTGGGGAGGCAGGAGGGCGCGGTTGGCTCCTAGAGTCCACCCCATCCCCCACTTCCCTTACCCTGTACCTCTGCGGGTCCCAGCGCTGGCCCTGCTCACATGCCAGCGGGCCTTGTCCTCACTTCTCTCCAGGTTGCATTGCATCTGGATCACCTGGGGATAGGGGCGGATCAAGGTCACCCTCAGAGGCTTGACCTCAGCACCGAGTACAAGGGCAGATGCCACCTTAGGGGGCCCAGAAGGAAGAGTAAGGACTGGAAACGGGGGTAAATCTCTAAGGAGAGCCTAGAAAGCACATCTCACGTCACATCACATCACATGAGTGGTCTGGCAAGTTAAGGAAAACTTCCAGAAGAGTAGACACCGAGTCTGGGCAATGAGGGAGAAACAGAGTTTTCACAGGTGGAGAGAACACCTCAATAAGGAGCCAGCTGGGACAGCAGTGGAGGAGAGGGGTCAGGAGGAACATGAAGGAGCAGACGCAGGGGGCGCCAGCAGGGCCAGGCCTCAGAGCACCTGGGAGTCATGCTGAGGACCCCCCACCATCTCTGTGGGCCGCTTTGGACGTTAGCACATGAATCCTGGCTGCACTGTGGAGGGAAGTGGGGGGGGAGGGGCTTAGCAAGCCAAGGGCAGGGAAGCAGAGATGCCTAGGGGTGGATGAGATTCCCAGATGGAGGCTGCTTGGAACACAGCAAGGATGGGGCAGGGATGGGGGGCTGGCAGGCAGGGGGTAGGTGGGGGGGGGGGGGGGAAGGCAGGGAGCAAGGGGAGGGGACTTCAGGGGGCAAGGAGCCTCTGAAAAGGGGGTATCCTGGCTTGTCTCCTACCCCCAACAAAAGGGTCAGCTGGGACCTGGTCTCTGGCAGCCGGGAAGAGAGCTGAGCGGTGGGGGGGGGGGGGGGGGGGGGGGGGGGGGCCGCTCAAAGCGCCTGAAAAGGGACCCCTGTGGGCTGTGGACAGGCCTGAGGATGGGCACCATGCAGCAGGAGCAGGGGCTCACCTTTCTGGTCTCTGAGTCAAAAGGTTCCGGTGTCGGGGTCTTGGCCTTCTGGGTCTCCTCAGGCGGTGGGGCCAGCACTCGGGGAAGCCCCAGGGGTCGAGCAGCGGCAAAGTTCATCAGCGGGTAGATCCCATTCCTGGGGATACACTGGGGTGGCTGGGGGCCCAGGCCTGGTAGCCACCGGATCCCCAAACTTAAGACAGCTCTCACCTGACATCCTCCAGGAATTTGTCGAGCTCCAGGTAGGAGACCTCTGAGTACCTGGCATGGGGGGGACAACCACATGAGGGCAGCCAGTCCGCCCCGCTGGGGGGTGGGGGGGGGTGGGGACAGGACTGGGGGAGGGGCTGGCCGAGAGCGGAGGCCTCTGGGCAACAGGCACGCACCGCCACTGCAGTGGGGGCCGGGGCGGCCGGGGAAGCTCCGCCAGGACTGCATTCAGGTCCACCGCCTTGGTCTTTTCCTCCACCACGTTCTCAGGCATGAGGTCTGCAGGCCGCAGGAGCAGTCAGGGCAGCGCACCCCGAGCCACAGGTCCTGCCAGGGCCCTTCTCGTGTCCCGCCCCCCACCCCCCACCCCGGCCAGGCCTTTGGTGCACCCCCAGCCTGCCTGCCCCTCACATTGGTGCTGGAGGAAGCAGTGAGCGGCCAGGAGCTTCAGGGAGTGCACTTCGAAGAGCACGCGGTGGAAGAGGAGGTTGTGGGCTGAGGGCCGCCGGCTGGGGTCCCGGGCCAGGCAGGAGAGGATGAACTCCTGGGGACGTGGAGGGGAAAGGCCGCGGTGGGTGGAGCCTCGGTGCCGTAGCTCCACAGGGTGAGGAGAGGAGGCCCCTGAAGTCCCCAGACCCCAAGGGTCCCGTCCTCCAGGCTCTCGCAGGTCAGTGTAGCCTAGCATAAACCCCCCTACCCACAGACTGCCCCTCTTTTGATTGCGTCCGTTCAGGCCCGACTCCTAAGATGACCTTCACAGCTCTCTACCCTACTGCACACATGTCCTCTGTCGCCTCTCATATCTATTCCGGGCCTACTTCTCACCAGCCTCATCTAGTCCCATCACTCCTTTTTTTTTTTTTTAAGTTTATTTACTTAATTTAAGAAAGATAGAGAACACACACACACACACACACACACACACACACACGTGTGTGTGAGCAGGGGAGGCACAGAGAGAGAGAGAATCTCAAGCAGGCTCCACACTCAGTGAGGAGCCTGACTTGGGCTTGATCTCACAGACTGTGAGATCACGACGTGAGCCAAAACCAAGAGTCAGATGCTTAGCCGACTGAGCCACCCAGGCTCCCCAAGGCCCTATCACTTCTGACCCCAGAAGCCATGTGGTCAAGCACAATCTCTAGAGAGATTGTGGCTACAACTACATCCCCCTACAGCTCCCTACTCCCCTTCTCCCCTACCCCCCCCCCCCCCCACCTAAGCTGGAGCCACATTGCCTCTACCTTGTTTCCTGGAGGCCTAAAGGCAGGGATGCGGGGTAGAACCCTGGGTCTGCCACTTCTCCCAAAGCCTTGGGCAAAGTACTTGGCCTCTCTGAGCCTCTTTCTCATCTCCAAGACAGGCACAACGATGGTGCTCACACGAGGAGCATCCCTCTGGTCTCCCCTTCCTTAGAATGCGCCTCAGAGCCTTAGGGCGGTGGGTAAGGGCCTCCTGCGGGCAGGCCTTTGGGCACCGGGGCTGGCATACCCCTCAGCGGCACCGGCCCGCTGCACCTCCAGGCCTGCTCGAAGCACCTTCCTGGCCCTACCCGGAGCACTGAGAGTCAGCCGGGAGGGGCAAGGCAAGGTGCTTACCCGCATGTTGGGGTCGCTGAGTGAGTGCCTGGCGCGAGTGATGGCCTCCTCTGTGACCCGGGTGTCTCCATTGGCTTGGATCTCCAGCACAGCCATCTGGGAGGCAGGGCCAGGTCAGGCGTGGAAAAGAGACAGCACAGGTAAGAGGCAGGGTGAGCTAGCTGGGAGGCCACAAGGCCACCGGGCTGGTACCTCCAGTGCACACATCCCAAAGGAGAAGATGTCCACGGCAGTGCCATCAGCCACCTCTGAAAGTGGGGGAGCAAGTCAGGCTGGGTGCGGCACACGCGGTGTTCGCGGGGCACGGCCGGGGCGCCTGGATTCTGGACTCACCGCCGTACTCTGGTGGGAAGAAGTGCAGGTTCCGTGGTTCCTCACGCTCCACACGGATAGGGCTCCGGAGATCATCTGGGAGCGCTGTGGAGACAGGCGAAGATGAGCAGGCTGGCCTCTCCATGCCCTCCATCCCCCCAGGGCCCCCACGCACCATTGGAGAAGATGCGGTGCCACACTGCACCCGCCACCGCAGGGAGAAAGAGCAGGCGTCAGTGTGGTGGGGCGCCGCGTGTCTTCTGCCCACGGCTTCCGGCAGCCCCCTCCTCCCCCTGCAGCCCCCCCCCCCAGCCCCGCCAGCACCAGAGCCAATCTTGATGAGGCCATTGTGTTGTATGAAGATGGTATCGCTGGTCAGGTTCCCGTGGATGATGGGGGGGTTGCAGGCGTGTAGAAAGCTGCAGGGGGAAAGGAGAGCACGTGCGGTCAGGTCAGGGGTCACCGGGGGCCGTAGGCGTGTGGCGGGGTGAGCCCAGACCCTCACCTGAGCGCCGACAGGATCTGTGTGCACCAGCGCTTCCAGGCCTGGTGGCGGATGGACTCTGTCCGACCGGTGCGGGAGAGGCAGCTGGGCCTTCGGTGCCCACCCTGCACCCTCACCTCGCATCCCTGCCCTGGCCCCGGCCCGTTTAGGTCCCCGGAGCTGCCCCTCACCCACCTCCCCAGCGCAGCCCTGTCCCACTCCCCATACCCGGGCGTTCATGGCTTTGTGGTTTTTCTTGGTCTTCTTGAGGAATTGCTTGAGGCTGCCTGACGACACGTACTCGGTGATGAAGATGACCTGTGGGGCGGGCAGGCTCCGCCAACTGCGGGTGGATGGCTGCCACCGCCCCACCCCCACCCGGCCTGTGGCCACATCCCACCCCGTGGTGTGCCCGTGGTGTGCCCGTGACCGTGGCTCACCCGTGCCCGGGCTTCCGAGGCATCCAGCCAGTGTTTGTGCAGCTTGACAATGTTGGGGTGGTCTACCAGCGCCAGCTGCTCAAACATGGTCTGGATCTTCTCCTGGGAAGGGGGGTGCGGTCACGGGGTGGTGGGGGTGGGGGGGCCGCAGTCGCTGGAGGGGTGGGCAAGCCTCACCTCATGGGTTGCGAAAGCCTTCCTGTCCCCGAAGTGCAACTCATTCCACACCACCTCCACCCCCTCCTCAGTGTCCATGGCCAGGAAGGTGCTCTGGACCCCTGGCATGTTCCCCTGGTTCACCTGGCAGTGGGGGAAGGGCGTATGAGTGTGCTGATCTGTGTCAGGAGACGGAGTGGGGGCTTGGTCTCCGCCCACACCCTTGGAGGGGGAAGCTAGCTTGGGGTGCTGGCTCTGACCCCCTCTAGGGGAAGCCGCGGGACTGGAGGCGGGTTGGGCTCTACCGGCTAAGTGGTGGTATCCAGGGGCTGGGCCGAAGAGATTCGGAGCGAGGTTCGGGGGATTCAGGATGGTGTTGGGGGCGGGGGGTGGGGGGCGGCTGGTCTGGTCACAGAGGCACGGGGAAGTGGTCCTGGGAGGAGGCTGGACTTTAGGAAATTGGGAGGGTCGTCACCAGGGCGTGGGGACCAGACCAGACGGGTGCAAGGGCCGCCCAATTAGGGGGCTGTCTGCGCGAAGCCGCGGAGAGGTTTCTGGCCTCCCGGCTTGCCCAGCGGTCCCACGGCCCCGCCGTGGCCTCCCGGGCCCTCCGCCGGAGGTGGGGGATGACCACCCTACCCCCCCCCCCGCTCCCCCCTCCCCGCTCCGCCGTGCCCACCTGCTCCCGCCGCTTCTGCCAGCGGCCGCAAGGGCTCTCCTCCAGGATGTCGCTCTCGTCCTCGCTCTCATCCTCCCGCTCCCGCTCCCGCTCCCGCTCCCGGCCCCGCCTCGGCGCCGGCTCCGGAGCCGCCATGGCTTGGCTGGCCCAGGCCGCCGCCCTCCGTGGGATCCGCGGCCCCGAGCCGCCGCCGCCGCCGCTCCCAGCCCGCCCTGGCCCAGAGCCCAGACGCCCAGGCGGGAGCGGAGCCGCCGACTGCCGCCGGGAGCCCGCGCCCTGCTCCGGGAATTGGGAGGCGCGGGCGCGCGGCCAGCCGGGGGTGGAACCCGCCCGCCCCTCCGGAGCCGCCTCCTGGGGCCGGAGCCCTAATGGAGATTCCTGGCGGAGGGCAGAGCCCGCGCTGGCCCCGCCCACCACCGGACAAGGCCACGCCCCGGGCCACACCCCAGGCCCCATGAAGGTGAAGGTCCCGCCTCCGGCCTCCCCACCCCCCCGCCCCGCTACGGCCACGCCCCATCTGAGGCCGCAAGCCCCAGGCCCCGCCCACCCCCAGGTAAGGCCGCGCCCTTTGGCCCCGCCCCACCCGAGGGGTCGCCCTGGGCAGAGACCCCACTCGCGAGCCCCATCCCATGTGAGGCGCCCTCCCAGGCCGTAGCCCTGCCTAAGGCCCCGCCCCAAGGAGTCCGCCCGGGCTGAGGCCCAGCCTATCCGGACTAGAGCCCGCGCCCCGGGCGTCCAGCTCCGGTCGGGGTAAGACGCTCCTGCAGCAAGCCTCCGCTCTCAGAAGAGGCCACGCCGCCAGCCGGAGTCCAGCGAGCCGACCACAGGGGGTTCGGCGCCGGCCTGGAGCCGTGTACGTCGGGTCCTCCACGGGCGCTCCGTGACCTGCATGGACCGGGCCCGGGGCTCCGGGAAACGCCCCTGTGCAGCCCTTGGAGCCGCAGGTCCTTCCCGCACCACTTGCCCACCACCCTCGCGCGGCACCGCGGTTGTCTCCAGGCTTCCGTCCCAGGGTGGGCCCAGTGTGGGCCCAGTGTGGAGCGCGGCCTGGGGGCTGCTCCCCGAGGGTCTAGGAGAGGACCTGGGATGGGGCATCTGGAAGGCCAGCTCTCCTGGCGCGTCGCGCCTCCGCCAGGGAACACGTGGGAGGGCCACTGAAGTGATAAACACACCAGCAGGCTGACCGGGAGACTTTAATTCATGATCACAACCCGCCCCGCCCCCCCCCCCCCCCCCCCCCCCCCCCCCCCCCCCATCCCGCCTGCCCTTCTGGGCTTGCCTTTCACTTGCTCGGTCACCTTCCCACACTCCAAAATGCCAATTTATTCTTTTCTCTTGCCGTTCTGCTGATGGCTCCCCTGGCACAGAGGAGCCCAGCGTGGGGAGCCCCTCCCTCCTCACATGCAGCGCCTTTCTCTCCAGGAGGCCCCCGGTGACACCCTCTGGCCATGTCAACAAGAGACAGGCTCTCGAATTCTTGTCCAAAGGCTCCCTTTACCCCACACCTCCCCACTGCCTTCCCATGGTTTCACCCTGTCACAGCTGCTGATCCCTCACCCCAACTTCATCATTTCTTTCTAGAGAGAAAAGTGGTGCACGCACACACGTGCCTCCTCTCACACTCGAACCCCAACCTTGAACTCTTATTTCTGTGTATAGGCCTTCAGCCCCACTGGTGTATCAGAGTCAATAGGGACACTTCTCTTTTCCCCAGATGCTGCCGTGGATGACATCTGACTGCTTCCAACATCCCTGTGGCTGTCAGGCTTCTATGACCAGCTTTGCTCACCAAGACCACCCAGCAGCTTGCTCCCTGTGTCCCAGCTTCCCCCCCAGGACCCAGCAGTACTTTGAAAATGTCACTCACCCTCTCACTACTCCATATAATGAAGAAGGAGACCAGGGAGGCCTGGCCCTTTGTCCCAACTGCACACCCTTTAATTAATGACTGAATTACCAAGCTCTTCAAGCAGTCTTTGAGTATGACCTAACTACAGTGTTCTTTTATTACTATTTCATTTTAGAGAGACAACGAGTGAGCACCAGTGGGGAGAGGGGGAGAGGGAAAGAGAGAGGAGAGATCTTTTTTTAATGTTTATTTTTGAGACACAGAGAGAGAGAGAGAGAGTGGGGAGAGGGGCAGAAAGGGAGAGAGAGACTCCCCAGCAGGCTCTGAGCTGTCAGCATAGAGCCCAATGCAGGGCTCGAACCCACAGACTGCGAGATCATGACCTGAGCTAAAACTAAGAGTTGGACACTTAACCAACTGAGCCACCCAGGTGCCCTGAGATTCTTAAGCAGGCTCCATACTCAGCGTGGAGCCCAACATGGGGCTGAATCCCACGTCCCTGGGATCGTGACCTGAGGTAAAATCAAGAATCAGATGCTCAACCAACAGAGCTACCCACGCACCCATTAGCTGCAGCGTTTTAAGAGACTATTCTAAATGTAAGTCTATGTCACCCTACATTTGTGATGGTTATTTTCCTTGTTTAACTTATTTCTACAATTAAAACATCCACCACTCAAAACTCTGAAATCAGAGACCTTTCGTTAAACACAAACATTTCTTTGTAAATTATAAAGCACATAGTTACAAAACGTGCTAGTTACCAACCCACGAGGGGACATACCTAATAGAAGGGCCACGCCAAGAACATATTCAGGCTGAGCTTTATTGAGCAAAGCAATGGGAAACACGGCCACCAAAGAGGGACCCGAAATAGCCACGAACCACTGAATTGAAAACAAAACTTGATGGGAAATGAGTTAATCCACAAGCAGGACATATCTTAAAAGTGGAAAGGAAAGGGGTACCTGGATGGCTCAGTGACTGAAGCGTTTGACACTTGGTTTTGAGTCGGGTCATGATCTCACAGTTCATGGGTTCAAGCCCCACCTTGGGCCGTGTGCTGACAGCTCAGGATCCTGTTGGGGATTCTCCCTCTTCTCTCTCTCCCCATCTTTACCCCTCCCCCCTCATGTTTTCTTTGTCTTTCTCAACATAACTAAACTTTAAAAAAAGGAAAAAATAAAATGGAAAACAGAGCATTTAAAAAAAAAAGAACATAAGAAACTAACGTATATACAACAACAGCAACAAAAAAGGGAAAAATTTTAACTATTTTAACTATTACTGCAACACAGTTTAATACAGAATGTCTCAACATCCATCCAAAAGACACACACATAATAAAAATTCACAAGTAAGAAAACAGGGAGAAGTGCAGACCGGTATGAGGAGTGGGGGTTATGTTATTTTCCCACAAAATGGGATGTGGGGGAACTAGGGGGATGATAAGAATTTTGGGTACCTTACCAGATACATATATAGCACGAGTGACAAAAGAAAGAAAATTAATTGGAATATACCCAGAATTTTGCATTAATGACAGATGCTTTTATATCTCTACATAGCAACAAGGAGAACGGCGATTCAAACTCCACTCAGAGACATAAATAACAGTCCAGTCTCAGGATCAGCAGTAGCTCTCTCCATGAGCTGCAGGTAGGTGAGGTTCTCGTGCGTGTTGGGGTCGAAGAAGCCCTTGGTGTCGTCGCTCGGGTCCGCCAGGACGCGGTTCATCTCCTCGTCGAAGTAGCCGCGCCGGTAGGCCACGTCCACGGGCAGGCGGTGGCTGTGCACCGGGTCGATGATGCCGCCCGTGGCGATCTGGGCCTCCAGCAGGCGGATGCCGTGCTCCCGCACGATGAGGTCCTTCTTCATGGCCTGGAAGAGGGAGATGCGCTCCCCGGTGTAGGGGTCGGTGTAGCCGGTGACGGCGCGCTCGGCCGACAGCAGCTTCTCCTGGATCTCGCCGCCCACCACGCCCGCCGCCACCGCCTCCTCCACGGACAGCCTCTGGTTGCGCACGGGGTCGACGACGAAGCCGGTGGCCGCCTGCGCCTCCAGCAGCACCAGGGCCGTGCCGGGCCGCAGGACGCCCTTCCACATGGCCTGGTAGATGCTCATCTTCTCCTGCCGCCCGGGCTCGTCCTTGGCGGGCACCAGCACGCCCGCGATGCAGCTCGTGCCCTGCAGGTAGCGTTTGACCGAGTCCATCTCTGTCACCTCCTGCAGGGTCTTGGTGCCCTGGGCCAGGTCCCGCAGGGTCTCGGGGCCCAGGATCCCGGACGTGTGCAGCTCGGACGCGGACACCTGGCGCCTCAGGCCCGGGAAGGACGCCTTGCTCAGCCGCTCCTCCGCCTCCTCGATGGCCTGGGTGAGGACGGCGATGAGGGCGGGCACGGCCAGGGCGCCGGCCGCGTGCTGGGCCAGGAGCTCGTCCCGGCGGGCCTGGCTCAGGTAGGAGGAGAAGAGGACGTCCCACACGGAGGGGCGCTGGCCCCGGAACTGCCCGGCGCGCACCTCCATGGTGGCGGCACGCAGGGCCCGCTCCTGGAGGCCGCTGGCGGGCTCGGCGTCGGCCCCGGCCGGGGAGGGGCCCGCGTCGCCGTCGCCGCGCCCGGGGGGCCGGGGCTCCCGCTGGCCGCGGGCGGCGTCCCCCGACGCGCCCTCGGTCCCGCCGGCCGCCTCCGCCTCCTCGATGATGGTGGTCAGCCTGCGGGTCAGCGCGGGCAGGCCCAGCGTCCCCGAGCCGAAGCCGGCCAGCAGGTGCTCGCGCGTAACGCCGCTCACGTAGCTGGACGCCAGCACGTCCCACACGGGCACCGCCGGCCCGCGCAGGCGGCCCACCTTGACCTCCATGGTGGCGGCACGCAGGGCCCCCCGAGGGTCCGGGGGCGCCGGGCGTGGGCTCCCGTCCTCGGCACGGGCCAGCAGCGGGGTGAGGGCGGCCCCCACCTCCTGCGCGGTCAGCGTGCCCGCCTGGTACCTGCGCAGCAGGTCCTGCCTCAGGCCCTCGGGCACCTCCCGGTAGAAGAGGAGCTCCCAGATGGAGACGCTCTGGCCCCGGAGGGCGCCCGCGTCCGGGGTCACGCGGGCCTCACGCAGGGCGCCGCGCAGCTCCTCGCTCAGCTCGTGCACGGCGGAGCCCCGGCCGGCCAGCTGCAGCATGTAGAGCCCGGTGCCGGGGTCCTGCACGCAGCGGCGAAGCAGCTGCACGTAGGTGAGGTTCTCGTGCGTGTTGGGGTCGAAGAAGCCCTTGGTGTCGTCGCTCGGGTCCGCCAGGACGCGGTTCATCTCCTCGTCGAAGTAGCCGCGCCGGTAGGCCACGTCCACGGGCAGGCGGTGGCTGTGCACCGGGTCGATGATGCCGCCCGTGGCGATCTGGGCCTCCAGCAGGCGGATGCCGTGCTCCCGCACGATGAGGTCCTTCTTCATGGCCTGGAAGAGGGAGATGCGCTCCCCGGTGTAGGGGTCGGTGTAGCCGGTGACGGCGCGCTCGGCCGACAGCAGCTTCTCCTGGATCTCGCCGCCCACCACGCCCGCCGCCACCGCCTCCTCCACGGACAGCCTCTGGTTGCGCACGGGGTCGACGACGAAGCCGGTGGCCGCCTGCGCCTCCAGCAGCACCAGGGCCGTGCCGGGCCGCAGGACGCCCTTCCACATGGCCTGGTAGATGCTCATCTTCTCCTGCCGCCCGGGCTCGTCCTTGGCGGGCACCAGCACGCCCGCGATGCAGCTCGTGCCCTGCAGGTAGCGTTTGACCGAGTCCATCTCTGTCACCTCCTGCAGGGTCTTGGTGCCCTGGGCCAGGTCCCGCAGGGTCTCGGGGCCCAGGATCCCGGACGTGTGCAGCTCGGACGCGGACACCTGGCGCCTCAGGCCCGGGAAGGACGCCTTGCTCAGCCGCTCCTCCGCCTCCTCGATGGCCTGGGTGAGGACGGCGATGAGGGCGGGCACGGCCAGGGCGCCGGCCGCGTGCTGGGCCAGGAGCTCGTCCCGGCGGGCCTGGCTCAGGTAGGAGGAGAAGAGGACGTCCCACACGGAGGGGCGCTGGCCCCGGAACTGCCCGGCGCGCACCTCCATGGTGGCGGCACGCAGGGCCCGCTCCTGGAGGCCGCTGGCGGGCTCGGCGTCGGCCCCGGCCGGGGAGGGGCCCGCGTCGCCGTCGCCGCGCCCGGGGGGCCGGGGCTCCCGCCGGCCGCGGGCGGCGTCCCCCGACGCGCCCTCGGTCCCGCCGGCCGCCTCCGCCTCCTCGATGATGGTGGTCAGCCTGCGGGTCAGCGCGGGCAGGCCCAGCGTCCCCGAGCCGAAGCCGGCCAGCAGGTGCTCGCGCGTAACGCCGCTCACGTAGCTGGACGCCAGCACGTCCCACACGGGCACCGCCGGCCCGCGCAGGCGGCCCACCTTGACCTCCATGGTGGCGGCACGCAGGGCCCCCCGAGGGTCCGGGGGCGCCGGGCGTGGGCTCCCGTCCTCGGCACGGGCCAGCAGCGGGGTGAGGGCGGCCCCCACCTCCTGCGCGGTCAGCGTGCCCGCCTGGTACCTGCGCAGCAGGTCCTGCCTCAGGCCCTCGGGCACCTCCCGGTAGAAGAGGAGCTCCCAGATGGAGACGCTCTGGCCCCGGAGGGCGCCCGCGTCCGGGGTCACGCGGGCCTCACGCAGGGCGCCGCGCAGCTCCTCGCTCAGCTCGTGCACGGCGGAGCCCCGGCCGGCCAGCTGCAGCATGTAGAGCCCGGTGCCGGGGTCCTGCACGCAGCGGCGAAGCAGCTGCACGTAGGTGAGGTTCTCGTGCGTGTTGGGGTCGAAGAAGCCCTTGGTGTCGTCGCTCGGGTCCGCCAGGACGCGGTTCATCTCCTCGTCGAAGTAGCCGCGCCGGTAGGCCACGTCCACGGGCAGGCGGTGGCTGTGCACCGGGTCGATGATGCCGCCCGTGGCGATCTGGGCCTCCAGCAGGCGGATGCCGTGCTCCCGCACGATGAGGTCCTTCTTCATGGCCTGGAAGAGGGAGATGCGCTCCCCGGTGTAGGGGTCGGTGTAGCCGGTGACGGCGCGCTCGGCCGACAGCAGCTTCTCCTGGATCTCGCCGCCCACCACGCCCGCCGCCACCGCCTCCTCCACGGACAGCCTCTGGTTGCGCACGGGGTCGACGACGAAGCCGGTGGCCGCCTGCGCCTCCAGCAGCACCAGGGCCGTGCCGGGCCGCAGGACGCCCTTCCACATGGCCTGGTAGATGCTCATCTTCTCCTGCCGCCCGGGCTCGTCCTTGGCGGGCACCAGCACGCCCGCGATGCAGCTCGTGCCCTGCAGGTAGCGTTTGACCGAGTCCATCTCTGTCACCTCCTGCAGGGTCTTGGTGCCCTGGGCCAGGTCCCGCAGGGTCTCGGGGCCCAGGATCCCGGACGTGTGCAGCTCGGACGCGGACACCTGGCGCCTCAGGCCCGGGAAGGACGCCTTGCTCAGCCGCTCCTCCGCCTCCTCGATGGCCTGGGTGAGGACGGCGATGAGGGCGGGCACGGCCAGGGCGCCGGCCGCGTGCTGGGCCAGGAGCTCGTCCCGGCGGGCCTGGCTCAGGTAGGAGGAGAAGAGGACGTCCCACACGGAGGGGCGCTGGCCCCGGAACTGCCCGGCGCGCACCTCCATGGTGGCGGCACGCAGGGCCCGCTCCTGGAGGCCGCTGGCGGGCTCGGCGTCGGCCCCGGCCGGGGAGGGGCCCGCGTCGCCGTCGCCGCGCCCGGGGGGCCGGGGCTCCCGCTGGCCGCGGGCGGCGTCCCCCGACGCGCCCTCGGTCCCGCCGGCCGCCTCCGCCTCCTCGATGATGGTGGTCAGCCTGCGGGTCAGCGCGGGCAGGCCCAGCGTCCCCGAGCCGAAGCCGGCCAGCAGGTGCTCGCGCGTAACGCCGCTCACGTAGCTGGACGCCAGCACGTCCCACACGGGCACCGCCGGCCCGCGCAGGCGGCCCACCTTGACCTCCATGGTGGCGGCACGCAGGGCCCCCCGAGGGTCCGGGGGCGCCGGGCGTGGGCTCCCGTCCTCGGCACGGGCCAGCAGCGGGGTGAGGGCGGCCCCCACCTCCTGCGCGGTCAGCGTGCCCGCCTGGTACCTGCGCAGCAGGTCCTGCCTCAGGCCCTCGGGCACCTCCCGGTAGAAGAGGAGCTCCCAGATGGAGACGCTCTGGCCCCGGAGGGCGCCCGCGTCCGGGGTCACGCGGGCCTCACGCAGGGCGCCGCGCAGCTCCTCGCTCAGCTCGTGCACGGCGGAGCCCCGGCCGGCCAGCTGCAGCATGTAGAGCCCGGTGCCGGGGTCCTGCACGCAGCGGCGAAGCAGCTGCACGTAGGTGAGGTTCTCGTGCGTGTTGGGGTCGAAGAAGCCCTTGGTGTCGTCGCTCGGGTCCGCCAGGACGCGGTTCATCTCCTCGTCGAAGTAGCCGCGCCGGTAGGCCACGTCCACGGGCAGGCGGTGGCTGTGCACCGGGTCGATGATGCCGCCCGTGGCGATCTGGGCCTCCAGCAGGCGGATGCCGTGCTCCCGCACGATGAGGTCCTTCTTCATGGCCTGGAAGAGGGAGATGCGCTCCCCGGTGTAGGGGTCGGTGTAGCCGGTGACGGCGCGCTCGGCCGACAGCAGCTTCTCCTGGATCTCGCCGCCCACCACGCCCGCCGCCACCGCCTCCTCCACGGACAGCCTCTGGTTGCGCACGGGGTCGACGACGAAGCCGGTGGCCGCCTGCGCCTCCAGCAGCACCAGGGCCGTGCCGGGCCGCAGGACGCCCTTCCACATGGCCTGGTAGATGCTCATCTTCTCCTGCCGCCCGGGCTCGTCCTTGGCGGGCACCAGCACGCCCGCGATGCAGCTCGTGCCCTGCAGGTAGCGTTTGACCTGTTCTTTTTCTCCGATGACATCTGAGGTGCTGGTCCCCTTGACCATGTCCTCTAGCATCTCCTGGGTGATGATTCCAGAGTCGAACAGTTCGGAAGCTGTGATTTGTTTTCTGATCCCTCGGAACCACAATTGTTTGTTGCCTTTTTCCCTCTCATCGATTATTCCTAAGATGATGTTTACTACCTTCTGTAACTCTTGGGCCGTGCCCTTTTTGTATTCACCTATCAAGTCGAGCTTTCTCTCCTCCGTCACGTATTCTGAGTTCAGGATCTCCCATAGCGATGGCTTCTGGTCCTTGAACCTTCCCACCTGTACTTCCACCTGCTCAGCCTCCAGGGCCCTCCTCGTTGGCTCATCGATGTAGGCAGGCTTCTGTTGGTCCTTTACCACCGGGAAGAGCGCCCAGCCTGTCCCTGCTTCCTTTTGGCTCCTTTCCTGTAGTTGTCGGTAGGTGACCCTCTCCCGAGTGTTCGGATCCACAAACCTTTTATTCATGTGCTTCTGATCTGAAATGAGCGGGTATGTGTCCTGGTGTAGACACCCCCGTCTGTAGGCCACATCCACAGGCAGGCGGTGGTGGTGCTGTGGGTCGATGATACCCCCTGTGGCCTCCTGTGCCTCAAGCAGTCTGAGCGCGTCCTCTCTTCTGACTAAGTTCTTTTTCATGGCCTGGAATAGCGGGACTTTGTGTCCCGTGACCGGGTCTGTGTAGCCTTTGGCAGCCTTCTGGGCGTCCAGAAGCCTTTCCTGCATGTCCTCACCCACCAGGCCCTCAGCCACGGCCTGTTGCACAGAGAGCCTCCTATGGCTGCAGGGATCCAGCATGAACCCAGTGGCCGCCTGGGCCTCCAGCAGCTGAGCCGCAAAGCCCATGGGGATGAGTCCTTTCCTGCTGGCGTCATAGAGGCTCATCACCTCTTGGGTGGAGGGCATAGTCACCCCCGCGATGCAGCCACGACCTTCCAGATAGGTCTTCACATGTGCCAACCGGCTGAGATCCTGCTCACCCCGTGCCTCTCTGTGCAGTACATCCAGGGTCCTTTTATCGATGATTCCAGAGTTGAACAACTCCGCAGCTGTCACCTGTCCACCGATGCCTGGCACCTGGATCGCCTCGTACTGCTTTTCTGTTTCCTCCACGGTAGCCGTGATGAGCTCCAGCAGCCGCTCGAGGGGTAGATTCTGGGCTCTATACTCCTGGATGAGTTCCCGCTTCCTTTCCTCTGGGAAGTCCTGGGAGGAAAGCAGGTCCCAGAAGGAGACTTTCTGATTGGCAAACCTCCCCACGTGCATTTGTGTAGTTCTGGACCGTAGGACTTGTTTTGTGGTTTCATCAATATAAACGTAGGTCTCTCCTTTCTTTACAATTTGTAACATGTACAGGCCCGTCTCGGGGTCCTCCACGCAGCGCTCCAGCAGCTGCACGTAGGTGAGGTTCTCGTGCGTGTTGGGGTCGAAGAAGCCCTTGGTGTCGTCGCTCGGGTCCGCCAGGACGCGGTTCATCTCCTCGTCGAAGTAGCCGCGCCGGTAGGCCACGTCCACGGGCAGGCGGTGGCTGTGCACCGGGTCGATGATGCCGCCCGTGGCGATCTGGGCCTCCAGCAGGCGGATGCCGTGCTCCCGCACGATGAGGTCCTTCTTCATGGCCTGGAAGAGGGAGATCTGCTCCCCGGTGTAGGGGTCGGTGTAGCCGGTGACGGCGCGCTCGGCCGACAGCAGCTTCTGGTAGGTTTCCCTGCCAAACATCCCTGATGCGAACGCCTCCTCCACAGTCAGCCTCTGGTTGCGCACGGGGTCGATGAGGAAGCCGGTGGCCGCCTGCGCCTCCAGCAGCACCAGGGCCGTGCCCGGCCGCAGGATGTGCCTCCTTAGGGCCTCGGAGACGCTCATCTTCTCCTTCGTGCCCTGGACGAGGACCCCGGCAATGAAGTTGCTTCCCTCCAGGTACCGCCTCACACTGTCCATCTCTGTCACCTCCTGCACAGTCTTTCTCCCCTGATTCAGCTCGTCCAGTGTCTCCTTGTCAATGAGCTGGGACCTGAACAAGTCGTTGGCCGACACCTGCTTCCGGAGTCCTCTAAAGGCGGCCCGTGAGGGCTGTGTCTCTGCAGCCTCGACCAGGGTGCTGACTGCCGTAGCCACCTGCCGCACGGCTGTGGCCCTCCCGGACTGGCAGAGGGCCGCCAGCTCTCGCCGCTTGTGGACGCCGACGTACTCGGAGTGCAGCAGGTCCCACAGTGACACGCGGAGACCTTTGAACCTCCCGGTGCTGACAGCTACCTTCGTGGCCCTCAGGGCCACCACCGTGTGCTCATCCGCTTCGAGCACCATGTCCTGGGCGAGCGGCAGCAGCCAGAGGCCGGTGTCCCTGTCGGAGACACAGCCCTCCTTGAGCTGCATGTACGTCACCTTGTCTCGCGTGCTGGGGTCGAAGAAGAACTTGTTGTCCTCGTCTTTTGAGGTCAGCACCCGGCTGACCTGCTCATCCAGGAGGCCAAACCTGCAGGCTGCCTCCTGGGGCAGGTGCACCCCGTGCACAGGGTCCACTGCGCCCCCCGTGGCCAGCTGCACCTGTAGGAGCCGGAGGCCCTCACTTTGGGGCACCAGCCCCTTCTCCACGGCCTGCCACAGTGAGAGGGAGCCTCCTGTGTAGGGGTCCGTGTACCCAGCCACGGCCCTCTCGGCCTGCTGGAGCTGCTCGCTCAGTGCCCCGCCCACCAGGCCCGCCTTCACTGCGCCTTCCACAGACAGTCTCTGGCTGGTCAGAGGGTCAATGAGGGAGCCACATGCCACTTGGGCCTCCAGCAGCCTTCGCCCCAGGCCCTCGGGTAGGAGGCCGTCCCTCACGGCCTGGCCGATGCTGGCCTTGGTCCCCGACGGCTGCAACAGCAGGCCCGCTACGCAGCCCGTCCCCCACAGACGGGCCTTCACGCTGGGCTCCTCGGCGACCTCCGCGGGTGACCGCGTGCCCCGAGCCAGGGCCGCCAGGGTCTCCGCGGTGATGATGCCGGCGTCACGCAGCCAGACGGCGGGAACCTCACCCCTGGGGCCGGGCACTGTGACGTGAGCCCGCGCCAGGAGTTCCGCCTCCCGCACCCGCTTGTGCACAGCTGCCTGCAGCTGCTGCAAGGTGGTCCTCCCCAGCCTGAAGTCCTCCACGAAGCTGTTCCGCTGCTCCTCGGTGAAGTGGCCAGAGCCCAGCAGCTCCCAGAGGGACGTGCCGTCCTCAGTCCCCTGCGCCGCCCGTAGGGTCTCCTGGACCTGCTTGTCGGTGGGGATGGCCGGAGCGTCTTCGGGCAGGGGCAGGAAGTAAAGGCCAGAAGCCTCGTCCCTCAGACACTGCTCCAGCAGCCGGGCGTAGCTGGTGTGTCCCCGGCCGTCCGGCGTGGGGAAGGTCTCGGATGAGCTGGACAAGGCCTCCTCCATCTCCTGGTCTATGTAGCCCCGCTGGGTGGCCACGGGCATGGGGAGGTGGTAGTGGCCTGTGGGGTCAATGACCCCCCCTGTGGCCAGCTGGGCATCCAGGAGGCGGGCGGCCTGCTCCTCAGGGATGAGGCCCTTCTTCATGGCCTGGAACAGGGACACACGCTTCCCAGAGAAGGGATCTCGGAAGCCAGTGACAGCGTCCTCAGCCCGTCTCAGCTGGCGATACAGCTCTGGCCCCACCAGCTTCCCGCGCACGGCCTCATCCACCGACAGGGTCTCCAGACTGTGGGGGTCCACGATGGCTCCGGTGGCCGCTTGGGCCTCCAGCAGGGCGAGGGCCACCCCTGGCCCCAGGACCTTCTGCCTCATGGCCTCGTACAGGCTGAGCCGCCGGCTGGCGGGTCCCAGCAGCACGCCGCCGAGGGCGCCGGAGCCGCGTAGGTACCTCCGGACGCAGTCCGTGTGGAGGAGGGCTTCGGGGCTGACCGCCCCCTCCAGCACCCGGTCCAGGAGCTCCTGGTCGATGATACGGGCCTCCAGGAGCTGGTAGGCCGTGACCGGGCCCCGCAGCCCGGGCAGCGTGATGTCCGCCCACCTCCCCATCTCCCTCTCCAGCCACTGCGCCACCTGCTCCAGGGAGATGCTGTGCTGCCGGTACCTCCGCAGGAGCTGCCTCCTCTGGTCCTCGCTGAAGCATTCTGAGTTGATCAGCTCCCACGCGGAAACTCTCCGCCCCTGGAAACGCCCGAACTTCCCCGACAGCAGCAGGCTCTGGAAGGCCTGCCGGGTGGTGCCGTCCACGAGCGGGGGCTGGGTGCCGTTCAGGGGCAGCAGGCGCAGGCCCGTCTCGGGGTCCTCCACGCAGCGCTCCAGCAGCTGCAGGTAGGTGAGGTTCTCGTGCGTGTTGGGGTCGAAGAAGCCCTTGGTGTCGTCGCTCGGGTCCGCCAGGACGCGATTCGTCTCCTCGTCGAAGTAGCCGCGCCGGTAGGCCACGTCCACGGGCAGGCGGTGGCTGTGCACCGGGTCGATGATGCCGCCCGTGGCGATCTGGGCCTCCAGCAGGCGGATGCCGTGCTCCCGCACGATGAGGTCCTTCTTCATGGCCTGGAAGAGGGAGATGCGCTCCCCGGTGTAGGGGTCGGTGTAGCCGGTGACGGCGCGCTCGGCCGACAGCAGCTTTGCAAACACGTCGGGCCCTACGAGGCCAGCCCTCAGTGCCTCCTCCACAGAATATCTCTTGTTTTCCTTCGGGTCGAGAATGAAGCCCGTGGCCGCCTGTGCCTCCAGGAGGATGAGGGCCGTGCCGTGCCTGAGGAGCCCCCTCCCGCGAGCCTCGTAGATGGCGAGCCGCTCCTGGGAGCCCGGCAGCAGCAGGCCTGCGATGCCGCCGGTGCCCTGCAGGAACCTGTGCACCGAGCCCAGCCTGCCCACCTCCTGGGCTGTGGTCTGCCCTCGCTCCAGCCGCTCGTACGTGTCCTGGTCGATGATCTCTGCTCTCAGCAGCTCTCCTGGGGCCACGGGCACCCTCAGGCCGGCAAAGGTGGTCCTGGCCGTGGCCGCAGCCTGCTCAAGGGTGGCCCTCAGCGCAGCTGCCAGTTCCTCCCCCGAGATGGCGCCTTCCTTGTGGCGCTGGGCCAGTGTCGCCCGCTGCTGCGCAGGGATGGGCTCAGAGAAGAGCAGGTCCCAGAGTGATGCGGGCCGGCCCTGGAACTCGCCCACGGCGATGGTGGTCATGGCCTCACTCAAGGCCTCCCGGGTGCTGTGGTCAATGAACGGGAGTCCTCGTGGCTCTTCTCCAAGGGGGCCCCCTGAGAGGGGGAGGAAGGCCAGTCCTGTTTCTGGGTCGGTGACACAGCGGGCCAGTAGCTGCCCATAGCCCACGCTCTCCTGTGTGTTGGGGTCCCAGAAGCCGGTGGCCCGGGACAGACACTGCTGAGTCTCTTGGTCCAGGCATCTGAAGCGCAGGGCGGCCTCCGGGGGCAGCCGGAGCCTGCGGGCCGGACATACCAGCCCACCTGTGGCCAGCTGGGCATCTAGGAGTCGCAGAGCCAGAGGCCTGTCCACCAGCTCCTTCTTCATGGCCTGGAAGAGGGGCACTCGGGCGCCGCTGAAGGGGTCATGGTACCCCGTCACCGCCTCTTCCGCCACCAGGAGCTGCCTGTGGAGCTCTGGGCCGACCAGGCCCGACCTGACCGCCTCGTCCACCCGGAGCCGCCGGCCGGTGGCCGGGTCCACCAGTGTGCCGGTGGCGGCCTGAGCCTCCAGGAGCGGGAGCGCGGTGCCCATGGGGAGCAGGTGCTCGCTGACGGCCCGGAAGAAGCTCTTCTTGTGGCCCGCGGGCAGCAGGACAGCCCCCGCGATGCTGCCGGTGCCCTGCAGGTAGCGCCTCACGTCAGCCCGCGCGCTCACCTCTCGGGCCGCCAGCCTGCCTTCCCGAAGGCCCCGGGCGGCCTCGTCATCCAGGACCCCCACCTCTAGCAGCTCGGCCAAGCTCACTGCCCCACTCAGGGTGGGGAAGGTGGTCTTGAGGGGCAGCAGCGCCAACCCTGTGTCAGGGGCTCTCACACACCGGCCCAGCAGCTCGCGGTACGACAGCCGCTCCAGGGTGTTGGGGTCCAGGAAGCCAGGGGCACTGGGGCTGGGCTTGCGCTCAGACAGGCCACGCCACGTGTCCTGGTCCAGGAGACCCTGCTGACAGGCCGGCCCCGGGGCCACCCGTGTACCCCGAATGGGATCCACCAAGCCCCCCGTGGCCAGCTGGGCCTCCAGCCAGCCCCGCCCCAGCGCTCCGTCTACCACCTCCTTCCCGATGGCCTGGAAAAGTGCCAGCTTCCCGCCACCGTAGGGGTCAGGGTACCCAGCGACTGCGCGCTCGGCCACCAGCAGCTTCTCCTTTAGCTCCAGGCCCACCAGGCCCTGCTGCAGGGCCTCGGACACAGGGAGGAACCGGCCTTGCGTGGGGTCCACGAGGCCCCCGGTGGCCGCCTGGGCCTCCAGCAGAGCCAGCCCAAGCTCAACGGGCAGGAGGCCCTGCTTCATGGCAGCGTAGAGACTCTGTGCCTGGCCGGAGGCCTCCACGTACACCCCAGCGATGCTCTTAGGCTGGGCAGACGGAGGCCCAGAAGGGGTGCTGGTTCCCGGCACGGCCTTCATGGTCTTGGGGACGATGGCCGGGTCAGTGCTGTTGGTGACCAGGACATCAAGAGGAGGAGAGGCGTGGCCATTCATCACGCTCAGCCTGTTGTGTAGAACTCACTCACCCAAGGTCCACTGCGTCTGCTCCCTGTAGGGGGTAGAAAAGGCTCTGTTAGGGGCCCTGGAATGGCCCAGGTGGACGGGAGGGAGAGAGTCAAGAGGTCAATCCCAGACCCTGAATCAGCCTCCAGACATGGCTTGCCCTCCTGGGGGATGGGGGTCAGCATCCAAGTAAGGTCTTTTGCCTTGCCCCATGGGGTCCCAGGAGGGACCATGGGGGACCTCCGGCCAGCCAGGGCGGCCTCCAGGATGCGTGGGCTCTGTTTTCCTGCAGGCCATCCTCTGCTCTCCATCCCAGCCCAATCCCCTCAGCTCCTGCCCTCAGGGTCCCGTGGTGGGGGCTGGGCCACCTGGGCCAGAGCCCCTCCCCCCATCTCTCACCCTAACCTCCCGTCTGCTCCCCAGGGCTCCTCCCCCATCCTTGGGTTCAGGGACATCAGCACGCTTCCCTCTTCCAGTCACCGCCTCCAACCCCCGGCCCTGCCCCAGACCCTCTGCTCTGGCTTCTGTTCCTTCCCAGATCTCCACTGGGCTCCAGCCAGAAGCCCCCACGGTGTCCCGCCCCAGGCTGGCTCTGTCTGTGTCCTCCTCTGCCCACTCCAATCCTTGTGCTCTCTGGGCTATGGCCTCTTTGTGCCCGCACTCGACTCGGGGGCCTGAGGGAACACAGACTCCGTGTTTGCGTGCCAGTCCCGTGGGAGCCATGGGTATGGCCACGTCTCTGGTCAGCTGGCTCCAAGCCCCAGAGAGGCTCCAAGGCTGTCCCCTCTCAGCAGACGGCTCTGTGCCCCAATTCTCTGAGCAGCAGTGACAAGTGCTTCACACCTGCACACCAACTCCTCCACCCAGGCCCATCCCCTTCCTGTGGGATTAAATTGTGTCCCCCTGAGAGATATATCCAAGTCCTGACCGCCAGTACCTATGACTGTAGCCTTATTTGGAAATAGTCTTTGCAGATGTAACTCAGTTGAGGTCACGGAGGAGGAATGGCCCTAATCCAAAATGACTTGAGTCTCTATAGGAAGACACAGGAGAGAGCCCATGGGGCGCCGTCTGGAGCGGCCACAAGCCCAGACGCATCGAGGACCACCAAGCCCAGAAGCATTGACCTCAGATTTCGGCCCCTTGAACCGAGAAGGAGTTTCTGTTGTTTGAAGCCATCCAGGTTGTGGTAATTGTTGCGACAGCTTAGGGAGCCATAGCCTCCCTCCCGCCTCCGCCCTTCCAGCCGGCCCACACCCGGTTTCTGCAGAACCACACCCGGGCCCCCCTTCCCCCTCCCCCCGGGCGCAAGCCCACACTTTGCTCCCGCTGGCACCGGCTGTCTGCTCAAGAGCCCGAACACGTCTGTCCTGGCCTCCCAGCCAGCCCCCAGCCTGCCCCCCAAGCCTGCTCCCTTGCCCGCTCAGGCAGCTGGCTCGCCCCCGCCCCGAAGCTCTCACTAAGATGAACTCGGACTGTGGTTGCCAAACCCAACAAATGCATTTTGGATCTCATTGCCTCTGGGTCGTGGGTGTGGGGCCTTCTCGCCGGTGACAGGGCTCCGCTCTGCCCCCACTCGCCCATTACATCAGGGAACCCCTCACACCGTGTCTCAGGCCCAGCCCGTCCCGGAGTCCAGGAACCACGTGCCCCGGTCTCACGAGGTGCCTCAAACTCCACTGCACCCCCACGACTGCTGGTGTTCTGTAAAGGGTTCCCCCACACCCTCTCCGTGCAGCCTGAGCCCTGAATTGCTCAGCCCCCACTCGCCCCCACTGGCCCCACATGGGGTCGCTGTTTCACGCCGGCCCCTCTCCTGTCCTACAGCCTCCGTGGCTTGCTAGTTACCTACTGTGGCGCTCAAGGCCACCTTCGTTGCTCCTGCCCTCTCCACCGACCTCCGGCCCAGGAGCAGGGTGGGATCAGCAAGTGGCCATGAGGCATCCATGGGAGGCCTCAGCACCAGGGCGGTGCAGGGGGCAGCATGGCCCAGGGGGTGTCGAGCGCCCCCCAGTGACAGTAAGAAGCTGGGGCTCCGACAACACACACATCTGGAAGGGTGGACGCTTGGGGGCGTGACCCAGACCCCATCTGGGGCTTCAGGAGGGCTGTTGGCAGACGGCCCCCGCTTCGGCCCCCTCGGGAATTGCCTTGCCCGTCCTGGGGCTGCACTGGCTCAGGCCCTTGACTTGACATGGGGCCCGCACGTAAGCCCAGCCCCTGGGAGTGGGTGAAATCCTGCCTCACCCCTTCCCTACACAGACGAGGGGCCCTTCCCACCCCCTGCAGCTCGCGTGCTGCTCAGCTCAGACTGGTGGTGCCAGGACCAGGCAGACACTGGGCGAGGCTCTGGAGGGGCACACCGCCACCCGGCTGGCCGTGTGAGCAGGGATCGGGGAAGTGCCTCCATCTGCCAGCGTTCCGAGTAAACGGAGTGTGGGATCAGGCATCTGGGATGGGGGTTAGTGCAGAGCACACGGTGGGGGTGGGGGGCATTGCTGAACAACGAGACTTTGGACGAACACAAAAGGCTGTGAGTGACCAGCTGGATGACAAAAAGTCCTTGTGGACACCTGAGGCTTTGTAGTGACCAGTCAAGAGGCTCTGATCTCTGCAGCACAGGGCAGGCTGAAGGCTCCATCGTGAAAGGGCCACTGCAGGCAAGCTCCAGCACCAGCTCACTGGTGGTCCCGTGCCCGGGGCGGGGGGGGGGGGGGGCGGGGAGGGGCAGTGACCATTCTAGAATGTGATGTGTCTGTCCCTGCAGCTGGACCATATGGGTCCAGGAACCAAGCGATGGGAGCAGACGTGGCCCCCACCATGCCTCCGATGACCCCGCCACCCATCCCTGCAGCTCCGGGGTCAGTCCCACAGGATGAGTACTTCTGCCACGGACACAGCCGCAGTCCCACTGAGCTGAAGGCCACGGCTGCTCCCGGGGCACCCCGGCTCCTTGCGTCCAGGACCAAGGGTCCGGGAGTGACCCGACCACCAGGAGAAGGCAGGGTCTGGGTGGGGTGGAGGCAGGGGTGTGACCATTCCTGCAGCTAATGGACACGTGTAGCCACAAGGGACCTCAGGGGCAAGGGTTTGCACACCCCAGGTGAGCACCAGGCCAGGCCGACGTGCGGTAGGGGTGGGCGAGGGGAAGGAGGAGTGGAGCCTTAGAGACGAGGCCCATGCCACAGCTCTGGCTGGGGGCCCACCTGTTCACCGTCCCCCGTGCGTCTCCCCAGGAAGAGAAGCCCACGGGTGCCCTGGGAGCAGGGTTCCAGGGCCTGGTGTGACAGCGGTGAGTGCACGGCTGCCTCGACCTCCTTCCAGCTGCGAGCGGGGCTGCACCAGAGGCTGGCTCTCTCCTGTTTTGTGTCCTGCACTCAACAGGGGCCACCCCGAGTCCACTCCCCAATATGCTTGCCATCAGACCCTGCTTCTGGGGCCCGGCCTGGACACATGCCTGGCTGCCGGCCGGGATACTCCCTTCGCACAGGGTGCCCTGTGCCAGGACTGCCTTCAGCGGGTCTGTGAGCCCAGGACAGGCCTGCCCGTCTCGGCAGGAATGCCAGGTGACACGGCTACTGGGGCAGTTAGATAGCTAGAAGAGCGTGACTTTCCCTTGGCAATGGACAAAGGTGTGGAGAGGAGAGGGACCTCACTGCCCAGCAAAGGGAAGGAGGGACATTCGGAGCCAGCCCTTGGCCTGGACATAGCCGGCCCAGAGCCCTGACGGGGCTGTGCTGGGTGGGGAGGGGCAGCACCCAGACAGGAAAACCAGAGCAGTCACCAGCTTGGGGAGCAGGAGGTTCCAGTTCCCCGCACAAAGGGGACTCATGGGGGAGGGTGCCTGGGGGGCTCCGTCGGTTAAGCGTCCAACTTCAGCTCATGATCAGGTCATGATCTCAAGTTTCATGGGTTTGAGCCCCACGTCGGGCTCTGTGCTGACAGCTGGAGCCTGGAGCCTGCTTCAGATTCTGTGTCTCCTTCTTTCTGACCCTCCCCTGCTCTCTCTCGTGCTCTCTCTCTCTCTCTCTCTCTCAAAAATAAACATTAAAAAATTAAAAAAACAAACAAAGGGGATTCATGGTGGGAGAGGGGACCCAGGAGCCTGACGGAGTACTCGAGCAGGAAGTGGGGGCCTAAGGCCAGGACAGGCCCTGTGCCCTTGGCAGTTGGGCCACGCCCCCTATTTGGTTGGCAGTGACCTTGGGCCAGGTAGGAGCCTCTTTGGACTCTGCCCAGGTGAGACAGGAGCAGGGTTGTGGAGTGGAGACCTTGGGAAGGCAGCTGGACAGAGGGGTCTGGAGCTCGGGAGAGAAGACCATGGTATGTGACTGGTGTCCAGGGCCCAGGGAGTGGGGGAGGGGGCGGCTTCAAGGGCAGGACACCCTGGCCAGCCCAATGTCCCACAGAGGTGGCCAGCAGCAGAAGGTGGGCATGGTGTGTGACCCGAGGGTTAAGGGCCTTGGGGCTGAGCAGATTTTCCAGGAAGGAAAAGGGAATCTGAAAGGGAAGAGGGCTCTTCCTGCGGCTTCCCTGGAGGAGGGGACGGTGGGGGGACAGCCCTGGGTGACAAGGGGAGGGAGGACAATCCTGAGGAGGGTGGGTCTGCATTCCTTGGCTGTGGGCCACCTTCTGCCTCTGCCCTGAAGGACATCCCCCCTCTCCAGCCCGGGGCCGGGAGGAGGGCAGAGGGCTGGCTGTCCACCTGAGCCAGATAAGGACAGAACTAGGTTGCAGGCTGCCTCAGGCCCACACAGGGAGGCGGCAATCTTGGCTCTGCCCCATCGGGCAGCTGCGGAAGGATCCCACTCACCTCCTCGGGGCAGAGGCCAGCGGCAGAAGGAGCTTGGTAAGACAGGTGGGTACAGGGAAGGCAGCCCTCCTGAGCCCCGTCCTGGCAAGGGTCTTGAGATGACCCCATGCGGTGTCCCTGCCGCCGCCCCACGGGGGACAGCAGGTGGCTCCCGGATTG
This sequence comes from Panthera leo, assembly GCF_018350215.1. Classification (NCBI taxonomy): domain Eukaryota; kingdom Metazoa; phylum Chordata; class Mammalia; order Carnivora; family Felidae; genus Panthera; species Panthera leo. The sequence continues at coordinate 82,300,589 of NC_056695.1, forward strand.
GTCAGCGCCCCAGCCAGGAGCAGCACCGCCCTCTCAATCTGTCAGCCTGATTACCGATTACCTCCGCCCAGGGCGCCTCCACCCTCCGCCGAAGGGGGGCGGCAGGCGGAACCTGACCTGCACACCCGCCCGGGGCCACCCCAGCCCTGCCCCCTGCCGGGAAACCGCTGGAGCCGGGAGGAACCCCCACCCCCACCCCGCCACCGCCCACCCCCACCTCCCCGGGCCGCATCTCCCACGTCCCTGCCGGTAACCTGCACCCTCGCCCACCAGGGAGGGAGGCCGGCCCGGGGCTCAGACTGCCCGGTCCGGGCGAGCCAGAGCGCGGAGCTCCCGGCCGCTCCCCGCTCCACCGGCGCCTTGCCCCCCCACGCCCGCCCCAGCCTCCCGGACCCGAGCTCAGCGCCCGTCGAAGGAGCTTCGGTCTCTGCTCCCTGGCCTGCCCGGGTCTGGCCCAGGCCTGGGTGTCCCACCTGCCCGCGCGGCGCCCCAGCGCTCCGAACGCAGTCTCTCGGCTCGCGGCTGGGCCCGCGCCACCCGAATTTAAACCGGCCGCGGCCCCGCCCTCATCTGGGGGCGGCGGCCCGGGGTGGGGGGCGCGCCCCGAATCCGGGTGGGGCGGGCGGGTACCCAGATCCCGGCGGGGGCCAGGGCGGCGCCCCGGGCGCGCCCCTCGGTAGGCTGGCCACCCGTGAGCACCCCTGGTGAGGAACGGCCCCGAATTGCAGGGGGGCGGCTGCCCTCTCCCTCCTGCCCCTTTGACCCCTTCCCCAGAGTCTCCCCGCGAGGGAGCGGAGGTGGGCACAGGGTGCTGGGGGAGGGGTCCATCCCCCCGCCCCTCTCAGCGGGTTCAGTGGACTTTGTAAAGGAAATGCACACCTGACCGGCGGTTTCACTTTCCAAAACGCGACTGTATTGCGGGAGAGCCGGTCGGGAGGGAAGGTTCGCACAGCTCCTCTGCTCACATGTGCGTGGGGGTGTGGGGGGAGTGCGCACTGCTGGCCACCTGCTGGGTCTGCTCAGTCAGGGGGGCTGGGGGTCAGCTCCCCCCACTGCTGCTTAGGTCCTGGGTGGGCTGAGCCAGGGTTCCGCAGGGGCTCCCCTCTGTGTGCCCCTTGGAAGAACTGGGGTTTCTGTGTCCCCAGCTGGTTCCCCTGTCTGGAAAAGATGGCCAGACTTCACCCCACCTCGGCTGAGGAGCCTCCCCCTGGGCTCAGAGGAGGTCCCGGGTGCATCCCAGAGCTCCTGGCCCTCCTCTCAGAGGCCCACCCTGGCACCGTGAGGCAGTGGCTGCTAGAGGTGTTGGGGATAGAGGCCCGGAACCTTGGGGGCACCACCTTGGTGCCTCCCACCAAAGCAGAGCCCGAGGCTCTCTCCCATCCCCCAGTCCCTGCCTCGAGGGCTCAGTCTCTCTGCCCCCCTAGCCCTTATCTTTGCCTGGTTATTTTTTTTTTTAATTTTGTTTTTAAATGTTTTATTTATTTTTAAGACAGAGAGAGACAGAGCATGAGTGGGGATGGGGCAGAGAGAGAGGGAGACACAGTATCCGAGGCAGGCTCCAGGCTCTGAGCTGTCAGCACAGGGCCTGACGCAGGTCTCGAACTCACGAACTGTGAGATCGTGACCTGAGCCGAAGTCGGACGCTTAACCGACTGAGCCACCCGGGCACCCCTGCCTGGTTCATTCTTGACCACATACTTGAACAGGGCCACCCTGACAGTCACCGAAAGTGTACCTGGAGACGCCCGTGCAGGTGCAGGCATTTCTGGGGTGGAGGGTTCTGGGGTCCACCCCCGTGGCTCTGCCCTCACCCCCACCTACCAGGCCCACACTCCCACCTGCTCACCAAGGCTCCCTGGCCCCCGGGGCTGGCCTCTGGCCACCTGTGTGCCCTGGTGCACATCCACCCATCCACGCTTGACGTTCTGTGTGGCTGCTGCTGGCCACCGGGGAGCCCCGACCCCCAAGGGTAGTGAGCTCCGGCAGGGGCCCGTGTCCAGCAAGGGGCGCTGGCCCAGCTGCATCTCTGCCCGCGAGGCCCCGGGACACCGTCCACGATGGCCCGCTGGGAAGCGTGGCTGTGCTGGCTGTGGCTTGTGGCCCAGAAAGTGCCTCAGAGTCACTCCTGCCCACGACCAAGCCGTGCAGGCAGCATCGCCACCAGGCCTCGAAACCCAGGTGCGTGCCAGCCCCTCTCGTGGGAAGGAGGACAAAGGCTGGCCCTGTCCCCGCCGTGCCCACTGGTCCTCTCCCGGTGTCTCCAGTTTCTTGCAGGAGCCTCCAGGTCAGCCTCCGGGACCCCCTGGGGAGCAAGCCTGGGTGACTGTCCTACCTCCCCGGCCCCCAAGCCGACCCCGATCAGGACCTCTCAGAGCCAGTGCCTTCCCAGAGCCCCAGCCCAGTGCGTCTGCCCAGCCACCCCCAGGCCTAGGCCTGCACTGCGGCACAGCAGGGAGGGCCTCAGGGAATTAGGGGGAGGGGCTGTGGTGTCAGGAGGCCGGTGGGGTGACTCCCCCTATTCAGTCCTGCCAACTGCTCTACCTGTGGCCGTCATGTCCTGAAGCTGGTGGCCCTACCCCAGCCAGCTGTCCTGCTTCCCCTAGAGGCCCTGTGGGCCAGAGGCTCCGAGGAGGGGGTCCCAGGGCCATGTTACCGTGCTGACCCTGGCCTGGTCTAGGAGGTGGCCGTGTGGGCTGCGGCGCTCGGCTACAGGCCCCACTCGGGGCCTGTAGGGCTCGGCCCGACTCAGCCTATGGGTCCGTACGGCAGCTCGTCCACAGAGTGGCCCTTGGAGAGCGGCCCTGTCTCCTCCAGGAGGCGCAGCCTAGCGTGGCAGTGTGGCAGAGGTGGGCAGGGAGTGGAGCGGCCGGCTGACGTCTCTGTGGCAGCCCAGTGGCTCCAGCGGCAGGCCCGGGGGTTGGTACCCACGAAGGCAGCCCCTCCTTGCAGGGCCGGGCCCCTCCAGCAAAGGGGCAGAAGGAAGCTGTGCTCCCCGCGGCTCCCACGGGAACCCCTGTCATTAGAGGGGCCTCATGACATGCCTGCCTCCAAGAGGCGCCGCTGCCTCTTACCCCCTCAGTACCCCCCTATCCTGGGCCCCCCACCCCGTGCCTCATGCTGCTCCCTCTGTCAGCAAGGACTCACGGCACAGGCGGGCCCGGGCAGTGCAGCCGGAGGACTGGGCCATGGCCTGGCTTAGCCCAGGCAGCTGTGAGCCTCAGGACATAGCTGGGGGGGTGGGGGCGGGGAGCCTCTGCCCAGACAGGCTGTCGTGCAGGACGCTCAGCGCTGGGGTGAGCTGACAGGGTTATGCCCTGTTAGGGGTGGCATTGTGTCCCTCCCCCATGCTCATATATGAAGTCATGACCCCTGAGCTCCTGAGAACATGCCCTCATATCGAAGGTCATTGCAGGCGTAATCGGTTAAGATGGGGCCTCCTGAAGTCCCGACTGCCGTCCTCACGAAAAGGGGATTTTGGACAGACGCACGAGGGAAGATACCACCTGCAAACCAAGGCAGGGGGCCTGGAGCAGACCCTTCCCTTGTACCCTTTAAAAGGAATCAACCCTGCCCATGGCTGGACTGCGGGCTTCCAGACTCCAGAACTGTGAGTCAATTTGTTTTTCCTTTCTTTTTTTTTTTTTTAAATTGTTTTAATGCTTATTTATTTTTGAGAGAAAGACAGAGAGAGAGAGAGACAGAGAGAGACAGAGAGAGCAAGCGGGGGAGGGGCAGAGAGAGAGGGAGACACAGAATCCGAAGCAGGCTCCAGGTTCTGAGCCGTCAGCACACAGCCGGATGCGGGGCTCGAACCCATGGATGACGAGATTGTGACCCGAGCTGAAGTCGGATGCTTAACCGACTGAGCCACCCTGGCGCCCCTCGTTTTTCATTTCTGTTGCTTAAACCACTCAGCCTGTGCAAACGGAGATAGTCCCCAGTTGTGAGAACCAAACCTGGCAGAGCAAGTGAAGACGGGGTCTGGGACTTCGGCACAGGGGGAGACCTGGAAGCCGCTCCTTGAGGCCCCGCCGCCCCTGTGCTACAGGACAGATGAAGGGGGCGAGGGGAAGGTGCGGCCAGGGTGGACCCACCTGGCGACTCCCAGGCTGGGCATTGAGGGTGGATTAAACTAGGCAAGATGCCTGACCTGTACTTCAGAATTAAATTTCTCTGCATCTTGCTCCAAATATGTTTTCCTTCGAGTTATTGCATAAACAGGAGTCAACAATAGCAATACCGAGGTCTTAGCTGGGAGCTCTGCTTGTAAAGAAGAGGTGGAAGGTGCACCCTCCCTGACCCCACTCCCAGGACGGCTTGGCGTCTGAACGGTGGCGTCTCCAGAGCCATTTTCCCCGGCCTGTCGTTCGTGCCTCTGGAGGCTGGCCGCAGGGCCTGCTCCAGCCCTGACCCCTGCTGGGAGAGCGGGCTGAACTTGGCGTGGGACCTGAGGCTGCACACGAGAGGAGAGCCGAGTCTGGAAATCGCCACGAAAAGCCTCCGGTCACGGCGCCTGCCCCGGCTTTTCTTCCTCTTCGTCTCTCGAGGGGGCGGGTCTCTTCCGAGGGCAGGCAGGGCCCCAGCACGGAGCCCCCAGGTTGTCCAGCTGCTCTGGGGCCACCTCTCTTCTCCCCGGGCACCCTGCAGTGGGCTGTTCCCCAACTCCCCCCCCCCCCGGACTTCTAAGGTACCTGCAAGGCTGAGGCCCGGCTGTTCTCAGGCCAGAGCCCCGCCAGGTCTGCTCAGCCGGCCCCGTGTGCCCTCCAGCCCCGTGTCCTGCTCCTGAGGCTCTGACCAGTGCCCCCCACCCCCACCCAGAGGCTTCACCTCTACCTGGAACACAGCTCAGGAGAGAGAGGACCGTCTGAGAGCCCGGCCTGGCTCCCTGCACGCCTGCCCCCACCGCCGCCAGCCCACCTGCTGGGCCTGGCCATGTGCCGTCTCTACAGCAGCCCCTGCAGAGCCTGGGATACCCAGTAGGAGGTTTGGTTCTTGAACAGACCCCGGGTGTGCCACTGCCCGGCCAGGGGCCTCTGCCCTGCTGTACCAGCAGCTCCAGCCGGGCGGTCCTCTGGGGGAGGAGAGCAGCGTTATCCCAGGCAGCCCCCATGCAGCAGAAAGCCTCCGCGTCACCCCACCGTCCCTCCGCCATAGCCAGAGGGGATAGGGCAGGTAGAGACCACCCCTTCGGCCCTCCCGGCCCGCCCGGGAGCAGCCAACGAGGGCACCACGCCCGCTCTTGCGTCTTGAGCTCGTGGTGTTTGGAGGCTGCCCCCTCCAGCTCCAGCTGGCCTGCCAGGCTTACAGGGGGGAGGCTTCACGCAGCGCCCTCGCCAGTCAGCCTGGTCCTCTGCAGCTCGCGCCGGAGGCGGTGACGGCGCCAGGGATGTGGGCACCTGGAAGGACCTTGGACTGGAGGTTAGGACGTCAGCATGAGACAATTCCCGGAGGCAGTAGGAGGAGGAACTGGGGGAGGGGCTTTTCTGGGAGCACCTCTGGGAGCACCGAGGACGCCACGGCTGACGGGCCAGCTTGTGGGCCCAGCCCTGCCCGTTCCACTCGGCGCCCAGGCTCAAGCAGCACCTCCAGCCTCCGGCGGCCCCCTCGCACGCTCCCTGTGAGCGCTCGCACACCGAGCTCTGGGCAGCCCCCAGCCCCTGCCCCGGGCCCTGGGCCGTACCTGTGGGCGCTGCACCGACCCTTGGGCCCTCAGGCCCCAGCTGTCCGGGAGCTGCTTGAGGAGGGGAGCTGCGCCAGGCAGGCTCCACAGACAGCCAGGTCGAGCGGCTCCGGGAGCCCCCACCTGGGGACAAGACGGTGGTCGGCATGGCCTTCCTGTGTTTGCACTGTCCCCGCCCCTACGGCCTCGCTTGGCCTCTGCCCCCTGCGCCGGGCCATCCCACGGGGCCTGGCGCTGCCCTGGGCTCCCTCCTCTTGCAGCCTCAGCTCACCCGGCGGTGCCCCCTTTGCCCTCCCCACAGGTGCCAGTGCAGCTGCCGGGCCTGGGGGCTTGGGGCACAGGCTGGCCTTCCTCCTAGCCCTCCCGCCACTGCCCTTCCCCAGGGGGCCTCCGACCCTGAGCTGCCGGCACTCCCTGCCACCTGGGGGAGGGTGTGCCGACCATCACCAGGAGCTGGTGGCTCGGCCTGGGCTGAGTGGCCCCCACCTGGCCCTGCCCCCCACGCCCTGTATCTCCTGCCCCCCTGAAGCTGGGCGGCAGCCACCATGGTGTTGGGGGTCAGGCCTCCCTGCAAGGCCCGCAGCCCCTCCACACCATCCAGCCAGCTGCCGGGTTGTCCAGGGTCCCCGGGGGGCACCTGCGAGCAGGACACATTTCGGCCCCACTGGGGGAGCCCCAACATGACCCCCCCAACGCTAAGAGTGGCCGCCCTCCCGGTCAGCAGGACCCCACCTTCATGGCCTCCGTCGCTACCGTCTCCATGACCTTGTCACTCTGTCACCTCCGCGGCTCAGGGACACCCCTGGTGGGAGCAGCCCCTTGGGCCCCCTGGACAGGCCAGGACGTGACTCCTCCCCTCCACCGGGTAGCCCAGCCTGGAGACCGGTGTCCCCTGGTGGACGGGGCCTGGGGCAGCCTACGGCACGAGGGACTGGCAGTGGGGTTGGGGGGAACCACGTGGCCTGCCCAGCACCCTTATACCTCTGTGCCTAAGGCTGGGCTCACGCTGTGGGCTTGCCGTCTGGGCGTCCCCGCTGCTGGTCGCGGCCCAAGCAGACCCAGGCTGCGGCCCCTGCCCTTAGCGGCCTGCGTGGGCGGCCCTGGAACTTCGGCCACATTTGTCCACGTGGACCTGCTGGCCTTCTCGGCACAGCTCCACCAGGCCCTGGAGCCAGGCCCAGCCCTCCCTGCTGAGCCGCGTCTCCCTGTTTCCCAGAAAACAGCCTCAGGGCCTCAGCCGTGAGGGTGGGGGACAAGCGGCAGAAAGGGGATGCAGGGCTGGAGCCTCTGACCCTAGCTCGGTTCCCTGTGTGGTGGCAGGGCCGGAGGGCTCTCACCCCCAGCCAGGCCCCATCCAGCCCACCTGCGCAGCTGTGGGGCTGAGCAGGAGCCACCGCCGACAGATACCAAGCCTGCCTTGTGTGTGACCTGGGGGGGGCAGCGGAAGTGTGGGCAAGGCCCACACTTCGGGGAAACCATCTCCTCCGCGGCCACGGAGACCCCTCCTGAGCCCGATCCTGGGCCCTCGCCGGCCTCTCCCTCCTCCCCTGGCTGCCCCACCCTTGGGGCCTGGTCACCCCCCACCCGAGACTTCCCGACACTCCTGGACTGGCTCTTGCTTCCGGGAACCCCACACCTTGGCCACACCCTCCCCCATCCAGTTCGGGGGAAACCGGCCCCTCCAACCTGGAAGTCCTTCCTCCCAGGCCTGTTGCAACAGGGGCGAATCCCCCCCAGAGGGGACGCTCCCAGGTCCTTGCCAGCCCATGGTTTTCCAATGTGCTTTTCGGTCCGGCGGTCAGGTGGGCCACCCCATGGGCCATTCACTCATTCGAGTGTCGATTCCTCTATCCGATGGCCGCTCCCCAAGCGTAGACACTGTGTCCAGCAGACAAGCCAGGGAAGCTTCGTGTCCACCACCGTGCTGGCCCCCTGCCCTCCCAGGAGCACGCCTTGCCTGGGGAGGGGTGCCCACGAAGGAGGGGAACCCCAGCCTTTGGGGGAGCTGGGGGCATCGACGGGCCCCCTCAGCGGCCTGGCCCCCCCCCCACCTCCCCCCCCACCCGACCTCGTGTCGGTAAGCCCTCAGGCCTGCCCTTGCCCGGGTACACCCTCTTCGTGGAATCCGTGCTGCCGCTACCCTGGGAACTTTCCATCGGAAAATGTTGGGTGGGGTGGGCGGGCGGACAGGCTGGGGCAGGCCGCAGACGCACTGTGGGTGGAGGGGCTCGCCCGTCCCACACCGCAGCACGGCCTCCCTGCCCTTCACATTCTGATCTCATCCTCTACCCTCAGGCCCGGACAGTGCCTGCTGTGTGGCACCCCCCGTGCCCCCCCCCCCCCCCCAGCGGCCAGGCTGTCCTCTCAGCGCCCAGGGAGTTTCCAGACCGGGTGCCCCATCTGGCCCCTGGGCCACTTCCCCTCCCCCCACTCCTTCTCAGACCTCCCGGGGGGCGGGGGGGGGGCTCTCGGTCCTCACACCCTGTTCACGCATCTGCCTCCTGCCCAAGAGAAGGTGCCTCTGCAGAGCTAGCCAAAGGCTCATGGCTGAGGATGGGGAGGCCAGGGGCCCGGAAAGGCCTTGGAGCCGACTCAGGGCAGCCTCTGGCCCTTCCCAGGGGCACTTGGGGCCAGGGTCTGGGGCTGAGCCCGGCTCCTCCTGGGCAGGGACAGTAACAGCCACCCGGTGGGACTCCGAGATGGCCTCACCCCCCTGGTGGCAGCCTGGGCTGGCCAGGTGGCCTTCCTCCCACACAGAGTCCGGCCCTGACCTCCAGGCTGCATCACATCCCAGTCTGCCGACACTGCAGAAATTCGTCGCAAACCACGGCTGTGGGCACCGTCATTCTCAGGACCTGTCCTCAAGGCTGCCACTGGGTTCTGGCACAGGCTACGTCCTCTTCCAAGATGTCCCTTCTCCTTGCGCATTTGAGCTGGTGCTCCCCGGGCACCCCTTCCTGAGGCCCCACCTGCCCTAGTGCCCCCGCCCCACCCAGGCCAAAGACAGGACCAGTCCTGCCAGTGCTGGCTTCTACCCCTCCAGCCACAGGCACCAGGGCACAGGTGGTGGCGGGCTGAGCCAGAGGGTAAATGCCAACGGAGCCAGACCGGGGCCTTCCGGAAGGAATGCAGTCAGCATGAAGTCTGCAGACACAGCCCAGACTGGCCCCTCCGAGCCCCACAGCAACGACTCCCCGGCCTTTGTCGGGGTGACTCTAACTGGTGAACACGCTGTACACGCTGGGGCACGTCTGATAGGGGCAGTGAGCCCGGTGGGGCCGCGGTAGTCGGAGCCCATGTGGAGGAGCTGCCGTCAACAGGGCCTGATGCGGCCCGGAGTCCGGAGCAGCTCCTAGGTTTGGGCGGGGGGCCGGCAAGTCGGCTGGGGTGAGGAGGCTGAGATGGCCCGAGGGGGTCAGGAGGGAAGGAGGGAGCCCTCGGGAGGGGCCTCGGCTGCAGCTGGGAGACCAGGCCTCGCGGGGGGGGGGGGGGGGAGCAGCTCGAAGGCCTGAGGTTCCACCTCCCGCCCCCGCGGGGCTCCAGGTGCCAGGAGGAAGGGGCTGTCACGGGACGGGGTCGTCTCCCGGGGGAGCCCAACCGGGCACAGCCCCACTTATCTCCTCCTTGATTGGCAGCAGGTGTGTGTTAAAATAAGAAGGGGAGAAGACGTGACAAGAGTCACCCTTTGTGTCACCGGTGCGTGTGTCTCTGTGAGAGAAGAGCCCAGAGTCTGGGGGAACCTGAGATCCAGGGGCCCGCACCCCTGTCCCGGCTGCCCCCCCCCGCCACTGAGCTGGGGGAGAAGGTGGCAGGCCCAGGCAGAGGCCCCCGCGGTCCCCTGGAGGGACGGGCACACCCTAGGCTTTTGTCAGTCACCAAAAGCCCAACTCCAACTGCCTACAGAAGGGAGCACGTCTTTCCTGAGCTGGCCGGGCCAGGCGAGGAGCAAACACACACGTTCTCCGTCCATCCCAGGCTGCCTGACGCCCACCCGCCTTCCTCCTTCCGAGCACATTGAAAGGCACACTGCCCAAAAGTCACAGCATGTCGTGCTCAAGCACCCCCCCTGCCCCCCACCGCAGGGCGGCCATGTGGCGGCGTTCCAGCCGCTCACACGACCCTGCTCCCGAAGCCGTGCTCCCCGCCATCGAGTGGCCTGCTCCTCCCGTCCGGCGAGCGGTGGACCGGAGCCGGGCAGGCGGCACTGAAGTCTCGGCACGGGGCACGGGCCGCGGCACAGCCTACATCCTGTCCGACGGAAGCAGCCAGGACTCGTGTGCCGGGGACAGCCGGTGCCTCACGGGGACCGTCGCCTTGACCTGACACCGTGAGCCGAAGATGCCCCTTCTGGTGGCCGCTCGCGAGCCGACAACTCCAGCACGTGGCTCGCCCGGTAGGTGAGCAGCTCCCAGAACCTCTTTGCCAGCCTCAGGCCTCACTTCCGGTACCGTCCCCCTGAGAGCTGGGTGGGGCCGGCCCACTGCAGCCTGTCATTCCAGGGCCACCACCAGCCGGAACTTTTTCCGGCCGTCCAGGCAGCCCACCGCCTCGGCCCAACCTTGAACGACTTGAAAGAGACACAGGGGCGGGAGGCACGGTCACTTGCCCGGGCCCGGGCCGAGTTTATCACACCTTTCCTGAGCAGGGGAGGCCTCTGCGTCCCCCGCCCGACTTCATCTGGGGCCACGACTAGCAAAGCCCGTTCCTTCAGGCTGCAGGTGACAGAATCTCTCAGAGAAGGCAGTTCGGGCAGAAAAGGAGCCTGGCAGCTCCCATGCATGAGACGCCAGGCAAGTGAGCCTTCAGGACCGGCTCGATCCAGTCCACCGGAGAGGGCCACGCTGTTTCCTCCCGCTCTGGTGGCTATCGTTTCTGCCGTTTGGTTGCCTTCTCAAGCTCTGTGAGGCACGGGTGATGGCCCTCGGTGCACCTCGTCATGACGGGAAGAAAGGAACCTACTTGCCTCGGCCACAAATTCTAGAAACGGTCACACTGACTGCCGCTGGGACCCTGCTGTTCGGGGCTGAATTGTGTCTCCAAGAAAGATGTGGAAATCCTAACCCGGCACCTGTCAATCTGACCTTACTTGGAAGTGGGGTGTTTGCAGGTGACGTGACCAAGTAAAGATGAGGTCATTAGGGTCCCTAATCCCGTGTGACCGGTGCCCCACAAGAGAACATGTGAACACGACACGTGAAGGCAGAGACACAGGCGGGGACGATGCAGTGTGGTGACGGACGCGGAGGCGAAGCGATGCGTCCCCGGGCCAAGGGTTGGCGGCAAGGCGCCGGCACTGGGAGACGCGGGCAGAGCCCGGCACACAGGCCGCAGCAACTGCGTTTTGGGCTCCGGCCTCCAGAACCGGGAGGGGACATGTTCTAATCCCAAGGCTCCCAGTTTGTGGCCCTCCGTCACGGCCGCCCCGGGAGACGGACACACGTGCGCACCTGAGACGCGATCATGGTGGCCCGGCCTCCGTGCCACGCCGGAGCTGGGATGAGGTCATGCAGCCCGAAGGCGGAGAGGGTGCGGCTCCGGGAGAAAAACCCGAGGTGTGCTGACCAGGGAGGGCGGGGAGGGTGCCGCCGGGGCTGGGGCACACGGCCGAGACTTGGGCCTCGTCGGGCGGGCCTGGGGCTACAGGTGGGCCGTGACCTCCAGGGCTGGCCGCTGGGCAGGGGTGACCCCATCTCAGCCGAGGCCAAAAGAGGGCCACTGTGATGGCGGCTCAGACGCAGGATCCCTTCCCGGGCTCCTGCCCGCCTTAGACCGCGTCCCGGAGAAAGCGGGAGCTGGCGGCCGAGCCCGAGGCTGGGGGGGGGGGGGGGCGCAGGGTTGGGGTGGGCGGGGGGGACACAGGAAGATGTGAGAGGAGCAGCGGCCGCAGACTCCACACTTGTGCTCTGAGGCTCTACTGGCTGGAGGCTTCATGCGGCTGCAGAGAGCAGAGGGCAGCACGAGGAAGACGCTCTGAGCCCCTGACCCGCGGCCGAGAAAATCCGTCGGCAAGGGAGCCGATGCGCCTCCTCGTTGGCCTGAACCAGGCCTTCGTGGGCCAGCAGGGCTCGGCCCCCCCCCCCCCCCCCCACGTGCTCACGGCCTTCGCACACGCCGTTCCCTGTTCTCCATCGTCCGTCCATCTCCACCTTCTGGATTGGGAGGTGTCTGAACAGAGCTCCCGCGCTATCACCTGGTCCCGCGAACGGGAGGTGTAGAGGACCGGCATGGAGCTCCGTGGTCCCAGACCACGGGGGACCTGTGGGCCTCGCTGGGACCGAGGGCGGGAGCGCGCTGCCCCGAGGCAGGGTGTAATGTGCATTCCGACCCATCCCAGTGGACGCAGACCACTCGGGCTTCTCTTCCTCCAAGCGTTCCAGGGCTCAGAGGGAGACTCGCCCACGCAGGATTCTGCAGGAGACGACCTCAAACCCAGGAGCCACCTGATGGCAAAGGAGGCGACGCAGCGGGCGGGAGACGTGGGACCCTGCCGTCCTCCACACGGACACGGCCCCAGGGTGGTTGGAACCGCCTCTAGAATCAGCTGGTGAGGCTGGGCGCTGTTCTCCGAGGCGGCTGTAGGTCTCGAACCCATAACCACGCTGCGTACAGGCGGGCTGTGTGCGTCTGGTCGTGACGGGGTGGATGCGGGCATGGCCCACTCGTCACCACTCCCGTGGCCCTGGGAGCCGTGATTCTGTGCCTCCCATCCTGCCCTGCAGGTCCAGAGGTGCTGGTTCAGGGGGGTTGCTTCCTCCGGGGGGACAGCGGGGTCACACTGCTCCTACACCGCCGCCTGGTTCCTTTGGGGTCCGCGTGCCAGTAGGCCAGCAGGAGGAGAGAGGAGCTACCATTCTGTAGAGGGTGGTGGCTGCTGCTGGCCGGGGCCGGGGAGTGTGGCCTGGGTCCGGAGCACGGAGGGGCCCCCTGAGACGCTACTGGCGACACGGGCCGGTCTTACCTACACGTGGCAAGGACCGCCACCTTGACTCGGCGCCGGGCCAGCGAGGGAACAGGAAGACGGGCCTCTAGGGCGGAGGGGCGGAGAGTCAGCTGTGGCTTTGGGACCAAATGTGGCGCAGGTGCGCCAGCTCACCCGCCCGGCGGTTCTGGGGAGGAACCTTCCCTCCGTGTGGCAGCATCTGGCTGAAGTCTGTTTCCCTTGCCTCAAAAGCTCCAACAGAGGGACCCCTGGTGGCTCAATCAATCGGCGGAGCGTCTGACTGTTGATTTCGGCTCAGGTCGTGATCCCAGGGTTATGGGATCGAGCCCCGTGTCGGATTCTGTGCCGAGCGTGGAGCCTACTTGGGATTCTCTCTCTCTCTCCCCCCACCCCGCCCTCTCTCTTAAAGCAAACAAATGCTCCATGAGAAACCGGTGCAAGTCCCCGTGACTTATCATGGCACCAGGCACACAGCAGGGGCACAATTAATGTTGAGTTCATCAGTGAATCCAGTTGGGTGTGGAGGCACCTGGGTTCCCGCCGGGGTACTGGGCCGGCACGTGTCTAGGATCACGGCCTGTGCTTTGCCCCCTTGGCGCCTGCCCCTGCCCACGGCTCCCCCCGCGGTGGACGAGCTCCCGTCTCCCAGCCTGGACTCCACCGTCGGCCCACGTAGTTCGGGCTTGGGCTGCCAGCCACACTCTCAGACCCTGGATGTTGAGGACGTGGTTCAAGTTGAGCAGATACACCAGGCTGTTGGTGGCCGCGGCTACCGTGGTGGGTCTGTGGAGATCACTGCCTCTGACCTCTTCGGGCCACATCTGGTCCCCTTCTTCCTAGGGCCCCCCGTGATCCTTCCAATGCAGAGTCCCGGATTGCTTCCAGGGGGAACACAGCAGACAGCGAGCCGTCCTAAACAGAGTGGTCTTGGGGCCGACGTGGGGTGCGGGGCAGTGGGGGCCCCTCACTCTCTGGGGGGAGAGGTCCCCTGCCTCCCAGGACCCAGGACGAGCTGGCTGGCTGGGTCGACTGAGTGCTGGGGCTCCAGGTGATGGTGAACCACACGCATCTCCTAACTTGGAAGCTGGTTAAGAAATAAGACACAGGCACAGAGAGGCAGAGATAGAAAGGTCCATTGCCTGCCACTGAATTGAGGCCACAGCTCCCATCGGCTCATTTTGCTGCCCTGAGCCCCTTCCCCAGCTGGAGGTGGCATAGCACCCCGGTGCCGCCCTCTCCCCAGCTGCACTGGAAGGGAGGACAGTGTGTGTCCCGCGGACTGGTCTCCCTCACCCCCCCCTCCCGGGATGCCCCCTCTTCCCCAAGGTGGGAGCCCCCCTCTCAGAGGGTTAGGTGAAGTCCGCGGTGGAGTTCAAAGGCTGTGGGCCGGAGCTGTCTCTACAGCCCTGGACAGACGTCCCCCCTCCCTGGCGGAGGCGTGGACTCAGGCTGAGAAAGTCACTAGACCCTGTGGGCGGATGATCACAACATTGACAAACGTCCCCAGGGGAGGCCAGCCCTTCCCTGAGGCTCTTTCGCCCTAAGCAGCCTGTCAACACTGCTGATGAGCACCCCCTGAGCGAGGAAGGTTCTTCCGAAGCCAGGTGCCCGTATGCCGTCCCCAACGTCCCTGGGACCTCACCCTGAGCGCTCAGAGCCGCGTCAGACCCGGGAGGCTGAGGCAGCACCCACACCCACGTGACTTTTGGAATGAACTCGAGCAGCACTGTGGATGGCACGGGGGATGGGCTGGGGCGCCTGGCCACGCTCGGGTGTGAGTGGGTCCTGCACTGGGGGTGCTCCCACCCCGCCAAGGTGGTCCCTGCCTCCTAGGCACCCTGCTGGGACTCTACAAGCTGCTGGCTCTGGGACCCAGGCCCCTGCGTGGGGGGAGTCCCCTCCTTTGAGGCTGTCAGAAGGGGGGCTGCTTGCTCTGGGGTCTGTGCTGTGCCGGCCTCATTTGTGGTTGGTCCCTGCCAGGCTCAGATGGGCCTCTCCCAGTGGCCACAGCCTTGCAGGGCCTCCGTCCAGGCCATCATCACCTATGACATGCAGATGGGACACCAGTTCCCAGCTTCCCCCCGGCCACGCGGCTCCTCCCTACCAGGACTCAGGAGCAGCCTTGGTCGGGTCCTCGGAGGGGGCGGGTCCTCGGAGGGGGCGGGTCCTCGGAGGGGGCGGGTCCTCGGAGGGGGCGGGTCCTCGGAGGGGGCGGGTCCTCGGAGGGGGCGGGTCCTCGGAGGGGGCGGGTCCTCGGAGGGGGCGGGTCCTCGGAGGGGGCGGGTCCTCGGAGGGGGCGGGTCCTCGGAGGGGGCGGGTCCTCGGAGGGGGCGGGTCCTCGGAGGGGGCGGGTCCTCGGAGGGGGCGGGTCCTCGGAGGGGGCGGGTCCTCGGAGGGGGGCGGGTCCTCGGAGGGGGGCGGGTCCTCGGACGGGGCGGGTCCTCGGACGGGGCGGGTCCTCGGACGGGGCCAGTCACTTACGAAGAGGACTCGTCCGCAGGGACCTGCCTTGCCAAGGGCACCGGAGGCTGCACGCAGGTCTCCCCTTGCAGGGACAGCAGGCGCCGTCCAAGCGGCTGTGTCCTAAGGCAGAGCCGGGACAGCCTGCACAGCCTGCTCAGAGGGGTCGGTCTGAGGGACCCCCAGAGAGTGGCGATGGCCTCCGAAGAAATTCACCAAGCCCGCGCCTCCCAGGTTTGTGTGTGAGTCACAGTGGTGTTTATCCTCTGCTCTAAGATGAGTTTGCCCTCTAAGATGAGGGCACGTGAGGCTGGCTGGCACTCGCTCCTCGGAGTCCTGTGAGGCTGGTGCTGTCCGTGTGTCTCACCCACCTCGCCTCGCCCTGGCGTCAGTCCTCACGGGGCAGGGCTCTTATACCCACACGCCAGGCAGGAAGAAGAAAGAGTCCAGGGGCTGAACGAGACCCCCCCCCCCCCCCCCCCGCCGTCCCAGCTTTGTGTCTCCCAAGATGCAGAATGGAATAACCCCCGAGCGGAGACACAGCAGGTTGACCAAAGTCACAGGTGCACTCAGCTGAGGTCCCGGACGATCCTGGGGGTGTCCCTGCACCCACACCTGCGCTCTTAAGCAGAGACTTGATTGAGGGTCTCTCTGCACTGCCAGGCTGGCGAGGGTGGAGGTTAGAGAGGGTGCAGGCATCATCAGAGGCCAGTTCAGGAGCCACAGCCCATCCCCAGCACCAGGCAGCGAGCGGCCGTGGGAAGGAGGGGACGCTGGGCGGCACGTCGTGGGACCATCTCCAGGCTGCAGGCCCTGCGTGCAAAGCGGGACAGGACGGTCACAGAATGCGGCTTTTCGCCTCGTTTCCCGTGGCTGCCGTCACGATGACCACAAACAGCAGAAGTCACCCTCCCACCATCTGGGGACCAGACTCTGGACCCAGGTGTCAGGGCCGCGGTCCCCCAGACCACTCCGGGATGGGGGGACGCTGCCCGCCCCCTCCAGCTTCTGGGGCCCCAGTGTCCCTGGCTGTGGCTGCATCCCTCAGTCTCTGCCTTGGTCTCCACGTGGCCTCTTTTTACCTCTGCGTGTCTCTCACAGTGACACCTGTCGTTGGATTTAAGGCCCACCTGGGTAATCCAGGACGGGGTCACCTCAAGAGCCTCTGTCCACTTGCACCCCTGCTAAGACCTTCGTCCTACACTCACAGATAAGGGATTAGGGTGGAGGTGCATCGGGACCTCGGCTCTGCCCGGCGACGAGTGTGAGTAGGACCGGTGCCCAACTCTCGCCCGAGGCCCGGGCACTCCCCGTTACAGCCCCTCTGGGGGGAGGGGGTGGCAAAGGACTGAGGGGGCGTCCGCGGGCACCTTCCGCAGGGACCGGGCCGCGGTGGGGCTGCTCCTGCCAGTCTGTGGTTCTGATGCAAATCAGGGGGGCCCTAAGGGTTGCCCATTTATTTTAGTTCTGAGGGTTTATGGTTGAGGGGACAACCCTGGGGACCCTGGTGGGCCCTGAGGCCCGAGTCCCTCTTTCCTCTGGCCGCTGGGGTCCCACCACCCGCACAGCAGCCAGAGAGCAGGAGGGAGAGGGGGCAGGGCGTGACGAACCTCAGTTACACACTCCCCCCCACCCGCAGATCTGCGCGGGGGACAGCCTGTGCGCGCTTCCAGCCCTAAACCACCTTCCGTCTCCGTCACACACGTGTCCCACGGGTCGGGCTGCTCACCTGTGTCAGCAAGCCCTGTCCGCAGGGGCCGTGCCCCCTCCCGCAGAACCGGAGGAGCTCCTGGCGCAGGGAGGGGACTGTGGGCTCCAGGCGCCCCTGTGAGGAGCCCTGGGGACGCGGGGGGCGTGGGGACGCACGGGTGAGCCCGGGGACTGGCCCAAAGCCGTGGTGCAGGCAGCTGGGCAGGAAAAGGAGACACAAACACAAAAGGAAACGCCAGTGCAGTGGACGTGGAGGCGAAGATCCCAACATGGAGGTGCGGGGACTCCGGAAGGCGGGATGAACGGACCCAACAGTGTTGGGAGGAAGATGGAGCTCAGCTTGCAGAGTCAGGGAAAAAGGACGGGATCACAGAAGAGACGAGGAGAAGTGGGCCTGACACACAACGGTGGGACTCAACGGTATCCAAGACAAGAGGAAGCTTCTACAGCCATTGGGAGAGGAAGACGAGGCCTCCGTGTGGGCCAGGCTCATGCGGGACGCTGGATGCCAGACAACAGTGTGCTGTTGTCACGCACGAAGCGGGGGGGTGGGTGGGGGGGTCTTTGGGCCTTAGATTTGCCCAAATCTATCCAGCCACTCAACTGTGGTCACAATAACGACATTCTCAGATGGCCCAGTCCTCCCATGGAGAGAGCATTTGGAGCTGACAGGAAGAAGGAAATAAGGAAAGAAACCAATGGACGGGGTAGGGGACAATGGACTGAAGATAAGAGCACGGCCAGAAGAACCCAGAGACAAGGCTCCGTGATGTTGCCCTTGAAGGTGAACGTGGGGCCGGGAGGAGGCCAGCCGCCCTGCCCCGTGGGAGGACACGCACCCATAGACAAGGGAAATGAACAGGAGTGTGAATCTTTGTTTTAATACAATTTATTTTACTTTATATTAGAGAGAGAGAGAGAGAGCGGGCAGGGGAGAAGGGCGGAGGGAGAGAGAGAATCCCAAACAGGCTCCACGTTCAGCCCAGATCCCTGACCCTGGGATCATGACCTGGGCCGAAATCAAGAGTCAGATGCTCAACCGACTGAGCCGCCCAGGCGCCCCCGATATATTTGTTTTAGAAATCAGTGAAATTAGATTTATTCAATAGGAAGCAGAGAAGTAAATAGAACAGATGTAATAACGTGGCGGAAATCAATCCGAATGTGCCAGTAGGTACACGACGCGGAGTGCGTTAAACTCACCATTAAGGGATTCTTGGACTGGACTTGAAAAAAAGCACCAACGAGACCCAGCATGTGGTCTGCAAGGACCAGCCTTGAAAAGCCGTTTGAGCCAAAGAAAGCTGTCCTGATCTGTGACCCAGGCAGGGCTTTCTGGAAAGGAACGGGGCTGCTGTGTGTGCTGATAAACGGAGCAGCAGAACAGGGGGCGCCCAGCAGCCCCTCGGGATCTGTAAGAAACGCAGGGGCACCCACCAACGGCACACGTCTCGAGGAACTGCTTGTTCGGAAAGACGAAAACTGAAGGCACATACCGGAGCCTCAGCGAAACAACTAAATACGACTCGTCAGACAGATACGTCCTGTAGACACAGCACGCCTGCTTTTTGAGTCCGTAGGGAACATTTCTGCCCAAATATCAGGCCACAAAGAAGTCTTAGAACATCCCAGTCAATGACTAAAGATTTAAACAAGATTTCTTTAAAAATCAAGCCATTTGAATACCTAGATATGATGGACACATTCCTAGAGATATGTATCAAAATTGGAAAATAAGAGAGACTGTCAGGGGTGCTGGGGTAGCTCAGTCGGTTAAGCATCTGACTCTTTTTTTTTTTAAGTATATTTATTTACTTTGAGAGAGAGAGAGAGCACAAGCTGGGGAGGGACAGAGAGGGAGAGAGGATCTCAAGCAGGCTCCAAGCTGTCAGTGCAGAGCCTGATGTGGGGCTTGAACTCATGAACCCTGAGACCATGACCTGAGCCAAAGTTGGATGCTTCACTGACTGAGCCACCCAGGCGCCCCAAGCATCCGGCTCTTGATTTCAGCTCCAGTCATGATCTCACAGTTCGCGGGTTCAGTCCCCACTATCAGCACAGGGCCTGCTTGGAATTCTCTCTCTTCCTCTCTCTCTGCCCCTTCCCTTCTCCTCTCCTCTCCTGTCCTCTCTTCTCTTCTCCTCTCCTCTCCTCTCCTCTCCTCTCCTCTCCTCTCCTCTCCTCTCCTCTCCTCTCTTCTCCTCCCCTCCCCTCCCCTCTCCTCCCCTCTCCTCTCCTCTCCTCTCCTCTCTTCTCCTCTCCTCTCCTGTCCTCTCTTCTCCTCCCCTCTCCTCTCCTCTCTCAAAATAAATAAATAAAATCTTTAAAGATAAACAAAGTCTTAAAACCCCAACTGGTTTCTCACCCATCTGATTCCAGTTAGCTCTGTGTGCCAGAGGACACGCCCTCAGATCTCTGAAGACTTGATAATCCCTTTCCACTTTGCAAATCCCGTTCTCCTTTTCTTGACTTAATCGTGAACACTTCAGCCCCATCCAGAACCTCTAGTGTCTTTATCTGGAGCCATTTTGTTACCCGAGAAGATTTACCAGGTGCTCGCCTAACCCATCAGGGATCAAGTGTGGGTACGCTGTGCTCCCCTGACTTAACCCTTGACTTAAGGCTGAGGTGTATAATAGCTTCTGTCACTCGAGGTGCTCCTGTCCACGGCTGAGAAGCAGTTGTCTCTTGCAACTTTCTAAGTCCCTGAAATCAGGCACTGGCTTCCTTTCCCTTTATCTTGCTCGCAAACCAGCCCGTGCTTGTCTGGGCATCTCGCCGTCTCTCTCAAAATAGAATTCACTGTCACGAAAGTCACCCCTTTAAAAGCGTACAGTTGTTTTTTATTTTTTTTAGCATATCCCAAGGCTCAGCGACCATCAGGACCAGCCAATTCCACAACATTCCGCCATTCCTAAAGAAACCCCATACACTTTAGCAGGGACGGTCGCCTATGTTCTGTCTCTATGGACTGGCCTCCCCGGGGCGCTTCCTGCGAATGGGCTCGGACCATATATGGTTTGCGTCCGACTTCTTTCACCCTCCCATCGCGTTGTGAAGGTCCATCCCCGCGGTAGCAGGTGTCAGCACCCCTTCCTTTTTAAGGCTGACTAATATTCCGTTGTGTGGATCCACGACATTTCCTTTGTCCGGTCGTCGGCCGATGGGCGGATTGTTCGCACTTTTTCGGTGTTACGAATAAAGCAGCCATGAACGTTAGTGAGTTTTTGTAGGGACGTGTGTTTGCAATCCTCTTAAGTTCACTCCTCGATTCCTAGGAGTGGGACTCCTGGGTCCTATCGTCAGACTGTTTCCCCCAGTGGCCGCACCGTCTCGCATTCCCACCAGCAGCGTACGAGGTCCCCGCGTCTCCACATCCTCTCTAGCGCTTGTTCACCTGCTACCCTCTGTTCGTCCGTTTTAAGTTCCGGCTGTCCTCGTAAAGTGGCATCGCACTGTGGTCTTGATTTGCACTTCCCTAACGACCGATGACACTGACGTCTTCGCCGTGCTCCTTAGACATTTGTGTGTCTCCTTTGGAAAAATGTCCACTCAAATCCTTTGCCTTAAAAATCTCTTTCTGTCGAGCTGTAAGTGTTCTTTATGGATTCTAAGTACAAGACTCTTATCAGACAGGCGATTTCCAAATATTTTCTCCCATTATGTGGGTTGTCTTTTTCCTTTCTGGATGGTGTCCTTCAAGGCACAGGAAGTTTTCATTTTGATGAAATCGAATGTCTTTTTTCTATGGTTGCTTATGCGTTTGGTGTCTTTGTAAGAAACCATTCTTTTTTAATTTTTAATTTTTATTTGTTTGGGGGGGGGCATGAGCTGGGGAGGGACACAGAGAGAAAGAGGGCGGGGGGAGGGGGGAGAGAGAGAGAATCCCAAGTGGGGAGCCTGCCAGTGCGGAGCCTGATGCGGGGCTCGAACTCACAAGCCATGAGATCGTGACCTGAGCTAAAATCTAAGTCGGGCGTTTAACCGACTGAGCCACCCAGGCGCCCTTGTAAGAAACCACGGTTAATTCCAGGTAACAAAAATGTATGTCTCTGTTTCTTCTAAGAGATTAGTAGTTTGGCTCTTACATTTTGGTCCATTTTGAGTCCATTTTTGTATGTGATGTGAAGCAGATGTCTAGCTTTGTTCTTTTGCATGCGGATGTCCAGTCGTCCCAGCACCATCTGTTAAAAGATTACTCTCTCAAGTCTTGATTATTTTCCAGTAACCAATATGTCTGTCCTTAGGCCAGGATCACACTGTTGATTTGTAGCAGGTTACTGAATCTTTGTGGTAAACTGTGGTACGGAATTCGTAGTAAACTTTTAAATCGAGAAATGTGAATCCTGCAATTTTGTTGTTTTTGAAGATTGTTTGGCCATTCTGAGTCTCCTACAGCTTCACAGGAATTTTAGGATTAGCTTATCCGTTGTTTTTAAATGTTTATTTAATAAAGAGAGATAGGGAGTGAGCACACGTGGGGGAGGGGCAGAGGGAGAGAGAGAATCCCAAGCAGGCCCCCCCCCCCCCCCCCCGCCGCCGCCACCACCAGCACAGAGCCCAGTGCAGGGCTCAAACCCATGAACCGGAGACCGTGTCTGGAGCCGAAATCAAGAATCAGATGCTCAACCAACCGACGCACCCAGGCGCCCTAGCCTGTCTGTTTTTGCCGAAAAGCACAGCTGGAAATGTTGGAGATTGCACTGACTCTGCAGATGAACTTGGGGATCGGTGCCATCTACTGATGGGAAATCTCTGATCCATGAACACAAGATGACTTTCCATTTATTTAGATCTTTTCTAATTTCTTTCAACAACACTTTATAGTTTCCAGTACACAACCACTTCTTTGGCTAAACTTATTACTAAATATTTTATTGTTTTTAATGCTTCTTCTTAATGGGATTTTTCTCAGTTTCATTTTGGATTGTTCCTTGTTAGTATGAAACACAGCCGAGTTTTGTACGTTGATCTCGTATCTCAAGTCTCGCCAAACTCACTTCTTATAGCTACCAGTTTTCTGGCGTGCTTTCTAGTGTTTTCTATATTTAAGATCATGTCATCTACAAAGAGAAATGCCTTTACTTCTTCCTTTCCAATCAGGATGACTTTGGATTATTTTCTCGCCTAATTGCCTGGCTGGCATCTCCTGCACAGGTTGAACAGGAGAGGTGAAAGTTGGTGCCCTTGTCTGGCTCCTGATCTTGGAAGGAAAGCTGTCCTCCCTCCACCATCAAGTATGATGTTCCCTGTGGGTTTTTCCTAGATGCCCTTTATCGGGTGGAGAAACTTCCCTACTCTTTCTGCTTTGCTAAGTGTTTTGGTCATGGACAGATGCTATGTTTTGTCAAATGCTCTTATTCTATCTGTTGATGATCATGTGGTTTCCTCCCTCTATTTATTTAATATGGCGCATTACATTGATTAACTTTCATTTGTTGAACACAACTTGCAATCCTGGGATATTTTCCAGTTGGTACTGGGAATAATCCTTTTTAAATGCTGGTGGGTTTGGGTTGCTAGTATTTTGTGGAGAATTTTTGCATCCATGTTCATAAGGGATATTGGTCTGTAGTTTTCTTTTCTTGTGATGTCTTTGTCTGGTTTTGTTATCATGGTAATGCTGGCCTCTTAGATTGAGTTAGTGAGTCTTCCCTTTTTGAAAGCTTATGACAAACTGATGTTGATTCTTCATTAAACTTCTGGTGGACTTTGGTAGTAAAGTCATCTGGGCTTTTAATGAGAGAAGATTTTTAGATTGCGATCTCTCTTCACCTGTTTCAGGTCCACTGTAAGAGTAGAAATTTTCTATTTCTGGGGCACCTGGGGGGCTCAGTCGGTTAAGCACCCGACTTCGGCTCAGGTCATGATCTCGTGGTCGGCGGGTTTGAGCCCCGCGTCGGGCTGTGTGCTGCTGACAGGTCAGAGTCTGGAGCCTGCTTCCGATTCTGTGTCTCCCTCTCTCTCTGTCCCTCCCCTGCTCATGCTCTCTCTCTCTCTCTCAGAAATAAATAAAAACATTTTTTAAAAATTTTAAAACAAAATTTCTAGTTTATATCTTTCTAGGAATTATTTCATTTCATCCAGATCATCTAATGTGTTGGCATATGGTTGTTCATAGTATTTCCTTATAATCATTTTTATTTCTGTAAGGTCAGTAGTAATGTCCCCTTTTTCATACATGATTTTAGTGATTTCAGTCTTCTCTTTTCCTCTTGGTCTGTCTAGCTAAAGGCTTTTCTATTTTATTTATCTTTTCATTTAATGTTTATTTATTTTTGAGAGAGTGAAAGCAGGAGAGGCGCAGAGAGAGGGGACAGAGGATATGAAGTGGGCTCTGTGCTGACAGGCTGACAGCAGTGAGCCTGATGTGGGGCTCGAACTCACCAACTATAAGGTCATGACCTGAGCTGAAGTCGGACTCTCAGCTGACTGACCCACACAGCGCACCTATATATCTTTTTAAAGAACCAACTTTTGGTTTCATTGATTTTTTTCCTACTGTTTTTCTATTCTCTGTTTCCGTTCTAATCTTTACTATTCCCATCCTTCTGCCTGCTTTGAGTTTAGTTTACTCTTCTCTACCTTCTTAAGGTGAAAGATTAGTTTATTAATTTGAGGTGTTTGTTATTTTCAGTGTAGGTGTTTAAAGATATCAATTTCTCTGAGCACTGCTTTTGCCGTATCCCATAAGTTTTGGTCCGTTGTGTTTTTGTTTTTAGTCTTTTCAAAGTACTTTCTAATTTCCCTTGGAATTTCCTCTTTGACCATTAGTAATTTAGGAGTGTGTTGTTTAATTTCCACAGAAGTGTGAATTTTCCAAATTTCTTTCTTTCTGATGATTTGCAATTTCATTCTATTTTGGTCAGAGAATATTTTTTGCATGATTTCAATCCTTTTAAATTTACTGAGACCTATTTTATGGCCTAACATGCGGTCTGTCCTGGAGAATGTTTCACATACACTTGAGAAGATTGTGTATCCTTTTGTTGTCGGGTGGAAAGTTCTATTATGCCTGTTAGGTCTAGTTGGCCTGTAGTGGTTTTCATGTCTTCTCTTTCTTTGCTGATCTTCTATCTAATTGTTCTATCCATTATGAAAGTTGGGTATTAAAGCTTCCAACTATTATTGTTTTTTTTTTCCAACCAAAAGGTCTCACATATTTATTACTGAACCAACTCACTGGAGCAGAAGCTTAGCAACAGAGGAAATCATTTCCCTGGTAAAACATGTCTGTTATTCAGGTAGTAGGGATGTCACAGAGCCATCGGACAGGAACACGTGATGTTCCTGCAGCATAAGTATGTGTGCTGTCTCATGTGCGATCCCTTAGAGACCCAGCTTGGTTCTTTTCCAATGCCTCCTCTTGGAGTTCTGCCTGATTTAATTGCCAATTTTCATCCAAATCCACTGGGCAATGGGCCCATTCTGCTTTTGTTTCTTGGCCAGGAATCGCTTAATCCTGAAAGTCTTGTGAGAAAACATGGCGAGGAACAGTCAAGCGCACACACCACGGTGGTGGGAAAAAGGCGAGAGCTCCAACTATTATTGTTAAATTGTAAGTTTCTCCCTTTAAAGGTTTTGTCAGTTTTTGCTTCATGTATTTTGAGGCTTTGTCGTTGGGTGCATATATGTTTATAAATATCGTGTCTTCTGGATTGAGTGACACTTATATCATTATAAGATGTTATAAGACAATTTCCATATGTTTTGTGAGCATCAACTTAGAGTTACATTGCTTCTGTAGCCGTCCTATAAGTCAGGGAGGAAAAAAAGCAGTTATAAACAAAAACTACTCATATGCTGTCTTTTGTATTTATCTTTGCACATAGCTGTGCTGGTGTTCTGAATTTCTTCATGTGAATCTGAATCATTGTCTAGTGTCTTTTCATTTCAGCCCAAAGGACTTGCTTTAGTATTCCCTGTAGGTCAGATCCACTAACAACAAACTCTCCCCTCTTTGGTTTATTATTATTAAGAATGTTTTAAGCTTTTCTTCATTTTTTAAGAATGATTTTGCTGGAT
Source organism: Panthera leo (assembly GCF_018350215.1). Classification (NCBI taxonomy): domain Eukaryota; kingdom Metazoa; phylum Chordata; class Mammalia; order Carnivora; family Felidae; genus Panthera; species Panthera leo. The sequence goes on from NC_056695.1 coordinate 82,325,404, forward strand.
ATAGAATTCTTGGTTGACTTGTTTTCTTTTGATTACGTCATTCTACTTTGGGTACGTCAGGTCTCTGAGACGCTGTTCATTTCTTAATTTATTTTTCTTTCTAAGACTAGATAATCTCAATTGATATATCTTCAAATTCAATGATTCTTTTTTCGGCTTGCTCAAATTTGATTTTGAATCCCTAGAGTGAATTTTTTTTTAATGTTTCTTTATTTTTGAGAGAGATAGAGACAGTGTGAGAGAGGAAGGGCCAGAGAGAGAGGGAGACCCAGAATCTGAAGCAGGCTCCAGGTTCCGAGCTGTCAGCACAGAGCCCAATGCAGGGCTCGAACTCATAGACTGTGAGATCATGACTTAAGCCAAAGTCCGACACTTAACCGACTGAGCCACCCAGGCGCCCCCTGTTTGATTCTTTTTTTTTAAATTTTTTTTTTTTTAACGTTTACTTATTTTTGAGACAGAGAGAGAGAGAGAGACTGGGCATGAACGGGGGAGGAGCAGAGAGAGAGGAAGACACAGAATCGGAAGCAGGCTCCAGGCTCTGAGCCATCAGCCCAGAGCCCCACGCGGGGCTTGAACTCACGGACCGCGAGATCGCAAGATCGTGACCTGAGCTGAAGTCGGACGCTCAACCGACTGAGCCACCCAGGCGCCCCTCTATTTGATTCTTTAAAAAAAATATTAGGACCTCCTGCCTGACTCAGTGAGAAGAGCATGTGACTCTTGGTGTTAGGGTCATGAGTTTGAGCCCCACATTGGGTATGGAGATTACTTACGTGGATAAAACTTTTAAAAATTATTTTAAAAAATAAATAAAAAAATAAAAATTTTTATATTGTGTTAAAATATGTAAAACAAAATTTCCCATTTTAACCATTGTAAAGCATACGCTTCAGTGGCGTTGAGAACCTTCACGATGTCACGCAGCTGTCGCCACCATTCGTCTCCACTTTTTGATCATCCCTCAATGAAACTCCGCATCTATTAATAACTCCCATGTACCCCCCAACCCTAGCCTCCGATAGTCACTGTTCCACCTCTGCCTCTATGAATTTAACTCTCTAGGCCTCTCGTATAAGTGGAATCCTACAGTCTTGTGTCTGGATTATTCCACATAGTATCAGGACTTTAAGGCTCATCCAAATTGTAGCATTTACCAGAATTTCATTCTTTTTAAAGGCTGAATAATATTCCCTTGTATGTACATACCAAATTTTGCTTATCCATTTATCCATCGATGGATACTTAGGATGTTTCCCACTTCCTTTCTGTGAATTTAGTCTCGCTCATAATAAGTGAGTTGGCTGAGACTCCGCTCTGCCATCTTCATTTCAGGACCCAGGCTGATGAAATGACCATTTTCTGGAATATTTCTGGTCTTCTGGGCTGAGGGAAAGAGAACTCTGGCCATTAAATGCTCTGGTATGAAGATGCCGTGTGCATCTCACACCTCATTAGCCAACACCAGTCATATGGTCCCACCAGACCACAAGGGGACCAGGCAGTGCACACCCTGCACCGTCCCCCCCCACCACGTTCCCGGGAGGGTGGAGCAGGTTGATGAACATTCACTTCAGTGAAAATCATCCTACTTCTACTTATCCCATCTACCGTAATTTTAATTACTCAGTTTTGTAGTTTATCCTCTAAATAATGCGTAACATTATTTGGTATTAGTGATTGTTTTCTGCATAAACGATCTGGCACCATGTTACTGAATTTTGCTGATTTCTGCAAAATAAAAAATATTCGCCTTGCCCCAGGTGAACAGTGGTTCGGATGGTCTTCTGAATCTAGACGTTGCCTCATCAAAAGCGGCACCTGATACAGGCACAGCCCACAGGACATCTACGAGGCGACACTCCTGACGGTGAAGACTTCTGGGCCCTTAATGCTTACACTTTTAGAGAATGTGGGTCTCTCAAATTTCTTTCTAGCAATACTTATACAGGAACACTTTATATTTACGTCCTCCCAAATCAGTAAAAGAACTTTGCGAGACTAACGTGTGGGACAATCTTGAGTTCCATCTCAGAAACAACGGGTAGATGATTGTAGTCGCGTGAACGTGTTTTGCTCGAGGATAAACAGATGGGTGTGTGTGCGCTGGGGACACGGCTGGGGCTGAAAGAAACCACATTCCTGCTGACAGGTTCGTTAACATCCTTGACCATCACTGTGTTTAGGAAGCGAAGTGTTTAGCGTTTTACATTCAGTTATACGTAAGTAAGTGTGTTACTTACACGGAAGTATTCTGCCTGTTCTTAGTTATATTACAAAGTTGATTCTCAGCTGACTTTTTGTGGAGAATGTCTAATTTTTAGGAATAGGTTTTTGACATTAAATGGAAGAGGACTGTGTATGAGCAGTTGATAGCAAATCACCTAAATATGCCTTTTAATGTTTCTTTCTTTATGTATTGAGAGAGTGTGCTTGAGCAGGGGGAGGCGCAGAGAGAGAGAGAGAGAGAGAATCCCAAGCAGGCTCCACACTGCCAGTGCAGAGCCCGACACGGGGCTCAGTCTCACAAACTGTTGAGCTCGTGACCTGAGCCAAAATCAAGACTCGGACACCCAACCGACTGAGCCACCCGGGTGCCCCTCACCTAAATATTTTTTAATACAGTGTCTATTCCACAGCACAGACTGTTATTTTTTTGTTTTTCAAACTTTCAAACAAACCTCTAGCGGTGCCTGGGTGGCTCAGTCCGTTGAATGTCTGGCCCTCGGTTTCGGCTCAGGTCGTGATCTCATGGCTCACGGGATGCAGCTCTGCGAGGGGCTCTGCTCACAATCCCTGCTTGGGATTCTCTCTCCCCCTCTCTCAGCTCCTCCCCCACTTGCGCTCGCACTCTCTCTCTCTCTCTCTCTCAAAACAAATAAGTAAACCTAAAAACAAAGCTCTAATGCTCAATATCACCACCAACGTGCACGTGTGTCTTCGCCGCGGCCACTAAGATACACCGTGTCCCCACCCTCACTCAGCCCCTGGTAGTTTTCACGCCCGAAGCGGAGATGAAAACGAAGCACGATCTCTCGAATGTTACATATAAGATAACAAGGTTCTAGGTGGTCCCCAATTTCACCATTTGGAAGAGAATGTGTTCAATAAGTTTCCCCCAACTCCCTGGTGAGGTGGCTGTCTTGGAGATCTGAAGTCTGTGTCTGAGCAGGGTCAGGGCCAAGGCCACCGCCTCTGCTTGATGTCCTCTAGGGCTCACGCCGCTCAGCGAGCGCCCACGTGTCGAGAAGCGCAGGTCGTTTGTGATGGTCTCAGGCCACGAACACCCTCCGTTCTGGACCGTTTCTTCCTCGGGAGCCGCGTGTTGGCAGCCTCACAGAGGGACTCAGGTCAGAAAGCCGGACAGAGGCTGACTCTTGTTAGGACAAGACACTTTGCTGCCATCTGCTGGGAGATTCTCAGAGTAGATACGGACCTTTGCCACAGACGTGGTCGGAGACCATGAAACCGTAATTAGAACAGTGTAATGAAAATCAACAGTTGTCTACATCAAGAAGGACGTCCGTGACATGACGCTGCCTCCTTAGAGGTCATGTTCTTACAGCCACCGTCCTCCTCCCGGCCTGGCCAGGGCAGGTCACAAAGACAAAGGAGTGGGACAGAAGAGGACCCGGTGGAGTGAAGTCCCCACAAAGTGAGCCTTCTCAACTCAACCCTGATGTAGATTTTATGTTGGGTTCATTGCCCTCGTTCTCAAAGACGTACAATCTCAGTTTCTTTTTTTTTTTTAATTTTTCTTTTTTATGTTTATTTAGTTTTGAGAGAGACAGAGCACGGGCAGGGGCGGAGAGAAAGAAAGGGAGACAAGGAATCCGAAGCAGCTCCAGGCTCCGAGCTGTCGGCACAGGGCCCTATGCGGGGCTTGAACCCACAAACCGCGAGATCGTGACCCGAGCTGAAGTCAGGCACTTAACCGACTGAGCCACCCAGGTGCCCCCATCCATTACCTTAAAAAATATATTTTTTTAAATGTTTATTCATTTTTGAGAGACAGAGACGGTGTGAGTGGGGGAGGGGCAGAGAGAGAGGGAGACACAGAATCCGCAGCAGGCTCCAGGCTCCGAGCTGTCAGCACAGAGCCCGATGTGGGGCTCGAACTCATGAACCGTGAGATCATGACCTGAGCCGAAGTCGGATGCTTAACTGACTGAGCCCCCAGGCGCCCCGAGAATCTCGGTTTCCAGAGGGGACGTGAGGGGTGCACGGGTGAGTGGGACCAGCAGCTCAGCGCGCAGAGGTGAAGGGCAGGCGCACGCTTCCGCCGGCCCGCAGTCCAGACCCACCAGAGAAGCCCCCTCTCCTCGGCAGGGTAAGGAAAGGAGGCTTCCCCCCACAGCCCGGCTTTTGTCCTCTCTCTCCACTTGGCTTATGGTTCCTTAGGCTGGCGTCCCCCAGGGTGTGGCTGCCCCCTTGGGGGTGGCGCTCAAGGCCGGCGGCCCTGCTCTAGCACCCACCACTGCCGCTCTGTGCCCGCCCCCCGGGGGTCCTGGTGGCCGTGAGGGTGGGCGTGGCTCCCCAGAAGGCCCTGAAGTGTCTCGGAACGAGACTTGGGTGAAGCGGGCTGGGGGTTTGACAAGTCCGCTAGCGGTCTGTGCGTGCGTCAGGAGGTTCACCGGGTCGACCTCTGTTCATCAGCGAGAGTATTTCTCTGGAGAGAAGCCCCCTCTCCCGCTGCGGTTGCCCGGAGATCTGGTTTGGGTAGGAAAAGCAGGATACGCGCTTGACTCTTTTTTTCCTTCCGATCGCATGATTCTCAACTCTTAGATGTTTATCTTATTGCCGATTTTTTATAATTATTCCCTTTTCCTTTCTTTGCTATTGTGGTAAAATACACATAACATAAAACTTATCGGGGTGCCTGGTGGCTCAGTCGGTTAAGCATCGACTCTTGATTTCGGCTCAGGTCACGATCTCGGGATTCACGGGTTCGAGCGCCACGCCGGGCTCTGTGCTGACAGTGGAGAGCCGGCTTGGATCCTCTCTCTCTCCCTCTCTCTCCTTCTCTCTCTGCCCCTCCACACACTCTCTCTCTCAAAATAAACATTTAAAACAACCCATAAGAGTTATCATCTTAACCATTTTTAAGCGTACATTTCTGTGGCGTCACCTCCACGCGTAACGTGCAGCCTTCACCCCGTCCTTCTCCAGAACTCTTTTCATCTTGTCCAACTGAAACAATACCCACCAAGCACTAACTCCAAACTGTCACCTGCCCCGGCCCCCGGCAATCCCCCTTCTACTTCCTGTCTGCAATTTTGACCACGCGCCTCACACAAGTGGATCTCGTACAGTCTTCGTCTCTCACGGCTGCCTTATTTCACTCAGCGTCGCGTTTTCCAAGTTCACCCGCGCGGTACACGTGTCAGAATCCCCTTCCTTTTGAAGGCTGGATAATGTTCCAGTGTAAGGATGGACGGCGTTTTGCTGTCCGTTCATCCACACTTCCTTCCGTGTCTTGGCTCCCGTGAATGTTGCCGCCGTGAACGTGGGTGCACAAAAAATCTACTCGAGTCCTCGCTTTCAGTTCTTTGGGGGCTGTGCCCACAAGTACACCTGCGGGGTCATGTGGTAATTATCAGTATCTCGAGGAAATGCCACGCTGTTTGGCACAGCAGTTGCATCACCTCACGCACCCACCAACAGCGCCCGAGGGGGGCTCCAGTCACTCCACATCCTCGCCGACGCTTGTTATTTTTTTCGTTCTTATTTTTTGACAGTGATCCTCCTCACGAGGTGAGGCGGCGTCTTATCATAGCTTTGATTTGCGCGCCCCTAAGGCTTAGTGACGTCGAGCACCTTTTCCTGTGCTTATCGGCCATTTGCGTGTCTTCGGAGCAATGTCTGTTCCGTGTCCTATGCCCGTCATTGAACCGCGTTGTTGTCGCTGTTGTTGTTGTTGTTGTTGTAGAAGTAAGTGCTCTACATATTCTGGATGGTAATCCTTCATCAGAGCTATGCTTGCAAATATTTTCTCTCATTCTGTGGCTAATGCCTTTTGATGGACAAAAATTTTTTAATTTTCATGGAGTCCGATTTGTTTCCTTTTTCTCTTTTTTTTAAAACATGTTTGCACACTTTTTTAATTTTTTTTAACATTTATTCATATTTTGAGAGACAGAGCGTGAATGGGGGAGGCGCAGAGAGAGAGGGAGACACAGGATCTGAAGAAGGCTGCAGGCTCTGAGCTGACAGCCCAGAGCCCGACACAGGGCTTGAACTCACAGATCGTGAGATCATGACCTGAGCTGAAGTCGGACGCTTAACCGACTGAGCCACCCAGGGCCCCTGTTTACTTTTTCTTCTGTTGCCTCTGCTTTTGCTGTCACAACCAAGAAATCACTCCCAAATCCAAAGTCATGCATCTTTTGTCCTATGTTTCATTCTAAAAGCTTTATTGTTTTCTGTCTTTTTCTTTTTTGAAAGAGAGAGAGAGAGAGCACGTGCACGTGTGGTAGGGGGAGAGAATGAGAACCCCAAGCAGGCTCCGTGCCCAGTGCAAAGCCCAACACGGGGGCTCGATCCCACGACCCTGGATCATGACCCGAGATGAAATCAAGGTCGGACGCTCAACTGACTGGGCCACCCAGGCGCCCCTGTTGTTTTCAGTCTTAAAATTAAATCTCTGATCCAATTTGAGTTAATTCTTGTACGTGATGTGAGCTAAGGCTCCAACAGCATTCTCCAGCATGTGGACGTCCAGTTTTCCAGCACCGTATGTTGAAAAGACTGTCCTTTCCCCACTGAATAGTCTTAGCTTCCTTGTCAAAAGTCGCTTGTTCATATAGCCGAGGCTCCACTTCTGGGTTCTCTATTCTGTCCCTTTGGTCTGTATACCTGGCTTTATGCCAAGAGCACGTCATCTCGATCACAGTAGGTCGGTTAGTATGTGTTGAAATCAGGAAGTGTGATCCTTCCAGCTTTGGTCTTCTTTTTCAAGATTGTTTTGGCTATTTGGGTCCCCTTGAGATTTCATCTAATTTTAGGATGAGTTTTGTATTTCTGCAAAAGTTGTCCTAAGGATTCTGACAGGGATTGCATTGAATCTGTAGATCACTTGGGTAGTATCGACGTTTTCACGATATTAGGTCTTCCAACCCGTGAACATGAACGTGTTTCCATTTGTTTGCACCGTCTCTAATTCTTTTACAAGAATTTCTAGTTTGCCTTGCTTTTCACCTCCTTGGTTAATTTCTGATTATTTTATTCTTTTTGATGCTGTGTAAACGAGATTGTTCTGTAATTTCTTTTTCAGATCGTTCATTACTAGTATATAGAAACACAACTAATGTGTGTGTGTTGACCTCATGTTCTGCTACTTTACTGAACACATTTACCAGTTCTAACAGAGTTTCTGTGCAACCATTAGGCTTTTCCACATATAAGATCCTATCATCTGCAAATGGAGATAAGTTGAGTTCTTCCTTTCTAATCTGGATGCCTTTTCTTTCTTTTTCTTGTCTAATTGCTTTGGCTAGATGAAGAGAAACGATAAGAGCAGATATCTTTGCCTCATCCTGGTCTTAGAGGAAAAGCTTTCAGTATTTCACCATTGAGTATGATGTTTGCTATGGGTTTTTCAACTACGCCTTTTATTATGTTGAGATAGTTTTCTTTTATTCCCAGTGTGTTGAGGGTTTTAACATGAAAGGGTGTTGATTTTTGTCTGACGCTCTCTTCTCTGCATCGGTTGAGATGATCACGTGTGTGTGTGTGTGTGTGTGTGTGTGTGTGTGTGTGTGTGTTTGTGTGTGTGTGTGTGAGGGGGGTGGGTCCTTTACTGTGTTAATGTGTCCCACAGAACTCCCTGGAGCTTTCAGGGCAGGTCTAGTGGTAAAGAACCACCTCAGTTTTTGTGTATCTGGGAATGTCTTCATTTCTCCCTCACTCTTGAAGGATCCTTTTGGTGGAAATGGGACTCGTGGTTGACAGGTTGTTTTTCCTTTTTAGCACTTTGGATATATAGGCGCACGGCCTTCCGGCTTCCAAAGTTTCTGGTGAGAAATCAGCTCATTATCTCACTGAGCATCCCTTGGGTGCAATGAACTGCTTCTCTCCTGCTGCTTTCAAGTTTCTTTTTGTGTTTGGCTCTTGAAGTTTCGATTATGCTGTGTCTCAGCATGGGTCTCTTTGAGTTCCTCTTAAGTTGGAGGTCATTGAGCCTCTTGGATGCTTATATTCATGTCTTTCATCAAATTTGGGAAATTTTTTTTATTAAAAATTTTTTTAATGTTTTTATTTATTTTTTAGAGAGAGAGAGACAGAGTGAGTGGGAGAGGGGCAGAGAGAGAGAGTGGGAGACACAGAATTCGAAGCAGGCTCCAGGCTCTGAGCTGTCAGCACAGAGCCAGACGTGGGGCTCAAACTCATGAGCTGTGAGATCATGACCTGAGCCGAAGTCAGACGCTCAACCGACTGAGCCACCCGGGCACCCCAAATTTGGGAGATTTTAAGCCACAATTTATTCTATTTCTTTCTGCCTCTCTCCTCCTCTGGGACTCCCATAATGTGTATGCTGGTCTGCTTGGAGATGTCCCACAGGTCCCTCGGGCTCTGCTCACTGCAACCTGTGTTTCTTTTTCTGTTCTTTAGACCCGATCATTTCTATTGTCCTGTCTTCATGTTCACGGGTTCTTTCTTCTGCCTGCTCAAATTTGCCTTTGAATCCCTCTTGTGAATTTTTCATTTCCAGTATTGCACTTTTCAGCTCCAGAATTTCTTTTTGGTTTCTCTTTAGGTTTTCCATCCCTTTGTTGATATTTCCATTTTATTCATGTGTCATTTTCTTGACATTCTCCACATCTTCCTTAAGTCCTTTGGGCATATTTTAGACAATTGTTTTAAAGTCTTTGTCTACTAGTTCTGCCATCAGGTCTTTTCCAGGGACAGTTTCTGTTGACTTTTTTCCTTTGAATGGGCCTTATATGTTCTTGTTCCTTTGTGTGCTTTGAGATTTTTCTGTTGAAAACTGGACATTGAATCTAATAATGTGGTAACTCTGGAAATCAGATTCTCCTCCTTCCCCAGGATTTGCTCTTGACCATCATCATAAGCAGCAGCAGCAGCAGCCTCTGTGCTAAGGATCAGTGTCAGGGGCAAACCTAAGGTCTTACTTGGTCTTTTCTGAGCCCGTTCCTTTCAGTGGGCATGCATGGCCCCTTTCTATGTTTCCTCTTATATGCAGTTGCTTTTGGATGTCCTAGTTTGGCTCCCAAAGCGGGGGGTAAGAGGCAAATAAAGTTGGAAGAAAGGGTGCTGGCTCTTTAAATCCCCCCCCCGGAAGTCTCTTCAACCAGAGAGGGAGGGGCTGGCCACAGTGAGGGAGGTGTGGCAATGGCCTCCCACATCTTTGTGTGCAGCTCTGTGATTAGAAGCAGCAATCGGTGATCAGAGCACAGACCCTCACTATTTGGAGGACGGGGCGTGTGTTGTCTGCCCACGCTCCTGCAGGCTGTGTCCATGATGCCCAGGGCCACACGTGCCGCTGCCTGCCATGAGAGGGGTGTGGGGCGGGTATCTGCTACTGCACTCAGAGCTCACATTGACCTAAATTAACCACAATTTACCATCTGTGTCTTCCCCCTGGGAGTTACGAGCCTTCAGTAGACTCCAGATTCCCATAGTGGTTCGACGAGACAGATTCTGCCGGTGCGACTCTGTCTAAGTGGAGGGATTCCTGGTGCTTTGGACGCTGCATCTCCCAATGTGTGACTCTCTTCTGTGGTTTCTTTTTTATTTTATTTATTTATTTTGAGGGGGGAGGGGCATAGAGAGAACCACAAGCAGGCTCTGCATTGTCAACGCGGAGCCTGATGTGGGGCTCGAACTCACGAACTGTGGGAGGGCGACTTGAGCCAAAACCAGGAGCCAGATGTGTAACTGACTGAGCCACCCAGGCGCCCCGATTCTCTTCCATTATTTATCAGTTTTTTTAATTAACATTTATTATTGAGAGACAGAGAGAGGCAGAGCATGAGCGGGGGAGGGGCAGAGAGAGGGAGACACGGAATCGGAAGCAGGCTCCAGGCTCCGAGCTGTCAGCACAGAGCCCGACGCGGGGCTCGAACTCACAAATCACGGGAGCATGACCTGAGTCCAAGTCGGACGCTTAACCGACTGAGCCACCCAGGCACCCCAGTCAATTTTAAAATATATATAGTAAGTTGGTTCCCAGTATCCTCTGAAGTTGAGCAATTCGGGGTTTTTTTCTAACTTATGGATTCAAGCTGCTATTTTCTTGGCTGCTACTTGCACCGTCCCATCTTCCAGACCTATTTCTAATACTGTAAAGTCTCACATCCCGAGACCAGAGCAAGAAGCCCCTTCTCGGCAGGTCACAGAAGTCCCACCCCTTCTGGGGACAAGCTTTGTGGAAGCCACTAAGATCGGCTGCCGTCCTCCTGGACGTGGGTGCCCAATGTGGCCTGCCACCCTGCCTAGCTTGGGTGCCGCTCCCTTGATTCACGTTGGGTCTTTAACAGGTGCCTCCTAGACCTGCTGTTGAGACAGGAGCTGATGCCGCTGGGGCCTGGAGCCCAAGGACAGGCTTCCCCGGGGACTCTGCCCTCTGCCCCAGGCAACTGCAGCTAACGAGCCAATGGGCTCCCCGCCTGGAAGGAGAGCTGGGAGCTAACCCCCTTCCCCCGACCCCGGTACGGGCTCACGGCGCAGCCAGTTACAGGATGGGGACTGCGGGAGAGAGGGGACAGGCAGAACACAGGGGTCAGCTGGAATCCGCTGAGGCCCCAGCAAACGAGGACGGCTCAGTCATGCTGAGCGTGGGCACGGTGCCGTCCCCGGACCCCGGAGGGCGAACGGGAAGCGGTGAGAGTTTAGGGGAGAGGACACCTGGGTCCTTCCTGCCTGTGCACAAGTAGGGCACGCCAGTGCTGCCACCGAGGCCCCACCCACGTGTGCTGGAGCTGCCCGGGGAGACGCTCAGCCAGAGCCCGTGTGCTCAGGGCGTGTGGAGCCGCCCCCCCCCCCGGGCCTCCCCCCTCCACGCCAGGCCCTGCGCTGTCAGCGCGCACGGTCCCCACAGGGCCTCCCCCCACGACTGATGGGCTCCGCTTCAGGCCAGGGGGCGCCGCACTGCCTCATTCCCTCCACCATGACACCCAGATGTCCCGGGGGCTCTGGGCCCTGTCCGGGCCCGCCTCCACCGTCCCTAGCACGGGGGAGAGTTACCTGCTCCCGGAGCCCAGTGGCGTGGGACAGCCTGACTGCCTGCCCGACCAGGCCGTGCCCGCCGGCAGCCTGTGTGAGGATCACTGGGCTTCCAGAACTTCCAGGCGACTGCACGTTCCCTGACGGGGGTCAGCTGTTTTGACCATGAATTTGTCATAGCGTCACCTGGGGACTTGATAGAACCAGGCAAATAACCAGCAGGAAAAACACTCTAGGAAACAGGGGAAGGAGACACTCGGTCTACGGAAACTGGCTTGGCGGTTTTCAGCCTGAGGCAGCAGCTGCAAGCTGCTGGTGGGTCAGAGGAGCTCCCCTCCCGTCCCCCCCACCCCCCGGGCCCGCCTCCCGCCTCCCCTGCCCACATCTTTATAAAGGATCCCTTTGTTAAGCTCTTCTCACCCCGTCTCCTGTCAGGACTCCAACTGGCAGGCGCACTGTTTTCATTCTCTAATTTTTTTTAATGTTTATTTATTTATTTGTTTGGAGAGAGAGAGAGAGAGAGCAAGCCAGGGAGGGGCAGAGAGAGAGGCGAGAGAGATTCCAAGCAGGCTCAGCGCTTCCGGCCCAGCCCGATGTGGGGCTCGAACTCCCCAACTGCGAGATCATGACCTGAGCCCAAACCAAGAGTTGGACGCTTAACCGACTGAGCCACCCGGGTGCCCCTCGCTCTCTCAACTTTGAATTGTGAGATCACGTCTGAAGGCCTGGGCTTTTCCCCTGGGCGTCCTGTGAGGCCCCGGGGGACGAGACCTCCGGAGAAGATTCTGTCGGCTCGTGCCAGGTACCAGCTCGTAATCCATCTGGGACCACGCTGACTTCGTTTCTCTGCGTGCGGCTCCCCCAGGTGTGCAGGGGGAGACCTGAACTCTAAATGCCCAGCGGAAAGTTTTCCTGCAGGGTCCAGGCAGAGTCGGTGGGTTTCCTTTCTGGCGCCGTCCGCCGGTGCGCAGGACTTCTCTGGCCTACGTTGCCACTTCGCGTGGCCCCCTGAGGACCCAGATCTCACACAGAGCCTCTGCTCAGGCAGGTCCTCATCCTCGTTTCCTGCGCCGCGGACCCGTCCGAGCCCGAGGCGTTGGGCCCCAAATGGCTCAGGTGCGCGGCGGCGGCCGCCGCGGGTTTCCTTTGCTGGGTCGTGACCCCGGTACCCGAGCGGGCACGTGTTGGGTTTTACCCAGGAAATCTGTGGCGGGAGGGTCTTTCAGGGTATCTAGGTCTCTCACGCTGCTGCTGCTGCTGCAAAACCGTCATTGTTAAAGCAGATGCCGTGGGCGAGCCGCTCCACCCCCCCTCTGGGGGCCGGCGTGCCCCCCTCCAGGGCTGCAGAGTCGCACAAGCCCCCTGAGCCGGAGGCCGCCCCGGGCTGGCCAAGCTGCCGGCGCAGAGGTGCCCGGGACCACCCGCCCCTCCCCGAGGGCAGCCCGCGGCCAACGGCTGGTGTGGGGGTAGCGGCTCAGACCCCTGTCGCTGGAGAAGGCACCTCTCTGGTGAAATCCGGACTCCTGGGCACCCCTGGCTATCAGACTATGGCCCGACTCGAGCTGAGCGCACCGCTTCCCCGGCTGCCGTCACACCCTCTCCCCACAGCAGGCTTCCAGACGCACGTGAGTCACCGTCACAGGCTCTGCTTCTGGGGAATCGACCAGAGACGTGGTGCCAGGTGTGGTCGCAGGAGGCACACTCCACGGGTAGGGTGCCCACTGGCCGGCGGGCCACAGGACTCACTCTGCGGGCTGCCGGGTGGGTGTTCCCAGCCCCGGCGTCTTGGCAGCGCAGCTGGTGCATAGGGAGCGGGAGCACAGGGGGCAGGGGAGGGCGCGACGCACGGTCACGTGCTGGGCTGAACCGTGTCCCCAGAGCCACCTGCTGAGTCCCACCCCCAGGGCCGCAGGGTGACTGTACTCGGAGGCGGGCCTCGGCGGAGGTGACTGAGGTAAAGGAGGGCCCTGGGGCCCCCGATCCAGGCTGACCGGTGTCCCCACCAGAAGGGGTGACCGGGGGCACAGACGGGCACTGGGAGGGAGACCACGTGAAGACACGGGGAGGGGACGCCCCCCACACGCCAGGGAGAAGGCTCAGGAGGACCGGCCCTGCCGACAGTTTGAGATGCCCGTGTGAGACGAACAATATGTGCGCTTTGCTCTGGACCTCGTCAGCTTTCTGGCTCTGTCCCAGCGTAGACTGACCAACGCCCAGAAAAACACAACCGTCCGCTCGCTGATAACCTCCGCAGGCCTAATAAGCAGGAAGTGGCAAGTATTCCGAATGCCCTGGTAAGACACGTGCACTCAGGAGCGTCTGATGCACGTCCGGGTGCATGCAGGGACATCCTCTCCTGGGGTATGGTGAGACATTCTCTCCGAGGAAGCTGGGGCATGCTGGGACGTCCTCTCCAAGGAGCCTGGGGCACACTGGGAGTTCATCTCTAGAGTCTGGGACACACTGGGACATTCTATTCCAAGGAGTCTGGGGCATGCTGGGACACCCTCTTCTCAGGCATGTTGGGATACCCTAAGGAGCCTAGGGCATGCTGGGACGTCCTCTCCAAAGAGTCTGGGGCATGCTGGGACATCTTCTCCTCAGGCATGCTGGGATACTCTAAGGAGTCTGGGGCATGCTGGAACATTCTATTCCAAGGAGTCTGGGCCATGCTGGGACACCCTTTCCTTGGGCATGTTGGAACGCTCTAAGGAATCTGGGGCATGCTGGGACACCCTCTCCTCAGGCATGTTGGGATCCTCTAAGGAGCCTAGGGCATGCTGGGACATCCTCTCCAAAGAGTCTGGGGCATGCTGGGACACCCTCTCCTCAGGCATGTTGGGATCCTCTAACGAGCCTAGGGCATGCTGGGACATCCTCTCCAAAGAGTCTGGGGCATGCTGGGACACCCTCTCCTGGGGCATTCTGGGATACCATCTCCAAGAAGTATGGGGCATGCTGGGACGCCCTCTCCAAGGAGCCTGGGGCATGCTGGGACATCCTCTCCTCAGGCATGTTGGGATACCCTAAGGAGCCTAGGGCATGCTGGGACACCCTCTCCAAGGCAACGGACAAAGTCTGAGCCTCCCCTTTCTTGCCTCTAAGGAAAAAGCCCTACACCCGGTCGGCCTCTGTGAATTTGAGATACCAGCTGACACACCAGGAACGTGACCTCGGTCGGCTTGTTGGCCTCACGGAGGCTCCCACCGGCGAGACGATGGAGGACAGAGCCCGGTCCTGGTTCGCGACGGCCGGCGTGGTACGTTGGGACGGACCGACCCCCTCACGGTGGCGGGGGGTGGCGGTGGGGGCACGGGGGCTCTGGGCCGGCGGAGGATGGTGTGGCTGGCTGCTCGGGGCCTGAGGGGCCCAGGACGGGGGCGGGGGTCGCGGAAAGGAGGCGCTGGGGGACAAGGAGCGTGGTCTCGTGCCGCACGCTGGCGTCCACCGAGCCACCGGTGGACAAGACAGCTTGGCAGGTGGTCACCGGCCACCGGGGCTCACACAGGCTCACGACCCGGTGCCCAGATGTGGAGATGGGCCCGGCACGGGCCGACGACACAGCTCCCCTCCCCGGCCAGCCCCGCTGCTCTCTCGCGCGCCGTGTGACGCTGCACGTCAGCCCGGCGGCAGAGACCCCAGAGCCGGCCGGCCAGCGGGGGATCCGTCGCTTCCGACCCCCGTTCCAGGTGCCACGCTCAGGCCTGCGGGGTGGACTTCGGCGGGACATCGCCACGGCGCTCAGGCCCCCTTGCGGCAAGGGTGTGCGGCAGGGCCCGGGACCGCGGGGGACGGCAGGCCCGGCAGAGGCCGCCGGCCTGGCGGAACTGGGGCGCCGTCCCCCAGGACACGGGCCTCACCCGGAGTCCGTGGGCCCCGCGGGTGGAGACAGGAGTCTGGGAACAAGGAGTAGACGCGGTGGCCAGCCCAGGGAGCGAGCCTGCCACGTCAGGGTGAGGAGCCGCCAGTCCCGGTCCCCAGGAGGAAGACCCCGCCACCTGGCCACGGAGACTCCTTGTTCCGGATCCCATCCTGGTGGGGATCCTGGTTATTTCTGCCGTATGCGGCAGTGGGCAAAGGAGCGGAGCCCGATAAGGACACGATGGCCAGGACTCAGGCCCCAAAGACGAGGCTCTCGGTCACCGCCCCCACCCTGGGCAGAGCAGGCAGGTGGGCCTCCGTCGTGGCCTCAGGGCGAGCGGCTCAGCAGGGCTGCGGCCGGCCCCGCGCAGCCTCCTCTCGTGAGTTTCCCCAGAGAGAACCCGGGAGGCCGGACAAGCCCGATGTAAGGAGCGGTGCGTGGACTCGGGGCGACGGGGGCGGGAGGACCGCAGCAGAGACCCTGATGCCTCGCTCACCGTCCAGCCGCCGAGGCTCGCGACCACGGCCTTCCCCACGGCGTTAACCTTTGCTGACCGAACCGGCTTACCCGGGCTCCCTCCGAAGGCTGGGCCGTGAGGGGCACAGGCAACGTTGGCTGCCAGGAGAGCACGGAACCCCCCTCAGCAGCGCCGCCTGCGAACTGGGCGTGTGGGCCCGGCAGAGTGACAGGCCATCAGCGGGACGAGCGGCAGGGGCTGAGGACCGTACGGGAGCAAGCCTCCGCCCTGCCCTCTGCTCAGCCTGGGTCTCTCTTACTGGAAACACAGGCCCCAGGCCAGTCACGGAGGCCCTGCTCCCCTGCCCTTGGCCCAGATGCCCGGCCAAGCTCAGAGCCTGGGGCTGCAGCGTTGATCCCCCCTGCCCCCAGCACACACCCGACCCGGGGATGAGAAAACAACGCAGGACCCACAGGAAGGTTGGAATTGCTTTTATTGGGGTGAGCGCTGCAGGCTCACCCGTGGTCGGGTTAGTGTTCTGCCCTCACGGAGGCAGCCGAAGCCTGGCGCCTCCACCCGCCGCCTGCCTGGGTTAGTGGAACATGCAAAGCTTCATCAGAGAGTGGAGGCAGGGGTGGAAGCCACCGAGGCCGGGGGCTGGATGGAACAAGAGGGGAGGGAACTGGGCTGGGCTGCCTGTGCCCGGGCCTGACAAGGAGGTGAGGCTCCCGCGGACAGACAGGCAGGAAGCACCCAGGGGGGACCCACGGGGGAGCAGAGTCCTGCAGAAGCCCCGGCCATACCCAGCCTGGCCCCGGGGCTGGCACGCCCGGGAGCTGGGCCGGTGGGGAGTCTGTCACCGGGAGGGTCTGTCTCCCACCCCAGGTCTGGGTCCTCGGGGCCCGGGGTGGAGGGAGGACACTGAAGGCACTTACTAAGGGACTGAGGCTGGAAGGCTGAAGCCGGACGCCTGGGGTCTCGGGACAGTGTCAGGGGCTAGGGGCTGGGGACGGCGCCTGCAGCTGGGCAGGGGCCAGGCGCGGGCCGGGCACGGGAGAGGCTTGGCCCGGGCCAGCTGGTTCTGTAGACTGGACCCTCATCTTCCCACGGGCAGGCTGGAAAAGAGATGACTAACCCCGGACCCCCTCCCTCCCCGGCAAGGCCCACCGAGCAAGGAAATCAGTCCTGGAAACAGGAAGAGAAGCTGGTTCCGAGGGCCCTGCTAGTGACGGGGCCGACCCCGCTCCCCCGGGCGGCTAGGATCAGTGGTTGGGTGTCAGTGAGCCCAGCGAGCAGGGCTGGGGGGGGGGCGGCGGGGGGTGGGGGGGGGGGGACCTTGCCCAGACGATACCCTCTAGAGAGACGGGAGGGCTAGGAGGGCCGGGCTTGGGGCCGGGCCCGGGACCCTCCAAGGCACCTGGCTGTGGTTGAGTGGCAGGTAGACAGGAGCAGGGAGGCCTGGGGGATGAGCTGGTCAGCGGGTCTGCACCAGCTCCCTCCCTGACCGCCTCCCTGGGACGCAGGCTGTCTGGACAGCAGATAGATCGTTAATACATTAGTCCGCTCTTTTTGGTTAGACTTGAGGCACCGCTTGGGAGGAAGACACCTTTGAAACGTTAAAGACCCCGACGCCTGGGCAGGGAACCTGGCCACATGCAGAGCGGGAGGGCAGGGGTGCAGGCAGCGGGTCAGGCCGCCGCGGACTCGGGGCCCCCCAGCGAGGACGCGGGCCCTGAGGCGTATCGGCGGCCGTAGCCCGAGGAAGAGTAGGAGGAGGAGGAGAAGGTCATGGAGAAGCCGGAACCCGTGGCGTCAAAGCTGCCGCGGCGGGAGCCAGCCCGGGAACCGGTGCGCGAGCCGGAGCGCGAGCCGGCCGCGGAGCCGGAGCCGCTGACGCTGTAGGGGCTGTAGTAGCCCTTGCTGGACTGGGCGGCGGCCTCCAGCAGCCGGAGCCCCGTGCCCTCCTCCACCATGCTGCGGTCCAGCGCGTCCTTGTACGAGATCTTGAGCTTGGTCTTGGGGCAGGTGAGGTACTTGGAATACGCACCCACGTCCCGCAGCTTCTGGGCGGTCCGGGCGTCCACCATGCCGCGCTGCAGGGCCTCGTCGAGGGGCACACGGCCCGGCGCGTCGGGCTCGATCAGGCCCCCCGTCAGGTACTGCACCTCCAGGAAGCGCTGGCCCGCCTCGTAGTAGAGCCAGCCCTTCTTCAGGGCCTGGGCGGCCGACATCTTGGTCTTGGTGCGCGGGTCCTCGAAGCCACAGAAGGCTTTCTGGGCCAGGTTGATGCGGTCCACCATGATCTTATCCACCAGGCCCTTGCTGACGGCGTCGCTGACGGGGAAGCGCTCCCCGGTGCCGGGGTCGATGATGCCCCCCGTGCAGGCCTGGGCCTCCAGCAGCCGCTGCCCCCGTGATGTTGTCCACCAGGCTGCGGTGCATGGCCTCCGTGACGGACACCTTCTCCAGCGTCTCCGTGTCCAGGATGCCGGCCACGGGGCCCGTCTCCTCGGTGGGGTCTGACCAGGAGGCCGCCTGGGTCCTGGAGGCGGCGGGGCTGATGGGGTAGGAGGAGGAGGACCCCACGGAAGAAGAGCGGGAGCGGAAGCCGCCGGCGTTGCCCGAGAGCATGTCGGCGAACTCGGTGATGGAGAGCGTGCCGGCGCGGTACTGGTCCAGCGCCGAGCGGTCGATGAGGCTCCTGGAGATGGCCTCGTCGATGTCGTACTGGCGGCCCGAGCGGCGGTCGATGATCATGGACTTGACCACGCCGTCGGAGGAGGAGATGGTGATCTCCTCCCACTCGCACTCCTGCTCGGACAGCTCCAGGTACGTCTGGTGGTCGATGAGGCCCTTGCGGTAGGCCTCGTACACGGACATCTCCTTGCCCGTCTCGGGGTCCACGATCACGACGCGCCGCTTGCGCACCGAGGACTTGGAGGACGTCTTCCGCTCCCGTTTCTTCTCCTTCAGGGGCAGCAGGCGCAGGCCCGTCTGGGGGTCCTCCACGCAGCGCTCCATGAGCTGCAGGTACGTGAGGTTCTCCTCCGTGTTGGGGTCGAAGAAGCCCTTGGTGTCGTCCGAGGGGTCGGTCAGGATCTCGTTCATCTCCTCGTCAAAGAGGCCGCGCTTGTAGGCCACGTCCACGGGCAGCCGGTGGCTCTCCTCGGGGTCGATGATGCCACCCGTGGCGATCTGGGCCTCCAGCAGGCGGATGCCGTGGTCCTTCAGGATGAGGCCCTTCTTCATGGCCTGGAAGAGGGAGATGAGCTTCCCCGAGTACGGGTCCTTGTAGCCGGTGACGGCGCGCTCGGCCGACAGCAGCTTGTCCTTGAACTCGGGCCCCACGATGCCCATGCGCACGGCCTCCTCCACGGTCAGCTTGAGCCCCTTGATGGGGTCGACGACGTAGCCGGTGGCCGCCTGCGCCTCCAGGAGCTCGAAGGCCGTGCCGGGGCGGATGATGCCCTTCTTCATGGCCTGATACACGGACAGCCGCTCCTTGGTGGCATCGACGAAGACGCCGGCGATGCAGCTGGTGCCCTCGAGGAACTTCTGCAGGTTCTTGGAGACCTCCTCCACGGAGGTCAGGCCCTCCCGCAGCTGCAGCGCCGTGGCCTCGTCCATGACCCGCGAGCGCACCAGCTCCTCCACCGTGATCTGCTTGCGCAGGCCGCGGAAGGTCAGCTTGCGGGCGTCCGAGAGCGGCAGGAGCAGCTGGCCGCTGGTCTCGTGGCGACGGCACCTCCTGAGCAGCTGCGCGTAGCTGAGGCGCTCGTCCGTGGAGGGATCCGGGTAGCTGCGCACCTCGCTGGGCTCCGACAGCTGGTCGTGCGTGTCCTTGTTGAGGTAGCCACGCAGGTAGGCCACCTCCAAGGGGAGGTGGAAGCCCAGGCGCGGGTCCACGACGCCGCCCGTGGCCAGCTGGGCGTCCAGCAGCCGCAGGGCCTCCTCGGCCGGGATCAGGTCCTTCTTCATGGCCTGGAAGAGCGAGATCGTCTGCTCCGTGTAGGGGTCCCGGTAGCCGGTCACGGCCCGCTCGGCCGAGAGCAGCCGGTCGTGCAGCTCGGGGCCTACCAAGCCCTTCCGCACGGCTTCGTCCACGGTCAGCCGCTCGCCCTTCACGGGATCCAGGAGGAAGCCCGTGGCCGCCTGTGCCTCCAGCAGAAACCGCGCCACCTCGGCGCTCAGCAGCCCCTTCCTCAGCGCCTGGTAGACGGTGAGCGTCTGCCGGGAGCCCGGCAGGTAGACGCCGGCCACGCAGCCCGTGCCGTACAGGTAGCGTGAGACCGCCTCCGCCTCCAGCACCTCTCGGAGGCTCTTGGCGCCCTCCCGGAGGAGGCCGTAGGTCTCGCGGGAGATGATCCGGGCCTCGTAGAGGTCCTCGGCCGTGAGGCGGCGGCGGATGTAGTCGTGGGAAGCCAGGTTCTGCTGGCGCACGATCTCAGTCTTCTCGATAATCTCGATGATGATGATGATCATACGCTCCTTGGTCACCCGGCCGGCCCGGAAGTCCGCCATGAGCCGGGCTCGCTGCTCTTCCGGGATCAGGTCCGACTGCATCACCTCCCACAGGGACATAGAGCCGCCGCGGTCGCCGCCGCCAGGGATGTCGATCTGCGTCTCCTCGAACGCCCTGCGGGTCTCC
Organism: Panthera leo; assembly: GCF_018350215.1. Lineage (NCBI taxonomy): Eukaryota > Metazoa > Chordata > Mammalia > Carnivora > Felidae > Panthera > Panthera leo. Next base: position 82,345,555 of record NC_056695.1, read on the forward strand.
TCCTCCGTGTACACCTGCGGGCTCTCCGCCACCTCCGTCTTCTCGGCTCCTTTCAGGGGCAGCAGGCGCAGGCCCGTCTCGGGGTCCTCCACGCAGCGCTCCAGCAGCTGCAGGTAGGTGAGGTTCTCGTGCGTGTTGGGGTCGAAGAAGCCCTTGGTGTCGTCGCTCGGGTCCGCCAGGACGCGGTTCGTCTCCTCGTCCAAGTAGCCGCGCCGGTAGGCCACGTCCACGGGCAGGCGGTGGCTGTGCACCGGGTCGATGATGCCGCCCGTGGCGATCTGGGCCTCCAGCAGGCGGATGCCGTGCTCCCTGAGGACCAGGCCCTTCTTCATGGCCTGGAAGAGGGAGACGGTGTTGCCGGAGTAGGGGTCCGTGTAGCCGGTGACGGCCTTCTCGGCAGACAGCAGCTTCTCGTGCAGCTCGGGGCCCACGACGCCCGCCTTCACGGCCTCGTGGACGTACAGGCGCTGATTCCTCACAGGGTCCACCAGAAAGCCGGTGGCCGCTTGGGCCTCGAGCAGCAGAGCGGCCGTGCTGGGCCTGAGCAGGCCCCGCCGCATGGCCTCGTAGATGGTCACCTTCTCCTTGGAGTCCTCCAGGTAGATGCCGGCCAGGCAGCCGCTACCCTGGAGGAGCGTCCGCACAGAGCCCACCTCTGACAGCTCCTTCACAGACGTTCTGCCGTCCTTGAGCTGCTCAAACTGGGCCCTGCTGAGGACACCGGCAGCCGCGAGCTCACTGGCCGGCACCGGGGCACGGAGGCCGCTGAAAGACAGCCTTTCCTGGCGCGCGGTCTCCACCTCCTCCACGATGGTGATGACGATCTTGATGATCTTCTCCACGGTGACGGTGCCCGTGCGAAACTGCCGCACCAGCTCCTGTCTCTGCTCCGCCGTGAAGTACTCAGAGCTGAGGAGCTCCCACACGGTCACCGTCTTGCCCTTAAAGCTGCCCACGGGGACCTCAACGGCAGTCTTCTGAAAGGTCTCGCGAGCCTGCAGCTCGGAGCAGAGTCCCTCCCGCCGGGCCCGGGCCTCCTTCTCCGAGAGCGGCAGCAGGCTCAGCCCCGTCAGCGGGTCGGGCCGGCACTGCCGCTGCAGCTGGCCGTAGGCGACCGGCTCCTGTGTGCCGGGGTCGCGGTAGGTCTTGGCTTCGTCCTCGGGCGCCGACAGGGCTCGGCCGGTCTCCTCGTCCAGGTAGCCCCGGGCACAGGCAACGTCTACGGGCACACGGTGGCTCTTGCTCGGGTCCACGATGCCACCTGTGGACAACTGGGCATCCAGCAGGCGCCAGCCCTGCTCCCTGGGGATGAGGCCCTTCTTCAGGGCCTGGAACAGGGAGACGCTCTGCCCCGAGTAGGGGTCTCTGTAGCCGGTCACGGCCTTCTCAGCCGACAGCAGCTTCTCGTGCAGCTCAGGCCCCACCAGGCCGGCCCGCACCGCCTCGTCCACGGTGAGCCGGGCGCTCGTGGCGGGGTCGATGATGTGCCCGGTGCCGGCCTGGGCCTCCAGGAGGGCCACCGCCGCCTCTGGCTGCAGTAGGTCCTTCTTCAGGGCCTCGTAGACGCTCAGCCTCTGTCCCGCCTCCTCCAGCCACACACCAGCAATGACGTTGCCGCCCCGCAGGGCCCGCCGCACGGCATCCACCTCGGCCACCTCTCGCACCGAACGCTCGCCCTGCTGCAGCTGGCGGTAGAGATCGCGGTCGATGACCCCGCTCTCGAACAGCTCGGCGGCAGGGACCAGGGCGCGCAGGCCCTCGAAGCAAAGCTGCCCTTTCTGCTCGTGCTCCTCGACCACCGTGATGACGATCTTGATGATCTTCTCCACGGTGACCTTGCCCGTGCGGAACTGTCGCACCAGGTCCCGCCGCTGCTCTGCCGTGAAGTACTCTGAGTTGATGAGCTCCCAGATGGTCACCGTCTTGCCCCGAAACTTGCCAAAAGGTGCGGACACGGTGGCTTTCTCGAACACGTCCCGGGCCTCCGAGTCAGTGTAGACCAGCTCCCTACCCTTGGCAGCCTGATCCGTGAGGGGCAGCAGGCGCAGGCCCGTCTCGGGGTCCTCCACGCAGCGCTCCAGCAGCTGCAGGTAGGTGAGGTTCTCGTGCGTGTTGGGGTCGAAGAAGCCCTTGGTGTCGTCGCTCGGGTCCGCCAGGACGCGGTTCATCTCCTCGTCGAAGTAGCCGCGCCGGTAGGCCACGTCCACGGGCAGGCGGTGGCTGTGCACCGGGTCGATGATGCCGCCCGTGGCGATCTGGGCCTCCAGCAGGCGGATGCCGTGCTCCCGCACGATGAGGTCCTTCTTCATGGCCTGGAAGAGGGAGATCTGCTCCCCGGTGTAGGGATCCTTGTAGCCGGTGACGGCGCGCTCGGCCGACAGCAGCTTGTGGTGCAGCTCGGGGCCCACGACGCCCTCCTTCACGGCCTCGTTGACGGTCAGCCGTCGGTTGCGCACAGGGTCCAGGAGGAAGCCCGAGGCAGCCTGGGCCTCCAGCAGGATGAGAGCCGTGCCCGGGCTCAGCAGCTGCCTCCGGAGGGCCGCGTAGATACTCAGCTTCTCGTTGCTGGGCGTCAGCAGCAGCCCGGCAACGCCACCGCGGCCGTGCAGGTAGCCGCGCACGTCGTCCCGCTGAGCGAGCTCGGCCACGGTTGTGCGGCCCTGGGCCAGCCGCTGCAGCTCCTCGGCGCTCAGGACGCCGGCCTCCTGCAGCCACTGGGCCGGCACCTTCCGCCGAAGGCCGTCGAAGGCGTGGTCGGGCTCCGCCTCGGCCGCCGGCCCGTCGTGGGCGACCCGGCCGTTTGGCAGGGCTTTGGCAGCCGCGGCCTGCGACGCGGCAACCTCCTCCGAGTGCGCCAGCGCGGCCCGGTGCTCCTCCTCCAGGCGCTGCAGCCGCTCGCGCAGCCGCCGGTTCTCCTCCTCCAGCAGCTTCTCCTGCTGCTGCCGCTGTCGTTCCAGCAGCTGCAGCTCCTCCTGCTTGCGCCGCACGCCCTCCTCGGCCTCGTGCTGGCGCTGCCGGGCCTCCTCCATGCTGGCCACCAGCCGCTGCCTCTCCTCCTCCATCTGCCGCTGCTGCCGCTGCTGTTCCTCCCGTAGCTTCTGCGCCTTGGCCACCTCGTCCTGGAAGAGCTGCTCCAGCTTGGCCTTCTCCTGCTCGATGAAGTGCTCCCGCTGCAGCAGGCTGTCCTTCTCCGACAGGAAGCTCTGCTGGAGGGCCCGCGTCTCCTGCACCAGCTGCTCCTGCTGCACCGCCTGCATCTGCAAGGGGGGGGGGGGGAAGGGAGGGCACGGTCAGGGAGGTGGGCGAGCCGCGCAGAGCAGGCCCCCACCCGGGGCCCGCCCACGTGCGCCCGTGGGGGCGGGGCCGGTACCTCCTCGGACTTCAGCTGTAGCAGCCTGGCCTCCTCCTTGAGCTTCTCCTTCTCGCGCTCCAGCTCTGCGATGGCGGCCCGCAGGCTCTCGGCGTCGCGGTCGCTCTGCTGCCGCTGGATCTCCAGCGTCTGCACCAGCGTCACCTTCTCCTGCGTGGCGAGCTCGGTGCGGTGCAGCTTCTCCCCGATGTCCTCGGCCTGCCTGCGGAAGCGCTGGGCGTCCTCCTCGGCGCGGGCCTGGGCCCGGCTCAGCTCGGCCACGCGCAGCTTGAGGCGCTCGGCCTCGGCGCTCATCTCCAGCTGCCGCTGCCGCTCCGCCTCCAGGGTCCGCTGGAAGCCCTGCGTCTCCTCGGCCAGCTGCTGGGCCATCTGCTCCTTGTCCTCCTGCAGCTGCCGGGCCTGCTCCTGCGCCAGCTCCTTCTGCCGCTGCAGCAGCTCGGCCTCGGCCTTGAGGCGGGTGGCCTCCTGCACGGCCTGCATCTTCTCCTTGAGCATCTTCTCGGCCAGGGCGCGCTGCTGCGCCAGGTCCTCCTCCGCCAGCTGCCGCAGCCGGGCCGCCTCCTGGGCCGCCACGCTCAGCCGGGCGGCCTCCTCCGCCACCTGCTTCATTTTCTCAGCCTCCTCCTGCAGGAAGCGCTGCGTGTTGTCCTTGTCGCGCAGGATGAGCGCGCGGTTCTCCGCCTCGATGCGCGCCTTCAGCTTGCCGAGCTCCTCCATCTGCACGCGCACGGAGAAGAGCTCCTCCTCCACCTGGCTGCGCTGGCGGGCGGCCTCCGTCACCTCCGCCTTCAGCCGCTGCAGCTCCTCGTCCAGGATGCTCTTCTGGTGGTCCGTCTCCTCCAGCTGCAGCCGCAGCGCGGTCAGCTCCTGCTCCACCTGCGCCTTCTGCCGCAGAGTCTGCTCGGCGAACTTCTTGTGCTTCTCCATCTCGGCGTCGGCCACCTGCTTCTGCCGCAGGGCGGCCTGCTCCGCCTGCGCCCGCCGCGCCGCCTCCTGCTCCGCCTCCTTGCGCAGCTTCTCCGCGGCGGCCTGTGCCTGCGCGCGCGCCTGCGCCTGCTCCTCGGCCAACTGCTTCAGCCGCTCGGCCTCCTCCACCCGCCGCCGGGACTGCGCCGCCTCCCGCTCGGCCCGCTCCCGCGCCTCCTCCGCGTCCTCGGCCGCCCGCCGCGCCGCCTCCGCCTCGCCCCGCAGCCGCTCCAGCACACTCTGCTCTTGCTGCAGCGTCTGCTGCAGCTCCTGCTCCTTCTGCTGCACCGCAAAAGCGTGCGCCTTCTCCTCCGCCTGCAGCCGCTTCTGCGCGGCCTCCTGCGCCAGCTGCAGCTGCCGAGCCGACTCCTGCTCCGCGCGCTCGCGCAGGCGCCGCGCCTCCTCCACTTTGGCCTTGAGCCGCTCCACCTCCTCCAGGGCGGACTTGCGCTGCCGCGCGGCCTCCTCCTCGGCCGCGAGGCTCTTCTGCACACGCTCTTCCGCCTCGCGGCGCCGCTGTTCCTCCTCGGCCGCCAGCTGCCGCTGCCGCGTGGCCTCCTGCTCCGCCTGCTCCTTGCTGCGCAGCGTGTCCTCGGCACTGCTGCGGATGCGCCCCAGCTCCAGCTCCAGCTCCGCCTTGCCGGCGGCCGCCTTTTCAAAGCTCGCCTTGAGCGCCAGGATCTCCTCCTCCACCTGCCGCCGCTGCCGCAGCGTGTCCTCCACCAGCCCCTTCTGCCGCTCCAGCTCGCTCTCCGACGCCTTGCGCAGCTGCGCCAGCCGCTCTTCGATATCCGCCTTGTGCTGGGCGGCCTGCTCCTCCAGCCGCCGCCGCTGGAAGGCTTCGTCCTCCGCCAGCCGCCGCAGGCGCTCGTTCTCCGCCTCCTTCTCCTTGAGCGCAATCTCCGCCTCGGTCTTAAGCCGCGTGGCCTCGCCGATGGCGGCCAGCTTCTCGGCGAGCACCCTCTCCGCCTCCGCTCGCTGCTGCGCCGCATCCTCCTCCGCCAGCTGCCGTTGCCGCTTGGCCTCCTCGGCCAGGGCACGCAGGCGGGCGGCCTCCTCCGCCAGCTCCCGGAAGCGGCTGGCCTCGGCCTCCAGCCTCTGCTTGGACTTCTCGCTGGTGGAACGGGACTCCTCCTCGGCCCGCGCCTTGCTGGCCAGCAGCACCTCCATCTCGGCCCGCACCTTGGCCAGCTCCGCCTCCAGCTCCTGGCGCTTCTGGGTGGCCGCCCCCGCTTCCCGCTGCAAGCGGGCCAGCTCCTCTTCCAGCAGCTGCCGCTGCTGCTCCCCCTGCTCCGTCTCAGCCCGCAGCCGGATCAGCTCCTGTTCCGCCACCAGGCGCTGCTGGGCAGTGCCCTCCGCCAGCTGCCGCTGCTTCTCCAGCTCCTGCTCGGCCAGCTCCCGCTGCCGCACGGCCTGCTCTTCTGCCTTGCCGCGGCGCCGTGCCTCGCGCTCGGCCTCCTCCTTCTGCTTCTCCGCCTCCGCCTGCGCCAGGCTCTTCTGCTGGGCCACCTCCTCCGCCTGCAGCCGCAGCCGCAGCGCCTCGTTGGCTTTCAGCCGCCAGCGCTCCAGCTCCTGCTCCGCCTCCTCGCGGGCCCGCTCGGCCTCTGCCTGCTGCTGCGCCCGCCGCTCCGCCTCCTCCCGCAGCTGCGCCACAGCCACGTGCTCTTCCTGCAGCGTGCGCTCCAGCTGCGCCGTCTTCTCCGCGAAGGAGGCGCGCTTGCTCTGCAGCTCCGCCTCCGCGCTGCGCTGCGCCGTCTCCAGGGCCACCTGCACCTGGCGGGCCCGCTCGGCCTCGGCCTGCCGCAGGCGCCGCTCCGCCTCCTCGGCCTGGAGCCGCAGTTCCTCGAGCGCCTGCAGGGCCCGCTGCTTTTCTCGAGCCGCCTCGGCCTCCGCCTTCACGCGCAGGGCCAGCTCCGCCTCCGCCTGCCGCTTGCGCTGGCTCTCGTCCTGCACCTGCCGCCGCAAGCGCTCCGCCTCCTCCTGCGCCTGCCGCTTCTGCGCCTCGGCCTCCTCCGCGCGTGCGCGCAGCGCCTGCAGCTCGCCCTCGGCCCCACCCCGCTGGCGCTCGGTCGCCTCCAGCTGCAGGCGCACCACGCGAATCTCCTCCTCGATGCGCAGCCGGCTGCGTTCCGCGGCCTCCGCCTGCCGGGCCTTAGCCTGGATCTCCGCTTCCGAGCTCTGCCGCAAGTGCTGCAGCTCTTCCTGGATGCTTCGCTTCTGCTGCTGCGCGTCCACCGCCGCCTCTTCCCGCCGCGCCACCTCCTCCTGCATGCGCCGCTGCAGCTCCTGGGCCTCCTGCTCTGCCTGCGCCTTCGCCTGGGCGTGCGCCTCGGCCAGCTGCCGTTGCTTCTCCAGCGCGGCCTCCACCTCGGCTAGCCGCTCCCGCTCCTCTGCCCGCTGCTGCTCAGCCAGCCTCTGTGGCCGCGGCAGAGAGAGGGAGAGAACCAGAGAGAGCGGTGAGCACAGAGTGGGCCGCCAGGCACTCACATGACACGGCACCACCACAGTTCACTCCGACAGCGCGGTGCGGGGGTTGGGGGGGGGAGGGTCGAGGGAAGACAGAGGTCACAGCCCGGCGGAGGGAGACAGCGTGCACCCGCCCAGGGCACTCAAGGCAGCGAGCGCAGCCTGGCCCCACCGTGCTCACCAGCCTGGGGAAGGAGGCCCAGGCGTCCTCCCCTCTTCCCGCAGACAGGCGATGGAGACAGATGGACAGGGGGGGAGAGAGAGAGAGAGAGCAAAGCAGGAAGTTCGCAGGGCGTGCGAGCCGCACCCACCACACAGCCCTGCCTGAGCCCCGCCGAACACCTGCCCGCCTGGCTCTGGCTGCAGGGTCCCTCTCTCTGGACCTGGGCCCGTTCCTGCCGCCCAGCGGGGTGGAACAGGATACAACGGCCAGTGTGAAACAGCAGAGCAGATCTGAGGGCCTTGCAAGCCAGACGGCGAGTCTACCCAGGAAGCAGGAGGAACAGGACAGGTAGCCACCCTGGCCCACCGAGACACGCCAGAACCCCCACCCCTCCCTAGCCCCGGTGATCTGACACTCCCCAGCTCTTCCGGAACAAGTGGCCAAGTGCAGAGGCCACGTGGAATCCCGAGGAGGAACACACACATGAGCGCCGGTAGGACGCCTGGTCGGGGGCACGTGCCAACAGAGGAGAAAGAGGAGGCGCCAGCCACCACGGGGAGAGCAGTGCAGCGCCAGGCCAAGGTGGGGCAGGCCACGGGTGCAGGGAGCCTGGGGGCAGGCCGTGCTGCAAGGAGAGGGTGCTGGTGGCCCCAGGCAGGAGGGCGGGAGGGAGCTGTACCACGTGGTCTTATACAGGTTCCCAGGGGCAGCATCTGGGCAGGGCGGGTGGGAAGACGGCACCCCCACCCCCAGCAGGCCATACCTCCTCCTCCTCCATGCGCCGCAGGGTCTCACTGATGAACTTGATGTACTGGCTCGTGAGCGTGGTCAGCTCGCTGTACCTCGTCCGCAGGTCTACGTACTGGGGAGCAGGAGGAAGGATGCAGCCAGAGTCAGCCCTGCCATGAGCCACGGGGCCCGTGCAGCCCACCCGGCCCCACCAGCCCCACCCTTGGCCCTACCTCCTGGATGACGCTCTCAGACCCAGACTGGACCTTGGGCTTCTTGGCTGGGGAGGCCACCGGCTCAAGCTGCGCCTTGTACGTGACCAGCTGGAGCTCATAGTCCTGTGAGGACACGCTGGTCAGCTGCTAGCTTCGCTTTCTCTCACCCTGCCCCTGAACCCGCCCAAGGCTTTCACCAGCGTGGCCCGGGTTCAGGGTGCCTCCTGAGGACCCAGCGGGACTCCCTTGACATGCCGGGCCTCCGAGAGGGTCGCAGGAAGCCAGGGAGCCTCACCTTAATGGCGTTGATATACTGCTTCGCAAGCTCCTGGCACTCCTCCACCTTCTCCCCGTGCTGCTCGATTTCCTCCAGCAGCGCCTGGCGGGCGGGGGCGGGGTGGTCAGCGGCCACGGGGTGCGCGCTCCAGCCCCACCCGCGGCCACACGCGACCCGCACCCACCTTCTCCTGCCGCAGCTGCTCCCGCACGGCCTGGCTGTCGGCCAGCGGCACAGCCTGGATCTTCTCCTGCCGCTGCTTGGCGTCCTGCAGCCAGGCGCCCAGCGGCTCTGCGCTCTCCCGGTAGTACCGGAGCTGGCGGCCCAGCTGTTCGAGCTCACGCTGCCTCACGTCCGTCTGGGCCAGCACGGCCTGCCAGCGCTCCAGCAGCGGGGCCACACGCTCGCGCCAGCGCTCCACCTCCACGTCCCGCTCGCCGTGCTGCCGCTGCAGCCGCTCGCCCACCTCCTGCGCCCCCCGCAGCTCGTCCCGCAGGGCGTCGAACACCGGCTGCTGTGCTTCCGCCTGGGCCCGCAGCTTCTGTTGGGGGGCCAGAGAGGTGGGCGTGGTTTCAGCCCCAGGGCCCGGTTCCCCCGGCCCCCGGCCCCCCCCCCCCCCACCCCCAGCAAGGCCCAGGCCCAGCGGCCGCACCTTCAGCGCAGCCTTGGTGGCCTCAAGCTCTGGGAGGGTGGCAGGCACGGCCTGGGCCTCCTTGAGCTGCTCCTCATGTGCCCTGAGCACCTCCTCGGCCCCCTGCGTGCTGCGGATCACCAGGCTGATGGTCTTGAGCCTGTGGGCAGAACGAAGCTCAGCTCGGGGCTGGCGGGTGTAGGTGTATGGCTAATCTGACGCAGTGGAACCAGAGTCCCGGTGGTCAGCTGACCCCTGGGGTCACAGAGTTCGGAGAGAACAGGGGCCTCGGGGAGAGGGTGGTGGTTGGAGACCTCTGGGACACAGGGACACTTCAGCTGTGGACTGAGTCCCGAAGACAGGTTGTGCTGTCCAGGAGACAGAAAGCTCCGACATCTTGAAGCAGAAGAGACCCCCCCAGTCTGCTGCCCCCGGGGCCTGGGAGAAGCTCTCAGCCTTCCGGCCCCAAGACTGGGTAAGGGGCAATACCACGTGCCGTTCGGGGACCTTCCTCTGCAACACCGTATTTGCCTTCACGGTGAAACAACAGCCAAAGGTGAGAGGTGTTGTTTACTCTCGTGGCGTTGTAAGACGTTACAGACACCGGGCCCTTTGAGCCCAGTCAGCGGTGAGACTGAGGGAGGGGGGTGGACGACTGCACACCCAAAAGAGAGCCTGAGCTTTGTGAACACGTGTGCCGAAGTGAACAGCAAAGGAGGAAAGACGTGCCTGTGGGTGGGTGGTGGCGAGGGGCCAGCGGAGGAAGGTGCCTGATAAGGACTGCATCTCCCTGGGGGGCAGCCAGCACAGACCATGGGGAGGGGAGTGGGGAGACCGAGAGAGGGAAACAGGCCCCTCACAAAGACCTTGGCGTCTAGCCCACTCACCCAGCACCCCCCAACCCCCCGCCTGCCCTCTGCGGTTCCTCTCCCCACCCTCCGACTAGAAGTGCCCCCCCCCACCCCGGCTGAGCCCCTGTCTGAACCTAACTGGCCATGGGCCACCCCCATTTCTCGACTTCCTCACTCGGCTTCTCCTTGGTCTCCTCCCTGCGCCTGCACGCCCCTAGGCCCTGGTGTCCCACAGCCCCACGCCCCAGTGAGGCGCAGCTGAGCCCTCTCCCCACGTTGGGTCCCCAGGAGTCCCATCTTCAGGGCACGTCCACAACCACCACCCTGGTCTGTGCCCACCCCCCTTTAACCACATCTGTCAGTAGATCTTTCCTCCTTGACCCTGTCCCCTACCCATCAGCCAGGGCACAGCACTCAGGCACACTTAGGACCCTCCCGTGGCCACAGGCTCCCCACCCCCCCCCCCCCGCCCCCCACCGGTGCACTCACTTCTCCAGGTAAATGGCGGACAGGCTGCGGACCTGCTCCAGCTTGCCCAGGGTCAGTTCCAGCTCTGAGCGCAAAGTGGGGGCAGCGGGTGACGGCTCGGGCAGGGCCAGGACCTTCTCGGCCTCGGCAGAGAGTCGGGCGACCCCCTTGCCCAGCCCCTCCACCTCAGCCTGGGCTTTCTGAGGAGAAAGCGGGCAGGAGACAAGCTGACTCTGGGAGCCCCGCACCCACAGCCCTAGGGAGGGGCGGGGAGGGGGCGGGGAGGGGGCGGGCAGGGACGGGCAGGTGCCTGCCTGCTGCTCGGCGATGCGCTGGGCACACTCCCGGGCCGGTTCTTTGTCCAGCGGCAGCCGCAGGCGGTGCACGGTGCGCGTCTCACAGGCCTCGAGCTGCAGCCGGATGTCCTTGAGCTCCGAGATGCAGCGCTGGCAGCGGGACTCCTCCTGCTCGCCTGCGGGTGCATCGGGCTCAGGCGGCGGCCCGGCCCGCCGCCCACCACCCGCCCGCCGGGGCCTGCCCGCCGCCTACCCTGCTCCGCACTCTGCAGGAGCTGCTGGTAATGGCGGCTGCAGGAGCCGTACTCGCGCTCGGCCTGCAGCCGGTCCTCAGGCCCGAAGCCGCCCGCGTCCTGACTGTCCCGCAGGAAGGCCTGGTAGTGAAGCTCCAGGTTGCGCAGGGCCTGCCGCTGCTCCTCCGGCTTCAGAGTTCGGAACTGCGGGCGGCACTCGGGGCTGAGCGGGGGGGCCCGGGAGAAGCCACCCCTCACCCGCCGTCCCGAGTGCGGCCCGTGGGGAAGTCCTACCGTGACCAGGGACCAGGAGCGGATGAGCTGCACGTCACGGCTGAGGTTCTGCCACGCCAGCAGGCTCTTCAGGTCCACGTGCAGCTGGTGCCACAGCGTGACTAGAGCCTGGAGCTGGGCGTCCAGCCTGGCGGGTCGGGAGCACGGTCAGAGGCCTCTGGGCCCCGGGCCCGCGGCCGCCCACCGCACCTGCCAGGCCCCGGGCCACCCACCTGGTGACGGCTTCCTGGGCCTCCTGGTTGGGCGGGGGCACAAGGAAGCACACGGAGGGCACGGCGGCCTCGCTGCCGGAGCTGCTGAGCACCTTCCAGTGGGACGGCTGCGCGGGACCCACCAGCTGGCACTCATCACCCTTGTGCACGGTCACCTGTGGGGAGCCGGAGCCGTCACAGCGTGGCCAGGCCCCGCCCCCCCCCCCCCCCCCGGCAGGCCCCGCCCAGTGCGCAAGTCCGCTCAGCCGGGCCCTCACCTCCACCTGCTTGTAGTCACACACGGCCAGAAGGGGCACGCGACCCCGCACGGGGTGGGCTTGGCTTCGGGGCTTCAGCTGCACGATGGCCTTGGCCCGCTTGGCCAGGCCCGAGAGGTGTGCCCTGTACTCGCCAAGCTGGTCCTTCTCATCCTGCCAGGGAGGGGACGCTCAGAGACCACGGTCCAGCGCCCGGACACCACGTGCCTAGATGACGTTCCGTGAAGACCCACACGCCTGCCCCAGGCAACGAGCAAGCCCTTCTGGTACCCCACCTCTGTGCCCTGCTGCCGGTCCTGGGGTACAATGGGGCTGGGCACATGAGAGCAGGAGGCGGGGCCGGGCGGCGACCCAGAGCTCGGCCCCCCACAGACCCCACAGCTCGTCCTTCCTTCCTGGCCAGAAGTAAGTGCCCCCTGCCCCCAGGTCACACACCGTGTCCTCCAGGAGAGCAGCCCCACTGCGCTCTGGCCGCACTCGACCTCTCTCCCTCGCAATGTAGGTCATCCGCCTCCTCCCATCCAGCCTCTCCAACGGGCTAAACCCCACGAAGGACTGTCCGGGGGCCCCGGTCAGAGTCCACCTTGAAAGTGCCCGTGTCACTCCTGTCTGTCCCGCGATGATTTCCCAGCCTTCACCGACCCCGACTCCTGGCCACAGGAGTCCCCAGCCAGCAGGGGCCTCCCCATCTCCTCTCTCATCCGTCACTCCCCGCCAAGCTCCCCAGGGGGACCCAGCACCCCTCCCCAGCCGCAGGGCACACGGGCACCACGCCCAGCTGCCCCTCCGCCCTACACAGCCCTTCAGACCTGGCCTGCCCAGACATCAGGCCCACGATGCCGGTGGGCTGTGTCCGCTGACCGGCCAACACAGTGTGGCTGAGCCAGGCCTCTGCTGCTCTGGGGGCTCCAGGGGCTCAGGCAGTGGAGGACCTCACGTCGGCTCGGGCGGCCACCTGCCACTACTCCAGGACCCTGCCACTAAGCCCTCCGGTTCCCCAACCCCCATCCCGCTGCGTTGACCAACCTCTGTCACATCTCCCCCCCCCCCCCCCCCAACGCCCCTGCCCTTCTCGTCACCATGCCTCCACCTCTAGAGACCTTCACTGGGCACCCGTGCGGCTCAAATGCCAGCCTGTCCCCTCCAGCTCCCCCCGCCACCTGCCCCTGCCTGTGCCATTCCCCCCCGCCCCCGCTGACGGCTGCCTGCCCTCGTCCCTCGGGGCCTCAGCACCCACCTCGCTGCGGGAGAGCCCTGAGCCGGCAGGGGCCGAGGCAGTCAACTCACCTGGGCATCCTGCAGCAGGTCCTCCAGACGCGTGACGGTGATGGAGCGGTCACAGGTGTACTTCCTGCGCAGCGTCTCCTGTAGCTTCCGTAGCTGCTCCTCAGCGTCCCGCACGTCCGAGAAGAACTAGAAAACGAGAAGGGGTCAGGCGGGGCCAGCGGGGCCACAGGCTGCTGAGTGTCCGACACAAGTTCTGCGGGGCGGTGCCGTGACCCGTTAGCTGCGCGCGAGCGGACGCGGAGAGGGGCCCGGGGGCCCCCGTAGTGGTCTGGGGCTCTGTGGGGATGCTGCCACTGAGGCGGGGGGAGGGCGCGCTTCTCACCTGGAAATAGGCCGTGTTCTCCTTCAGGTGTGCCTCGATACAGCAGCACAGCTGTAGCATCCAGCTCCACTGGGTCTGCAGGGCGGCCTGGAAGGACTGGCACCCGCCCAGGCACCGGGTCAGGCCCCCTGCCGGCCCCTGGGGTCCCCGCGGCCGGCCCCCACCCCCGGCTGGCCCTGGGGCTCCCCACGGCCCGCCCCCACCTCCACTGTAGGCCGAGCAGGGTGCCCCTCCCGCAGCAGCCGGTCCCCGGTGCTCTGAATCTCCTTGACTTTCTTTTCCTTCAACTCCAGCTCACGCATCAGGGCCTGACACACAGACAGCGGGTCTCAGGGATGGTGTCAGGGCCACGACAGGGCCCACCGGTGCAACACCAGCCGGCATCCCGGGACCCAACGGGGGCAGGGCAGTCCCGGAAGGCTCTAGAGAGTGACCTCACCGAGTAGCTCTCCTTCTTGGCGGCCATGTTGGAGTTGTGCTCCCCCCAGTCGAAGCCCACCTCTTCCTCTTCCTTCTCACTGAGCCACATCAGCTCTTTGGTGGCAGCCGCCACAAAGCCGTGCAGGCCCTCCAGGGCACGGAGCCGGGCCTTGGAGGAGTTCTGCAGGTAGACGAGAGCGGGGTCAGCAGGCCACAGCGCCCGCCCCCGTGCCCCCCCCCCCCCTCCTCTCCCCGCAGCCCCCCAACTCACCAGCAGCTTGGCGTACTGCAGGTCTAGCCGGCCCAGGCAGTCCCGGTAGGCGCTCCGGGGGCCTGGGGAAAGCTGCCCCTGTGGGAGGCACAAGTGGTGAACCTTCCGGCGACCGGGGTCTGCCCCCGCCCCCTGCACTGCCCACCCCCAGGGGCCTGCACCCCTGCGGGAGACACAAGTGGTGAGCCTTCTGGCGGCCGGGGTCCGCCCCCGCGCCCCCCCCCCCCCCCCCCCCCCGCACTGCCCACCCCCCGGGGTCCTGCACACCTCGTCAGCTCGCGCCCGCTCAATCTTGGCCCGGAACTCCTCGATGGACTGGTGCAGGCCACGGTGGCTGCCCAGCTGCGCCTCCACACTGGGCAGGTCCCCACCCCACTCGGCACCGTCCACCCGACGCTGGTTCTCCTCCACCCAGGCCAGCAGGTCCTGTAGGTAGCGCAGGGAGGCGTCCTCGAGCTCGGGCCGCCTCTGCGTGCTCTGCACCGTCACCTGGGTCACGGGGGCAGCTACGCCTGCCTTCAGCCGGAGGTTGTACTCGGTACGGATGGCCACCAGGCGCTCGTGCAGGCGGTACACCCTGGGGACGGTGGGGACAGTCGGAGGGCTGAGCTGAGGCCAGGCTGCGCCGAGACCCACCCCCCACCCCCCCCCCCAGCACGGGGCACGGCCCACCTGCGGTACATCTGCTCCCCCTGCGGGTGACGCCCGTCCTTGAGGGTCTGCACGTCGTTGAACAGCAGCCGGATCATGCCGTCGGCCTTGTCCAGGTCTCGTTCCACCTCGGCGGCCCGCTGCGGGGCCTTGTTTGCGGCCAGCAGGCGGACATCCTGCAGGCGGCACCCACAGCTGCCTCCGGGGCCCTGACCCATCCTTTCCCCTCCACCACCCAGCCCTGCATTTGCCGCTAACAGGCCCCTCTGGCCGGATTGCCAGCCCCTGGCTCCGCCGGGTCCGAGGGGCTGGACCTCCTCCTCCCGTGCCCCAGCCCCTCTCCCTCCACAAACTCCCGCCCGAGCTCACAGCCCTGCCCCTGCTGGGCCCTGTGGGTCTGGAGCCCTCTCCACCACCTCCTCCCACCGGCACGCCTCTCAGGCCTGGAACAGAGGACGGTGGCCTCTTCTACATCAGCTCTGCCCAAAGCGAGCCGTCAGAGTTGGCGGCACAGCAGGAGAGGAGCTGGGGCCTGCTCTCCGCCCACTGGCCACAGGGCGTGGCAGGCTCCGGGCCACCAGCCTCCCTCCGGCCTCCCCGCCCCCTGCCCCCCCCCCACTGCCGGCCCCTCCCCTCACCGACTGAAGCAGGATGTCGGCCTGCTTCAGCTGCTCCTCGCACAGCACGGCCTCCATCTGCAGTTTGCTCACGATGCGCTGAAGACACTCCAGCCTGCGGCCCACAGCACCCACGGGAGCCGGCGTGAGTGCGGTCCTCCCGCCGGGCTCTGGGCCGCAGACCGCGCCCCTCCCGCCGCGGGCCTCCCTGCCGGCCCTGCTGCGGCTCACAGCGGAGCCGGCCCCAGTGTGGGATTCCCAGCCTGGGGGGGGTTGGTTTCCTCCTCAGGCAGTGACTCACCCTCGGGTGGCTTCCCGCCCCGCCACAGGGCCCCACCCGCCCGCCGCCTCCCCCACCCCCACCCCCGCACCCACCTCTCATACTCTGCCCGGAGCTGCTTCTCTCGCTCCAGGATGGCCACGTGCAGCTTGCCCCATTCCTTCTCCACATCCAGCGGGTGGTACCCAGGGGGCACCTTAAGCTGGCCGGCTTGCACCGCACCCTGTGGGCAGGGGCCAAGCTCAGAGGGACGCCCGGCCCCCCCGGCCTGCCCCACCTGGCACAGCCCAGTGCCAGAAGCCCAGCAATGAGGCCGTGCCCCGGGGTCCGGGCCCGTGGACGGCACCCCCCCCCCCACACCGCCCTCCAGGACCCCCACTCACCTCCAGGAACTGGTAGATGCCCTTGGACCGGTTCTTGTCGGCCTCCTTGGCCGGAAGCTCCGTCTCCTTAAACTTCAAGAACTGGCACCACAAAATCTGTGGGGAACAGGGTGTCAGCGTCTGAGCCGGGGCCCCGCAGGGGGCGCGGGAGCCGGTGCGGAGGACGGGCCCACCTCGATCTCCTCAAAGCTGGAAGGGAACCTGCGCTCCTCGAAGGCAGCGGTGTGGTGTCGAACCCACTGCAGCAGCAGCAGCACGAGCTCCTGGTACTCCTGCCAGCGCAGCTGCAGCTCCTGGAGACGAGGGGGAGGCCGTGAGGGGTCGCCCCCCCGCCCCCCCCCCCCCCCCGCCCCGCCCCTCCCCACCCCTCCCCTCCCACTCACGTTGGCCTTCACCCCGTCCTGCACATCGGGCACCCGGGGCATGGCATCGTACAGGGAAGACACGTAAGTGATGATGGACTTCTCGTCGGGCTGAGGGACGTCCACGTCTGTGGGAGAAGGGCAGGCGTCAGAGGGAGCGCGGCGAACGGGCACGCAGGGCGGAGGGAGAAGGGGCGGTGGCACGCACCCTCAGGGTCCAGGAGACGGGTCACTCCCAAGTCCCGCTCCGCCACGGAGAAGGCCTGGTCCAGATTCTCAAGATTGGTCTGACGATACACCTTGTTCATGTCGATGAGCATGGGCCTGGGGACACAGGGGCAGGTGTGACAGTGAGGGCCGTGGGGCGGGGCGGCACACAGACAGGGATGCGGAGAACCAGCTTCCCCCGCCACGTCCCTGCAAGCACACAACCCCAACCCCACACTCCCACGCCCCGCTAGTGCCCCATACCGTCCACCCGTGTGGCCCTGCGTGCAGAAACTGTGCACTTCAGGCCTCGGCCCCTGGAGCTCAAGGGGCCTCCGGTGGGCATAGCTGCAGGGTGGAATACCGAGTGAGGGTAAAGGTCAGCCTAGATTTCCTGCAGCTGCCCTGCCCGCCAGGCCCCAGGTCCTACGGGGGGGGCAGGGGTCCACCGAGAACCGTTCCCACCGCGGTCTGGCTACCCTGGCCCCTTCTGGGGCATCCATGTGGGGCTGACACTGGGCCCCTGACCTCGAGGCAGTCAGCAGAGCCTCTGGAAAGGCCCTGGGCGGAGGAGGAAGGGGTGTGGGTGGGGCCGAGTCTGCCTGCACCCTTCCAGAGGGGTGGACTGGCACTGGGACTCAGCCGCCCGAGGCTGCGGGTTCCTGTCGGTGGCAGGCACCCCTCCCGCCACCACCCCTGCCCCAACTTGTTTGAAGTTGCCCAGCTGAGGTGCTCCAGGGAGCTCCAGCCAACAGCCCCTGTGGCCCCAGGCCACCTACTTGTGCCGATGAATGATGGCATTGAAGAGGCGGCCGTCACGCCAGCTGGAAGTGAAGTTGTCACAGTGCAGGCCCTGGTAGCCCTCCACCATGCGCTGCGACCACAGCAGCAGCTTCTCTTTGGCCGTCATGTCCTCCGACTGCCCGCTCACCTGGATGTCCGAGATCTGCCCCACACAGTGGGCAGGAGGCAGGACCTCAGCCACACAGCCCGCCTGGCACCCCTGACCTCTCGTCCGAGCACACGGGAACCGCCGGGCCAGCTGAGGCACAGCGAAGCCTCCGGGGGTCCCTCCCACGTCAGGGGAGCCACTGGGACCCCCATACCTCAGTGCCACAGGCCTAGGCCACTGCAGCCAGCGGCTGCCACAGAAGTGAGAGCACCCAGGCCCCACTGCCATCACATGGCGGGTACCTTGGGCACCCCCCTGGGTTGATGGAGGCTGGGCCCAAGGAGAGCTGCTGCCCAGGAGCCCCGGGCCTAGAAAAGGCTGTCACCGCCAGGGTGGGGGCGGGATCAGCCCCCTCTCCTGCTGCAGGCTCAGGGGAGGGTCCTGGGTCTTGGGGGGTATGGCTGGCCTCCAGGCCCACACTTAATCCAGCCCTTCCAGCCCTCCCAGCCCGGGTCTGTCAGCCTGTCTGTCTGTACACCCGCCTGCCTGTCCCCACTGTCTGTCTGTCTGTCTGTCGGCCTGCCAATCTATGTGACTCAGCTGCTGTGCCAGCCAGCCTGCTCGGCTCTCAGATTTGCGGCTTCCTGTGCGGCCGGGGCAGGCAGGGGTGAGTCAGCCAGCGCAGCGGATGCTTCTCCAAAACCCTCCCCGGGGCAGGGGCTGCATGCACAGAACGCATTCCTCTGCAGGGAGGCTCTGCGGGCCCTGCCCAGCTGGGGCCAGAGGGCACAGTACAGGCAGGCCTCGCAGAGAGGCCTGGCCCTCAGGCCATGGCGCAAGGACTGGGCCGGGGCGCGGTGCAAGTCTGGGAGGCTCGGGGGGGGGGGGGGGGGGGGGGGGGGGGGGGGGGGGGGGGGGGGGGGGGGGAGGGGGGGGGGTGGCCAGGACACCAAGGGCCCAGGCCCCCAGGCCACAGCCCCAGAGACTCCACCTGGAAGTGCAGGATGATGGTCCAGATCAGGCCGAGGGTCAGCTTGGGGTTGCCGTCGGCGATGTCATCGTTCCTGATGTTCACCAACTTCACCTGCGAGCAAGCTGCCCTCAGTCACACCTAACTACAGGCCGCCGGGGAAGGGGGACGGCAGCCAGTGGCCGGGTGGGCAGCCTCACCTGGCGGTGTCGGAGGTAGTCCAGGGCGATCTGAACGTTCTGCAGCTTGTGGAAACGCATCCTCCCCTTCTCCCGGGGCTGTGGGAAGAGGCGTGGCCGGTCAGCGCCCACAGAGCCCGCCACGGCCCCCATCTGCCCACGGCACCCCCAGGCGTCCGTGGTAACTGCACCGAGGTCTTCCCCCGTGGGGCAGCAGCCCTTCCCACGTCCCCGCGCACCCTCCCCAGCTGGAAAAGGGAGGCCAGGCCCAGGCTGTGGGAAGGAAGGAAGGGGTGGGAGGAGACAATAGCCAGGAAGCCGAGGGTGGAGGGCAGTGGCACACAGGGAGGCGTCCTCCCGGCCCCGGCCGGCCGGGGGTGGCAGCCCGCCCCCCACCGTGGGCCCCAGGCCCGGCCCCGGGCAATGCAGCAGGCAGGACACGAGGCAGCTGGATGCACAGCCATCTGCCCCGCCAAGCGCCAGGCACAGGTCAGGCCAGACGGGCCACCAGCCCCAGGTGAGCTGGGCTCCCAGCCTTGGGGAGCCCATGCGCTGCCTTAGCCAGCAGGCACGACCACTCACCAGGCGCGAGCTCCTGATTACGTCCCGCTCTCTTGGCTGCCCGGCCAGAGCAGGGCATAGGGTAAAGGGCAGAGGCCAAGGTTCACAGTCCAAGCAGCAGAGAAACCGAAGCAGAGCAGAGCGTGAGGTTATGGGTCGGGGCTCCGACACGGAGACCAGCGGGGCCGTGAACCCGCGGCACAGGGATCGGGGCCTCTCCCAGGCTGGGAGACACAGCAAGGGCCGCGGCCGGGCTGGACACGGACGGGGTACGTGGGAAAGGCCCCAAGGAAGGAAGGAAGGCAGGCAGGGGTATCTGGGTGAAAGGCAGGCAGGGCTCCAGAAGGGGCAGGTGGGCGGGGCGCACGCACCAGGCTGTCCCCCGAGAGGACCTCCAGCAGGGAGATGAGGTTGTGGCCATCACGGAGGTCTTCGTACAGGTCACTGATGTGTCTCTGGGCCTGTGGGGACAGAGGAACCGGGCTGGCTGCACCTTCCCCACAGCCACCAGCAAGGCCCCAGCAGGGAAGACAGGCAATGACCCGCCCCCCCACATGCCCCGCCCCCACAGAGGCACCTACCTCTGCCCTCCAGTGCTACAGGGAGAGCAGGAGAGCCCGGAGAAGAAGGAGGAAGAGGAGAGGGAGAGAGACAGGAGGCAGGAGCAGCGCGGGGGAGGGCAGGGAGAGGACAGAAAATAACAGGTTTCAGAGATGAAAAGATGAGCGCCCAGGCCGACAGTGGGGGCAGCCCTTGTTCTGGCAGGAGGGCCAGGGGCACCCTCCGTCACCCCCACCCTCCATGTCCCCTGCCCCACGGCCACGTGTGCGCGCGCACACACACACGCACACGTGTGCACGCACACGCCACCGACCTTGATGAGGTGCTTGTTGACCCACTTGGTGAAGGTTTTCTTCTGCACCCGGTCCCGTTCATCTGCAAGAGACAAGACCAGGTCCCCTGAGGCCTGGGAGAAGCCCCAGGAGCCCCCAGGAGGGGACCACCATGCAGACACAGTGGGTGGCACCCCAAGAGGACCTCGGGATCATACGCGGAGACCCAACCCCCCCCCCCCACGTGGACTGGCAGACACTCAGGTGCCCAGGCCCCCCGCCCACCCTGCGCACGCAGTGGGGGCCTGGGGGTGCTAGGCACACGGAGAGCCTGCCGCTGCTCAATCCCCCTATTGTCTCCCTCTGGGGATGGGAGGGTCCAGAGCTGGCAGCCACACCCAAAGCCCACAGAGTAAGTCTGGCCGGCCCCACCCCCACATGCTGCCTCTGCAGACCTGAGCAGAAACTTCTCCCTGCCGGGACCCAGGACCGGTCAGGGGCGTGGTGAGGGGGAAGCCGTGCCTTCCCAACAGGGCAGCGGACTTCACCAGGCCACAGAGAGCCCCCACCCACCACGGCCCTATACTCCAGACCCAGAGGCCACTGCCCACCCTGCCAGCACGGGCCGGCCCGCTCCCCGCACGGGTGGCTACCTGCCCCCCTCCCGGCCCTGCACCTGCGCCAGGACTCGAGGCACACCCACAGCCCAGCCCAGCTCACACTCTGCCCCTCCGTCACCCCCACCCGGTGCCAGGCTTCCCGCAGCAGGAAGTGGGCCCTTCCTGCCCAGTGGGGAGCGCCCACTACCTTTCTTGCCCTCTGAGGCCCTGAGCACGGCCAGGTAGAGGTTGTCCTCCGAGCTGGTTCTCTTGTGCCCCAGGCTCTCGGGCTCAGGCACACGGAGCCGGTGCTGAGACATGGTGGCGCCCGCCCCTTCGGCGCTCGGTCCCGAGGCCCCAGGTGCTGAGCTCCGGCTCTCGTGGCACACGGGCGGCCCTAGGCTGGCGCCCCACCGGACTCACAGGCTAGCGCAGCGCCAAGCAGAGTCGGTGTGGCCACTCCCTGCCCGCTGTGCTCCCTCTCGGGGCTGGCCCCGCCCCGGGAGCCCCACCCCGCCCTGCCCACCCCCCCCCCCCCCCCCCCGGGAGGAGGGAAGGAGGAAGGTGGCCCCTCCCCCCCCAGCCACACCCGTGGCCCCACAGACACAGGAAACCCAGGGGTTTCCTCACCCACCCGGCCTGCCACAGTCCCCGGGGGGCGCCCAGGGGTTCGAGGGGCACCTCCTGGTGCCAGGACCACACACCATGCCCTGGACCACCCCACCACAGGGAGCGGTGCCCCACAGCCCACACCTCCCTTCTGAGCTTAAATCCAGGACCACCCCTCGGCCTGCCCACCTTGCCGGCTAGGACCCCAAACTGAGACACGGCGGGCTGCGGGGCCAGCTGCCCATCCTTTTCTCGAGGCCCGTAAGTCATCCCTCCTCATAGACCTACGCACCCTGGGCCTGTGGCCCCTGCCCCCTGCTAGGCTCCACTACAGTCCCGTGCGGGCCTGGCCCTTTCCGAGCTGCCCACCAGGCACATCCCGGAGCGGTGCCCCCGTTGGGAGGCAGAGCGCACGGCGGGGCAGGAGCGGGCACATAGCTGAGCGTTGACTCATCAGGCAGGACCGCCCAGCCCCAATCTGCAGGAACTCTGCCCCAAGTTGGGGGGAGGAGGGTATGCAGGGGGCTGTGGGGAGCATGAGGGAGGGGGGCCGCCAGTGAGTCAGGGCTGGGGAGGGGGCCCCAAGTGCGGTGACTCACGGGAAAGGAAGCCACACCTGGGGGCTGTTTGCAGTCGGGCGGGGTTCACAGATAGCAGCTATTTAGGATCGTAAAGGTGGGAGGCAGAGCAAAGGGTGCAGGGTGCTGCCTGGCTCCCTCCGCTCTCGGACAGACCCGCCTATGGCCGGCACCGGGGCTGCCCTGGGGCCGCCGAACCAGCCACAAGAATTTTCCAGTCGGAGCATCCGGCTTGATGTGATCCAGCTGTGAGCCGCTGCCCCCCTACCCTGAGCCTCCCAGCCAGTGTTCCGGGAAAAGCTCACCCCACCCCCGACCGTGCTGCCCCGCTGTGGCCACCGGAGGGCGCCCAAACACCAAGGGGGCAAGGGGTACTCAATCGCAAGGAGCTGGTTACAACCCTGCCCCTCCACATCTGTGACACAGCCAGACCCCCAGGGCTCTGTCCCATCGCAGGTCTGGAGAGAGTCCCTCAGGCTTGGAGCCCGGACTTGGAACCTGGCTTGAGGTCCGGCACTATGCACCCCACACCCCCAACCGGGCAGGGCCTGGGGAGGTAAGGCCACCTGGGGAGGCTTGGCTCAGCCTGGCTCGGCAGCCCCCACGACCCCACCACACACCAGCTCTTGACCCTCCAAAATCCCAAATCTGACCCCCCACACACCCTCCCGGCCCCTCCCCAGGTTTAGAGCCTGGAGAAAGGCCTCTTCAGAGGACCCCCCCAGCCCTAGCAGGGAACCCGAGTTCAGGCCCCTGCTGAACACCTGCAATATGCAATCTCTGGGCTGGTAACAGGGGAGCGGGGTCCCTACTGGCAAGGGTGCGGGTGTCACTCTGGTGAGGGGCGGAGACACCTCCGGTCCCCGGTATGGGTCAGGAGATGGGAGCAGGGAATTCTAGGACAAGCAGGAACCAGGAGTCAGGGCCTAAAGTCCGAGACTTGTGTGAGCCCCCAGCCCAAGTCCTTTCTCCAGTTTTCTACCACTCGGGGTCTGCAAGGATGCTGGGAGTGGGGGCAGCTCCCACACCGGTTCTGCAGGAAGCTCTCCCGGTTCCGCTGCCTTCCTCTAGACTCTTCCTCTCCCACCACCTCCAAAGCCCTTTTCTCCGCCTACTCCCTTTCCCCCCCCCCCCCCCCCCGCCCCACCCCGCCAGCCCCTTGACCCTGGCTGTGGTGAGAGGCTCCCTCCCCTGTCCTTTACATTCAGACCTTCAAACCAGTAGGCACTCCCTTCCAGCCGGGCCACAGCGGCCTCCGACACTGCAGAGGACCTCAGTCTGCACTCCCCAGGAAAACACCCCCCCACCGCGGCACTGGTGCTCCCGTACAACCGCTTGACCCTAGTACTGTCGCGGGCCACAGATGTTCTGGCACCAGCCAGGGTCCCCTAGAGCTGCCCATGACCCTCTGCGAGATATCGTCGCCCCCTTTTACAGATGTGGAGACTGAGGCTGGAGGTCCCACAGCTCGTGAAGACGCTCCTGGGTTGGAAAACCTACAGGCCGAAGAGAGCCCCGCCCTCCCTCCCTCCTCCGGCGTCCGGACAGTCTACGGCCTGGAGCCCGAGGCAAAAAGAAATCCGGGCCGGAGCCCAAGCCGGCCCCGCCCACCTTCCCATCCCCCTTCTCCAGAGGAGGAACAAATCGGGCCAAGGGGACCTCGCCGCCTTCCTTCCCAGGTGTTTCCGGAGCAGAGCGTGGGGGCGGGGCTGCACCTGGGCTGGGCTCCGCCCCTTCCCGGTCCGGGAGACGGTGCCCCCCCCCCCCCGCACCTCCCACCCCTGGCAGCCTCACCCACCTACGCAGCACAGCTGCCCATAAAGGTAGCCCCTGCGGGCCTGCTCGCAGCCCCCGTCCAGCCAGCACGGCCGTTCCAGCACCACCTCCTTCCGCAGGGCGAAGGCGCCGCCCGCCCGCCCGGTGCCGGCCGCAGCCATGAGCGCGGGCGCCCTGGGGTCGCCCACAGCGAAGCGAGGAGGACGGCGCGCAGCCTCTGCTCCACAGCCCACGCCTCGAGGAGGCCGGCAGCGGGCGCACCGCCCAGACCCGAAGAACCTGCCCCTAGCGGGGCGCCCCGCCCAGCGCGCCGGGAAGCCGCGCCCCTACTTGGAAGGAGAGGACCCCGCTAGGCCTGGGGGGCCGAGGGCAGAGGGAGGCTGCCCGATAGAACAAAGGGGCATGGGAACTCGAGGGCCGCCCAGGTTCCCGCGGAGGGGAGCCTCGGGGGACGCCCAGGCGCCGGGAAACTCCCCTAGGCTGACGCCCACGGGACTACGTTCCCGGAGGCGGGCGGTTGGGGACCGCGCAGGGAGCAGCGTCTGAGAACAGCCGCGAGCAGAACAGAGGCAGCAAAGCCCCGAGGGAGCACTGAAGGGCAGGATCCAGGGTGGCACGGCAGAGAAGCCCCTTCCCCACGTGGGGGCAGGGAACAAAGTGGGCCGAGGGAGGGAGGAAAGGTCACTTCTAGGGAGGAGAAGCCCTGACCCGGCGCATTTTACTGGACGCCCCTGCAGCTGAGTCACCAGCCGCTCCCCAGTCCCCAAAGCCACGCCTAGAAGCCCCATCCTGACTCAGGCCTCCGGTCTAGAGACTGGGCAGACCCTCCAGGGGCAGCTCTGGACGCCCTCACCGCAGGCCGAACCCCGCACCCTGCCCACCCGGGCACAGACCAGAACACAACTCCAAACCCCGGTTAGGACAGCCCCTCAGGCCCGAAGCCCAAGCCCCAGGGCCCCGCCCACCCGGCTCCATTCACTGGAGGCGGGCCCCACCCCATCCTGTGCCGGGCAGTCCTGGCTGCTGCTGCTGCTGCTGCGGGCTGTAGCCCAGGGCGGGTGACTTTGAGCAGGGGGAGGGCAGAGCGCAGCCTGGCTGCCTGCCCCTTGGCAGTCCTGGACCCTGACCGAGGGCGCTCAGACACCTGCCTCACCTCGGAGGCTCTGCGCAGGCCCAGCCCCACCTCAGTGCCGGGCAGGAGCCTCTCCCAGGCCCTTGCCCTAGGACACTAGCCCTGCACCTGCCCTACACCTGCCAGCTGTGCAGAGGCCTCCCTGGCAGTGGGGGCGCTCCTCTCCTGCTCACGGCCCCAGTCTGGAGCCTCCCCAAACTCCTCCTCTCCCACCAGGACAGGGCTCCAGACTGACAGAGCCTCTGAATCCTGGCCCCACCCCAGGAAAGCAGGCAGGGTCTTCAAAGCAGCAGAAGAGATGGAGGGGAGGGGTGCGGGATGGGGCGGGGGGACTCCGCTCTCCCACCGTGTGCAGTGCTGGGGCGTAGCTCAGGGACAGGAAGGGGAGGGCACAGGGAAATGCAGGGGTTGGAGGGAGGCGGCCCCTCACCCTGCCCCGCCTCCAGCCCCCAGGGCAGGGGCGGTGGCCGGAGCCCGCTGCCCAGGCGCGGCCCAGACGGTAGCTGCCACAGGCGCTTACCTTGCACTTCCTGCCCCCGCCAACGCCCCCTGCGCCAGTGCCACACGGCGGCGAGGGTAACGACGTGGCCCACGACCACCAGTGACGGGAACAGGCTGCCCGAGGGCTCCATGGCTCTGGGGCTGCACGGCTGTGGGCAGAGCGGGCGGAGCCTCCCTTCCCTGCCTGGAAGACGGTGGAGGGGGGGGCGCCCGGGGCCTGTGACCGCCCTGCCTGCAAGACCGCCCTACTGTACCGTCTGCCTGGCGCCCCAGAGACGAGTGCCGTCCACAGCACCAACTGTGCTCCCGCCCGCCTCCTCTGCCTCCTCCCTCCCGGCCACTCGGAGGTCCCCACCCACCTCCCACAGCGCCCGGCTCAGCTGTCCCTACGCACAGCTATCACGCACAGCTATCACGCTCAAGGTTAGCTGGAGCCTTAACCCCTGCTTACCCACAGCCACACCCGCCCGGAGGAGGGGCCTGTAGTGACGCAGAGCGCCCCCCCCCCAGCAAGCCCAGCCAGCCTCTGCACACCCCCCCCAACTCCTCCCCAGGAGAGTGACTGCAGTGTCCGAGCACCCCACTCTGCCTTCAAGGGTGCCCTCTGGTGACAGCTGCCAGGAGCCCAGCAGGGGGACAGGCGCCCATCAGGGGGAGGCATGCCAGCACCCCAGGCCCCGCTGGCCCCCCAGGCTTGCAGCTGACCCAACCACCCTCAATGACAAACACCCCCACAGAGCCCCAACGCCCCAGGTGGGCCCGCGAACAGGGTCTAAGGGAGGACCAGGGTGATGGCCTGGGAGGGCAGGTCGTGTGCGGGGGGGGGGGTAAGGTCGGAGCCTCCCGCCAGTGCCCCCAGGGACTCCTGCTGGGCTCTCACAAAGCTTTCAAAGGCTGCCCACCTACCCGGCACGATCTTCATTAGGGACAGCGGCGGGAGCCCACGGGGCAGACGGGCAGTGGGAGCAGGCTGTGGAGAGGGTCACAGACCCCTCTGAGGCGGCCGCGAGCCCCGCGGTGGCGGTGGCGGTGGGAGGAGGGCACGGCTGGCCGAGCCGCTGTCAGCAGCACTGCCTGTGTCCATGGGGGGAGGGGAGGGGAGGGGAGGGGTGGGCAGGGGGCCGGAGGGGGGGTGGGGGGATATAAATATCTGAGGAGAGCAAGCGAGGCCGTCATTCGTCCAGACTTAGAACATGACGTGCGACGCTAGGGCACTGGGGCCCAGGCCTTCACCCGAGTCCAGTCTGGCCGGCGGCACCACCCCACACTCACCCCCCAGGCTCCTGCCCGTGATTCTAATAATAAGAAGCCACCTGGCGTCAGGCTGTGCCTCAGAACAAGGCCTAGCACGGGCATTCAAAGCCTGAGGGGCTCATGTCGCCTGGGAGGAGACGCAGGCCCTGCCCTGCCCAACCCCGCCAGCCTTTCGGGGTGCCGGAAGTAGCGGGGTGCACTCGGGGAAGGCAGGGAGACACCGATCCCTTTCTCCCAGAGGGCCCCACCACACAACTCACTCCACACAACACCAGGTCCGGGAGAGACAGGACGGCCTCCCCAAGGTCACACCCCCGGCCAGACACCCAGGTGGCCCCAAACTAGGCTGGGCCACAGGAAGCTGGCCAGCCCCCTCCCCTCCCCAGGCTGCCCCTAATGCTGCCCTGGCCTTACCCCAGAACCCTCGGCAGCCTCCCGTGTGCAGAAGCCTGGGGCCGGAGGTCCCTGTCAGCAGGCATGCCCGAGCCACATCCTGGACTGACCGGGACCTCAGCGTCGGGGGAGGGGGGGAACAGGACATGGGGGTCACCCTCCTACCATTCCCCTCCCAGGTGCCCTTGGCCCCTGGCAGACGAAGGGTTAAGGGTCGGATGGAAGGGTTCGCATCCTATTTTGTAGCATTTCCTGTGTGTCAGGCACCATTCGATTTCAATTCTCAGAGAACCCCACAACGGAAGTCTCATGCCGTTACCGCATCGTACAAACGAGGAAACTGAGGCACAGAAAAGTGAAGAGCTTGCCCTCGGTCACACAAGGCTGTGCTTTGAGCCCAGGCAGTGTCTGCCATGTGTGGTCCCTCTGCAGCAAAGGGCAGCGAACCACCCTCGGCCTCCGACCGCTGGGGTACGGGCACCGTGGTCCATCTGGGGAGGACCAGGAGCTCTGAGGAATGGGCGCTGGGCCCCCAAGCCTCCTGGAGACCGAACCTGCATTTCAGAAGCTCAGCAGGCAGCTGAGGGAAGCCTCAGAGGAGCCCGGGGGGGGGGGGGGGGGGGGACCCACAGACGTTGGGAGGACGGGCCCCTGAAGGCTGGAGTGGGCGGCCTCCTGCACCAGACACGCTCCCAGGCAGCTCTGAGAGGGAGGCTGGCTCATCCCTGCGCCTCCTAGCTCCGATGTCCCAGGCAAGGCCAGCAGCCTCGAGCCCCCAGGGCCCCAGCCACAGGCTGCCTGGGAGATCCCCGTCCAGCCCTGCTGGAGCCCCCGTGCCCACGGCCCCCCACCCGGGCCCTGCTCTACCTTGGCCGAGCTGAATCAGCTTCTCCATGCTGTACCTGTCCATGGCGGCCGAGCTCGGGCCAAGCCGCGGAAGCAGCAGAGAGGAAAGGCAGGGGTGGCAGGAAGGAGGGAAGGGTGGGAGGCGGAGGGAGGGCTCACTCCGGCCCCGGCCTCCCCACCCAGCTCTGGGAGCGGGGACTCCTCCTCACAGCCACCCCTTAGTCAGTGACTGGAGCAGAGCTGAAACCAGCAAGGCCCAAGCCCAGTGGACCAACGGGTCCAACCAGCCCAGGTGGGACAGTGGACGGGCCCGCCCGAAATCCCGGAGCCTCAGTGCAGCCGACAGGGCCCGCCAGTCTTGCCCGCTAATGCCCGCCTGGGCATCCCCCTCCCCCCCAGCCTCCACAGGCCCATTGGCCCTGCACTTCCCCACGCTCCTCAACACCCTCATTCTCCTAGGCCCCAAGGCTAGCCCCATCCTCCTCCACAGGCCCCGCAAGCAGCTCAGTCCCAGCCCCCCTGGTCTCCAGCCTAGGCAAATGCCACACATGTGTCCCTGCCTCTCCATTCCCACGAGCTGAGCAAGACCCAGGGAAAAGCCCATCTAATCCTGCCATAACTCTGCTTTCAAAACCCACTGGAGTTCTACAGATGCCGCAGCAAACGTGCACAGACAGGGACCCAAAGCCGGCGGCTGCTGCAAAAACCTGTCCCACCACGTGGCGCCACACGGCCATGAAGAGAGCAAGTCCGTGGTGTGTAGAGTGCGGTCTCCCTCTGGGACAGGAGTGCCACGGGGGAAAGCCAGGGTGCGCTGGGGGTGGGCAGAAGCAGTGTCGTCAAAGGCCGCTCGCTTCTACTGCCGGAAACGGCTCCAGAGCTGCGCTGAGCTGCTCGTGTGGAATCCTGAGCTGGGCCAAGCGTTACTATTTGAAATGTCAATGAAATTCGGATACCAAAGCCCACGGCCCCCACTCTCCACCACACGAGGGAAGCTCAAACTCCTGCTCCCACCCCGCCCACCCTCCTGCGGGGACCACCTTCCTACGGGACTGCTCTTGCTTGGAGTAGGAGCTCCCCGGCAGTCAGGCGCAGCTCAGGACACCTCCTCAGGGGGATCTTCCCTGATTGCTCCTAGAGCTACCTCCCCCTGGCTCATTCCTCATCCAGTCCATCCCCAGATGCTGGGGGCTTGGTTTGGGTCTGGCCGACATGTGGCCGAACGAGCAGTGGATGCCTTCCCACGAGGATGAGCAGACCACCAGGGCTCCCAGGTGGGGACAGAGGTGCAGCAGGGCACGTGTGACTGCCCGCGGCGCCCACGGCTCCTTGGCCAAGTCTGGACAGGCAGAGGCGGCCCACTGGCCGAGGCCACTCTGGTGATCGGTGCAGTGGGCCCCACACACCCCTGCCTTCCCCTCCTACCAGCTGACTGGAGAGGACAGAGCCAGCAAGGAAGGGGTCCGCGTGCTCGTTATTGTAAACTCTGAAAAGCTGGCAATTCTAGGTGCAGCCTGAGCACGGAGCCATCACAACCCCACAGACGAGGAGGTACCGGCACCACGGCCGGCATGCAGCACGCCCGAGGTGCCCCCGGCCAAGGGCGGCCCTCAGGTCCGGTGCTCGGCCCTTGGGGAGCCCACACCCGCAGGCCTGACTCAGCCTGGAGCTGGAGTTCATTTCCTGTTGGAAACTCTGAGCTGCCGCCTGTGGCTGCGGCCGGGAGGCAACACTGAGTCACCTCCACCAGGGCTGGGGGTGCCCTCCTCTCTGCCCGCTGCAGCCACACCCAGTCCCCCATCCTGGCCCCGCTACCATCTGCCTGCCCAGCCTGGCCACAGACAAGGAAGGAAGGGGAGAAAGGAAGGAGGAGCCTATACTCCACACACCCACGACCCAAGACAGGGAGAGCTCAGGGGCTCCGCGGCAGGGATGAAAGGACCCCTGGGCTGGGACTTGGCCACTGAAGGCCAGTCAGTGCTGACCACGCACCCCGCCGAGCACTCGTCTCCTTGTGGGGGATGCTGTGACCCCACCAACAAGAGTTTGGAGAGGCCACGCAACTTGTCCAAGGCCACGGGGAAAGCCCAGAGACCGTCCCTCTACCCCACCACCTCACTGATCCTCCCAGATGAGCTCCCAAGGCACAGCTCTAGCAGGACCAACCCACACCAGACCAGAACTGGGTCCCGCTCAGCACCTTGGACCTGCACCTCGATCCCTTGACCCCCATCCACCTGGCAAACTCTTGCCCACCCCGCTAGCCTCAGGCCAGGCCCCTTTCCCAGCCCCTTCCACACCAGGTTCCTCCCCAGGTGAGAAGACACAAAGAAGGAAGCAGGAGCCAAGCCTGCCTTCTGCTGGGGCACCAGGGCCACCCCAAATCAGCACCAAGGCCAGTGAGCTCTGAAAGTACATGTGTGAGCCTCACGCTCCGTGGGACACCAGTCATCTGCCTACCTGGGTCCTGCCAACGCAGGTGCTTAGGGACGGAGGATGACACAGAGGAAGGACGCCGCAGGGTCACTTGGCGACCCCTGGGGCCCTAAGACCTGTTCCATCCTCTGTGACCCGGCTTCCACCGGAAAGGGTCTGGGCCCGGTGCCGCCACACCCTGGCCACTGGTTTGCCAGGCAGTGCGTCTGCCAGCTGTCTCCTCCTCTCTCCCCCAACCTAGAGCTGCCCCCTCGGCCCTCACCAACTCCAAGCCGGCCAGGCTCCCAGGAACAATACCGCATCACGAAACCATATGGGCCACAAAACCACAGGGGCAGCTGTCCCCCCCCCCCCAAAAAAAAAGACAGACTCAAGGCTCAGAAAGGTCAGCCAGTTCACCTGGGCTACGCTGCTGGAGAGCAGTGCCCCCCGCATTATTCCGGCTCCTCCCTGCAAGCTACGGCCTCCAGCAGAGAGGGCCTAGGGGCAGACAGGAGTGAGCGGGGCACAGGCACAGGGCAGTGCTGGGGAGAGAGGCTAGCTGGTGTGGGGCAGGGCTGTGCCA
This sequence comes from Panthera leo, assembly GCF_018350215.1. Classification (NCBI taxonomy): domain Eukaryota; kingdom Metazoa; phylum Chordata; class Mammalia; order Carnivora; family Felidae; genus Panthera; species Panthera leo. The sequence continues at coordinate 82,375,907 of NC_056695.1, forward strand.
ACAGCTGGTCCTGCCAGTCCAGGCTTTGCGAGCCCCACCCCTAGCCCGAAGGGGAGCCTGAGGCTGGGCTGGCAGTGGCCCACCCACCCCAAGGTCCTCAAGCCGGGAGGAGGAGCCACGTGGGTCCAGCACCAGGGCGCCCGGCACCCTCGGGCAGAGACAGCACCACCTGCTGGTGTGAGGGAAGCTCCCCCATGTGCACTGCCACCCCCAGCCCACCAGGGCTGCGCCCGGGCACCCCCTTCCCATCCCCCAGGGCTGGGGGCAGGACGCAGCTGACCTGTGGCTGGGGCAGGCTCCGGGCCAGGCCTCACCAGGTTCCCCGGGGTGGTGGCGGGCACCACCGGGGGCTCAGGTGCCCCCTCCTCAGGCTCCTTCCGACGGTAGACCCGCCGCTCCTCACGGGCAGGGTCCTCAGCGGGCAGCGGCCCCCACTTTGGCGGGCAGCCCAGGGGCCCCTGCACAGACTGCACATGGGGGGCGCGCCGCGCAGGCATCACCATGGCGACAGGGCGGCGCACGCGCTGCAGAGAGGCGGGCACGATCTCCGGCGGCAGGTGCAGGTACTGGCGCAGGTGGGCGATGCCCTCGTTGGTGAGGTACCAGTAAAAGTGGCGCCAGGCAAAGGTCTCCCGCACCAGGCCCCGGGCCCGCAGCGAGGCCATGGCGCACATGACCTGCAGATTGGTGACGCCGGGGACGTGAGGGTGCAGGCTGCGGGGCCTCCGATCCTTCTTGGCCACCATCACGCCTTCACGGAAGAGCACCTCGTAAATGGCCCGCAGCTGGTCCAGCGGCATGAGCATACCCGCCACCATGGCTGCCAGAGCCCCAGAGGCGAGGGTGACGGGCGGGGCACAGGGAGGAGGTCCACAAGGCACCTCGGGACCGGGCGAGACGGAGGCTGGCAGGCGGGCTGGGCTCGAGGGCACGGGCTCCGCGGCTTGTGGCTGTCGAGCCGGGCTCCCTGGCTCGCTGAGATTCCGGCCGGCACTGCCGCCTGCCCACCGCCTGCGCGAGCCTCCCGCCGGCCCGCCCTCCCTCCGGGACGCCGGGGCCGGCCCCCTCTGACTCAGCAGCATGGGCGGCCCCTCCCACCCACAGCCCCCGGGGCCCCTCGCAAAGTGGGGGGCCCCCTCGCAGAGTGGGGGGCACCTTGCCATGGCAGCCCCCCCCCGCAGGCCCCCCCTTTCCAGGCCCCACAGCTCCGCGTCAGAAATTACGTCAGTTTCTAAACACTTCCTTCAAGGTTTCTTAGACTAGGGGGAGGGGGTACCACAGTGGCTCCGGACCTGGAATCTACAATGGTGGCAGAATAGGCTGGGGGGGGGGGGGGTCGGGAATAGCAGGGGAGGGGGGGCTCAGGCTGGGGACCCAATTCAGGGTTGTGGTCTCAGGTTTCTCGGACTCACGACGATCTGAAGGCAGGATCTGAAGGCGGGTACCGGGCTGTCTGGGCCTGGCGGGGCACTAGAGGTCTGAGGGGAGAGCTGGGGTCTTGGGGGGCAGAAATCTGGATGGAAAGCTGGGGTCTTGGGGAGCAGAGGTCGGAGGGGGGACCGCAGTGGCATGTGGACAGGCGGGCTTTGGACACCACTGGCCGCTGTCCATCACACAGGCAAAGGGACAGAGCCCCCACCTCCAAATGCCAGGCCCAAGACGGTAGCCGCCCTCTTTAACACTTCCCATGCCAGGCCAGATCAAAGGGGACCCCGAAACACTCTGAGCCGGGCACAGGGGAGGGGTGTCTGAGCAGCCCCAGGCCAGCTGTTGGAAGCCAGAAACTCTCAGCTGCCACAGGAAATCAAAGTCACCAAATCCCTGCCACCCCAGGCAGGCCTGGTGCCCCTACTGCCACACAGACGCCCCGCCCTGGGTGGCCTGAGTGCCCCTGCCCGTGGACCAGCGGGGAAGGAGTAGGGGGAGCAGCGCCACACCAGAAGCCGGTCAGGGGCCCAAGTCAAAGGGGGACCAACAGCAGGGTCCAGGAGCTGCCCGGTGGGGCCCTGAAGCCGGATCCGGCCACACCCATCAGTCACTTCCAGGCTCCCACAGCTGAGGACCCAGCCGTGGATGTCCTGTGCCTCCCCGCATTCTTCCACGCCGTGCTGCCCCGACCCGCACCCAGCCACGCTCTCCCCTTCCCCCAAGCCGACACACCCATTCCCACCAAGCGCAGCTAACCCGGGAACTGATTATAAATAGGGCCAACAGGGCGGGGGTGGGGGATCCCGAGGTGGGAGGCGCCCGTGGGCAGGCGGCCAACTGGCAACGGGTGGGGGCGGGTTTATGGGGCGGTTGCCATGGCACCGCAGAGCCGGGTCCAAACAGCACCGCCCCCACCCCCCCCACTCATGCACACATATACATTCACACATACATGCACACGCACACTCGTTAGACACACACACGCGTGCGCCCGGTCTTGGCGGACGCGGCGGTGGAAACTGAAGACGCAGCCAACCGTCCGGTCCGCACGGCCCCGCCCGCCAGCTCACTGCGGCGCCCTCCCCCCTCCCCCCGCCATCCGCCAGTCCCCTGCAGCCAGCCGGGCAGGAAGCCGGCCAGCCCACACGGCGACGGGCTCCGGGAGGACGCACCGCTAGCGCGGCGGTGGACACGTCCACGCCCCTTCAGCCCAGGGCGCCTGCGGGCCCTCGCGGCCACCCGGGCTGGGGCTTCGAGAACCAGCGGCAGCTGCGGTTCGGGACAGCAGTCCCCCAGCGCTCCCCCAGACCTGTGTGCGAAGAGCTCGTCCACTCTCCTGACCTGTCCCTCGGCCCTGCCCCCCAGACCTCCTGCTCTCCCCTGCCCGCCCATAGCCCCTCACTCACCTCCTGCTCTCCCCCCATGCCTACCCCATGTCATCTTCCTGGTTTGATTTCCCGACCTCATCCCCCCAAATCCCCAAGCCGCTCCCCAAGCCAACCCATGCCCCCCCTCCCAAATTGATTCCAAGCCACCCCAAGGCCTCCCAAGCACTTGGACCTAAGGTCTCTCCTCCTACACGGGCCTGCACGAGGTGGCAGCCACGTGGGGCTCCGCAGAAAGGGGGCGGGGCATGGTAGGGAATCCCCCTCCCTCCCAGCAGCCCGGGCGCCCCCAGCGGCCGAGGGGAGCAGCAGGTAGGAGCCTGGAGCAAGATGTTCGCGGCAGCTTCCGCTCCCCCCCGCCCCCCCGCTCGCCCCTCTCCGCGCCTGGGTGGGGGCGCCCCCCACAAAGTCCCAGGGCTGGAAGGATGCCCCCTTTCTGCCCCGCCCCCACCCTGCAGAACCGCAGCCGCAGCGGCTGATTCGGCGCCGGGAGGGCCAGCGCGGGTAGGCAGGGCGGCCTCCTCCCCTCGCACTCCGGGCCCTCCAGGTTTCCAGGGCAACCAGTCGGAGCCCTCCGGCAGCCCCCGGCCCCCCCACCCCGGAACAAAGAGCCGCAGTGTGGACTTGCCCGGGGCCAGCCCGCCTGGCGCCTCCCCGCAGTGATACCCACTGCCCTGGCCTGTCCCCTCGGACGCTGGGCTTGCAGGGCGGCAGCGGGGCGGGGGCTCCGCAGAGTCCGGCAGGAAAAGGGGCGGACCCGCAGCGAAAGCCAGAGCTCACCTCCGACCCGCCCCCGCCGCTGCAGCAGCCCGCCCCGCCCCCCCGACGCTCGCTGCAGGGCCGCAGGGCTGCGGCAAGAGTAGCCCCCGGCCGACCCCCGGCGGACCCCGACCAGCTGGAGCCCTGGCGGTGCACGGGCCTGGGGGCTCCTGCGGCCCCAGCTCCCTATCCCCAAGGCTACTCCAGGGGCAGCAGACCTTGACCGCGGCCCTGCGCGGGGCTGCACGCAGCTGGAGGTCACTGCCTGGTCCTCGCCCCCTGGCTCGGGCCCCGGCCCCGGCCCGCACCTTTGAGGGAGCTGATCTCCTGCTGGATGGCTCTCGAGGGGTCCATGTCTCCGTCGGGACTGAGGGCGGCGCGGCTGCCGCCACGCAGAGTCCAGCCCCGCAACGCACTGCCCCGGCCAGAGCCGCAGCCTGGGGGAGGAGCCGAGAGGCCCGGGGCGGGGCTTGCCAGTCAGGGGCGGGGCTTGGGCTGATCGATGCGCTTGGCAAGGCAGCCCTGGCGCAAGCCCCCGCGGCGCGCCGCCCCCACCCTCCAGCCCCCACCTCGTGCGGCCAGACCCCGCTAACTCCAGCCAGACTGCCGGGCCCTAGGTGCGCTCCGACGGCCCACCCCCCGGCCACCGCACAGTCCCTCACAGTGCCCTCCGGCTCGTTCGTGCACGGCCACTCACTCCTTGCAGGAGATACCCACAGGTCTGAGCCGCCCCGCGACCTCCTGGACCAGCACCCTGGTTGCGGCGGGTAGGCGGATCCCACCAGGGCAGGAGCCGGAGGCCTGCCGGCAGTGGTACCCCAGGACCCTAAATCAGCCCCTTCACCACCTTTCACGCCGCAGCGGCTCTGCCTCTGCCCACCCACCCCCCTCTCCCCGGGAGGCCAAGCCCTCCCCCCCCCCATTCTCCTCTGGGCCACCTCGCTCAGTCCTATGACTCAAGATGTTCTCTCCACTCTGACTGCTAGGGTTTCATGTCCAGCAGGACTCCACACTGCACCCCAGCCTCCAGCTCTCCACTCAGCAGATCCCAGTCAAGCTTGTCTTGGGATGCCCTCGTCCCCCCAGCTCCAGGTGCACCTCCATCCACCGTCCACAGTGCAGGCCACCCCCCTGGGGCTACTGTGCAAGCGCCCGTCCCTGCATGGCCAGCCCCACAGGTCCTGGGGCTCTACCTTCCAGCCTGTCCACCACTGCCACCATCAGTCCAGGCCCCAGCACATCTCCCGGCTCCCCCCACCCCTACTGTCGCTGTCGCTGCTGAGGGGGTCAGTCTCCTAAGCCACAGCAGAAGACTGTCACTGCCAGCCTCTGGGGCAGAATGCGGGCATTGGCACTGGCAAGGTGGGGCCAGGGTGGAGTCTATATCGTCGCACCTCACAAAGCCATAAAGCGGGAGCCGTGCCCACACCTAAGATGTCAGCCCCAGGTGCACCCTGCCTTCCCACGCTGGTCGTGTCCTGTTGCCACAAGATGTGGCCAGCCTGCCTCAGTCTCCTTCCAGGCCGGGCCACCTCCTCCAAGCAGCCACCCTTATTGGCCTCAGGCCCGCTCGTCAGGTCAACCAGAGGAGTGTCCCAGACCTTTCACTGGTCCCCTCACATGGGGCTGCCCACCTGTAAGTGGCCACTGCAGTCCCCTGCGCTACGTGCAACTGGGGGCTTCCAGGAAAGTGGCGGCAGCCGGAAAATCCAGTGAAGAGGTGTCTTCAGCCTGCTGCTGCTGAATGTGCCTTAAACAGCAGCCGCAGTGTGGCCTCCCAAGTGGGGAGCAGCCACGCGGACCCTGGAAAGGCTCCACGGGACACACTGGGCCTGTTCTTTGGTCCCTTCTCAGAGCAGGCTTCCCAGAGGAAGGGGCAGTGACGTCAGAGCCAAAAGACAGGCTGCCTCTAGCAAGCAAAGGAAGACAGACCACTCATGCAAAGGCCCAGAGAAAGAGGAGAAGAGTCCGGTCAGCCCCAAAGACTAGAGACGGCCAGAGCAGGGAGAAAGGGGCTGGAAACAGCTGTCGGTGGGTTTCACCAAGCTAGGGAGGTCCCTCAAACTACCTTGGACAAGGGCCCCGGGGGCAAGAGATATGGGCAGTGAGGAGGAAAGGGCGCAGGTTATCCAGGTCCCGTGGGAGAGACGGGAAGGTCCTGGCCCCCCCTACATCCTCAGCCTTTACCGACCTCGCTGCCCAGGAGCTCATCTCCAGGTCCCCAACAGGGCAGATGGCCTGACCCAGCAGCATGGCTCTCTCATGCCCAACTAGGGCCCTAGCAGGTCACCCGGGCCACAGACTCTCACCCCAAGCGAGGCCAAACCCTCTTGAAGCTTTCTGCAAATTCCAGGAGGCAGCACACGCCCTCGGGGTCCCTGGGACCTGAGCTGAGCCCTAACACCACAACCGGGTGCTCCCTCCTTCCCAGCACCCCCATCTCGAACAGAGCCCTCCTCACAAGTCGCGGAAGACGCTGACAGGCTGAGTCATGGGCCAGGGCCAAGGAAGGACCCTTGCCCCTGCCCCCACGCAACCTCATCTCCCATCTGGATAGTCCCACTGCTCCCAAGACCCCACCCGCCCTCAGCCTGGCACTCCTCCCTATGGTTCCCCAGTTTCAAACCTGCCCCCCACGGCCCCACGGCAGCCTGCGCTGCTGGGGCCCACGGCAGGGGATCTGGGCAGTCCCACACAGGTCCGCTTAGGGTCTCCGACAATCACCCGGCGAAGGCCTGGCCCGGTGAAACCCCACAGACTGTGCCCGGCAAGTGTGAGCACGGGGGCCGTCTCGCCCCACAGCCATGGCCCAGAGTCTGCCTACACCTCGGGAAGCTTCGGGCCGGGGCAGGAGCCAAACGTCCCGCCTGGGAAGCCGCCCCTTGCAGGATGATGACAGCAGGAAGCCAGCCAGGCCAGCCGCTCTGGGAGGCCCCGGGGAAGTCTAGGCCCACTGCAGCAGCAGGCTGGGTGCCCGCCAGGGCTCCCGGACACCCTGGCGAAGGCTTTCACCTTGGGCCCCGTCCAGCTGTCTCCGTGCAGCCCCGCTCAAGAACAGCATGGTTACCAGGCATCTGCCAGAGACTGCTGCGGGATGCCGGCTCCCACCCCCACGTCCCCCGCTCCGTCATTCTGCCCTCAAATATCTTCCAACGCCGTCCTCGTTCCCACCCCCAGCGCCTCCACTGCTGCACGGGGCCTGGCGAGCACCTCTCTCACCTCCTGGTGGCCCACGCTGTCCCACTTCCAGGACTCTGCCAGGTCCCTCCACAATCCTGCTGCCCACCCCCACCACCACCACCTGGGCACCTGGGCGGCTCAGTTGGTTAAGCGTCTGACTTTGGCCCAGGTCATGATCTCACGGCTGGTGGGTTCGAGCCCCGCGTCGGGCTCTGCTGACAGCTCGGAGCCCGGAGCCTGCTTTGGATTCTGTGTCTCCCTCTCTTCCTCTACCCCGCTCTCACTCTGTCTCTGTCTCTCAAAAATGAATAAAAAACATTAAAAAAATTTTTTTAATGTGATAGAAAAAAACCCTTCATTAGCAATGCTAGATATAAACCCCTCTAGAATGAGACAAAAATCAGAACTGAAGTGCAGAAGGGCCCCCCAGGCATAAAAACTGGGGCCCACGAAGCGGGGACTCATGCTCCCCCAGCTCACCCCTGCATTCATGCTAACTCCAGCTCTCATCAGCCCTCCCGCTGGGACAGCCACCTCAGCCCCTCACTCACGGAGCAGCAAGGTTCCTGGTCTGCCTGAAGCCCTACGGTGGCTGCTGGGTGGGGGGAGGGAGGGGCTCTACCGTGGGTGCCGTGGGTGCCGTGGGTGCCGTGGGTGCCGGGCAGGGAGAGGAGGGAGTCCCCAGGGACTGCAGCAGACTCAAGTGCAGGACCCAGCAAACATCTCAGAAACCCCTTAACCGCTGTGTGAGAACAGAAAACGCCCACCTGCCTCCAGCAGGGCAAGCACGTGAGAAGACTTCCTAGCTTGTCCCCTCCCACCCGCACGCAGCCTGGGAGTCACCGTTGCTGGCTTCCTGTTTATTCCTCTCCAGTTTCTTTATGGAAAATCAAGCAAATACAAGCACGATTCTTGATTTTTCTCCTTTTAACACAAAAAGTGACACCTCCCGTGTCCTGTCGGACCCTCGATTTTCCATCAGTCCCCCCACCCCACCCCCGGAGGCCTGTCACCCGGGAGGCCCCTCGGGAGCATGGTTCCCAGCGGTGCTTGATCTGATCAGATTGGATGGGATGTGCACCATCACTGGCTTGGCTCCCACAGCTTCACCAATACAATCCAGAAATCCAAGTTTTTGGATTTTTGCCAATCTGATAGGTAAAAACTGGTATCTTGGTGCAGACAAGCCTTACATTTTACACACCACTGACCCAGAAATTCTATTTCAAACGAATGTCACAGATACACCCGACAACCCAGCTCCAAAGCCACTCCTTGCAGCGAAAAGCAAAAAATTAAAACAACTGAAAAACCAAAAATAACCCGAATGTTGTCTTAGAGGGCATTAGTTTAAATAGGATGTGGTTACCACACAAAGCAATATTATGTTACGTGATATCATATTGTAAATAAATGTTATAGAAAGATGTTCCTGTTGTGACATTAAGTAGAAGAGAAGTTACATGTGTCTAAAAATACTCTATAATACCAAATTATAAAATTATAAACTAAACCGTACTACAAAATGCTATGCATGTTTGTTTGTTTGTTTGTTTAAACAACAAGCACAAAATAAAGAGATGTGAAAGTTTTACGATACATCAACCAACACTGGAGGGACACTTGCGGGGAGGGCTTGGAGTGGCGACCCCGAAAAAGGATCTTTTCACGTCTGAACCCCTGGTGCCTACAACCGACTGTGACCTTATTTGGAAATTGGGTCTTTGCAGATGTTACTAAGCGAAGGGTCTCAAGATGAGATCACCCTGGATCACGTGGGTGGGCCCTCAACCCAGTGGCAGGCGTCCTTAAGAGAGACAGAAGAGACCCTAGGAGGAAAAGCCACAGAAACCAGGCAATGCCAGCAGCCACCAGAAGCTGGAAGAGGTGAGGAAGTCCTCTAGAGCCTCCCAAGAAAGTGTGGCCAACACGCTGACTTTGGACTTCTAACCTCCAGAACAGAGTCGATACATTTCTGGTTCTTAGACCACGTGTTTGTGGCGATTTGCTACGGCAGACACAGGAGACCGGTCAAGGTTTTGTTACGGGGCACGGTGAGCAACACCTAAGAGTGTGGACGAGGCTTCGGAATCGGGCAGTGGGCTGAAGAACATGCCGGAAAAAGCCCGGGCTGCGGTGAACCGCTGGTGGAAACCCAGGTGCTGGAGGCGATGCCGGTGGAGACTCAGAAAGAGGAGAGGGACGCGCACTGGAAAGCGGACCAAGGAGACCCCTATGGAACAGCGGCAGGAAACGCGACTGGACGCTGTCCTGCTGCTAGGTGGAGGCCGAACTTGCGAGTGGTGAACTTGGACCTTTAGCCGAGGAGATTCCCGGGGGAAGCGGGAGGGGTGGCCCACCTCCTCTTGCAGCGCATGGGAAAGATCAGAAAGATAGAGAGGAAAGACACAAGTTGTGGAAGGGGCTGTTACGCAAAAAGGGAACCGGCACTGATGACCCAGGAAGGTCACAACCTGTTCAGGTGGCAGAACGTGGACCTGGTGGGAAGGCGGGCCCTGGAGAGAGTGCCAAGGCCGCGACCACACAGCCCCCTGCCGACCAGCTTAGACGTCTGGCCCCCTGGTCCAGTCAACCGTCTCCGCAGAAGCCGGGAACGGAGAGGGGTCACCCAGAAAAGTCCCGTGGAGAACCCTCTTGTCCGGAGCCACGGATCCCCGTGACACACAAGGTCTGTGAGAATGTTGTAGGAGCAGAGACACCACCAGCTGGGACGGAAGGGGGCAGAGGCAGGATGCGAGGACGGGAGGTGGTTAGCATTCTCATGTGCTCACAGGTTAGCTCATGGGCTGCCCCGCAAGGACAAGGAGTAGGGGACCCCAGAGCAGAGGCCAGGGGCGGAGGCCGCACAGCAGAGCATCAAGCCAGAGAGGAGTTTTCTCAGGAATTTGCCCTGTGGGTTCAAACTTGCTGGGGACTGGTCAGCCCTCTATCCCTTTCTATTTCCCCCCTTTCGGAATGGGGGTGTCTATTCTATGCCAGTCCCACCACCGTCTTCTGGAAGCGTTAAGACTGGCTGGCTAGTTTCACAAATCCACAGACAGACAGGAGTTTTGCCCCAGGGACCATATCCAGACCCTCACCGATATCGGATCAGAGGAAGGCAGCCTGTACGTGACAGACGTGGATTTAGGGGGCCGGGGGGCACTGGTTTCAATGGTGGTCCCCAAAACACATGTCTGCCTCCAAATCCCTAGAGCCCACGAATGTTATCTTACTTGGAAAAGGGGGGTCTTTGCGGTTATAATTAAGGATCTTGAAATAAGATCGTCCTGGATTGCTCAGGGAGGCCCCAAGTGCAAGGACACGTATGCTCACAAGAGGCAGAGGAAGGACACAGGGGGAGGCCACGTGGAAGACGGAGGCAGGTACTGGACAGAGGCCATCACAAGCCAGGGCACGCCAGCGGCCACCAGGGTCTGCCCCAGAGCCTCCGAGGGAGCACGGCCCTGCCGATACCTGGATTCTGGACTTGTGGCCTCCAAAGGGTGAGAGAGTAAAGTTCTGTTGTTTCGGGCCACCGGCCACCGGATGCTGGCAACTTACTCCAGCAGCCACAGGAACCTACCACAGGGCCGTCTGTCCTCGTCAGCAGGCGCGAGTTGCTAAGGAGACAACAGCAAAGCCCACCCACGTCCCTCAGGGCCACCTTGGTGCCTATTCTATAAGCTTTCCCTGCCGCCTTTCGCCTAAGAAGGAAGGGGGAAAGGATACGTTTCAAAAGTTCAAAATACACACTCACTTGAAAAACCAAAGAACGGAAAAAAGACATGAGACACCTCTTTCTGGTTTCCCACAGCTGCCTCACACCTGCAGTCCTGCACCCCGCACCCTCCGGGGGGTCTCCCCTAACCCCACCGTCCCGGCCACCAGCCCGTCTGAACCCAGACCCCAGACCAGCTACCGCAGACACCTTCTAGAGTCTTCCTTTCCTGCAGAATTGGTTCCGGATCTGTCCCCGGCCCCGGAGCCACAGCGGGCAGCAGAGCGTCCCCCCCATCCTGTCCTTGGCCCCACAACCCCTCTGCCTCAGGACGGCAGTAAAGGTCCCTGCCGAGAGCTGACCACCTGGACAGGACAACCCTTCTGCAGCTAAGCCAGGCCCCAAGCCGTCCTGGTGCAGAAGAGGGGAGGAGAGGAGAGAGAGCAGGCCCCACAGCCTCCTGTTCCGCATCTTCTGAGTGGGCACCTTCCTCCCTGCTCACCCCACATGGCCCTCAATGGCAAGGGGTGATCACATCCAGCCCCACACGTGCGGACGGGCCCAGCACCCCACGGTGCCCACGACGCCGAAGGCCACAGATGCCCCTCCGGGCCGAGGCCTCCCCTGCCCCAGGGACCTCAGGCCAGTGCTCCGCCTGCCTCCTCTCTGTCCTGGAGGACGTCCTCCCTCCCACACCGCTTACAGCCCCACACGACCCTTCTTACCCCTCGGCACCTCCAGCCCGATGACATCCCCAAACGGATCTCACCAAGGCCCCCAGTGTCCCTTATCATCAAGTGTTGGGCACTCTTTGGGCCTCATCCTGCTCGAGACCCCTAGCCCAGGCAGCCTTCTCCTGGTTTGTCACCCCTTCCCCGGGGCCCCCAGTATAAGGCTCTGCCCCTGCCCCAGCCCCCGGCTCTGCTTGTCCAGCTGCCCCTGAGCTCGGAGCATGGGCCTCTTCTCCTCCTTGTGGGGGCCCTGGGGTGCTGTCCCCAGCCTGGCCTCCGCCTCCCAGCGTCCCCGCGTGCTCACTCACCTGCAGCCCGGACGCCCTCGTCCACGCTCCCGTTGTCCCGCCCTCTGGACCTCCCCCCACCAGCACCCCGCCTGCCGCCACCTCAGCACCTCCGCGCCTCTCCTCAGCCACTTGTCTGGGGGCACCCAGGAGTCACCATGCCACCAGGACCCCCACAGGGCTCCGGCTGGGGGCCCGCCTTTCCCTCCCCTCCGTCCCCTCACTTTTAAGCCACGCTTGTCACATAACACAGGTGCAGCAGGACACAGACCTGGCCCTCAGAAAGCTGTCTGGTGGGAAAGGAGATATTTAAAGTCCTCTTTGTCACCCACCAACCCAAGTCCGGACCCTGAGCGTGACACCCCAAGGCTCCAGCCCACCTCTCAGCCCAAAGCAAATGCCGACGGATTCAAGAGGTTTCGTTAGAAAACAAAAACAAGGGGCGCCTGGGTGGCTCAGTCGGTTAAGCGGCCGACTTTGGCTCAGGTCATGATCTCGCGGTCCATGAGCTCGAGCCCCGCGTCAGGCTCTGTGCTGACAGCTCAGAGCCCGGAGCCTGTTTCAGATTCTGTGTCTCCCTCTCTCTGACACTCCCCCGTTCATGCTCTGTCTCTCTCTGTCTCAAAAATAAATAAATGTTAAAAAATAATTTTTTTAAATAAAAAAATTAAAAAAAAAGAAAACAAAAACAAGCATCAGAACTGGAAGAAACTCTCAACAAATGTTTATGGTTTGTTTGGTTTTTATTTTTTAGAGAGACAGAGCACAAGCAGGGGAGAGGTGCAGAGGGAGAGACAGAAGCCCAAGAAGGCTCCACGCTCAGGGCAGAGCCCGACATGGGGTCGATCCCACGACCCCGGGATCAGGACCTGAGCCAAATCAAGAGTTGGACTCTCAATCAATTGAGCCACCCAGAAACCCTCAGCAAATAGATACTTTTTAATGTTTATTTATCTTTGAGAGAGAGAAAGAGACGGGGGGGGGGGGGGGGGGGGGGGGGGGGGGGCGAGAGAGAGGGAGACACAATCGGAAGCAGGCTCCAGGCTCCGAGCTGTCAGCACAGGGCCCGACACGGGGCTCAAAACCCACGAACTGTGAGATCATGACCTGAGCCGAAGTCGGATGCTTAACCGACTGAGCTGCCCAGGCGCCCCAAGACTGGTGAGTTTTTAAAGCTGATACGGCTAAAGATACCACAGACAGGATTAAGTAACAATCAACCAAAAATGGTCATGGTGTGAGCTGTCAGGACAGCAACTGGGGGCACCAGGGGGACTTTTAAGAGGCTAACAAGTTGTTTCATCATGTGCGTGCTGGTCACAAGGCAACTTTGAAATTTAAGTAAGTTTTGTGTGTAAAATTTGCTCGCTTTTCTGTAGGAATGTTACACTTCAATAAAAAGTTTACTTTAAAAACATAACAAACTGGTGAAAAGATTGAAATGTTTAAAAAAACAAGGAAGTTAATATTCATAATGTGCGAAGAGCTTTTATAATTCAAGAAACATAAGATCTTACAGAGAAACGAACAATGCTCTTTTTTTCTTTTTTAAACTCTGGATCCCTACCTGCCTCCCTCCTAGATCTGAACAACGGTTTTGAATAGGTGAATAGGTGACTCGTAAAAGAAAAAAAGTGAAAATAGCCAGTAACTAGGAAACAAAACTCACTTTATTTAAGAATCAGAGAATGCAAATTAAAACAGTTAGGGGGCGCCTGGGTGGCTCAGTCGGATAAGCAGCCGACTTGGGCTCAGGTCATGATCTCGCTGTCCGTGAGTTCAAGCCCCACGTCGGGCTCTGTGCTGACCGCTCAGAGTCTGGAGCCTGTTTCAGATTCTGTGTCTCCCTCTCTCTGACCCTCCCCCATTCATGCTCTCTGTCTCAAAAATAAATAAATGTTAAAAAAAAATTAAAAAATAAATAAATAAATAAAACAGGATTTTCTCATCAATCAACTGGCAAGGAATCGGAAGACTAGTTTGTCTTATATCCTGCATTCACCTATGTCAGAGGGCAATCCAGAAATATAATGATTTTTAACGATGAGCCCAAATGTCCACGTAAAGGGACCCGGTAAATAAACTGTGGTATTTCCATGTAATGGAATATTTAGTATCCATTACGTTTTTTTAAAAGGGGGGTGGGGCGTTGGGATGGCTCAGTTGGTTAAGCCTCCCACTCTTGATTTTGGCTCAGGTTGTCACGTCACGGTTGTTGAGATCGAGCCCCGAGTAGGACTCCTTCACTGAGCACAGAGCCTGCTTGGGATTGTCTCTCCCCCCACCCCCTGCCCATCCCTCACTCACTCTTGCCTGTGTGCTCTCTCTCTCTTGCTCTCTGTCACTCTCTCTCTCTCAAAAATAAACACTAAAAAAAGCAAGCGAGCAAGCAAGCAAGCATGAGGGGCCAAGACCATTCAATGGGAAAAGAGCAATCTTTTCAACAAATGGTGCTGGGACAACTGGAATCCACATGTAAAAGAACAAGGTTGGATCTTCACATCATGCCATACTCAAAAATTAATTCAAAACAGATCAAAGACCTAAATGTAAGGGCTAAAATGATAAAAATCTTGAAAGAAAACATAGGCATAAATCTTCATGACTTGGGAATACGCAAGAATTTCTTAGAAATGATACCAAAAACACAAGCGCTAAGAAAAAAATAGGTTAACTAGACTTGCCAGAATTAAAAACTTTTGTGCTTCAAAGGACAAGCACAGGAAAGTCAAAAGATAACCCATAGAATCACACAATTTTGCAAATCATCTATCTGGGAAGGGACATGTATGTAGAATACATAAAGAACACTTACAACTGAACAGTAAAAAGATAAAAACCCAATTTAAAAATGGACAAAGGATCTGGATAGACACGTCTCAAAAGAAGGGACACAAATCACCACTAAGCACATGAGAAGGGGCTCAACGTTATTAGCCACCGGAAAATGTAAATCCCAACCACAACGAGATATCACTTCCACCCGCTAGGATCGAATGTCTATAATCTGAGAGGCAGATAATAGTAAGTGTCGGCGAGGACGTGAAGAAATTGGAGACCTCACACGCCGCTCAGGGGGACGCAGAAGGGTACAGCTGGGTGGAAAACAGTCTGGCAGCCCTTTTACCAGTTAAACATAGAATGACCACATGAGGGGCGCCTGGGTGGCTTGGTCGGTTAAGCGTCCGACTTCGGCTCAGGTCATGATCTCACGGTCCGTGAGTTCGAGCCCCGCGTCGGGCTCTGTGCTGACAGCTCAGAGCCTGGAGCCTGTTTCAGATTCTGTGTCTCCCTCTCTCTCTGCTCCTCCCCTGTTCACGCTCTGTCTCTCTCTGTCTCAAAAATAAATAAACGTTAAAAAAAAAATTAAAAAAAAAAAAGAATGACCACATGACCCAGCAAGCTCACTCCTTGGGACCTACCCAAGGCAGGTGAAAGCATAGGCGTGCACCAACACTTGCACACAAGCGTTCAGGGCAGCATCACTCATAATAACCGACGGTGGAAACAACCCAAACGTCCACCGACTGATGCACAGACAAACAAGGTCTGAGGGGTCCATGCCATTCAGTATTACTCCGCCGAAAAAGGAATGAAGTCCCGTGACATGCTACGACAGAGGCGAACCTTGAAAACATGAGGCTAAGTAAAAGAAGCCAGGTGCAAAATGGTTTGATTCCATTTATATGAAATGGCCAACAGAGGCCAATCCATAGATACGGCAGGTGGAGCAGGGTTTGCCAGGGGCTGAGGTGTGAATGTAAGTGTTCTGGAATTGACTATAGTGGTGGTCTCATGAGCCTATTAACACGCTACAAACCATTGATCTCTCTCTCTCTCTCTCTCTCTCTCTCTCTCTCACACACACACACACACACACACACACACACACACACACAGTGAGACTGGGGCCAGACATGTGACTTTAACTGTTTCTCTGTGTACTTCCATAGTGCTTGCTTGTTTTCTTTTCTTTTCTTTCTTTTTCTTTCTTTTCTTTTTCTTTCTTTCTTTTCTTTCTTTCTTGTTTTCTTTTCTTTCTTTACTTTTGACAGTGAACACAGACCAAAAGTGCTCTCCAAAGCCCAAATAACTGCTAGCCTCCGCTCCCTCCAGCTGAGCTCTGGCCACCAAAGATGCCACCCCATGCTATCACCCCCTCACCCATCGAGCACCCTGCAAATGCTGGCTGAGGGCCCGGGGCTGGTGCCAGGGACACACATAACCCAGCTCAGAGTCCAGGACCGGAAAAGGTGAGACATGTGAGGAAGGTGCCGGGCGTGACGGCAGCCCTGCCAGGGAGCTGGGGAAGCCCCTCCAGCTGAGTCTTAAGAAAGCAGAAGACAGGCGTTGGGCACGTGCCCCGTGGACACGATGACCCCCCCCTCCCAGTGACCTTCCAGAGCCACCTTTTCCAACCCCCTGCCTGGAGGCCCTGCCGCCATACTACCCTATGCTCTCCACGCCCTGCCCCTCCCGGGACCGTCACAGCAGCTTTGTCGACACCCCAAGGCACCCCAAGTGCCACCCACGCTTGGACCCACGCTGACTCTGTTACCGCCCTGCCCCCAGCCTGATGGGACAAGCCTGAAGTCTCCACCCTGGCTGCCCGGGCCCTCCTGGCTAGCCCCACTCCCCACTCCCTGCCCTGACCCCATGGCCCCCGACCCCCCCCCCCCGCACACGCCACTACTGGGGGACTTGGGCCGCTCCTTTACAAACACCCTTACCCCAATCACCTGACCCACCTGGATTCTCCTGCACCCCAAACCCTTCCCACACCCAGCCTCTGAACTGCGGCAGGCCAGGCTGTGGGGAGCTGGGGGTCGGGACCCCTCCACACAGCCCCTCAGCACAGAAGGCTCTCCCATAGGGCCCCCAGAGCTTTCTGGCCACGGGCCCAGCCACTCCTGCCCCACATGGAATCTGCCTCGGACAGAAGGCAGGGAGGATGGGGAGGGGCGAGGGCTCAGGCGGACAGGAAATTGAGAATGTTCTGGGAGGGGCAGTGACCATGCAGGGTCACTGCCGGGGATTTCCAGGGGGAGAGCCCAGGAATGAGTGACATGTCCAGGGTAGCGCCTGGGGTGTTGTGGGACTGGGGAGGGAGACTATCCCTGGGGGGAGGGGCTGAGTGGCCACACTCTGGAGGGGCAGATGGGGAAGGAGCAGGGCAGGGGTGGGGCTGGGGAGTGAGTGCCAGCTTGGGGTAGAAATCGGGAGGCAGAAAGAAGCCAGAGCCCTCCGTGGGCCCAGCAGGGACCAGGAGTGCCCGGGCAGGGCTAGGTGGCAGTCCCCCAGGCAGAGACAGCTGGTGCTGTGCCAAGCCCCAGGAGAGGAGGGCTCTGGCCCCCGCCCCACCCACACGTTGGCTGACATCAGGCGCCATGCCTTCCTTCCCTCACTGGGGGAAGCCCTCCACCTCCAGGGACAGGATGGGCCTCAGTCCTCCGTGGTCCAAGGGGCTCACAATGGTCAGGCCTGCGGCCATGGCCCAGCCACCTCTGGCTTCCTCTAGGCTGCTCCTGGCCTTGGCGGTGGCCCTGGCCTGGCCACAGGCATCCCCCCGTCCCTCACCCAGAGGGGCTAAGGAGTCACAGGGGTGCCTCGTATGACGCAGAAGTTCTCCTGACTCCCAGACCTGCACGGATGCCCCTCCCCCCCGCCCCGCCTTGCTACCCTACTTTAGCAGTGCTCAGCCGCCAGAGCCACACGCGCCCAGGGAACTGCCCCATGGCACCGGCAGGTCTGCTTCGGGAAGGTGCCCCTGCGCCCACAGGCAACAGCCAGGCGAGAGTTGCCCTCTGCCCTCTGCACCTCTGTCCACCACATCCAGGATGCGGACACAGACTGAGACAGCCCAGTGTGTCTGACACCAAGCCTGGAGTCCAGGGAGCACGGGCGCTGAGATGGGACCCCCAGGGATCTGTCAGCGCTCACTCCACCCCAGGGAGCAGAGGGAACACGGCCACTCAGCCCAGGATGCCGCAGACTGATGCCTGGGACAGGCTCTGGAACCGCACGCACCTCTGCGACCTGATCATACCAAGGAAGGTTCTGGAACGGGCCACTATTTATTCTGTGTAGGCATCCTCACTGGAGTGTCCAGTTCATAAACAGTCTGTCCCAGGGTATGCCAGAGAGCTGTGGCCCACGCGGGCAGCTGCTTCCTTGCCCGGGACCTATCCAGGGGGACCCCCACCCCAGCCCAAGGCTAGGCCAGCTGTGGAAGGTGAGAGCAGCGGCCGGCCGGCCCTCTGGGTAACTACCCCCCTCCCTCAGGAGCCCACTGTCACAGGATCACCTCTACCAGCACCAGGCAGACTAGCTGGAGAACCACACAGCACATCCACCTTGCCAGAGATCAGGCAAAGGCCGTGAGGGGAGGGTGGCCGGGCAGGGGTGAGCCCTAGGCCCTGTGAGACCTCTCTCCCTGCCTGGGTGAGGGCACCGGGTAGAGAGCGAGGCCCTAGCAGGACCTCTCTCCCTGAGCTGCCCTTGGGGTCAGAGCCAGCAAAACCAGCCACGTGGAGCTGGAAACAGCTCTGGTCAGCTCTGCCCACGGCCCCCACCTCGACCCTCTCCAGCCGCTCACTCTCAGGGCCCTAAGCCTCTGTGGGCCAGGAGCCAGGGCCACGTTGGTGCCTGCTAGAGCCCAGCGACCCAGGCAGCTGACAGGCAGTGAGGCCCTGGGCAGGTCCAGAGACCCGGGGGAGGGGGGGGGGGGGAGGGGTTCTGTCAAAGCCACAGAGCCAGTTTCTCTGAGGAGGAAGAGAGGGTTGCTCTGTCTTCCCCAGCCCCCAGCTGCCCCCTGCCCCAGGGGACCGAGAAGGGCTGTGAGGAGCTCCTTGCCAGGGGAGGGTGTCAGCCTAGGTGCTGGCCAGTTTGGGGAGGTGAGGAGAGGCCACAAGTATGTGACCCACTGCCAGGTGTGGCGGCCGCCCCCACCCCACGCGGGGGCGGCGCCCTGCCGAGGGGCAGCGGACAGCTCAGCCTGGCCCCACGTGTCTGCTGGCCTCAGACCGGGGACACTGGACACCGGCCCCGCGAGCCCCCGCCCCGGCGCGGCCCACCCCACCGCCGCACCGCGAGATGCCCTATTAAGGGCATGACGGCGGGGGCTCCGCCGGGAGCCGCAGCCCGCGGGTGTCGGGCGGGCCGGGCTCCGGCTGGGCGGCGATCGGACCGGCGGCCGCGGACAAGGGGTCAGAGGCCGGAGGACCCGCCGGGGCCCCGGCCGGACAGCAGGTCGCCCGCGGGGCGCGCGGGGCCCTACCTTTGTACTTCTCCCGCACCTCCTCGTAGGCCTGGATGAAGTCCAGCTCGTCGGGCGGCGGGCCGGGCGGCAGCCGGGCGGCCATCCCCGGGCGCGGGACGCGGCGGCGCAGAGCGGCCTCCAGCCCCGGCGGCCACTGTCCCCGCGGCCGCGCGCCGCTCAAAGGGGCGGCCCCGCCCCGCCCCCGCACCCAGGATGCCCCACGGGCGGGGCGGGGCCGGGCGAGGGGCCCTGGGGCCGGGGCCGCGCCGGGCAGGCTCGGGGCCGCGGGGCCACGCGCGTCCCGGGGCGCACGCCCCTCCCCGCCCCCGGCCG
Source organism: Panthera leo (assembly GCF_018350215.1). NCBI lineage: Eukaryota > Metazoa > Chordata > Mammalia > Carnivora > Felidae > Panthera > Panthera leo. The sequence goes on from NC_056695.1 coordinate 82,394,989, forward strand.
GGTCCCAGGCCCCGCGGCCCCTCCCCGCCGGCGACCTCACCTGGCCGCCCCCCCCCCCCCTCCCGGCGCGCCGCTCCCCTCCGCCCTCCCGCCGCGAGGCTGAGGACTCGGTGTCTTCGAGGTAAAAAGAGCCCCCAGGACGAAACATGTAAGTATGAAAAGGCTGAAATAGGCGATTTGCGGAGGAAAGAAAACAAAACGTTTGGTAAAAACAGAAGACAAATTCTTTCCCGCCCCTGAAATGGGCACAGACCCGGTCGCCCCGGGGGACAACGGTCCGGATGGGGCGCCCCTGGCAGTACTGCACCCCAGCCTTCAGGGCTGCTACCCCGTGACCAGAATCGGTCATGGAATCCGTCCTAGCACAAAGGTCGTGCGCGAGGGTCGCGCCCTGCGGCCCTGACCGCAGCACAGCTCCTGGCCGGGACTGCTGAAGTCCCCCCCTCCCCCAGGGCAGGGGCTGACCCCGAGGAAGGTCCAGGCCTGAGAGGGACATCCACGATTTGCTCTCCAGTGGGTAAAAATCCTTCAAATCCGTATGTGACGCTTGAAGCCTGGCGGGTCCTGCACCCGCACCCACTGTCCTGGGGCATCTCCCTGACCTCTGGCCTGTGTCTCCACCCACAACCCCTCACGGCCCCCCGTCCCGTCCTTGCCCCACAGCTGGCCTTCCAGGCCTGTCCCCACCGGCCTTAGGGTGCCCTCCGGGCCTCCTGCAGGGGCCAGCCGTCCGGTCCAGGTGCCCTCATCATTCTGTCCGCAGAGAGGAAGGGGGTCAGAACTGCAGCCACTGTCGGGGAGACCCTCAGCTGGCTCCTCCCTCTCCCAGCACATCCTGCCTGATGGCCGCCAGCCCTGGGTCACCCACTCCCCAGCCGTCCGCCCCACACTCTCGGGGGCCTCGACTGGGCCTTTCCCACCCGCCTGCCCGAGCAGCAGCTGCTGGAGGGCGAGGCAGGACCCCGAATCCCCCCGGGGGGCTGCCACGCTAGCCAACCGGGCGGCCCCTCCTCTCCCGCTCCTGTGTGCTTCCACGCACCGCCAGCGGTAGCAGACCAAGGGGCCCGGAAGATGGCTCTGCCCGCAGGAGCCCAAGAAGGTGTCAGGGCATCCGGGCCCTGGCTCCTTGCGAGGCCAATGATAGCACCCCTGCCGCGGTCGCCACCTCAGGCCCCCTGCAGCTGACAAGAGGGTGCCAGCAGGTGGCGCTGTGCTGCCTGCGATCACCTGCCACAGACCGGGGCCCTCGGACCAGCTCGCCCTCTCTCAGCGCCCGCAGACAGCTCAGTCAAAAGCCGGGGTTAATGTCCGAATCGGACAGACGAGGCCGCTCGGCGTTACCTGCAATGCGGATGACTGCCCGCTCAGCAGGGTCCAAGACACTCCCATTGCCCCCGGAGCCACCTCCACCTCGCCGGGTCCTCTGCGTTTTCCCCAGGTTCCAGGGCAGTGTGTCCCCGGGGCTGGGCGAGCTGCTGCTGCCTCCGCTGGCATCCTCGGCCACTGCCCGCACCTCGTGGTCCTCGGCCGACATGGCCTCCTGGAGAGGGAGCGGGAGGGGTCACCCTCTGTGTTTAGGCGGATACCGCACACTAACCAGCCGCTCCGTTAACCTAGACATTGACCGCACCCTTTCCACCCTCACTCCCCCTTGTCCCGCTTCACCCACATACTGACCACCCCCCTCACACCTCCTCGTCCCGCTTCACCTACATACTGACCGCCCCCCTCATCCCAGACATTGACAACTCTGCTCCCACCCACAACTGGCCTCGTCCGACCAGCTCACCTCTGGGACACCCGCACAAAGACACCCCTCCTCCAACACTGACCTCACTCCCTTGTCTCTCACCAGGACACGGGCACCTACACACTGTCACCCAGGGGCTCATCCCACCACTCAGACACTAGCGTCCACTGGCTCCCACCCGAACCGGACGTCCCCTCTACACCTCCGATCAGCAGGCAAGCCGGACCACCAGGACCGCACTGCCTTCCCTCTGCCAGCCGTCAGGGAAGGACCCCGGCCCCGGCGCCTGGTCGCTGGCGCTGCGCCTCCCAGCTCCGAGCCTCAGCCTCCAGCACCCCCGTCGTCCTTCCCCGCCCCCAGCCCCGTGCAGTCCCACCTCGGTCTCCGCAGGGAAAGCCTATAAATACCTGCAGCCGCAGCGGCGTGGGCCGCAGGAGCCCGGCCTCCCCTCCGGCAGCCCGCCCAGCGCCTCCTGCACGCCCGCACCGCCGGCTGCCGGAGCGCACGCACACCCACGCGTGCCCGCGGCTCTGCTCCCGGTCCCCGGAGCGCTGGCGTGCGGGAGGTGAATGGGGCTCTGTCCCGGAGGGTGGAGTGCGGTGGGGGCACAATGTGGGCTCTGTGCCTCCGCCCTTGGGCTCGGGGCTGGGGAGGAGGCAGCGGGCACCGAGCTGGGGGCCACCCGCCCCGCCCCCCACAGGCTGCTCTCCGGCACCTCTGCCGCTCCCCCCACCCCACCCCGCCGCCCCGGCACCCCGCTGCCGGCCGCGCCTCCCCGGCAGCCTTTCCTGCCCACACTCGGGGCACCGCCCGTCCAGTTCCGCAGTCTGGGGCGCGCAGAGGTGGTGTCGTCCCGAGGGAGGATGGGCCGCGACGCAGCCCCAGTTCCGCGACGCCTTGCTCCCGCAGAGCACCCCCCCCCCCAATCCCACCCCGCAGCTCCCGCACCCTGCGCGCCTCTCCATCCCGGCCCCGGTCCTACGTGCCTGGTGGCTCAGCTCGGCTAGGCTCGGCCGCCGCAGCCCGACTGCTGGGCCAGGAGAGCCGCGGAGGCTGTGCGGGCGGGGCGAGCCCGGAGCCCCGCCCCGGTCCCTGCCGAGCGCCGCCCGTGCGGTGGCAGCGCCCGAGCGCGCTCGGGGCCGGGGCCTCACCGAGGCTGGGACGCGCGTCCGGCTCGGAGGGCAGCGCCGGAGCAGCGCTCGCCCCTCCCGCCAGGCGCAGCCCTCCCCGTGCGTACTGGGCGGGCCGGTCGGCAAGGAGACGTTGTTGGAGAGCGTGCGTGACACTAAGGCGACGTGGGGTCGCAGGGGTGCGCGCCGGGTCGCGCCTTGGCCCGTCGCCCAGGGCCGCCTCGAAGGAGCCACGGACGCTGCCCTTCGGCCCTCGCCTCCAGCCGCGCCGAGGTCCCTCGCCCCCCAAGCGGGGGGCGGGGGTGACCGGGAGCTCCCGAAGGCCCCGCCGCCTGGTTTCACAAACACGTTTATTCAAACAACGGAGTTGCGTTCGGGCTAGGTCGGGCCGGGGTGGGCGGTGTCGAGCTGGCCCACCCTCCTCCGGGGCTCTGCTGACCCCTGGCGGCTGGGCCGGCCCCAAGCGGGGACACAGCCCTGGCCCTCCGTGCCGGCACCCACCTGTCCACGCACAGCAGCCGGAGGCAGGGGCGCCCCCAGGGGCAGCGGAGGCAGCCGAGAGGCCAGCAGGGCTGTGAGCCGCGGGGAGCCGGGCGCCAGGGACTGCTGGGCCGAGCGAGGACGGGGCTCTAGGGTTAGGTGGCTGGAGAGTGGCCCAAGAGCCCAGCCGGGTCCCCTGGGGGAGCCTGGTGTGAAAGGTGACCAAGATCCCGGGCCGGTGGAGGCAGCCCAGGAGCAAGTGCCAGGGGCCCGCAGAGGGGGCACCCGCAGGCCTCAACAGCCTGTCGTCACCTGCCAGCACCAGTGCCCAAATACCACCTTGTGGCCGTCAGCGTTGGGGGGCCAGTAGCCGTCCTGAAGCGACAGGGAGGGGCACCCTGCTCCCCTGCCCAAAGAGTGTGCCTGTGAGAGGAGGGGGGGACAGCTGAGGGCCAGGGTCGCCAGGCATCAGCAGAGCCCGCGTCCCCGCTGCCCGGTCTCACTGTTGAGGCTGCAGTAGCTACAGCCTGAGCACAGATGTCAGCTCAAGGACTGCCCACGCCATGTGACAGGTACGGGACCTGCTCAACCGGCCGCCTCTCACAGACCACCGCAGCGGGTGCCACACACGCTCCACCTGCTGGGAAGCCAGTCAGGGCCAGGCTCTCCGGAGAGCCTCCTGCCCTACGTGCTGGGCCACCGCAACAAAAGTTGAGAAATCAAGAGCCTTCTCTTGGTGGAGCCAGGGTCTAGGGAGACCTATCATGCTGTGTCCAGCTGCAGAGGCCAGGCAGACATTGGCTGCCCGGGGGGGGGGGGCCCGAGGCCTGCGGGTGGGCAAACCCAAGCACCCACCAGAACTCGGCACCCGCATCCAGGCCCCCTGCAGAGAAAAGCTAGGCTAGGCGCCCACTGCTCACAGGATTTCCCTTGAAACACCGAGGCCTGTCCTGGACCTCTCGGCACTGGGAAGACCGCTGTCCGCCGGGGGGGGCCAGTTCAGGGGCCCAGACAGAGCTTCTGAAGAAATTCTGACTCACCTCTTCAGGGGGGTGCAAAAGAATATCACATCCGTGAAACAAGACTGACTTCTGTGAAAAGGAAATAGTCTGAAAACATGGAGAATGGAACGTCTGAGTTGAGTCCAGGGGGGAGACCGGGTGACGAGATCAGGAAGTGGAGTCAGGGGGCGTGACTCAGAGCCAGCGGTGGGGGCCCCGTGGGGACAGGGCGGCCCGCACAGGGGTCTAAGGCCCGCACAACTGGGCCTCTGCGAGAAAACGGGGCACAGGGGGCGGCCAGCAAGTGAGGGCATGCGGGGAGGAGTTTCCCTATGCTGAAGGCGGCGTCTGCCGATGGAGAGGATCCACGAAGGGCCGAGAAAGACACATCCCGGCACCTACCTGCTGGGGAACCTTCAACTTTTTTTTTTTTTTGCCAAGTCACACTTTGTCTTTTTTTTTTTATGTTTATTTATTTTAGAGAGAGACAGAGTGCTAGTGGGGGAGGGGCAGAGAGAGAGAGAGAGAGAGAGAGAGAGAGAATCCAAAGGAGGCTCCAGGCCCTGAGCTGTCAGCACAGAGCCCGACGCGGGGCTCGATCTCACGAACCGTGAGATCATGACCTGAGCCGAAGTCGGACGCTTCACCGACTGAGTCACCCAGGCGCCCCGACTTTCAAAGCAAAAGAAAACTTCGCCAGTCTCCGGACACACACACACCCAAAGTCTACATGCAAACGGGACAAAAATCTTGGGAAAAAATCCACATGCTCGTCACAAAACTGCTTGATGCTAAGAGACCACAAGTGGATTTTTATTTAGCTTTCCAAACGACAAACTGTTTAAGAGCAAAGAAAAAGAGTGCTGTCTTTCAAAGATCTGAGGGAAGACACACGTTGGCCCTGAATGCCGTAGCCAGCGACGCTACAGACGGTGGGAGGAAACAAGCAGTTTCGGGTACACGAGAACTCGCGGCACATACTCAGCTTCACAGGAAGGTCTCGAACACCTGGCAACTGTCATTGGGGGGGGAGTTATTCCAATATCAACTGAAAGATGCAAATGACCTGTAATGGTAAAAGGCAAAATAGATGTAAGAGCCCAGGATATTTACTACCCACCCAAGGAGTTACCTCTACTAAGCAGGTGAAGAATCTGCAGGAAGGGAACAAGGGGGTGCCAGGCACCACCCAGCAGCCGAGCACAACCCAGAAAACAGGAAGAAAGTAAAAAAAAAAAAAAAAAAAATTAAGTGCCACGAGTCCTTGAGCCCTAGAGTATTCTTTCATGCAACACAGCTGTAACAACCAGGATTTCAGTTCCCTGTTGCCTCTGCGGTTTAACGGTGAGTATTTTTTCATTATCGCTCTATGTCCATCACCGTACGGCCCAAACACGGAGCCTCGTGATAGCTGTAGACAGAAGATGACGTCGGTCGGCCTTGGTGACATGACAAAAGTAACGTACCTGACCAGATTGTGATGGCAGAGGCAAGGGGAGGCCCAGGAGGGGAAGGAAGCCCACTGTCCTCGTCCTCCGTGGAGGAAGTTCGAGTGTGCCGTGTAAAGTCACAGAGGCGCTCCCTGGCGGAGTCATGTGCGTGTGAGGAACTGAGCCCACAGAGGAGTAAGGGGTGAGGGCAGCGGGGCCTCCGCTTTTAGAGTGCTAAGTCCAGACCTGGCGGGAAAGCACTTCCCCCAGTTACAGTGCTCACCTGCAGGAGAGCGGTGGGGCCGGCGGTGGCGCGTGTCTGGGCCAGGTCGGGGGAAGGCCACAGCTTTGTGCCTCAGCGACGAGCCGGGCTCCACAGTCCCCTCCCGCGTGCCTGTCTGCGGGCCGTGAGCGCTCGCCCTGCCCTCCTTCCTAAGTGGCCAGCTCATCTTCAGACCTGCCCTCACCTTGCGGCCGCCCTTCGTCCTGCTGCTTGTCAGCTCGGGGCGCTGGTTCCCCACCGGGGGCTCCCGGTCTTTGAGGCACACCCACGCTCAGAGTTTCCACATCTAGGCAAGTGAAAACACTGCAGCGAGCCCTGTTTTTGCTGGGGCAGACGCTGTGGCAGGCAGAAGATCCCAGAACGGCACCGGGCACGTTGTCTGTGAAACGAGCAATCCTCACGGTAGCCGCGAGATGGCGTCACCACCCCATGCTTCAGACCAGGAACCCGGCAGGGAGAGGCCTGCCGGAATCGGCAAAATGGGTCCCCGGGCTCAGGCCTGTCAGATCCTGCCCCACCCCCCCCAGACTGTGAAAACCTTCTGGACAGGAACCAGGGCTCGGGAGCCCCATGCTGCCTCGTCCCCCAACCCCGACACAGGCAAGAGTGTCAGCCCGCAGGCTTTGCCAGGCTAAAGTGGTGGCCATGACCCAGGAGGTCACGAGGCCGGCCAGACGGAGCGTGGACCTGACCAGTCGATGCGCACCCTGCCATGAGCAGCATCCAGGGGGTCAGGGAAGACACTCCAGCCCGTCCAAGGGCCCCTTCAGCCTCTGCTGTGGCGCTGACACCCGGAGAGGAAGGGGTTCCGGGCCACGGCTAGAGCACTGGACCCTGATGGCCGGCCCACCCCACCCTCCCCCATCCGGGGCACAGCCTCACGGCGGGGGGGGCACGAAGCTTCCAAGAGGAAGGCCAAACCCTGACTGCAGGCCAGCCCGCGGCGCCGTGTCCCAATACCATGGAGGACGGCGCGGTCACCGTCAAGGGCAGTACTCACACCACGGCACCGCTCCAGACGGGGTCTAGCTCTGCAGGCGACATGCCCCCCAGGACCCCGCCATCTCCTCCCGGAGGCATACCTCTAACGCCCCTAGTGCTCCCTCCGGCTTACCCCCATCCTGCTCAAAGGCCACACGCGCCACCAGCCAGGCCTGGCCACCAGTGCCCCCCACCTGGGAGCCCATCTTCTGCCTCCAACACAGGGGATCCAGCAAGGAGAGGGCCAGGGCTCACTGCGGCACACAGCGTCCTCCTGCTGGGCCGCCCGGCCTTGAAGCTCCAGGGACCGCTCGCGGCCAGCACGTCTCCGCTTGCGGCCGCCCAGGCCCCTCCCGGCCCTGGGTGCAGACTCCCCCTCAGGCTTCTCTGTCCCCGGCTCTGGAGGCGGCCAGCCCTCCCCATCGGGGTCCTCCAGGGTGGCCATCGGCCCTCGGACCTCCTCTGGGTCAGTGGCCAAGCCCAGCCAGGGTGCGGCTGCAGGAAAGGATAATTCAAGTGAAAGGTGGAGAGAACGTTACGGGCGCAGGGCCACAAAATGGGTGCGGGTGTAGGGCAAGGTGGATGGTGAGGTCAACAAAGGGCCGTGGGATGTGCTGGGGTCCCCAGTGTCATGCTCCCCCAGTCACTGCCTGTACTGTCTGGGGCCACAGGGTGTGGGAGTGGCCAGAGAGGGCCTGGAAACTGGGTTCACCTTTTAGGAGGGAATGTCAGGGCCCAAAGGCACCCACCCCGCCCAGGCCTCTGAGCAAGAGTGGGGGAGACACCTGGGGCTGTGATGAGGGACAGGGGAGGGGCAGGGTGGCCTCCGTCTCTACCTCTTCAGGGTCTGTGTCCAGGGCAGCCCTCGCCAGACGCTCTGTCCCAAAGACACATTGGAACTGAGCCTCCGGCCCGGAAGCGCTGATCTGGGTCTGGGCCACCCAGGAGCCTGGCCCTGCTCTGGGCCTTCAGGCTCAGCACGTGACAGACAATGCCCCCTAGCGGACTTTGCAGAAACTACTCCGCCACCTGGCATGGGGCTAGGGCTCCCCAGAGCTGTAGGACCATGGTAGGAGGGGAGCGGTTTGCAGGCTCAGGGCACCAGAAAGGTATCCAGAGCCTCCAGTGGGAGGAGAGCCAAAGGCGAGGAATGCTCCTGGGACACTCACCCAAAAGCCCATCAGATCTGGTCCTCCCACCGGGAAGACAGCAACACGTCCCAGGTCGGCAAGAAGGTCCTCGTGGTCAAGTTGTATGAAAGGCATGGTTCCTGGCTCCAGGGACAGCGCCATACCCACCGGGTGGCCCCGCAGTGGCCCCGCAGGCCCCAGGCTCACCCACCCCACATGCTCCAGAGACCCTGGGGCAATCTCCATGGGGCCCGCTGGGCCTGGAGACCCCACAGACCCCGGGCTCATCAGCCCTGCCTCCTCTGAAGAGCCCACTGGCCCCAGGCTCACCAGCCCCCATGTCCCAGTGACCCCACGAGCCCTAAGCTGACTGGCCCAGCCTTTCCAAGAGACCCTATAGGACCTGTCTGCAGAAAGGCTCCTTCCTACCTGTGCTGGTGCCTCCTCAGAGCCCAGGGTCACCGTCCCTGCACCCTTCAGTGCCCTTGCTGGCCCTCCGGCCTCCAGGACAGCATGCTCAGTGGCCCCAGGCTCCAACTCGACCGGGCAGTCCCCTCCACTGGTGTCCTTGGCAAGATTCTCAGGCTCATGGGGGAGGAGGCTCAGCTCTGATTCTTGCAGCCGGTGGTCCTGGTGTAGAACCACTTGGGCCACTTGGGGGAAAGGCGAGGACAGAGGGCCATCGCGGTGTGAGGGATAGGGAGGGGTAGGCCACTCAGTCTACCTAGCCCCACTCCCCCTGCCAGTGCTGGAAGGAGACAGTGGTGTCCAGGAGCCCAGGCTGGCTGTGAAGGCCCTCCAGGGGCCCCTGCCACCGCAACACACACTTTCCAGGTACAGCTCCAGCAGCAGCAGGCGTGGGGAGGATGCCCCCTCACACACACGCAGCTCAGGCCTGGGGCACCCAGGCCAGGGACAGACACCTCAGCCCCCTAAGGCCCGGGGCCGGGCCAGGGCCTGTTCCCCCAGGACACGGACCTCTATGGGGGAGGGTGCAAGTCGGCTCAGAGCATCTCCCCAACAGGCACCCCCGCCCCAGTCCTGCCTCTCACCCCCACCCCCCCAGAAGGGCAGGGGCAGTTGGGCCAGGACCCGGTCTGGTCCGGGGCTGTCCAGGGCATGGCGGGAATGCTCTGGGTGCCCCGTGGCACGCAGCAGGGTCTGGCTCTGCGGCTCCAGGCGCTGGGGTGCACAGCAGAGGGCAAGGGAACACGGCGGCACCATGGAGCATGCGCCCCTCCTAGGCCCGACCCTCGCTGCATCCTCGCTGGGGCGGAGAGGGGCGTCGGGCCGGCAGCCCGCAGCCGGCAGAGGGCGCTCAGGCTGCCCCTTCCACCCGCCCCCTCACCTGCCGGCTCCTGAAAAGTGCCAACGCCCCCTCGGCCGGGTCTCCGCCAGCTCCGCACAGGGGTCCCCCCGTCCCCCACCCCCAGCATCGGCTTCTCTAAGCAGAGCACGAGCGCCTCGTCCGCGATATCAGGGGGCAGCCCGCGGAGCTCCGCTGCTACCCGCCACCCTTCCCCCCACACACCCCCCTCCCTGTGACCACCCCACAGGGTGGGAGGACCCCACCCCCCACCCACCCCACCCCCGTCCCCGCATCCCTGGGGCCCGACCGGCGGGAAGGGTAGTGGCGCCACAGTCCCACCCTGCCCCTTCCAGCCCCTTCCAGGACCCTCAGCAGCATTGTCTGACGTGCCCCCGCCCCCTATCACGTTGTGTGTTTGAAGCGGGGATCTCACACTCCCCAGACCCTGAGCTGCCCCAGCCCCTGCCTTCAGACAGGACTCCTGAGTCTGCTCTGCAGGCAGAAGGCCTGGGGCAGGAAAACAAAAGTGAAACTGCAGGAGAGAAGGGAGAGGGGGCTGGGGACCACCTCCCAGGTGTTTCTCTTCCTCCAGGCAGGCCCCTCCTGTAGGACCCTTCCCCCCAGCTCCTGTGCCTGCAAAGAGCCCCTGGCTGACCAGGAGGTGTGGCCAGGTCTGACCCCTCAGCTCAGCCCACTAGCCCCATCTGTCCCAACGCAGCTCACAGGCTGGTGGGGCGTGGGGAGTGGCCCCTGGGGGTCCTCTACTCCCACTGGCCTCTCCCTGTGAACCTCAAAATGGCCAATCACTCTCCCTACTCAGTGCCACCGGGGGTCTTGAGTCATTGCCTCCCACTCAGGGACCTCAAGCTCGGTGTCACTTTCCCCTTGGGTGGCCAGGCCTGCTCCTGGCTGAGCCTGGCTGGCACCTCTCTCCAGAAATCTTCGCAGACCCCACTGCTCGGCCCTCACACCTAGCAGGTGACTAGGCCTCACGCCTCAGGAGCGAAGGCGAGCGGCTCCTGTCCTCGGCCTGCAAGTCCTCTGCCCCTCCCAGCACAGCCACGCTCTGCGTCCTCTGCTCGCCTTCCTGTGGCTCTCCCGTCTGTGCACCTGCCGGTCCTCCCATCCGACTCCATCACTGCCCTCGTCGTCATCCTGGCTAACCTAGAAGGGGCAGGCACTTTGCTGACACGGCTGGCTGCAGGGGAAATGGAGGGACAGACAGGGCCCAAGGCAGGGCCGGGCCTCACCCAGGCTGCACCCTTAGATCCACACCCACTCTTGCCCCCACCCCCACCCCCGGCCCATCTGCTTTCAGCCTCTCAGAGTCGTTCCTCTGACTGCTCTCGATTTCCTACCTCCCGTCTACCCCTCAGCACCTGCTACTCCCCCAGGGGGCTGAGGACCTGCCCAGCCTGCACCTCAAGTTGCACACCGAGCGTCCCTGGCCTGTGCCTCCATCGTTGCTTCCCCAGATCCCTGCCCTAACCTCTTAATCTCCCTCTGCCACTCCTGCACACCCCACTATCCATCCCCGACAGAGAGGGCAGGGTGAGCCTCGTAAAGCGGTACAACAGCTGCCACAGCTTGAGTCACTCGCAGTAAAAGCCAAAGTCCAGGCTCTGCCTGACCAGGTCCCAGTGCCCTCTCTGTCCCCATCCCCCATCCTCTTCTTCCAAGGCAGCAGATCACTCCTACCTCAGCACCCATGCACGGGCCCTACCCTCTGCCTGGATGGGCCTCTCCCACCCGACCCCCACCCCCATGACTCCCCTACCCTACCCTTATTGTTAGATTTAACCTGAACCTAAAGTCTCTAAGGACCTCTGACTTGCGTAGGCCCCATCCAAGGCCCTGACTTCATTTTTTAATTCTTTTTTGTCATTTTTTAATTCTTTTTCTCAGATTGGGCCCCTCAAATTGTATGAGCTTCTGGTTCTACAGAACCTGAACCTATCCCTGCCTGCTCTATATTTTTTCTTCTCGTAGAACTCATCACCTCCTAACGTACCATGTAACCTACCTAGTATACGAGTCCCTGACGAAGAGGGTCTGCCACTGGCAGCAATGTACTGGGGTAGCTCAGATCATTACGCTTTCAGGAATTCTTGTGAACAAGCTGTTAAACCGGTGGTAGCTTGGAATCAACTGTGATGGGTGTGTTTGTAACATTAGCACATGCAAAAGTTTGAGATCAGGGCTTCCCCTGCTAGCTGCGGGTCTCAAACTTTGAACCAACACACTATGCGTACAGGAGAGAACATCTTCCGGGCCGTTGCGGGTCTGGGAGAGGCCAACCGTGGCACAGGAAGGTCCCCAGGCACTGCTGCAGAAATTGTCCATGGCTGTGGCAGTCAGCACATCGTCAAGAGGACCGCTGAAGCTAAGGGAAGACGCTGACTTGGCCTCCAGTCCTGGCAATGAAGCAGGGCTAAGAATGCCACCTTTACAACCTAAAGACGTGATGAAGACAGGAAGGATAAAGGCCCAGGACCCCGCTGGAAATAGTACTCAATGGTTGCTAGAAAGGATGGAGCAGTTAAGCCATCAGGCCTCTGGGTTTGGGATAGACTCGGATGAAAGGGCAAGGGAAAAGAGAAAGCGATGTTTTAAGACCGAGGAGGCATAGAGAGTCCTTGGCAGACTCTGCATATGCCAGATTTAGGAAGCCATTTCCCAACTCCCTGAGCCGAATCGGCCAGACCAGGCCTTTGTCTGTAGGGTCTCAGCCCTCACGGCCCAAGCCTACCCTTAGGCGGGACGCAGGGCGCAGGCCTGGGACCCGGAAAGGAGCCAGTAAGGCGGCCACAGTGGGTAGGATCCAACCGGGAAAAGCCCGGCCCTCCCTGCAGAGCGCCGCCCGCAGCCCGGCTCCACCGCCCCCAGGCCCCGCCCCGGCCTCAGGCCCCGCCCTGTCGCGAGGCCCCGAAGCACCTCCCGAGCCGCAGGCCCCGCCCCGCGCGCCCGGCCCCGCCCCGTCACAAAGCCCGGCGATCTTCCAAGCCGCAGGCCCCGCCCCGTCACAAGGCCCCGCAGCGTCTCCGGGCCGCAGGCTCCGCCCCGCACCCTCGGCCCCACCCCCGGCCCCGCCCCGTCACAAGGCCCCGCAGCGTCTCCCGAGTCGCAGGCGCAGGCCCAGCCGAGCCGGCCGCCGAGCGGGTGCTGGTGTGGGTGCGGGCGCAGCCGCCATCGACCGCGCGGTCGCGCACCGGACACCGTGCGCACCGTTCCGGAGGCGCCCCGCGAGTGGTGAGTCCCTGGCCCGAGCGAGGCAGCGTGGCTACCCTCTCGGCCGCCGGGCCGGCCGCCCCCGCGCGGGCCCTGCGCAGCCGAGCGGCGCCGCCGAGGGTCAGTCGGTAGGTCCCGCCGGGGCGCACGGCCCGCTCGGGCCGGGCGCGGCGGCGGCGGCGGGCGGCAGGGGGCGGGGGCGGCAGCGACGGGACCCCGCGTCCCGAGCGCACCCCCACCCCCGACCGGGCCGCCGGGCCCACCCGCCCTGGGTGCGGGCTCCGAGGCCGCCGCCCCCACCCGCCTCGCCGTCTCGCCTGCTTTGTTCCCCCGCACGCCCTCTGGTCGCTTCCATCCCCCACACACCCCCGCACCCCGCTGTTCCTGGCGTACCCTCCTGGCAGGCACCCCGGCAAGCGGATCCGGGCCTGCTGCCCCCACCTGGGGAGCGAGGGACGGTCGGGCCTGCCTTTGGACAAGGGTCAGGGCTCTCGCTGCTCACAGATGGCCTGGGGATTTCCTGGGATAGAAATAGCCGCCGGCTCTGGCCCCTTAAAGCTGCTTAAGGGGCGGGTTGCGAAGGGGAGGGTCCGGGCACACCCCCACACGTCCCTGACCGCGCCCCCAGTCCCGACCCGGGCTGAGCTCTGACCCAGGAGACGCGAGCAGCGGTGATAAACCTCCTCCAGTTGCTTCTAAGAAACAACCGAAGCCAAAAATCCCGAAGCTGACGAAGTCATCATCTTATCTGTCCCCTCCTCCACTTTTGGGGTCGTCTCAGAGCGGCCCCTTGTGAGGCCCCGCGCCCAGCTGCCCAGTCCCCACTGGCTCTCCAGATCCTTCTGCTCAGGCTGGGCTGCCAGTGCCCCTGGGGGCAAAAGTCATGAGTGCCCCCCTTTGTGTCCTGGTTCCCTGCAGCAGGTGGGGCGGGGCGGCGGTGGCTGGTTCCGGGGACTTGTCACCGCAGGGCTGACTTCTCTCTCTCTCCTCTAGGGGGAGACCACAGAACCTGAGGCCATGCCCCATGAAAAGAGTTTCTTGGTGTCTGGGGACAGCTATCCTCCCCCCAATCCTGGATATCCTGGGGGACCCCAGCCCTCCATGCCTCCCTACCCGGGGGCCCCTTACCCACAGCCCCCTTTCCAGCCTTCCCCATATGGCCAGCCAGGGTATCCCCAGGGCCCCAGCCCCTACCCTCAAGGGGGCTACCCTCAGGGCCCCTACCCCCAAGGAGGCTACCCTCAGGGCCCCTACCCTCAAGGGGGCTACCCGCAGGGGCCATATCCGCAGAGCCCCTTTCCCCCCAACCCCTACGGACAACCACAGGCCTTCCCGGCACAGGACCCTGGCTGTGAGTAGTGGGGCGGAAGCAGGGGGGAGGCAGGGGCTCTAGGTGCCCTCCAGTGGCACTGACCCAGCCCATCCTGGTCCTCAGCACCTCAGCGTGGAAACTATCATGAAGAGGGTCCCCCGTCCTACTACGACAACCAGGACTTTCCTGCCACCAACTGGGATGACAAGAGCATCCGCCAGGCCTTCATCCGGAAGGTGGGCAGAAGAGGCCGGGGAGGGCGGGGGCCGCGCTGGGCGGGGCTCTGAGCTGGCTCCCTCCCCAGGTGTTCCTGGTGCTGACCCTGCAGCTGTCCGTGACGCTGTCCACTGTGGCCGTGTTCACCTTTGTCGGGGAGGTGAAGGGCTTCGTCCGGGAGAACGTGTGGACGTACTATGTGTCCTATGCAGTCTTCTTCGTCTCCCTCATCGTCCTCAGCTGCTGCGGAGACTTCCGGCGGAAGCACCCCTGGAACCTGGTTGCACTGGTAACCCCGCCCCTGCCCCGCCCCCACGTTCTGGGGGCGGGGGGGGGGGGCTCCCGCCACAGGAGGATGGGGGTGGGGGGCTGGAAGCGGCTCCCCAACCCAAGGCTCCCTCTCCCCACAGTCCATCCTGACCGTCAGCCTGTCCTACATGGTGGGGATGATCGCCAGCTTCTACAACACTGAGGCGGTCATCATGGCCGTGGGCATCACGACAACCGTCTGCTTCACGGTGGTCATCTTCTCCATGCAGGTGAGGGGCCCCCGAAGGCGGGGTTGCGGAGGGCCCAGAGGCCTCCCAGGGGCCCGGCACCCAGAGCCTCGCCCCCCACCCCACCCCGGCCCGCAGACCCGCTACTTCACCTTGCGCATGGGCCTCGTGCATGGGCGTGCCCCCAGAGCCCCCCCTCCCCCCTGCCCGCAGACCCGCTACGACTTCCGCTCGTGCATGGGCGTCGTGCATGGGCGTGCCCCCAGAGCCCCCTCTCCCCCCTGCCCGCAGACCCGCTACGACTTCACCTCGTGCATGGGCGTGCTCCTGGTGAGCATGGTGGTGCTGGTCATCTTTGCCATCCTCTGCATTTTCATCCGGAACCGCATCCTGGAGATCGTGTACGCCTCGCTGGGCGCCCTGCTCTTCACCTGCGTGAGTCGAGACGGTGGGGGCCCTCCGGGAGGGGGGGCTGGGGGGGGGTGCGCAGCGTGCAGGCCTGTCCCTCAACAGCACCCGTTGCCGTCGCCTGCAGTTCCTGGCAGTGGACACCCAGCTGCTGCTGGGGAACAAGCAGCTGTCCCTGAGCCCGGAGGAGTACGTGTTTGCCGCCCTGAACCTGTACACGGACATCATCAACATCTTCCTGTACATCCTCACCATCATCGGCCGCGCCAAGGAGTAGCCCGCGCCCGGGCCCCGCTCAGGTGGCCTGGATGGCCTGGACCCTGCCCCTGGTGTGGCAGTGCCATCATACCTCCCCTCTCTCTCTCTGGGCACCGCCTGGGAGTGAGGGGCCCCCCCTCCGACCCTCCTGTGTGTATACTGCAGATACTTCTGTCTGGACCCGCCGTGGCCAGCATGGCCCCTTCTAGCCCTCCGGCCCGCCACAGGGCAGCGGGGCCAGGTCTCCATGCCTCCTCCTGCCCACTCACTGTTGCATGAGCCCTGTCTGCCAGCCCACCCCAGGGTCTGGGGGCGACACCAGGTCCCAGGGGAGAGGGGTGAAGCCAGGAGGTGCGGGTGCACGTCTCCCCTCCGGTTCCAGCCCCACCCCCCCATGCCTGGCATAGAGAACCCTCTCCCTCCCCTCCCCTCCCCCGCCCCGGAGCGCTGCCCTCTGGGGGCCTGAGGGCTGAGGATCTTGTCCCTGTGCTGAGCCCTGAGGGCAGAGAGATTGAGAGTATTTCAGGGGAGGAGGGCGCCTTCCTCTCGTCTTGCTGTCTTTAAAATTCCAATAAACGGGACCTTCTGCTCTCTGCCTTCCCGTCACTGGCACGGCCGCTTCTGTGGGTGGCAGAAGCTCTCAGCATCACCAGGTAGAGGGAGGAGCAGGTTGGCCTGCTGGGAGGGGAGGTCAAGGACAGAACAGCAGCCAACCCTTCTCCACCTTCACCCCACCCACCACCTCCCCAGCCTCATCATAAGGTCTAGGCCTAAGACTCGGACGGGAAACCGAAGGCCTCTTCAGGTTAAGCATGGGGTGGGGGGATGGTGACTTTGCCCTGCCCTCCTGGGAACTGCACAACAGACGAAGGGCTCGCGAGACCCTTACCATCCTGCCCTGGGCCCGGGAGCAGCACAGGCCACTGACAGAGCAGGCCCATGGTGCCCCTCACGGTCCGGCTCTGCCAGGCCCCAGCGTGCCCACCAGTGCCTAGGCCTGCCTCAGTCAGAGGCCGTGCACCTCCCCATGCCGTCCCCGTGAGACACCTGCAGCCTGGAGCCCCTGGCAGAAAGCTGGACAAAGACTAGGGGCTTGGCCAGTGGGGTCCCTCGGCCTGCCTCTTGCACCTTCCTCTGGCCTCGCCTCAGTCCCAGCTTGTTCTGGATACCCCACCCCCACTCTTGCTCCCTCACTTCCGGGCCCTCACCCACCCTAGCTCCAGGCTGCGCATCCAGAGGCCAGCCAGCTGTCCCCGTCCTCACGCCCCAAAAGAGGGGCTCCTGCACGGCCCAGGGCCCAGCTCCCTCAGAGGAGCCCCCTGCCCTGAGATCACCACGGCCTTCCCCCTGCAGGGCCCTCCCATCCAGCCTGGCTTGAGAACCCTCTCCTGGGACCCCTCCGCCCGCCAGCCCCCCGCCCATTAACCCAATCCTTTAACCGGCCCAGCAGCCCAGCGTCTGTGAAGGGACTCCCGCACTGCAAGGTGTCTACAGGCACCTCGACTGGGGCCTGAACCGAGTACGTTCTCCCCGCCAACCTGCTGCTGTGTCGTCGTTGTCAATGGTCTCCACCCCGGCCACCCAGGCCAGAGCCACAGCTGCCCTCTGTCCTCTCCCTACCCACCTTCCCCTGCCAGGGAAGGCCTCCCCATGGAGGTGTCACCTGTGGGCTCACATCCACCAGCCCTCTGCCGGCCAGGTGTATTTCCAAAACCCCGATCGTACACCTGCCTGCTTGAAACCCTCTGATGGTCGCCAGTGGGATGAAGTGCCCCTCCTTGCCCAGCACACAGGCCCTGCCATCTGCCCTCTGGCTGCCCAGCTGGCCTCCCCCGTCCCCTCGCCGCTCAACCCCCAGGCCTGACCTTGCACAGCCTAAGCCCCAGGCAGGCCCCGCTTCCCCGGGGCAAGGCTGTGCACCACGGGGCCCCTCCTGGAGTCCACGGTGGCTTCGTGTGACACCGTGCTCCTCTGTCACTCTGCCAGGCAGGCAGCACGGCTCCCCTCTGTCGCCTCCCCTCGGCTGCAGGCTCCTTGAGCAGGTGCCCCGCCCTACCCGGGCCTCTAAGCATGCAGGAACCCGCTCAGTGCTCGCTCACAGACCCATCAGGGATTCGTGCCCAGGAAGAAACACAGGGTGCTCACGTGGTGAAGGAGAATATCGGTTGAGGTGAACGAAAGTCCGGAATAACGGCCAAGCGTCACATTCAGGGACAGTGTTTTCTCGAGGAGCTGGAGGAGCACACGCCCGGCTCCCCCGGGACGGCCAGGGTTTGGAGGTGCGGGGCAGGGGCCGGACGAGGGCCAGCAGCAAGTCCCTGCTTCCTTACGCCCTCCCCACGTCCCCCAGAAGGGCCAACCCCCCTCATAGGTCCTTTCTAGCACCACTCCTGTGACCCCGCGGCTCCCTGGGGTCTGAGGTCCCCTCGCCGCACTGAGCCACAAGCTGGGCCTGTGCCCGTGCAGCCGCGTCCAGTGAGCTTCCACCCAAGGGCACGGTCATGGCCAACTATACTAAGGCCAAAGAAGGCTAATTTGTCCTCCAACCGAAATGTCTATTTACGCAGGTCAGCGTTAAATCCATTCTCGTTCCAGAGATGAACGGACACAAAGTGCGCACCTCCATCACGCTCCTCGCCGAGCAACACGGCCAGTGGCCGTGCAGAGCCTCGCGGAGAGGCCGGCATAGGACCCCAGCTCTCTAACGTCCGGGGCCAGCACCGGTGCAGGCCCAGGCATGGCACAGGCGTCAGCCGTAGGATGAATGCATGAACTTTACGTGGCGCTGGCTGCCCCAGGACCAGGGACGGAGACGGACTTGGCTTTCAGGACTTTGGCTCAGCTTCAGCGTCAGTGGGAAGGCTTTTCAGGAGGGCGGACGGCAAAACTGAAAGCCCGGGAGAGCGCACTGAGGCACGTCTGGGACGGCCGCATGGAAGAAAGGGGGGAGCGTGCAGAGTCACGGGGGGTCAGGGCCAGGTGCGGACAACCGAGGAGAGGAGGCTCCGGAGTCTGGAGTCTACCCTGCGGGCAGCGAGGAAGCACTTCCTCCAGTGAAGGGGCCGGCAGCGGTTTGAGTGGAGGCAGGACGTTGAGTGCGGGCCCGCGGGGAAGGCGCAGGGCGGGGGCGGAGGCGGAGGAGGCACTGAGGGGAGGCCCGGCCCGAGAAGCTTGGCCTCTTCCGCCTGCCAAACATTCTGTCTCTTGACTGTTTTCGCTCGGTCTCAGGCGTGTGGGGCCCTGGAGACCTTCTAGCGTGTCCAAAATGCAGATCCCTCTCCCTACAACTTCTCAGCTCCCGTCTGCAGCACTGAAGGCGCCTCTTCCCCAGGGGTCTTCACCCCTCCGACCCACTTTGTGACACCATCCACATCCTCCGAAATGGCAACCTCCACGCCCTTAGGTTCTCGTGTGGCAATGCCTCCTTCCAGTCTGTGCCCTCTGTGCTCCTTCATCCCGCCCTGGCCTGCGTTCCTGTGGCCCGGCCAGCTCCGGGTCCGGGGAGGACTCTAGCATGGGCTCAAAATCCTCTCCATCCTGGGGCGTCTGGGTGGCTCAGTCGGTTACGTGTCCGACTTGGCTCAGGTCATGATCTCGTGGTTCGTGGGTTCGAGCCCTGCATCGGGCTCTGTGCTGGCAGCTCGGAGCCTGGAGCCTGCTTCGGATTCTGTCTCTCTCTCTCTCTCTCTCTCTCTCATAAATAAACATTAAAAAAAAAATTTTAAAAAAATCCTCTCCACCCCCATTGCTGTCACGACCCTGTGGCATTTCTCCTATCTCCACCCTTCTCCCCAGTCGAGGCCACAACCCCGCCCGTCTTTAGCACTGCAGACGGTGATGAGCCCCCTTACATGCCTTCAAGGGACTTCCAGTCCAGATCTGGGGTCTCAACTCCCACTCTTAACACACAGGACTACTGGATAAAATACTTTTATAGTTTTAAGTACACATCGCTGAACAGCAATGCAAGAAACAAATGTGAGGAGAGACCACCTCAGCTGTGAGGGAAGAGTTACAGCCACGGGACTTGGAGAGGTCGTGCTAAAAAAAATAAGACTTAGCATCCAGGACCCACGAGGGAAAGAGGCTTGGTGAGACCCCAGGCTTTTGACTGAAAGCCTGGAGGGTTCCAGCTGGGGGACTAAAGCACAGACCCTTAACCAGAACCACACCCAGGCTGGATTCAGCTCTGTCCCTAGTGGTTGAAAGTAATCAGCTCCATTCTGTCTGCCTGGTAAGGAGATGACATCATCGGGAGCCTCTACAGGGGTTTTTTTTGTTGTTTTTTTTTTTTAACACACAAAGGCTGTCATTTAATTAAAAATTACTAGGCGTTTCAAAAGACCACATGACTATTTTTCCAAGAGGAAAAATAAGATACAGGAATAGACCTGGGGGTGACTCAAAGATTGGAGGTAGCAAAAAAAGGGGAGCTTTAAAATAAAGATGATTAATACGTTAAGAAAAATTGGAGGGGGCAGTAGAGAAACATGGACGAGAATATGGAGAATTCCCCGAGAGAGTTGGAATCTATGCAAAGAATCAAACTGAATGGAGGACTACAATTAGGTGAAACTAAAAATTCAACAGCTGCATTTAAGAACAGATTAGACAAGTCAGAAGAAAGGATTACTGAGCCCAGAGGTCAATAGAAGACATCCCAACTCACAAAGAGAGAGAAGGGACGGCCAGAGAAAACGTAGACATGTGCTTCCGGTATGGGGCAGGAGGCTGCAAGGTAGGCGCGGTTCTGGAAGGAAAAGAGAGAGCGAAAGAGGGGCGTCTGAAGAGATAATGCCTGAAAAACTTCCAAAACCAGTAATCCATCAACCTGCAATCTACCAAAACTGACACAAAAGCGTTATGCTGACCTTGTAAAGTTCCCCAGGTTCTGTTATGAGCCCATGATCATGCGCTGAAATGCGTCTTTCCAAAACTCACACGTTGAAGTCTAAGCCCGAGCGCTCGCTGTGTGTTCTTGTCTGGAAATTCCGTCACAGCAGGTGTAATGAGTTAGGACAAGGTCACACCGGAGTAAGGTGGGCCCCTAATCCAGTGTGTTTGCCGCCCTTATGAAAAGGGGAAACTTGGGCACAGGTGCCTTCTCCTTCTCTGGCCCCTGCCTGAGAGGAGCTGTCACGGTGTCTGCCCATCTGCCACAAGTGACAGCGGGACTGCCCCAGCTTCCTGACTGGGAGACACAGGCAGACGCTCAGTGCCGAACCCCAGAATCTGAAGGCCGAAACCCCTTGTGCTACAGGACTGTGAGCGTGGGGCCAGGGCCGATGGCCAAGGTGTCCTGGTGCTCGGGAGGCAGAGATCTAGCCAGCGGGGCCGGCCACCTCTCGCGTGCAGCCCACCGTCACAAGAATCCCGGGCCACCTCAGCAGCGGCTGGCACACAATCTACAAGTGTCACTCTGATTTGTGGTGGATGCCACCCCAGGGCCACCGCCACCCCAGAGCCGTCTCCACTCTGTGCAGCCAGAGGCCTGTGATGGTAAAGAGTTCCTAGCACTCCTACCCAAAACGATAAAGATGTCAGGTGACTTTTCTCAAAAACAAAAACAAAAACATCATACTGAAGGCTCTAGCAAGTACAATAAGGCAAGAAAAAAGGGCACGTTTATTCATTGCAGCACGACCACGTAAACAGGAAATCCTCTGAAATCTACCAAAAAGACGACTAGAACCAACAAATGAGTTTGACGAGATCATAGTACACAAGGTCAACAATAAAAGAGTCACGCGGGGCTCCTGGGGGGCTCAGTCAGTGAAGCGTCTGACTCTTGATTTCGGCTGAGGTCAGGATCTCGCGGTTCGTGGGCTCTGTGCTGACAGTGTGGAGCCTGCTTGGGATTCTCTCTCTCCCTCTGTCTCTGCCTCTCTAAATCAATTAAGTCAAAGTCATATACGTATTAGGACCACAAGTCAAGGAAGGCATGTGGCCTCCAGAACCAGCAAAGAGCAAGGAAACAAATTCTCCCGAGATCCTCTGAAAACAAACACGGTGCTACCTACACCTGGTTTTTAACCCATCGAGACTTACCAGACTTCTCGTCTACGGAACTGTAAGATAGTAAAGGTGTGTCGTATAAATAAATTCTCATATTGCTCAAAACATTATGTAATTGTTCACTGCTATGAACGTGAAATTTTAAAACTCTATATACGTACGTATTAATTATATATACATTAAAAAAAACCATCAAGTGCTTAGGGACTATGGCAGAGGCTCCCTAACACCACGCTCAGGTTTGGTGATTCGCTAGGACTCACAGGACTTAGCGTCTACTCCAACTCACCATTAGGATTTATTAAAGAGAAGTAATACAAAGCAAAATCAGCAAGGAAAAGAACTCATGTGGCAAAATCTGAAGGAAATCAAGTGCAAGCTTTCAAGGGTCTCCTCCCTGTTCACAAGATGAACCTAATTCCTTGACCAAGGAGCTGTGATCACATGTGTGAAATGTTGTCAATCAAGGATGCTCACTGCAGACTCAGCGCCCAAGGTTTTTCTAGGGGCTGATCACATAGGCACCCTCTGCCCGTGTTCTGTAGCAACCCCCAGACTCTCAGAAGGAAACCAGACGCTCAGCAGAAGCCATGTCGTTGGAACGAACGGCTTAGGCAGAGTTCCTTCAGCCTATCAGTTCTGGGAATTGTGGGAATCCTCCTGAAATCAAGCTGCTAGATGAGAACCAAGGGCCAGCCTTGCAGAAAGACCTTTCTCAGGAGAGTGGTCTCAGGCCTTTTCTACACAGTAATACATTTAAAAAGATACGTGCAATCCACGTCCACTGAAAACGACAAACATTTTCTGAGAGGTATTTTTAACGACCTAAGCAGAGAAATTTACATTCGTAGATCAGAAGACTTAGGGTGTCAAGAGGTCAATTCTCTACAAATTGATATAGAAATCCAACACAATCAAAATCCCAGGAGGTTTTATTGTAGAAATTGACAAACGTCTTAAGAGTTAAACGGAAATGCAAAAGATGCAGAAAAGTCAAAACAATTTTGAAAAAAGAACAAAGTTGGAGAAGCTATACCACCTGGTTTCGTGACTTACTGTGAAGTGACAATAATCATGAGGAGGACACGGGTGAGTGGAACAGAATAGAGGATCCGGAAAGAGACGTACACGTATTTTTTTAAACAAATGGTTCCATCTGATGGAACCAGCAGATGCCAGTAGGAAAGAATCTCAATCCTTGACCTTACATCACACACAAAACTTAACTTGAAATGGATCGTAGACCCAAATATAAAAGCTGAATTTATATATTAAAAAAACCCTTCTAGATGAAAACACAGGTGAATTTCTTCACGACCCTAGAATAACCAAATTTCTTAGATAAGACGCAAAAAGCATGAACCACTAAAAAAATCTTTGCTAAAAGCTTTTAGTCTCCAAAAGACACTGCTGAGGAGGGGCGCTGGGCGGCTCAGTCAGATAAACGTCCGACTTCGGCTCAGGTCATGATCTCGTGGTTCGTGGGTTCAAGCCCCGCGTCAGGCTCTGTGCCGACAGCTCAGAGCCTGGATCCTGCTTCGGATTCTGTGTCTCCCTCTCTCTCTGCCCCTCCCCTGCTCACGCTCTGTCTCTCTGTGTCTCTCAAAAACGAACAAATGTTAAAAAAAAATTGTAAAAGACACTGCTGAGGAAATGAAAAGACAAGCCACAACTTGGAGAAAATATGTGCAATGCACGTGTTTGACAAAGGTTTATATCTAGACCACACAGGTGCTTCTGCAATTTCAGAATCAGAAGGCGCGCAACCTAATTTTCAAAAATGGTCAAAAGACTTTAGGAACCTCATAAAAGAAGATACACAAAGGGCCAACAAACACATGCAAATATTTTCAACATCGTTTGGCATCAAGGAAATGCAAGTTAAGCCACAACGAGATACCGGTCCACACCGACCAGTACAGCGAAAACAGAAAGATTTACAATAACAAACATCGGCAACACGGAACAACGAGGGCTGTCACGTGCTGGTGGCAGAAACGTGGAAGGTACGACCACTTTGGAAAACAATTTGGCAGTTTCTTACCACGCTAAACAGCTATTTACCATACGATCTCGCAACGTCGCTCCTAGATTTTTATCCAAAGATGTATACACAAATGTTCATGGTGGGCTTCATCCATGAGAGCCAAACATGGAAATGACTGAAATGTCCATCAAAGGTGAGTGGATAAATTGTGACACAGTCGTGTGATGAAATGCCACCGAGCCATAAAGAGCAGTGAGCCAGTAATGCCAACACAGCCCCGTGAGTGGATCTCAAGATCAGAACGCTGAGCAAGAGACGCCAGACGCCAAAGAATACGCACTGTCTGATTAAAAGACCGTTAGGGGGGCGCCTGGGTGGCTCAGTCGGTTGAGCGCCGACTTCGGCTCAGGTCACGATCTCGTGGTCTGTGAGTTCGAGCCCGGCATCGGGCCCCTGTGCTGACAGCTCAGAGCCCGGAGCCTGTTTCAGATTCTGTGTCTCCCTCTCTCTGACCCTCCCCCATTCATGCTCTGTCTCTCTCTGTCTCAAAAATAAATAAACGTTAAAAAAAAAATTTAAAAAAAACTAAAAAAAAAATTGGAACGTGGGGGCTCCTAGGTGGCTTAAGTCGGTTGAGCATCCAACTCTCGGTCTTGGCTCAAGTCACGGTCCCAGGGTCACGGGATCAATCCCCCCCTTAAGATTCTCTCTCTCTCTCCCCCTGCCCCTCACTCGCCTGTTCTCTCCCTCTGTCTCTCAAATTAAAATATGAACGTGAAAAAAATAAAAAATAAAATGTGAATGTGGGCAAAAGATTAACAAAACTCCTCTTCTGCTTGACAATGTGACCTTCGGTGAACTCCCGGTGCACCCCCGGTAATCAGGTAAAGCTAGAAGGTTGGCGGTTTGACTCGCAGCACTGCTTATGGTAACGCTTTGCCCTACTGGTAAGCGGCCCGTGGACAGGCAGCAAGTGGAGAGGGAGCAGCAATGGCTGAGGGAAGCCGTACTCTGAGCCCCCTGGGGGACAGTGGCTCCTGAGTCAGGACCCCAGAAGCTCCGGCCGTGCAAGGGCCCAAGGCCCGACGAGTGCCGTGAGGCGCAAGCTTTGGAGGCCAGGGCAGCTCTCGCCCTGCCCAACGTGGACCTCACCTCCTTGAGTGTGAGTTGGCACCTGTGGGTCCACGGAGGTGGACCCGTCGGCTCCGTGACCCCGTCAGAAAAAGAAGACGCGGCTGCGGTGCTGGCCGAGCTCCATTTCCTGCCCTGTGAGCAGACAGATGCCAAGGGAGACCCCTGGTTACCTTGTGGCCGGGGCTGGGTATCCCGCAGACTGAGGCCCCTTGGGGGACACTGCGACGGCCGTTTCACAGAAGAGCGACCACAAATGGCCACAACACGCACAGTGGCAGGTCCAACCTCATAAATCATCAGGGGAAGGCAAGCAATGGCGGGCACAGCGTACGCGCTCAACGAACACCTGCACGACCGAGGCCGCGACCACGGCGAGATGCCAGTTAGTGTCCACTCGGTCAGAAAAAACGCACAAGCCCGGCAATGTCAGGCGTTGGAGAAGTCACGCAGCACCAGGAATCACTTTGTACGTTGGCGAGCGAGTCAGTTAGTAAGCCAATTTGGCATTATCTTGTCAGGTGGAAAACTTGCACTTCTGCCACCCGGAAATCTGCACGTGTGCCCAGGATAAACGTTTGCACGTGTTCGTCTGCAGACACGTGGGAACGTTCGCCGTGTCACCGTTTACACTAGCAGACCCCTGTAAGCGGCTAGACGTCTGCCGACGAGGTTACGGGCGTGTAAATCGTGGCGCGTGCACAGAATACCGGTTCCCCTGACCTTGTTCTCTGACCACAAGGCAGTGCAATTAGAAAATCAACCATAAGGGGACACCCCGTCGTCTGGGCAGAGTGCCCAGCGCAGCACAGGAGGGCACTGATATCCCAAGTCCACCACCCCCCCACCCCCGCCCATGCTTCCGAATGCAGAGCCCCTGGTGAGAACCACAGCCGTCCGCCCTCGGGATGAAGTCACATTCTGATGTGACCTCAGGCCCCACGTGACATGCCTGTGCGGCCACCGCCCTCGCCTCCCACTCGCCCCCACCGTGCACGCGTCAGCCGCACCTGCTTCTGTGCGTTGGATGGTCCCCACCTCATCTTCCTTCAACCCGGGCGGCTCCTCCTTACGGATTAGATGTGAGAACCCGTCCCCCTGGAGCGCTCCCCTGACCCCCACCATCCGGGGCTTCACGCCCTTTGCCTCCGCTCCTCCAGCAGAACCCCTGCCCCCCGTGTGGCGGTTGCCCGGTTGCCCGTCCGCTGGCAGGTGCGTCCGACCTCACGTGACTCTCTAGTGGCCGCGGCACAACCACTGCTACCCCGATGCCTCGCGTGAGATGCGGCACCCGACTGGCGCTCAACGAATCTAGCCCTTGTGGAACTGCCTTGTGCGTTAGAGAGCGTGCCGCGTTCCCGGAGTCCAGTGTGGGGGGGAAGGTGGGACGGGGACAGCCCTCGGAGGGTCTGGGACGCCGAGAAAATGAAGTAGCCCCGCCAGAGGTGATTCACTCGCCGATGCCGGTCTTCCGGGATCCGCCTCTTTCGCCCTGTACGAGGGCACGGGGCGGTTTTCTTCCCGTGCCCCCACCCACCCCACCCCCGTTCAACTCACGGTGCTTCGGTCCTGCTTGAAGCCCACGTGGCCTCCCACCTGAACCCGGCAAGAGCCCCTCGAGCATCGGCCTCCCCACTGCCAGTCTGGAACCCGACACACAGGTGAGGACCTCACTCCGGCTTAAAGGCCCCCCAAAAGCTACCGTTGCCTGTACGAATCTCAGCTGTGGCCCCTGCAGCCACAGTCCTACCGGGCCGGCGGGAGTCACGCCCTCTCTGGGCGCCCAGCCCCCTCGTCAGGCGTCTCACCTGCCCTCCTGGGCGCCCCGCTGCCAAGTCTGGCCGCTTTGTCCCCTGAAGACACCGAACTCGGGGCAGAGGCTCTCGTTTATTTTGTGTCCCCAGTTCTTCACATAAGAGCTGCTCGGCAGAAGGTGGTCGGCCCGAGGACCAGCCAGGAGGAGGCCCGGGGCACTGGGGGGGACCTACACTTGCTCCCGCCAGTGTCTGGCTTCCTCCTGGATGTGCCCTAACAGCATCTCTAGCGTCGTCCGTCTCCCCTTGGCCCTCTGTCCACCCGCCCCTCCAATGCTCCCCTTGGAAGGTCCCGATCGATCGCGGAGCCTCAGGCCCCCTCCCCTCCTGTCGGTCCTGCCCACCCCCTTCCCACCCTGGCCGCCTCCTCTCACCCCTGCGGGCACGGCCCCCCAGGATTTCAACCTTCCCCAGGCGCCTCCTGCCTGCAGGCTCCCAAAGCAAGGCCCACCGAGGCTCCCCGTTATTAGCGCCAGCTGCAGATGACAGGCCCTGCACAAGGACTCTACCTTGGGGGCACTCCCCTCCCGGCCCTGGGCTCAAATCCACACCTCTTCCCCCTCCCCCCGCCCCGCCCAAGGCTCCAGTTGTCTTTCCTCCCCCAGGGTGCAGGCCTGCCCCACACTCCTTCTTAGTCCCCTCTGACAGGCCTTGCCCGCCCTGTCCTGAGGCCGTCCCAGGGCGCGGTGGCCCGACGTCCTCCCTGTGGCCCCTCACGGACCTCAGCACTGCCCGCCGGCTCGCCCCACTCCCCTCACCACCTCCACCTCAATCGGCTCCCACAGGCAAACAGCAGCTGCTGCCTCTAGAGCACTTCCTAGGCCCTCACACGCCTGGTGTGGCACAGGCTCCAAACCACCCTGCCCTGCCCCCTGCCTACACCCCTGCGCTCCCACCGCAGCCTCCCTCGCTGACGGCGCCTCCTCGTCCGTGCCCACACCGTCCAGTCCCACAGTTCTCTCCCCGTCCCTCCGTGTGCTGTGCTGCTTCCTGCCTCAGGACCTTTGCTCTGCTTCCTCATCCCCCGCCCTCGGCGGCAACACCGCCTCCGAGGCCCTACAGCCCGCCCTGCCCATCTTTCCCCATCACCCCATTCCCCTGCACGACCCTCACCCTCAGTGTCGGGCACCCCTCCAGTCTCGCCCACACCGTGTGCCTAGGGCTTCGAGCGCATGTGCACGCAGCTGGGACGCGTCGGACGCGGCTGCGAACGGACAGAGAAACAGCCCGGCCGGGGGTGGGGAGGGGGGGGGGGCCGGAGCCAGACCACAGGGGACGAATCAGTGGTCTGGCGCGGTCACCGGCCGCCCCCAGTCCCCACCCTCAGCGACAGGGGGCAGAAGCCCAGGGAAGACGGTGCCCCGGCGCACGAGTGCCGACGGCGAGGACACACAGACACCCCCACGACCGACCGGGGTGTTTACTGGAAGGCCCGCCCGCGGTGGGGGCGCGGGGGCGGGGCCTGCCGGTTATCGGGAAACCAGCTGGGAAGTTGCGACAGGCGAGGTCGGGCGTGGCCCGGCGGGCGTCTGGCACGCGTCTACGCGGCCAGGTCTGCTCCGCTGGGTGCAGCATTTGCTTTCCACTTCCACCTAACGTTTCTCGTGGGCAAAATGCACGCCAACGAACGGGACCGGCCGCGTGTACGGGCCGCACGGACACAATGCACGTTTGCAATAAGCACTGAGGCAAAACCCTCCGTGTTTGTGTCGGGTTCGCTCTGAGGACGAGACACCCCCACTCCCCTGCGGCCGGAAACGTGTAGCGCACTATTCCCCAAACTGAGGCTCAGGGACCCAGACAGGCTGAAGGGGGGGTGGGGGCCCTAGGGCCCCCGTCTGAGGGACATGGGCCTCAGGCTCCTTCCTCCGGCAGCACTGGGGCGTGGGGACCCCGAGCCTCCGAAGCCCGTAATCGGGGCCAGGTGTCGGGCGCCACGTGCAAGCCTGACCTCGCAGTGACCTTCACATAGCATCCAACCGGAGGACAAACTGGAGGGTGGGTGCGATCAGCCCAGCCTGCGGTGACCGCACATTCCCACGGCCACCGGCCCGCAGAAGGCGAGCTGGGCCTCAAACCAGGCCCTCTGTGGCTCACCACTTCCCTCTGTGCTCTTGGAGGTTCCTGATAAGAATTCCTTCGGAAAGCTCCGTTGCCAGTGTGCTAAGTGAGGGCTGGGCAAAGGCTGACTCCTCATCCCTCGCCCCCGCCGCCCCCACCAGGAGCAGGCGGGCCCTGGCTGTGGGGCCGGCAGAGGCACCACTCAGGCCCGGTCCCGGAGCGGGGGAGGCTCACGTGTCGCGTTGAGTGGACACAGCCCACAGGAGGCGGGTGAGGGGTGGGGAAGCTCTGGGGGAGGGGCCTAAAGCCCGCGGGGCGCCGTGGGGGGTGCAGGCGGTGGAGGCGCCCCCGACGAGGGCTGGCGGAGAGGCTGGACTTCTGGAGGCCGAGAGGGTGGAGGACGCAGCAGAGACAGGCGGGGCCCGGGCTCTGGCTGCCTGAGGGTTCGTGAGAGAAAGTGCCAGTGGTGGACTCAGTGACACGATACAGGCTGCTGCACCTTGGGGCTCACCGGGGTCTCGGAAGGGCAGTAGGGGGAAGAGAGGCATCGTTACCCCATTGGACAGATGAAGGAGGAGAGGCGCAGGGAGGAGACACGGTGAAGCGGGAGGCAGAGCCTGCAAGAGGGGGGCGGCTCGCAGGCCGAGGCCTGAAGAAGGAGGAGGAATCAAGGAGGGTCAGGGCTGCGGGGGAGGCGGCTGGGAGGCCCACCCCTGGAGCCCAGGGTCCGGAACCCTGCCGCCCGCCTGCAGCGGCCCCGGCCCTGGGCGCCCCTAGCCTGCAGGCCGCCCGGGCTCTCCCCTCCTGGTGCCTTCCGAACAAAGCTTTGTAGCTAACGAGCTCCGGAGACCGACAGAGGCCTCCTGGTCTCCGCTGGCCCCTCGGCCCTTCCGGAGGAGCGACCGAATGGACCCGTGGGGTTGGTGACCAAGTGACACTCACAGAAGAAGACGCTGCCTCTGGCCAAGGCCTGGAGAGATCTTCCCCTGAGGCACCCTTTCCCAGCTCCGGCTGGTCGGGCCCTGCCCGGATGAACGGGGCCATCGCAGTCCTAAGGGGACAACGTCAGGAGGGGACAACCGGTCCCTCAGAGACCTAGGGGCACATCCTCAGACACTCAGCAGGCCAGTTAGCGCCTGCCTTGTTTCTTCTGCCAGCATATCTTCTCCAGCTTCATGGGGAGAATGCTTCTAGGAAAAACAAAATTTAAGGGTTGAATAAAAACTGTATTCACACATTTGCTGAGCACCTACCATGTGCCAGGGCCTGTGCTGGACTCTAGAATGCAGACAGAGTGGAGACCATACGCCGGGGCCTTTGTCCTCTCCTGGGACACCACCCGGGGTCTTCTCTCTGAATAGAACCGAGGTCCAGTGGGGGGTCAGAAAGACCCCCTCCCCTGGCAGCTGTGGGAGACACACACACACACACACACACACACACACACACACGCGGCCTGAGTAGGGGTGAGGCTGGAGGCAGGAAGAGCAGGTCAAAGAGCAGGCTCCAAGACCTGCACCAAGCCCCAGCCCCAACCGCTGGGAAAGGTGGGAAGACCCGACTGGCCGTGGGGATCCGGGCGCCCCGGGGAAGGTCTGGACCAGGCACCGGACATGGAGGGCTGTGCACCGGTGTCCCCACCTGGAGGCGGGAGACTGTTACAACACTGCCCGGCACACGGTAAGCACCCAACCCGAGCTGGGCACCGCCCTTTCGTTGTCTGAAGTGAAGGAGAGGGAAAGGGAGGGAGGAGTCGCGGCTGGCATCCAGGAGGGCACTGCACTCGAGTGCCAGCTGGATCTGTGGGAGCACAGACCGGGCAGATTCCTCCCAGGAGCTCCTTGTGGGCCACAGGGTGGGACCCCAAGGCTGTAAGGGGCACAGCAGGCAGCACGGAAATGATCACCCAGCCAGGATTGCTAGGACGCTAGGGCCACGGGCAGCACGGTTCCTACCCTGGGACCGCCTCCCACAAGCCAAGAACGGCACGCCGCAGCCCGCCCGTGTGGACGGAGGTAGGAGGGGGTGTGGACGGAGGGCTCCGGGTTAAAGGTCCCTGTTCTGCAGCAACTTTTTGCCTCGAGAAGATGGCTTTTACAAGGAAACTGACAAAGAGTCCCAAGCCAAGAAGGGAGCAAAGATCCCCTGAGGCCTCGCCAAGCTGCTGTGCTGAGCGGAATCTCAGGAGGCAAATTTGAATGGGGACAAACTGTGCAAAGCCAGTGACCTGAGACCAGCAGTGGAGACGCCTGACTCAGCACCAGTGGGGACACTGGAGGTATGTGTGAAGTGAATTCCTAATGCGCCGTGAGGGATGCAGAGCAAACCCCGCGTGAAGCCGGGAAGCCGGGAAGCCGGGAGCTTCCTGCCAGTCCTTCGGGAAGAGTCAGGGAGAAGGCGGGGAGGGCCGCCCACTCCCTCTGGCTCCCGTCACGCCATCCAAGTTGCTGTGGGTAAAGCTTTGGCCGAAGTCCTCGCTCTTTGCGGACTTTTGCTACTTCGTCCCAAACTCAAGCCCGCTAGGTTTGGGCACAGAAGGACAGTTGTACACAGGACAGAACAACGACAAGATAAGCAAACTGGAAGGAAGGGAGATAAGAGTGGAGGGACAGAGACCAGAGAGGGGCCTGGGCTGTCCGCACGGGACGGGCCGCCGGCCGCGGCGCGGTGCCCGGAGACCCGGTGGGGGGGCCACGGTCTGCCCTGTCCCCAGGCTGCACGATGGGAAGGGGAAGGATAATAGAACAATTCCGGTGTTATTTTAGCTCCAGGTGTACAATATAGTGATTCACTAAACCCCCAATTTCTAACACAATGCCCGCCACACAGTAGGTGCTCAATATACCGTTTTCGGAGGGAAAAAGCACTGTGTAAAGGGAAGTAGCAGTCGGATTCCTCAGATGTTAAGAGCTTTAAGGAATGGGCTCGTGCAGTTGTGGGGACTGGCAAGTCCCAAATCTGTAGAGGAGGCCAGCAGGCTGGAAACTCAGGCAGCCGTGTGAGAGAGCAGCGAGGCAGGAATCCTTCCTCCCTGGAAAACCTGGGCTCCTGAGGTTTTCTGCTCCTGAGGCCTTCAGTTGCTTAGATGAGGTCTACCCACATCAAACCGACTGATTGTAGATGCCAGTCACTTTACAAGATATTTTCACAGCAATACCTACACCAGTGTTCGACCAAACACCTGGGCACCGTAGCTCAGCCCCACTGACCCGTCGACGGAACCACCCCAGCTGTGTCAACCCAAGGACAGGCCAACGGCCAGGCAAGACTGGATGGTAGAAGGCGGGGGGGAAAGCCATGAGAAGCTCACTTCCCCACACTGTGAACAGCAGAGCGGTGACGGCACCCCACCCCCCACCAGGTGAAAGGGGCCACAGTGACGCAGCCGCGATGACTGTCCAGGGTGTGGGAGGAGGGTGGGGGCAGGCCCCCATTGTGAGGCCCAGGTAGAATGCTCAACTCAGGCTGACTCCGAACCGGTCCTCACCCCCACCTCCGGCTTAGACCTGGGCCTCACTGCCCTCTCCGCCTGGGTGGACACCCCAGGACACCGCCTCACTTGACTCCCAAGGTCAGACCCCCCAAGATTTCTGAGCAGACAGTTCTTAAAAAGGGAGCACGGGGACGCCTGGGTGGCTCAGTCGGTTGAGCGTCCGACTTCGGCTCAGGTCACGATCTCACGGTCCGTGGGTTCGAGCCCCGCGTCGGGCTCTGTGCTGACAGCCCGGAGCCTGCTTCGGATTCTGTGTCTCCCTCTCTCTCTGACCCTCCCCCGTTCATGCTCTGTCTCTGTCTCAAAAATAAATAAACATTTAAAAAAATTAAAAAAAAAAGAAAGAGAACATGACGGGGACTCCCAGGTCTGAATTCCTGAAACCCGACGACCTGCCGAAGAACACAGTCTTGGGTCTTGAACTCACGTGGGTGCCGTGGGGGGAAGGGTGGGGCCCCGAGTCACCAGAAGCGGAGACTCCAAGCTATAGGGAGCCAGGAGCGTGGACAAGGGAGCCCCCGGGCCAGCAGTCAGAGACAGGCTTTGAGCACCTGGGTTGGAAGAAAGTATGGCCACTGTCCAGGGGCCCAAGGTAGAATGTCCTGGAGAGAGGCCAACAGGCTAGCTCCAGGTGTGCCCAGCGTCCCAAGGAAAGGGTACCCTAGCCAGGAGGACGGGTGATGAGTTTCCATTCCACAGAAGATCACTGGTTACCCACCTGCAGTGCACCTAGGCCCTCTGCTGGGTGCTGGGGAGCTACAGCACGCCCACGTCACCGTAAAGTGAGCCCAACAGCACCAGCAGCCAAGTGCACAGAGCCAGGTAAGCGCTGGGATGGAGGCGCGGCTGCAGGGAAGCCTGGAGGGCAGAGATGAGCTCGCTGGGGTGACAGGACGCTTGAGGGAGCAGGCCCCTGCAGACACAGGAGGGGTCAGTGCATCCCAGCCGAGGCAGGACCTGTGCACAGGCCTGGAGCACGGAGGGCTGAGCCTGGCAGAGCAGAGAGGGCCGGGAGCGGGGCACAGCCTCTGACCTCACAATACCCAGGGCCCACTGGGCCAGCCTTGCCTCTGGCAAACCCTGGTGCCCTCCTCCCGCCCGGGCGAGGCCCGCGGCCCTGGGCAGTCTCCAGGTGCAGAGCCCCGACTCGGGCTGCACCCATCCCGTTGCCCCGGGGCATGTCTCTACTCGCCAATTATGAGGGGCTCCGGCATCAGATCGAGAGGCTGGTGAGGGAGAATGAGGAGCTAAAGAAGCTGGTGCGGCTCATTCGGGAGAATCACGAGCTCAAGTCGGCGATCAAGACGCAGGCGGGCGGCCTGGGCATCAGCGGCTTCAGCACCGGGTTCGGCCAGATGGCGGCCACTCCTCAACACCAGGGAAACTGTAAGAGACTGGGGCGGGGAGGGGGTCTCTGGGAGTCCTGGAGACAGGGCACGGATAGTAACGAGCGGGGGGGATGGTGGCCCCACCAGGGGAGGACACGGGACCATCGGGACGGAGGGCAGAGCTGGGCACCAATTCCTGCACCCTGATGGGAGGAGGCCCCGCTCACCCCCCTCCTCTAGGCTGACCGTCCAAGCAGCCCCAAAGGCTGCGAGTTTCCCAGCTGTGGGATCCAAATGTGCCGCGCTCCTGGGTCTAGTGTGTCGCTTGCCCTCCTTCCCCCGCCCCCCTCCCCCCGAGCACCCCCCAGGGCCCTGCGCCTAGAGATGGCCACTGACAGACAGCCCAGATCCAGGAGCCAGGGACAGAAACCAGGACCGAAGCTGAGGTCTGGGAGTCATTAGCGTGTGGCAGAGCCCTGGGGCTGGAGAAGATGTAGGGTGAGACGGAAGAGGCAAAGCACCAGCGGGCATTTGCAGAAAAAGTGGTGATCGGCAGGCAGGCTGGGGCCTCGGGAGCAGGGACTGAGCCAGGAGGGGGCTGGGAGGCCACGCGGCTGAGTGTGGTGATAGGGGCAGGGAGGGGCTGGGGACAGAAAGCTGTGGGCAGAAACTGGCTGGCACTGAAGATAACGGAGGGGGAATTTCTGGGGGTGGCAAGGCCCCAGGGTGAGGCGATAGGAGTCGGTGGCTGGCAGTGTGCTGTGAAGGTTACACAGGGCGAGCCGGCGATAAAACCCTGCGGTGGTCACACCGCAGCCGTCCCCTCCCGACAAGGTCCTCCCTGTGCCAGAGAAGGCCCTGCGCCCCGCCCTCCCGCTGGCCCCTTCGTCCCCAGTCGGGCCCAGAATGGCCTTCCTCCCCGAGAGGAGGACTCTGCCCATCCTGGGGCCCCTGCAGCTCGGCCGTGGGCCACAACACTCAGCTGCTCCGGGAAGGTGACAGGTGGCTTCCTAAGTGCCACATCCTTCTAAACCTCTGCATGCAATTTGGGAACGATGACCCCCCTCTTTCTGGGTTTACCCTCGGCAGCGTCACCCACCCCCTGCTCCAGGCCAGCCCGGGGCCCCGCGCTCCACCGCCAGCCAGCCCAGCACGGGCCCCCATCCTCCACGGGGCTGGAGGCCCCTGCAGACAGTCGTGCAGGCCCAGCAACTCCCTGGCACTCGGCTCACTCCCAACCACACGTTTCTGATTGAGAACTTGGCCTTTCCACTGGGATGCTAAACCCTCCCAGGTCTGTGCTCCTGCCCTGAGGGTCCCACGCCAGGCCCTTACTCTTGGAAGCTGCCTCCCTCTGGTCCCCACACACCGGCTTCCCTGCTCTTGAACCACACTGTTCATCCGCGCGGCCTTCACCCCCTCACTGGCCACAAGAGCACAGGCCTCTCCTCGGAAAGGCTTTATTGTAACGACCGAGACAATGCGTCGGCAAAAATAAAGACGCGGGGAGATACAAAATAAAAGAAATCTCAAAGCTTCACAAAAAAGTAAGTCTTCTCCTTTTGGGCTTGATTCTTAACAGAATCCTTGGGCCACGTTGGTTCTTCCCCCTCCTGAGGGGCCCAGCTTAGGGGGTTAGGAAAGGCTTCCTGGAGGGGGTGAGCCCACGGTGGTGGGAAGGCATTAGCGGGCGAGCAGCAGCTCCTGCGAACGCCGGGACCAGGGGGCAGCAGGGACGCGGGACCGTCAGTGAGGCTGACGCCCAGGCTGTGTGTGGGTGAGCGTACTGGGTGCGTGTGTGTGGAGGGGGGGGGGGCTAAGTGTGTTTGTACTGTGTGAGAATCGTGTGATTGTATCTGTGAGTGTCCTGTGAGTGTCCATGTGGTTGTATCTGTGTGTGTGAAGTCCGTGTGGTTGTATCCGTGACTGTGTGGGGTATTATCAGGGCCAGTGACACTGAGCAGTACGGCTAAAGAGGTCAGCAGAGGTCAGATCAGCGGGGACACAGGCCGGTTCCTAAGGGCAGAGAGCAGGGCCGGGTGGTTGTGGCGGAGTGAGCGAGCTCCTGCTGCGGAAGGGTCCCTCCAGCTGCTGTGGGGACGGGATTCGGAGGAGACGAGAGCGAGGCCGCGCCGGCCGACGCTGAGGCCCTTGCAGCCCTGCGGGTGGCAGACCGCGGCCCGAACTAGGGGCGGAGAGAAACTGACTCAAGCTAACTGCTTGGATGTGCAGGACGGACAAGGGAGTCCAGAAGGTGTCTCTGTTCGGGCAGAGGTGGTGGGGTGCCTGGCAGCGTGACCTCCTGAGACTGCGGCACTCTCCGTCCCCGCGCCCAGCCAAGGAGGATCCCTGTGGTGGCCTCGGAGGAACTTTCTCTTTCTCAGGCCACTTCCTGCTTCTGCCTGCTCCTTGTGACTCACCTTCCTCGTGGAGTCAGGCTTTTACTCTTGATTTCCTCTTGTGAACTCAACCTCCAGTTCCTCTTTCCGGGCTCGCCCTTGCACTCTGGGCACGCTCAGGCCCGCGGTGCGGGGCTCAGGCCCATCCCCGCGGGAGAGGCAGCCCGGGCTGTGCCTGCGCTCGAGCGGCGCAGGGCTACCCCCGGCTGGGAGGACACCTGCGTGGAGCCACCAGGCAGCAGCGGCGACACAGTCCTGAAGCTCCGGCAGACGTCAGGGCTGGAGGGAGAAGGTTCAGGAGTATTGACCACTGAAGCCGCAGGAGGGGTGAGGCCACCTGAGAGGGGCGAGCACAGCCAGTGCGTGAGAGAAGCGGGGAGACGAGGGAAACCTCCGAGTGTGATGTCACAGAAGCCAAGGCACAGCTTCGAGGGGGCAGAGCGTCAACAGAATAAAGGCCGAAGAGTCCAGGGCCTCTGCTGACCTGGTGTGAACGAGCTCGGTTAGACTTGACCTCCACCACAGGTGCTAGCGGCCCAGGCTGTGAGGTGAAGAGTGAGGAGCGACGGAGCAGACGGCACAGTAGGCGGCTGACGCTCCGTTCCCGAAGCGCGGCTGGGGCCCGGCAGGAGCTGCTCGGACGCAGCCAGGCTGCTCAAGATGGCCGAGACCTGACCTTGTCCCTCTGCGGCGGGGAGGAGCCAGGAGAGGCGCTGGGAGGTGCCCCTACGGAGGGGAGGGAGGGCAGGAGGCTGAGGAAACCAGAACCATGGCTTCCATTCTCCCTGGAAAAACGACACCGTGGGAGCCGAA
Organism: Panthera leo; assembly: GCF_018350215.1. Classification (NCBI taxonomy): domain Eukaryota; kingdom Metazoa; phylum Chordata; class Mammalia; order Carnivora; family Felidae; genus Panthera; species Panthera leo. The sequence goes on from NC_056695.1 coordinate 82,431,443, forward strand.
GATGGGGAAGGTGTGACACCGTGGGCGCGGCGGGAGCTGAGAGCGGGACCCGGGGGGGCCCGTCTGGCTGTGCAGGGAGCTCGGATGGTGCCACCCGCCTTGGACCCCTTGGACCCGTTGGACCGTAAAGGCGGCAAGCCAGCAACTTGCTCAGCAGCGTGTTTGGGGCTCTGGAGGCGGGGGAGGCGGCAGGGACGCAGGCAGGCGGAGCAAGGACGGGTTTGGGCACCTCACAGAGGGAAACGGAGGCCAGCTGAGCTGCGGGACGCGGAGGCAACGAAGACGCCCGTGTGCTGGAGATCCAGAGAGGCTCCAAGCCAGGGGCCAAGTGTTCTGAGCGGGGCAGAAGGCACTCCTGCACGCTCAGTGTGGGTAACCAGAGCAGGTGGAATGAACTTCACAGGGAAAAACAGGTGCCACGAGGTTCAGGCCTTGGCCCTGGAAGCATGGCAGGTGGGAGGTGGAGTCAGGATGGGATTTGGGCTCCAGGAGCCCTGCCCTGGGATGTCCCAGCAGATGGAAGACGGATGGGAAATCAGGGCTGTTGGAGTAGGGAGGAAATGAGGGCCAAACTGAGTGCACAAGGGACCACAACAGTGGCTGTCAGGACAAGTCAGCTGGGGGGGCAGAGCTCCACTGCTCTTTGTGCCAGGACCTCCCCCACCCGGACTCCTTCTCTACCCAGGCCCACTCTGTTCCCAGCCCCTGCTGCCTGTCTATCCTCTTGGGAGCTTCAGGCAGGTGGAAGTTTTCTGCCGCGGGGTGCGGCCTACTTCCTTTTTACCACCCCTGCTCCCCACCGCCTCCCCCACCCCTTTGCTGCCCGCAAACCAGGGGCTTCCCTCCCCTCCAAGTCTGTCCATCCTCTCGGGGCCTTCTCCATACTCCCCACCTCCCCAGGACCCATCCCTCCTGCATCAGAATCCCAGCCACCCTCCTCAAATTTTCTCACACCCCTCAGGATCAGGATCACCTCCCCCTCAGGACCATGTTCTCCGGGATACAAACTCCCACCTGTCTCCTAACCCTACCCTGACACCCCCCCCCCCCCCACCTCCCATCCCAGGATCTGAGTCTAAGCACCCTAGGCCTATCCTCCCAGGACCCACCCCCCCGGGGACCGTCCTCCTCTTAGGATCCGTCCTCCTCCTGGACACCCCTACCGGCCATTGAGACACATGCCCCCACCAGGCCCCCAGGACTAGACCCCCACTCAGGGCCAGCCCTCTCTCCCAGGCCCTGTCATCATCCCCTTTGGCTCTTTCCCCCCTTCCTGTCGCCCCAGCACTCTTGGAACCCTCAGCTAAAGCCACTGACCACTCTCCCCTCTGTGGCCCAGCTTCCCTCTCCATTTTCCGGGTCAAACACTGCAGCTGTGGTGCTCTGGCCCCGCCTCCACGCAGATCCTCCTCCCAGTGCTCTGGACCCGCCTCGTGTCGGCCCCGCCCAGGGCCCTGGCCCCGCCTCTTGACGGCCCCGCCCCATGAGGGCTCCGCCCAGTGTTCTGGCTCCACCTCACGACGGCTCCGCCCCTTTCGGGTCCTGCCCGGTGAGGGCCGGCCCAGTGCTCTAGCCCCGCCTCGTGACGGCCCCGCCCAGTGCTCTGGCCCCGCCTCGTGACGGCCCCGCCCCATGAGGGCCCTCGGGCATCGCCTCCTGATGGCCCCGTGAGGATCTCGCTCCTGTGAGGGCCTGCCCAGTGCTCTGAACCCCAGTGAGGTCCCCGTCCCCTGCCGTGGGAGAACCCGGTTTTTGTGGAGACCGGCGACTGCCTCCCTCAGGGGGGCGAGGTGGAGGCCAGAGGACCCTGGGCGGGATGCCAGGCCAGGGTCTACCCCTGGGCCTTGCTGACCTGGGGACCCCAATGGGGCCTCGGAGGGAAGCGAGGGACTGCCCTAGAGGAGCAGGTTGGGGGGATCAGAGTTCGGTCAAGCAATTAATTTATTTAAAAAATTTTTTGAGTTTATTTACTTTTGAGAAAGAAAGACAGTTTTTTTGGGGGGGGGCGCACAGAGAGAGAATCTCCAGCAGACTCCTCACTTTAAGGCAGAGCCCAACTCAGGGCTCAAGCCCGTGAACTGTGAGGTCATGACCTGAGCTGAAATCAAGAGCCCAAAGCTTAACGGACTGAGCCACCCAGGTGTCCCAGTTAAGCACTTTAAAACGTTGTAAGCTGCATTTGCAAATCTAAGACATTTGCTTATCGTTTTAACATTAATCTTCCGATGTAACGAGCAAACCTTCTTAGACCCTAGGTAATTCTTACGTATAAAATAAACTATAAACACAGTGAATCTAAAACTCTTTGAGGCTCTAATACTGTACCTAAGCCTAGGAAGATTTCAACTTGCAAATCTAAATCAATTAAATACAAATTAGGAAAAGATTAAAACAATCACAAGTACATTTTGCATCAGAATGCAAAGCTATGGGACTGAAATCTCCTAAGTTTTTATGTAGATTCCAGGCAGCCCCTGCTGTGCGATCCCAGCGCCAGGTGTACGCCACGTGATCAACCCTCCCACGCACCACCTGGTGCTCATCCCCACCTGCGACCCTTCACCCCCCACCCCTCCCCTCCCGCAGCGGTGGGTTCTCTGTACTGAAGAGTCTGTTTCTTGGTTTGCCTCTCTCTCCCTTGTTTTTTGACGCTTTCATCTTTTCGTTTCTTAAATTCCATATGTGAGTGAAATCTTTCTCTGATTTATTTCTCTGACCGTAATACCCTCTAGCTCCATCCGCGTCCTTGCAAACGGCAAGATTTCCTTCCTCTTCGTGGCTGAGTAATGTTCCCTTGTGTATTTACATCTTTTTTCCTCAGATCCAGGATTAGGGTTTGGTTCAGGGCCACAATAAGGGGTAGGGTTGTTTGTTTGTTTGTTTGTTTGTTGTTTTAGGGCCAGGGTGAGGGTGTGGGCCTGTTTTCCTGCAGTTTAGAGACCTCTCCAGAGAATAAAACCGCAGACTTCTGTGGGGGTGAGAATAAACAAGGCAGTCATCCACCAAGCTGAGGTGAAGAGGGGATTTGTTGCTCTCTAAGTGGATATTCTATCGGTCCTTCTCTTTTTAGCTCTATCTCCACACCCATCTTCAGAAATACTATACATTCTTTTTTGTTGTTGGTTTTGATTTGCACTCCCGTCAGTTAACACGGCGGGTCGGATCAGCTTCAGGTGTAGGATATAACGACTCAGCACCTCCATACGCTGCCCAGTGCACCCAGAGCACCCAGTGCTGATCCCAAGTGCACTGCTTCACCCATCCCCCACCCCCTCTGGTTGCCAGCAATATAACAACTTTATTGAGATACAATTCACATACCACACAATTTACCCACTTAAAAGTGTGTGATCCAGCAGATGTTTGTATACTCAAGGTGTACGCAAAGCACCACAATTTGAGAACGCTTCCGTCAGCCCAAGAAGAAACCTGTCGGCTAGCTGCTACCGCCTACCCCTTCACACCTCTCAGCAACCATTTATCTACTTTCTGTTGTTATGAATTTGCCTATTCTGGATTTTTTTAAAAAGTTTTTTTAATGTTTATTTATTTTTGAGACAGAGAGAGACAGAGCATGAGTGGGGGAGGGGCAGAGAGAGAGGGAGACACAGAATCCGAAGCAGGCTCCAGGCTCCGAGCTGTCAGCACAGAGCCCGACGCGGGGCTCGAACCCACAGACCGCGAGATCATGACCTGAGCCGAAGTCAGACGCTTAATCGACTGAGCCACCCAGGCACCCCATGGATTATTTTTTTTTTTTTTAAGTAGGCTTCACGCCCAGCGTGGAGCCCAGAGTGGGCCTTGAACTCGTGACCCTGAGATCAAGACCTGAGCGGAGATCAAGAGTTGGGCGCTTAACCAACTGAGCCACCCAGGTGCCCCACTGGATATTTCTTATAAATGAATCACACATATGTGGCTTTTGGGTCAGGTTTCTCTCACTGAGCATAATGTTTTCAAGGTTTATCCATGTTGGGGCATAAATCAGTACTTTCCGTTGGGATTGCGTTTTTTTTTGTTGTTTCAGGGATGAATAATATTAATGGCTACACAACATTTTGTTTATTCGTCAGTTGATGGACTTTTGGATTGTTTCCTCTTTTGGGGTACCATGGATCACACTGCTGGAAACATCCATATATGAGTTTTTGTGTGGATTTATGTTTCCATTTCTCTGGGATATATATCTAAGAGTAGAATTGCTCAGTCATATGGTAACTCTATGTTTAACTGTTCGAGAAACTGCCAGATCGTCTCCCAAAGTGGCTGCACTATTTTTCATTTGCACCAGCGATGTATGAGTGTTCCAATTTCTCTATATCCTTGCCAATACTTATTATCTGATTTTTTAATTATAGCCATCCTAGAGTGTGAAGTGGTTTTGATTTGCATTTCCCTGGTGCATAATAATGCTGAACATCTTTTCTGTGCTTATTGGCCATTTGTATATCATCTTTGAGAAATGTCTGTTCATGTCCTTTGCCCGTTTTTAAGTTGGGCCATTTATCTTTTTATTACTGAGTTGTAAGAGTTCTTTCTAAATCCAAGTCCCTTACCACATATGTGACCTGCAGGTATTTTCTCCCATTCCGTGGTTGCCTTTCTTACCTTCTCGAAGGTGTCTTTTGAAGCAGAAGCTTTTAATTTGGATGACGTCCATCTCGTCTATTGTTTCTTTCGTTGCTCACACTTTTGGGATCACCTTTAAGACTCCATGGCCAAATCCAAGGTCATGGAAATTTACCCCATGTCTTCTTTTTTTTTTTTTTTTTAAGTGTATTTATTTTGTTTTGAGAGAGGGAGAGAGCACGGGTGGGGGAGGGTCAGAGAGAGAGGAAAAAGCGAGAATCCCAAGCAGGCTCCCCACTGAGAGTGCAGAACCCAATGTGGGGCTCGAACCCACAAACCACAAGGTCGTGACCTGAAGTTGGATGTTCAACCAGCTGAGCCGCCCAAGCACTCCTGCCCCTGTGTTTCCTTCTAAGAATTTTACAGTTTTAGCTCTTACAGTGAAGCCTTGATCCATTTAACTTTTGTATATGATAGGAGGTAAGCGTCCAACTTCATTTTTCACACGTGGATTCCAGTTGTCCCAGCCCCATTTTTTGAAAAGATTAGTCTTTCCCTATTGAATTGTTTTGGCCTCTTCATCAAAAACGAGACCACAGATACATGGGTTTATTTCTGGACTCCCTATTCTATTCCATTTATCTATATGTCCTTCCTTATGCCAGAGTCACAGAATCTTGATTACCGTAGTAAGTTTTGAAATCTGAAACTGAGTCCTCAACTAACTTGCTTCCTTCCTTCCTTCCTTCGCTTCTTTCTTCTCTCTCTGTTTTGTTTTTTTTTTTTTTTTTTTTTTTAAGGTAGTGTAAGAGAGTGAAGTGCAGGCTAAGCAGTGATTGTAACAATGAGTTCTCTTTTTTAAAATGTGGCTTTGGCCGTTCTGGGTCCCTCGCAATTCCTTGTGAATTTAAGGTTCAGCTCGGCAGTCTCTACAAAGAAGTCAGTTTGCATCCTGACGGAGATTGCACTGAATCTGCAGATAAACGTGGAGAGTACTGCTAGCAACAATATTAATGTTGTTACTTCCAATATAAATTAATATAAATTGGCTTCCGGTTTGTGAACGTGGGGCGTTTTCTGTTTATTTAGATCTTCTTTAATTTCTTTCAAAAATGTTTGTAGTTTGGGGCGTCTGGGGGCTCAGTCATTTAAGCGTCCTACTTCACCTCAGGTCACGATCTCACAGTTCATGGGTTCAAACCCCGCATCGGGCTCTGTGCTGACAGCTCGGAGCCTGGAGCCCGCTTCCGATTCTGTGTCTCCCTCTCTCTCTGCCCCTCCACTACTTGTGCTCTCTCTCTCTCAAAAAAACAATAAATTTTTTTTAAAAATGTAGTTTTCAGACAATATGCTTTGCATTTCTTTTTTTTTTCCTTTATTCATTTTTGAGAAACAGAGAGACAGAGTGCGAGTGGGGGGGGGGGCAGAGAGAGAGGGAGACACAATGTGAAGCAGACGTCAGGCTCTGAGCTGTCAGCACAGAGCCTGATGTTGGGCTCGAACCCACAGACCGTGAGATCATGACCTGAGCCGAAGTCAGATGCTTAACCAACTGAGCCACCCAGGGGCCCTACATTTCTTTTGTTAAATTTATTTCTAAATATTTTATTCTTTTGATGCTGTTTTTTACTTTTGAAATATTCATTGTCAATGTTTGGAAATACAGTTGACTTTGTAGACCCTGATGAATCTGGCACTCTCTGTATCCTGAGGACCACACAGCCCTTGTTCAGATAGTGACATGCTATCTGATTGAATTTTGGATCTTGTATGGCTCTCTCAGTGGCCACAGTTTCTATGGTCATTCTACGGACACTTCCTTCTGTGGTCAGATTAAGCTCTCGGTGGTTGAAGGCACAGATAGATCTCAGTTCCTATCTTGACCAATTTCTTTTTCATCACCAAGTTTCATCTCCACTCGCATACACATCATTTTCTTCTTCTTTATGGAACACTTGCTGTGGCCCATGCACTGTTCTAGGAGGAGGGACACAGTGGCCCACAGACCCACCCCTGCCCTTACGAGGCGTCCGTTCTAATGGGGGGAGACGGGTCAAACCGTAAGTCAATGTAGAGCATCCACAGCCTCTCAGGAGGAAATAGCGCAGGAGAAGGGAACGGGACGGCTGGGGTGAGGGGACTGGTGATTTCGGGTGGAGGACCTCACCGAGGAGGTCGCGAATGACGAATGGCGAATGACGGCATGGGTGGAGCGCGGGGCCGCCACGCAGCGAGCAGAGCGCTCCAGGCCGAGGGAGCAGTCAGCGCACAGACGGAGGCCTGCGTGTGCCCGGAGCGCTCACGGAGCAGAAAGGAGCCCCAGGGGCAGAAGCAGAGTGTGCAAGGAGTGTGCAAGGGGGAGACGGGGAGAACTGAGGTCAGAGAGGTGACGGGCCAGATCATGGAGGGCCCCGAATGATCTAGCACTAAAAACAAGACGGCGAGCTGACGGGCACTTTAACTGGTACAGACTGGCAGACGTTGGAGGGGGAAAGCTGGCATCAGGAGACCAGCCGGGAGGTTCCTGCGACAGTCTGGCCGGGCACCATCGGTATGGACCAGGGCGAGGCCGTGCAGGGGTGCACGTGCACGTCTCAGGGCCCACGAGCAGGTGCGGCAAGCAGGCCGGAGGCGGGGCGTGCCTGATGACGAGTGTTGGGGCTGACTGCACCGTCTGGGGTCCAGCCTGAGGAGCCAGCGGGGCATGGAGCCGGTCCCCGGTGCCCACGACACATGGGCGCGCCGAGGACGAGCAGACTCGGGGAGCCTGAGGCGCCCCCGGGAAGGCAGATGAGGCGGGGCCGGCAGCACCTGGAGGAAACCAGGTCACCGGGAGCCTGATGCCAAACCAAGACGGGGTTTCACGGAGGAGGAGCGCTCCGCTGTGTGAGCACCACCCACGAGGACGGTGGGGCCTGAAAACCGGCGGCGGGTTCTGCAGTGTGGGGCCGCCGCTGCCCTCAGTGAGTGTCCGGGTGGAAGGAGGGACAAAGCCTGGCCGGAGAGGGTGTAGGAGGAAGAGGAGAAAATGGAGGGAGATGACGAGTGGGGACGTCTTAGAGGGACACGGAGGAGAGACGTGGGGGGCCAGCCACGTGGGAACCTGATCCCCAGGTCTGGGGGGGGCCTGGTTGCTCTGGGGGGGGCACCACTGGACGCTCCTGCGGTTCCCGACTGTGCGGCTCCTCTCCCACATCATCCGGACCCTCAGAGGAGACAGCCCAGCAGGACAGACGCCCCGGGTCCCACCTTCGTCCCTACTTCCTCCTGCCGTCCTCGGCTCCTTGAGGCCCTCCCCTAACCTGCGCCCCGCTGCCCTTCCCTTTCGGGCTCTTCCTCCCCACGGCTCCTTCTCTTTGGCCCACACTTTCATTGTCTCTTTGATCCTAAAGCAAAAATCTCCAAAAAGCCAAAACCAGAAATCATGAAAGAACCAACCGACTGGTTGACTTGATCGTGCAATTTTAATGTATTCGTTTGGAAAACACAAGCAACAAAACTTGACACAAAAGTAAAGTGACCGGACCTTTTGCCACACGGTCCCTGGGCAGACGTCTGGGCAACGGCCCAGGGACTTCCGGGGGGAATGCCACAATGTTTCTGAGGGGTCTTAAAGAAGGTAGATTTAGCAGTGTGCATTAAGGACCTCTAGGATGTCTACTTTCAGGGCGAAGAATCGATAAGAAGGACTTTTGTAGTATAACCTCAGCGTCACTCACCGTCAGGGAGGTGCCCAGACCACAAGCAGCCATCGCCTCACACCTGCCCGAACGAAATCAACGACGCCAGAAGCCACAGGCCTGGGCGAGGATGTGGAGGAAGCGGAATCCTTTCGCCCTGCTGGTGGGAATGCAAACTGGTGCAGCCGCTCTGGAGATCGGCATGGGGGGGGGTCCTCAAAACGCTGAAAACAGAGCTACTCTTCAATCCAGCAATTGCACCACTAGGTATTTACCCAAAGGATACGAAAATACAGATTCGGTGCCCCAGTGTTTGTGGCAGCACTTTCAACAATAGCCAAGTTATGGAAAGAGCCCAAGTGTCCGTCGACCGATGAATGGATAAAGAAGACGTGTATATACACACGACAGGCTATTACTCGGCCATGAACAGAACGAAATCCCGCCATTTGCAATAACATGGACGAAGCTAGAGAGTATTGTTCTAAGCAAGATAAGTCTGTCAGAGAAAGACGATGTGATTTCACTCACATGTGGCATTTAAGAAACAGACCAAACGAGCAAATGGGGGGGAAGAAAGAGAGAGAGAAACAGGCAAAGCGAGAAACAGACTCTGAACTCCAGAGAACACACTGCAGGTCACCAGAGGGGAGGGGAGTGGGGGGCGGGTGAGCTAGGTGGGGGGGGTGGGCAAACTGGGTGGTGGGGGGCAGGTGAGCTAGGTGGGGGGGGATGAAGGAGTGCACTTGTGATGTATGGAAGGAACGGTTTTCTATGTTATTTTCCAAAATCTAATATTACACCGTTTGTTAAGTGACTGGAATTGAAATTGAAACCTTAATAAAAAAAAGATTTAGGTAGTAGAATTAGTTGTCATTGGGAAAAGTGGAGTCAATTTGATGCCCATCAGTCGAGGAGGCTCCACGTGGTGGCAGGTGGGGGAGCTGGGAACCGCAGCGGCCACGAGCAGCGTCCTGAGAAGGGTGCTGCTGGAAGGCCGCGTGGGGGCCCCGCCGGACGACAAGTGGGCGGAAGGACACGGGCGACAGAGAAGGCCCAGGAGCAAAGAACGGCGTTGACGGTTTTAAGTGATTGAAGGAGAATCAAGGGAATACTATTTCTGGACATGCGGAAAGTACCCAACACTCAAACATCAGCGTCTCTGAATAAAGTTTTATTGGTACAGACCCACCGTATTAGTTTCCGTGATGTCTGGGGCCACGCTGGTACCACAGCCCCCAAGGTGATCGGTCACAAGAGAGACGGGACGCAAAACTGGCCGTATTCACCACCAGCCCTTAATAGACAAGGTCCGTCTACCCCTGATCTATAAACTCACGGAGAGAGTCTTCAAGGCAACACGGAGCTTTTCATCACGCCTAACGGCAGGATGACAGGACTACGACGGTTTCTAATCTTTCTTTGGGCTTTTCCGTAGCTCCATTCTTTCTCTGTAGTGAGCGAGCGCGTGACGCCTAACGACAACCGCCTGACTGGCAGTTTTCACACTGCGCCCTCCCCCAGCTTCCGTGCCCCCAGGGGTCTTCTCCCCCAAAACGGTGGTCATTCAAGGGCTCGCTCCTCAGGAACCCAAGGGAAATGGGCTGTCTGCCCCCCGCCCCCCGCCCAGGGATCCAGGAGTATGAAGCAGCCGTGTCTGGGCCAGCCCGCCCTCTTGAACCTGCATTCGCTATTCCCGGGGACACTGCGGGCAGGCAGGGACGAGCCACCATCGGTGCCGCTGAGGCTCTGTGCCTGTCCCAGCTCTGGCCTCCCTGAGGGTCCCACACCCGGTGCAGCTCTGCTGTCCCCACAAGGACAGTGGTCCGGAGGCCCGGGGCCCGCTGCTCCCCACCAGGGAATGGATGGGTCCACTTGGCCACCTGGGGGACCACCGCCAGGAGACCCTCCTCAGTGAGGGGTCAGTAGCTCGGTGCAGTGGGCACATGGAGGGCTGGGCAGCTGTGGAAGGTCCCTGTGACTTGGCGGGGGGGCAGGTGTGCAGAGAGGTGAGCCCAGGGGGACAAGGCTGCCTCAGAGGACGGAGAAGAAGAGGGCCAGACCCTCCGGTGGGATCTGCCGAGTCGCCCCACAGACCCCGTCAGCGGGGGAGGGTCATTGTCCGGCCACCCAAGAGACAGGTGCAGAGCTGGTCAGCTGGTCAGAGGCAGGCAAGCACCCGGGCCCTCCCCCACTGGGCCTGCCGGGGTCTCAGTGCTTTCTCTGTGTCCCCCAGGTGTCTTCCTGCCCCCGTCCCCGGCAGCAGCACACGAGCCCGTCCTGGAAGAAGTGGGCGTTGTGGCTCTGGCACCCCTGGCCGACATGCTAAACAGCCCGCAGCCCGGCCCCACGGCAGGCCCCATCGTGAGCCCCCTGACGGGCCCCCTCAGCACCTTGCTGCCCGGTCCAGGGCCCATGTCACAGAGCGGCCTGTTCTCCAGCATCCTGACCGGCCCCCTGACTCCGAGCAGCCCCCTGGCCAGGCCCCTGGCAGTGGCCCCAGGAGGCACACTGGGCAGCTCCATGGGCACGGTCTCCACCGGCCCTCTGACTCCGAGCAGCACCCTGGCCGGCCTCATGGCAGTGTCCCCAAGAGGCACACTGGGAAGCTCCATGGGCCTGCCCTCCACCGGCCCCCCGACTCCGAGCAGCCCCCTGGCCGGGCCCCTGGCAGTGGCCCCAGGAGGCATACTGGGCAGCTCCATGGGCACGGCCTCCACCGGCCCCCTGACCCCAAGCAGCCCCCTGATGGCACCGACGACAGGCACAGTGGTCATCTCTCTGAGCAGCCCTCTGCTCACCTCCACAGCGGCCCCTCTAGGTGTTTCTCAGAACCTTGTGGCCAACCCCGTGAGCAATCTGGTGCTGCCGGGGGCCCAGAGGGTGCGGCTGACAGAGCCGTTCCGAGGATGCCCATCTGGACCCCATCCCTCCGCTGGAGCAGGGCCTGCCGGCACCACCAAAGGTACCCGGTGCAGGGGGAGGGACAGGAGGGCACCCCCAGCCCCCGCCAGGCCGGTCCTGGGTCCTGACTTGCTCTGACCCTCCTTCTCTCCTCTCTGCCCCACAACGTCACTAGTCCCAGTGTCCGCTGAGCACCCACAGCCGACCCAGGACCTGGAGCCTCTCGGCGTGACATTTGTGGGCGTGCCCTTGCACACCTCTACCCCCATGGAGACCAAGGGCGCAGCTGGCCCCGGGACGGCCTTCTCCTTCAGCACCTCGGACGCCCGGGCCCAGCCCGGTGCCCCCCAGGGACAAGCAGTTCCTGCCCCTGCCCCTGTCGCCCCTACTGCCGCCCCCCAAGCTACCACCGACTACGCCTCCCCCGGCACCACCCACGTTGCCCAGTGCCCACCCCCGTCCCCCACGCGGGCACACCACCCCCCCACCCAGCCCTCATCCACCCCCCACTCCCCTCCTCGAAATCCCCATTCCCCACCTCGAACCTCGTCCTCCCCGGCGTCAGTCAACGACCCCCGGGGTCCACGCGGCACAGAAACATCTCGGAAAAGCATGGTGGAGTTGGAACGGAAGCTGGCCCACCGGAAGATCAGCAAGTTTCCGGACAGCCCCCGAGGTCTGTGACACAAACTGCAGCAGCGCCAGTTGTGCGGGGTCTCCCCCGCTGCCCCCGTGGCCCTCCCCGGCCCCGGCCTGGGCCGCGGACCACTCCCTCCACCCCCTGTTGTCCTCAGAGTCGAGGCAGCTGGCCTGGGAGCGGCTGGTGGGGGAGATCGCCTTCCAGCTGGACCGCAGGATCCTGTCCAGTATCTTCCCCGAGCGCGTGCGCCTGTACGGCTTCACCGTCTCCAACATCCCAGAGAAGATCATCCAGGTGCCCGGTGCCCGGTTCCCCCTCACCACCAGAGGCCCTGTCCCTGTCCCCCGTTAGGGTTGGGGGGGGGGGGGTGCGGGCCTTGGAGGAGCCACTGGGGGGCCCCGCGCGCCAGCCTGGCCAAGCCCATCAGAGTCCGCGGGCACCCTGTGGTGGAGGAGGCATGGCGTCCAGCCCCAGTGGCCAAAAGGTGTCCAGGGCGCCTGGCGGCAGGAGCCTGTGGGCCTAGCCACGTGGCCTCCCCAGGGGACAGTGCAGGGCAGGGTCCTGAGCACGGTCACGTCTGCACTGCCCCCCTTTGCCACTGCAGTGGCTTCCAGATGGCCAGCCTTCATTCCCAGGGGCCCTCCCCCCACTAACAGAGCTGATGCCTACCCCTCCCACCTCCCCACCGCTGCTGGTGCCCTCTAGGGTCACTGAGGTGGCACAGGGTAGACAGGTCCCAGAACCTCCGAGCAGCTGGTGGCCTCCTGACCAGGGACCTCAGGCTCGGGCTCATTCCAGTACATTCTTAGCACGCCATCCACTGAGCCTGCGTCCTGTGAGGGACACGGCACACAGGGCTTCTCTGGGCACGCCTACCTTGCCACCGAGTGCGGGAAGCTTGGTGTTCAGCCCCAGTGGCCAAAAGGTGTCCAGGGCACTGGGAGCCTTGGAAGACACTGGGAGGAGAGCCGTCACGGGGTGTGGGCTGTGCCTGGCTGGATGCCCAGAGGAGGCTGTCCAGAACGATGGATCGCCTGTGCCTCCTCTCCCAGCAGCGTGCCAACTCTGGCCGGGCCCCCACGCCGGGGGACGGGAGAGGCGAGCCTTTGGGGATTTCCTTGGGAAATAGGCCTCTGTTCCTGGCCACCTTCTCTCCAGCGTTTTTATCTGTAGACTATAGACCTGGTGTGTGATCGGCAGGAATAGCTCAGGGCTACCGTGGGCTCATCTGAGTCCCGGTTTGAGCCCGCCTTTTCCTTTGGTCAGTGTGTCCTCTGGTTCGGTTTCTAATTTTAATGTGGTCAGAATGATCTACCTTTCCCTTTGTTTGTACTTTTCATGACTCCCTTAAAGCTAGAGCGGTAGAGGGCTGGGACCAGCCCTGAATCCATTCCGCTACCCCCCCCCCCCCAGCCCCATGTGTGTGGGCTCTCCAGCCGCCGCTCTGACCGTCCCCAGCCCATGCTGTCCTCCTTGGTGCATTGACAGAGCCCGGCACCTCTCTTCTTCCAGATTGTTTCAGCTCCTCTGGGCCTCTCGCTCAGTGTGAATTTTAGGAGCACCCGTCAAGTTCTAGGAAAAACCTCATTCAAGTATTTGGTTTTGCATCACTTCCCAGATTGAACAGGGGGACGTTTCACGTCTTTACGGCGTCGGTTGTTCTGATACCCCTGCCATTTCTGCTGCCCATGTCAGTGGGGCCCACCGTGGTCACGTTTGGTCTGAGGGTCCTTGATGCACAGCCAGGACCCCCGCCGCCAAGGCTGGGTCTCAAGTGCAGACTGGCCATGGCTAGTTAGAAACTGGCAAACAACACGGGCGTAAGCACAATATTTACGTCTCTACAATGTTGCAGCTGATATCCAGGTGGCGAAGACGACATTGGATTACAATGTCTGGTTTAAAGTGTGGTAGAGCTTTCCCGCTGTTTGAAACCCACCTTTAGACGGAAGGTGATAAAGACATATCACCGCTGACACGGGACTCTGCCATGAGTCCGCTGTGCGAGCCCTCTGGTCCCCGGCCCCTCTCCACTTGGCGGGAGCCAGTAGTTCTGCCCAGGACTCCACAGTCACAGCACCAGCCGGTAACTCCTAGAGGAGAGGCAGGAAGATGAGGGCGGGATGTACCGAAGGCACTTTTCTCCGGCGTCTGAGGAAGTCAAGGAGCTCGGTGCCCCCTGGGCCAGTGCTTGTGGGGGAGGGGCTGTGGCTGGCACCAAACACTCATTCCGTCCCCAGTCCCAGAGCCATTGGCCCCATTCACCTTCCGTCAGCAATGACCAGTGCTGCCAGGGTCCTACACTTGTGCCCAAGCTCCCGAGAAGCGCCCTGCCGAGCCCACCCGCACAGACGTTGTCTTCGGGGTCTGACACCCCCCCCAGCTGGCCCGCCGCAGGGTGACCGTGTCTGGTTCCACCCGAGGAGCACGAACGCTCTCAAGGCCATCCAGCCTGCCTGCTGGCCTGGCCCGTTTGTTGATTCCTATCAGGATCCAATTCCGCTTTGCCTAGACTTTTATTTCCTTTCCTGAAAACATCTTGTTTTTCTGCGCGTTGAACCCCAGTGTTGGTCGTTGTTAGAATCCCTAAATTCTATCCAGACCCACCACCCCTGGTCAAACCTGGTGTCCGAACCTGGCTCGTTTGCTTCGCGAATGCTGGATAGTTTGACGACTGACAAGTTTCAATAGAGCCCCGTTGCCGAACGAGGACTTGTTGACTGTTTTCAATGAATCTGGTCATCTTTTTTATAAGTTCACAGTCAGCTGTGCCGTCTTTTAAACTCAACTAAAAGTTGTTCCGGTGCCCAGACCTGTCACCTCTTCTCCCCAGCTGCAAACATCTTCTGCTCCAGGTGGGGGTGGGGTGCTCTGAGTACCTCCCTCTCAGCTTGCAATCACAGCAGACCTGAGCCCAGCACCCGTGTGAGGGTCACGGAGGCACCTCATGGCTGCGTCCAGCTGGGTCCTGGGCCCCCTAGTGCCCTCTGGAGCCCCACGCACTGGCCTGCTGACAACAGTTGTGGTGTTTGCACAATGGTTTGTTTCCAGCTACCATGCCAAACTCTTGTTCTGGTTCTAATAGCCTGTATATCACCTTGGCTTTTCTATGTAGACGGTCATATTGTACAGTGTTTACAAGAAGCAGATAATACAGCAACCTCATCCTGTTTCTGGCTTGACTGCAAACACACACGTCACGTCAAGTCTGCCCATTAAGTACAGTGTGTGTCCAGGCTTTTTGCCAAATCTTCTTCAGTCACAGTTCTTGGTTGCAGATAACAGAATCAACACTAGCTGATGTAAACAGAAAGAGGTTTATTGTACATGTTTAGGTGAGGACACAAGACTGGGCACAGAAGTTGGTATGGCTGCCCCTGAAGAACCAGGGTCATAGCCACTGCACTCTCGGGGACCCCTGCTCCTCCTGGGCACCACTGTCTCCCGGCATCCTCATCCGCCTGCAAGTTCCACTCACGGGCCCTGCTGGGCAGGAGCCCAGGTCGCAGAGGTCCCTAAGCCACAGGCGAGTCTGGAAAAGGCTTTCAGCTTCCGAAAAGCACTAGAAACACTAGGACGGAAGCCTGATGAGGCAGCTTCAGCACCTGCCACATCAGGTTAAGCTTTTCCTCTTCCTCATTCATTGACACCTTTGGGGGGGTTTCTTAATCATGAATACTTTTATGAATGTATTTTCTGCCTTTCATTGAAAAGATCACACGAGTTTTCCCTCCCTCCCTTTTACCATTTCGGAAGGACACATGAGAAGGTATTCTGATCATAAACCGCACTGTATCCTGGTGTTTTTGTTTTTGAGAGAGGGGGAGAAAGAGGGCGCGCGATCAGGTGTGGGAGGGGCAGCGGGGGTGGGGGTGGGGGGACACAGAATCCAAAACAGGATCCAGGCTCTGAGCTAACGTGGGGCTTGAACTCATGAGCCGTGAGATCATGACCTGAGCCGAAGTCCCACGCTTAACCAGCTGAGCCCCCCAGGCGCCCCACCCTCGTGTTTTTAACGCCTCCAGATGCCGTTTGCGGTTATTTACGACTTCTGCAGCTTCGCTACTTATCTCGCGAACACGCCGAGCTGCCGTGACAGAAAGAAGGGGCGTCAGGAAGCCGCGTGTCCCTGTCCCCGTGGGGCCGCGGCCGCTGCCCACCCCCTGGCGCGCGTCTGGGCCCCGGGTCCGGGACTCCGCCCAGGGGGCGGGGCTGACGGTCCCAGTCTCACCCCATTGGCCCGGTCTCGGTGACGTCAGGCCTTGCTGCCGTCGCGGTCGCGGGGGTCGCAGGCGGGAGTTTCCCTCCGTAGGGGAAGGCGGGGCTTCGGTGCGCTCGCGGGGTTTTCTTGCTGATCCTCTGTTGATCCTTAGGATTCTGTTTCCTCGGTTCAGCTCTTTCTTTCCTTCTGCTTCCTTTTGGTTTGCTTTATTCCTCCTTCTTGGGCTGAGCACTTAAGTCATTTTATTTTACACAGCCTGTGTTTGGGAATACGTGTGGGGCAAGGCAGTTCGCTCTATATTTAACCAGTGGTGCAGCAGGTGGACCCGCCCGGCCCGGTGGCCTCCCACCCACGGGCGGGGGCTTCTCAGGTGTAAGGATTTCACAAACTGCTTTGGATTTTCTCTCTAACCCAAGAGTCAGGATGCACGCTCCAGTCTCGGCCCTCTGAGGGACGTGCGGCCGCCTCTTGAGCGTTGCTTTCTAACGGGAACAAGGGCTGAACCTTCGCCGCCGGTTCCCTTAGCACTGAACACGTGGTCGGCGTCCTTTCCAGAATGGAAAGACTGGGTGGTGAACACATGTGCTCAGTTTCTTGCAGGTGCGTGCGTATTTGGTAGCACCTGTTCTCTCCTCCACATCTGGTCCAGCACCAGATCCTCTGCTGAGTCTCCCTCTAAAGATGTTTCCCATGTATACGCCTGCGTCTACATTCACCTAGGCCCTGGACTAAACTGCTGGCACCTTACTATCCTTCCCCTCCATCTCTTCACCCCTATTATGGAGCATTCAGTGCATACCAAGTTTATATCAGACGGTCTCTGCGCTCCAGGAGCTCGCCCACTCGTGGGGAGGCCTTCAATAAATAAGAAAAGCCATAAATATGTATGCTACAGGTCCAGGGGGTGACACATGCTACGGGGGGCAGGAGAGTTGAGGCTGGGAGCTAGGCACTGAGATGGCTTTGCTGCCTCCTCCCCGCCTGTATATACCCTGGCCTCATCCTGGCCAACCATGTCACCCCTCCTCCATTCCTTTGAAACACAATTCTGCTCAACGTGAGAGCCCACTGATGTGTCCCCTGGAGCCGGGACCGCCTCAAGGGGGTGCACACCGGTACAGATGCTGTGCTCAGCACCCCCTAGAGACATTTCCTTTACTCTTCAAAGCAGCTGTCAGGTGGTTTGCTTGCCTCCGTGTCAGAGCAGAGGAGGCTCAGACCCAGTGTGGGGACAGAAGCGGTCCCTGAACCCGGCCCTCCCTGTGGGCCCCTCTCCTTGCTCTGTGCTCTGCCTCCTGGTACCTCCCAAGCCATGCATGCTGTTCCTTGTCCTGGAAGTTTCTTTCCTCCTGAGATCCTCGTCCCTCAGACCTCAGCCCAGCACCCTCTCCCCTCCAGAGTCCTCTCCCCGCGGCAACACTCACAGTAGCGTCCCTCTCCTTGGTGCTGTCATCACCATAAACTCAGAGGGCTTTGCTCACACTTGAATCCCATCACCTGGTATGGTGCCCTGCACAGGGGAGGGCTGCGAATTATCTGCAGGACAGAGCCCTCCCCCTCTCTTGCTTCGGTGCCCGCTGCTCCCTCGCTTCTGTGGAGTGCTTGTCCTGCTTGTCCCCCCTCACTTGCCTCACCTGTGCTCCACTCTCAAGAGGTCACCTCCTCCGGGCAGCCGCAGCCTTGCGTCTCAGTGTAAGTGTGCCCACACTGCTCTTCCCCATCCAGTACCCCGGCAGGGTGGGCGCAGGGTGCCCACCCCTGACTTCTGCTCCTGTCTGTAGCTCCACGCGCCGCGCCGCATCTGGCACACAGCAGGAGCTCAGCCACAGCCCAGGAGTGAGCATATAATGGGTTCTGATGTCCTCGGGGGCTGAGGCTTAAAGCTACCCACTCACTGTGCTCTGAGCCGTCCAGCGGCCCCACTTGTCACCCACAGATGGTGGCTGAACTCCTGCAGCCTGCCTGACGGCACAGGAGCAGGTGAAAGGAGGGCGAAGGCTCAGGGGCCGGGAGGAGCCTAGAGGCAGGGAGATGAGCTTACTCTAGTGACCGTGCAGCGGGGGTGCTGAGCACAGGGCTCCAGGTACGTCTGCCAGCGGTCAGGCGTCACTTTGGCTGAGCCGAGCCAGGAGTCCAGTGCTCTATTCACAAGACCACCGGGGGAGGAAAGGACAGGGGACATTCTCGGAGAAAGTGACGCCTCAGCAGCTCGTTCTAGCAGGTTAGGAACCAGCAGGTGGGCATCCAGGAACGGTTGGAAGGGGATGAGCAGGGCCAGAGTGGGGACCTTGCAGGTCAGGCCTGGCCCCAAGAGGTGGGACGTGTAGGAGGGCCTCGGGCAAGAGACCCCATCTACTTCAGACCTGACATTCTGTGGGCCTGGGGGCAGCTGCACGTGTGACAGAGATGTAATGTGCAGGGCTCGGTGAAAATGAACATACAGGGCTCTCTGTTCAAAACCTATAAAGAACTCCAAGATGGCTACGGCAGGACATTAAGCTGAGTGTGGCCCTTCTGAGCCGGCGCCCTGAGTGAATGTCCAGGTCACGTGCCCGAGAGGCAACGGCAGGAGTGGGGAGGAGGGGCCGCTCTCCTGGCGAGATGCCGCGGGATGCAGTCACTGCCCGGTTGGAAGGCACAGGCAGTAAAGAAGCGGGTGGAGACCCACCGGGTTGCTGCCAGTCCCCAGACCTCTCTCCCAGGGCCTCCAGGACACCTCCCTCCAGCACATCGCCACAGCCGCACCTGCCCCTCTCTTGCCTTTATGGCGGTGGGAGCAGGAGGGGCCCTGACGGCCGCTCTCCCCTCAGGCCTCCCTGAACCCCAGCGACCACAAGCTGGATGAAGAGCTGTGCCAGACACTCACGCAGCGCTACGTAAGCATCATGAACCGGCTGCAGAGCCTGGGCTACGACGGGCGGGTGCACCCGGCGCTCACCGAGCAGCTGGTGAACGCCTACGGGATCCTGCGTGAGAGGCCAGAGCTGGCCGCGTCCGAGGGCGGCTCCTACACCGTGGACTTCCTGCAGCGCGTGCTGGTGGAGACCGTGCACCCCAGCATGCTCACCGACGCCCTGCTGCTGCTCTCCTGCCTCAACCAGCTGGCGCATGACGATGGCAAGCCTATGTTCATCTGGTGATGCCGGCTCCTGCCAGCCAGGCCCGCTCTGGCCCGCTCCCCGGTGCCAGGCCATTAAAGCTTCCCACACACGCTAGCCGCTGGGCCCCGGGCCAGAACTCCTGGGGGTGCTGCCTCCGCCGGGGTGGCCCACCAGCACCTCCTCCCCCCGCACCCCTTCAATCCTGCTTGCCCTGGGGCTCCAGGCCCACCCCGGGGTCCTTGGAGAGAGCCCCAAGACCAAAGCTGGGCAGCTGTCTGACCCCGGGGTCCTTGGAGAGAGCCCCAAGACCAAAGCTGGGCAGCTGTCTGCTGAGGAGGGTGGTGCTCAAAGGTCCCCAGCTGCCGCCGGCCTGCGGGTGAGAGCAGCAGGAGCCCCTGAGACTCGGAGGGGGAAGAGCAGGAAGCAAGGAGGAGCCGACCTGGCAGGGAAGGGCCGTGGCTGTGCCAGCAGCATTAGCGCTGTACAGAGAGCTAAAGCCTGGGTGCAGAGTGGAAGGCAGAAGACAAGGATGTGGACGTGGGGACCCTTCCCTCTGTCCTAGGCCAGGAAGAGGGCGGCGGGAGAGGGGGCAGGGAGGGCTCCTGGAGCCTCACTAAGGGCAAGAGGACATTAGATGGACGGGACCCCGGAGAAAGTAGACTCACCCAAATCCTAGCGAGGGGCAGCCCAGGGAGATGTGGCCGATTCCTAAGGCTCCACAGGGTTCCGAGCCTCAGAGCTGGAGCCGGCAGAACCCACCTGCTGCAGGGGCAGGGGCAGAGCGCAGGCAGAATGGGAAAGCCCAAGGGAGCAGCAGAGGCCGGGGCGGGGCGTGTAAAATGGGACTCCACCAGGGGTAACCTGCAGACTAAGGGGAGGGGCCTGTGGATAGTGCAGGAAACTGAGGCCTGGAGGCCAGGATGGGGGTCCTTGCCAGGGTGTGCATGAGAGATGGGCAGTGGGGTAAAGCCCACAGAGTGGCCTCTGGCCCACGAGAGGTAAAGGAGAGGACCTGCCCGAGGAAGGGAAGGAGGCTGGAGCTGCGATAGGAGGCAAAGGGTGGGCTGAGGAGGTGGGAGTGAGGACCCCAGGCGAGGAGGCTCCTGGAACACCGGTGCTTGCCAGCCAGAGCGCTCTGAGGGAACAGAAGAGTCCCAGGGTTCAACCAGAGGCATCATATCAGCAACCAGCAAGGAAGGCAGGGAGGGAGAGGGTTGTGGGGTATGCTAGGGCCTTCTGGCCCGGGAGCTCCCTGCGCTCTCCACTCCCAGGCCTGCTACTTCAGGGGACCCAGCCAGACCCCCGCGGAAAGGCAGGGAAGGACTCCACATAGAGCGGTGTGAGATCTAGAGACGGAAATCTCCTAGTTCTGTCTGCCGACAAGGCCTAGCGGCAAGACACAACTGTCGCGGTGAACACGCCCAGCACCAGATCTTGGTTTCTAAAGGGGATCAGGGATTCCTGGAGAATTGGGGGTGGGGTTGGGGGGCAGAAGTCCCTCCTCCTCCCTGGCAGCAGTCGTGAATGGCTGCCCAGATCCAAACTCCTGGGCAATTTAAGACCCAACCAGGAGAGCGGTGGGCTGTGGTTCACGGCTCAAATGATTCAGATGCGGGCTCAAGCAGGGCCCGGCAGCACCTGACAGAGAGCGGGGCAGCAGGGCCCTGGGAACCAAGGAAGCAGGTACGAGAGGGCCCCCGGATGGGGAGCTGATTTCCATGTGGCTCACGTGTCCTGAGGTTGCGGCGGCGCAAATCCGCACCAACGGCCCTCACCTCCCGATTGGAAGCTCCTCGGGGTAGGGTCACGGAGCGGTCTGTCACCACGGGGGACAGGCCTCTTAGGGCAGCTCTGCGGGGCTCTCACTGGGTGGCAGATTAGGGCGTTCTGAGTCCGTCCCTCCTCTGGAGCTGTGTCTCTGAACTCAGTTGCGGCACACCTGGACCCCGGGAGGCGGGTGGGGCTGGGGTAGACCCCGAAGTCAGGGCCGCTGGAGGGCGCCGGCAATTCCGCGCGGACTTGCGGGCCGGCGGAGGGAGCTGGACGCAGCACGCACCGCACTGCCTCCACCGGCGCTGCGCCCGCCTGCACTAAACAGGGTCGCTCTCCATTTGCTGTAGGCTGCACCCCAATCCCCGCTCGCGTCGGGCAGGTCTGGGCGCTCTCCCGGTGGCGCACAGGGGAGGGCGGGGCAGAGTGGGGCGAGGAGGATCTGGGGGCGGGGCTGCGAAGCCAGGGTCTCTTTCGCTTTCCCTTTTGTTCCCTCCAACGGCCGCCCAGACTCCGCGCGGCAGAGGAGAGCGCGGCTTCCCGGGCGCGCCGGTTGCCGCCTGCGCCCGCGCCCCAGCGATCCCGGGGCACAGCACCTACGCCGTTCCGCGCACAGGTGGCGCCACGTAACCTTGACCCCCGTGACACCCCCGCAGCTCCCGCGGACGCACGCTGGCAGCGACTGGGTCGCAGGGGCGCCGCGAGGCGGAGGAGTCCCGCACATCATGCAGACCCTTCCGGACTGGCCCCCAGCGTCCGGTGCCCCACGGCCCTCTCCCTTCCCGCACCCGGGACTGCACGCCCTCCACCGCCTGGCTCGAGCCCTGCTCTTCCCGGCTTACTGGGCCCTGGACCGGCTGCTGGGCTGCTGCGCGCCGACCGCGCGCCCGAGCGGCCTGCGGCGGCTGAAAGCCGCTGCGGAAGCTGGGGCCGCGCTGCTGCTGCTGCTGCTGGTCGGCCTGCCCCTGGCCCTGCTCGGGCTGCCGCTCTGGCTGCTCCTGCAGACCTGGCGCCGCCCCTTCTGCTACCAGCCCCCGCCGCAGTGCTGGGAGCCCCCGGCGCCCTGGCGCCCCCCGGCCGAGCCCGCGCGCTGCTTCAGCTTCCTCAGCGCCAACCTGTGCCTGCTCCCCGACGGGCTGGCGCGCTTCAGCAACTTGAAGCACAGCCAGCGGCGGGCCGAGGCTGTGGGCGCCGCGCTGCTCGCCGGCCTGCGGCCCTCGCGCTACGGGGCCACTGGCAGCAGTCCGCCGGGGCCGGGGGCGCCCTGCGGAGTGCTGACAGCCGAGGTGCCGGCAGGTCTGGAATTCGTGTGCCTGCAGGAGGTGTTCGACCTGCGCTCGGCGCACCGCCTCGTGAGCCGCCTAGCGCCCAGTCTGGGCCCGGTGCTGCACGACGTGGGCTCGTGTGGCCTGCAGCCCGGGCCGCACCTCAAGCTGCTCGGCAGCGGGCTGCTGCTGGCCTCGCGCTACCCGCTGCTGCGCGCCGCCTTCCGGTCCTTCCCCCACGCACGTCGCGAGGACGCGCTGGCCTCCAAGGGACTGCTTTCCGCACAGGTACCTGCCCAACCGCCGCGGCGCCTCCTGGCGGGGAGAGGGCTGGCGTGGGCTCGAACTGGCGACGGTTGCTGGGGCCCTCCGTGGTGTTGCAGGCGCAGGTGGGCATCCTGGACGGGCGCCGCGTCGTGGGCTTCCTGCACTGCACGCACTTGCATGCGCCGAGTGGTGAGCCCGAGGACGGGATCGTCGGCGCGTGGGCAGGCCGTCTGGCCTCTCCGCGCCCCCGACCGTTGGTTCACTGCCCGCGGCACCGCGAGCCCCGGGGAGGGGGGGGGCGGGGAGCGCGGCCCCGCTGAGCCTTCCGTTCCGCCCTCGCAGAGGACGGGCCCTTGCGCTGTAAACAGCTGACGCTACTACTAGACTGGATCGAGCAGTTTGAAGCCGAGAGCCGCGAGAGTGGCGAGGCCGTGGCCTTCAGCGTGCTCCTGGGCGACCTAAACTTCGACAACTGCTCCTCAGGTGAGGGCAGGCTGCGGCGGGGCGGGGGCGGGGCGGCCTGGCCTCGCCCCGCCCACCACGCGCTGGCCTCGCCCCGCAGACCACGCGCAGGAGCAGGAGCACCAGCTCTTCAGCCACTTCCGGGACCCCTGCCGGCTGGGCACGCGCCGGGATCAGCCCTGGGCTCTGGGTACGGGGGCAACCGGGTGGGGAGCCGACCTGGATGCGGTTCGAGGCCCGCGGCTGCCGCTGACACCGCCCTCCGCCCGCCCTCCCCCAGGCACAATACTGAGCACCTCCACCCTCCGCCACTCGGTGGCCTGCTCCCCGGAGATGTTAAGGAGGTGAGTGGCGACCTGGGGGTCAGACGCCGCCCAGAACGCTGGGGAGGCCTGGTCTTAGTGACACCGCCCCTCCTCAGGGCCCTGGAGCAGGAGGAAGGGCGCCGCCGCTACCTGGCGGGCCCTCTGGGCGGAGGCCGCCGGGCTGAGCCCTGGCGGGGCCGGCGCCTGGACTACATCATGTACCGGGGAGCGGTCGGAGGCCCGCTGAGCCCAGTAAGTGCCAGAATTCAGGGCGCTGGGCCGGCTGCAGCTAGGGCGACTCCTCAGTCTGACTCCCGCCCCCAGGAGGTGGAACAGGTGACGTTCAGCACGGCCCTGGCGGGGCTCACAGACCACCTGGCCGTGGGACTTCGCCTCCGAGTTTCCGTGCCCTCCTGACGCAGGCTCGCAGGCGACAGTTGGAAAGACGGACGCGGACGCAGAGCGTGAGCCTGGCCGGCTGCCGCGGGAACGCTGTGACTTCGCTGTTTATTGTGGGGGCCCTCCCTCACACCGCCTCCTGGGCTCTGCGGTACTCGTAGACGCTGCCGCGCTCAGAGAAGGCTGGGGGCTGCGGGGGCGACCCCGGCGGTGGGGCGGGGTCCTCCGGGTCCCCGTAGCCACCCCCGCCTGGTGTGTGGAGGCAGAACACGTCCTGTGGAGCAGAGGGACAGGCTCACTGCGGGCATGGACGCCCCCAACCCTGCCTCTCGCTGCAGTCCCAACCCCACCGGGGCAGCGCATTCATGGCAGCCGGCCTGGCCCACGGAGGCCCAGGGCGCGCCCTCTCTCCTTCGGAAACCAAATTAAATTCAGACGCTGGTTATTTTTGCAACTCTGCTCACCCTCTGTGGAAAGGGGGCCGCTGGAGGGCGGGCGGGAATGAGGAAGGACAGATGTCAACCCTTACCCCGGGGAACACGGGCACCGACGTCTTTCCGCCCAGATTCACCGTCCGGCCGTCCTTGCGAATCAGCAGGTTTAGGCCCCGGGCTCCGGGCTCGCCCCCTTCGGGAAGAGGCAAAGTGAGGCTGGCCCGGAAGGCAAGGAAGGGAGGGGCAGAGGCGGCGGGCGGGCAGAGGGAAGGACTCCGGGAAGGACTCTGTGCAAGAGACAAGGAAGGGAGAGAGGAGGAGGGCGGGCAGAGGGGAGGACACCGTGCAGGAGTGGGTGGGTGGGGTGGGAGTCGGGGATCCAGGGACGCTGCCGCTCACCGTGGAGGCCGTATGGCCGGAAGGCGCGACGCTCGGTCAGCACGGACAGCAGCGCCTCCTCGCGGAAGAGCAGCTCGCGGACGACGCCGTCGCCGCCTCGGAAGCGCCCGCGGCCCCCGGACCCCTGCCTCAGCTCGAAGCGGCGCAGGATGACTGGGTACCTGCGCGGGCCAGGGGGTTCAGAACGGTCCACCCGGGCTCGGGCTCCTGCTCCCCGCCCCGGCCCCGGCCCCGCCCCGGCCGCGCCCGCACCACTCACCTGCTCTCCAGGATCTCGGGGTCGGTGATGCGCGTGTTGGTCATGTGGCTGTGCACGCCGCTGCGCCCGTGCCAGCCGGGGCCCGCCCCCGCGCCGCCCGCCACCGTCTCGTAGTAGCCCATGTGGGCGTTGCCCAGGGTCACGTTGTTCATGCAGCCCTGGCAGGGGCGAACGGCATTTGCGCTAGGCTGGAGGCATCCGAGACCCTTCCCGCCCGCGGCCCCAAGCGTGCCCCCCCACCCGCCACACCTGGGAGGCGGCGCAGGCCCCAAAGGCCCCCAGGATGACGTCCACCACGCGCTGCGACGTGAGCACGTTGCCACCCACCACGGCCGCTTCGGGGGACGGATCCAGAATGCAGCCTCTGGGAATCACGACGCGCACTGGCGCCAGGCAGCCCTGAGGTGGGGGACGGGGGAGGGCAGCTCTCAGGGCGATTGGGAAATAAACGTCGCCCTACCCCCGCATTCCTAGACCAGTCCGGTGTTGGGCCGACCCGCCCCCAGGCTCGCTCAGGGACACAGCACGCGCCGCGCACCTGGTTGAGCGGGATGTCGCGGCCCACCAGGCACCGCAGGCAGTAGATGAGGGCGGACAGCGTGATGGCCCGCGGAGCGTTGAGGTTGCCGAACACCTCAGGCCCCGTGCCGCTGAAGTCAAACACTGCGCTGCCCTGCCCACGGGGTGGGGGTGGGGGGGAGAGGTGGGTCAGCAGCAGCCCCGCGGCCACGCGGCGGGTGCCCACGGCCCCGTTGCTGCGGCCTGACCTGACTCAGGTTGATCTGCACGCGGAGCCGGATGGGGGAACCATCGTCCATGTGGTCCTCTGCTGACACCTCCAGGGGCAGGCCTCGGGCCTGCCGGGAGGTTCCGAAGGCCCGCAGCATATCTCGCACAGCCAGCTCCGCGTTCGCCTGGCAGACAGGACGTTCAGCGGCAGCCACGCTGCCTTCCAGGTGGCCGGGGGCTGCCCACCTCCCCGCCTGGCCGCCAGGGGGCAGGTACAGAGCTGCCCCCTGCTCCTGCGCCCTAGGCCCACCTGAATGTGGCCCATGTAGGCCTGCACCACATCCAGGCCGTACTGCCCGATGAGCTCTCCCACCAGCTGGATGCCCTTCTGGTTGGCGGCCACCTGGGCGCGGAGGTCTGACAGGTTGTCGTGCAAGTTCCTCGTGCCGCTGCAGCCGGGAATCTTGCCTGGGGCCTGCAGGGCCTCAGTTACCGCTGCACGGATGGGGTCACCGCTGAGCCACCCTCCACCCGGTCGGATGGGGGGCTGCGCTGCCCAGTGCCCTGATCCGTACCTACTCCTCCTCTGCTGGGCACTATGGGGAGTTCCCCATGTTGGCCCTTCCCTGGCCCCCCACAACCCTGCTGACACCCACCGCCGGCACCCCCAAAGCCACAGCCTCCTGCCATCTGCTCAACCTTTTTCCCAAAGCCCAGCCCCCCAGGGCACCCTAGGCTTTTCCTGTGACCTCACAGGAACTGGAGGTGCCTGAGGAGAAGCAGGGGGGTCCTCTTACCTTTAACTCCTTCTGCCCCACTCCCTCCTGCCTTTTCTGGGCTTCCCTCCCCACTCCCAGGAGAAGAAACACTTCCCCTCACCCGCCCCAACTCATACTGCCCTCAGTCCGATGGCCCTCACTGGCCCCCTCTCAACCACTTTGCAAGAGCATCAGCTAGCTCTCTGGGCCTCCTGCCCCACCTCCAAACAAATTTGAACCAGGCCTCCGCCCCCTGGCGAGCCCCAGAGACCCAGGCAAGGACTCTCTCCCTAACCTAGGTTACAGTATTCTCTGAGGCTCCCTGGCCACTGCATCTTCTGTCACGTGCCTGCACATATCCCTCCCATGATCCCTGCCCCCTGCCCTCTGCCCCCACCACACACACTGACCAAGGGAATGACCAGGCCTGGGTCACTCTCTTTGTGTCCTCCACCCACGGCAGCCTGTGGCTCTGTCACCACCCCCCACCCCCGCCCATGCTGCCTCCTCTCACTCCCAGATGCCTGCCTGGGCTCCTAGACACCTGCAGCCTCAGACCAGCTCTGTTTTCACTGCCCCTGTCCCTGGGCTTCTGTCCCAACTTCACTGCTCTGTGCCGACTCAGTGACACAGCCTCCCTCCACCTTCCGGCTGTCTGAACTTGACCTCTCATCCTCATCCCTAGATCCCATCAAATACCAACCTTGATCTCCAAAACAGGTGTCCCTACCTACCCCCACTTCTGCCCTGCTTGAGGGTCAGTATCACTCAGCACAGCTGCAGCCGCCCCCTACCCCACTCCCCACTCCAAGCCTTCAACCCCCCATCTACTCTGCACATGGGCTGGGGGCTTTCATGGTGTAGGGCAGACCAGTGCAGGCCCAGGAAAGTTCTCCGCGAGTCTGCAGGCCTTGGCCCCCGTCCTCACTGCTCTGTAGCCCACAGACCCAGTGCAAACACAAGGCAGACACCACCGTGAGCAGCTGCTGACCTTGAAACAGCCCCTCTCCCTCCTGTGCCCAGTCCTGTGACTGTCCTGGCCAGCTCCCCACCCCCAAAACCATTGAGCCTTCCTGGGCCCAGAAGGAGTTCACCTCAGTGCCTCCGATCACCTCTGAAAGATGATCTGCTACCACTCCGGGGTCGCTACCCGGCTCCCCCAGCCTCAAGGCAGGCCTTCGCCACTCACTCGCTGCCACAGCTCCCCAGTCGGCCTGGTCCACTGAGCCCTCCCCCGACCTCGAGGTCACTCCAAGCCCACTCCCACTCACCCTCCTCTTGGAAGACTCCTCCCTGGACGAGTTTGAAAGACAGAAAGACGGCGCCCTCCTGCTGCAGTGTGGTGGAGTGGGGAGGCATGGAGCCCGGCGTGATGCCCCCAATGTCCGCATGGTGCCCACGGCTTGCCACGTAGAACACAGGCCGAGTCTGACCCGGCCAAAACACCTGGGGGTGGAGAGCGACAGTGAGCTGTGCTAGCAGCCCGCGCCACCCCCACCCCCGGAGACACCCAGGCTGCGGCCTTCACCGGGGTGATGACGGTCAGGTCTGGCAGGTGGCTGCCCCCAGCGCTCGGGTGGTTGCTCAGCAGCACGTCACCAGGGTGGAGGTCGGCCCCCAGGTGCTGGATCTGAGACCAGAAGACACTTGTGGAGGCGGCAGGGGCGGAGGCGAGGGGTGGGGTCAGGGAGGCCGAGAGGTGGGCCGCCGAACCTGGAACTGTACGGTCTCCTGCATGGCGCCCAGGTGCACGGGGATGTGGGGGGCGTTGGATACCAGCCCCCCATCGGGCCCGAAGAGGGCACAGGAGAAGTCCAGACGCTCCTTGATGTTGGTGGAGATGGCTGTGCGCTGCAGGATGCGGCCCATCTGCTCTGGGGGCACAGAATGAGCGGGCACCCGCTGGCCCCGCCCCGCCCGCGGCACGGCCCCGCCCCGCCCCACCCGCGGCACAGCCCCGCCCCGCCCGCCCACCCGTGCGGCACAGCCCCGCCCCGCCCGCCCACCGGCGCGGCACACCCCTGGAGGAAAAAGAGGCAGGACTGCTGCCTTCAAGGCCTCTGACACCCAGACCCAGGACCCGAAGGCGGTGGTGGCCCGGCGGACACAGCCAGACTGCAGGCGGGCCCCGTGTGTTGCCTGTGTGAGAGGTGTCCCCCTTCCTCTCCATCCCTGTTCAGGGCCTCACCAAGAACCCGGTACCCCACCTCAACTCTCCACCTTGCCTAGCACAGCAAGAAATCGGTGCTGAGGCACAGGATTCGGGGCGAGCAAGCCCCAGCCGACCCCGCGTAGAAGGGCTCGCCGGGCAGAGCCTCTTTCCGTCCACAGACAGGATGGCGATCTCAGGCCCCATGACTGCTGGCGGGAGTTAGGTGCTCCCACTGCCCAAGGCCGGCTGGTGCGGCGGGGCTGGCCGTCCCAGGGCGGCTCTGTCGCCAGCGGGGACTCCACTTCTGCCCCTTCCCTGGGTCACACTTTGTCTCCCTCTGCACGGCCTGCCAGCCACGTGCCTGCACTACCTCTACCCAGGGAGCAGGGCCATGGGGACCGGGCAGCCACTCACCAGCAATGCTCATGAAGCGGTGAGAGAAGATGGACAGGTGGATGGGGTCAAGCTGGGCGCCCACCAGGCTCGGGACTTCAGCCCCCACAGAGATGCGGATGTCCCCGGTATCAGTCACCTCTGCCTGGCAGCCTGGCTCCACCAGGATGGTGCTGAAGGCAGGGGCGCAAGAGGCTGGGGGCGCCGAGCCAGACCCCCCCCCCTCCCATCCCAAATAGGGACCCCACATCCCCAGGCTGGGGGACACCCAACCATAATGGGACCCCAGAGTCCTTTCTGTTCCTGTAGCCTCGGGCCAGAGAGCCCCTGACAGGGCCCCTGAGCTCACCAGGCCCCGGCAACTGTACCCACCATGGCCCCACCCTGGCCAGGCTTCAGCCCACCTGTTGCTGTCGATGATGAGGCAGGGCCCCTGAAGCTTGTGCCCATAGGCCAGCTCTCCCAGCAGGTACACAGGGGTCTCCTGGTAGCCCCCCTCAAAGTAGCACTGGGTCACCTGAGGAGGGTGTGGGATGAGTGAGGTTCCTAGGTGCAGCCCCTCCCTGCCCCTCCCCCTCCACACCTGTCCCCTTGTCCCTGTGGGTGCGGGTGGGCAGGCCAAGGCAGAGCCACCCACCTTGTCTATGCGGGGAGGCCCGGTCTGAGCTCTGGGAACATCCTCGAGGCGAAGGCCGCTGCGACCAGTGCCCCTCACACGCACGTCGTCCACCACCACCGGCCGCTCAGGGATGACGAAGCCAAACTCTCTCATGTACCTGCACGTCCGCCGGCCCCGAGAAAACGATCAGGGCCAGGCCGGTAGGCCACCCTCCAGGGCTCCCGGGAGGCAGAGCTCGCATACCTCTCCACAAAGGCGGCCCCAAAGTCGCCAGCACGGGGCGAGCGGGCAGTGGCCGGGTGCTGGTGGGCAGACACCATGAGGGCGCAGTCTGTGCCCTGGTAGCGCAGATGCAGGAAGCCCTCGGTGCTGATCTGGGACCTGCAGCAGCGGGGCGGGCGGGCCACTCGCACACGGTGCCCCGGGGACGCCCGTCCCGCGTCCGCCAGCCCTCCCGGACCGCGCCACCTGGCACATCGGGCAGGAAAGCCAACTGGGGGTGGCTGGGATGCTGCCAGCCCTCTGCCTGGCCCAGCTCCCCCCTCCACTGCCCCCGGTGAGCCCCACCTGGGAAAGCCCTGGGCCCGCAGGGCGTCCACACACTGCTCCTCCAGGCGGCTCAGCCTCTGGTCCAGCTGCACAAAGGTCTCAGGCGCGTAGGGCAAGGAACACGGCTCCTGTGCCTCGTGCACCACGTCCGCCAGGGCCAGCCCCAGCGCTGACAGCAGCCCGCTGTGCCTACGTAGACGGGGGCCTCGGCCATGTGGGGGTGCCTCCCAAAGCCAGCCCCCCACCCCCGACAGGCGCACCACTCCCAGACGTACCTGTGAATGTGCACGGTGTCCATGCCCAGGGCCCGGGCAATGGCGCACGCGTGCTGCCCGCCGGCTCCCCCAAAGCAAGCCAGCACGTGGGCCGAGGGGTCGTGGCCTCTTGCCTGGGAAGCCAGAGGGGGTCGGTGGCACGCCCTGCCCTGTCTGGCCCCCCACCCCTCACCCTGATGGGGTTGCCTGAGTGGGAGGTGAGGGGGTGGGGGGCAGGGCAGGCGAAGGCGAGGGCGAAGGCGGGCATACCTGCGTGAGTGCGCGGATGGGCCGGCACATGGCCTCGTTGGCCACACGCACGAACCCCATGGCTACCTCCTCCAGGCTCAGCGGGGAGGCCGGGCAAGGCCCGTTGGTCAGGAAGCTGTTGACCTCAGCGGCCACAGCCTCCAGGGCCTTTCGGGAGGCCTCAGAGGACAGTGGCTGGTCCTCTCCCGGCCCAAAAATGCAGGGGAAGGAGGCAGGCAGTAGGCGACCCAGAACCAGATTAGCATCCGTCACTGTCACGGGGCCCCCTGGGAGGCGTGCAGGGTGTGGGGGTTGGGGGCTGGAGATGGGGTCCAGGACTGGGCAGCAGGGTCAGGGCTGAAGGGCGGCGGGGTGGGGGGGGGGGGGCGGAGGTAGGCCTGGGCAGCGTGGGAAGGGGCCTGGCGGGGCAGGTACCAGCTCTTACCTTTGCGGTAGCAGGCGGGGCCAGGATGGGCTCCTGCAGACTCAGGGCCCACCACAAAGAGGCCGGACCTTTGGGGCAGGGAGGACGGGACTTAGAGGTGGGTTGGGAGGCAGGGCTGGGGCGGGGGGCAGGGGAGTGCCCAACCCAGGTGCAGGGGCTGACCTGAAGAAGAGGCGGGAGCCCCCACCAGCTGCCACTGTGTTGATGTCCAGCTGAGGGGCCTGGAGGGTGACACCAGCCGTGCTGGCCTCAAAGACATGCTCAAACTCCCCAGCGTAGCGGCTCACGTCGGTGGATGTGCCTGGAGGAGAGAGAGGTGGGAGGAGTCACCGCACAGACCCGGCCGCCCAGCATTGCTCAGCCCTGGGGCCGCGGTGGAGACTCCTCCTGACCCCACCCGTCCGGCCTCCGTACCTCCCATGTCAAAGCCGATGACGGGCTGGCCGCCTTCCACCCGGTAGGTGGTGGCTGAGTAGCCAACCACACCCCCAGCAGGGCCAGAGAGCACAGCCCGGGAGCCGCTGAAGGACTCCATGGGCGCCAGGCCACCATCGGAGCGCATGAACAGCACCTGCACGTCCTGTGGGAGAGCGGCAGCCAGTAAGGGGCCGGGCAGGCAGGGGTGGGGCGGGCGGAGCAGGCCGGCAGGGGGCCTCACCTTGAACTGGCCCTGGAAGCCACGGCGGAAACCCTGCACGTAACGCTGGATGGTGGGGGTAAGGTAGGCGTCGGCACAGGCCGTGTGCCCCCGAGGCACGATGCGCACCATGGGCATGGTGTCCGAGGACAGTGACACGTGGGTGAAGCCCAGCTCCCGGGCCAGTGCGCCCACCTGCTGCTCATGCTGGGCCCACCTGTAACGACGACCCCACGGCGCTCCGCCTCTTGCCCACGGCCTCCAGCCCACCGCCCAGAGCCCCGGCCAAGCCACGCTCACGTGTAGGAGTGCATGAGCACCACGGCCAGGCTGCGGACGCCTCGGGACAGGAGTCCCTCCAGCTTCCCACGCAGAGCCCCAAGGTCCACAGGCTGCTGCACCTCCAGCAGGTCCCCCGTGCGGCCTGCCAGGAGGCCCGTTACCATCCGTCAAAGGCCCACCCTGCTGCCCCCGGGCCCCCAGCCCTGAGGCACCCGCACCTTTGACAGGTGTCCCTGCACCTGGCTCCCCGCGATACAGCACCACACGCTCGTCCACCTCCAGCACCTCTTCGTACAGCACCTCAGGCATGGGCACAGCCTGGGGACAGGCAGAGGCTCAGAGGACACCCAGGCCCGAGGGTCCTTGCTGGGGTCCTGCGCTGGTGGGGCAGTGCGGGCGAGGGGCTGTGTCCCGGCAGTCCAGTCCACAGGCCCAGGAGACACAGACGGGGCCAGCCCCAGCAAGGCCTCCCCATCCCCAAGGAGTGGCTCTCTGCCCCCAGGCACCTGAGTGCAGCCAACTGCCACCCCCCCCCCCCGCAAGGGCAGCTCCCTGGAGGAGCCCAGCAGCAGGGGTGGGGGTAGGGGAGTGGGAGAGTGGGGGTGGCTCCTACCCCTCACCCCGAACAGTATGGTGACAGACAGGAACAAGACATTGTGACCGCTCTGAGGGCTTGGGGGACAGAGTGCCTGCTAGGAGTGTCTGGAACCTTCTCTCCGCCTATAAGCTGCTAGCCTGGGGCCAACACTGACCCTTCCAAGGGCTGCCCTCCCGAGGGGCCACGGCATCCCTGGGAAACCATGAGCTGCACGACGCAGCCACCAGCTGGAGTGGGTGCGCTCACCAGGTCAAAGAGGTCCTCTCGGGCCTGGGTGCCCACGTGCAGCAGGTCTCGGAAGCCACGTGTCACCAGCAGCGCCACCCGCTCCCCCCGCCGCTCCAGCAACGCGTTGGTGGCCACCGTGGTGCCCATGCGGATGCTGGCAATGCGGCTGGTGTCCAGCGGCTGGTCCCGCGGCAACAGCACGCCTCCTTCCTGGGAACCACAGGGTCAGTGTCAGGCCCCGGTCCCAGGTCCCTCCCCAGCCCGCCCCTCTGCCCTGCCCTGGCCACCTGCTCCAGGATGCGGCGGATGCCCTCAGTAGGGGCGTCTGCATAGTTGGCGGGGTCCTCTGAGAGCAGCTTCAAGACCCTCACTTGCCCCCCGGGGCACTGGGCAAAGACATCTGTGAAGGTGCCTCCACGGTCGATGGCGAAATGGAAACGCCCCTCGGGGCTGCCCATGGTGACAGGGCTGGAGTCCAGCACTGACTCTTCAGCCGGCAGTCCTGGGAGAACTGGACGGACACAGCAGATCAGGCGACAGGCCCGGGGGTCACCCGCGGCTTGGTAGCCTTGGGCAGAGCCGGGCTGAGGAGAGCAAGGGGTGGGGTGGCGGTCGGAGGAGGCGCCCTGGGCCGAGCCCGGGGCTGCAGGCCGAGCTCAGAGCGCCGCCTGAGGCGCGGCCGCAGCCGGGCAGGTGGGGACGCCACACCTAACGCTCCTCGTTACCCGGTTCTCAGGGCCCCGGCTTGCGGCGCAAATCCCCGGACCCGCCAGAGGCGGAGGCGCCCCGGAGAGCCCACGGGCTGGTGGGTCTGGGCTCCTTTAGCACGAGGAGGCACGGGGGCTGGGGGCAGGTGACTTCCCCAGTCGCTCGACCTTGGGGCCCAGGCCGAGTGGGACAGGGGGCACGGGGCGGGGCCTGCGCCAGGGAGGCGGCAGGGCCCGCGATCGGGGCGGGGTGGGGGGGGGGGAGGGGGGGAGGGGGGGCGGGGAGAAGCGGGGCGCTGGAGGGTCCGGGTGCGGGGCCCACCTGGCACGTCGGCTCCGAGGCGCTCGCGGTCCGCTCGGGCCGCGCTCCCTCCCGGCCCTGCCCGCCGCACCCCCCCCCTCCCCCCGCCCGGAAGCGGGGCCCGCCCCCCGCCCGACCGGTCCCACCGCTCACGGCCCTCCGGGTTGCGTCAGGCTCGGCTCGCCGGGAGCCGCCTCCCTCCTCCGCCGGGAGCCACGCCGGGGGACCGCGGGGCGCGGGGCCGAGCTGGGCCAGGGGCGGCTCCGTGCTGGCGCGTCCCCGGCCGCCGGCCACCTCGGTTCAGCCGGCCACTCGAGGTGCCCCGGGGAAGGCGGAGCAGGCCACCCTCCAAAGAAGTAAGAGCCCAGACGAGCTCGGACTGCACCCTGGCGCGGGGCAGTCACGGCGTGAGGGACGGGGCTGGGGAGGGGGGTCGTGGAGGGGCCTCGGGCAAGGGCCCCTCCGCAGCCGTTAACCCCGCTGCTGCCCGCCCAGGGCCAGCCTTGCCACAGCCCAGGCTGGGCGCCCCGGGACCCTCACAACATCAGGGCTGATGTCCCCAGAAGCCGTGGCCGGTGCCCTGACGATGAGACGAAGCGTGCCCCACCCTGGCCTGTCTCCCCCACGGGCAGAAAGTGTCCAGGCTTGGAGTGGACACCAACCGTGCAGGGCCTGGAGCAGGCCGTTTAGAGCTCCCAGGGGGCAATAGTGGGGATGGGGCGAGGGAGGAGACCCAAGCAGAGGGAACAGCGGGTGAAGGGGGCTTCACCCAAGGTGCCAGGCCAGATGGCCAGACAGGCAGGGGCACCCACCCACGCGCCCCAGACTTCCCCCTCCCCTGGGAGCCTTGCTGGCGCTGGAGGCCTGCTTGGTCCCTGGAGGAACGAGCGAGGTGGGGCCGCACCCCGGGCAGCAGCGGGGGCTCCCTTCTGACCAGCGCCTCTGCAGTCTCTGTGCACGTGGTGGGGGGTGAGGGGTTTGGAAAGAACTGCACCAAGAGAGACACAAGAGACTCGGCGACTCAGGGCAGTGGCAGTGTCTGTGGCCTCCGACCCCACCTCACGCCTTCTGACGGTGGCCGGTGGCCTCTCCCACCAGCGCAGGCTCCCGTGGGTCTCTCCCCACCTCCAGCCCTGCTTGGACCTAGGACTTGAGCTGCCCTGCGCGCGCGCCGCGGGGGATGGGCTGTGACCGTGCCCAGATGACTGTGCCCCCGGCGGCAGGTGCCAGCCAAGGTACTGACCCCAGACCCCCACCCCCTTGACCTCCCTGTCACCTTCCCCATCCCTCACGTCCAGCTGGATGCCTAGACCGTCACTGTGGCCACCGTACAGGAGCTTGTACCCTCACCGGCTCTGAGCTAACCACGAGATGGCGGTCGGCGGCCCCACTCCAGGCAGGACCCCCGCCTGCAGCCCCCACCGTGTCTCCATTCACGCCCCCACAGCAGGTGCATCCAGCCCACTCTCCCCCATCACCGGGTGACTGTCCCACCTGCCCGTCTCCGCCAACTCCCCCACGTGGCGTCTTCGTCCTGATGCTCAGCTGAAAGTCCATCCGGAGAGGCTTCCAACAACCCAGCCACACCACCACCCCTGGGGTGCCGTACTCAGCCAGGCTGCCTGCGGTCTCAGCCAGGCCTCCTCACCGCATCAGCCTGGCCGCCCCCACGCCCGTCTCCAGCCCGCGGCTGGTGACCCTCAGCGCCCAACCGCGTCTTCTAGAGGCCCCGCCCCCACGCCCCTCCAGCAGCACCCCAAGCGCTCTGCTCCTCAGGGTGCACGTCGGTGGAAAGGCCCCCTGCCACCTCCACAAGCCTCCAGGCTCACAAATCACATCAGGCAAGACCAGAGAAGCCCCCTGAGCCGCCCCAGTGCCCAGGCCTCTGGCCTCCCTGTGCGTCCACCCGCTCCCCACTTCTGTCTCTGGGAAGCCCCTCCTGCATGGGGTCCTGACCCGCCTCGCCGACTCCCTCCTGCCAGCCTGCTTTACCGCATCTTCTTGACGCGTGTGTCCTGAGAAGTTCCCCTCTGCTCTGCCCTGAACTGTGTCCTGCCTAACTTCCTGTACTGAAGCCTACCGGACCTTAGGGAGGTGACAAAGTCATGAGGATGGGCCCCAATGATGGCATCAGTGCCCTTGTAACAAGAGACGGAAGGGGTTGTCTCCAGAATGTGAGGACACAGCCGGACAGTGGCCAACTCTCCGCCAGCAAGAGAGCCTCGCCGAGAACCGTGCCGGCGCCCTGATCTCCGACTTCCAGCCTCCAGAACTGTGGGGAGTGGATTGTTGAAGTGGTCCAGCCTGTGGTGTTTTGACGGAGCAGCCCACACTCCCTGAACCCTCCCCAGAGACCGTTCTCTGCCTGTTAACATCTCCGGGCCCTCAGAAGCAGGGACGGGACACTGTGCCAGGACTGACGTGGCCCACGCGCTCCCTGGCCACTTGTATCTCCCGGTGGATCTGCACAGCCAGAGGCTTCCGGGAAGCGTGGTGCCTGTCCCCATGAGAGCTGGGGTCCCCTCAGCCTGCCCGTGCCAGGGGGAGCGCCCCAGTTGCACTGCTCAAACCCTAGGAACTGCCTTCAAGTGCCACTTTCCCACCAGCACGCCCAACCCGCCCAAGTATATCCAGAGCCCCCGGCACTGTTCACTCCCCCTTCTAGCCAAGCCTGTGATTTCTCACCAGGAGAACGACCCCGACCTAGAAGACCCTCCTGGTCCTCATCTGCTCTCCACTCCACCAACGCTGGCCTCAGCACTGTGCCTCAACACACTCGACCCGCTGCCACCTCAGGGCCTTTGCACGGACCATTCCCTCAGCTCTACCCCAGCCTTGTGGCTCCTTCACTTTGGTGCAGTCCTGCTTCAATGTCACTTTCTCGGAGACGTTACTTTCTCCCCGCTGCCTTCCTAAAGAGGCCCCGGCCCCCGTATCACTCCTCAGCACCTTCCGCACCTGACGAGCCATCGCCCCACGGGAGCGGGGACTGCCCGCCCCCCCTGCCCCAGCCGCTTTCCCCTGTCTTGGCACAAGCTTGAATGAGTGAAGCCTCGTGGGCATCTGAGAAGAGCCCCCGCGGGCCCTGGCGCTCCTCACCTCTTTCGGCATCCTTGAACTTGATGGTTCTGCGCCGGGGCAGCCGGGGGCTGGTGGCCACCTCGGCCAGGAGCCCGGAGCCACAGAAGCCCAGGCCTCTGCCCCGGGTCTAGAGCACCAGCTTCAGCTCCTGGTTCTCCTGGATGAGCTGCACAAGCCGTCGCAACTCTTCATTCTCCTGGGCCAGCCGCTGGATCTCCCGCCGCAGACCCTCGTAGCTGCTGAGGGGGGACATGCCCGGCAGCAGGGGGGGCAGCTGCCAGCAGCTGTCGCCTGGCCAGGAGTAGCGGACCCCGTCACTGTGAGGTCAGTGGCCGCCCCTGCCCCCGGGCCTCAGCCGCATTCCGGGTGTCGGAGCCAAGGCCCCTTGAGCAGGGCACACCTGACCTCTGACCTCTGGTCCCTGAGGGCCAAATGACTAGAGGAGCCCAGACCTGCCGAGAGCCTGGAGTCCTTCTGGGATGCCCCTCTCGGAGGACGGAAGCTTCTTTATGCCAGCCTGGCACGGAGGTGCTGCAGGGAGTGGGAGTAAAAGACCCAGGCCTCCCCATCCCCCATCTGGCTGCCCACTGGCCCCCAGCTGCAGCATCCCCCCCTGCCCGTGCCAGCTCACGGGGCTGGGCGACGGCTCGGTCCCCGAGGTGGTCACACAGCCAGCAGGACATCTCAAGGGGCCAGGACAGTGGCTGTTTGAGCTGCCCCGCGGGAGGGGCGCCTCTGGCCTAGAAATAGCAGGAGCTGCACAGCGAAGGGGGGGGGTGGTGGGTCAGGGTCCAGGGGACGCGGCTGAGTCGGCAAGTGCATCAGGACGGGGCTGGAGGCACAGAGATGGGGCAGGGATGGCAGGGAGCAGCTGTGTCACGTGGAGGGCAGGCCGCCCGGAAAGTATGCTATACCCCGCAGGCCCCACGGCACGCTCCCCCACCTGCAGGCCCCAAGGCACGCCCCCGCCGCAGGGGAACCACCCCAAAGAGCATATGAAGGACTTCTTACATTTTATTTTATTTTATTATTATTTTTTTTTTTTTTAGGACTTCTTACATTTAGAGCATATGAAGGACTTCCTTCTTTCATGCGATGTGCCCTCTACCGGCACAGCTCTCTGCCTCCGCTGTCATCGTCTGTCCTTTCCTTGTATTATGATTGGCGTTTACCTCGCCATCATCTCCTGCCTGCTGACCCCCTCAGCACAGTTGCCACTTGTAGACCCAAAGTCCTCCTGGGATTCGCATGCCCTTCCCCGGCTGCTTCGGTGTGGCCTGGCCAGCTCCGGGGGTCTTCACAGAGCAGACTGCAGGGGAGGCTGAGAGCAGTGCCCCAGGAGACAGGGTGGGACCCACGCTCGATCTCAAAGGAAATGGTGACAATTTTAATAGTTCCTATAACTAGGAAGTGTCCTGATTCTGACCATGATGGAGTAGAGTATTTCCGAAAGGACTAGAGATCTTACCTCAAGGGCGTGACAGGCTCAGGGCAGTCGCGGCCGGGACTGGTCCGTGAGCAGAATACTAAGGCCCCCGAGGTCACGGGCCCTGCATAATCCCAGAATAAAATGGATTTTACCCCATGATTCGGTTATTTATGTGGCACAGCTGAGGAATAAAGGGAGATTACCTTGGATGAGACTCACTGAATCA
The DNA here is from genome assembly GCF_018350215.1 of Panthera leo. Lineage (NCBI taxonomy): Eukaryota > Metazoa > Chordata > Mammalia > Carnivora > Felidae > Panthera > Panthera leo. Next base: position 82,469,756 of record NC_056695.1, read on the forward strand.
GGTGGGTCCTTAAAAGAATAGGTCTCTTCCTGGTGAAGGGGATTCCACGCCCGGGAGAGTCCCCACTGCTGAGGGGGCCGCGTGGCAAGGAGTGCGGGTGGCCTCTAGGAGCTGGCATATCACAGTCACAACACTAAAAGACCAAGAGAAAACCTCCAAAGTCACGGGATAAAAATGACTCCTCACAGATGAAAACAACAATAAGATGAACACCCAACTCCCCATCAGAAACAACGGAGGCAGGAAACCAGACGACACACTCCAAGTTCCGGAAAGAATGACTCAAGCAAGAATCCTAGATTCTGGAAAATGACCTTTTGGAAATTAAGGTAAAATAGAGACAGTCCAAGATAAACAAAGACAGAGAATTTGCGGGGCGCCTGGGTGGCGCAGTCGGTTAAGCGTCCGACTTCAGCCAGGTCACGATCTCGCGGTCTGTGAGTTCGAGCCCCGCGTCAGGCTCTGGGCTGATGGCTCGGAGCCTGGAGCCTGTTTCCAATTCTGTGTGTCTCCCTCTCTCTCTGCCCCTCCCCCGTTCATGCTCTGTCTCTCTCTGTCCCAAAAAAAAAAAAAAAAAAAAAAACACGTTGAAAAAAAAAAATTAAAAAAAAAAAAAAAAGACAGAGAATTTGCTGCTAGAAGACCTATCTTACGAGGAATACGAAAGAAAGTTCTTCACAACGTGGACATGTGGAAGGTCTTGAAGTCATCTCCTTCAAGGACACAACAAATTGACAACTACACGTGGAGAAATGTCTTCTGAAAAAGCCCTGGAAACTGGATGAACAAAGCCTCCACAGCAAAGGATTAAATGGCAGCACTGAAACAGGTAGAGGAGGGGCACCTGGGTGGCTCAGTCGGTTAAGCATCTGACTCTCGCTATTGGCTCAGGTCATGATCTTGCGGTTCTTGGGTTTGAGTCCCCTGTTGGGCTCTGTGCTGACAGCTCAGAGCCTAGAGCCTGCTTCAGATTCTGTGTCTCCCTCTCTCTCTCTGCCCCTTCCCTACTCACACTTTGTCTCTCTGTGTCTCTCAAAAATAAACGTTGAAAAAAATGGAAAAAAAAAAAAAAACACCTCACACACAGACTGACTCACCCCAGGACCCAGTGCAAAAACACCAGCCTGAAAAGCATGTAGACCATATATGAATGAGACCCATTTACTAATCCTAAATTTTTTTTCAGAGAGGAAGGAACTTGTTTGTTGAGACTCTGTCCAGAGACAGAGCTACCACAGGCACCATTTTTGTGATCTGATTCTAACTCATTAGCACCAGAGAGCACACATGGCTGAGGGTCCTGCCCACCCACCACCACCATGACCACCCCACAGCTGGGCCAGGTGAGAGCCCCGCCCACCTCTAAGCCACAGTGTGACCCCACCATAGCAGGTGGGGTCCTGTCACTCACAGACAGGACACTGCTTGAGCACCTGGCTCTGGTGGCCCGAGGGGATAGTGTTTCTGAATCCCACAGGACATCTTCTACACAAAGCCACTCCTTCAAGACCGGGGAAGGCAGCTGATTTGCCTAATACATGGAAACAAATACAGAGAGTCAAGTAAAATGAGGAGACAGAGGAATGTGTTCCCAATGAGTGAACAAAGCAAAACCTTATCTGTTAAATGAAACAGATGAGCAATCTGATTTCAAAGTAATGGTCACAAAGATGCTCAGCAAACTCAGGAGGAGAATGGGTGAGACAGCGCAAACTTCAACAAAAAGATAAAAAATACAATAAAGTACAAAAGAGAAGTGACAGAAAGAAGAATACAAGAACTAAACTGAAAAATATACTAGAGGGGCTCAACAGAAGACTGTATGAAGCAGAAGAACGGAACAGTGAGCCAGAAGATAAAACAATGGAACCCAGACACAGCAGCAAAAAGAAAAAAGGTTTTTAAAAAGTGACGATAACTTGAGGGAACTTTGGGACAACACCAAGCAAAATAACATTTGTGTTATGAGGATCCCAGAAGAAGAGAAAGAGAGATCCAGGAAACTTATCTGAAGAAATAAGAAATAATAATCTCAAACCTTCCCCAACCTGGGGAAGGAAACAGACATCCAGGCCTAGGAATCCCAGAAAGTTCCAAATAAGGTGAACCTGAAGAGATCCACACCAAGGCACACTATAATCACAGTGGTAGAGGTTAAAGAGGGAATCTTAAAAGCAGCAAGAAAAAGCAACTTGTTATTTATAAGGGAAACCCCATAAGGCTCTCAGCAGATTTTTCAGCAAAAACATTGCAGGTCAGAAGGGAGTGACATGACATATTCAAAGTGCTGAAAGGAGAGAACGTCCAGCCAAGCATTCTCTCTCCAGCAAGGTTATCGTTCAGAATTGAAGGGACGAGTAAGAGTTTTTCAGATAAGGGGCACCTGGGTGGCTCAGTCGGTTAAGCATCAGACTCTTGATTTGGGCTCCGGTCATGATCTCACAGTTTGTGAAATGGACCCCACATTGGCCTCTGAGCCGACAGCGTGGAGCCTGCTTGGGGTTCTCTCTGTTCCTCTCTCTCTGCCTCTCCCCCGCTTGTGCTCTCTCTCTCTCTCTCTCTCTCAAAATAAATAAACTTTAAGAAAAGAGTTTCCCAGATAAGGAAAAACTAAGGGAGTTCATCACCACTAAACTGGACTTATGATAATCTTTTTAAGTTTATTTATTTATTTTGAGAGAAAGAGAGGGGGAGGGGGTGGAGAGAGAGAATCTCCAGCAGGCTCTGCACTGTCAGCACAGAGCCCGATATGGGGCTTGAACCCAGAACCATGAAATCATGACCTGAGTTGAAAACATGAGTCGGATGCTCAACTGACTGAGCCACCCGTGAGCCCCTAGACTTATGATAAATGTTAAAGGGACTGCTTAAAACTGAAAAGAAATAGCACTAATTAGTAATAAGAAAACATATGAAAGTAAAAATCTCACTGGAAATGTACATATATAGTAAAGATACTGGATCAATCACTTATAAAGCAAGTATGAAGGTTAAAAGACGAAAGTAATACGGAATAAAACTACAATAATTAGTTAAGGGATACAAAAAATAGAAAAGATGTAAAATGTGACATCAAAAATACAAAACATGGGGGCACCTGGCTGGTTCAGTCCATGAAGCATGTGACTCTTGATTTGGGGGTTGTAAGTTCAAGCCCCATGTTGGGTATAGAGATTACTTAAAAATAAAACTTGGGGGCACCTGGGTGGCTCAGCTGGTTGAGCATCCAAGTTCGGCTCAGGCCATGATCTCATGGTTTGTGGGTTTGAGCCCCACATCTGGCTTTTTCCTGACAGCACAGAGCCTGCTTTAGATTCTCTGTCTTCCTCTCTCTCTGCCCCTTCGCCGCTCGCATGTTCTCTTTCTCTGTCTCTCAAAAATAAAAATAAACATTAAAAATGTTTAAAAACAGGGACACCTGGGTGGCAACTCTCAATCTTGGGGTTATAAGTTTGAGCCCCACGTTGGGTCTAGAGATTACTGAAAATCTTTTTTAAAAATCAAACAACATGCAACTGAACAACCAATGGGTCATCAAATAAGTCAATGAAGATATAAAAAAAAACACCTAGAGACAAATGAAAACAGAGATGTAACATGTCAGAGGCCCATGGGTGGCTCAGTCAGTTAAGCATCTGACTTCAGCTCAGGTCATCATCTCACATTTTGTGGGTTCAAGCCCCGCATTGGGCTCCATGCTGACAGTGTGCAGCCTGCTTGGGATTCTCTCTCCCTCCCTCTCTCTCTCTGCCCCTCCCTAACTGGCACTTTCTCTCTCTCTCAAAATAAATAAACTTTAAAAAAATGTAACATGCCAAAAATCTATGGATACAGCAAAATCAGTTCTAAGAGGGAAGTTCATAGCAGTACAGGCCTACCTCAAGAAGAAAAAATCTCAAACAAACAATCTAACTTTACACCTAAAAGAACTAGAAAAAGAACAAGCAAAGCCTAAAGTTAGTTGAAGGAAGGAAATAATAAAGATAAGAGCAGAAATAAATAAAGACTAAAAAGATAATAGAAAAGATTAATGGTTCTTTGAAAAGATAAAAACCTACAAACCTTTAGCTAGACTAACCAAGAAAAAAAAAAAAAGATAGAGGGATCAAATAAAGACAGGCAGAAAGAGAAGTTACAATTGATACCACAGAAATACAAAGAATCGTAAGAAACTGCTATGAACAATTAAATGTCAACAAATTGGACAACCTAGAAGAAATAGATAAACTCTTAGAAACATACAATTTTCTAAGACTGAATCAGGAAGAAATAGAAAATCTGAATATACTTATTTCTAGTAAGGAGATTGAATCAGTAATCAGAAACCTCCCAACAAACAAAAAAGTCCAAGACTAGATGTTTTTGCTGGTGAATTCTTCCACACCATGCCCCCAACTGGTGAATTCTATCAAACATACAAAAAAAAAAATTTAATACCTATCCTTCTCAAACTCTTCCAAAGAATTGAAGAAGAGAGAACACTTTGAAACTCCTTTTACAAGGCTAGCATTACCCTGATACCAAAAACAGACAAGGACACAACAACAACAACAACAAAAAAGAAAATTACAGGCCAATATTTTTTTTATAATCATAGATACAATAATCCTCAACAAAATATCAACAAACTGAATTAAACAATCCATTACAAGGATCATACACCATGATTAAGTAGGATTTGTTTATTTGTTCAACATCCACAAATCAATCAACATGATACACTACATTGACAAAAGGAAGAAGAAAATTCATATGATCATCTCAATAGATGTGAAAAATGCATTTGGCAAAATTCAACATCCACTTATGATCAAAATTCTCAACAAATTGGGTATAGTGGGAACATCAACATAATAAAGGTTATATATGAAAAGCCCATGGCTAACATCATACTCACCCGTGAAAAACTGAAAGCCTTCCCTCTAAGATCAGGAACAAGACAAGAATGTCCACTCTTACCACATTTATTCAATACAGTATTGGAAATCCCAGCCATAACAATAAGGCAGGATAAGTAAATAAAAAGCATTTAAATTGGAAATAAAGAGGTAAAAATGTCATTATTTGAAGATGATGTATTACTATATAGAAAACTCTAAATTCTCCACCAAAAACCTATTAGAACTAATCAACACATTCAATAAGGTTGTAGGATACAAACTCAATTTACAGAAATCTGTGACATTTCTTTTTTGTGTGTGGTATTTCTATATACCAATAATTACCTATAAAAAATGTAAATTAAGAAAGCAATCCTACTTACAATAGCATCAAAAAGAATAAAATACCTAGAAATAAGTTTAACCAAGGAAGTGAAATCTGAACACTGAAGACTATGAGACACTGATGACAGAAAATTGAAAACAACACAAAGAAGTGGAAAGATATCCCATGATCATGGATTGGAAGAATTACTATTGTTAAAATGTCCATACTGTCCAAAGCAATCTGTAGATTCAATGTAATCTCTATCAAAATTCCAATGACATTTTTCAAAGAACTAGAATAAATAATTCTAAAATTTGTAGAAACCACCAAGAAAATCCCAAATAGCCAAAACAATCCCGAAAAAGAACAAAGCCAAAGGTATCATGCTTTCTGACTTCAAACTATACTACAAAGCTATAGTAATCAAAACAGTATGGTATTGGAATAAAAACAGACACACAGATCAATGAAAAACTGAGAGCCCAGAAATAAACCCACACACATATAAACAATTAATTTAATATGAAGAAGCCAAGAACATACAATGGAGAAAGGACGATCTCTTCAATAAATGGTGCTGGGAAAACTGGACAGCCGCATGCAAAGGAATGAAACTTGACTACTATCTTACACTATACACAAAATTAACTCAAAATGAACTAAAGGCTTGAGTATAAGACCTGAAACCATAAAATTCCTAGGCGAAAACATAGGCAGTCACTCCCTGACACTGGTCTTAGCAATATATTTGTGGATCTGACTCCAAAGAAAGGGAAACAAAAAGCAAACATAAACAAATGGGAAACTAAAAAGCTTCTGCACCGCAAAGGAAACCAGAACCAGAAAGAAAAGGTAGCGACTGAACAGAAGATACTTGCAGGTCCTACATCTAATAAGGGCTTAATATTCAAAATATATAAAGAACTCATAAAAAGTAAGGAACTCATACAACTCAACAATTTAAAAAACAACCTGATTTAAAAATGGGCAGAGGATCTGAATAGATATTTTTCCAAAGACAAACAGGTGGCCGACGGACACATGAAAAGATGTCCGACATCGCTAATTATTAGGGAAGTGCAAACCAAAACCACGATGAGACGGGCACCGCCTCTCACCTGTTAGAATGGCTACAAATCACAAGTGTTGGCCAGGATGTGGGGAAAAAGACAACCCTCGCGCACTGTTGGTGGGAGTGGAAATTGGTGCAGACACTGTGGGAAACAGTATGGAAGTTCCTCAAAAAATTAAGAGTAGAATTGCCGCATGACCCAGCCATTCCACTTCTGGACGCTTTTCTGAAGAGAACAAAAACAATAATTCAAAAAAGATATCTGCACCCTTATGTTCATAGCAGCATTACTTACAGTCATCAAGATATGGAAACAACCCGAGTGTCCGTCAGTGGATGAATGGGTAAAGAGGATGTTATACACACACACACACACACACACACACACCCCACAGAATATTACTCAGCCAGAAAAAAAAAGAATAAAATCTTGCTATTTTTTGATAACATGGATGGACTTGAGGGTATTATGCCACATGACGTAAGTTGGGCAGAGAAAGACAAATATATGATTTTACTCCTGTGGAATCTGAACGAACAAAGCAAAACATACACAAATTCATAGATACAGAGAACAGACTGATGGTTGGGGGGGCAAAATGTGTGAACGGATCGATTGTATGGTGATATTGGTAGTCTTCTGGTGGTGATCACTTTGTAGTGCATACAGATGTCGAATATAAGATCATATGCCTGAAATTTCTGTGTAATGTTATCTATCCATTTTACCTCAAACTTAACAAAAAGACAATTCTTCAGGCTGAAAGGAAGTCACATCAGATGGTCATTGAAGTCCAGTGTCTCGATGCGACCGCTGTGCCAAGACTCCTGGCTTAGAGAGCTATGAATTAACACACTGATGTTGTGCCCAGCCGTTGCACTTGAGGCAACGGCAAAGGCGCACGGCCTCCTCCCGGTGGAGGGAATCCAGGACCTGTGGCCCAGGCGGGGCTGACGCACACTCTCCTCCGACAGACGACAGACGCGGGGCCCCTCTGGCGCAGAAGTAGCCCCTCCCACCTACCGGAGGAGCCCGGGGGTGTCCGCACCCGGGGGTAGATGGCGAAACACGGGCTGCCACGGGAGGTACACACACCGCCCTCCCTGGAACAAACGAGATCCGGTTATCAGCCCCTGGAGTCTGGACTGGCCCTTGGGCCTTATTTTGCCCAGAAGAATGCGGTAGAAGTGCCCTTGACCTTGAGAGGCCTGGCAGGGGCAGGACTTCCAGGAGGGCTGTGGGACCCGCTTACTCCGGATTTTGACCAAAGGGCAGACGGCATTTATCGTAGGAGGTCTCGTAAGTCTTGGTGAGAAGAGCAGAATGTGTGGCATTTGAGCCAGAACCTCCTCCCTCCCAAGCCCTGTTCCCAATCATGAAAGTTCCATCCTGACAGGGTTTAGCCAAGAACGTGGGGACTCCCCTCCCCCCGGCGCCCAGCCCTACGTGAGAGGGTCCACACTGGGCAGGACAAGCTGAGGCTACCATCCCCCTAACACACGCTTGTAGACCAGGGTCATTTCCTCTGTCCCGCCCCCAGTTCCCCCAGACCCCGCCCGGGACTGACTTTCTTTGGGTGTTGAGTGTGGGGCCGTAGGAGTCAATGTTGAGATCTTCGCGCTGAAAAGTTACAAAAAGGCTCCAGCAAATGACCACAAACTCGAAGGCTTAAAACAACACACATTTATTCTCTTACAGGTCTGGAGGCCAGAAGCTCAAGACGAGTGCTATGGGTTAAAATCGAGGTGCTGGCGGGAATGGTTCCTTCTGGAGGGCCCCAGGGGGGAATTCGTTCCATGCGGTGCGCTTGGGGCTGCATCGCTCCAGTCTCTGTCTCCACATTTTGCCTTCTCTTCTTTGGTGACCAGACTAAAGGGGATACTCGCGATGACACTGAGGGCCCGCCTGGATAATCCCCGACAATCTTCCCATCTCAGGATCCTCAACTTAATCTCACCTGCAAGATTCCTTTTGCCACATAAGGTAACACTCATAGCTTTGGGGGACCAGGGCCTTGGAGGGTATCCCTCAGCCTAATACACCGGCTGGACACGAGGCGTTTTCCAGCCGCACGCTGATCCATCAGCCGTGGATGGCACCTCACTGGCGGGGGGTCGCTTAAGCACAGTCTTCGCCCGGTTGGTGGCTGAACCCCAAGCTGTCCTGACCCACATGTGACTTCTAGGAAGCCAGGCTTCAGTATAAGACCCGGGTGGTGGGGATCTGAGTGGTGGCATCATAGGCTACGCACCGTGGAGGAATAGACTTCACGGAACTGTCCAGATTAGACATAAAAACTAACAAAATAATAATAAACGAAGCCACTGGACAAATAAACTAACAAAACAGCAAGATCAACAAACCAAAGGAGGATTGGTTAATCATAATCCAGAGTCACTATAATGGCTCGTCTAAAATGTCCAGTTTTCAGGGCGCCTGGGTGGCTCGGTTGGTTATGCATCTGATTCTTGATCCGGGCTCAGGTCACGATGTCACAGTTCATGAGCTCGAGCCCCTCGTCAGGCTCCGTGCGGACAGCGCGGAAAGTGCTTAGAATTCTGTCTCTCTTTCCCTCTCTCTCTCTCTCTGCCCCTACCCCACATGTGCTCTCTGTCTCTCTGTCTCTCTGTCCCTCTCTCTCTCTCAAAATAAATAAATAAGCTTAAGAAAAAATTTAAGTGTCCAGTTTTCAACAGAAAATCATGAACTGTGCAAAGGAACAGGATAGTGTGGTAGTTGCCCGGGAGAGATAGGTAACACTGACTGCTTTTTGAAGCCCAGATTTTGCACTTAGCAGAGAAAGACATCACAGCTTTGCTTAGGCAAATGCCCGCGAGTGGAGTGGCCGTGGGTCAGCGGGTGGTTCTGCACAGCTTTCACTGCTGTCGCTAAACACCCCACCCGTGCAGCAGTGACCCATGACCCTGGACCCTCCCACCCAGAGGCCCTCTGCTAGCACCTCCCTCCTGGCTTACCCAGGCCTGCCCTACTTCCCACTGGCTAGTGCTGCACGCCAGGGACCCATGTTAGAGCTGACGGCCTGGGGCAACGAGCTCACGACCCTGGACTCACCTATCTTCCCAAGTTCCCCTTCAGTCTAATGGGAAAGTGACAGTCCGTTGAGGGTCCTGCACACTCCCAGCTGACTATTAGCCCCTCCGAGGGTGGGACACCGTCGGGACGCGTCTGTGCTGTCCTCGGTGTCAGGGTTTCTGGGGAACGGGCTCACTGTGAAGTCATGAGGCTCACCCCGCATTCGCACAGCCCATCCCAGGGCGGGGCCCCGGCAGAGTGTCTACAAGGTCACTTTTTGTAAAATTCGCCAAAGTAACATAACCACCTTCGGTTAAAGCTCTCTCCCTCCTGCGACCTGCTCTCAGTCCCTCCCTCCCTGCTGACGGGGCTGCAGGGGCAGTGCTCACGATGTGGGGTTGGGGCTGCATTTAGTCTGGGCTCTGCGGGAACACTCACTTCCTGGGGTGGTTAAGCTATTGCTGTCATTCTGGTGTAGACATGGCTTCCAGGGACACACCTGCCTCCCTCTGTGCCCCACGTCATGACACTCCGGCCTGATGGAATTGGCTAATGAGCGTCGTCAATTCAAAAAAATACCTAAAGTCATTTCATCACAAAGAAGAGAACCCCAAAGGCCTTGAAATCTTAGGGCTCGTATGTAAGAAAAATCTGACAGAGGGCTCCTCAAATTTAACGGTTCTAAAAATCCGCACAATATTACCCACAAGAGCCATTACCTGAAAGCAACTTTCCTAAGCTATAATAAAAATAACTTTCATCAAACGTGTTAGAAAAGAGACTGAATTGTCTTCTCTCTATATAGAGAGAATGACAGCACGAAAGGGTCGTCGTCTTTTTTTCATATTTTGCTTTAAGTAACCTCTACACCCAGCGTGGGCGGGCCTCCAACTCGCAGCCCCGAGATCAAGGGTCATCAAGGGTCGTGTGCTCCACTGATTGAGCCCGCCAGACCCCCAAGTGTCGCGATCTCAATAGGCCAGCAGAGGCTACACCCAAAAGCTTGGGGGAGCCGACTGTGCCTTTCCCCGCGGAGGCTGCTGTGCCGTGGCGGCAAACAGCAGCCTCCCCGGTAGCGTGTGCAGCCTACTGACTGCACGGGTGGCCCTAAGGGACCGCGGAGACAGCGCTTCCAGTGGAGATTGATGTCTGATCACATGCTTTCTCCAATCTAGGCTGCAGACAGGTATGCGGGGTGTCTTTGGAAAGCCCCAGGGAACAGTGGCCGGGGGTGCGCACTGGCCAAGTCGTCGTGTCCATCCGTACCAAGCTGCGGAACAAGGGGCCTGTGATGGAGGCCCCACGCAGGGCCAAGTTCAAGTTCCCTGGCCGCCAGAAGATCCACGTCTCCAAGAAGTGAGGCTTTACTGAGTTTAATGCGGACGAATCTGAAGACATGTTGACTGAAAAGCCATCCATCCCAGCACGGCCTCTTGGACAAATAGCGGGCTCTGCACTCACGAGAACTTCAGACTGCCCGTCCCCATTCATGCCCACCAATAAATCCTGCTTCCTGTCTGAATAAACAAAAAGCAAACCAAAAAAAAAAAAAAAAAAAACCCCAAAAAGCATAAGGGAAACGTGTTAGAGAAATATTTCGGGAAGACAATTCATGATATTATGTTGATCTTCTTTGTTTTGTGATGTTTGTGCTTTTGGTGAACTCTAAAAATTTACGTTACGTGTTAGGGTTTCTCTTGTCACTCTGTTCACTTAATTTTGCGTATATGATTTTGTCTTCTATTTATTGAAAACAGCACTATGCAGGGAAGAGTTAACACAGCGGGACTGAGACGGCTCTCCTTCGGAAGATGTGCTCACAGGGTTAGCTGGTGTCTGGGAGCTTCAGTTTCCGGAAGGTTCCTGCGGTTCCCTAAGAGTGGCCCATTGAGCCTAAACTCAACAAATAAATATGGCTTATGGGGAACTCCTGACTTCCTCCTCCTAGACATTAGGAATCGGGGTTTGTTCCAGGCAGAGGGCGCCAACATGACCAGCCCCCTGTGAACACCCTGGGTGCTGAGTCTCCGGTGAGCATCCCAGTGGACAACATTCCACACATGCTGTCACCGTCTGCCGCTGTGGGAATTGGGAGTGTGTCCTGCGGGGTCTCTGGGAGAGGGTTCTGGAAGCTGTGCTTGTTTGCCTGATTTTGCCACGTGTTCCTTTGCTGATGCTGATTACTACCCGTTCTCTGGAATAAAGCCCAACCACAGGTTCAACAGTCTGTGCCAAATTCTACAAGTCCTCCAAGGAAATCACTGAATCCGGGAGTGGTCCGGAATTCCCGACACAGCTCCCAAATTTGTAGAAGTGTGAGGCCCCCCAAACCTGGATCTACCTGTGTTTCCAACACAGGGTCAGAGAATCCAGGGGGGCAGGAATGGCCCCCTAAACTGGAGACGCTGCCAGGCTGGAAGCAGGGGTGGAGGGGACGCTTCCACCGAAGGACAATAAGGGTTCCACTGATCTGGAGGGAAGAGCCATCACCCAGCCACTTTGAGCTCGGGGCTCTGCAGGCCAGGACCAACATTATTCTGATTGTCCTGGGTGTGCAACTGGGGCAGGACACATGTGGGGACCCCTGTAGGGTTTCCACCTGTGTCAATGGACAACTACTGCAATCTTGACCCAGCAAGGACAGGGACAATCCGAGCTCAAAACGCTGAGAGAAAAAGGCTGGATCAAACCACCAGTAACCAGCTGGATCTGGCCGAAGAACTGACAGCAGGGAGACTGTGGGTGGGGGGTTGCGGAGGACGATGGCCATCATAGCCTTACACCAGGGACAGTGGCAGGGCCGTGGCCGACTCACAGCTTTTGTGCTGTACCCAGCTCAGAGACCACCACCTCGGAGGGGACGCTGTGCTTGTAGGACTTGGGCTCCTGCTATTACAGTGTGTCCATTCTGCCCGCTTTTCTCAGGACATGACGTTAATCCTGCTTCTATTGAGGGGCAGGGTCCATGTCCCTCCCCTTGAGCCTGGGCAAGACCTTTGTGACCACCTTGACCCACGTAGTCTGGTGGGAATAACACTACGTGACTTCTGGGGCTAGGTCTTAAAACACCACGTGACCACCTTGTCTTTTGAGGTCACCGTAGAACCCAGGCGCCATGCTTCCAGGAAGCATGGGGTGCATGGAGAGGCTGTGGGTAGGTATGCTGTCTCACAGGCCCAGATGAGGCCCTGGCCAACAGCCAGCAACAACCACGAAAGATGCGAGAGAGGAAGCCCTCAAGACCACACCTGTCGGTGTCCACGGTGACCACAGGCAGGAAAGATCCCAAGTGCAAACCACCTAGATGAGCCCAGGCAATCCTCTGGATTGCAAGGTCTGATAATATCATTTGTTGTTATTTGAAGTCACTAAGGTTATGCAGCAAGAGATAAACAGACATGCAAACTCCACGCAACCCCTTTTGGAAAGGGTGAGGGTATCTTCATCGTCAGAGGAAAAAGGTGGCCCGTTTTCCGGCTTTGTGGGAGCTGGATGTAAACGAAGGGCATGCTGGGAGCGGGGCCCGTGCACCTTCCTCCTACCACCTCCTCTCAGTGTGTGGCAACCCTTTCGGCTCATCTTCCCACTTTCAAAGTTGGAGCACGGGCTCTGGCTTCCTAAGCACTGCAGGGGAGCTGAGTCATGCCGCTGGAAGGGGGGACACAAGCCTCCTGCTGGGGACCTTGACCACTGGGAAACAGAGACACCTGGAGGAGGAGGTACCTGGGGAGGAAAAGCCCTCATATCTCCCCCCTATAGACACACTGGCAGTTCCCTCCTGTGGGATTGCCACCAGGTGCTGGAATACACCAAGTCAGGATACGGGAAAGAGAGGTGAAGTCAGTAACACTCAGGACTGGCAAGGATTATGTAAAAATGTAACAGTTACTCTTGGTGGGAAGAGAGGGGAAAAAGGAACTCTCACGTTTACTCTTCATTCAGAGAATCCGCATTGTGGGATTCTATCCCCATTGCCTAAGCCCCTCGACAGGCACCCACTGCCCACGTGGGGCAGTGGCGGGGATACATCCTGGCAATCAAAAATTAATGAGAGTTCCACAAGATTGCGTGGATTTCATAAGGTGTTGAGTGAAAAACAGGAAAGGGCGTATAAAAGAATCCCATTAAATAGTAATAACCACCACAGATCCAAATGCTACATGACTGTACAACGGCGCGCATCTGTGCTTGATTCACATGTGATCACATTTGAGTGTGGAGAAAAACCTGGAAAGAACTATTTATTACGGTAAGGAAGAGGGCGTGGGGGCAGAGGGGATGCGGACAGAAAGAACTAAGCCAACATGGAGAAGAAAATCTTAAACGCTCTATCAAAGGAGTATGAGCATGTGTGTGTACCGTACAGATTATGTGCCAATTTTTTTTAATGTACAAATGAAAAAACCTAAACGGTAAGAAAACACAAAGCGTGTCTCGGCTTGGGAGAACGCATGCCTTTACGGCTGCGGAAGAGCAAGAAAATCAGCGCTGACGGGATGCCGCATCCTGCAGCGGGCGCTGCGCTCTCCCGCCCAACCTCCGAGGAGCCTCCGCGGCCAGGGACTAGCAGGCAGGGCGCAGGCGCGGTCCCCGAAGGTGGGGTGGAGGAGTGGCCGGGGGCGGCAGGTCCCGGCCCTCTGGGACCTGGTGTAGGCGCGTGCGGGAAAGTCCGGGGAGGTCTCGGGCGGGGGGGGTGAGCGTTAAAACCGCCCCCGCGACAAACCCGAAGGGGCGCGGCCGGGGGATCCTTCTCCCTGCCGGTCTCCACCTCTGGCAGCCGTGGGACAGCGCCCCAAAACGCCCGCGGGCACAGCGCTCTGGCACCCGGCCAGCACCGCCCACGACTCCCGCGGCAGGAAGTAGGGCCAGCGGGGCCGCCGGGCACCCTAGTGCTCCGAGGCCGGAAGTGGGGCGTTCGGCCGCCGGAAACCGCCGGCCGCCGGGAGGTCGGAAGTGAGGGTCAGAGGCGCCGGGAACTGTAGTTTTGCGGGAGGCGGAAGCGTGGCTAGCGGCCGGGCGACATGGCGGGCCTGGAGCTGCTGTCGGATCAGGGCTACCGGGTAGACGGACGGCGCGCCGGGGAGCTGCGCAAGATCCAGGCGCGGATGGGCGTGTTCGCGCAGGCCGACGGCTCGGCCTACATCGAGCAAGGCAACACCAAGGCGCTGGCGGTGGTCTACGGGCCGCACGAGGCGAGTGGGCGTGCGCGAGCTGGGCGGGGTGCGAGGGGCCTCCAGGCTGAGCTGAGGATGCCGAGGCGACGGCCGGCGCGCGCCGCGTCCACCCAGCGCATCTTCAGGGCCGCCGCCGCTCGCCCGGCTCCAGAGCCAAAGTCCTGGCAGCGTGGTGCACCGCGGTCCCCGCCTTTCTCACCGGCCTCTCTCCCCTCCGCCCTGCCCTCCTCTTTGCTCTTCCTCCAAGCGCCCAGCGCTCTCCCGCGTTCGCGTCCTCTCTCTGCTCTCTACTCTGACGTCATCCTCCGGGTGACGCCTCCCCGGACCGCCTTCCTCACGTGGCAAGCCCCCTCCCCTACAACCACACACTTCCCTGCCTTTCGGTAATCGGTCGCTTCGGACGGCAGTCTAACTCCGTGAGGACAGGGACTTTATTTTTTTCTTTTCTTTTTCTTTTTTAAAACTTTTTTAACGTTTATTTATTTTTGAGACAGAGAGACAGAGCATGAACGGGGGAGGGGCAGAGAGAGAGGGAGACAGAATCGGAAGCAGGCTCCAGGCTCTGAGCCATCTGCCCAGAGCCCGACGCGGGGCTCGAACTCACGGACGGCGAGATCGTGACCTGAGCTGAAGTCGGACGCTTAACCGACTGAGCCACCCAGGCGCCCCGAAGGGACTTTAAATAAAATCCTGATTTTGTATTGCCTTGTCTCCGTTGCTGGAGAAGGGAAGACCACTGGGGTGGAGACAAACACGGCACGTCTGCAGAGTGGAAAGGCTGCTGGTGGGAGGTGGGGGATTACTCAGAGTGAGATTGAGGGCCTTCTAGGAAGGCAAGAACTCACCGCTTCACAGACCAGGGAAAGTATTTTTGATTTTGTGTCACACGTGATGGGGAAGCTTTGGGAAGGCAGTACCATATGTGAGTGTGTAGAGGAGACAAAGTCAGACTTGCTGCTTGTGACTATACCGGCCCTGGCTACAAATAGAGAATGGGCTGGGAGGGGATGAGGCGAGGATGGAAACGGGGAGACCTGAGGGGGGATGATGGCTTAGAGATGGGCCAAGTGGCCCTCCTGTGGGGCGTTTGAAGGTAAAGTAGCTGTTGAGATGTTGGAAGAAGGAGGAGGGGTGGGAAGGAGCCTGAGGTCCGGGGCCTGCACTAGAGGAAGGTGCGCGAGCCGGCAGGAGTGAGGCTGGCTCATGTGTCCTTCCTCCCCCAGATCCGGGGCTCCCGGGCTCGAGCCCTGCCTGACAGGGCCCTGGTGAACTGTCAGTATAGTTCTGCGACCTTCAGTACAGGCGAACGCAAGCGGCGACCACATGGGGACCGTAAGTCTTGCGAGATGGGCCTGCAGCTGCGTCAGACCTTCGAGGCAGCCATCCTTACACAGCTGCACCCACGCTCCCAGATTGATATCTATGTGCAGGTGAGCAGGCAGCAGCTATCCGCCTGGGGAGGGAGAGGGATGGGGTGGGGGTTGGGAGTCCAGGCCGAGAGCCTGATACACCGATGCCGCTGGTGGGCGCGGTTCCTGCAGGTGCTGCAGGCCGACGGTGGGACGTACGCAGCTTGCGTGAATGCAGCCACGCTGGCAGTGCTGGACGCCGGGATACCCATGCGGGACTTCGTGTGCGCCTGCTCGGCTGGCTTTGTGGACAGCACGGCCCTGGCGGACCTCAGCCACGTGGAGGAGGCAGCTGGTGGCCCCCAGCTTGCCCTGGCCCTGCTGCCAGCCTCAGGCCAGCTTGCACTGCTTGAAATGGACGCCAGGCTGCACGAAGACCACCTGGAGCAGGTGCTGGAGGCTGCTGCCCGGGCTGCCCGTGACGTGCACACCCTGCTGGACCGTGTGGTTCGGCAGCATGTACGGGAGGCCTCCATTTTGCTAGGGGACTGAGCGTCTGGCCCCCCGGGCCCGGAATAAAACTCACACACAGTGCGCTGTACTTTGATCGCCCCATAGCACTTCCACACCCTCCCAGCCTGGCTTGGTACTTGCTCCGGGGGTGGGGGGATGGGGGGGAATAGGGACCATCTCCCACACATGAAATACATACTTCCTGCAACCTCAAGATTCAAACCCTGAAGAAGAAGGTGGGGGGAGTGTGTCCGTGGATGAAGAGCAATTGTGCCAGGCAGGGTTCAAGGCAGCTGAGCATGGCCTGTAATGGCCTGGACTCTGGAGTCTGTTTTCACCCCCGCACATCCGAGGCCCTGAGTTCAACAAGGGCTGAGGGAGAATTCAAGCTGGCTCTGGGAGCCCACCATGGAGATGTGGGGGCCGTGTCTCACATCGTCTTGACCATGGCTTGGACTGAACGGCCCCTTTCAACCTAGGAGCCCTTTGGGCCTACTTAGTTTCAGGCTCCAAAAGTACAATAGATATATGTTGTCTAATGGGGTCTTCTCTACATACACACACACACACACACGCATGTCCGCACCTGCCTGAGCACTGAACACCAGCCCCTGCAGCTCTCCCCCCAGGGGCTGCTTCTCCCCTAATGTCTCTGGCATCTCTTGATCTGAATAGGAGTGCCCCCCACTTTCTACTCCACATGTCCCAGCTCCTTTGAAACCCATTTTGGCCAACGGTACTATCCGCACCTTCCTCCCTGTGGTCATCTGGCCCTGATGACCTCGGTGCTGGACTCACACTGATTTCACTTCTGCGTTCACCGCCATTTTTGACCGACATCCACAGAAACGAATCAGCCAATGCCTTGGCTTCGCGGTCCACGGAAGCCCTCTTCCTGTCTACCCACCCCAGGCATTCGGACCTGTCACTGCCAGCAGCCTCCGTGCTCTGCGGTTTTCCTCCCTCCCGCCCTAGTCATCCCCTCTCTGGTTCTGCAAATCGGAGCTTTCTCGCTACCCCCGGCCAGCAGCCAGCGGTCTCCACTCTTTGCTCTCGCGTGGTATACACCTCCTGCTACTTCCCCTGGAGACCGCTCTCCGGCCCGCCCGAGTAGCGCTTCCGTTCCGCGCATGCGCGGCGGCGCGTTGGCCTTCGGGAGCGGAAGTGCGTGCGGGCGCGCCAGTTCCCGTCGGGCAGGCGCGACGCGCCGGGACCCGGGGCTGCAGCCGGCCGGGGGAGCGCGGTCCCGGAGCCGCCCCTCCCGGCCATGGGCCTCCTGTCGGACCCGGTGCGCCGGCGCGCCCTCGCCCGCCTCGTGCTGCGCCTCAACGCGCCGCTCTGGTAAGGGCGGGGCCCGGGGAACCCGGCGCTGCGGCCGCCGGCGGCCCCTCCGGCTGCTGGCGCCGGTCGCGTCGTCCCCGCCGGCGTCGCTCGGGGCAGCAGGCCCGGGGCTCAGCTCTCCCGTCCGATGTCCCGGGTGCCCGGACTCCAGGGCCAGGTCCCTCACACACGCCCCCGCCACCCCCGGTGCAGAGGTGGAGGCCACGGGCCGCGGTGTCAGAACCCCCTAACGCTCCGGCGGTCTCCTCCGTCCCCTCTCCCTGCAGCGTGCTGAGCTACGTGGCGGGTATCGCCTGGTTCCTGGCGCTGGCTTTTCCGCCCCTGACCCAGCGCACATACATGTCGGAGAACGCCATGGGCTCCACCATGGTGGAGGAGCAGTTTGCGGGCGGAGAGCGTGCCCGAGGCTTCGCCCGAGACTTCGCTGCCCACCGCAGGAAGACGGGGTGAGCGGTAGAGCTGTGGGTCTGGGGGAAACAGTGGTGGTCAAAGTCAGGGCGCTCTTAAAGGTTCTCTTTGTGCCTCCAGGGCTCTGCCAGTGGCCTGGCTGGAGCGGACGATGCGGTCAGTGGGGCTGGAGGTCTACACGCAGAGTTTCTCCCGGAAACTGCCCTTTCCTGATGAGACCCGCGAGCGCTATGTACTGTGGGGGAGAGGATGTGTCTGGGACCAAAAAAGACCTTGAGAGGGTGGCTTGGGACTGGGAAGCTCAGTGGTGCCAGGTCCTGGGGCCCAGGAAATTCCTAACGGGCATCCTAGGGAGAAAAGGGGAGAGGCTTCAGCACTCTAGAGTGGGGTGGTGCTGAGGGTTACCCCCCAATACTGCATACAGATGGTGGCCGGTACCAACGTGTATGGCATCCTGCGGGCCCCACGCGCCGCCAGCACCGAATCCCTGGTGCTCACTGTACCCTGCGGCCCCGACTCTACCAACAGTCAGGCTGTGGGGCTGCTGCTGGCGCTTGCTGCCCACTTTCGGGGTGAGGCTCAGGGGCTACTGCTGGCAAGGGAGGGTTCGGCCTCTGTCCCGGGCCTTGCTGACCAGCTTCTGGTCCTCAGGGCAGATTTACTGGGCCAAAGACATCATCTTCCTGGTGACAGAGCAAGACCTTCTGGGCACTGAGGCTTGGCTTGAGGCCTACCACGACACCAACGTCACCGGTGGGTGCTCTTGCCCTGCCCCGCCCCTCTCTCGGGGCCACTGTACGCGCCAGCCCTCTGTCGGCACCTCATTCACCTGCTCCTACAGGCATGCAGTCATCCCCGCTGCAGGGCCGGGCTGGGGCCATCCAGGCAGCCCTGGCCCTGGAGCTCAGTAGCGACGTGGTCACTAGCCTTGATGTGGCCGTGGAGGGGCTCAACGGGCAGCTGCCCAATCTCGATCTGCTCAACCTCTTCCAGACTTTCTGTCAGAAAGGGGGACTGCTGTGTACTCTGCAGGGCAAGGTAAGGGGGCCGCCTGCCTGGGCAGCCTGGGACCTGTGTGGGGGTCATCTGACCTCGTCCCCAAACCCTCTAAGCTGCAGCCCCAGGACTGGACATCGGTAGACGGGCCGCTGCAGGGTCTGCAGACACTCCTGCTCATGACTCTGCAGCAGGCCTCTGGCCGCCCCCATGGCGCTCACGGCCTCTTCCTGCGCTACCGTGTGGAGGCCCTGACCATACGTGGCATCAATAGCTTCCGACAGTATAAGTATGACTTAGTGGCGGTGGGCAAGTAAGTGGCTTCTGGTCCTCCCCTCTTCCTTGCTTAGGGGGGCGAGGGGGTGCTGGGGGGCCCGGCTGGCCCTGACGCTGCCCCACCCCGGCAGGGCCCTGGAGGGCATGTTCCGCAAGCTCAACCACCTTCTGGAGCGCCTGCACCAGTCCTTCTTCTTCTACGTGCTCCCCGCGCTCTCGCGCTTCGTCTCCATCGGCCTCTACATGCCTGCTGCTGGCTTTTTGCTCTTGGTCCTTGGTCTCAAGATATCCTCTGACGGGCGGCCAGCCTCAGGTCCCCTCCGCTCTAGGCTGGGAGAGCCCGTGGTCCTTGGAGTGGGGGGGGGGGGGGATGGGCCCTGGGGCCCCCGCCGGGCAGATCCCATCACAGCTCTTGTCAGGGTCCTTGACTAGACCACGCTCTGGAACTGTGGATGCAGTTGCATGAGGCCGGAGCGGGCCCTCAGGAGGCTGGGGGCGCCTCTGGACCTGGTCCTCCCCTCCCTCCAGCACAGGTGATGGCCCCCCACTCCTGCTGGGGAGGGCTCCTGGGGTTCCGGTGATTGGTCCTGCTGCCACTCAGTCTCCACTGGTGGGGTGTTGGTGAGGATCCTTGGGGCCCCCCTGGCCCTAGGGCCCAGGTCCCAAGTGTCCGCGTGCCCTTGCAGAGCGTGGGGCTGGCCTCGCTTGTGGCTCCCTTGCTGATCTCACAGGCCATGGGCCTGGCCCTCTACGTCCTGCCAGTGCTGGGCCAACACGTGGCTACCCAGCACTTCCCCGTGGCCGAGGCCGAGGCCGTGGTGCTGACGCTGCTGGCCATCTACGCGGCCGGCCTGGCCCTTCCACACAGCGCCCACCGGTGAGCGGCTGGGCCGGCTGGGCGGGGACAGAGGGTCCCCTGGACACACAGGCAGCTGCCTCTGAGCCCCTTGTCTTGCAGGGTGATGAGCGCACAGGCCCCAGACAGAGGCTGGATGGCACTGAAGCTAGTGGCTCTCATCTACCTGGCACTACAGTTGGCCTGCGTTGCCCTCACCAATTTCTCGCTGGGCTTCCTGCTGGCCGCCACCATGGTGCCCGCTGCCGCGCTCACCCACCCCTGTGGGCCCCGGTATGTGCCGGTCGGCCCCCGTCACAGAACTGCACACGAGGTGCCCTGCCCCCAACCTGGGGCCTGTGCTCCTCACCACAGAGCCCAGCCCGACCCTGCCTCTCCCCCCAGGCCGCTGTATGCCGCCCTGCTGGTGCTGACGAGCCCCGCGGCCACTCTCCTGGGGTGCTTGTTCCTCTGGCGGGAGCTGCAGGAGGCCCCGCTGTCGCTGGCCGAAGGCTGGCAGCTCTTCCTGGCGGCACTGGCGCAGGGCGTGCTGGACCACCACACCTACGGCGCCCTGCTCTTTCCGCTCTTGGCTCTGGGCCTCTATCCCTGCTGGCTGCTCTTCTGGAACGTGCTCTTCTGGAAGTGACGTGTGGCTGTCCTGTGGTACAGACCGGGGTGGGGACTCCCCAAGCACCCGGGGTTCTCTTTTGGGAAATAAACAGGTGTTTTGTTTTCAGCTGCTGTTAGGGCTCGTGGCCCACTGTCTGCTGTCCTTTTGGAGCTCCTAGGCACGTGGATAAAAAGCTCTGTCTGAGGGCCTGGCATTCCCACATACCTCCTTCCTGGAGGGCACTGCCCTGGTCCACTTACTGCTGGCAGGAATGAGGGCCCCAGCAGCCACATCAGCCTCCAAGGAGAGCCTCGGATGGACACTGGGCTTGGCATCTGGAAATGGCAGGTGTAGACCCTGCCCTGGCCCCAGCCCCACGAGCATTATGGGAGCTCCCTGTGTATCATGGTGGGAGGCAGGGTGCCGGGTAGGAGGAAATGCTGTGGTGGGTGTGGCTTGGGGCCTGATGGGATCTGAAGTGCCCAGGGACCACACTGCTCTGTCTTCAGCACTGGAGTTGAAGGCGCAAAAGGGCTTGAGCTGGAGCCCTGCAGAAAAGCCCTGGGGCATGGGGAATGGCACCCGCCAAGGCCCGGGAGTGGCCCCGCCCAGCTTCCCTGGAGCCGAACTGGCCCAGGCCAGCCACCCATGAGAGGCAGGGCCAAGGTGGAGTGGTAGAGCCCCACCCGGCATCGTCTAGGAGCAGGCGGGCCACATACGCAGACCCCTGAAAGGAACTGGAATGTCTAGTGTCCATTCTGGAGGGAAGAAAAGCAAAATGTTGCTTTTCAGGGTCACATCAGGTCAAGAGGCATCTCCTCGAGGGCCAAGGCACCCCTGCCAGCACCTGATGTGGTGGCTAGACCAGTCAGCCTCCTACCGGCCTCAGTGTGAAAGGAAGGCAGAGCTGCCCCGCCTGGGGAGTCCGCTCAGGACCCGTGGCCCTTCGGTGTCACACCCAGAACGGTGGGTCTGGGAGGAAGCTCTAGCCCCCAGACCCAGCCCTCTGTGGGTCACTGCTGGCTCTCTGCTGAGGGGGCCACGTACTCTCTGTCCAGCATTGTTGGGGGTGGGGGTGCAGCATGGGCGATGGAGA
Source organism: Panthera leo (assembly GCF_018350215.1). Taxonomy (NCBI): domain Eukaryota; kingdom Metazoa; phylum Chordata; class Mammalia; order Carnivora; family Felidae; genus Panthera; species Panthera leo. The sequence goes on from NC_056695.1 coordinate 82,491,671, forward strand.
CCCCACTGGGGCCAGCAGCCTGTCTTTGCCCACTGTTCCCAAGTCCGGCTGGAACCTCTGGTCCCTTCAATGTTGAACAAACTGTTCTGCCCCGCCTCCCCCGGGGCTGGGAAGAGACTCGCAGCCCCCAGCCTCCCAGCGTGCCTCCCAGGCTGGCTTCTGCCAACGCTGTGCTTGGATAAGTCACAGGACAAGAGTCCTCCTGTCTTCTAAGACGCACAAAAACCTCTGTTTTGCCTTGGTCTGTTGTCTCTCTCTTTGTGAGCTAGTATCCCTTCCAAAGGATTCCAGAATCCCTCCCAGGCCTTTTCCCTAGGCTTTGGCCTTGATCAGTCACTTAAAGCACAAATCATGAAAATCTATTAAATCATGGAACACACAAGTGGGGGCAGAAGCACAGAGATCATCTCAACTGTATTCTGAACTTGTGCAGAACTCTTTGTACAAAAAATTCTGAGACCGTGGGAATGACAGAGTTGGTTTGTCAGGAAAGCAGGATTTCTATTCCGATTTTCAGCAATGTCACTTGTACAATACATTTCTTAAAACTAGGAAATGTTAGGCTGTGGAAATGTAGGTCAGGGGTATAGCGGTGAGTATAGGTCATACATAAATGCTCTACTTGATGGGATGGTAGGGCCTGTACCTTGAACCCAGTATCTGTTCTCTGGAGTCATACAGCCCAATTTTGAATCCTATGCTTTGAGGTGTGGCCACGTGACTATGCTGTGGCCAGCAGGATAAACAAGAAGCTTCCAGGGTGAACACCAAGCAAAGACCTCACCCAGAGAGACTGGCCCTCCGAGCCCCATCCTTTCTCTTGCCCACAGGGATGTGGAACTGATGGCTGGAACGTGAATTGTGTCTAGGACATGAGGTCCAGCCCGTGTCGAGAATGGATGGAGAGGAGCAGGGACTCCCTGGGCTTCACACAGCCCTGGGTTGCTAAACTGGGCTTCATCTACTAGAAAGGGAAACAGACTTGTACCGTGTGTAAGCCACTGTCATTTGGAGTTTTCTGACACTCAGATCTAGTTCCAACCAATACAAGAGGGACCATTGCTGAGCCCAGCTCACGTGAGGACTCGAGGGTGTCCGCTGGGTGAATTTGGGAGTATTTCACTATTGTGTTGATAATCAGTACTTAATAGTACATACTCCTTTGCTTGCTTTCTAGGCCCCAGAACAGAAGTGTTGCTTGCTTTCTTTCTTGCTTTCTAGGCCCCAGAACAGAAGTGTCATGGGGGGCAGGAACACTGTCTTATTTTGCTTGCTTTCTAGGCCCCAGAACAGAAGTGTCATGGGGGGCAGGAACACTGTCTTATTTCCTGCTACTTTTCCAGCTCAGGGCCAGATACACAGTAGAATGTTCATCTGTATTTGTTGAATGAAGGGAAATCGGAGGGAGACGACCTGGAGGTCCAGAAGGAGGCTCCAGGGGGCAGACCTGACAGCTTCCGCAGGGGCTAGAGGATCGCCTGTGTTGGGAGGTGGGGTGAGCACAGGAAGGTGAGGTGAAGGCCCCAGCCAGCAGGCCACCCTCCACCCACCTAACACCCAGCAGCCTCCCCACAACCGGGCTCCGTGCGGATGCTCTACTTGGCCCTGGGACGCCTCTAGCAACTCGCCTCGGTGTCCCAGACTTCCTGTGCTCTTCTCAAGCCATTTGCCTGGTTACCCCCACTGCCCCCGAGGCTCCGATGTAGACAACTTGGGCACTGCTCTGGACACCATTATCCAAAACTGCTTCTGCAAGCCCCAGCTGCCTTCATACCCCCACTCAGGTCCTGTCTCCTGCTTCCTGCCAGGCCCCAGTGTGTCACCTCTGCCTCCTGAGTGTGTGATGGTCACCTCTAAGTCACAGTATTCAACCTGAACACCTCCCACCCCACATACACCTTCTCCCCTAGCACGCTCGCCCAGGCCTGGACCCAGGGTCAACCTAGTCTCTCTTCAGGGGATGCCCGTCACCCCCAGGATAGAACCAAACTCCCCACCTTGGTCTCCAAGGCCTGTGCTTGCTCCTTTTCAACATTGTCCTTGCCCCAAAAAGCAACCTGTACCCTACTTCTCTCCTTCCAGCCCCTGACACCATTAATCTACTTTCTAATTCCAGACTTGCCTAATCTGCACTTTAATATGAATGCCCTCATACATAGGTGTCACAACTTCCTTTTTATGGCCAAATAATGTTCCATGTAATGGACATGCCACACTCTACCCATTTATCAGTTGATGGACATGTGGATTATTTCCTTTTTGGCTGTTATGAACAATGTGCCTATCAACAGTCATGAACAAGTTTTTGCGTGGACATATGTTCTCTCTTGGGCATACACCTAGAAGTGGAATTTGGACCTCTAAATTTTCTTCTTAGCACTGCTTTTGATACATCCCGTATGTTTTGTTTTCATTCACCTCATTTTCTAATTTTTCCTGTGATTTCTTTAACTGGTTATTTAGCAATATGTTAGGGGAGCTTGAGTGGCTCGGTTGAGTATTCGACTTTGGCTCAGGTCATGATCTCACAGTTTGTAGGTATGAGCCCCACATCAGGCTCACTGCTCTCAGTGCAGAGCCCTCTTTGGATCCTCTGTCCCCCCCCCAAATAAATAAAACATTAAAAGTAATATGTTATCTAACTTTCACATATTTATGAATTCCCCAAATTTCTGTTATTGACTTTTAATTTCATTCTGTTGTGGTGAGAAAATGTATTTTGTATCATTTTACTACTTTTAGATTTACTGGGTAGCTCAGTTGGTTAAGCGCCTGATCTTGATTTAGGCTCAGGTCATAATCTCAGGCTTCCTGACATGAAGTCCTGTGTCGGGCTCTGTGCTGACATAGCGGACCCTGCTTGGGATTCTCTCTCTCCCTCCCTCTCTGCCCCTTCCCTGCTCATTCTCTCTCTCTCAAAATAAACATTAAAAAATTAGTGAGACTGTTTTTATTTTCTAACATATGGTCTGTCCTGAAGAATGTTTCATATGCACTTGAGAGGAATATGTACTCTTCTGCTGGAAGAGTGGTTCATTGATGTTTAAGTCTAGTCGGCATTGTTCAGTTTTTCAACTCTTCTTTCTTTGCTGAACTTCTGTCTAGTTCTATCCATTACTAAAAGTGGAATATTGAAGTCTCCAATTATTATTGTTAAATTGCCTACTTCTCCTTTCCATTCTGTCAACTTTTGCTTCATGTATTTCAGGGCGCTGTTAGGCAAACATATCTTTACAATTGTTAGGTCTTCTTGAGGAGTTGGTCCTTTTTTCATTATGAAATGTCCTTCTTTAATTCTAGTATCAATTTTTGTCTTAAAGTCTATACTATTTGATATTAGTATAGCCACTCCAGCTCTCTCTTGATTACTGTTGGTATGGTATATCTTTTTCCACATTTTTACTTTCTACTTGTGTCTTTGATTCTAAAGTTTGTTTCTTGGGGTGCCTGGGTGGCTCAGTTGGTTAAGCATCTGACTCTTGATTTCAGCTCAGGTCTTGATCTCACAGTCATGAGTTCAAGCCCCGCATTGGGCTCTGTGCTGGGCACAAAGCCTACTTAAAATAATAATAATAATAATAATAATAATAATGATAATAACAATAACAATAACAATAACAATAATAAATAATAGAGTTTGTTTCTTACAGGGGTGCCTGGGTGGCTCAGTCAGTTAAGCATCCAACTCTTGATTTCAGCTCAGGACATGATTTCATGGTTCATGAGATCGAGCCCCGAGTCCAGCTCCATGCTGACAGCATGGAGCCTGCTCAAGATTCTCTCTCTCCCTCTTTCTCTACCCCTCCTGCTCCAGTGCATGCGTATGTGCACACTCTCTCTTAAATTAAAAAGAAATAAAGGTTGTTTCTTACAGACACCATAGAGTTGTGTGTGTGTGTATAAAATCTATTATGACAATCTCTGCCTTGAAATTGGAGACTTTAATCCATTTACATTTATTATTTTTTTAAGATTGTATTTTTAGGTAAACTCTACACCCAGGGTGGGTCTCCAACCCACAATCCCAAGATCAAGAGTCGCATACTGCCACCAACTGAGCCTCCCGGGTGCCCCTGGTAGGTTTACTCTTTCAGCACTTGGAATATGTCATTCTACTGCCTTTTGACCTCCATGGTTTCTGATGTGAAATAGGTAATTTTATTGGGGATCACTTGTATGTGATGAATCACTTCTCTTTTGCTGCTCTCAAGAGTCTTTTTCTTTGGCTTTCAACAATTTATGATGTGTCTAAGTATGGATCCTTTTTAGTTTATCCTACTTAGAGTTCACTGAACTTCCTAGATGTGCAGATTCATGTTTTTCATCAAATTTAGGAACTTTTCAGGCATCATTTTTTCAGATATTCTTTCTGCCCCTTTCTCTTCTCTGTTCCTGAGAATTATGCATAGGTTGGTATGCTTACTGGTGTCCTACAGGCCTTTCATTTTTAATGTTGTGATTTTAGAAATCAGATGCCAGGTTTTGTTGTTGCTGCTTGTAGTAGTTGAACTCGTGTAGTAGTTTTTCTGAACTTGTTCTGTCTAGTCTGTAATGTCATGTGTAGCCACTAAAGTTCCTATGCTCAGCTGATGATCGGACAGAGATTTTCTTAAATGCCTAAAATCCATAAACTTCCCAGTCTTTCCCAAATAGCTCTGTGTACTTGTTGGGGGCATATCCTTTCAGCACTAAAGCCCCCAGTTTGCAACTGTCTGAGGCTCCACTTCCCTGTGTGCAGAGCCTCAAGGCCAGCCAGAGGTAAGCATTTGATGCTTTTTCAGGTCTTTCATGAGCCTGTGCACACCCTATTTATGTTTGTGACCTCTGTATTTCAGAAATATGTAGGGCTTTTGAACATCCCTGTGGACATTGTATTCCCCAGCTCTTCCTTTTAAGCTTTTTGGTTACTCGATTATCAGGTGCAGCTGTTATCCATTGCCCCCGGCAGCTTTGAAATTACAACTTGCCTGCAACTGCCTTCAGCAAACATCCTCAGGGCATAGCCCATTGGCCCTAGGCAAGCTGAGTGAGCTTTGTAAGAGGGGTCTTCCGGGGAGCCCTCAGACAAGTTAAATCATGGCAATTATTTGCAAGCAAGGTGTTCTGCTCCCTCTACAGGATTATGTCTCCCTGCTCCATTCTACCAGGAATGTGGGCTGTAGTTTCCAGGGTTACTACTGGGCTGGAGAGTAGCCTTAACCAGAACAAGTTAAAACACCGCAAAACTCATTGTTCTTACCGAGATTCAGTTTTCTTCAATAAACACTGTCGGGATGCTGCACTCCTTTGACTAATTCCCAGAGTTCTGAAAAAGTTGACTCCAACAATTTCTGCTAGTCTTTTCCTTGCTTTTATAGGGGGAAGGGGATGCAGATTTTCCGAGGTCCTTACTCCTTCATTCTCAATGAAGACCGACCGTAATTTTTTGAGGGACCCTTGGCTGTCATAGTCACGGCTCCTGCATCTGACAGTTTCTGGGTAATAATGAGTGCCTAATAAATCCTTGTCAAACCCCTGCTCAGCCTGGAGAACCGCCACCACAACCCACGCGTGTGGGCCGGGACGGGTGGGGGACAGCAGCCCGGAGGCCCCAGCCTTCCGGCACTGCTCACGCTCCACCGGAGTGGGGACCCTGACCGGGGCGAAAGAGACCGCGGCAGTGGGCCGCGAGACCCCCACCCCACCTTGCTGATTGGCCCCGGCAGGCCGCCCCTTCGCTCTGGGGGTCTGTAGGCGCTGCGACACGGATGGCCACCGCGCCAGGTCTGGAAATATTGCTGGACGAAAGTGAGCGATGGCCTCGAAGATGCCGTGGACGCCGGGCTGAGGGGCCCGAGCGTAAAGGACTAAGCACCGCCCAGGCCAGAAGAACCGCGTCCGGGCAGCGGACAGGCCGAGACAGCAGGTGCCGCCCGCAGGAAGACACCACGGGTTCCCACCCTACTTCCGGTTTCCACGACTACCTGACGGACAGGCCCCGGCCCGCCCCTGCCCTCCCAGGCTCTCGCGACGTTTGGGCTCCCGTGGCGCCGCAGGGGCCGACGGGAGCAGCGGCCGCGCTGAAGAGGGCCGACATGGCGGCGGCGGCGGCTTCGCTTCGCGGGGCGGTGCTGGGCCCCCGGGGCGCGGGGCTGCCGGGCGCGCGGGCCCGGAGTTTGCTGTGCGGCGCGCGGCCCTGCCAGCTCCCGCTGCGGACGCCACAGGTGAGCGCTGGCCGCGGCCCCGGCCGCCGTGTGGCCCCGCAGCCCCTGAAGGTCACGGCGGGGAGGCTCTCTGGGCGCGGGCCCGGCAGCGAGGGAGCGGCCTCCGCCACCCGGCGCCCCCGCCGGACCCCCGCCGCCTGCCGATATGGGGCGCCGGGGAGCAGGACCAGGCGCCCAAGCCCCCGACCAGCGGAGGCGCCGGGTACCGAGCGTGGGGGGCGGCGGGGCGGGCTCGCTGCCGGCTCGGGGCCGGGGGCTTTCTCCGGGGGGGCGCGCCCAGGCCCGCTCCCGCTCCGGCCTTCCAGACGGCCTGCGTCCTGAAGTGACCTCAGCCTGACCTCGGACCGCGGCTTGTGACCTTGGCCCGCCCCGGCACCCTTGCTTTCATCGACCTCATCCCCAGCCCCGGATCCCAAACCATGCCTTGCGCCCCCTCCTCGGGGCCGAATCACGGTCGAGGAGCCGGCAGCGGGCTGGAGCGCGGTGGGCAGTGGTGCTCCGCAGGAGCTGGCGGGTGCGGGGGCATGGGTGGGGAGAGGCAGGCGCTGAGAGTCAGATCCCCGGGTAGGGCCGGGTGGTGTTCTGGCAGGCGCTGAGCGGGGCTCTTGCAGGCAGTGTCCTTGTCGTCGAAGGCCGGTCTGTCCCGGGGCCGGAGAGTGATGCTCTCAGCGTTGGGCATGCTGGCGGCAGGGGGTGCAGGGCTAGCCGTGGCTCTGCATTCGGCCGTGAGCGCCAGTGACCTGGAGCTGCACCCCCCCAGCTATCCGTGGTCCCACCGTGGCTTCCTGTCTTCCCTGGACCACACCAGGTGTGCTGCCGGCTGACCGGGGTGGTTTCGGGGAGGCCTGGTGGGGCGGAGGCCCTGGCGGCCCCTAACCCTATCCCTTTCTTCAGTATCCGGAGGGGTTTCCAGGTGTATAAGCAGGTGTGCTCCTCCTGCCACAGCATGGACTACGTGGCCTACCGCCACCTGGTGGGTGTCTGCTACACAGAAGATGAAGCTAAGGCGCTCGCAGAAGAGGTGTGGGCCTGGGGATGAGGAGGACCCCGGGGATCGGGGCTCCGGCTGCGGTGGACCGCAGGGCTGTGACGGGGCTCTTGGTGGCAGGTGGAGGTTCAGGACGGCCCCAACGAGGATGGGGAGATGTTCATGCGGCCGGGGAAGCTGTCTGACTACTTCCCCAAACCCTACCCCAACCCTGAGGCCGCTCGAGCAGCCAACAACGGAGCACTGCCCCCTGACCTCAGCTACATCGTGCGAGCTAGGTACGCTGGCCGCCTGCTGGGCGGCGTGGGGAGGGGGCAGGAAAGTCCACCTCGTGCCGGGGCTGAGGAGGCATGGATCTGGCCCCAGGCACGGTGGTGAGGACTACGTCTTCTCCCTGCTAACCGGCTACTGCGAGCCGCCCACCGGTGTGTCATTGCGAGAAGGTCTCTATTTCAACCCCTACTTTCCTGGCCAGGCCATCGGCATGGCTCCTCCCATCTACACTGAGGTCTTGGAGTATGACGATGGTGAGCAGCCCCCACCCTGGGGGCGGACAAGCCGGGTCTCCCTTTTCCCACTGCCAGGGATGCTTTCTGTGTCATGCACAGAAAGAGGTCGTGCACTCTTCTTGGCTCCAGCACCGAGCCAGCTTACGGGCAGCCTTCGCGACCCCGTCTAGCCCAGGCCCCTGCGTGCTGGGGGGAGGGGGGGGTCCCATTGGTTTTGAAGCCTTGGTCTGGACCCCATCTCAGCTACGTGGAGGAGGTTGCTCTAGGGCTGTACCAGGTTGGGGAGGGACCCCCAAGGGCAGCCCTTAACACTTATTCTTGGCTCAGGCACCCCAGCTACCATGTCCCAGGTAGCCAAGGATGTGTGTACCTTCCTGCGCTGGGCATCCGAGCCAGAGCATGACCATCGCAAACGCATGGGGCTCAAGGTGAAATGGCCGGGCGTGGGAGAGGGGCTGGGAAATGGGCTGGGGTCCTTTCTGCCTCCTTCTTCTGAGCCTGCCTCCTCCCCAGATGTTGATGATGATGGGCTTGCTACTGCCTCTGGTCTACGCCATGAAGCGGCATAAGTGGTCAGTCCTGAAGAGCCGGAAGCTGGCATACCGGCCACCCAAGTGACCCTGCCCAACGTCTGCTTGCCGTCTTGCCTGAACAGGCCCGCAAGCCAAGGAGCCACCCTGGACCTGTTCAGGCCTCAGCTGGCCCGCTTGGCCAAGCTCCTCTTTCTTTGGGACAAGAGGGAAAGGGGCAAGAGACCAGGTTCTAGCTCCAGATCCTTCAGCCCCCATCATGGAAATAAATTAAGTTTCTCAACACATGTTTGAGCTATTGTGTGATGGGAGCACACGTTTGCAGGGGACTCTGGGACTAAGACCTTTGCTCTCGAGCTCTCAGGGTTGTCCCATGCAGTGTGACCGACACTGCCGTGTACAGGCTGGGGACGGGAGGTGGCAGGCAGCACTGGAGGTGGGGAAGGGAGGCAGCCGGCAGCAGTGCTAAGGAGGCAGAGCTAGGCAGAGGCCACCCAGAGTGTGCTCCTGATCTCTTGGCTGGACAACTGGAGGGGGCAGGGTAGAGGTGTTCTGGGACAGCACCTCCTGGCAACCCACAGGGCGGCTGGGGTGAGTCTGGGTCAGAAAAACGAGGCAAGCAGTAGGAGTAGGCTGTGAGGGCAAGGGGAGGGTGGCGGTGGCAGCACTCGGGTCCTAGCTTCTGAGCTTTTCTTGTCCCCAGGAGGGAACGTGAGGAGCATCCTGGCTGGAATAACCTAAGACTGGTGGCCACTGGGAAGGGTGAGAGCCAGGTGGAAGCAAGGAGAGGGTGTGCCTGAGGGTTTCCGGGTGGACAACAGGAGGCATGGCCAGGTGTTAGGGAGGGGGCTCTGTGTGCCCTTGGGTTCTGGGAAGAGATCTCAGCCCCATGTGTTTCCAGGATCTCTGGGATCTGGAGACTAAGTATAGTCACCTGGGCCTGGCTGGGTTGTCCCACCAGCTGACAACCAGGCCCTGCCTCTGCCAAGTTGAGTCCCAAGGGGGCTATGCCCACACTCCGTCCTCCCAGCAGATCGATCCGCACAAAGGCACAAGGAAGGGGTACTCAGCTGGCTCAGAAGTGCCTTTAATGACTCCAGATTATGGCCCCTCCACAATCCTGGCTTGACCCCTAGCAAGCAGTCAGCAAAGGTCTCCTGAGAGTTTTAGGAGGGGGTCCAGGGACCTTGAGCCTGGAGGGACAGGGCCATCCTCTCTCCTTGTGACCTGGGGGTGAGGGAAAGAGAAGTCATTCTGCTTGTCCTAGCCCCCTGCCCATCCCCCTCCCTTCCTCAGCCTCTGGTACCTTTGCCAGTGGGGTGGAAACTGCGGGAAGGGGGTCCCAAGTGCAGGGCTTCTGGGTGCTGCACATCTCACAGCCGGGTCGGCTGGGAGCATTGATGAACGTGCAGGAAGGGCAGGACCAGCCAGGCTGTGGAGGTGGGGAAATCGTTGCTGCTTACCCTTTCCTTCTGGTGCCCAGAGAATCCCAGGCCCAGGGTACCCAGTCCCTCACCTACCTGAAGGGGGCTGGGGAGGCTGGAGGTGGCTGGCAGAGGAGCTCTGGGCTGCCCCAGTGACTGAGGAAACAGGCGACTCAGTTCCCCATCCATCTTCTGGGGACACTGAGGGCTGCGTCCTGTGGAAGAGGAGGTGGGGCTCAGGGGCGTGTCAGGCTGCGCCTCCCCTCCTCATCCCATCCGCACCAAGGACTGACCTGGGGCTTCTCGCGGGGCTGAGAGCAGGTAGAGGAAAGCGGGGTCCCCATCCCGCTGGACCCCGTAGGAAGCGAGGCTGCACTCGGGCACACACAGGCGCCGCCCAATGACCCAGCGCTGCACGGCTGGTGGGAAGCCAAACTCCGAGAACACCTGGGGCCGGAGCATCAAGGCAGTGTCACTCGAAGGCCCCTTGCCCCGCACAGGGCTCCCCCCGACCCCATGCTTACCTGCTCCTGGAGGGTCGCAATGGTGCAGTGGGGGTGAACGTGCAGCGAGACGTGGGCAGAGGACGCGGCGTCCTCAACTGTCACCTGTAGCCTGGGCCAGAGTATAGGTCAGGAGGGAGCACGGGGACCCGGGAGCGCTAGGGTGGCAGAGTAAAGAAGACCTCACCTGATGGGGCCAGGAGGGAAGCAGGCCTCCTGGAGCTGGACACTCAGAGCCGCATGATGTCGGGCCAGGGTGGCTGCTGCTTGGGCTGCCCCCTTCTCGTCCCCACCCTCGATGGCTTGGGCCAGGCGCCCCACCAGCTCTTCTGCAGGGAGAGACAAAAAGCCATCAGGGCTGAGCACAGACTGCTGCTTCCAACCCCCTCCAGCCACCTGCCTTTACCTTTCTCCATCAAGTCTCCAGGGCTCCAGCAAAGATCCACCTTGGGTTGTGGGGCCCGGAGTGTGGGCACTCCAGGGGGACTGGGCGGGGAAACAGGGCACATTTCTAGGCCCAGGGCTTGGGGCAGGCTGCCTAGGAGGGAAGATGAGGGCTGGGCTGGGGTCTCCTGTGACTCGGCCCCCAAGCCGAGTTACTCACCCAGGCCTCTGCTGACCAGGTTTCCAGGACTTCTGCCACCTCCTAGCTCATAGCCCATTCCCTGGTGTTTGGCCACACATTAAGCCAGGCCTCCCCCCACCCAATCCTGGCCCTCAAAAACCCCTAAAAGGTTCCTACCGACTCCTCTCAGAGCTGAAGCTCCACTTGGCTTTTCCTTGCTCTGGAATGCTTCTGCATGCTTCTACTGTCTAGCCTCACCTATGCCCCTCCTCCAAAGAAGCCAGGCCACTTCCCTTGGCCTCTACATGCCCTCTAAGCCAGCCAGGGATGCTCCCTTGGCCTCACTGCGGAACCAAAACAGGTCCTCAGAAGCCTGCCCCTTCTTGCTCACCAGGAGGCCTGCAGTCAGGTAGTCTCTTGGTGCCCTCAGGGACACCCCTCCTCCCAACTGGCTCTACCACCAGCACAGAACACCTCGGGCTGCTCCCATCCCCAACAAACCCCCTGGGCCACTGCCTGGCGGGGCACCTGTGTCTCCCCTTACCTTCCTCCTGAGGCCCAGCCTACCTGTCCTGCAGCTCCTATGACGACCTCAGGCCCTCAGTGTTCTGAGCTATCTGCCCACTGTGATGAACAGGACCCCTGAGCACCCAGGACCAGGCCTGGCCCAGCCTTGACCTAGTCCCAAAGATCACACACACATACACACACAACACACACACTTGCCTCGGGACTTTGGTACCTGCTGCTTCCCGGCCACGTGGGTGTGATCACACGAGGACCTTCGAGTTTCGTTCAACCATCACCTTAATGAGACTTTCCCTGCCACCCAATTTTAAATTGCAAACCCCTCCCGGGGCACCTGGGTGGCTCTGTTGGTTAAGCATCTGACTCTCGATTTCGGCTCAGGACACAATCTCACAGGTTCGCGAGTTTGATCCCCGTGTTGGGCTCTGTGCTAACAGTGTGGAGCCTGCTTGGGATTCTGTCTTTCTCTCTCTCAAATAAATAAACTTAAAAAAAAAAAAAAAGATGTGTGTAAATTGCAAACTCCTCTCTTCTATTCTTCCACCATCTGGCAGAATTTTACTTACTTGTTTTCCAACTTAAATGTTTTATTTGATGTACAAGGTTACACTAGTATCAAGTGTACATAGCGATTCCAGAAGCCCGTATGCTATGCTGTGTGCACAAGTCTATGCTTACCAATGTTATATGTTCTCCTTCTCTCTGGAAATCAAGTCCCAAGAGGGCAGGAAGTCCAAGTCTCATTCATGCTAAGTCTCCAAGACCTGACATGCTCAGCACAGAACGGGTGCCGGGATACACATCTGATGAACGAACGAACGAACGAACGAAGGACGTCTTTCTCCTTCTGCGAGTGCTCTGTTGTCTGGGCCTCTCTCACGATGCACAGTAAGGTTTTCTTTTCCCTCTGGCAGATCTTCTGACACATCTGCGGGCCCTTTCCTTTCCTTTCCTTTTGCTGCACTACCTACCTGTCAGACCCTCTCTTGCTTCTCTCTCCTGGTGACCTGGGTTGAACTTTTCTACTGCCAATCTTTACCTCTCCAGAGCCCCACCCAGATCCACCTGGTTCTTCTCCCCACGGATGTGTAAGAACCTAGCCACCTCCATTCCCTTCCATGTAGGTCCTCTGTCTGGGAGTTCCATAGTACCTTGTTTCTCCAGCTTTCTGTCTCAACCATGAATTCTTCCATTTAAAAGCCATGAAATCCAGCCAATTCCATCTCCTAAGCATCTCTGAAAACATCCTTCTCTCCAGCCCTATCTGCTACACCACCCCCACACAAAGGGAGGTCTCAACCAGTCTTTTACTTTTTTTTTTTTTTAATGTTTGTTTTTGAGAGCAAGAAAGAGAGAGTGCGCATGCACGCGGGAGGGGGTGGGGGGAGAGAGAGAGACAGACAGACAGACAGACAGACGGACACAAAATCCAAAGCAGGCTCCAGGCTCCGAGCTGTCAGCACAGAGCCCAATGCAGGGCTGGAACCCACGGACGGTGAGATGAGACCTGAGCCGAAGTCAGACACTTAACCGACAGGCGCCCCTCAACCAGTCTTCAGTAGCTCGAACCTGAACCTGTCACTCTCCGCTGAGTACGTTTCCATCGCTCCTGATGCACTCCTCGCCCAGACCCTGAGGGCCTGCCTGCTGGGCCTCCACATCTGTCTGCTACTCCAGGCTCCAGCTTTCCAAGCTTTCCAGCCTGTTCTCCTTTTCTCCACCTTCTCCCTCCTGGGAGCCTTCCCAGGACACAAAAGGGGGTACGGTGGGCCCAGCTTTCCCCACTCCGTCCCCCATCCAGGCCTGGGGGGGCTTGGGCTACTTTCGTTCTCTCCCAGCACTCGCAGTGCCCGGCCAGCCAAAAGGAGTCTTCGCTCCAGAGCACTAACCATTCTGTCCCTCCATAGTGGCACCTCGGACTAGAGCTGCCCACCGCTGAGCTTCCTGAGGGTTGAGGAAGTGCAGGCTGAGGGTCCCAGGCCCTCCTGGCGGGGGCTGCAGCTCATGCTGGCTGGGACCTCGGACCGTGTAGGAAACTGACTCCAAGGGCCACTCCAAACTGACCTGAGGAAGGGGAGAGTGCGGGCTCAGTGCCTCCCGCCAGCACACCCTGCATGATGACCAAAGGAGCACGACGTAACATTTACAGGCCACGTGCCCCGTCCTAAGACCCTTACTCCTATCACCTTAAGAAGCCCTCACAGAACTCCTATAAAGATAGGTAGCGGAGCATTTACCCCCACTTTACAGGCGAGGAAACGGCAACAAAGGAAAGCGAACTGCTCAAGGGCACAAAGCTGTCTAGCGGAGGGGACTGGCCCAGGGCCCCGCGCCCCCGCCGCCCCCACTCACCGCGCCGGGTCCCGAGCCCAGCAGCTCCAGCCGGAAACGCCCGGGCCGCTCGGGGTCCGCGCTCAGCTGCAGCCTGCGCAGCTGTGCCTCGGCGTCCGGCCCCGCGCCCAGCGGCCTCACCGCGGCGTGCACAGCCAGGAGCACCGCGGCCGAGTCCGGGTCCGAGGCCGCCGCCGCGCCACCCGCAGGCGGCGCCATCTCCTGTCCGGCCCCGGCCCCCAAGCCCGCTTCCGTGGGCTCGGGCCCCTGAGCGCCTCCGCCGACCGGAAACTGGGGCCGCGAGCCTGGGGTTCCGGCCGTGGCCAGAGCGTCGGTGCCCGGCTCTGACCCTCCTGTCTTACCCAGGATGGACACGACCTAGAGGCTCGGCGGGCGGGGGCTGCAGCCGAGCGGTCCGCGTCTACCCGCCGCGCCGGTCCGGGGCTAGACGCTATTCCCAGGCTCCTTCCGAGCCGCAGGTTGCCCGGCGGGCGGCCCCCGCGTTGGTCCGCCAGCCACTCCTGGGAAGGCGGGCTGACACCAGGGGCGGGACGAGCGAGGAGGCGCAGCCAATGAGCGCCAGGAAAGGAGGCGGGATCGCACGGCCTCGAAGAGTGACGGACAGGCAGGGCAGCCAGTAGACGTGGACGGTAGGAGTGAACGGCGGGAGACGCCCCCAATGGCTAGCCGAGCTCTCGATCCCGGCGGCTGGACCAGGCCATTCAGGGGCGGGGGGCCGGGCCTTGCGGACGCTTGTTGTTGTCCGGCCCGGGGAGGCAGAGGTCGCTCGCTCGGTCCTTTGCTCTCTCGGGCCTTCTGTGGCGGTCGGCGGGCAGGTCGGTCGCGATAGTCGGTCGCCTTCCAGGGGCGAGGCTATGTCGCGGTGGCAGCCCGGCAGGGCCGGCAGGGCCGGGAGTAACGGGACGTCGTCGCGGAGCTTCTTCCCCCGGATACAGTGCGGCCCGAACGGAGGCCGCGGCGCCGCCCTCCGGTCCTGAGGAGCCCGAGCTGCCCGGAGCCCACACCGCCTCCTTACCCGCGCCGAAGTCAACCGGCCAGACCCGGCCCGGCCACACTGAGCGCTGCGCAAGCAGGTAGGTGTCCGCTCTGTGACCGGCGCCGTGTCGGGGCCTTCAGAACTCCAGCCCCCAGCGGTCCTCGCGCCGGCGAGCGTGCGCGCGTGCGCGAGTCCCGGGGCGCACTGCCTCCTGGGATTTGTAGTTCTCCGCGACTAGGCTGGGGTTTCCCTTAGCCCGGCGGAGAGGCGGGTGCGGCCAGGCTGACGCTGGAGCGCTAGCGGCCGGCCGACCGGCCCTTCGGGGGTCTTGGTGCCTGCCTCTGTTCCGTGGCGTCACTAATTTACGAAGAAATTAGGCGCGGGGAAGAACGGAGGAAGCCTATGGCTCTCCTCTTTACCTCGATAGAGAGCCTGTAGAACAGGGAAGAGCGCTGCGCCCAGGTGACCGCAGGGCCCCAGCCCCAGCCCCAGGTGTCCTGGGTCCTAACCCGGTGCGGGTTATTAGCCTAGCTGAGGAGCTTGGCCGGAGGGGTACTGCAGGAGTCCCGCACTTTTGGGGGCTCGCAGTGACCCTCACCCCTAACGGTGGAGGAGGCTCTTCTGTCGCGGTGGGCAGTGTCCAGGGAGATAAACCAGAGGCCCCAATATGAGCAAGATCCTTGGTGCGCCCCCAGGTATGGGGACGGGGAGAGGGTTGGCCGAGCCAGAGCCTCAGCTCACCACTCTCAGGTAACAGGATCTAATCCGCCTCTCCTACCAGCGCGGAGGGCTTAGGAGTAAGCCGCAGGAGGGACCCGGCTTGTTTACAGCGGCTCCACTTACCCGGTTGGGAGGCCAGAGGCTGAGCCCCAGGGGCCAGATACTCATGGACCGGTCTCCCACCCTCAGGCAGCACTAGCCCCTCTGAGCGCAGGACCCCCTCCCCAAGGACATGAAGCTGTTGGAGAACTCGAGCTTCGAAGCCATCAACTCGCAGCTGACAGTGGAGACTGGAGACGCCCACATCATTGGCAGGTGAGGTGGGGGGTTGTGTAGGCTGGTGTCTCAGAGACCCTCGAGTTGAACCTGATGGGTGGCATGCTCCGTGGTCCCACGTGCACCTTGCAGGATCGAGAGCTACTCGTGTAAGATGGCGGGAGACGACAAGCACATGTTTAAGCAGTTCTGCCAGGAGGGCCAGCCCCACGTGCTGGAGGCGCTGTCTCCACCCCAGACGTCGGGCCTCAGCCCCAGCAGGTAAGCTGCCGCAGAGCGTGCCTGCTGTGGGCCGTGGGGTTCAGGGCAGTGCTGGGCTGATGCGTCTCTCTCTGCAGACTGAGCAAGAGCCAAGGTGGTGAGGATGAGGGCCCGCTGAGCGACAAGTGCAGCCGCAAGACGCTCTTCTACCTGATTGCCACGCTCAACGAGTCCTTCCGGCCTGACTATGACTTCAGCACAGCCCGAAGCCATGAGTTCAGCAGGGAACCCAGCCTCAGCTGGGTGAGGGTCCGGTGGGGGGAGGGACCCGCAGCCCCACAGCTATCTCGACTGTCCTTCCGACTTATAGTGGCCCCTGGGTTCTGCCCAGTTCATGCCTCCCGTTCTGCGTCCTAGCCAGTCCCAACCGTGACCATCCTAGGTGGTGAACGCAGTCAACTGCAGCCTGTTTTCGGCCGTACGGGAGGACTTCAAGGCCCTGAAGCCGCAGCTCTGGAACGCAGTAGATGAGGAGATCTGCCTGTCCGAGTGTGACATCTACAGGTGGGCCGGCATTCCTGCAGGAGGGCCGTGGGTGTATGTGGCACTTGGGCCTTCATGCCACTTCTTGCCCCGCGCTCTGCAGTTACAACCCGGATTTGGACTCAGACCCCTTTGGGGAGGATGGCAGCCTCTGGTCCTTCAACTACTTCTTCTACAACAAGCGGCTGAAGCGGGTCGTGTTCTTCAGCTGCCGGTCCATCAGGTGGGCGCCTGGCCGCCTCCTTTCCCTCAGCCCCTGCTTTGTCACATGCCACTTCCCCAGCTGTACCCACCCCGCTCCTGACTTTGTCCTCCCTGGGGTCAGCAACGGGTCAGGGACAGGCAGTCCTAAGACCCGTTCCCACACCTCCCCCAGCGGATCCACGTATACTCCCTCGGAGGCCGGCAACGAGCTAGACATGGAGCTGGGCGAGGAGGAGGAGGAAGAGGAGGAGGAGGAAGAAGAGAGCGGAAGTGGAGGCAGTGAGGGCGGACCCGAGGAGACCAGCGCCATGGAGGAGGACAGGTGTGTGACGGTGGCTGTGGCCTGGCTCTCCGTAGCCAGGGGTCGATGGCACAGAGTGGGTGCCTCTCTGCCTGACCTCCTGGGAGTTGGCTCTGGAAGCTCACTGTGTGCCGTCTTCTGCCCAGGGTCCCGGTGATCTGTATGTGAGGACGAGGAGCAGAGGCCCCAGCTTCGTTCAGCTTCAGCCAGTGCCTGGAACCCTCGCTTGAGGGCGCCCCAGGGCCTCCCCAGCTGGTGGTCATCCCGGGGCTTGCCAAGGCTGCAGCGCCGCCCCAGGCCACGCCCACCTAGCCCTTTGGCTCCCGCCTGCAGACGTCTGCTCGCTCCCACGGGCTCCAGCTGCCCACGTCGTGGTCGGGCTGGACAGCACAGGGCCTGGTGGGAAGAGCCACTGCCCTGTCCCGACGAACTGACACAGGCAGGGACAGCTGGACTACAGAGTTTATTTTTGTATTTCGTGCCGGATCAGGCCTGGGCCTGCACACTCCAGCCCAAAGGGCCCGAGACCCAGTGAGCAGGCCCCTGCCGTCACCACGCTGGGCTTGGCCAGCCCCTGACGCCCACCTGTACCACCCTCCCCCCGTACCTTGCCCGTTGGGCAGCGTGCACTGAGTGTCACTTTGCTGCAGCTGGTTTGTTTCCAATAAAAAATTTCTGTGATTTAGTGGTGATCTAGGCTCCGTTCTGCGTGTGGGGCGGGGTCTGCGTCAAGGGCGGGGCTACTGCCTCCGGTATCCTAGCAACGGTCCTGGGGGGCTGTTGAGCGGCCCGGACCTGCAGAGGCCAAAATGGAGACCGGAGTGTCAGACGTCAGCAACCCCTTTTCAGTAGAAGGTGACAGCCTGATCCTGGATCTCGACTTGTACGATGCCGACAGCTATGACGTCCCGGATCCAGGGCTGCTCAAGGAGAAGAATGGTGAGGTGGCCTGGCCTCGCCGCCCCAGATCCCCACGTGACAGGCCTCACTCAGGCACCGGTTCTGCCTGCCGCGACACAACACTCCGTGGGGAGTCCCCTAACCTGGCGAGGCACTCGGGAGGGCCCCTGGCTGCCTACAGCCTCCAGAGTTTGGGGCCCAAGACCACACATCGACAGTGTTTCCACTGCTGACCCGCAGAGTCGTTTTCGGAGCCAGTCCCAGGGCTTTTTACCAGCAGCTTGCGGTGGCAGAACATGACCCCGCGCGCCCGTGCCCGCCAGCTATGGCTACTCCTGCGTACAGGCCTCCGTGACTTCGTGGAAAAGGTGGGGCTTGCCTGTGGCACCTGCCTCGAGGCCTCTTTTCTGGCCCATTTCTTCCCCTCGTTGTCCCTAGGACGCCCTCAGCCCGGATCCCCTTGGCTCCCCTAGGCAGGGGCACTACCTCTCCTCCAGCACCCCCCCTCCCCCAGCTGAATGCAGGCCCGCTCGCCCCTGCCCGCAGGAAAAGAGAGCCGAGCTGTGCGTGGGCCGCTTGACACACGGGCTGGAGCCGCTGCGCCACCTGACGGTGGCAGCTGGGCTGCGCTCAGTGGCGCAGGACCCAGCGGGCAGACGCTTCGTGGTGCTGGATGGTGCGGGCCGCCTGCACCTGCACAGACAAGACGGCTGGGCTTACGAGAAGCTGTGTGCCCCAGCAGTGCTCACGGGGCTGGTGGCGGTGCCAGGCCCTCTGGGTGCTGTGGGCCGCTTCGTGGGCTGGGGCCCCGAGGGGCTGGCCATACTAAGGCCTGACCTCAGCCTGCTGTGGCTGAGCAAGCCAGGGGTGGGCAGGGTGCCGGGCCACCAGCCCGTCTGCTGTCTGCCGGTGCCCAGCCTAGGGCTGTTGCTGGTGGCAGAGGCAGGCGGCAGCCTGGTGCTCTGGAAGTTCCGCTCAGGAGGCCGCTGCCTGGTGCCGTGTGGGTCACCTCTGCAGCTGCCACCAAGCCCTGCAGGTGCAGTCACCCGTTTGGTTCTCGGGCCCTTGCCCTCCCACCAAGCCCCATGCTGCTTCGCGGCCTGTGGCTCGGCTGTGCTCACCTTTGATCTGGACAGCTGGGCTCTCGTAGACGTGCGCCGGGACCTGCATAAAACGTGAGGGGTGCCTAGGGACTGGGAGGAAGGTGGGGTGAGAGAGGACGGGTGAATCCAGGAGAGAAAACAAGTCATGGAGGGCCGCCGGGGCTCACACACCAGGGGGTGCTGAGTCTGCGGAGGCCTCTCTTCCCCTTCAGCACCATCTCGGACCTGGCCTACTGCAAGGAGGTAGAGGCCATGGTGACGGCTTCTCGCGACAGCACAGTGAAGGTGTGGGAGGCCGACTGGCAGGTCCGGATGGTGTTCGTGGGCCACACAGGTGCGCCATACCGCTTAGGCTCTTGAGGCCCGTTCTCCCTCCACCCTGTGTAAGAGCTCCGGCGGTCGGGAGTCTCCGCCAGCCCTTCCCCGAGCTTCTCTGCACCGGCTGCATCCCGGGCCGCCTGCTCCCCTTCCCTGATCCCCTGGTGCCCCTCCCACAGGCCCAGTGACAGCTGTGGCCGTCCTGCCGAACACCGCCCTAGTCCTGTCAGCCTCGCAGGATGGGACGCTGCGCACGTGGGACCTGCAGGCGTCAGCACAGGTGGGCGAGGTGGCGCTGAGCAGCCGGGGCCGAGGGGTGCCATCTGGGCACGTGAACCGCCTGCTGGCGCCCGCTGGCCCCGGCTGGCCAGTGCTCTCTTTGAGCGCGAGCAGCGTGGAGCTGTGGCTCCTTCGCGAGCTCTACTCGCCGTTGGCGCAGCTGTCAGCGCCGGTGCTCCACCTGCAGACCGCGCCCGCGCTGCCCGCGCCCGCGCACCCGCCGCTGCCTATGCGCCTTGTGTGCGCATGCGCCGATGGCTCGGTCTACCTCGTGTCGGTCGCCACCGGGCGCACGGTGAGCGCGCTGCTGCTCGAACCGGAGGACGGCGCAGCCTCGCTGCTTTACTGCCTACCGCGGGAAGCACTGTGGCTGCTGACGCGCGCCGGACACCTGGTGTGTGCCAACGCTGCACGATGCCCCATGCGCGTGCTAAACCGGGTGTGCCCGCCCCCGGCCCCCGCGCCCAGGCCCTGCTGCCTGCACCTGTACAGCCACCTCACAGACCCCAGCAGCGCATTGGCCAGCTGGCAGATCGTACGCCAGCATGGGGGCGAGCTGTGCCTCAGTGACCTGGCCCGACCCCGGAAGGACAAAAACCGGTGGGTGCCGGAGCCGCCCACGTGGGGCAAGGTGATGGTGCCCGCGCCGACTGGCTAATGTCATGCGTAGGTACCTGCCCGTGGTGGGGCACACGGATGGCACCCTGTCGGTCCTCGAGTGGCGCCGGTCGAAGCCCGTCTTCCAAACCGAGGCACACAGCCCGGGCCCCGTCACCGCCATTGCATCTACCTGGAACTGCGTTGTGTCCTCTGGTCAGCATCTCTCCTCCCCCCAGGGGGCTGGCCTGGGAACCCCTTCCCTCCCCGGACAAAGGCGCAGTCCTGCCTCCCACCTGAGCAGGCGGAGACTTGACCGTGAAGATGTGGCGTGTCTTCCCCTATGCTGAGGAGAGCCTCTGCCTGCTGCGAACCTTCTCTTGCTGCCACCCGGCGACGGTGCTCTGCGCTCTGGGGAAGCGGGTGACTGTGGGCTTTGAGGATCCAGACAGCGCCACCTACGGCCTGGTGCAGTTTGGCCTGGGCAACGGCCTCCGCTACGATCACCGGCCCCAGGATGACCCCACGGACCACATCACTGGTGAGGGGCAGGCCAAAAATAAAGCCCAGGCCGTCCTCTGGCCCTGGTCCCTCACGCTGAGCCCTGGTCCCTCAGGCCTGTGTTGCTGTCCCACACTCAAGCTGTATGCCTGTTCCAGCCTGGACTGCACCATCCGCATCTGGACAGCCGAGAATCGCCTGTTGAGGTGGGTTGGGGCTGGGAAGGGGGGCGGGGGGGCGGGAGCCCGTCGGCAGCCAGCAGGGCTCCCCTACCTCTGCCCCCAGCAGAGCCCAGAGGCTGGACCGGGGAAAGGGGGCTTGCCCCTGCTAGTGTCTCAGTTTCCTCCTCTGGAGCAGGGCTGGATTCTCGCCCTGGCCGCTCCCTCCAGGCTCCTGCGGCTGAATGGTGCCCCTCAGGCCCTGACCTTCTGCAGCGACAGTGGGGACCTGGTGCTGGCTCTGGGCTCCCGACTGTGCCTGGTGTCCCATAGGCTCTACCTGCCCACATCTTACCTGGTTAAGGTATGCAGTGGGCACAGGATTCCTGGGCAGAGTGAGGCTGCTGTGGGCAGACAGGCCCCCCCAGGCCAGAGCTGTAGGTTTCTTTCTCCTGTTCAGAAGCTATGCCGGAAGGTCCCGGATGTGGTGGATGACCCTCCCCTGCCACCGACCACCCAGGAGTCGCTGACCCCAGCCCAGCTGCAGAGGCTCGCCAGCCTACGCGGGGTGGCCAGTCTTAGGTCTGCTGGCCCAGCTGAACTGTTCTAGAGGCCCCTGCCTAGCTCCCCCGAGTCAGGGCCTGGCTGCGTGCACCCAGCTCGGGGACCCAGAGCTCCCAGGCCACTTAGACCACCCCGACCTGTCGCAGCCCTGGCATCCCCACTCCTGGCTGTTGGGCTGTGTTCTGACAGAGGCCTGGCCATGCCCACCCCCAGGTGCTGGTCCCAGCCTCTGCCCAGTCCCCCTGGTGATGACATCTAGTGTCCCACCTGTGCCCATCCCTGTCTGCAGCACGGACTTGTCTTTCATCCATCACCAGACGGCCACACCTCAGCAGCCAGTGTTGGAGGAGGTGGGGTGGGTCCCAACCCCCAACCCCCAACCCCCAACCCCCAACCCCCTCACCGTCCCAAAGCCCCAGCCCTACAACCTTCCCTGGGCTCAGGCCACTCTCCTTCAGCCCCTGGGGCAGGCGTGGGATCCCGTGGCTGTCTGGAAAGCAGATGGCAAGACTGAAGGAGGAATGGGCTGACCCCTAACCCCCACCCAGGACCTAGAAGCCCTAGTTTCCCGGGATGAAGACCTTCAGATGCTGAGACTGGGGCTGGTGGTCCCGGCAGCCCAGCCCCCACCCTCCTGGCAACAGCGGCAGGAGGCCTTTGACAACTATCTGCGTCTCATCTATGGCCCTGGCTTGCTGGTGGGTATAGAGCCTCCCCAGCCTCAGCCCAGACTCCAGCCCCTCCCTTCACCCCGGGGCCTCACCCCTCACCCCTGCCTATCCCTCTTGCACCCCTTCCAGGGCATGCGTTCTGGAAGAGAGTCCCAGCAATGGAGTACTGTGACCCTCCCGCTGGAGAGAGAGACCTGCGATGTGTGTGCCTCGCCCACAGCTGCCCTCAGTCTTAGGCAGGCCGAGGTCTGCACTGAAGCCCTAAGGGGGCCGGCAGCCCGCCCCTTGCAGGACCTGGGGACCGGGGGCCAGCGCTTCGCCCCCCCCTCCCCGAGTCCCCTTGCCCACCCCCCACCCCCACCGGGGGGTGCACAGCAGGGCCTCCCAGGTAAGGCCTCCCGCCCCTCCCACCTCGACCCTGCCCCCATGGCCCCGCCCCCCGCCCTGCGACTCCTCCTCCCTCACCTCAGCTGCTGGCCCGCTCCTCTCTGAGCGGCAGCCTGGGCCTCGGTCTGGACCTGCGGCTGCAGTTGGAGCGGCTCCAAGGGGAGAAGCCTGTGGTCCCGGGCCTACCATCCCCCCACACACAGCACAGGGTGAGGCGCCCGGGCGGGTGGGTGCTGCCCACCCAGGAGCGGAGCTGCAGGGGCACTGGGGGCCCACGCTTGGCTCTGAGCCCCTCTGCTGTCCCAGATCCCCCTCCTGATGACGAGGCGGCCCGAGGAGCTCCTCTCCAACCTCCGAGGCTTCTTTCCTGCCACCATTCAGCCCTGTGAGGTAAGGGTCCCTTGCTCTCTCCGGTGGCAGCCTTCTCACGCACCCCGTCGTCCCTTTGCTGCAGACCTCCTGGTCCAGTCTGATCTCCGAGCCGCCTGTCGCCCTCCCCCCACCTCCTGGCCAGCCCAGCCGTGGTGCTATTGTCTGTGGGCCCTGACTCCTTGCTTTCTGGGGGCCAGCGGCCGGAGGGCCAGACTCCCAGAGAAGACACTAGGCACAGCCAAGGCCTCTGCCAGCTCATTGTGCCGGCACACCTCCTCCCCAGTGAAAGTGCTGGGTGAGCAGGTGCCATGCGGACTGTCTGGAAGACCAGAGTCCTCTCCCTTTAAAGGAGCAGAGGCCACGGGAGCTGGCCCCTTGCACTCTGCCAGCTTCCCAACGTCTCCATCCCAGACTCCCTGCACACGCTGGCACTGTCATCTGCCCGGGGCGGGGGGTGGGGGGTGTCGCCGATCCTTCCTGCAGCCGCACCATCTACCCAAACCCTCAGCCCACCTCTCCAGGCTCCTAGCACCAATTCTCATGGACATCCCGGTTCCAGGGCTGGGGGCCAAGTCCCGTGGAGAGGGTGTGGGGGTGTCAGCGCTCCCCAGAGGCCGCCCAGATTTCCTCCTCAGTCGTCACAGCTGATGCCTCCCTTGACTGTCCTTCCACCTGGTTTCTAAAGGTTCTCTTTGCCTGTCTGAGCGTTTTGGGTGTTGACTGAGAAAACAGGGCGTCACGATCCGGGTAGCACAGATTTGGTAGCAACCCAGATTGAGTCCTGTTAACGAGCAAAAGCCAGGGGTCTTCACTCGCAAATTGCAGAGGCATTAGGGAACTCACACAGGTTGCTTTCTTTTAAGAAATTTTTTTTTTTCAACATTTATTTATTTTTGGGACAGAGAGAGACAGAGCATGAACGGGGGAGGGGCAGAGAGAGAGGGAGACACAGAATCGGAAACAGGCTCCAGGCTCTGAGCCATCAGCCCAGAGCCTGACGCGGGGCTCGAACTCACGGACCGCGAGATCGTGACCTGGCTGAAGTTGGACGCCCAACCGACTGCGCCACCCAGGCGCCCCCACAGGTTGCTTTCTAAAAGTTGTGGTTAGAAGATGTAATCACATTGTACACGTCACTGCTTTTCTGGCACTTTAGTCTGGTTACCGGAAACCAGTTTTTACAGAGTGTCCTTTTTTCGCAAGATTTTATTTTCAAGCCCAGTGTGGAGCTTGAACTCACAACCCTAAGATCGAGTTGCACGTTCTACCCACCCAGCAGCTAGAGTGTCCACTTGTGCCCGAGAGCTCAGGGCCGCAGTCCACTGTTGAGCCTCTGCCCAGCTCCATGCAGTTCCTCTTTCAAAAGGAGGACGAAGTTTTAGTTCCCAGTCTGTACGGTCCGGGGGTGTTACACAGGTGCAGGTGGACGGGGGCGCGAGCCCAGTTCAGCTCCGGGAGACCCGGCCGCGGAGCTGGACTGGCCACCGAGTGGGGTGGGAGGGCAGGTGGAGTTCGGGTTCTCAGCCCACCCCGCCGTGTCCACCTGCAGCCCTCCCGCAGGCCCGTCCACTTCCCCGGCAGCGTGCCCAACTCCGTGGTGCTGCAGCAGATGTGGCCGCACAGGGAGGTCAGCGGCCTCGGAGCCCCTGCCCCGCTCACCAGCCACGGCAGACACCAGGCAAGGGAGGACCAGGGGGCTTGCTCCTGGGCTCTGTGGAAGGGGGCCCGAGTTCCCGCGGCATGCCAGCGGCCACCCGTGCTCTCCCCTCTGCAGCCAGGTGGGAGCCAGGACATGTGGCTGCCACGACGACGCGGGAGGCAGTGGCATGCCAAGTGGCAGCAGAAGCTGATCCGGTGGTTGGGGGAAGAGGAGGCGGAGGAGGAGGAGGAGGAGGAGGAGGAGGAGGAGGAGGAGGAGGACGAGCTGTATCTGGACTGGGCCTCCGACTCCCTGAGCCCACGCGGGCACCTCTCCGAGTTGGAGGAGGCCAAGGTAGGCACCCGCTAGGCCCCCGGGGCTGCCAAGGTCAGGAGCGGAGAGGGGGGCCTGCAGCTGCTGCCGCTGCCCCGCAGAGCCCCGAGGATTCGACCCCGAAGCCCTTGCACTCTCGTGACGCCTCCGCCGGGACCCAGGCCTCGCGCGGCCCCTCGTACCCCTTCAGGCGCTCGCTCTGGGAAGAGCGCTACGGCCGTCTGCCCAGGTTTCTGCAATTTTTCGTCTGCCAGAACTGGTTCAAAAAGCTGTTCCCCATCTTCAACCTGAAGGTTCGGGGGTCTCGGGCACCTGGGAAGCACAGGCTGGCGGGGAGGCGGGCAGTGCAGGGAACAGGGCCTCGGCGCTGGGTACCCGCAGGTGTATCCCGAAGTGGGCACGGTGGAGGGCCTGGCCTCGCTGCTCACGGACCTGCTGGACGAGGCCTCCTGGGCAGACCGCGTGCACATCCTGGGAGCGCTGCTGCGGCTGCTGCCCGACGTGAGCAGAGACCTCTGTAACCGGCTGCGGGGCATCCTGGAGCGCTTGCTCAACCTGGACCAGCCCCCCAGCCTCGAGGTGCACCTCTGGCCCCGCCCCCAGCCCCGCCCCCCGGCCCGCCCCGGGCCTCCAGCACCTACCCGGCTGCTTCGCTCCTCTGCGCTCAGGACCAGACGCAGAAGCAGTTCGTGATGCTGGCGTTGCAGCTCCTCCTGGCCTGCTCCCTGGAGTCCCACGAGGTGGTGCTGGAGCTCATGTCCTACTTCCTCTACTCGCCAGCCTCCTGCCGGTGAGTTTTGCTCCCTACTCATCCTCACCACCAGCTGAGGAAGGCTTCTGGATAAGCCAGCTGCTCACCACTGTCCCAGGCCCTGGCTCAAGAAGCTGCTGGAAGGGCTAGGCCTTCAGGATCCGCAGGGCTTCCTGTTCAAGGAGATGACGACCTGGGTCCAGGGCCCGGACGCCAACTGCAAGGCTGCACTGCGCCAACGCTGCTGCCAGAAGCTGGAGGAAATGATGGAGCGGCTACAGGTCCCGGTGGATGGGGCGGGGGGGGGGGGGGGGGGGCAGGCCACTTGCCAGTGGAGCCTCTTGTCTTTTCCCTAGGCTTTTCCCAAGTCGGGGTGGGGGGGATCCAGGTACGGCTGGCTGGCTCTTCGGCTTGCTCTGTACCTGTGCTCATGGGTCCTCTCCTGTTGTCCCCCAACCCCCCATCTCTGGGGATCTTCCTGCTCCTTCCCAGGAAGCAGTCTGCAGCCAGGTCTGAAGCTTGGGGCCAGGGGCAGCACCACTCAGGCCTCCCTGCTGGGGCAGGGAGAGCCTCTGCCTTGGGCTTGGCGGCATCTTCAACTGGCTGTTTCCCCCACAGATGGAATCCTTGCAGCCTTCTGTAGTAGCCGAGTTGTCAGAGGTGCTGCCCAGGGTCTCCAGGACCTCGGCACTTTACCCTCCTCCCAAGGAGGCCCCGTCTCAGATTTCCGTGCTCTCTGGGTCACCTTTTCATGTCTCAGCGACACCCTCAGCCCATTCCTGGGCCCCCTCACTGGTGGTCTCACCTGGGGAGCTGGACTTGGCCACCCTTGAGTCCCAGGCCCAGCAAACGCTTCCACCAGTGTGCTTCTGGTGGACCAGACGCACGCTGTCAGAGACACTGCGACACTTCTGCCCCTCGTCCGAGGTCCATTTGCACCCCTCAGTACCCGCTGTGCTGCCGGATGAGCCACTGCCACTGGAGCAGACGGACTGGTCACGGTCGCAGATGCTGGACCTGGGGCCGATCGATGCGCTCAACTTCTTCTGTGAGCGGCAGCGGGCCCGGCAGCAGAGTCCCCTGCAGGAGGAGCCCGAGAGCCCATGCCTGAGCTTGCGCCCACCTGTGCCCAACACAGTGCTACCACAGCCCTGGGATCGCTGGTGAGGGGGCCACCAGGCCGGGACAGGGCCTGTGCGGGGCAGCTGAGGGGCTGATGGGGCCGAACCCACTTCCTTACCCCTCCAGGCACTATCCTATCCTCCGGCTTCAGGAGGCCAAGGTCCAGAGGTCTCCGATGAGACTGAGAGGTGAGTAGGGACGGGGGGAGAACTAGACCTTGACTTCCACCTCAGCCTGAGACCTCACTGTCCTGCTGGCCCACAGGCCGGATGCCGTCCCGGCTCCGGGTGGGCAGTGCCCTCCATGGCTCCATCCGCATGCTGAAACTGCCCCTGCCGAGGGTGGAAATTCGTCCCTTCCCCCCGGCCTGGCCCAGGCCTGCCCGTCCGCTGCCCCCACTGCTCCTGCAGCCTGCTTTACAGCGCTACTTTCTGCCAGATGACACGAACCCTGACAGCTACAGTTGACCAGGCTGGTGGCCCCGGTCTCTTCTTCCCTCCAGCCTGGAGGCAGGAAGCCGCTTTCCAGCCAACTGTTCTCCCCCTAGAAATAAAGTCCAGAGGTCGTGGCCAGAAAACTGGGTGCCACCTTCATCTTTGGGGGCTGCAAGGGTGCACGGGGAGGTCCTGCTTGTGTCTTGTGAATCTCCCAGTGGCCAGCTGCATGTGCAAGGCAGGAGCCAGGGCCACGCTGGAGTCTGGCATGGTCAGCACTTGGGGGGGGGGCGGGGGCTGTCTGCCTGGAGAGGGGCCTATCCCATGTGGGCATGTCCCTGCTCAGGCACTCAGCCAGCGTTTGTCAGTAAATTACTGAGGTCAAGATGGGAGTGGGAACTTGTGGGCCAGCAAGTGGCCAGGCATGGAGGGAGTGGGAGGGTCTAGGTGGCCACAGGTGTGTGTGTGTGTGTGTGTGTGTGTGTGTGTGTGTGTGTGTAAGTGTAAGGGAGGTGAGACCAGAATCTGTTGGTGCCTTGGTTACCCTTGGGTTGGAAGGGAGAGGAATTGATGGGGTCCCATGTGCTTTATTCAAGAAGCAATAGAGGGACAGCAACCCTTTGGACCCTTCTACCTGAAAATTGTCAGGAGACATACCTCGTATGTGAAGTCTCAGAGGGCTCAGAGGGCCTTGGCTTCCTTCTGAGCTGTCGAAAGCTCCCAGGACACTGGTCAGACAACTCGTAGGGCCCAGGTGTGCACTGGCTGTGGGGTGTGCCTTTGCGAAGGGCCGGTCTAGCTTTTACATCCTTCTTTTGGGCCGTCAAGCAGCAGTTTGTTTCCTGTGAATGTTTTCAGCCTCCGACTTTAGAAGTTTCTTCTCCATGGCTTTCTGGTTAGAATTTGTCCGCAACCCGCCCACCCCAGGCCCTGAACTGTGCAGGGGCTCTTGTTCTGGGGCTGCCAAGAGGGTGGCCCTTTCCTCGCAGAGTAGGGCAAGAAGCCCCAGGACCTTTGTATAAAAGGACCCATGCCTGCTAAGACAAGGACCAGGAGGCCTAGGGCGGTCTGCTGCTACAGGTGTTTCATGCTTTAAGTTATAAAACCATTACATTCTTTTTAAAATACCAACATGAGAGGGGCACCTGGCTGGCTCAGTTGGTAGAGTGTGTGACTCTTGAACTCAGGAGTTCAAGCCCCACATTGGGCACAGAGCTTGAGAAAATAAGTAAAAATAGATATATTTGTAAAAATACCAACATGAGAGGGTCGTCTAGGCGGCTCAGTCACTTAAGCCTCTGACTCTTGGTTTGGGCTCAGGTCACGATTTCGGTCAGGAGATCAATGCAAAGTAGCACAGAGCCTGTTTGGGACTCTCTCTCCCCTTCTCTCCCCCTCCCCCACTCCCGTGCCTTCCCACAAACTCTTTTTTTAATGCTTATTTTTGAGAGAGAGAGAGAGAAGGAGATACCGAATTCGAAGCAGGCTCCAGGCTTTTCCATATCAGCACAGAGCCTGACCTGGGGCTCCAAACCCACAAACCACCAGATCATGGCCTGAGCCGCAGTCCGACGCTTAACCTGACTGAGCCACCCAGGGGCCCCTCAAAATAAACATTTAAAAAATGAAAATATATCATGACCAGGTGGAGGTTACGTCAGGAAATACAGGCTGGTCTAACATTAGAAAGTCAACCAGGGGCGCCTTCCTGGCTCAGTCTAAGGAACATGCGACTCTTGGTGCCGGGGTGTGAGTTCGAGCCCCACACTGGGGGTAGAAATTACTTAAAAAAAAAAAAAAAAAAAAAAAAAGTCAAAGTAACGGACCATGTGACTCTTCCAGGGAAGATAGAGCTCTGCCCCACCTACGATGGAAGAGGGGCCATGTAATCCGTCAGCTACCACTGGCTGGTTGGTCCCCCTAGGACCGGGGTCACACCACACGCGACGATTCCTTGCGGGCGCCTCCAGGGCCACCCTCGGCCGCGGCGTGGGGCTGGGGGCGGAGCACGCAGTCCACAACGCGCAGGCCCTCGGTGTGGCTCCGCCTCCGGGCGCCGGCCCCGCCTCCGCACGCCGACCCAGCCCCGCGCGCGGAGTGGGCAGCCTCCCGACTGGTGGCTGCGGCTTCCGTTCCTCTGACGGGCCGGGTCTCAGCCCGGGTGGCGGCTGGGGTGATCCGCGCGGGCATGGGGGAGGCCAGGACTGGCGCGGGCGCGTTGGCTAGTGGGCTAGCTTCCGCAGGGTCTCCGATGCCGGAGGCCGGCCTGGAGGCGGAGGTGGCGAAGCTGCTGCCCTTCCTGGCGCTCGGGGCGCGGGCGGACCTGCAGGCGGAGGCGGCGCGGCACGTGCTGGAGCTGACCGGCTCCGGGCCCGGTCGGACGCTGCTGGCCGGCCAGGCGGCCCTGCTGCGGGCGCTGGTCGAGCTGGCCGCGGCCCCGGCCCCGGCCCCGGCCCCGGCGCGCGACGCCGCTCGCGCACTCGTCAACCTCGCTGCCGAGCCCGGCCTGCACGAGCCGTTGCTGCAGGCCGAGCCCGAGCTGCCTGCCCGCCTGCTGGGCCGCGCGTTGGATCCACAGTGGCCCTGGGCCGAGGAGGCGGCCGCCGTGCTGGCCAACCTCAGCCGAGAGCCGGCGCCGTGTGCCGCGCTGATGGCAGCGCTGGAGGTCGCGGAGCCGGGGGAGTCAGGCCTGGGGCGGCTGGTGCGCGCGCTGTGCACGCCTGGCTACAACGCCCGCGCGCCCCTGCATTACCTGGGGCCAATGCTCTCCAACCTCAGCCAGCGTCCCGCGGCGCGCGCCTTCCTGCTGGACCCCGACAGGTGAAGCCCGGGGCTCCCGCGGGGAGGGGGTGGAGGTGAACTGGGATGGCAATGAGTGATCCCTTCCTTCAGGTGCGTGGTCCAGCGGCTGCTGCCCCTTACCCAATTCCCAGACTCCTCCGTGCGCAGGGGCGGGGTGGTGGGGACTCTCCGAAACTGCTGCTTCGAGCATCGTGAGTAGGGGTGGGGGTGTGGCGTTTGGGGGGATGGGACGGAGAGATGGCTTCGGGGCCTCGCTAGACTGACCCCCGTTCCTGTTCCCCTTCCCCCCCAGGACACCACGAGTGGCTGCTTGGGCCCGAGGTGGACATTCTCCCTTTCTTGCTGCTGCCCCTGGCTGGCCCTGAGGACTTCTCCGAGGAGGAGATGGAGCGTGAGTGGCTTGGGTGGAGCCTCGGGGTTCCCTGGGCAGAAGGGGAGGCCAGTGGGGGGGGGGGGGAGGGAGAAGATGCCCAGGGCTTGACCTGGCTGAAACCTTCCAGCCAGGGAGTTGCTGAGCACGAATGGGGCTAACCCAGGTTGGGTCTGGCCTGATGCCTGGTGCTGGCACCCAGTGGCTCGCACACACACCCCTAGGGCTGCCTGTTGACCTGCAGTACCTGCCGCCAGACAAGCAGAGGGAGCCTGATGCCGACATCCGAAAGATGCTCATTGAAGCCATCATGCTGGTGAGCAGAGAGGCCCTGCTGTATTCATGCCGGCTCCTAACGTGCCACACACGCGCGGGCACGCACATATCTGGATAACCTTTGCCCTCTCTCAGCTGACAGCCACAGCACCTGGTCGGCAGCAGGTGAGGAAGCAGGGAGCCTACCTGATCCTGCGTGAGCTACACAGCTGGGAGCCGGAGCCCGACGTGCGGGTGGCCTGCGAGAAACTCATTCAGGTGGGTGCGGGGCTGGTGGGGAAGGGGGGCGGGATGTCCGCGGTGCGCCAGCCCCAGCTGCTCACCTGCCTCCCCCGCTGGCAGGTGCTCATTGGGGACGAGCCAGAGCAGGGCATGGAAAACCTCCTGGAGGTGCAGGTGCCTGAAGACGTGGAGCAGCAGCTGCAGCGGCTGGACCGCCAGGAGCAGGAACAGCACACCCGGGAGCCGTCGGAGGAGCTGGCTCCGGAGCCACGAGCTGGAGGGGCTACACCCACCTGAGCTCCGGGCCTTCCCGCAGGCAGCTGTGGGCCCCTGGGTCTCCTTGCTCAGAGGTCGTTCCCTGCCGAGAGGTCTCTAGGGCGAATGTCCAATACGCCTGGGAGGGCGAGGGGACCTCTTTGTGCCCCGTGACTTCCAGCAACTCCGGTTGCTTGGAGCAGCGCTGGTCAGTCAGAGCCAGCCGTGCTCCAGGACTCTCGGGTGCCTCCAGGAAGATGGCTCACGGGCGGGACGGATAAACAGTGCAAGCCTGAGCGGCCCCGGAGGGCACCGTCGAGGTCTGTGCATTGGTGGGCGTCCAGGTGTAAGCAGGGCCCTTTGCTGCCAGGCCCACCCCAAGTGCTCTATTCTGGGGTCCTCAACGTGCCCTGCCTGAGACCCAGCCTCAAAGGACTGACCTCGTGAGACTTCCAGCATCAGCCTGTCCTGGGATCTCCTAGGGCTGTGACCCCCTGGTCTGTCCTTGGAGCGCTGGCTGGGCGCTGTGTCCCCGTCATTCTCTCCATCTTCCTGCTTGACCTGTGCCCCGGGACGGCCCTCAGCCCCTTGCTGTCTTCTCTGGCCCGCCCTGCTGTGACGTCCTTGCTGTCCGCTCTGACCGGGCCCTGTCCTTGGAAGGCTTCCTTGAGCGTCCGAGCCCTTTGCCTGACACACTCAGAGTGTCTCTGTGATGTGCCTGCATCCTCGCTCTTAAGCTGACCTCTCCCCTTCCCGCCCTTTGTCACCTTGGAGCCTCCTATGGGCCCAAGAACCTTGTCCTTCCCCAGCTCCTTGTGTGGTCCCTCAGTTCTAAAGCTGCCACACCAGGCCTGGTAGAGGGTCAGTGTGGCCCTCCCCCTGCCGCGCTCCTTTCCCAGGGCCATCTTTGGCACAGGATTCCAGAGTCCTGGCCTTCCCGGGCCCCTTGCACCCTGGCACTGGAGTGCTGCTGCCGCGAGAGCTCCTCGCACCCCCACTCCGCGTGTCCTCAGTCCTGGCACTGCCTGCAAAGCTTGGGGTCCACTCCGGTTCCTCCCGTTGAGGCCGGTCGCTTCGCGGGTACGAGGTATCTCTTTCCTCTCTGGTACTCTCTGTAGTTTTCTTCTCCTCCCAACTAAAAACGTGGCACGGAGGTGTGTTCTCCTGGGATGGTTCCCCGTGGCTGGTTGCCCTTCCTGCACAGAGACATCCACATCCCCTCCACAAAATAAACGCTTTATCTGGCCTCGCCTCTGCCCACCCATGCCAGGTAGTGCCCGGGCGTGGTCCTGATGGCAGATGTGGAGCTCGGCGATAGGAGCTACCTGGAGGCGCCTACCCCCAGGCTGGCTGTCCTCGCGCTCCAGAGCCCCAGCTGGGCAGAGCCTGCACCTCTTCTTGGGTCGGCCTCTACGGCCCAGGCGGAGGCCCAGAAGCAGTGCCGGGGCGCCGCCTCGGAGGCTCCGAGTCTCTGCCAGGCTCCGAGTGCTCAAGCTTAGCTGGCTTCTCTGCAACCGACAGCAGCGGGGGACCAGGAGGGGCGCCGAGGGGCCAGCCACCTGCCCACACCCCCCTCCCAGGGCCCCCACCCTACCCGGCGGCATCCTGAGCGTGGTGCCAGAGAGCGCGTGTGTGGCGGGCAGCATCCAGCAGTGCGCGGCCACCTGCTGCAGGCCCAGGCGCGCGCACGGGCGAAGCTGCAGCAGGCCCCGGATCGGATCAGGTCCCGGCACGATGTGGGTGAGGGCTCACAGCTGTGGCCTCCCACTGCCCACTCTCTTCCCCCCCAACTGCGTCCATCACCATCAACAACGCTGGCAGGGTAGAGGAGGCAGCCCATTCGGACCCCCCAAATGCCTGGAGAGAGTCAGTGCTTCACCTTCGTGAGATCAGGGCACAGAGAGGGAAGGCAGCGTGCCCTGGGCTGGTGCAGAGCTCGGTGGGGCCGCTGCCTTTCCAGGCAAGGAGTCTGAATCGGGGCGTCCTCCAGCCCAGCTTCCCTGTCCCCTGGTTGCTGTGGTCCATTTAGCAGCCTGGGTTGGGGGTGGGGTGCCAGGTCAGTCTCCCATGCCACTCCCTCCACGCAGCATGACCCTTCTCTGGACCCAGGTCTCTCTTGCCTACTTTCCAGGCCCGTGCTGGGGCTCGGGAGGGACGCAGGGTGTCCTCACTCACCTGGGGACACGCCCGGCCCGAAGGTGGGGCCATGGTGCATCAGGTGCAGCATGCGGTGGGTCTGGCGCTCCTTGAAGGGCAGCTTCCCGGTCACCATGGCATAACGGATGATGCCCCTGGGGGCACAGGCTCCTCAGGGCGTGCCCCCTCCCCTGCCCTCCCGCGGGTCCTGCCTACGATGGGGTGCCTGCGGGCGCCACTCACAGGCTCCACAGGTCAGCCTGCTCCCCATTGTACTTGCTCATGAGGATGTCCGGGGCTGTACAGGCCACGGACCCACAGAAGGTGCTCAGCAGCAAGCTCTTGAGGCCCAAATGGCTGGCGAAACCAAAGTCTTTGCAGTGGGGAAGGGGTGGGGTGGGGTGGGGTGGGGGTTGGGCACAGGGCAGGCAGTCCCCCGGGTGAGGAGCAGGAGGGCGAGAGAGCGAGGGCTCGGGCGGGATGACTGGGGGGCAGACGTGGCGTGTGTAGGTTTCTGCAAGTGCAGCTGTGGGCAGGGGTGGGGCTGGGCCTCCTGGGAGGGTTGAGGGTCCAGCTGGGTCACGAGTCAGGATAATCTAGGGAAGAGGGTAGGGGCTGGGCCAAAGGCTCACCGGTCAGCTTGAGGAGGCCTCGGTCATCTAGGAGGATATTCTCACACTCTAGATCCCTGCATGGGGAAGGGGAAGGGGAAGGGGAAGAGGTGCTGGTCCTGGGCTCAGATGGGTGGCCTCTTGATGCGGGTGTGGGAGCAGGCTGCAGAGGCGGCAGCGCCCTCACCGATGCACAATGCCGGAGCTGTGGCAGTGGGCCACGGCACTGACGAGCTGCCAGAACAGTCTGCGGGCCTCCTCCTCATCCAGCCCCGGGCTGCAGCGGCGTTCCGACACCCAGTTGATGTGTTCCAACAGGTCGCCGCGGGCTGCCAGCTCCAGCACCAAGTAGGAGTGCTGGCTGTTCCGGTAGGTCTCATACAGCCGCACCTGCCAGGCCCCCACCCACCTGCTGTCACCCAAGGAGGGGCTGTCCGGTGCATTGGATCAGGGTCTCGGGATGGGGCTGAGCCCCAAGCAGAAGGGTCCCGGGTGGAAGAGGGGGTGGGCCTGGGCAGCTGGAAGGGTGAAGGCTGCCAGCGGGGGATGGGCAGGACGGGCACAGGCTGGGTCGGGGCCTCTGCCTACCACATTCAGGTGCTTGTAGGTAGCATTGAGTGATGATATTTCACGAGGCAGGAACTTTTTTTTTTTTTTTTTTTTTTTTTTTTTTTTTTTTTTTTAATTTTTTAATGTTTTATTTATTTTTGAGAGAAAGAGAGAGACCGTGTGAGCAGGGGAGGGACAGAGAGAGAGGAAGACACAGAATCTGAAGCAAGCTCCAGGCTCTGAGCCATCAACACAGAGCCCGATGTGGGGCTCGAACCCATGAACTGTGAGATCATGACCTGAGCCGAAGTCGGACGCTTAACCGACTGAGCCACCCAGGCGCCCCAGGAGGCAGGAACTTTTGGGAGAACGCCACAGGGGCCTCGGCAGTGGAGATGATCTTGATAGCCACCTGCAGGGGTGGGGGGTGGCCGTTGTGTGTAGACCACAGCCCCTGGAGGGGGACACGGACAGGCCCCATGTCCTTTGTGCACATTGCCGAGCTTGGCTGGGGTGAGGTTGGGAAGCAGCATCCTCGGGGGGCAGTGTTGGCCTTCCCCTTCTTTCCTGGCACTGATGTGCTCAAGGGGTTCTGGAACTGGGAGTAGCCAGCTTGCAGGAGCCTTGGCCTCCAGAGAGGATGCCAGATCAGCAGGAAGGTGCCTCAGCGGGGTTAGGACAGGGCCCACTGGGGCTGGGCTAGAGGGCGGTGGCCGAGCCTGCTGCCCACCTCACCATGGCATGGTGCTTGCCCCGCAGGTCGGAGGCCAGCTTGGCGTTGTGCTGCATGCGCTCATGTGTGGCATAGGCCAGGTAGACTTTGGAGAAGGCCCCAGAGCCCATCTTCCTGGAAGAGAGCAGGTAGCCATTGTCCCTGCATTCACGCACCTGCTCCATGAAGTTTCGCTGGCCCGGCTTTCGCCTGGCACTGCCCTTCACGGAGGGCAGGGCGGTCCAGCTCACTGCAGGGAGTTGGGGTCAGGGAGCAGGGCTGAGGCCTGACTTGTGTCAGATGGGCTAGGGCGACAGGGCTGGAGGAGGCTGATGGGACCGGGGCAGAGGCCAGGCAGCGACCAGGGCTGAGAGCTCGGGGTGGGAGGCTAACACAGCCGTGGACTGGTGTGGGGCAGGGCAGACTCTGGGAAAGCAGGGGCAGATTCTAGAATGGAGGGTTCTAGAGCTGCCCCTGCATTGTGCCCTCAAAGAGGGGTGTCCTTCTCTC
Source organism: Panthera leo (assembly GCF_018350215.1). Lineage (NCBI taxonomy): Eukaryota > Metazoa > Chordata > Mammalia > Carnivora > Felidae > Panthera > Panthera leo. The sequence goes on from NC_056695.1 coordinate 82,527,066, forward strand.
CCCCAGGACCTGCCTTCCCTGAGAACGTCTTGCTGGAACCGACCTTGTCCCCTGTAGGGCCCACTCTTTGTGGGGTGAGAATCCTCGAGGCAGGGTGAGGCCTCTGTGGGCCATCCGAAATGTGACTGGCCACGGGGACCTTTAAAGAAGCTTGTGGGGAGCATGTGGGGAGGGTAGCCACAGGAAGGCCAGCAGGGTCTCTAAGGACATCAAGAAAGAAAAGGAAGCACAACACATACAGGCAACTGTTTCAGCGAAGCCCCCTCATGCTTTGAGAGGGTGCCAAGGTGGCAGCCAGGCGGGCTGCCGGAGAGGCTGAGCCAGAGGGCATTGGGTGGGAGCCCTCTGGCTTTCTTCTGCTGTGGCCTAGAAGCTTCTCTCACCCAGGCCAAGGTCTGCTGCAAGAGGCCTTGCCCCCCAGAGCTCTCTGGAGACTTGGACACATCCCCAAGGCAAGCAACAGTCCCTGGTCTGAGCCCCCACCTCAAACCCTCCAGCTCTAGGAGACGGTAGCCAACGTGGTCGGCCCTTCTTCCCGTGGCCTCCAGAGTCTTCTCTGGGCACCGTTGCCCTGGGCAGTAGCAGCTAATGTTCCTGAGTACCTGCCTTGTGCCAGGCACTGCCCTAAGGAGTCACAGGAGCTGTGGCTGTCACCTCTCCCAGCCCTGCTTACTGTTCACAGGCCGTGCCCAACATGCCCATCCCATGGTAGGCGTTCACATCTGGGGGCTCAAACCGGATCACCACCAAGTGATTCCTGTTTTACGGGTGACGGTTTGGGCAGTGGAGGTTCAAACATGCAGCCTTTCTGCTGTGAGCTAGAGGGCACAGTGCTATGGGCTGCTGTCCTGGAGACAGCAGGAGAGCCTGGGCCTTGGTGGAGGCTTGGTGAATCTGTGGACTTGACTTGGTCCCCACCGGTATCCACGGCGGTCACAGTGTGCCTGTTGCGGTGCAGGCCTGGGGACGCCCTGGTAGGACGGACCCATTTTCTTACCCCTGTTGGACCAGAGCTGCTTTAGAGTAGGCTTCTGCTTAATATTCCCTTGCCCACCCACCGCCCTTGTTTGGCAAGTTGCCTGGGACATGGAAAATGGGCAGACTAACAGGTTCCTTGCTGACTGAGGGGGTAGGAAAGAGAAATGGCTCCTGGTTTCAAGCAGAGGGACTGTTATTCAGGCGTTAGGTGTTAGCAAAAGGGAAAACCGTGTGGCTCTGTCCAGGGGTGTCTGTGCCTCCGAGTTGCTGCTGTGGAGCCGGGGAACCATGCCCCTCTTAGCTTCCCAACTCCCACCAGTGCCAGAACACAACTGGAAGCCAGTGAGAATTGTGAGGAGACAGGCAGGACCCCGCTCTGTCCACCCTCCCTTTGCAAAGTCTTTCCTGCCCTCCCCTCTCTGTACCCTCAGTCATTCATCAATTCTATGAAATTCATTGAGCACCCATCATGTGCCTGGCTCGGTGCTCAGCACTTGGGAGCAAGTCACAGACAGGGGCGTTTCTCTCATAGAACTTCCAGTTGTAGAAAGGAGATTGGCATTAATGTAGGAAAGCCGGGGTGCCTGGGTGGCTCCTTCCGTTAGCATCTGACTTCAGCTCAGGTCATGATCCACGGCTGGTAGGTTCGAGCCCTGCTTCAGGCTCTGTGCTGACAGCTTGGAGCCCGGAGCCTGCTTCGGATTCTGCGTCTCCCTTTCTCTCTGCCCATTCCCTGCTTGCACTCTGTCTCTCTCAAAAATAAACATTAAAAATATATGTAACGTGGGCGCCTGGGTAGCTCAGTCGGTTAAGCGTCCGACTTCAGCTCAGGTCATGATCTCACAGTTACTGAGTTCGAGGCCTGTGTCGGTCTATGTGCTGACAGCTCAGAGCCTGGACCCTGCTCTGACCCAGCTCAGAGCCTGGACCCTGCTTTGGATTCTGTGTCTCCCTCTCCTCTCTCTGTCCCTCCCCCACTAGTGCTCTGTCTCTCTCTCTCTCTCAAAAATAAACATTAAAAATTTTTTTTAAATATATATGTGTAACATAATAAAGTCAAATGACAGCTGTGATGTGTGCTGGGACACCTTTGCCCTTGGGGCGTGAAGTCTGGCTGAGGCTGGGGAGGGGGGCAGAGCCAGAGGGCCATGCTGGGCACTGGCCATAGGGTGCTGAGGCAGGGCTTGGTAAGGAGAGCGAGTCCTCCAGATGTGAGCTTCCAAAAGGCCTGCCTCCTGCACTGCCCTAGCAACTTCTAGATGCTGTGGTCAGCCCCTCCCCCTTTCACCCTGTGACGGGCTGGAGTGGTTAGTGCTCTTCCTGAGGAGCCAGCCCCCCTCTGCAGAGCACATCACCTCACCATCAGCCTTCTGGATTCTGTCCCTGTCTTTTGGGTTCCGTCCCTGCAACAGAGCGAGCTGAATCCCTTCTCTCTTTGGACAAAGAATGTCCCTCCCTGCACTGTTCAGCAGCCACCCTGCCCCAGTGTGTGCAGCAGGGCCCCTACTTTGCACCCCACACCATCACCCACAGCTCTCTGCAGACACAACCTGCTGCAAGATGAAGACATTTGTTGGGCCCTGGATGTCGTGCTGTTGGCCACTTCCTTCTCAAGTCGTTCTTCTCACTTTCTGAGCTTCTGGAACGCCACTCTTTTTTTTTTTTTTTTTTTTTTTTGGTTAGACATGTCTACATGATTTCAGCCTTTGAGGGTGTGCAGGTGCCAGTGTCCCTGCCTGGGGTGCAGCTCTCTCCCAGCTTCTTCCCTTCTGAGTCCGAACACACCTCCTTCCACCTGCCAGCTGCTCCGCCTCACAGCGCTTGGTGTGTCTTGTTTGCTTATCACCTATCTGCTCTTCCCTCCAGAGCCCCGGGTCCCCAATGCAGAGAACTGCTCATCTCGTTGGCCGACTAAACGTGCATCTATCTGTTCGCGGAGGAGTCGGCGCCCCCGGGGTCTCTGGATATTTGTTGCGTGTTCAGTGGGTGCATTCCTGTGTGAGAGATAATAGGGCACGATACTGCTCGTGTGTGTCCAGGTTGGGTCCACCTGGCGTGTGCGCCTGGACAGGGGTGCGTTTGCGAGGGGACTGGCTTTGAGCGCCGTGACGCGCCGAGCCCGAGTCCCCGGTGCTGCCCCCGGTGCGTGGAGCCGCGTGCAGACATCTTTGAGGTGTCAGTGCCCAAGGAGGACGGGAACAGACTGGGGGAGGCGGCCAGGTCCCGGGCGGAGGAAGAGGGAAGTGCACGCCCCGCGCCTGCGCAGTGACCGGCCGCACCCCTAGCGGCCAGCTCGGCCGCGCTCGGGCCCAACCAACTGTCGGCAGCTGCGGGCTCTGGGCGACCGGGGGCGGGGCGGAGCACGAGGCGGAGTTTGCGCACTCCTGCTCTCTGGGGCCTGGTGGGCGGGGTGGAGAGAGGGGGAGAGGGACGCGACTCCGGCCAATGAGCGCAGAGATCGTGTGGGGGCGGGGCCGGACTGCCGCGCGCCGGGCCGCGGTTGGCGGAGGGCGGCGGGGGCGGGCTCGGCGTGCGGCCCCGCCCGCTCCGGTCCGGGGCTTGGCGGGAGGGCGGCGCCCGGGCCGCCGCGGCCACAGCTTCTCAGGTAAACGGCGACCGGGAGCCGGGGACCGGCGGCGCTCGCTCGCAGAGGCGCCCCTCGGGGGAGCCTGGGCCCGAGAGTCTGGGGGCCACCCCCTCGGCCGGGCCGCGCGGGAATCCAAGTCGGGAGGCGCCTCCCCAAGGTCAGCGGGCGAGCGCGAGGAGGGTCCCGGGCGTCGCGGGGCCGAGCCCGCCCCCTTCCCTGGGCTCAGGTGCGTCCAGTCCCCGGAGGAGCCGGATTTGCCGCGTCACAAGCCGGAAGAGGCCCGGCTGCCTGGCCCCTCACCTTCCTCACGCAGACTCGGGATGCCGAGTCCGGTGCCCGTGCCCTCCCTGGGAGGTGTGAGGTCCGCGCCTCTGCTCCCCGCCGCGAGGACACCGGGGTGTCCAATGGAGCAAGCCAAGCCTGAACTCTGAGAGCCCCAAAGCTCAGGGGGCATTGCATTTCCGATTTCTCCGACATTCAGGGAGGCGGTCCGGAGCGGGGAAGTAATTTGTCCAAAGTCACGAGGATTATTGGTCACAGAGTGTAGGTCGCAAAGCTGGAAGGGCCGCGGGAAACCCAGCTCTCAAGTCCGGGGGAGAGCTGGGTGGTGCGCGGCCAGGGCTGGCCCCCAGGCCCGAATGCCTGGCTCCGACCTTCCTGCAGTGCAGCGGTAGGCCCCCAGGAGAGGGCTCTGTCGGAGCGAGCAGTGCTGGACTGAACACACTTGCACACTCTCCCCTTCGCCAGCCTAGCCAAGGTGGGGGCGGGGCTGACCCGCTCAAGCGAGCTGAGTACCGAGGGGTGGGGGGGGGGGGCACAGAGGCGTGGCTGTGTGGCGGTTGGGGAGGGGCAGGTGGGGCTGCGGTGGAGGCTGGCTTTGGGGCAACAGTCTTGGAGGCAGCGACCACCTTGGAAAGGGATGGTGGTAGGGGTGAGAAGAAGAGGGTCAGTGAGCGGACCATAGAGTGCCCGCGGAGGTGGAGAAACAGGAAGGGGTGGTGCTGGTTCCTGGCCCAGATATCTGATCGCCTGGTGACAGGAAGACATGGCAGGTGGGTTGGGGGCCATGGAGAGGTCAGGGGTAAAGGTGGTGAGTTGAGTGCTAGAGCTGTCGGGGTTGAGTGGTGGCGCCTGGTCCAGATGGGGATGCCCGGTGGGCACTGGGCCCCAGGAGACCCCCGTGGGAAGCACCAGTCATGCGAAACTTCAGCAGCGGCTTGACCGTGATGTGGTTCCATCTCACGCCTGTAGTCCTGGCAGCCCAGGGGCCTGAGCATGCTGCTGTCCGCAGCGTCCTCCTTTCCAGGCCTCAGGCCGTCGTGGTTCAAGCGGGCCGGGGTCTCCCGTCTCTCCGTGGTATCACAGAGGAGTGACCGGAGTTGAGCTCACTTGGTTACCTTGAAACCAATATGCAGGCTGCCGGCTTGTTCAGACCTGCACCTCAGTTTCTCATCCCCCACCCCGGGGCTGTTAGCTGCCTGCAAACATGGTTGGATCAGAGGTGGCACCTGCATTCGTCGCTAGTCCCGTGTGCTTGGAAGCAGGTGTTTGCGCTTAGTTTTCAGGCCTAGGGTCCGCTGAGGCCCAGGTGAGCCGTCGGGTTGAGGCTGGTCTGCAGCCGCAGATCTCGTGAGTCCCTTCCGTGAGCCAAGTTACTTGATCTCCTGGGGGTGGGGGCTCCGGGAAAGCCCCTGTGGCTCCGGGCCGGTGCTCAGGGGATACCGGCTGCCGGAGTTACAAGGACTGTGGTTTCTTTGCCGAGCTGGAGGGCTACCTGGCTTTGGGGGTTTGCATGTGAACCCAGTGACACAGCTTGGCATGACTAACGCTGAGAAATAGCGTAATCAAGTGACTGTGAGCGATGAGCCGTGGACTGCCTCTCCCAGGTCATCAGCCCACGTCCTTGTTGGTAACTCTGGAAGTCTATTCTTCCTCTGGCTCCTGTGCTAGAGGGCAAGTCCCGGGGCCTGCTGCGGGGGTGGGGGGCATTCCTGTGACCCCACAGGGTGTCCTGACTTCCCAGTCTCCCACACTCCTGTCAGGTGGACGTGGCCGCCTCCGGGCAGTGGTGCCCATGGCCTCCTCACCTCCCATGCCCCCTTCTGACACTTCGCTGCAGTTGGCCCAGCATCTCTGTGCCCTCCGCATGCCACGTGGCAACCGCAATACACGTGGGTGCCCTTCAAGCCAGGGGCTTGGACGGCACCTGGTCGGCTCACTAAATGCGGTTCAGTGACAATGTTTAGTTGAGGTGAATGAGGAGGAAGCCGCTTCTCCGCTTCGCTGCAGGGTGTAGGATGCAGACAGGGAAGACCCTGTGAACCCTGCCCTCATGACCTCTGCGGGCGCTTCAGGGCGCGGGTCCTGGCTGGGTCCCGCCCTGCTGTTACCTGGCGATGTGTCTCTCTCTGTGTGCGTTAAAAGAGATGGTGCCTCTAAGGTACCGCCCGGGCAGTCAGTGCTCAGCACACGCTGCCCGTGAGATGCAGGGTGCCTTCCAGCCCCTTCCTTGTCTCTGCACCCTCTTCCCCTGCAGAGCCTTCGTCTTGGTGTGCCATCAGCAGTCCGCTCGCCGTTGGCTTGTCTTCATAGAGAGCAGGGTCCGTGCTGCTGTCCCTGTGGGTCCCGTGTCAGCACACGGACCACCCGGCCTGGGGCAGGGGCAGCGGACGGGACCCTACAAAACCAGTCTTGCTCGGCTGGGCACACTTTCCTTTTCCGTTTGATGGTCAAGCTCCGCTCCTTGCACTGTGGTTCATGCGAATGTACCTACCCACCACTTTCTCTCATTGGTTGGTTTTTTTTTTTATACAAACCTGACCAGATCTCTGATTGGTATTTGTGTTTCTTCTAACGTCTCTGTGCACTTGTGTGAGGGTTTCTGTAGATAGAAGGTGGGTGTCAGAAGATGGGTGACGCGATCGCACGGTGTGACCCTTAGGGCTCTCAGCAGATGTCCCACAGGCTCTGCTGCCTGTCCCCGCTGTGCAGTGACTACGGCACCGATGACGTCCGATGCTGGTGGAGCAGCAGGCCTCCCTGCAAGCCTTTCCCTTGTGACACAAATGGAGCCCGTGCCCGAGTCCTGAACTAAGCTGCCTGCCAGTGCGGGGGAGGCCAGGGCTTGCCCCTCTGCCGCCGCCTGTCTCTTCTGGAATTGTGTACCCTCTTTGTCCATTTTCCTGTTTGTCATCCTGATGTAGGTGAGCTCCTTTGCATGTTAATGTGGGACACATTTTCCTCTTGTTACACCTGTTGTGAGTGAGTTGTCCTTCTTTCTCTTTTGTTTACCTTCTGCTCTGGTGGTTGGATGAGTTGTGTGCGCACGGAGGCTTGTGTGCTTAGGTATAAGTGTACGTATATGGTTTTCAAGTCTTATGTATGTTTTTGACCTTCAGAAACTTTAAACTTTTATATTGTCAAACTGAGCAGTGTTCATTAAGGTGTCTGTGTTTTTGTGTGGGGCTTAGAACGTCCTTTTCTACTTCAAGATGATAAAATAGTTACCTATATTTTCTTTCTTTTTTAAACTGTATTTATTTAAGCAATCTCTGTATCCAGTGTGGCGCTCAAACTCATGCCCCCAAGGTCAAGAGCTACATACTCCATGGGCTGAGCCAGCCAGGTGCCCCTACCTGTATTTTCTGCCAGGACTTTTACATTTCATTTTTCCATTTTTAACTCTTATGTGCATCTAGAATTCGTGTTGGAATAAAGAAGGATGTGGGGAGGCTAACGTTTTCCCTAGTGTTTAGCTATTTCAGTGCTATTTATTGTTGACTAATCTGTCTGTAGGATGTAAACCCCTTTCTTGTATAATACGTTTACCTCCTTATTGGTGTTCATTTCTGGACTTTCTGTATAGTTCCGTTGATTTAATACACTTTAAATCCTCCTCTTCATATACTTTAAAAAGTTTAATTGGCTATTCATGTATGCTAATTCTTTTTTTAAGTTTATTTATTTATATTTGAGAGAGAGCGAGAGCCAGCGAGCATGTGAGTGGGGGAGGGGCAGAGAGAGAAGGAGAGGAAGAATCCCAAGCAGGCTCTGCACTGACGGTACAGAGCCCGATGTGGAGCTTGAACTCACAAACTGTGAGATCATGACCTGAGCTGAAACCGAGTCAGCTCTTCAACCGACTGAGCCACCTAGGCGCCCCCCTGTTAATTCTTCTGTATGAATTTTGGAACCATCGCATCAAGTACCCTCCGGTATCCTGAATCATATATTGACACGTTCAGAAAGTTGACAGTTTTACAATATTGAATCATACGGAAGGATTTTGATTTTCTTCCTTCAATGAGCGGTATTTAAAAAAATTCTGTGCACACTAAGGGTATAAACCAAAACTTTTTCCCTTGCAGTGCAGTTGCAGTGGAGAAGACAGGGAAACTGGAACATACAACTGATCTTATATTCATCGTGTGAACAAAGGGTTGTGGGAACATCCCATCACTTGCCGGAAGGTTGGGTGAGCGGGAGTCCCGCGGTAGAGGCCAGGCAGGACGTCCTTGCAGAGGTGCTGAGAGTCCAGGCCGTGGCCAGGGGTTTGCAGGTGGCCAGGACACCTAGAACGTAAAGGACGGAGAAAGAAACAGAGAGGGGTTTGGGCCTGGGTCTGGGTCACGACAGCCCATGGTGAAGGCGTTAGGTTCTGTGGGCAGCAGGAGGACTGGTAAGTCGCGGTGAGGCCTGCTAGGGTCAGCGTTTGTAAAGGTCAGCACTCTGGGCACGGAGGAGGCGTGTGGGGGGGTGGCCCAGGCAGGACGGTCCATGAGACAGGCGGGGTACAGGACCTCAGTGGGGCAGTAGGGCATCTACTGCCTGAGTGAAGGGCAGAAGTAGGGGAAGGAGGGCAGTGGGGGGTGCTGACGTTTATTACACGGTGTCTGTCAATGAGGGGTGTGACTGGTGCCATTAATTTCATTCCCTTAACAGTGTATTCGAAGAGGAGAAGTTTTTTGATGAATTTAAGTTTATCAAGTCTTTTTTTTTTTTTTTTGGCATAGATTTTGCCTTTGGTGTCAGTCATGGAGATTTTCTTCTTCTTTTTTTTTTTTCCTCCCTCCGAAGTTTTACAGTTTTAACTTTTACATTTAAGTCTGTAAATCATTTTGAGTTTTTATACGTGGTGTGACGTTTAGACTGAAGTTTGTTTTATTGGATGCAGATGCCCAGCTGTGCAGCACTATTTGTTGACAAGACTATCCCTTCTCCCCTGAATAGACTTTGTACCTTTGTTAAAAATCAATTGGCCATAGAAGTCTTGATGTCAGGTAGGGTACGTCCCCCAAGTTTTTTTTTCCAGAAGTGTTCTGGCAGTTCTAAGTCTTCGCACTTTCAGGTGAATTTTAGAATTAGTCCGTCCATTTCTACAAAAAGCCTGCTAGGATTTTGACTGGAATGCATCTGTAGATCCATTTAGGAACAATTGATATCTTAGCACAGTATATCTCTCCATTTATTTAAGTTTTCTTTAACTTTTTAAAAATTTTATTTTCGCGCGTGAGCGGGAGAGAGGGGCTGAGGGAGAGAGAGAGAGAGAGAATCTTAAGCAGGCCGCACCTTCAGTGTGGAGCCCAATGCAGGGCCCGATCCCATGACCCTGGGATCATGACCTGAGTCGAAATCAAGAGTCAGATACTCAACAGACTGAGCCACCCAGGAGCCCCTATTTTTCTTTTTTTAATGTTGTATGTAATTTATTCATATTGAAAATATTATATACATATATATTTTTTAACTTACATCTAAGTCAGTTAGCATATAGTGCAGCATGATTTCAGGAGTAGATTCCTTAATGCCCCTCCCCCATTGAGCCCATCCCCCTCCCACAACCCCTCCAGTAACCCTCTGTTCATATTTATGAGTCTCTTATGCTCTGTCCCCTTCCCTGTTTTTATATTATTTTTATTCCCTTCCCTTATGTTCATCTGTTTTGTCTGCTGTCAGCACAGAGCCTGACATGGGGCTTGAACTGATGAACCACGAGATGATGCCCTGAGCTGAAACCGAGAGTTGGATGCTTAACCGACTGAGTCCCCCAGGCGCCCCTGATGTGTTATTCTTCTTATATGTTATTGGATGATTTGATAAAATATTGTTAAGAATTTTTACATTTGCCTGTGAGGGATATTGGCCTATGATTTTCATTATTTGTAATACCTTTGCCTGCTTTTGTTATCAGAGTAATGCTGGCCTCATAGAATCAGTTGGGAAGTATTCCCTTGTTTTCAATTTTCTTGGAAGAATTTGTGTAGAGTTGGTATTATTTCTTCCTTAAATGTTTGGTAGAATTCCCCAGGGAAGTCATTTAGGCCTTTCATCTAGAACTTTCTCTTTGGGAGGATTTATTGTTTTATTTTTTTAAGTTTATTTATTTTGAGACAGAGGGAGCAAACGGGGAAGGGACAGAGAGAGGGAGAGAGAGAATCTCAAGCAGGCTCCGCACCACCAGTGCAGAGCGTGATGCAGGACTCAAACTCGTGAACCGTGAGATCACGACCTGAGCCGAAATTGGATGCTTAACTGACTGAGCCACCCAGGTGCCCCTCTACGGGAAGATTTTTGACTTTTTAAATTTGCTGAGATTTGTTTTAATGCCCAGAATGTAGTCAGTCTTGGTTAGCATTCCATGTGCTTTTGGAAGGAATATACTACTTGTGATGAATGGATGGTTCTATAAATACTACTCAGGTCAAGTTGGTTGACAGTATTGTTCAGGTCTTCTGTACCCTTACTGATTATCTGTACAATTGTTTTGTCAGTTATAGAGAAATTTCTACTATAATTTCTATTTTTCTATTTCATTTTGCATTTCTATTCGTTTTGGCTTTGTGATTTTTGAAGTTCTGCTATTAGGCACGTAAACGTGTAGGATTGTTATGCCTCTGAAACCTACTCTGTCTATTAACATAGTTACTCCAGCTTTCTTGCGACTGGTGTCGGCCTCGTTTTTCTTTACCCACCCTTTTACTTTAACCTCTTTATGCTAACGTGTGTGGTCTCTCCTGTGGTTTCTTGTGAAATACAGTTATAACTGTCTAGCTGTCCTTGTCTATGAATTCTTCTGCATCGTTTCTGGATCAGTTTATATTGACTGATTCATTCTCATTGTGGGTTGTTTTTGTTTTGTTTTGTTTTATGTTTTTTGGGTTTGTTTTGTTTTGTTGTTTTTTGTTTTGTTTGTTTGTTTGTTTGTTTTTTGCTTCTTTGCATGCCGAGTAATTTTTTGCTGGATGTCAGACATGTTATTTTACCTTGTTGGTGCTAGGTATTTTTGTGTTGCTATTATTCTTGAACTTTGCTGGGATGTAGCTAAGTTACTTGGGAACAAGTTGATCTTTTCAGGTCTTTTTTTTTTTTTTATTTATTTGAAAAAATTTGTTTTAAGCTTTATTTATTTTTGAGAGAGAGACGGACAGAGTGTGAGTGGGGGTGGAGCAGAGCGGGAGACCCAGAATCCGAAGCAGGCTCCAGGCTCTGAGCTGTCTGCACAGGGCCCAACACGGGGCTCAAACCCACGAACCACGAGATCATGACCTGAGCCAAAGTCGGCCGCTTAACCGACTGAGCCATCCAGGTGCCCCACTTTATTTGTTTTTAAATGTTTATTTATTTATTTATTTATTTTTTTTAACATTTATTTATTTTTGAGACAGAGAGAGACAGAGCATGAACGGGGGAGGGGCAGAGAGAGAGGGAGACACAGAATCGGAAGCAGGCTCCAGGCTCCGAGCCATCAGCCCAGAGTCCGATGCGGGGCTCGAACCCATGGACCGCGAGATCGTGACCTGAGCCGAAGTCGGACGCCCAACCAACTGAGCCACCCAGGCGCCCCAAATGTTTATTTATTTTTGAGAGAGATATATATAGAGAGAAAGAGAAAGTGTGAGTGGGGGGGGAACGCAGAGAGAGAGGGAGACAGAGGATCTGAAGCAGGCTGCGAGCTGACAGCAGAGAACCCGATGTGGGGCTTGAACTCGCGAACCATGAGATCCCGACCTGAGCTGAAGTCAAACCCTTAACTGACTGAGCCACCCAGGCGCCCCTTCAGGTCTTACTTTTAGCTTTGTTAGGTGAGAGCAGACAGCGTTTAGCCTATGGCTAATTTTATTTTTTTACCAAGGCAAAACCCTTTTGAGTGCTCTTCCCAATACTCTGAATTTTGACGTTTTCCCCTTGGGCTGCTGGGAACAGCCCCGTTCCTGGTCCGTTGTGAGTTCTGGCGATTGTTTCTGCTGGTTTTTTTTGGGTAGTTCTTTCCCTGGCTTTGGTAGTTTGTTCTCAGATATGGTGCTTGAATCAGTTTTCTGTTGCTGCTATGATAAGTTACCACGGACTTAGTGCCTTAAATGATGTATATTTATTATCCTAGAGTCCCTGAGAACTTTGGGCTGGAGGCAGTAGGGCCGTGCTCCTTGCTGGGGTCTCTGGGGAGAATCTGTCTCCTGCTCTCTCACGTCGTTGGCACAATTTGGTTCGTTGTGGCTGTGGGACTGAAGTCCCTGTTTCCTTGCTGGCTGTAAACTAAGGCACACGTCCGGCTTTTAGAGGCCACCCAAATTATGTGGTCCAGAGCCTCCTTCCTCTGTCTTTAAAGCCAGCCAGGGGGGTTGAATCCTTCTCACGCTTCAAATTTCTCCTCCTCCTCCTTCCGTCTCCTCTCTTTGCCCCGCTGGGAGGGGTTCTCTGCAGTTTAAGGACTTACGTACACCCTTTCGCTAGTCTCACCCACATAAGCCAGGGTAGTCCCCCCACCTCAGGGTCTGTACCCTTAATCCCATCTGCTGAGTCCCTTTTGACATGTAACATATTCACAGGTTCTGGGGGTGAGGACATAGGCATCTTCGGGGACATTACTCTGCTGCCCAGCACTGACCAGTAAGTCCGCCAGGACCCTCTGCAGATCTCTGGAGTTCTCTGTGGTGCTAGAGTCTATAGACTGGCGGGACCTAGGTCTCCCAAGATGCTCCCAGTTGTCTCAAGCCAGGGGTATTGCCGGGTCCCGGTGATTCCTCCTCAGCCTGGATGCACCCTCCGGGCCGTGAGCTGGAGTGGCTACAGGGCTCCTGTCCTTCATGTCCTGACGTCTGTCACCCTGAGAACTGCAGTTCCATATGTTTCGTCCAGCTTTTTAGTGGTTTGGGTCAGGAGGGCAGTTGGTCCGTTACTCCCGTCTGGGCTGGGAGCTGAAGCCTCTCACGCTTATTGCTTACTCTTTGCTCCTGTTTGAGTTGGGTGCACGTGGCCTTTTGTACTTGTAGGAAGAGCGTTTCGAACTTGGAATTTGAGTTGGTTTAACCCTGTTTCTTCCTGGGTAGTGGAGATAGGCAGCCGTGTCCCCTCTGGGGACAGCCGCTTGTCTCGTAGACGCAGACCAGGTCTAGGCATCGGGATTTGGGTTCTGTCTGAGCATGTGTCGCCACTGCCTTTGAGAAGATCTTTGGATTCTTTCTGGAACCTGCTGCCAGCATACTTCATACCCTGCCTGATGGCTGCGACCTTTCAGCCCTTCGTCCTTTGTGGGTTTGGGTTTTTTTGCCGCCTTCTTGCTCTGCCACAAGTGAAATGTGTGTTTCTGTTTCTTGTTTTCCTTGTTACTTTTAGATGCTTTCCAGGAAGAAAGGGGAAACCCCTTGCTGATGCCAGCGTCTTTGAACCAGTGTCTTCTCCTTCTGCTTTCTCTCTGCCTGGGATTCCTGGAGATTTCTGGTTTGCTAATTTTGTCTTGTTTTCTAGTGTTCTTGTGGGTTTATTCTTTTAAAACTTGCATCTTTGGGGTACCTGGCTGGCTCAGTCGTGGAGCACGGGACTCTTGATCTCGGGGCTGTGAGTTTGAGCCCCATGTTGGATGTAGAGATGACTTAAAAGTAAAATCTTTTTAAAAATTGAAAAAAAGTACTTGGCATCTTCTCTGGTCATCTCATTGAGGTTTTGGTGGGACACGTGTGTGTGCTTGGGCCGGTCTGCCCTCCTGGGCATGTGTGGTGTTGTCACTCACTTATAATTCTGCCACCACTCGCCCCGGGATTTCTCACTTCCTTCCTTCCCGTGTTCGTAGCCAGATGAGTGTCCTCTTGCTTGGTTAGGGCCAGGTCATGGCACCTCCTCTCTCGCCTCTGTCCTTTTGTGGATGAGAGGTGATCAGGGGAGGGTCCAAGATGGAGGTGACCCATCGAGGGGCGGTGGGATTGCCAGCTCACGGAAGACATCAGTGTTAGAAAGCCGTCAGCTACAGCGCCGAGGGCCTGAGGTCCCTCTGACCTTATAGGACCTTGGAGAGTGTGACGTAGGTCCTAGCGTGGCCCTGCGCTGAAGAGGCAGGGGCATTTGCCTACTGGTGGGTTTTATTCTCGGGGCCCATCTGCTGCAAGGGCTGCCTCGAGGCGTGTAGTGCCTGAAAGCCACATCTCTCAAATGCCAGGGGCGGTTTGGATGGTTGGTTTCCTCTGCCAGTGAACCCGCCAGACCCCATGCTGCCCTTCCAGCGTCTCTCGTTGTGCTAGAATTCTCAGGCACGGGGTGTCAAGCCTGTGGTCACCCGCCTTGTTCTTGGCTCTCGGGGACAGGTTTCCCTGCTGTGCACAGACTGCGGGTGACGGGTGACGTCAGCCTCGTGCGCGCCCTCTCTCGTTTACAGAGTGACAGAGGCTGCTGTAGGTGGAGTCGGGGGGCACATCTGCCCCTCTCACCGTGCGGGCTCACGTCACCCTGGCCGGGCTGCCAGGTGCGGCAGAGGGGAGCTGGGAACCGTGGAGGGAGGCGCCTTCTGCCCTCCGTGACCGCCGTCCGCCGTGCGCCAGATGGCTCCCTCACGAGAAGGCACTGATGTCCTGTTTCACGCCTGTTTTTTTAAGCTTATTTATTTATTTTTGAGACAGAGAGGGAGAGAGTGTGTGAGCAGGGGAGGGTCAGAGAGAGAGGGAATCCCAAGCAGGCTCTGTGCTGACAGCACAGATGTGGGGCTCAATCCCATAAATCGTGAGATCGTAACCTGAGCTGACATCAAGAGTCGGCCGCTTACCCGAGCCCCCAGGCGCCCCTGAAATCATGGTTTGTACAAACACAGTGACGGCCTGTAAACCGAGGACTCTTTCGGTTTACACGTGTTTTCGGTTACTCCAGGTTTGAGAAGAAGCTGCCCGAGCTGACGCCGGTGAGGCGGCCGAGATGGCAGAGCCCTACGTGAAGAGTGAGTGAGTGGGCTGGGCAGGGACATGGGGCAGTGGAGCGCCTGCCAGCTTGGAGTTTGGGACCCGGCCGAGCGTGGCGTTGAGTGAACGGGCTCTGAGGGAGGCGCTGTCGCATGGCATGAACAGGCTCTCTCCAAGCTCTCGGTAAAGAAAAGAAGACGAGGCCGTTGTCTGCGTAGCTGCTGAATCAGAAGGGGCCGACCGGGCTGCAGGCTCTGTGTGGTGTGGGGACTGATGTCTGCCGGGTGAAGGGGGCTTTGTGCTCTGAGTAGGGGGGCCCTGTGCCTCTGCCCCTTTCTACACAAGACCTGGGTCCAGCAGCCGCCCTGTCCCTGCCCCCAGGGCCGGCGGTTTGCTGAGGCGAGGGGAGAGAGAGACGTCCTTGCCCCACAGAGCGCCTCCCCCAGGAGTGAGGATCCATAAGCGCCGTTCGCCGGCCCCGGGCCCTGGGCTCTGGGGACACTGAGGATGGCAGGGTCCTGTCCGGGGGCACCGAGCCGGGGGGGTCTGGCTCTGAGTGTGGAGCATCGACCGGCAGGGATGGGACGGTGGAGAGTTGTCTCTGGGGGCAGGTGGCAGACCTCAGGCGCCGCCCGGTGTGGGGCAGATGACCACCTAGCCCTGAGTCGATAACACCTGCCTTTTACAGCAGCCACGGTCGGGGTGGGCGGGGCACGAAGCAAACACAGCCCGGGACGGAAGGTCAGGGGTTAGCCAGGGTGGCCTCGGAGCAGCCGGCCAGTGGGTCCCAGACAGAGCCCCTGGCAAGCAGGCCGGAGGGAGGCAGTGTGTGTGCGCAAGAGTGCCTCGGGTGTGTGCGGCCGAGGTGTGCAAGGTGGCCAGGCGGTGGGGCCTGGGGGAGGTTGCTGGGGCAACGGGAAAGTACAGGGGTCGGGGAAGGGTAGGCGTCCTCCGACTCACAGGCCGAGGCGGTGGCTGGCGGGGTCGGCCGGGCCTGAGCACGCACGCCGGCCTTTGTCTCTGTAGAGCTGTGCACCATCCTGCTGGAGGCCATCACCGACAAGGACCCTCTGGTGCAGGAGCAGGTCTGTGGCGCCCTGTGCGCCCTCGGAGAGGCGCAGCCAGCGGAGGTGCTCCGAGCCTGTGAGGAGTACCTGTGGCGGCACGAGAAGGTATTCCCTGCCCGTGGCTGGCGGGTGTCGGGGGGTGAGCCGCTCCTCTAGGCGCTCCGGGGCCCTTGGGGCGGCGCCTGTAGGGGAGCGGTGGCTGCAAAGCCGGGGTCCCGGTTGCTGTGAGTGGAAAGCCGCCCCTTCCAGTCCAAGTCCCCCCGACATGGGGCATTTCCAGGACACGTGAGCCGCCTCAACTTGTGGCCCGTGGGTCCGTCCCGTCGCGGGGGCACCGGGTGGGCACGTCAGGCGGTCAGCCGCACAGCATCCAGCTGCTCGCAAGCCCGGGCTGTCTTGCCGTCCCCGCTCACTCGCTGGCTCGAGGACGGACGGCTCTCCTCGCCGGGGTCTGTGCCGTCCCCCAAGGGAGAGAGAGCAGGCCGCTCGCCGTCAGGGACCGCAAGAGGAACGGGTGGACGAGCGCGTGAGGGAGGGTGGAAGGCGTTCGAAGGGGGGCCGCCCGCGGAGCCCGGGCCCTCTCCCTCGCCGCCCTCCCTCGGACCGCGGCCCCCCCCCCCCCCCCCCCCCCCCCCCCCCCCCCCCCCCCCCCGTGCTGGCCGTGCCCGGGGCAGCCCTGCAGGGACGCGGGCGTGCCCGTCGGTGCCGCAGAGGAGGCCGGGAGCCAGCTCTCTGTTCCGGAGTCGCCGCCGGCCCCGGGTCTGAAGTGGTTGTGTGCCAGCTCTAGTTGTTCTCGGTGTGCTTTGGGGCCTTCCTCGGAGGGAGAGGCACTTTCACAGCCTTAAAAGACCAGTTTTCCTCGTGTTTGATCTAATACTTTGAGGCGGAAAAGGGGATCTCTGTACGGCGGGAGCTACTTCTCTCTCGTGGGACCGCCATCTCCTAGGCAGTAGGTCAGTCCCACCGGGCGGCCACTGAGCTGATCATATGGCAGCTTAGGGCCACCCCCCCCCCCCCCATCCCAGCTTTGGCTCTCTTAGCCTTTCTGGCCTTTTATGTGCGCGTGGGCACACTAGGGCTGCCCGTGGGGACTGCATAGAGCGAGTGGGGAGAGTGCACGCTCGTGCTCGGGCGCTGTGCGTGTCCACCGCGGCTCTTCCGTGGCTTCGTGGAGTTTCCCGCTGCTCACGTGCCGGGCGCTGGCCCTTCCGTGTGTGGCTGAGAGCCTTTGTGATTGTTAGCGACCCATACGCAGCAGCAAGACGTCGTGGGCTTCCTTCTGGCCGTTTTCTAGCTCATCTAGGATTTTGCACTTCTTCCAGCCTTTTTGGTTTCTTTCGCCACTTTAAGAAGAAAGCTCTCCCTTTCACGTTTGCGTGTTTGCAGTAAAAGTATATGAAGTGGGAAGTTCTGTCCTCTCGACTGAGCTCCTCGCCAGGCACCTCTCTCTGCCCCTACGCCGCCCCCCCCCCCCCCGCCCCCAGGTCTTGCCACCTGCCTGGCATCCTCACACCGTGCCTTATGGGGTTTCACCTCCTGCTGACTCCCTGGAAGACGCGTGGGCGGGGCGCACACGGGGACAGACCGTCCCTGCACGGTGGCTCTCAGGCCCACGGGCGGGAAGTGGCTGACGGAACAGAGGCAGAAGTAGTCGTCTGGGTCGGCCAGGGTCACTCCAGCACGAGCAGGCTTGGGTCTCTCACAGTTCCGGAGGCCGGGAGTCCGAGATCACGGTGCCGGCAGGTTCTGTGTGCCGTGGGGACCCGCTTCTCATTTTATAGGCGGCCTTCTCCTCACCCTGTCCTCACACGGCAGAGGGGAGGAGGGAGCTCTCTGGAGCCTCTTTAAAAGGCACTAATCCCACCCCTGAGGCTGCACCCTCCTGACCTGCTCGCTTCCTGAAGACCCACCTCCCAATACTGTCACCTTGGGGTTAGGTTTCAGCACAGGCATTTTGGGGAGACCATTTGTAGCAATAGTAAAATCAAACTTTGAACTGGTAACTAAAGGTTTTCTTCTGTTTGTTCTCTTTTTTTTGGCTGGTTTCAACTTCATGCATTCGTGTCTGGTTTTCTCTAGAATCCCATCCTAACACAAGGGAGGTTTTTCGTTTGTTTTTTACACGTTTGTTTATTTATTCCGAGAGAGAGACGTGTGTGAGAGTTTACTTGGCGCTGAGTTATTCTGCTAGGGGTTGAAATCCCAGCATGCTCAGCAGCGAGTCGACTCCTCCACTGACCCAGGTCAGGACCTTAGACGGGTGCTGGTAGTCACCTCATGCATTGGGACCATGTGGTGACTGTCTGACCTTTGCGTCCCATGGCGAAGGTCCTTCCTGCAGATGACCCGGCGCGGGTTCTTGAGCAGCTCTTGAGCAGAACCGGTCGGTGCTGGGGGGAGAGGCGGGACGATGGGCTCGCTGGCAGCACGTCAGAGTGTGGAGCCGGCCCCAGCGCGGTTCCCGCCCTGCTCAGGTGACAGGGCCGTGGCTTTATCACCGCGTGCCGTGGAGCACTACATCTTGTTCTGATGGGGCTAGCGTTCTGCCCGTTGAACTTTAAGAGCAATGTAAAATGGAAACAGAAAACCTTTTTCTTTAAAAATAGGCGACCGTTGCAATCCCTATCAAAATCCCAGGGATGGTTTTTGCAGAAATAGAAAAAGCCATCCTAAAAGTCAGACGAAACCTCAAGGGATCCCGAATAGCCAAAACAGTCTTGAAAAAGAACAAAGCTGGGGACTCACACTCGTTGACTTCAAGGCTTACTACAGGGCCGCTGGAGCCGAACACCACGGTGGAGACCGGCCGAGAGACGGACAGAGAGACGGGGCAGAGAGACAGGCGGAGAGATGGGGCAGAGAGACGGGCGGAGAGACGGGGCAGAGAGACTGGCGGAGAGACGAATGCAATAGAGTCGAGAGCCCGGGAAAAACCTTTGTGTATGTGGTCAAATGAATTTGGACGCAGTTTATCGCCCAGAGAACAAAACCTAACCCTGGAGCTTTCCCCCGGGAATCTGAGGCAGGTGTCGTGGGATCTGTTCGTCGATCTAGAGGTGTTTGCCATCTGCGTTGGCTCTTTTCAGGAACAAAAATCGTGCCCACGGGTGGGGCCCACAGTGCAGGAGGCTGCTGGTGGCCTCCATGGGAGGGAACCCCTGCTTTTACAGAGCTCCCTCCACCAGCCCAAGTCGCCTCTCTTTCTGGCCCCTTTTCCTCTGGTCGCCCAGGCTCGCTCCTGTCCCGGCACAGACCAGGGCACCACGTGCTGCCGTGTGTGCCGACCCCCCTCCGCCTGGATGCCCCGCTCCTGGGGGCGGGAGGTCCTCACGGGAAGGCCGGTCTTGGTCTTTCCCTGCCGCCTGCGTGTTTCTTGCCCCCCCCCTCCCCCCCCTCCCCCATCTCTGTGAGCGCCCTGGGGCTCCTGGCCCAATGGAGCCTCTCCCTTGGCTGGGCCCTGCTCTGTTCACCTCACCTCTGCTGCGGTCTGTCCTTGCAGCGAGGCACTTTGGCTTCCTGGCCCCGGACCCCGCTCCCAGCCGTCACCACACGTCCTCAGTTGAGGCGAGGATGAGTGCCAGGTGGGGCCACGGCTGCCAGGTGCCGACGAGGCCTATGTCCGGGCGGGTGGAGGGCCCACCCGGAGCAGGGGAGGAACCCTAGGACAGGGCCGGCAGTGCCATCGTTTTACCGCCCAGCCTCAGCCCCCAGGGCGAGGTCGGAAGCGTGGGGAGGGGTGTGACAGACAAGGCCCCCTCGGGGCGGGGCGCGCCTGAGTGAGGAGAGGGCCTGTCAAGCAGTCTCCTCTGACCCGTCTCCCTGGGGAGCCCCAAAACTTCCTGGCGGCAGCAAACTCTGTTGTGATAGGACCTCTCGGGCCGGGAGACCCCGGCCGCAGCACGAGGGCCACCATCTGTTCACTGCGGGTGTTGCACAGAACACTCCTGGCACCTGCTGACGACCTCGTGCCCTCACCCGCTTCTCACGGTCCTTTCCTGTGCGAGGCCCTGAGAGTCTGGGGGCATGAGGAGTGGCCAGGCGTGCCCTGACCTCCCGCGTTGGGGCCGCCAGGGGTGACTGTGAGTTGAGTCAGCCCTATAGAGAAAGCAGGCGTCAGCAGGCTGCCTGGGTGCGAGCTCCCCTTCCAGGACCTTCCTCGATGGTTTCTCTGGTCAGTTGGCACATCCTTACCGGACGATGATCCTGAGGGCCATGGAGACGGTCGTGAGCAGTCACATCAGTGACCTGGACAAGGACATGGCCAGGGCTGTCATCTTCCTGGCCTCCAGCGAGATGACCAGGGTGAAGGTATGGGGGGCACCTGCCTGCTCGGGGAGGGGAGCTTCTTTCCTAGGACTCTGAGCCGAGCGCGTTGGGAACGTGGGCTCGCATCTGGCTGCCTTGGGCCGGCCGCCCCTTCCTGCACACTGAGTGCCCTGCTGGGACGGGGAGGCCCGCCCATAAGTGTAGAGGTGGAGCTGGAGCAGAGACAAACTTCTGGAACTCTCAGGGCAGATGCAAGGGCACCGGTGCCGGCCCCCCAGCGTGAGGAGGACGTTGCCAGGCTCTGCGCGGGGCCGGCTCCGGGTGGCAGCACTTTCCTCTCCCTGCAGGTGGAGGGGGGAGCAGGGGATACTGGGGGAGGGGGCTGGGGAGAGTCCTCTAGCAGGTGCTCACGGGGAGCCTGAGAACAGGGCACGATGTCCCATTGTTGCTTCTTGGGCAATTTCAGGGTGAGGTCCTGTGTCCCTTGCTTGATCGGGGCATCAGTGCACGTTTTCGGGGCGGGGGGTACAGGACTTGGTGTGTGACTGGCAGCAGGCTGCCAGCAACGTCCTGGTGGCTGTTGGGAAGCAGTTCATCGGCCTGGTGATGGAGGAGGTGCTGAGCAAGTTCCAGCCTGGGGCCCTGCCGCACTACTTCGTCGTGCAGACCCTCGCTAACCTGGCGGCTTCCAACGGTGGGTTCCGCCTGGCCTGCCCCCACCGGCATTCCGGAGCGAGTTGGGGGGGCCCTCTCCACCACTTGCCCCGGGCCGTGTGGCCGGGGGGCACGGGGCGGGCGCGCGGCGGCCAGGCCAGGTGAGGCGGGGGCTCCCTGACGCCCCCCCCCCCCCATTTTGCAGTGTTCGGCATGGTGCCCTTCCTGACGTCCATCCTGAGCACCATGCTCCCCATGCTGGGCATGGCCAAGCACGATACGACGAGGGTGGCGTTTTGCTGTGGTAAGATGGGGTCTCCGGGGCGGGGGCTGGGAGCCGCCTGCCCGCCCCTTGGGTCTGGGGAGGGTCATGAGTCCTCTGGGCTGCAGAGGAGGGCCGAGCGGCCCTGGGTGACTGCGGACGTGTGGGCGGGCGGGCACTGCTGCAGGCGGGGACTCGGCCTGGGCGTCCGGCTGCTTCTGTCCGCTGGCAGGGGCCCCTGTACCTCACAGTGCGGTTCCCCGAGGCCGGGACACTTGCGGGGGTGCGAGAAGAAACCTCCCCAGAGCCGCAGAGACTTCCCACATCTCTCCCTGCTCAGTACTGGGCATCTCCGAAAGGGGTCCTTACTCCCCTCCCTCCCGGGTCTGCTGTCCTCTGTGCACTCAGCAGGGACGGCTTCTCAGGGCGGGGTCCGTGCACGGTGTGGAGGGGGTGTGGGGGGGATGGCTCCTCGCGGCGGGCCCTTCGAGGCAAGGGAGGCGCTCCTGTTGGGAGGAGGGCAGAGGGTCCTGAAGCGTGGAAGGTGCCGTGGGCGGCTGCGCCCACGTTGCGTGGCTTCCTCTGGAACGCCCGCAGCCCTGGCACTGAGGGGGGAGCAGGGCTCCGGTTAGGAGGGTCCTCGGTAAGGGAAGGGTGTGGTGACTGGACAGGGTCAGGGCACCTGGAGCTCAGCTGAGGGCTTGTCGGGTATTTGCCGGCCGGCCTGCTGCCCCCACTCCCTGCCGTGTACTTGGGGGCGACTGGGGCCTTTCACAGCAGCATACTGGAGCCCGGGGCCCTCGTCCGCCCCGCTCGCAGGGGCTTCGGATCCTGGGGCCCCGGGGAGGGGCTCCAGCTCCTGCCGGCCGTCCTTACGGCCCCTCGCTCCCATGTCCCTTGTCCCTGCCACGGCCTCCTTCCTGTCTTCTTCTCACGCGCTCCTCCCACCGCGGGTGATGGCAGACTCCCCAGGTTAAACTGTAGGAACCCTCCTTGACCCGGTTTCGGGTAACGAGAATTTTCGTCAGGGTCCTGGGACAGCCGAGCCAAGGATTCCCCCCAGGCTGGGTGGCAGAGCAGGACCCAGAAGGTGGGGCGTGGGGATGTGTTTGCAGGTGCTGGAAGCAAGGGGGGGTGGGGAGCTGGGAGGTCACCTAGGACGGCGCATCCAGGCTGGAGGGGGAGTAAGGAGACCCCGCGTCGCAGCCGAGGGCTCCTCGGGAAGGACGCAGCTCCATCCCTGCAGCTGCCGAGGCCGCGAGCGGGGGGCCGGCCCGAGGTGCCGAAGAACCGACCCTTCTAATGCCACTGACGGTTTTTACCGCGTCCGTCGTGTGTGAGCAGCGTTCGCTCTGCGCCGGACGTGCTGTCTGCAGGGCACGCGGTGCTCTCCGCTGACCGACGCTCCCCCGCCTGCCGTTGGAGGAGGGGGCGGCCCTTCCCGCTGGCATGGTGGGCCGTGAGTGGGCCGAGGCCTCCCGTGTCCGCTGGCCCGGGGCCACGAACAGAAGTTGGTGCCCCAGGGTCCTTCCCGGTTGCGTCCGCTGACGCTGTGGCTGGAGGGAGAAGAGCCAGAACGCCCGGAGGTGGAGACGGCGTCCCCCGGACAGCCGGTGCGCGGCCAGCCTGACCACACCGTGTGGCACTGACGGCGGCCCCGGATTGCTGCCCGCGACCAGCGTCTCCCAGAGCGACGGCGGCAGCAGCATAAACAGAGCTCCAAGACCTGGGCGAGCAGACAGTCCAGGGAGAAGAAAACGGGCACGAAAGACCAGGCATGATGACTCCCTCGGGGGGTGAGGTGAGAGCAGGGCGTGTTGCCCGGAAGTAGCCGCATTCAGGGAGCACAGCTGAGCTTCTCGGGGTCAGAGAAGCGACGACAGATGGCAGCGAGAATGGAAGAGAAGGTCGAGGAACGCCCCAGAAAATAGAGCACAAATGCGGACCTGGAAAGTGGGAGACAGAGGAGGAAGGGGTGGCAGGCCAGGCCATGAGGCCTCATTCAAGTAACAGACGCCCCGGAGCCGCGGCTTCCAGAAGGAAGGGACCTCCCAGCATCCACACCAAGACACTTTGGTGGGGAAAGTGGTCCGAGAGGACACGGAGGAGTGGGACGGCCTTCTCCCCCGCCGGCACCTTGCCCCCGGCTGTCTGAGTGGCGCGGCCCTGTCGGGCATGGCGGGGGGAGACCCGGGGTGCCGGCAGGAGGTAGAGGTTGGCCGGTGACCCCTGCCTGGAGAAGCGGAAGGCCCCGAGGGAAACGAAGCCGGTATGAAGTGAGCTGGCCGCCCCGGCGTTGTTAGCAGGGGGAAGACCAGCCGTGCGCGCTTCTGGAGGAGAGGGGCCGGTATGCGAGAACTGCCCTTCTACCCCAGGTGTGTGTGTGCATAACGGATTAAAAAGTAAAACCTAGTAACAATCTGGGGGGCTCGCTTCCTGCTTCCGGCCACTCTGGCAATAGAGTGGCCCGTTCTCCTGAAACGCCTCGCTACAAGGTGCCGAGAGACACAGGTCCGTGAACGGCCTCCCGACTACAGAGCTCAAGGAGGCCAGAGCGTCGGGTGGACAGGGAGGAAGAGGGCCGGGGCTGCGTCCCTCCTCCAAGCAACAGGGGCCGTGCGGCAGGTGGGGACGCGAGGCCTCCTCGTGCTCTGGTGGGGCCGGAGTCTGCCTGGGCCGGACCCTCCAAGAGCCCCTCCTAAGCAGAAGGGCGGCCGGTGGCACAGGAGTGCTCCCTCCGGGAGGCGATTTTCTTCTAAAAGTTGTTGGGGCGCCTGGGTGGCTCAGTCGGCTGAGTGTCCGACTGTGATTTTGGCTCAGGTGCCGATCCCCGGGTCATGGGATCGAGCCCCACATCTGACTCCGCAGTGAGTGTGGGGCCTGCCTGGGATTCTCTCTCCCCGTCTCTCTCTGCCCCTCCCCTGCTCGCACAAGCACTTGTACACATGTGAACTCTCTCTTCCTCAGAAAATTTTTTCTTTAGCTTCTGTGTCTTGGGAACTTGTGGCTGTGATTGCCGTCACATACACACAGGGATCAGGCTTGTTCTCTCTGTCGGACTGGGGAGCCCTGGCTGAGAAGTTAGCTGTGTAAGTGGCCCTGGTGACAGCCGTGCTGGGCAGGGGATGGTGCAGTGCCCCCCCCCCCCCCAGCTCCTCTGCTACCCTCCTTCTCAGGGCTGCGTGACAGGGGCCTGGCCTCGCCTCTCTCCTCTTATCCCTGTCCTTTCCTTTGGCCCCGGGTTCAGCCCTTGCTGACCACTCGTAGGTCTTCATCTGTGCGCAGACTTACCCACCTGGATGTCCCCAAGCACAGCCACTTTCGTAGACACCACTGTCTCGGCCCGCCCTGCCTCAGCCCGACACTCTGCACCTTCAGTGCCCTCCCACGCCCCCTGCACCTGGGACTTCTGGGCACAGCGACCCTTGCAAACTGTGCATTATTTGTGTCTGTCTGTGAGGGGTGAGGTGGGCACAGCACCTCCTCTTTTTGCCTCGTGGTGGGCGCTGTGAACCGAGGCCGTTCGGGGACGTCGGTGTCTGTGCCAGTTCTGTGTGGCTGCTGTCACACAGTGCCACTTAGAAATGCAGGGCGCCTGGCCAGCTTGGTCAGTGGAGCGAGTGACTCTCGATCTCAGGGTTGTACGTTCGAGCCCCACGTTGGATGTAGAGATTACTTAAAAATAAAATCTTTGAAAGAAAAAGAAAAAGAGAAACGTATTCTTACGGTTCTGGAGGCCAGAAGCCTGAGATCAAAGTGTTACTCAGAGCCCTTCCTGGGGGCTCAGAGGGAGACTCTGTTCCTTGTCCCTCCCCCAGCATCTGGAGGTGGGCCCCAGACTGTGCCCTGCTGTCGCTCTGCCGTCTTCTTTGTGGTCTGTGTGCTCTCTTCCCGAGACACGGTCGTGTTGGATTTACGGCCCACCCTACCCGACACGGTCACATCTTATGTAGTTATCCCTGCAGAGATCCTTGTTCCCAGAAAAGGCCCCTTCCTGAGATTCTGGGACGGACATGGATGTGGAGGGACCCTCCATGCCGGCATAGTCCCGGAGCCCCGCACTTAGCCCCGGTCTCGGGAAGGTGTCCTGCGGGGGGGGGGGGGGGGGCGTTAGAAGGGGCGGCGGTGCGGGCGTATCACAGCCACCCGCCCTGTGGTAGCTCTGCAGCACTTCAGCGAGAGCACCCTGGAGTACCTGGCCAACCTGGACCAAGCCCCAGACCCCACGGTCAGGAAGGACACCTTTGCCACTGACATCTTCAGTGCCTACGACATCCTCTTTAACCACTGGCTACAGAGCCGTGAGGCCAAGGTACAGCCTCTGCAGTCCGTCGGAACGTGTGGCCTCACCCTGCCGGCTGCCGTCTCCCGCCCCTGAGCTCGGCCCACCTCCACGAGGCCTGAGCCTCTTGTGCCCTTTTGCAGGCTTTGGGGGAGGGGGGTGGAGACAGCTATGGACACATGCTTCCCGGTGCCCGGTCCGTGTCCCCTCCCCCACCCCCCACCCCGGCTCGGGAGGTGGGAGCCTCATCAGGGGGCGGAGGTGTCCTATGTGAGGTCTTCCCAGAATATGGCTTGTTTCCTGCCCTCCGACCCCACTCTGCCCGGAGGCTCCCGGACCGCCCGGGTAGCGGGCTGAGCCGAGGCGTGACGAGTCCCCCGTGGGTGTTGCCTTCACGGCCTCCCCGGCTTGGCCACCGTCCAGACCCTGGCCATGGTCACTCTGGCCTCTCTGCCTTCGGACCCCTTTCGCCCCCCCTGGTCCACAGGGTGCCCGGGGTTTCCTCGTTCCGACCCTGGGTTCTTGGTGAAGGCCTCTTGCCTTTCCGCTCGGGGCACCTCCCAGCGTTGCCGTGCTGGTTTGGACGTGAGCATCATTTGCTGTCTCCTCGCAGCTCCGGCTCGCCGTGGTGGAGGCTCTGGGGCCCATGAGCCACCTGCTGCCCAGTGAGAAGCTGGAGGAGCAGCTCCCCAAGCTGCTGCCGGGGGTCCTGGCCCTCTACAGGAAGCACGCCGAGACCTTCCACGTGTCCAAGGTGCGCGCCTGCACGCCGCGGCCTGTGCAGAGCTCTGTCCACCGGCCGGTGCCCACCTGGCTCAGGTGGGAGGGTGTGGACACCCCGGAGGGGAAGCGCAGAGAGCGCTGTTGGACTCAGTGGTGGGTGGGGCCCAGGCACGTTTCTGCTCACTGCCCTGCCCTGCCCTGCCCTGCCCAGGGCACCTTCACCTTGGCCTTACCCCAAGTCCGTGCCGCCGTTCTGAGCCTTCTCCTCCTGTCTTTGTTCTTGACGTGGAGGTAGGGATTCCTTATTTGAGCCCTGAGGTGGGGTCTTTATGGCCAGGAGGTGGGGCTGGGGGGTTTGACATAGGCCCCGATGGCCTCTCTCCTCCCCGTCTTGAGCAGAGCCTGGGCCAGATCCTTGAGGCTGCGGTGAGCGTGGGCAGCCGCACGCTGGAGGCCCAGCTGGACGCGCTCCTGGCTGCTCTACACGCTCAGGTAGGATGCGCAGGGGGCAGGACGTGGAGGGGCCGGGGGGCAGGGGCGGGGCGGGGCAGGGGTCGCACCTGAGACGGGGCAGGCTGGGGCTCCTGGGGCGGGTACAGGAGGGCATGCTGGGGGGAGGGGCGCTGGGGGCAGGGACCCTGGGACAGGGGTGCTGGGGACGCACTGTGGATGGGGCTGGTATGGCAGGGACGGGGGTTCTAGTCTGCTGAGGCTTGCAGGCAGCAAGAGTGGGATGGGTGGTCCAGCCCAGTAGTGCGGAAGCCAGGGTGTTCTCTGAGTCGTGGGTGTGGGCCTAGCTGAGAAGAGAGCCTGTGGGGAAGAAGGAGTGATGGTCTGTGGAGAAGGGGTTGAAAGGGAAACACAAGTAGACCACAGCTGAGAAGGGAGATACTCGCCTTTCTTAGAGCTGTCCCTTTGTGTCTTTCTGTTGGATTTTGGGTTTTCCCACATTGACCTGTAGCAGTTACTGACAGTCTTTTATTGTTCACGTAAAAGTCTTGTTCCTACTTTGTCCTTCATCATTTGACTCCATTTATGATATGTTCTGCCATGCGAAATCATTTAATGTTTACATCATCACACGCCTGTCTGTTACGTTCTAACGTAGGTTTTCTTATAGTTAGAAAAGCCTTTTGAATTCTGCAAACTACTTTTCAGATTCTCCCATTTTCCAATGTGCTTGTATAGTTTAATCCATTTGGAATTTATTTTAGGGAAACACTGAGAGTCCAGTTTCATCTTTTTTCCAGATGACTACCCTTTGCACCTCTTCTGTTGTGTAACCAAGTGTTCTAAAACTTAGCATCTTAAGGCAGCAACCGTTGTTATCCACGGTCACTACAGGCCAGGGGCCCGGGCCCAGCTCCTCCGCTCGGTTCTGGCTTGGGGCCTCCCGTGGTCCCAGCTTGAAGGCTCGACCGGGGCCAGGGGGTCTGTTTCCACGATGGTGCCCTCACCTGGCCGTGCGCCGGAGGCCTCCTTCCTGGCTGGTGGCTCTCTCCCCGGGCCGCTTGAGCGTCCTGGCCGCTCGGCAGCTGGCTTTCCCCGGAGGGAGAGCTCCCGGGGAGCAGGTGGGAGGCTGCTGCAGTGCCTTCTGGGACCCGCTGAGTCTCCACAACGGGAATAACGAGGAGGTGCCCGGGAGCCTGGGGCCGAGCCCTGGGGCCAGCGCCTGCACCCACCTTCCCCGCCGTTCTCTGAGAGCTAGCAGGGTCCAGCTTGGGGTGGGGCCTGTGGCTCTGGGGACATGCTCTGCACTGTTGGTCACCTCTTTGTAAGATGGGCTGTCCGGAAGAGTTGCCATTGAGCCTTTTGTGCAGAGGCCCTGCTGGTGTCACGACTGTGACCAGGGGGACTGGGATGCTGGGGGTGGGGGAGGGGGGGACCTTCCATGTCACCCGCTGGGACGCAGGGGACCCCAAAGACACATCTGCCCACAGCTTCTTCAGTTTTTGTTTTTGTTTTGTGTGGGTTTTTTTTTCTTTTTTCTTTTTTCTTTTTTTTCATAATTTTGGATGAACCAACACTAGGTGTTTTGGTTTCTAGTACTTTCTATATTCTGGAGATTAATGTTTTCCAGCCTGTGCCCAAAGGAAGTGGGAGGCTGTGTCCTGGCTGCCGGTGGGAAAAGGCGGTTTGAAGGGGCCAAGACTCTCTTCCCTGGAGACCTGAGGGCCTCTGACCACGGGGGCAAGTGCATCCCTGTAGCCCCATGAGAAAGAGCCGGAGTGAGCCGACCGGCCGTGGGGGAGGTAGAGGCCATGAGGCCTGGGTACCGTAGGAGGGACCTTCCCTCCAGGCTAGCTGGGCCCTTGGGAGACGGCAGCATCCCCTGTAACTGCTGCCGTCTGTCCCTTGGAGCAGATCTGTGTGCCCGTGGAGTCGTCCAGCCCTCTGGTGGTGAGCAACCGAAAGGAGGTGTTACGCTGCTTCACTGTGCTGGGTAAGCCGGCAGCCCACGTGGGGCCATCTGCGGACACGAATGTCTGCTCACGTGGGGGTCGGTGGACCGCTCGTGTGCAGGGGGTGGTGGCAGCTTTGGGCGTGGGTTGGAGGTGAGGAGGCTTCGGTGTGTGGGCTGCAGCCCCCGGGAGGACCCCGGGGCTGGCAGGTGCCAACAGTGAGCAGGGAGCAAAGATTATTACACATGATTATTTGGCTCTGTGCTTGCCCGGCAGCGTGCTGTTCGCCTGACCGCCTGCTGGCCTTCCTGCTGCCCAAGCTCGATGCCAACAACGAGAGGACCCGCGTGGGCACCCTGCAGGTCGTGAGGCACGTCATCAACTCAGCTGGTGAGTGGCCAGTGTGGGCCAGGGCCTGAAAGAGGCAGATAGTGACCATCTTTTAGGTGAAAGGATCTTGCTCCGATTTGTGGACGTTGGCCTTTGATAGGTGGCTGTGGACGCCGGGGCTGGGCCAGGTGCTGGCCGCTCACCCCCAGGCCTGATGTCGCTGTCTGTCACGACGGCCCCTGGGGGGCGGGTGCCGGTCAGGGACACGCACTGGTGATCTGTGTCCTGGGTGCGGGGCTCTGTGAAGGGTGCGGGCCGGCTGTCCTGCAGAATGCCTTGCGATCTGTGTGCGTCTGGCTCCCTCACAGTCACATGGAAGGGTTCGGCCTTCTGCTTCTAAGGTTAATCTAACCAGCAACAGCCTGGACATTTTTCACACCCGAGCTTGTGTTTTCCCATAAGTTTTGGTCGGTAAACACTGGCCATGGGCCACGGTAGGCCCGCAGCCTGCGTTCAGACAGCCCAAGCTGTGAGTGGATTTTTCACGTTAATAGGTCGTAAGAGCAAAGAAGGATATGGCAGAGGTCACATATGTTCCTTGAAGCCTAAGATAGTTTTGTTTCTTTTTTTTTAACGTTTACTCATTTTTGAGAGAGAGAGGGAGGGAGGGAGAGAAGGAGAGCGTGAGTGGGGGAGGGGCAGAGGATCCAAAGCAGACTCCGAGCCGTCAGCACAGAGCCTGACACAGGGCTCGAACTCGAGAACCGTGAGATCGTGACCTGAGCCGAGGTCAGACACTCAACAGACTGAGCGCCCCCAGGCGCCCTGGCCTAAAATAGCTTCTACTTGGCCCTCTATGGAACAGGTATGCTGACCCCTGTCCCGCGAGGTTCACTGTGGGTCGGTGCCGGGTCACACACCGTGCCTGTGGCCCCGGGGCACATCTTATGGAACTTGGAACGATGCCCCTTGGGAAGAGGCAGGGACACGGGAGGACGGTGGCAGCCGGGGCTGCGGCCCAGAGTGTGCCGTGAAGCCAGCAGCGCGCCGACTCCTGGGGGAGGGCTCCTGACCTCGGAGGACGGTGGCGGCCACACAGAACGTGGAGTGCACCCTCCCCTGGTTCCCGCGGCCCCCACGCGAGCCTGGTTTCACTGATCAGGAAGCTGAGGGTGAGGGAGGTGGAGGGACTTGCCTGCCGCTCGGGCCGTGGCCGCAGTGTCGGTGGCGGGACTGGGTGCGGGCGCAACGGCTGCTGTGCGTTCAGATGCTTGGACTTCCCCGCGACTGAGGGCGCTGCCCGTCCTTCGCCGATCGCTCCGCGGCCTTCGTGCTCTCAGACTCTCTTGCGCTCATGGGTTTTATTTGCGGGTTCCCTCTCTGGGCATTTATGTGCGTGTGTGTGTAAAGAAATAGACTTTGTAAGTCTCAGATGACACCGTTCAAAAGCACGCTTTCTCACTCTGTACTATACCTTAGAGAGTTACTAGTGTCAGTGTGCTTTATTATTTGTATTTTGAAGTGCAGGCCCCGCACCAAACAGCACACGCTTCTGCCGTTCAGCTTAACGAGCCTGTGAGGCCCCGGCCCGGCCCCGCAGGCCTGGAGCCCGGCTCGACTCCTGACATGTGGTGCAGATAGGATCCTGGCACATGAATTGCTTCGTCCCTGGCTTCCGGCCCTCGACACTCTGTCTGTGGGACGTGTTCGTGTGGTGTAGCCCACTCCTTCCCTTTCCGTGAAGCGTTCCAGGGGGTCAGTCTATGCTCCACCCCCCCACTGCAGGCAGGTGACGGGCTGTGTCCCGTGGCATCTGTTGTCATGCACGATGCTACCAGGGACGTTTGTCCTGTGCACATTCAGCTGAGTGTGCACGTAGGAGTAGAGTCTCATGTTGTAAGGTACGCGTATGTTCAACTCAGTGGATGAAGCCATTCTGTTTAGGGGTGCCTGAGTGGCTCAGTCAGTTAAGCGTCCGACTTCAGCTCGGGTCATGATCTCACAGTTCAAGAGTTTGAGCCTGCATTGGGCTCCTCTGTCCCCCTCTCTCTCTGCACCTCCCCACTCGTTCTCTGTCTCTCTCTCTCTCAAAAGGAAATGAACATTTAAAAAATTAAAGAAGCAAAATGCTGTAATATGACTAAAAAGTTGGGGCCGTAGTTGGATTCCCAGGCACCGTGGTCTGGGAAGCCGTGTCCTGCGTGGGTGGGCACTGCCGTTCCGTCGGACTGGCCACACGTGAGGGTCCTGCCTCTCGCTTTCTTTCCTTGCTGCGTTGTCCCTTAGCCTCGGTTACTGTCACTGAGAAATCTGGTACTCCTTTTCCTCGCAAGCCATTTGGTTTGTTTTGCCTGGATGTCCAAAGGATTTTTATTTTGTTATTCTAAATCCAGAAATTTTATTGACTGTGTTGGCTGTTCTGGGGTGATATTCTGCCCAGATCTGTGAAGTGCCCTTTCAGTACGTAGTTTCGGATCTTATTTTATCTTGGGATTTTTTTAACAGGCTTTCGATATTCAGCTGTTTCCAGACTCCTCTTTAGCGCCCTGTCAGGTGTGCTGTGTTCTCTTTGCCTCTTTGCCTGCCTTCTGGACTTTTTACATCAAATACTTTAAAGTATTTTGGCCTCTAGTTCCTGTTTTGTTTTTTTCTTCAGAATTTCACTTTCTAGGGGCGCCTGGGTGGCTCGGTTGGTTGAGCGTCCAGCTTCGGCTGGAGTCATGATCTCGTGGTTCGTGGGTTCAAGCCCCGTGTCGGGCTCTGTGCTGACAGCTCAGAGCCTGGAGCCTGCTTCGGACTCTGTGTCTCCCTCTCTCTTTCCCTCCCCTGCTCGCACTCTGTCTCTCTCTCTCTCTCTCAAAAGTTAACTAACATTCAAAAAAAGATTAAAAAAAAAACAACTTCACTTTCTAATATTGAGAACAAATTGCATTCAGTAAAATGCACAAATCTCGGGGCGCCTGGGTGGCTCAGTCGGTTGAGCATCTGACTTCAGCTCGGGTCATGATCTCACGGTCTGTGAGTTCGAGCCCCATGCGGGGCTCTGTGCTGACAGCTCGGAGCCTGGAGCCTGCTCGGGATTCTGTGTCTCCCTCTCTCTCTGACCCTCCCCCACTCATGCTCTATCAAAAATAAATAAACATTAAAAAAAATTTTTAAAAATGCACAAATCTCAAGTGTACAACTTGGTGACATTTTACATGTTGTTCAAGCACGTGACCGTTACTCACACTGTGGAATGTTTCCGGAACCCAGAGTCTCCTCGTGGTTGTTTTCAGACAGCAGCACCTCAACCCTGAATTGATTCTGCCTGTACTGAGATTTCATGTAAATGAGTTCACTACAGCAGGTGACCTTTGTGTCCGTCTTCTCTCCACCAAGCATGATATTTTTGAGATATATTCCGTCATGTCTTGTGAATAAAACATGTTTTTTTGTTAGTGGGTGTGGATCGTTCCCGGTTTGGGGAGATTACGAAGAAGGCTGGTATGAACATTCTTGGATGAACCAGTGTGTGGGCGTGTGCGCTCATACCTCCAGGTGTGGAATTTCGGGGCCATGGGACAAGTGCATGTTTAATATTCCTGGAAAGGCCATATGGTTTTACCCGATAGTCGCGCTCAGCCATGCGTAGTACACGGGGCGGCGGGCGGGGGGGGGGGGGGGGGCAGGCTGCGGCAACCCCGGCTTCCCGGCCCGCTCCGGTCGTGGCCCGGAGTCTTCATTTTCACCGTTTTGGTGTCTGTGTGGTAGTGGTGCCTCTCCACGGCTCGAACTGGAATTTTCTAAGAGTAGAGTGGGTAAGCATCTTTTCGTGTGCCTGTTGGCCTTCAGATATCTTTTTGGTCCAAGTCTTCTGCCCATTTTAAAACTGGGGTTTTTTTTCTTATGGTCATGTCTACGAGCCGTTTGTCAGATCCGTGTAGATGGGGTGTGCCTCCTCCTGGGGTCGGCACCTTTGTGTCTAAGAAGACTCTGGCCTTCCAGAGGATGTGAAGATTCTCTGTTTTCTTCTAGGAGCTTTATTGTTTGAACTCGCACATTCAGTTCTTTGATTCATTTCTAATTAATTTTGGGGTATGGTGTGAGCTGCAGGGAGCAAAGATTTATCTTCATATGGGCATCCCGTGGCTCCAGCACTGCTTGTGTGAAGACTTTCCTTTCCCCGTCGTTCTAGTGCTTTCTAGAAAATCAGGTGCCTGGACGTACTGGTCTTCTGGGGCTGCCTTAGCGAAGTACCACCACCCGGGTGCCTGAGCAACGGTGTATTGTCTCACGGTGTCACTGTCACTGCGAGTCTAGGTGTCAGAGGTCCGAGGGTCAGCAGGGTGAGGGAGAACCTGTCCCAGGCCCCCGCCCCGCTTCTGGAGCTCCTGGGGGCCCTTGGCATCGCCTGGCTTGTAGCGGCGCCGCCCCGACCTCCCTTTGCGTCTGCGTCCCTGCGGGCACCTCCCTGTGTGCCTGTGTCCCAGATTCCCCTTTCGTAAGGGCACGGTGGTATTGGAGTAAAGGCCCACCCTACTCCAGTGTGACCTCATCCTGACCTAACGAATCGTACCTCCAGGGACCCTATTCCAAGTAAAATCACTTTCCGAGGTACTAAGAGTAGGGACTCGACGTTACGGGTTAGCAGGTGTCTTTCAGGGACTCTTCTGTCCCCGGACCTCCCCACGCCAACAGCACGCGCCCTGAATCGTTGTGCCTTCGTAGGAGGTCTTCTGGTCTGGGAGTGTACCGCCTTCAACTCTGTTCAGGACTGCTCATCTCCATTAAAAAAAAGCTTTTCGTTATAAGATGGATCACAGGCAGAAACCACACGGAATATAAACATATGACTTAATAGCTCGTTTTAACCCAACACCTCTGGGGCACCTGGTGGCTCAGTCGGCTGAGTGTCCTACACCTGATTTAGGCTCAGCTCATGATCTCACGGTTTGTGGGTTTGAGCCCCACGTCGGGCTCTGTGCTGACAGCGCGGAGCCTGCTTGGGATTCTCTCTCTCTCTCCCAATCTCTCTCTCTCTCTCTCTCTCTGTCACTCCCCCACTCATTCTCTCTCAAAATAAATAAACTTAAAAAAAAATACAAACACTTCTGTATTTATAATCAGGGCTCTTGAACCGAACTCGTCACTGCGGAAGCCCTTCCCTACACCCTCCTGTTCCAGTAAGAACCTCTTCACCCACCTGATAAGTAAGTTCTCCTGATTGTATAGTAACCACTTCCTTGGAGTTTTGATGATCTATCACATGTACACCCGAGGTCTAGTCATTAAAAAAGTTGATATGTACATTTATGTCTCTTTTTGGACCGTGGCCATTTTGTTTATAATTGTTATAAAATACCCAA
This sequence comes from Panthera leo, assembly GCF_018350215.1. NCBI lineage: Eukaryota > Metazoa > Chordata > Mammalia > Carnivora > Felidae > Panthera > Panthera leo. The sequence goes on from NC_056695.1 coordinate 82,561,124, forward strand.
AATTTACCGCCCCAACCACCTTCAAGTGTATGCTTCAGCAGCGTTAATCCCGTTCCCACTGGGCAGCTCATCTCCTAAACTCTCTTCATCCTGCAAAACGGAAACGGTCCCCATTAAACAACAAGCCCCCGTTCAAGCCTTTTTGAAAAATGTGTATTTATTTTTGAGAGAGAGAGTGCAGGGTAGAGGCAGAGAGAGAGGGAGACAGAGGATCCTAAGCCAGTTCTGTGCCGAGAGCAGCGAGCCTGATGGCGGGGCTTGAACCTCGGAACTGGGAGATCATGACCTGAACCGAAGTCAGACGCTCAACCCACAGAGCCACCCAGGCGCCCCTTTTAAAAAAGTCTCACACGTTCATGGATTTTAACACATTTAATGGGTTTCGGTACAGTGCGATGCATACCAGCGATGCTCACGTTGTGTCACCTTTGGATCACGTCAGCCTCTTCCGAGTCGAGTCCTTGGGCATGACCTCAGGGTCTTGGGCGGCTGGTGTTCCAGGCTCATCTTAGATATTTCTTGCCCCAGACCTGGAATCAGCCATTTCTCCAAAAAGCCCTATGTCCTCAGTGAGAAACTGCCCTCAAAGACAGTAGTCGGGTGCTTGTTACTTCTGGGTGGTCACCGTTCCCAGGCCTTTTCAGGAGATGGGACCAAATAGCGCGACCAGTAGAGACAGAAGGTAGAAAAGCCCGGAGTTCGTACCGATGTTTCCGGTTCCGCAGCCAGACGAGCGAGTCTTTCCATTTACTCTTTTCTCTCACCTCTGCATCTCCTTCCTCCCATGAATCTGGTTCTCAAGCTGCATAGAATTAGAACATCCCAGACGCCCTCGTCTTCCCTCGTGTTACAGACGTAACTAACCCTAGAGGCCGATGCTGTCACCACTGATGTGGGTGGGCACACGGCGGGTATTTTGCACGTACTTTCCTTGCCCTCCCTGCGTCACGGCTTTGTGCCGCAGCCGCGTCTGTGCTGTCCCTGCAGGCGGCCAGCCCATGCTGTCCTCTCCCCTGCTCGGCCCTTGTTTGTCATTGTCCTCCTGGCAGCTGCAGAGAGGATGCTTCTCCTTGCCCGAGGCCTATTCTCTGGCGGAGTCCACAGGGAAGGCTCGTGTTGATAAAGTCTTATTTGTGCTTTTTGTACTTGACACTTAGTTTTGATGATTATAAAATCCTTTGTTCACGTTTCCTTGTCATTACTCTGTTTTCTTCTGACGTAGAGTTGCCAGGTTTATAAAAACAAGACGCACCAAATGTTACATGGGACAGTCTTGCACTAAGAGATGATTTGTTGTTTATCTGAAATTCAAATTCACCTGGGCACCCGTATTCATCTCACAGTCTATTCTGGCGCAAACACTTCTTGTTCAAGGCCAACGTTAACCTCATTTTCTTTCCTCTTGTATGACGTGTGTGGGGTTTTTTTATTGTTTTGCTTCTGTTTTCAGACATCCAGAGGGTTTCTTCTTTATTTCTAAAGTCCAGTAATTTTACTCGAATGCCCTGATGTTGGTCACTCGGGGTCAAGCACCGTGGAGAGAGCAGGGAGCCTCCTCTTGACCACGGCCTCCCCTCCGCTGCTGCCCCAGCAGCCCCTGCTCGGACTGTAGTGAGCTCTCTGCTCAGCCACCCCGGGCGTCCTGCAGCGGGGGGCTCCCTCCCCTGCACCCTGCCGGGCTCTTAGCTCACATGTGCCTTCTTCAGAAGGGCCCCCGGACCCTGACTGCCCGTCCAGACCGGGTACCCCATTGACGCTCTGCTTCTCTGCCTCTCATCAGTACCTTGCGTGACATTAATACAGCTTGTGATGGTCTCGTTCATTATCTGCTTGTGTCTCTTGTCCCCCCTGTTAGGACACACACTATTCGGGGGCAGGGCCACGTCTGCCTTGCTCTGTGCTGCTCTCTCAGCATGTTGCAAGGGCCTGGCTCACGGCTGGCCTCCACGTAAACTCGAGCCGCGCCTCGAAGCTGCGGGTGACAGCACTGTGTCAAGGGTCGTCATCTGCGTGGCAGGAAGATGGGAGGGACATTGTGTTTGCTCGCACTTTGATACTCGTCTGTTGTTCTGAGCCTCAGGGACGTGGCACTGGATTGATGTCAGTCCTTGGCCGTGTCCCCACGCCCTTGAGCCCTGGTCTGTTGCCCCCCGCCCCCCGCCCGATCCCTTTTCCTTTTCCTGCCACAATCTGTGCGATTTTCTATTGAGTGGTTTGCATTTTTTGCTCTTTTGTAACCTTTTCCTGAGAATGTAAAATGTGAACGAAAGCTCCCAGAGCCCATGCATGGTCAGGGACATGTGGCCCCTCTGCGAGCCCCGAGCCTGCCCCGTAGTGGCACCCCACCCCTGCTGTGCGCTCCTGCGGTGCGAGGATATGTCACGCCCGTCGGGAGCATCACGTGGGGGAACCAAGAAGCTTCATCTCGCGCCCTCACCTAGCAGGACGTTTTTGGTGTCCCCTGGCTGCCGTCGGTGCTGTGACCTAGCTCGTAGCCTGGACCGAGCCAGGCTTGCCATCCCGCGCGGACGTCCTGGCTCCAGTGGACTTGTGCGGACCCTCAGCGTTCGCGACGGCACCCGGCCGGCTCCGGCTCTCACACGGGGGTCTGCGGTGCCTGGCCCTCTCTGTCTTTGCCCCCTGGGCTGCCGTCCCCCACCTCCCCGGCCAGCAGGTGGTGGGTCCGGTGGCATCACACGTCGGCGGTGGGGGCTTGGTCAGCTCTCTTGCCCACTTTTCTGTTGCTCTGCCTGTGTTTTCGTCATCGATCGCCTGGGCTTCTCTTGCACATTGAGGGCACGAGGCCTCTGGTTGCGTGTTGTGTTTCTCTTCTCCGCCCCGGTGGCCACTTCGCAGGCCGCCTCCTGCCCTCCCGAGCGTCGGCGTAACCTTCCTCCGCCCTCCTGTGGCTCCGGCTCCGCTGTCCCGCTGGGCGTGCACGAGGGTCCTTTGCAGCCTCTTATCAAAGGGGCGGCTCGTCTCACAGTTGGGTCTGGAGTCGTGTTTTCCCAGCATGTGTGGTGCGCGTCTCCTGCTGTTACTGCGTCGCGGGAGCCCACTCTCTTCGTCTCGCAGCCGGCTGGTGCCATGCTTGGTGCTGGACGCGGGCGTGTGCGACAGGCGCCCGGGCCAGAAGCGGCCCGGGAGCCCCAGGTTCGTGGTGCGAGAGGGGTCGGAGTGGAGTGACCTCTCTCCCAGGGTCGTCATGCGGAAGAAGAGTGCCGTCCCTGGGGCGCCTGGCTGGCTCAGTTAGCAGCGCGTGCAGCTCTTGATCTTGGGAGTTTTGTGGCTTCAGGGCCCGCATTGGGTGTGAAGATTATTGAAAAATAAAACCTTCAGGGGCACCCGGGTGGCTCAGTCGGTTGAGCGTCCGACTTCGGCTCAGGTCACGATCTCACGGTTCGGGAGTTCGAGCCCCGCGTCGGGCTCTGTGCTGGCAGGTCGGAGCCTGGGGCCTGCTTCCGATTCTGTGTCTCCCTCTCTCTCTGCCCCTCCCCTGCACACACTGTCTCTCTCTTTCTCTCTCAAAAATAAACATTAATAAATAAATAAATAAACAAACATACACTTAAAAAATGTTATCAGGAAACAGAGGGTTATGTTGCTGCTTCTCAAGGTGGGGTCCTCAGACCAGCAGTGTCAGCAAAACGGGAAATGTGTGCACCTGCGGGTTTTTCCAGGCCTGCTGGGACTGGGGTGCTGTTGGAGGCCCCGCCCTTCAACCTGGCTTGACCTGACTCAGTACACTCTTTCACCTGCTGCCCTAAATGACCAATCTTCTAGCTTTTTCTTGGGCAAAATAATGTGATTTGGGAAGAAGGTCATTTGTCCCCCAGAAAGTGGGCGGGCTGTGCTTAGGCGCTGTCCCTTCCCCGTGCTGAGGGCCATGCTGAGCCGGACCCTGGTGATGAGGTCTTGGGCCTTGTGGGGGTGGGCGGGCCGGCCAGCCTCATCGTGCTGGGGAGACCGAGCCCTCTGCTGGTTTCTTGCAGCTTCTCAGATGGAAGTGAAGAAGCCCTTTATTCTGTCCTCCATGAGGCTTCCTCTTCTGGACACCAACAGCAAGGTAGACGGGGCGCCGCCTGAGCTCCACCGCGAGAAGCTGCAGGAAGTGTGGCCGGGCTGGGCTGGGAGGTGTCACTGACCAGGCAGCAGCCCCTCAGCCACACCCAGACATCAGAGGGAGGGCACACCGCTGAGCGGTCAGTCCTTGACTCGCCACATCCTACTCCTTATACAGTTAACCAGACACGGAGTGGGGCAGTGGTCCCCAGACCCCCTCGGGTTGGGTCTCCTCCAGGAGGACTCCCAGCACCCCCGGGGGGCGTCACGCTCGCAGTCAGGTTTATCACGGGGAAAGGACACACACCACTATCAGCCAGGGGTTGGGACGCACCGGGCAGGGCCCAGGAGGGGGCAAACCGCCCTCTCGCCGCGGGGTCGTGGGCAGCGTTGGCTCCCCTGGCAGCGACGTGATGGCACGCACCAGCGTCGCCAACCGGGGAAGCCCCCAGCCCCGGCGTGCGAGGCCTTTATCTGGCTTCCGTCGCGTAGACCCGGTTCACTGCCCGCGTGGCTGACCTCAGTCTCCGGCCCCTCGGGAGGCCGAGCCGATCCCGTGTGGCCCAGAGCCCCGGGGAAACAAGGGCGCTGGACTCTGGATGTCCCCGGGCTTGGCGGTGACCTCCCAGCAGCCGAGGGCAGGGGCGACCCTTCCTGCACACCAGGTTAACCAGGCTCCATCGTCAGGCCTGCTCTTTGGGACCTTCCGTGAGGATTTTAGAAACAACTGAAATGGAGCCCAAACCACTGAGGCCACATGTGTCCCAGACTCCCATGCACAGTCCCTGGAATCCCTTCCTGCTCGCTGATGCTGCTCCGGGACACCCCTGAGAGGGCCACACCGTGTACCACCAACAGTGCCCGTGGCCAGATGCACTCATCCCGAGCGCTCATTATGCGACCGGATGGTTTGCTCGCCCACATCTGCCCCTTCCCACAGTCACTCGGGGCACACGTATAATGGGGGATGACACACAGCTGTGAGTGGCCAAGGAGGCCCAGGGCAGGGACATTTGACCCGACGTGCAAAGGAGAGGTGTCGTGAGGACCTGAGGACCCCAGGGAGGGGGCGTTAGACCAGGGTCTGTGCCCCAGGGCTCCGGAAGAAGCAGGAGGGCCGGGGAGAGTGCCGGCTCTGGGGAAGAGGGTTTTCGGCCACAGTGACCTGGCTGTGCCTTTGAGCCACCAGGCAGGGCCACTGAGGGGGGCTGGGCAGCGGGCTCAATCCCAGGAACGTTTGGGAAACAGCTGCAGATTCGGGGTCCTCGCCCCGAAGCACCAGAGAGGTGCCCGCCCCGAGGGACAGCAGTCCTGTGCCGGGGCGGGGGCGGGGGGCAGAGGGGAGGCCTGTCTGGAGCCAGAGTAGCGGCATGTCCAGTGCCCAGGAAAAGGGGGAGGTGTGGGGGGCGGGAGGGCCTCCCCTGAGGACGTGAGCGTGTGCACAGGCTGGCCGGAGGGCCGCTTGTACAGCTGCGGGGCAGGGAGGACGACGCACCGAGGCGGATCCGGTGTGGGCGTGGGTGCTGGTACAGGTGCACGTTTAGCTGTGGCACAGGTGTGGCTGCAGGGGCGGGCACAGGTAGAGGAGAGGGAGAGCTTCCCCCCTCCCGGCTGGACTGCTGTGGTGCTCGCCGGGGCTCCCTTCGGGGCCCCTCCCTGACCCCCCTCGGGTCCGGGCAGGTGAAGCGGGCAGTGGTGCAGGTGATCAGTGCCATGGCACACCACGGCTACCTGGAACAGCCTGGAGGAGAGGCCATGGTCGCGTACATCGTGCAGCAGTGTGCGCTGCCCCCCGAGGCCGAGGTAAGGGCAGGCCCCTCACCCACCCTCCCTGGGGCTCCCGAGCTGGCGGCCTCCCGGGAGCAGGCCTGGCCAGAGGGCAGGCGGGTGCGTACGTGCGCGGGGCCTCGGTCCGCGTGCCGAGCACCTGTCTCCCGTGTCCGAGGCGGGGCCTCCAAGCCGCAGCGCCCCGCTTCCTTAGCTCCCAGCACTCAGAAAAGAGGCAGAACAGACGCTTGGTCCTCCCTGGGGCTTTTGTATTAAAAGCGTTACCGAGCAAATCCAAGTTTCTTCTCGAGGGAGAGCAAGGTTGACGGCAGGAACACGCAGGCATGACGGGGTGGTCTCGGTGTCACGGCCTTGAGCCCGCCCTGGCCTGGGCTCTCGTGCCCACAGAGCCACCTGCCTGCCCAGGTCAGCTCAGAGGGGACACGTATGTCCCCACACGGGACCTCTGCGGTTAGGTTGAAACGCCGGGGTGTAACCAGCGCTGGTGGGTGCTGCCGGCCCTCGGGAAGGGGGTCCCGCTGGGCTCTGCTCCCGCAGGCCTGTGGGGGGCCAGGTCCACTGCTGCTTTGGCTGATTCTGGCCTCTGCATTTTCACCGCCGCTTTGGGGCTGTGGGGCCTAAGCTGGAGAGAATCAAGTCCTCTGATTTAGCCTATTAGTTCCCAGTGTTTTGGGGATTTGAAGGTTTCTATCAGGATATTAAAATCCGTCCAGGTGAACAGCTTTCTGCGGCCACTGCGGACTCGTACTTTACTGTCTCTTGTGAATCTAGCCAGGTCTATTCCTGCCTTTGAGACTCTGTTGGGAGGGCCACCTGGCGGGTTCTGTCAGGAGGAGCGAGCCGCCCTTGATCTCGGGGTTGTGAGTCCAAGCCCCACACTGGGCACGGAGGTTACTTAAAAAAGCAAAATCATTAAAAAAAAAAAAAAAGATTGTCGAGAGATGGTCCTTTTGATCTAGCAGATGATCAGACCTCCAAAGTGGTTCATGTTTGTTCAGTATGAACTTCTATCTACATTTGTAGAACATGCTTTAAAAATTGTCATTCGAGGCCTAAGCACCCCTATTTTTTCTGCTTTTGGCCTTTGACCTCCGCGTGAGGACTGTAGGTCTGCTACAGTCATCGAAGTTCTGCTGTCTCTTGGTTGCTCGGTGTTTGCTTCTTGGTATTTGAAAGCACAGACGGAAGGCTCGGACAAAACATTTAGAGAACAGGAGTCATTTTCCTGCCTGGAACCTTCCCAGGGAGCTGGGCTCTGGGGCGCCATCTCACCAGAGAGGACAGCAGGCGTCTCTGGCCGAACCGTCAGCCACGTCAGGCTGCGCAAGTTGTAGCCTATTCTTGGTAGAAAACGGGAGTCTTCTCAGGTGGTTGTTATTTCCACAAAGGCCCTCCCGTTTCTACGCATGTCAGTGTTGCCGAAGTCCAGGATGAAGCCATCCTGGGGTCCGTGGCTGGCAGGGAACGTGCAAGGTTTCCTTTATTCTGGGGACGAGAGCTCAGCCAGGTGAGCCCGTGTCCTTGGGCAGTTTCAGCGCAGTGTGTGTTACCTGCCCCCGGCAGGTGCCGGACAGGGTCTGCCCTGTTCGCACACGGGCCGTGTCCTCATGGCCCAGAGCCCACAGCCGCGTAGAGCGGTGGTGGCCCCATGCGTGCGCCTGCCTTTGCCCCCCCCCCTCCCCCCACCAACGCCAGCCTCAGAAGCCGGGTCCGGACAGCGAGGACCCCGCCACGGACAGTGTGCGGGACGTCAGCATCAGCACCCTCTACCTGGTCAGCACCACCGTGGACAGGATGAGCCACGTGAGTGTGCAGACCCCCGTCTGTGAGTGACTGCTGCCCCCTCCTGACCTTCTGGCCCTGCGACCGCTGAACCCTGCAGTGGGCAGCTGCAGGGGCAGGGGCGCTCGCCGCCCCCCCCCCCCCCCATGGCCTTGCCGAGCCCCCGCAGCGCCTGGTGGGAGCTCCTGCAGCCGCGCCGCCGACAGACCCCGGCTCTGCCCCCAGGTCCTCTGGCCGCACCTGCTCGAGTTTCTCACCCCCGTGCAATTCACCGGGGCGCTGACCCCGCTCTGCAGGAGCCTCGTGCACCTGGCCCAGAAGAGGGAGGAGGTGGGGGCCGATGCCTTCCTCATCCAGTACGACAGCAACGGTGCGCCCCTGCTCTCCCCGTGCCACCCCTGATGCCTGACCCCACCCTCGCAGCCGCCCCCAAGTCCGCCCCGCCCCAGGTGCAGTCAGGGGCTGGGGCTCTGTGGGCAGGCGGCCCCCTGAGCGTTTCTCCCCCGTCCTTTCCAGTGACCCTCCCTTCACCCTACGCCATCACCACGAGACTCCTGGTAAGCGTTGCGCTTCGGCGCTCTGTGCTGGTGGCGCCGTGTCCCCTGACCACGGCACACCGAGGGGGTCTGGGAAGGCCTGGGCGCTCCCCTCGGTCCCCCTGTCCCCTGACTCCTGCTGTCTCGCAGGTGCTCCCCATGGGGTCGGGGGGACCTGCGTCTCAGAGCCGTCTCTGCCTCCACCTCCCCGGGAGGGCGGCTCTGCGGGGCACGGTGGCCCCTCGGGTCTAGAGCTCCCACCTTTACTTCCCTCAGACCGTGTCTTCCAACCCCTACCTGGGGGACGGCCGCGGGGCCGCCTCGCTGCGTCTCTTGAGCGTCCTGCATCGTAACATCCACCCTCTGCTGGGTCAGCGGTGGGCCACCACCGTCCCCCTGCTGCTGGAACACCTGGATGGTGAGGCTCCGGGCGCCGGGTGGTGTTCCTCTGCCGGTTCGCATCTGGGTTGTAGAGACCACGTTTTCTGAGGTGGAAGAAACGGCCCCCACGGAGGTTCGGGACACAAGGCGGGAAAGGCGTTCCCTGCAGGGTGTCCCCTGGGAGCATCTGGGGTGTGGGAGCGCCTTGGTCCTCCTGAACACAGGGCGAGGCCAGCCTGGAAGGCTCTGGGTGAACTCTGCTTCTATCGACGGGCGTGGGCTGGGCTGACAACATGACTGGTCGTTTCAGAACATACTGAAGAGACCCTGTCCCAGAAGGAGTGGGAGGAAAGGCTGCTGGCGGTAAGGGTGGTGGGGGGGTTGGGGGGGGGGCAAGGCCGTGGCCTGTCTTGGGGGTGGAGGCCTCTCCAGCCTGGGTCAGGACAGCTCAGGGAGCTCAGTAGGTGCTAGTGGGGGGGGGGGGCAGGGGAGGATGGGGGAGGTATGGGGGGGGGGGGCCGGGGGGAACCACCTGCTGCCGCCCTCACAGGTCGCTCACCCTGCTGTGACAGAGCCAGATTTCAGGGGCTTTGAGCTTCTGGGGCCCGGGAATCCTCTCTCCTGTCCCCTGCCAGGCCCACCGCGTGTCTGACCACCCAGGGTTTGCTCTGCCTGGGCTTGAAGGTCATCAACAGACCATTCAGAGCCACAGCACAGGACCACCCTGAGGTCACTGCATGTGACGTCACGGGGCCTCAGTGCCCTCCCCGGCCCCGTGAAGGGCTGCATTCCTGGCCCCTCACTGCTTTGGCCCCTGCCCACAGTTCCTTCGGGACACTCTGGCGGTCGTGTCTGACAACACGTGGATTTGCCAGCTGAGCCTAGAGATGTGCAGACAGCTGCCCTGCTACAACGGGACGCCCCAGGAGAAGGTGCACGGGAGGGGGTGCCCCGGGGTGGGGGGGTCTGGGCAGCGTCCTTAGGCTACTGTTCTTTTGCCTTGATTCCATGTGATCTTCTGCACGAACCTGTCTCCAGTGGCCTGTGGCCCTGGCAGAGCCAGAGAGGGAGGGCCCGTGAGCCTCCTCCCAGAGGCCCACGGCTGGGGGTGCAGGAGCCCATCGCCCCCACTCCTCGAGGTGGCCACCGTCGTGGGTGCCCGGCGGCCCCTCCCGCGTCTGCTCGGCGCTCCCGCACTCAGGCGTCGGGCGCGGCCGTGCTCCTTGGCTCTGTTGCAGAACTTCCTGTATAAATGCATCGGAACCACGCTGGGTGCCGCTTCGAGCAAGGAGGTGGTGAGGAAGCATCTGCAAGAGCTTCTGGAGACGGCCAGACACCAGGAGGAGGCCGAGCGCGAGGTGGTGCCCTCCCCAGAGCCTCTCTCTCCCCTCAGGCACTCGGCGTGTGCGTGCGTGCGTGCGTGCGCGTGTGACTGCACCTCTCTGGAGCGTGTGCGTGCGCAGGGGGCTCCTTCCCACCCCTGTCCTTGCCCAGGTGTGAGCGCACCTGTGCGTCGCCCAGGGCCTCGCCTGTTGCTTCGGGATCTGTGCCGCCTCTCACCTGGATGATGTCCTGGCCCAGCTGGAGGACTTCATGAGGTCAGACGTGTTCAGAAGATCCACCGGCATTTTCAACATTTTTAAGGTACAGGGGTCAGGGTGACCGCTGGGGCGGTGGTGGGGGGCATCTGGGTGGGACCAGCCGTGCTTCTGCCTTGGCCGTGCTGCTGTGATTTGGGGTCCTGCGGCTGCGGGTTCTGGAGCTTCCTGGGCTCAGGCAGCCTGCCGGTTGGGGCCAGGGCAGGGAGGTGGCATCCGGTCCTTGCTTCTTTGGGGGTGGGGCTGGTGGGTATGACAAGGGGCAGTCCTGTGCTGGCCGTGGGCTCTGAGGGGGCTCCCAGGGGCCAGGATGGGACTGCCCGCCTGCTGTGTGCGTGTCCTCTGCCCCCCGGTGGCCAGCGAAGGCTGCATTCTTGGGGAAGCCTGATGCAAGGGGCAAGGACCGCTGCCCCTTCCGCCACCCCAGTCCTCGTCTCCTGGTGCCTGTGGCAGTTACAGAATCTCAAGTCCGGGCCGGGTGGAAGGGCTCCAGAGTAGCCACTGAGAGGGCAGGGGCCCCTGCCCCCCCCTGCCCCGGCCCCCGAGTTGGCTCTCAGCTCCCAGCCCTCCCTTCTGCCCACCTCTCCCATCGTGGTCCACCGCTCAGCGCTTTCCCTTCTGCTGCTCTGTCCCCAGCGGGCCCGTGGCTGGCCTGCCTGTCCCGTCCCGTCCCCGGCGGAGGGACTCTCCGGTGGCACCCTCCGCTCCTTCGGTTATGCCTCTGACGTGGCTGGCCAGCTCAGCCCTTCTTCCGGAGGGACCTGGGGTTCTGAGCACAAGGCTTCCTATGGGGGGCAGGTAATGGCCCGTAACCGAGGCCCCGCCGACCCCTCTGGCCTCTCAGGACCGAAGTGAGAATGAGGTGGAAAAGGTGAAGTCAACTCTGATCCTGTGCTACGGCCACGTGGCAGCACGGGCCCCCCGCGAGCTGGTGCTGGCCAAGGTCGAGTCGGACATCCTCCGGAACATATTCCAGTACTTCAGCACCAAGGTGGGCGCCTCGGCAGACTGCTGGCGTGGGGGGCGCCACGCAGGCGGGGCAGGGACATCACCGCCAGAGCGTCGCGTTTTAACTCACTTCACTTTTGTTGTCAGGTTCTGGGAATAAAGGTAGAGACCAAGGTACAGTGTGTAGGGGCTAAGTGTGAACTATGCCTTTTCTCTTTTCCCTGGGCTGGCCTGGTTGTGAGCTTCAGGGGCAGAAGCCAGGGGGACGCCCCCTGGGGCTCCCCGGTCCCAGTCCCCAGGGATAGCATCGGGGAGCATCGTGCCGGGACGGGTCCCCACTCACCTCGGAGCAGCTTCTCCTCTTACAGCCACAGTAGGGGCCCAGGAGCTAGTGTCCCGGCCTGGATGCTGGGTGGTGGGTGGACAGAAGGATGGCCGGAGGGCTTCTGAGCGGCTGGCTGGCAGGCCACAGGCTGGGGCTCTGCTCCCCGATGCTCACGACGCCCACCTCCTGCCGAGCCTCACTAACGTGTTTCCTCTCTGGGATCTCTGGCACTAACTGGGCACTAACACCTCTCTAGGAGTGGCTGGGCCTTCCCCTTGAAGAGGAGACCCTCTGGGGTCTCCTGGGGTTGGCTGGAGGGGAGGGTATTCTGAGACTTGTCTCTTCCTGGACTTCGTGCCCCCAGGACAGCTCCCCACACCCCCTTTCCTGACTCCCCAGAGGCCGAGTCGGTGGGACAGGCAGGGGACAGTCCCGCTCTGCTGGGGCTCTTCTTGGGCGTGTTCCCTTCTCCTCCCACCTTGAGGTGCCCTTCCAGCCACACCCCAGGGTGCAGGGGACACAGCGTGCTGTCTGCCCGAGCCAGGCCGAGAGCCGAGTGCCGCAGGGGCTCCAGGCCCCCTGGTCTGCGTGGCAAGAGCTGGAGGAGGACAGGCTGAGAGCCCCTCAGGGAGGAACGTGTGTGGCTGCGGGGCCTGAGGGCTGTCACTCTGGGTGGCCTTCTGTTCTGGATTCCACCCCAAGGGCAGAGAGGCAGCGGCCGCCCACCTGGGGGCAGAGCCGTGCTGTGGGGGCGGGCGTTGGTGGCCCCCCTGCAGTCCTGTGTCCTTCCAGGACCCGGCTCTGAAGCTGTGTCTCATCCAGAGTGTGTGCATGGCCAGCCAGGCCATCTGCAGCAGTGCCCAGGCTGGCTCTTTCCACTTCTCGAGGAAAGCGGAGCTGGTGGCACAGATGATGGTGAGCTCTGGGCGGGGCCCGGCCAGTGCTAGGGTGGCTCCCAGGGCGCTGCCCTAGACGGGGGAGGTGGGCCTGGAGACGACGGGGGGGGGGGGGGGGGGGCGCATGCAGCGAGGGGCCCGGCACCCACTTGGGTTGGGGGACAGAGTTGGCCAGAAGCCAGCGCCGGGCAGATGGCTGACCAGGAGGAAGGCTGGTGCTTGGGCCAAGGGCTGAGTCACGGGGCTGGCTCCCCTAGGAGTTCATCAAGGCAGAGCCCCCAGACTCCCTGAGAACGCCCATTCGGAAGAAGGCCATGCTTGCCTGCACTTACCTGGTGTATCCTTTCCTCCGGGTGTGAGGGGGGCTGTGGGGGGGCCCTCCGTGCACGTGCCCTCTGGACAAGGGGTGTGGCACGGGGCCTTGACTGCGGTTCAGCTCCCTGGAGCCAGCGCTGGAAGAGCGAGTGCAGGCGGACTTGATCCGCGGCTGTCTACACAGCGTCATGGCTGTGCTGCCTGAGCCCGAGGAGGAGGAGGACCGCCAGGAGGTATCACCCTGCATCCACGGCGGGCAGCGGGCAGGCCGCTGCAGGCACCGGGGTCACTGGTGGCCTCATCTCTTTCTAGTCACTGTACCTGGACACCATGCACGCCCTTGAGGATTTGCTGACAAGCCTCCTTCGGCGGAACATGACCCCGCAGGGCCTGCAGATCATGGTGGAGGTGTGCGGTGGGTGTGCCCTGCCCTGGGGGTGCCCCCCCCGCCCCCCGCCCCCGGCAGCCGGCCCCATGCCTGGTTTTCCTGGCTCTGCCTGCTCCGGGGGCGCCGGGGAGTTCGGTGCTCTCTGCAAGTGTATGGGAGGGGCGTCTGTGAACAGGAGGGCTGCCCTGCCTGGACAGGTGGGCGGATGGGGGTGGGCCCACACAGGAGCCTCCCCTCGCCTCCCCTCCACTGCGTGGCACGGGGATGGAGAGACCACTCGGGCACCGGATGTGAGCTCCTGACCCTCTAGGGCTGTCGGGATGGCGGAGCGGCCACGTGGTAGCCAAGCCGCACCCCTCCCTGCCCTTTCCGGCGCTGCAGTCGCAGGGGCGAGACTGACCTGCTTGCAAAGGCAGCCCGTCCCCTGGTAGGCCTGGTTCGCTCTCGGTCCGCCTGGGGTGGCCACGTCTGCGGGCCGGGCCAACGGGACGGGGACGGAGCCCCAGCTGTAGCAGGTGACCTGCCGTGACCCGGCCCGCCGGCCGGGGACGGGTGGCCTGGCAGGGGCGCCGAGCCTCCCGCGGTGCGCAGGCTGCTGCTTCCCGGGCTCAGCCCTGCCCCGGCACCCACGCGAAGCCCCCTCTCCCCCAGCACCTGAGCCCGTGGATCAGGTCCCCGCGGGGCCACGAGAGGGTGCGGGCGCTGGGCCTAAGCGCCTGCCTGCTGCAGCACTTCCTGGAGCACCTGCACGTCAGCGTGAGTACCAGGCGACTCCCCTGCTCCGGCCTCGGTCCTGGGTCCCCTGGCCTGGGGGCTGCTGTGCGTGGCCCCCACGTCCCACAGCACCCTCCCAGCTCCCCGGTGCTCCTCTGGCGGTTCCACATTCCGGGGGCCCCGCCATCCTCTTTCCGGAGACGCGCACAGAGGGGCCGGTCGGGACCAGGAGTCGTCCTCAGGGCTGGCCACTCAGAGTAAAACCTGACGGGCACCCCTCTCCTCGGGAGCCCCCGCGTCAGCTGCGGGGAAGGGGAGGTGGGGGCCGGGTAAAAGAAAGCGAGGACGTTTGGGCAGAGGCAGGGGTTCTGGAGCAGTAGGGGTGGGCTGCGAAGGGGCTCAGTCCGGGAAGCGCGTGGTTGTCTGGCACTTCGGGGGGGCTCGGGGCCACGCTGTCGGGGCTTCGCGGCTGTGCGCACAAGGCCGTTGGTCTGGGTGATCCTCGGATAAATTTCGCGTCGTCCTGAAACACCCCTGTTGTGATTTTGATAGGGATTGCGTGGGACCGATGGATTAACTTGTTGAGCATCCGTCAGTAATAGGTCTTTCCACCCAGGCCGCTCGGAAACGCGGGGACGGCATCTTCACGCCGCTCTGCCGTGAGAGACTTTGGTGCCTTTGCCAGCGAAGCGCCTTCTGCAAGCGCTGTCAGTAACTGTGACTGTAGTTAGTGCACACGGAAAGCGGGGGTTTGGGGACTCTGAGACGCGAGGCGGTTCGTAAGACCCGTCGTCGTTTCTAATGAGCGTTAGTTCTCTTGTGCTTCCAGAAGCACAGTCGTGTCGCTTACAGATGCTGATAATTTGGCCTTTCCCCCCAACACCTGTGCCTCTCGGCCTCTCGTGTTGCCTGGTGTTTCCAGAACAAAGTGGGGACTGACAGCGGCCCCCAGACTCTAGATAGTTGCACTGCTAGGTATCCTCTATCCTGTTCCAGCTGCGTCTTTCTTTTCTTAAGTGTATCTGTTACTTTGTGAGAGAGAGAATGCACACGGGTGGGAGAGGAGAGGAGGGGCGCGGAGAGAGAATCCCAAGCGGGGTATGCGACCATCAGCACGAAGCCCATCGTGGGGCTCAAGCTCACGGACAGTGAGATCATGACCTGAGCCAAAGTCGGCCTAACCGACTGAGCGACCTGGGCACCCCTGGTCTGTCTTAATGAGGATGTTTATCAGGAGTAGATGCTTGTGGTCTTTTCTCTTGGTTTTTTGTTTGTTTGTTTGTTTGTTGTTTTGTTTTGGTTTTTTACCTACCCAGACCCTGATTGTTTGTCTCGCTGGACCTGCTGCCTGTGTCTGGATGGTTTTCGCTTCTGAGCGAGCTTAGGTGGCCTTTTCCCACAAATTCTTTCCTGGCCTGCTTTTCACATAAGCCCAGTCTAAGCAGAGTTCACCTTTGTGTGTGAGGTGACAGATGTCTGGCCTCGCTGGGAGGAACGGTGGCTGGCCCCCAAGGTCCTCCCTGCAGCCTACGGCCAGGGTGAGGGCCTTCAGCCGAGCCCTCAGAGCGGCGGAGCCTGACTCTCCCTTAAAGGCGCCTGTGCACGGACAGGGTGCGGGCGCTTCCCCAGGAGGCCTCATGCGTGGCGGGCCGATGGGGGCAGGTGGAGGCAGGAGACCGAGCGGTGTGCAACTGATGTCGCAAGGCCGTTTGTTCAGCGTGGGGCAGGCAGGGCTCTGTATCTGGCCGGGAAGACTAGGCCCCGGAAGATGGGCCCGGGACCCCGCTAGGGCGAAAGGAGATCTCACGCAGCCCTTCACCTGACGGGACCTGTGTTCTAGGGGAGGGAACGTCCCACGCCTCCTGGCCAGGATCAGCAGAGCCCTGCCCCCCTCTGCTGCCCGTGGGAACTCCCTCTTTATCTCCTGATCGCCCCTCTGCCCGCACACACCTGCTGCCGGACCCTCCTCCTCTTAGGGGTCCTGGCAGGGGAGCAGCTCACCGAGGAGCTGTACTGGTCACACCCCTGCCTGTGCCTGGGTCCAGCTGGTGCAGGGACACCTGCCCACTCCTGGCATCTTGGGGGGCCTGGCCCTTCTCTCTGTCCCCCCCAGTGTTGCACGAGGGCCCCCTCCTTCTGCCTCTCCAGGCCCTGGTGCCCTTCCACAACCTGGGCCTCCTCATTGGCCTCTTCTCCCCACGGTGTGCGGACTTGTGGCCTGCCACCCGCCAGGAGGCTGTGAGCTGCGTCCACGCCCTGCTGTACCTCCAGCTGGGCTATGAGGGTGAGCCCCTGGCTGGACAGAGCTGCTGGAGGGAGGAGGGGGTGGAGCCTGGGCCTTGGGGGCCAGGGAAGCACCTGCCCGGCCTCCCTCTGCCTTGCCTCTGAAGGCTTCTCCCGTGACTACCGGGATGATGTGGCCGAGCAGCTCCTCGCCCTCAAAGAAGGCCTCGTGCACCCCGACCCCGCCGTCCTCTTCCACACCTGCCACAGCATAGCCCAGGTACCCGCCGGGGTGGCGCCGTCACAGCAGCCAGCTCCGAGCATGCCACGGGCTCTGCAGGGCGCCGGGTGGGTGTGCCACGGGGCCAGCGGGCTGGCCCCGCTTCCACCTTCCTGGGGTCAGCCCTCCGAGGCCCAGCAGCAGGGGCGTCGGGAGCTCAGCTGCCGGCTCCAGAGAGCCGAGGAAGCTGCCCCAGCCTGCGCTGTGAGCCCCCACGCCAGGACGGCACTCCTACGCCATCTGGTATCTGGACCTGGCCCTCGGGTCCCGAGGCGGCGTGCTCTCCTGCAGAAGAAGGAAGGGAGGGGGTGAACGGGGCCCTTCCTGGGTGGGGAGGGAGGACTCGGCGGGAGGAAAAGACGCAGCCCTGGGGGACTCCGGGTGGAGTGGGAGGTGTGCGGCTGGGGCCAGACGTGGCGCGGCTGCCGTCTGTGGTTTTGTGTCCCTTCCGTTCTGTGTGCTGTCTGTCTGCTTTAATGAGTGGCTCGCTCTGCTGTGCTGACCAGACGAGGAGGGGGCTCCGGTCCGTGGCTGGGCTGCTCAGGGCGGATGTGCCACCCCCCACCCTTGACCCTGCAGTCTGGACACCTGCAGGCCACCCCACGGGTCAGGAGGGCAGCCGCCCCCGGACTACCTTCCAGGGGCCTGGGTCAGGCAGGTCCCGGAGGCACCCCGTGTCCCGGCAGGGCCAGGCTTCAGCCCCAGCGCGCCTCCTGTGCGCGAGCCGCCACCTCGCCCCCGCACCCACGAGGGGGCGAGGGCGGCTGGAAGAGGCACCCGGCAGCCCCTGACCCCGGGATGCTGGGTCTGTGTCCCCACCGGCTCAGTTCTTCTGACACAGCCGTTGTCCTAGATTATTGCCAAGCGCCTCCCGCCAGAGCAACTCATCAGCCTCCTGCTGACCTTGTTTGAGAGTCTGGGAGACCCGGACAAGAACTGTTCGAGGGCGGCTACCATCATGGTCAACTGCCTGCTGAGGGAGCGAGGGAGCATGCTCCAGGAGAAGGTGAGGGGGGCGGGGCGGGGCAGGGAGGGGAGGGGCCGGGCTGGGGCCTGGAAAAAGGAAGGGGAAGGGGAAGGAAAATGCGGGGGGCGCGGAGCCCTGCGGCGGGTGGGCACTGGCTGGGCCCTCTGCTCCGGGCCCTTCGGAGAGTCCCACAGCTGGCTGGCCCACGGGGGCCCTGCCCGGGGCGCTCACGTGCCGCCTGCTCCTTGTGGCCTTCCCGTTCACCCTGTCACCTCTGTGTGCCCTTGGGAGCTCAGGTGGCTGTCTGCGTAGTTGTTCCCAGTCGTGCGTCAGCAGCGGCCCTGCGTCAGCGCGTGTGCAGTGACGGCTGACACGTTCCGCGCTCGGGTCCCCGCGGGCGCGAGGTGGGCTCCAGGGGTCGGGTGGCTGCTTCAGCGCCCGCCCTGTGAATCCCTGAGAGGCGGGCCTGTTGGCCAGGAGGGGTTTGAGGCTCCCTCTGGAAGTGGAGCGTCCCAGCAGAGCACGAACTCGTCCTGGGGGCTCCCACGGATGTGCACGCACAGGCGTCTGCCCGCTCCGGAGTCCCCGGTCCCCCAAGCCGACACCCCGCAGGCTGCCCCTGCCTCCCTGCAGTGCGGAGCACCGGCTGGTTCGTACCCCGTAGAGACGGACTCACACCCTTCGTGCCCTCGTGTGCCGCCCCTGCCGGCGTGAGGTCACGCACACCGTCGCCCGCGCCTGCGCACCGCCTGGCTGCCGCCTCGGTGGGCACGCGTGCGGTTCCCAGGAGGGGCCGCGTTGCCGTGGGCCGCACGAGGGTGTGTTTCTGTCGGGGACACAGGCCGCACCGTTGCCGGCACTGGTCCGCGTCGTCCTGGGGGTGAGTGGCGGCTCCATGTTGAGCGGGACTCGCGTTTCTCTGGTGGCTCGTGAAGTTGAACGCTTTTGTACGTGTGTGCCGTGCGCAGCCGGAGACACCCGTGCCTTGCCCATTTTTTTTCTGGGTTGTCTGCGTTTCTCCTGTTGATCTGAGCCAGGACTTTATGTATTCCGGATACGAGCTCTCCGTCAGAGATACGCACGCACATATGTACGCACTCGTGGGCACACGGACACGTATATGCCACAAGTACCTTCTCAGGGAGGGACGAACAGGAGTTTGCTGATGGAGAAGGTGGAAGAGTATCAGAAAGGGCCACGTGGCAGGAGAGCTGTGCGCGGTGACCCTGGAGAGAGAGGGTGTCCCCTCGGGAGGCACTTGCCAACGGGCTGCAGGTGTGACGGGAGGGCACGGCCACGGCAGGGTTTGCTGGGGGAAGGCTGGGATTTTATTCTGCACTCAGCGGGGCTCCCCCGCTTGGACCTGAGTGGTAGAGAGGGGCCCCGGAGGCCCCATGCGCGTGGAGGGGACGGGCCAGTTTGGAGGCCGGGGCCGCTGGTGTTCCTGGTGCGTGGGTACACGGGCCGCACTCCGGGTGTCCATCCGGCTGTGAGTGCTGCTGTAACGGGTGTGCAGACGGCTGGCCCTTGGGTGAATTGCCCACGGCGGGGGCGCTGGGTCGTTCGGGCCTCTTTGAACATTTGGAGGAGCCTCCTCTGTTCCCACGGCGGCCGCACCGCCAGCCGTGCAGAGGGCTCCCTTTCCCCGAGTCCTCAGCCACACTCGTTTTTGTTTTGTTGATCGCAGCCCTCCTGCTGGGTGTGAGGTGGCCCCTCAGAGTGCTTTTGACTTCATTTCCCTCAGGATTCCTGACGACGCACTTGGCCATTTGTCTGTCTTCTGGGAGACCTGTCTGTGACCTTTGCCCGTTTTGAGATGACGTTGTTTGGTCTGTTGTTGTTGGCTGTGCGGTTCTCTGTATGGCCTGACCACCAGCACAGTGTCGGGTGTGTGACCCGGGAGTGTTTTCCCATTCTGTAGCCCTCGATTGTGTCCTCGGACACCTAAAAGTCGTCGTTGTTTTGTAAGAGGCTCCGTGCCTGGGGCGGGGTGTGGCGGGGGGGCGTTGAACCTAGGCCCTGAGATCAGGAGTTGCCAGGTGCTCCTCGCGCACAAAAGGTTTTCCGATCCGACGCAGGCCTAGGTTTTTGCCTTCGTTGCCTGTTCCTTGGGTGTCATGGCCAAAGAATCACCACCAAATCCGTTGTCGTGAAGCTTCTGCCTGGTTTGTTTTTTTGGAGCCCCCGTTCCCGACAGAGGAAGGCTCCTTTCATGGGCCCGGCGTGCCGCACCCGCCGGCGGGGGCTCAGGGTGCTGCCGCCTGCACGGTACCCTTCCCAGCTTCGGCCCACAGACGCGACACGCAGCCCCCTCGCCCCGCGGAGCGGGACTGCTGACGGCCGGGCTCGTGCTTCAGCGCGTCTGTGACACGCACCTCCGTCTTCTGCGTGACGGGCACGCTCGCATCCTGCACCTGCGGAGGTCACGCGGGCCACCACTTTCCTCCCTGCCCTGAGAGGCCTTGGCGGGGGGCCCTCTTAGGGACACCAGGGCACTGTTGAACGTCTCCGACACGGAATCAGAAAACGTGGTCTTGGCGGGCGGCGTGACCGGACCGAGGGCCCCCGGCCCCAGCGTGCAGCGATGGTGAAACAGAGCGTGTCGTAGCGTGAGCGCAGAGGGCAAGACGGGAGGGCGCCGGCTCCTGACCTGGGTCGTCTCGGGAGGCAGGTTGGGTTGGGGGGTTCTCTGGGTTGGGGGGACGTGTGCTGGCGAAGCCAAGGGGAACAGGTGAGAGGAGACCCTCTGCAAGCGAAACGGGGCTGCTGCTGTGGAGGCCTCCCGGCAGCTCCGGCCCGGCGGCCCCCGGCTCAGGCGCGTGCCCGAGAGACGTGGAGACAGACGTCCCCGCGAAGACCGGCATGTAGACGCTCACGGCAGCGTTGTGCTTAATGGCCAAATGAAGGAACCTGAATGTCTGCCGGTTAATAAACGTAAATAAAACACATCCCACCCGTACGCTCAAATGTCACTCGGCAACCCGGAGGAGTGAAGTATGAAACACGCTCCGCGTGGATGAGCCTTGAAAACGTTGTGCCCCATGAAAGACAGCAGCCACCAGAGGCCACCTAGTGTGTGAGTCCACAGGGCCGGGAGGGGGTCAGGGGCCGGGGCCGGGTGGTTAACGCACACGCGGCTTCCCTGGGGTGATGGCAGTGTCCTCGCGCGGCACGACCCTGTGTCTGTACGAGAGACCGCCGAGGGCTGGACCGCGTGGCGCGTCCTGGCTCGGAGCCGTGAAGAGAGCGCACGGCGGGAGACCGCGCCGTGAGGGGTGGACCCCAGCCTGGGGCACGGGCGCAGGGCCGGTGAAGGTGAGCCCTGGGGCTGCCCGGAAGGTGGAGGGCGCGCGGGCCGTCGGAACGCAGACCCCCGGCTGAGACCGGACGGAGCCGGCTCACCGGCACAGACCCCAGCCCGCGGGCCCCCCCGCGGCCGAGCACCGGGGCCTGCTGCCACGCTCACGAGTCGCACGGATCGGAGCCGTTCACGCGCCCCAGTGGGTTCCGGCCGCCGAAGAAAATCCGCAAGAGCAAGGAAAACGCTAGAGGGGACAGATAAACCCACGGAGACGATTAGAAACACCTCTGAGGAGACAAGTCGGGGAAAGAGCCAATATCCCGGACAGGAGGCAGCGAAGTGAAGGAAGGAGGAGAAGCCGCCACACTCCGGCTCGAAAACCCACCCCGGGACGGACGCACGTGGGGAAGATCCACGGTTACGTTAGTGCAGGAGGGACGGGAACGTTAAGTGCACGAGCGAGGCGTGTGTCCAGGCCGGGAGCCCAGGGGAAGGGGGAGCGCCGCTGGCCTTGGCCGCTTTAGCAGTGAACTCGGACGGGAAGGGCCCACAGATGTTCCTGCATCAGTGGGAGCCAGGCCCCGGCCCAGCCGGTGTGGAAAACACCTCCTTCCTGCCAGAGCCCTGGGGCTGGGGTTAGGGACACTCTGTACCCCGGCAGCGGCAGCTGGGGGGGGCGGGCGGCGCGGGAGAAGGCGGCAGTGGGAGCAGGATCCGCTTGCTGCACCCACAGTTGTGCAGCGAGTGTCATCGTGGCGACAAGCCTTTCGAGAAACGGTGGTAAGGACACCGGTCCCCATGGCCGGGTAGGGACCGCTGGCCTGCCCCACTCCAGGCACGTGGCCTCCCACGTTTCCTAACATCCCAGTTGCGCACCTCTTGTGCCCCGCACGCTTGCAAGACTCTACCACACGAGCAGGCATGGGCCTGGCCTGGAAGGTTCCAGGTCGGAGCCAAGACCTGTACCTCCCTGCTCCTCCTGCTGCCCGGCCGCCGGGTGGGCTCCTCGGCCGGCTCCGCCAGGGCACCTGGGAGGTGGCCGAGTCCACGGTCGGCTGTCCCTGTCCAGGGACTGTGTCCCTGCCGCCGTCTGTCTGCTGTCGTCTTGGACTGTGGTGTCTTCCCGCTGCGCGGCCGGGGCAGTAGGGGATCCTCGTGGTGGGGCCTGGCACCCCTTTCCCAAGAGCCCTGGGCACCCACAGTGACAAGCCCATGCCCAGAAGAGGGCCCGCTTGCCGCGTCGGGGCCTGGGCTGTGCTCTGGCTGCCCCTTCTTGCACCGGATGGCCCCTCTCGCTTCTGGGATGACAGCAGCCTGCCAGCCGCGGTCCAAGAACGAGCGTCCCCTTCCTGGTCCTCGCTGTCACGGCCCACCGCTTACCTTGCCTTTGCTGGGCGAGGGCGGCCGCGCGCTGCCTCCAGGGGCCCGGGGCTTGCGTCCCCACGTGGGGGCGTGCGGGGCCATCGCAGCTGCCGGCCTCCGTGCTCCATGTGTCACGCAAATGCTGCCCGTGTGTGCCCTGGCACGCGCTCCGCTCTGGTGGCCTCCCGCGTGGAATCTGGGTCCCCGCACCGGGATGTGGCGTCTCTCTCCGTGGTGGCCGGCGGTGATCCCGCGGGATTCCCGCCCCCCGTGACCCTGGCTGGGGGGCTCACAGCTGGCGGCTCTGATGGCGCTGGAACGCCTCCTGGGGCGGGTGTGCCCAGGGCCTGACCCCCGCGGTCCCCGCCCCACAGGTGCCCGAGATTGTGAGTGTTCTGCGCTCGAAGCTGCAGGAGACCCGAGAGGAGCACGTCCTGCAGGCCGCACAGCACAGCGTGTACCTCCTGGCGTCCCAGCACTGTGCGGCCGTGGTGTCCAGCCTCCTGGGCGGCCCCCTGCCCTTTGACAGGTACCCTGCGCCTGCCGGCCTTCGGGGCGGATGGGGTCCCGGCCGCCTGGGCCGCAAGCCGAGGTCAGCCCAGACTCGGCACTCGAGGGTCCCGTCTGGCCCGCGTGGCGCCCCGGCACCCCTGGCCCCTTCCCGCGTTCTCTGTCCCCGCTTCTCTTCTGCAGGGCGCCTGTCGCCATCCCCAGCCCCCCACCCCGTGCACCCCCACTCACACCCCCAGCTCCCGAGTTTCCGCCCACGAGTTTCCACCCACTAGCCTCACAGGAGAGCGTCTCTCCCGGCCGAGGACCGTGCCCTGGTCCTGCCTTTGCCGTGCGCATGGCTGGGAGTGGTCTTGGACCCCGGCGCGGTTGGTACCGTCGGCCCCGCCGTCGGGCGCCGCCATTCTCCCTGACGCGTGTCCGCTCTGGGGGTGTGCCGCTGGGCGGGGGTGAGCGCACGGTCACGGCCCCTCCTCCCCGGGAGTGCCTTCTGCATTTCCATCCCGTCCCCGCCAACCTTTCCTCGTCCGTCTGTCCTTCCAGCGTAAGTGGCTGCATCTCCCCACCGACGCGGTGGGACGGGACGGCAGCCTCAGCGGGGACCCCTCTTTGCCGCTCCTCTTCTGTACTGATCATCTTTCTTGTGTCTTGTGGCCGACGGGCTCTTTTTATAGATTGGTCTTCCCCTGAATTAGTTTGGAAGTTGTCAGCCCTCTTTCTGTTCTAGTGGTTGCCCTGAGAGTGACCCTGTGTGCGCAGAGCCTGGCTCACGACTGCCTCCCTTCGGGCAGCCCGGGCCTGTGCCCCCTTCCCCCCCCCCCCCCCGCCCCCGGCATGTCCTCACCTACAGGACAGGGTAGGGTCGTGTGTTGCCCGCCGTCAGTGGCCCTGCTGGGTCTGCTCACGCACCTGCCACCTGCTTCTCGCTGAAGAGCACACACTGTCCACACCGCTGGCTGCAGCGTCCCGTGCCTGCAGGCGGCCATCCCCCAGGCGGCTCCCGCCCGGCCCTTCTCGAAACCCCGAAGGTCGCCGCTGTCTGACTGCTATCGTCAGACAGGCATTTTGCCTGATCTTGGACTCAAACAGGATCAGTGTAAGCAGAATCGTATGCAATTTTCTCCTGGCTTCCTCGGGGTAGTGCGCTGTCTTCGCGGTGCACGCGCCGCTGCTCGTCGTCATGCTGCGCTGCAGCCGTGGGCGACACGCCGGCCGCGTCCTGGCGCAGGGGGCCAAATGTGACCCACCGCCTGTTTTTGTATGGCTGGCGAGCCCAGAATGAATTTTAAACTTACAAACGGTTAGAAAAAAAATTTTTTAAAGAGTATTTCATGATGTGTGAAAATCACACGGAATTAAAATTTGCCCACACGCGAAGTATTCTCGGAACGTGGCACACCCATTCGCCTCCGCGTTGGTGTCTGTGTCGGAAGCGTGCCGTGCCCTGCCCTGGACGCAGGTGGACGGGGCTGCCCAGCGGCGAAGCCCCGTGCCTCCCCGGTGTCCCTCTCTCCTGGTGGCATCTTGGCCCCTCGCTCTCCTTCACCTGAAGTAGGTCCTCCAGACTGCGGGGGGCGAGCTCTTTACTGTTGCCATCGGAAGACACGTTCCTCTGGCCGCCCTCCGGGGATATTACTTTGGTAGGGTCGGCGTTGGGGTCGGGCCGGTCTCCTGTGCCGGGAGGGGGCACGTGGCTGTTCTCTGACTCCCACGGGACTCACTAGTGCTGTCGTTCTGAAGGAAGCCCTCCGGCTTTTCTCCGCTGCGCACGGGCCGGGCGCTTGTCACTGGTGTCCCGCCTGTTGCCGGCAGGGGCCCGCAGCCTGCTTTCCTTCGTCCTCGTGCGTTCTGAACACTCGCCAGCCCTTGTCTTTTCAGATCCTCTCTCCACCCTGTGCTTCTGGGACAGCCTGTCACCCCACCCCTCACGTCTCTGGTTCTGGTCTCTGAATTTCCACTGGTCTTTCTTGTGCTGGTGACTTCTTCCCGTGACCTTCCACTTGTCCCACGTCACCCCTGCTCTGCTCGGGCTGCCGCCAGTTGCCTCTGCGGGGCGCAGCATCCCGTGTGTCGTTTCCGAAGGGCCGTGGGTTCTCTTTCAGAGTTGCTTATTGAGGGGCACCTCAGGGCGGGGGGGGGGGGGGGGGGCCTCCGTGGGTTAAGTGATGACCGACTCTTGGTTTTGGCTCAGGTCGTGAACTCACGGTTTGTGAGTTCGAGTCTCGCGTGGGGCTCTGCTGACGCTGCAGAGCCTGCTGGGGGTTCTGTCTGCCCCTCTGCCCTGCTCTCTCTCCAAATAAATTTTAAAAGTTGCTTATCGAGTTTTGGAGTTTCCGGTTCCCGTTAGGTGCTTGAGGTCTGTCGTTTCGGTCTGTAAGCGTATTAAGAGCTGTAGCTTCTGCGGGGTCTCGCCCCCGAGGCCGAACGAGGCTGTCTCCTGCAGGAAAGCCTCCTGTTTGCTTCTGGCAGCTCCCAGGGGACTTCAGGGCCTCTGTTCAGGCCGAGACTTTTCTCCCTGCCCTCTATTGCCAGTGCTGCTCACCGGGGTCAGGGGACGGGTGGGTTCGTTTGGATGCCAGGTCGGGGCACCGCCTGCCCGGAGCGGAGCCCTCGGAGTCTTGTGGGTGCATCTGGGGTGTGGAGCCGAGCCGGCGGTGGCCTGGAGGTGACTGTCCTTTTGCCCTGCGGCAGCCACACCTGCACCCTGTGGCGGGCGCTGGCCCTGGAGCCCAGCCTCACCACACAGGTCCTGGGGCTGCTCCTGGAGAAGATGAGCAGGGACGTCCCGTTCAAGGAGACCCGGGCCTTCCTGCTAAGCAGCTCTCCTGGCCGCGAGGCCACGCTGCTGCCCCTTGCGGTGAGTGGGGCCCCGGGGCTGATGCGCGTTGCCCCCTTCTGCCTGCTTCCTGCGTGGTGAGGGGGCCGGGTGAGGGGCCGCGCTGCCCCTGGCGGGAGGAGGACCCCACAGGGGGCCTGGGTGCCACCCCTCAGGCACCTGGCAGCTAATGGGGGCGCCGGAGCCAGGCCAGCTCGGAGCCCAGGCTCGTAAAGGCCCCACAGGTGTTGGTCCCCAAGGGAAACCGCTCCGTTTCATCCTGCGGAAAAAAGCAAGCCTGGCTTGGCAACATTTCCAGCAGTAAAAGCAGCTGTGAGAATTTCCTCCTCCTCCTGCTATGGAAGCAAGGGCAGATGGTCGGAGGCCTGTCCCCAAGGGGGTCACGCTGCCCCCGTGCCTGCCTCCTGCCCCGGGGGCCTCCCGCTCACCCCCCCCCCCCCCCCCGCCCCAGGACCGAGACCTCTCAGCCCGGCAGGGGCTTCGGGCTGGTGTGGTTCTGGGGTGCAGAGCCCAGCCTTCACCGTCGCCAGCCCCGTTAGAAAGGGCTCCGGCGGGAGGGCTGAGCCTGAAGCGGCCCCTGTCCGCAGGCCACGTGTGCCCTGCACGAGGTCCTGAGCGCCCTGGAGTCTGGGCCCGCGGTGCTCGAGCTGTACCCACAGCTGTTTGCCGCGCTCCTGCTGCGGGTCGGCTGCACCCTGGGCGTCCTGCTGCCCCGGAGCCTGCAGGCCAAGGAGAGGAGGAGCGTGGGCTCAGCTGTGGCCCCCAGGAGCCTCGAGCCCTGCAGGTAACCGGCTCCTCCTCTGGCGCCGCAGCACCACTGCGTGCCTGGCGTCCTGGCGGGGGCGTCCAGCATGGGAAGGGCGGGCACCACACTGGGGCCCCGACTCAGACTCAGGAGCTAGCGTGTGCCTGGGGAGCTGGGACCCCCCCCCCCCCGCTGCCCCCCGCCCCAGGGATGATGTTCCAGGCTGCACTGTCCACCCTGGCGGCGCGGTTTCCTCGGGCCGTGTCCGGGACAGGCACCGTGCGAGAGGCGGCCCCAAGTCTGTGGGGTGGTGCCGTCCTCAGGGCGGCCCGCAGGGGCCGTGTGGGGACACTCAGGTGGGCCCAGAGTAGCACCGCCTTTCGGGAGGTGGGGCTACAGGGAGTATTCGGGGTGCACGCGGGGCCTGGGCTGAGCCCCCACCTCCACCCCCGTGTCTGCAGCCTCGGTGCTCAGCCCTGGGTCTCTGCTCCTTCTACGCTCTGCACCAGAGCCGCTTCTTCAGGCAGAAACCACGCAGTGGCCTCACCGCCTCTCCCCAGGGCCCCCTTACAGGGGTCAGATCCCCGGCCCCGCGGGCAGGGCTCAGCACCAGCGCCCACACCACTGGCCTGTGCAGGCACCTTCCCTCTCTTCACCTCCCTGCTCTTTTTGGGGGTATGGGCCCTGGGGCGGGAGAGCGGGACAGGCAGGGTGGAGCTGCTTGAGGGAGGTGGTGGGCGGAGGGCTTCAGCAGCTCGGGCGTCGGTCCCTGGGGTCGTCCCTGGGCCCACCGTAGTGGCACTTCGGAGCCCAAACGACTGCCCCGGGGCCACAGGGCAAAGGGAGGAAGCTGATACCCCAGGGCCTGCAGAGCTCCCCACCCGTTCCAGGCACGTGGGGCCGGACGGGCCCCGTGCCCCTTGGTGGGGACAGACGGGGGCAGCGTCGGTACGCCCCGCCCCGCCCCGCCGCCGGAGCGGCCCGGGCGCTCTGGGAGGGGCCGCGTGCCGGAGCCCGCCGGGCTCTGCGCAGACCAAGCAGAAAATGCGAATGCGCTGGCAGACACCGCCGGGACTGCACGCCACGGCTCGTGAGCCCTCAGCGGGGCCCCTGGGCTGCCACCCCCTGAGCTGAGACGTGTGCAGAGCCAGGCGCAGGTAGAGGGGGCCCGTCAGCCCACAGTACGGGCCGCATCCGTAAAAGCTCCGGGCAGCGGGGTGGACGAGCCGGGGAGGCGCCTTCTCAGCCAAACCTGCATCTCCCCACTTTAGATCCGTCGTAGCCAAAAATCACCCTAGATGAGCCGTCTTGGTCAAAGGCAGGCCACCTGGTGGATGCCCCTACCTCGGTTGCTGGCCGTGTCAGGTCAAGTGTCCACCCTGGGCCGGGAGCTCCCAGGGCCGGCGGTGCGGGGCCACGTGCACCTGCAGGCCGGTGTGAGGCCTGGAGTGAGAGGTGGCCACTCGCAGGGGCGAGGTCAACACCGGGCCAGGGCTGCTATGGCCCCAAGGCTCCCACGTGGGGTTCCGAGAGCCCTGACGAGCTCTCTTCGGGCCTCGGGTTTTGGTGTGAGGTTCTCCCGGGTGCCAGACCGATGCTGCTCCCCACCCCCCCACCCCCGACCCGGGACCATGGGCCGTGCCCCTGCGGCCTGCCCGCTGCCAGCCCCGCGTGCCCCAGCTGGGCCCCGTGGGCGCGGCCCCCACCAACCGGGGAGACAGGAGAGCCAAGTGCCTGCAGGGCTGTGGGAGCAGGCACAGCAGCAGGCTCAGCCCAGCCCAGCCCAGCCCAGCCCAGCCCTGGCCGAGTTTGTAGAGGGAGCCGGGCACATCCTGGCTCCCAGGTGGGAGGCCCTTCCTCACTGGCACAGAGCCCCATCTGTGGTCCCCTCCTTGGGCTCCGGGGTGTCCCAGGGTGGGTGTGGCTGTGCACACGCGAAAGCAGGGGACTTAGGTGGAGGAACAGAGCCTGATTCTCAGGGGGTCGGGCATGTCTGAGGCCAGACACGTCTGTGGTGCAGCCACAGCCCCAGGCCTTTGGAGACCCTGCTCCGCCCTGCCCACCGACACTGGGTTTCCCAGGCACTCATCCGAAGGCTCCGTGCTGCCCGGGCAAGAAGAGTCAGACGCCAATCTGTCTTTTGGGTTCATTTTTGTTAACGATTTTGTTTTCTTTTTCTTCTTGTCTTAGTTTAATTAATGAAGGTCTTTAAAGCAAGGGACAAAAGCTGTTGGTTGTTACCCTAAAAGTGCCTGAGGGCCCTGCCTGCTTCCAGAGGGTCTTGGGGACGCTGCCCGTCGTGGGGGATGGGTGGCCAGATGTCTCAGCAGCTTGAGACCAGAGAGGGGAGGCTGCTCCCCAAGAGCACGGGTCTGTGCGTATGGTATGGAGCAGAGGGACGCACGGGGCCTCTGCCGCCCTCACCCCGCCCCCCAAACCCACCCCCGCGTGTCCCGCAGCTGCGCAGTGGATGCTCTGCAGGCTATGCTGCTCCGGGGGGGTAATGAGGACGTGGTGCGGCGTGTGGAGCTGGAGGGGGGCTGGCAGCTGCTCAGGACCTCGGCAGGACACGAGGAGGGGGTCACCCGGCTGGCCAGGTAAGGGGGCCGTGCCCCTGCACACAGGCTCCAGCACCGCTGAGGCACAGTAGGCCAGGCTCTCTGACGGCAGACATTTAGGGGCACCTGGGAGCCAGTGAGCCCAGCTTGGGGCCTCTGCCACGTGTGTGGAAGCGGAGAGGCCACCAACGCAGCTCTGAGCTTCTGGCCACGTTGACAGTCTCGGGGTGGGGGACAGCGGGAAGGCCCCTCTACGGAGGCCTGGTGAGGTGGGCTAGGATGCTAGGGAGGGAGGATGTTCAGGGTTCGGCACCTGGGGCGAGGGCCTTATGGGCCGGGGCCCTTGACCAAGCAGGCTGGGAGGCAGGGGCAACCCCTTGGGTCCACGTTGGCTTGGGTGGCTTCGGAGCAGACCGAGGTCCCAGCACCTGCGCTGCGTGGCCTCCTTCCACAGCGCCATGGCCAAGTGTGCAGGCCCCCGGCTGCCCCTGGTGATGAAGGCGCTCGTGTGCACACAGAGCAGTGTGTATGAGATCCAGAGGGTCACCTCCACAGCGTTCCTGGCCGAGGTACTTGTCCCTTGTTCCGATCTGCTGAGGGCCTGGGAGGGTGGGGAAGGAAGCCCCCTCCACACAGGCAGGCACCGGCCTCCCCAGCCAGCCAGGGCCATCGCCCAGTTCCTGCTTGGCGCTGCTGGGTCCAGAGGCCGCCGGGCCGGGTCTGGTGACAATCCCACTCTGTTCAGTGGAGGCCTCGGCTGTGCGGTCTGTGCTGGGCCCTCGGGGGGGACGCACCAGCAGCCACAAGGCCCGAGCCTCCCTTGGATGCCCCCTTGTGGCCGACAATGCCAAGACTTGCCCAAAGGCCACAGCATTGGGAGCTGGGGTGTGGCCGGGGTCAGGAACTGGAGAGAACCAAGGGAGGCCGAGTTGGCCTCTGCCACGTCCACTCCTCGTGCGTGTGAGCTGCCCGGTGGCGGGGAGCAGGCGCCGCTGCGGAGGCAGCCCGGACCGGCCGGGGTGGGGCGAGCCCTGGGGGTGGGGGAGGGGGCCTGGGGAGGGTCAGTGGCAGGTGGTCACAGCACCTCTGCCTTCAGCTGCTCAACAGCAACGTGGTGAACGACCTGATGCTTCTGGAGTCGCTGCTGGACAACCTGGCGGCGCGGCAGAAGGACACGAGTGCCAGCGTGCGGCGGCTGGTGCTGCGAGGCCTGGCCAACATCGCCTCCAGCTCCCCGGAGAAGGTGAGTGGGCAGGGCAGTCACCGCACACCCCCCCCCCCTCCCCCCAGCCCCCGCTGCCCTGCCTGTGACTTAGGGACAGAAGAGCTGCAGTGGGCAGGGAGACCCAGGCAGACACCGTATGGGCAGCGGGGACCTTCAGGGAGGTGGCCCGCTGAGCAGCACAGGGGGGGGCGAGCCTGCGGGGTGGGGAGCCGGGTCCCCCTGGCCCCGTGACAGCTGAGTGTGGGGCACCCCCAGGTGCAGGCCCACGGCCCCCAGCTCCTGACAGCCATGATCGGCGGGCTGGACGACAGGGACGACCCTCACAGCCTGGTGGCCCTGGAGGCCATGGTGGGCCTGGCAAGGCTCCTGGAGCTGGTGAAGCGCCAGGACCTGCGCTCCGTGCTGCTGCACGTTGCCATCCGGATCCGGCCCTTCTTCGACAGCGTAGGCCGGGCAGGGTGCAGGGGCTCCGACAGGCCGGTCGGCCTCCCCCCGCCCCCCACCCCTGCCAGGCGGCCTGGAGCCTGCTCCCCAGGCCCCCGCGGGCCGGGGCACCCCCACCTCCACCCCACCCCACCCCTAGAGCTCAGGGCTGGTCTCAGCCTGGAGCTGCTCCCCATGCCAGCCTGTCTCGGTCAGCCCCCAGGCCCCCGTGCCACAGGGACAAGGAGGGTGGCCCAGGGAGGGGGCCCGAAGCCCGGCGCTGGCTGACACCTGCCCTCCCGCCCCGCCCCGCCCCGCCCCGCCCCACCCCACCCCACCAGGAGAAGACAGAGCTCCGTTCTGCGTCCATCCGCCTCTTCGGGCACCTCAACCAGGCGTGCCACGGGGGCTGTGAAGACGTCTTCCTGGAGCAGGTTGTTGCTGGGCTGGTGCCCCTGCTGCTGCACCTGCAGGATCCCCAAGCCCCTGTGACCAACGTGAGTCACCGGCGGGGACGAGCGAGCCGGGCCCCGCTCACGGGTCAGGGACTCAAGTTCACGCCCTGCAGGCCTGCAGGTTCGCCCTGCGCCTGTGCGGCCCCAACCTGCAGCATGAAGAGCTGGCGGCCGTCTTCCAGAAGCACCTACAGGAGGGCCGGGGCCTGCACTTCGGGGAGTTCCTCAACGCCACCTGCAAGCTCCTGGTGAGGGTGGGGCGCACTGGGTACCGGGGAGGGGGCCGGGGGCACGGGACCGAGACCAAAGGCCTTCTGTGCAGATGTACCACTTCCCGGAACTGCTGGGCCGCCTGGCGGCCACCAGCCTCTTCTACTTCAAGAGCAGCTGGGAGGACGTCCGTGCTGCCGCCCCCATGCTCATGGGTGAGCCCTGCCCCACCGTCCCCTTCTACCTGTGTGAGCCCCTGCCCTACCCTGACCCTGCCCTTGCCGCAGGGTTCCTGGTGCTGCACGCGGAGCCCGAGCACCAGCCACAGGTGGACCTGGAGCAGATCACGGCAGGTGAGCCCCGACCCGGCCCCGCCCCCCCCCACCTGTTGGCTGCTGAGCCCCGACCCGGCCCCGCCTCCCCCACCTGTTGGCTGCTGAGCCCCGACCCGGCCCCGCCCCCCCCACCTGTTGGCTGCTGAGCCCCGGCCCCGCCCCCCCAACCTGTTGGCTGCTGTGCCCCGACCCGGCCCCGCCCCCCCCAACCTGTTGGCTGCTGAGCCCCGACCCGGCCCCGCCCCCCCAACCTGTTGGCTGCTGTGCCCCGCCCCGGCCCCGCCCCCCCCAACCTGTTGGCTGCTGAGCCCCGACCCGGCCCCGCCCCCCAACCTGTTGGCTGCTGAGCCCCGACCCGGCCCCGCCCCCCCTCCAACCTGCCGCCTGTAAGGGGCCTCCCTGACCTGTGGGCACCAGGGGACTAAGTGATTTTCCTGGATTTCAAGGATTTTTCCCCTGTCACTGGTGACCTCATCGTCTCTAGTAATTCACGGAAACTTCTTAACTGTTCCAAAAGAGCTTAAAAAACACTAAAAAAGGAAAAACTATCTTTCCGTTGGCTCCCAGGCGCTCCCGGCAGAGGCCTGTCTTAGGAGGGCGGTGGGCGGGTGGCCCCCCGCACAAGGCGGGGGTGCACCATGGGGTCCTGGCCCCCCAGGCTCCAGGCACCGGGAAGGGGGCCGGGCCGGGGCACCCTGATAGTGGCTCCCCGTCCCCCAGCGCTGCAGCTCCTGCTCAAGGACCCAGCCCCCCTGGTGCGCGCGAAGGCTGCCGAGACCCTGGGCCGCCTGGTCAAGTTCGCCTGAGGCTCCCGCGGCAGTGCCAGCCCGGGTCTGCGCCTGAACCCCCACGATGGGGCCCTGAGGAGCTCCCTGCTACCAAGGGTCAAACCCCTGCCATTCCAGACAAGGCCCCTGGAGGCCGGGAGGGCAGGCAAGCTGCTGTAACCCCTGGTTTCCAATAAAGCCATCCGCTCCTCAGCAGCTGGCGTAGGCGTGCCAGGACGTAGCCTGCCCTCGTGGGGTGGGTCAGTGGGGGGTGCCCCTGCGCACCAGGCGAAAAAGGCCCCAAGCTATGGCGGGGGGGAGGGGGGGGGGAGCTGGTCAGGAAGCCCAAGTCAAGGTCACACCACTGGTCAGCAGGGAGAACACCTCTATTAAGGGTCCCGAACACACATGCGCCTGGGGACGCAGGGTGGCCTAGGTGAAGAGGCGGACGGTGCCGTCGGCCCCGGAGGAGAAGACCCACGGCTGGGTGGGGTGGAAGGCCACGTCCAGAACGCCCAGGTCTCGGGTCAGCGTGTGCCCCCGCAGCACCTTCACAGGCACCAGCAGTGGGTTCTGCAGCAGATCACTGTGGGGGAGGGGAGAGGGACTCGGGTCAGGGAAGCGCAGCCCCCAGGCCGGGAGGGGGGGGGGGGGGGTGTGCAGGTCCAGCACTCACTTGTACACCATCCCGTGGCAGACGATGATGCTCCCGTCGTCGGAGCCAGAGGCGAAGAGCGGGTACCGGGCATGGAAGGCCACGGCCCTCAGGGCCTTCTTGTGGTGCCTGCAGGGCGGGGGCTGGGTGAGGGCAAGCTAGGGCAGGGGAGGGACAGGCCAGCACCCACATCCGCACAGGCGCCTCACCTCAGTACCCTGTACGGCTCGCTGGAAAGGTCCAGGTCGAACCACACCAGCTTGCTGTCATAGCTGCCACAGATGACATTGTCCCCTGGGAGCAGATGGGGTCGTGAGGACCTGCGGGGTGCACGCTCCCCCCCCCCCCCCACAACGCCCTCACCTGCGGGGTGCACCGCCAGGCTGGACACCCATTTGCAGTTCGGTCTCAGCTTCTTGGTGAGCTCCTGGCGCAGCAGGTGGTAAAGGCGGACGCCACGCTGGGAAGCCACCAGCAGGAAGGGGCGGACAGGGTGGAAGGCCACCCGCTGCACCTGTCCGTGGCTGCGGCGGAAGGGGCTCTGGCTGCGGCGCCGGCTCAGCTGATGGATCAGCACCTGTGTGTGGCCGGCGGTGGCCAGCACCACGGCCATGTAGTCCCCACGCCCGTGCCAGGTCACCTGCGTCACCGGCTGCGGGAAGCAACGCTGGCTGAGCTGGGTCCCCCGGCTACCACCGCTCCCCCCCCCCCCCGCCCCGCCCATCCTGACCCCGCAGCCCCCACACCTTGCCGTGGGAGACGCGCAGCCGCAGGCCCCTCTGGCGCTCCTCCTCCGAGGCCTCCAGCCAGCTGGCAGGCTGCACGGCGGGCTCCTGGGGCGGGACGAAGGTGCTCAGCAGCTGGTCCGTGCCGCCCACCACTAGCCGGTCCCCCAGGGCCGGATTCAGTAGCAACACCGAGTCCTCTCTGCAGGCCAGAGTGACACACAGCCCCTGAGGCTCGGGCCCGTGCCCGCCGCTACCCCCCCGCCCCCCAGGGCCCCCCGGGGCCTCGCACTTACACTGCCACGGCCACCAGGCAGAGGGTAGGGTGAGGGTTCCAGGCGATGCTCCTCACCACGCCCCCCACGGGCACGGTCCTCATGCAGCGGGCGGTAGCCACCTCCCAGAGCCGCACGGAGCCATCGTCGGAGCCTGGACGCAGCGAACAAGGCCTTCGCCACCTGGCCCTCCCACCCGGCCCCCCGAGCTGGGAGTGCCCCCACCTCAGGCTCACCTGAAGCCAGCCACTGGCCCTCCGGGGATACACTAAGGCAGCGGACAAGGTCGCTGTGGCCCCTGTAGACCTACAGAGGGGGAGGGGGAGTAAGGAGACGGACACACCCACGCACTCCCTCCCCCACCCGCCCCGACAGCCTACCAGGGCCTGGCATGTGGGGAAAGGCTGCAGGTCCCGCGGCCTCGGCAGTTTAGGGATGAGGTCTTCTGGGTCCACGTTCACCTGGATAGGAGAGCGAACAGTCACCCCATCCCCACGTCCTGTGCCCCTGCCCGGGCGCACCTCCCCCCCCCTCCCCCCCACATACCCTCATCTTGCGCTGCCGTGGGCACAGGTAGAGGTCAAGGCAACGCTCGAACCGTTCCTGGATGAAGCGGCCGTACGCGGGTACGGCCCGCAGGCTCGGGAACCTGTGTGGCAGGAAGTTGAGCCTCCTCTCGCCCGGCTCCTGCTGCTCCCACGC
Organism: Panthera leo; assembly: GCF_018350215.1. NCBI lineage: Eukaryota > Metazoa > Chordata > Mammalia > Carnivora > Felidae > Panthera > Panthera leo. The sequence continues at coordinate 82,595,411 of NC_056695.1, forward strand.
CAGACGCTGCGGAGACAGGGGTGAGCTGGGAGCTCGGGGCCAGGGACGGGGCCCAGTGCCCCCCCCCCCCCTGCCCCCGTGGCGCGAGGCCCACCTCGTCTTCGCTGAGCAGGTACTCTGGAGGTGGGTTGTAGGACTCCGCGTGGCCGGGTAGGGCCAGCTTCGGAGCGGGCACGTGCATCTTGTGCCGGCCCAGCACGGCGTCGGGGTCTTCCTGCGCCCACAGGTCATAGAAGCCGGGCGTGGGGTCCCGGGGCCGGCGAGGCTGGATCCAGCCCATCTTGATGGCGTGCACCATGCGAGACACCTGCAAGGGCAGACCAGGTCGGCTCGGGGCACGGGGGGCGTGGGGGCGCACAGCCCCGGATGCGGCGCTGCACCTACCTTCTCCTTCTCCACCAGGGACGGGATGAAGCTGCGCTTGTCAGCGGGACGGTTGGTCACTGGGTGGACCATCGGGTCCCCACTGAAGAAGTCCACGGCAGGCTGGAGGAGCAGACACAGATGCGTGGGCCGGGGCCCTGCAGCCGCCCCGGACACCCAGGGCGAGCTGCCGCCACCTACCTCATACGGGTCGAAGCTCACGTCCCCAAACTGGCCGCTCTGCAGCCGCCGCACCAGGGCCACCTGCTCGTCCGTCAGCCGCACGTCGTGACCCGTCGTCCGGTCCTGCACCGTGCGCCTGGGGAGCCACCTGTCAGAGCCAAGCTCCGGGCCCCCCTGCCCTGCCCCCGCAGGCCCTGCCCCCGAGCCTGCTCACCAGTAATCAGGGTTGTCCATTTTGTCCAGGAACTGGTCCAGCTCGTCACGGGTACGCAGGGGCTTGTAGATGCGCCTGCCGTCCAGGTCATAGCCCACGTGGGGGAAGCCCTCGTACCACTCCAGGGGCACATTGCCCACCGTGTTCCGGATGTCCTGGGGGCAGCAGGCCAGCGCGTCGGCACCGGGCACCCACCGCGCCCACCCCTCCCTTCAGGCTCCCCAAGTCTCGGGCAAGGGTGGGTCCCTAAGGAGGCCGGGGGGACGGTCCCCAGGCACCCTGACACAGGCCCTCTCCCTGGGGTGTGACGTGGCACGGCGGCCAGTGCTGTCCCCCACCGCCCCCCTGACTGGCCCTCAGAGGCGCCGGAGCTGTACCTTCACATTTTCCACTGAAGTGGTGCCAACCCCAGAGCCTCCCCCCTGGATTCCTTGGCCAGGACTCTGGGCAGCCACAGACAAGGGTGACCTCATCGCCCATGGGCTCCCTCCCCTGGTGGGGGCCTTAGGCAAAAACGGGTAGCCACGGGCAGGGACTCAGGGAAGACCCCACAACCCACTCCAAGGGGAGGGAGAAACCACTGCCTTCTGCCCTGCAGACATTCAGGGACCCCCCCCCCGCAACCCTCCCTGGTGCTGCCCGCCGCCCCCCCCCCCCCCCATCCCAGAGCAGCCACATTCCTGGACACACATTCCTGGTCGAGGCCCCTGCCAGCCACCACCCTCCCTCCGCCCAGCACGGAGACTGCTGCCCAGGCGGCCGCTTCCTGAACAGTGGCCACAGGGGGAGGGGCCCAGATGAGACTGAGCGCAGCAGGGAGCCCAAAGGCCCCTTGCAAGGGGCACAGGACGCCCCCCTGGGCTCTCCCCATCTGCACCTGCCCAGCCCAGCCCTGCCGACTTGTGTACTCCCCTCCCAGCAAGCCCATCTTCCAGGCACACCCCCGTGCCCCTGTCCTCCTCTGCACAGGAGGTGGGGGGGCTCCCACTCTACACAGGCCCAATTCCAGTCCATGCTGCCATCCCTGAATTGAACACACCCCGGAGCATGCAAAACGGGAATGGAGGGGTGGGGGTGGGGGTGGGGGTTCCCAGAGCAGGGATACAGGCAGGAGCTGGGAAAGAGGAGGGTCCCAGGCAGAGAGTACAGCTGACGCCAGAATGTGTGCCACCGGGTGACCCCACACACACGACTCCACCCCTCAGGGCTCCTCTGTACCCCCTCCCCACTCTGCCTGGCACAAAAGCCTCAAGTGTACACAGGAGGGAGAGACAGACAAACAGGGTGTGGCCAGGCACCAGGGCCAGGGCATCTGAGTTAACTTGATCGTGCCAGGGAAGAAGACCAGCCTGGGTCATGGGTCCCACTTGTGACCCTCCTGCCCACCTCCCCACCCCCCCCCCCACCCCCGGCTGAGGGAGGGGGAGGGAGCTGCAGAGCCCTGGTACCACCCATCAGGGGATTCCCGCTTCCCCGCGTCCCCAGAGGAAGCGAGATGCTCCAGGCTTCTTCAGCGTGGCGCGAGAAGGCAGAGGGACGAGGGCCCCTGCTCCGTGCGGCCTCCGGGGGCTGGGAGGCGGGGAGGAGGGCGGGCCGGCGCGGGGGAGGGGCCGCCGCCACTATAAAGGCCCGGCCCGCGGCCCAGCTCCAGCCCGGGACGCACACGTGCGCGCGGCGCCGCAGCCGCCACCGCGGGCCACCGAGACCCGCGCCTCCCCGGCCCCCCGGGCGGCCGCGCGGCTGGCGGCATGCGCTGCGCAAGGCGGAGCTGACGGCGCGCCCGCCGGCCCCATGTCCTTCGCCATGCTGCGCTCGGCGCCGCCCGGCCGCTACCTGTACCCCGAGGTGAGCCCGCTGTCGGAGGACGAGGACCGTGGCAGCGAGAGCTCGGGCTCCGACGAGAAGCCCTGCCGCGTGCACGCGGCGCGCTGCGGCCTCCAGGGCACCCGGAGGCGGGCCGGGGGCAGGCGGGCGGGGGGCGGCGCCCCGGGGCCCGGGGGGCGGCCGGGCCGCGAGCCCCGGCAGCGGCACACGGCGAACGCGCGCGAGCGGGACCGCACCAACAGCGTGAACACGGCCTTCACGGCTCTGCGCACGCTCATCCCCACGGAGCCGGCCGACCGCAAGCTCTCCAAGATCGAGACGCTGCGCCTGGCCTCCAGCTACATCTCGCACCTGGGCAACGTGCTGCTGGTGGGCGAGGCCTGCGGCGACGGGCAGCCGTGCCACTCGGGGCCCGCCTTCTTCCACGCTGCGCGCCCCGGCAGCCCCCCGCCGCCGCCCCCACCACCCCCCACCCGCGATGGCGAGAACGCCCAGCCCAAACAGATCTGTACCTTCTGCCTCAGCAACCAGAGAAAGTTGGTGAGTGTCGCCCACCGGGCATCCGTGGGAAGAGAGGCGAGGAGGATGTGGTGGCCCCTGCTTCCGTATGACCCTAGCTACTACCCACACCTGTTGGGCAGAGTGGGGCCAGAGGCGGGCAGAGCGCCCCCCCATCCCCACCCACCCCCGGCCGCACCTGTGACCTACTGTGCCCCGGGGCCCCGGGGAGGGAGGAGCACAGCAAGGGCCCAGCTGGAGCAGGCAGGGCTGGACCTTCTTGGGCCTTCCCCACCCAGGGCCACAGGTTCCCACGGGGACCGAAGAGGGCCACCCAGGGTCAGGTGGGGGGGGGGGTGGTGGGGGGGAGGGAAGCGGCAGTCTATGAAGCAGGGAGGACACTAAAACTGGAAGAGGCTGGGACCAGACCAGAGTTCAAGCGACTCTGGCCACCCACCCTGTCCCCGAAGGAAGGGGACATCGCCCCCCTAATCCGTTGGCCCTGCCACAGCCCCTGGCGCCGGCCTAAGGCTTACCGGGCACCTGCTGCCTCTCCTCCGGCCCTGGCCCACGCCCCTGGGGCCGCCCACTCAGACCTGTGTGTGGCTGTGGGGTCTGCAGACAGGCTGGGGGAGAGGGGCACGTTGCGGGAGCGCCGGCCGGCTGTGATTTACAGCTGCTGCTGCTGCGCTCGGTGGCACCGGAAAAGCAGGGTGAGCAGGGAGAAAACGCGCCGCGGCTTTTCCCGATCCCCATTTCCTCTCCAGACGGCACGCGTGAGCTCCTGGGGCCTGAACATCTGGGAAACTTAATTTTACAGTTTCGGCCGTGCAGCACCGTGCTCTCTTCCCCAAAGTGCACGGGGACGCCGGGGTGAGCGCGGAAGGGGGTGCAGCACCCGCCACCCGAGACAGCGCCCAGTGGGGAAGCCCAGGCGCGGGCCGGCCCTGGGTCTCCCCCCGGGCCCTGACACCACCCCCTCCCCTCTGCAGAGCAAGGACCGAGACAGAAAGACTACGATTCGGAGTTAGAGGCGCCGCCGCTGGGCTCCCCACAGAGAGCCCCCCCCCCCCCCCCCGTGGACCCGACTCGGGCACAGGCCTCCTGTGAGGGCGCCCCAGGCTCCTCTGGGGCCAATGGACGGACAAGCGGCGGCAGGACTCCGCACTGGCCCAGCTGGCCCAGGCCCACTGGAACCTTCTGTGCTGGCTTCCTACCTGGGTTTTCTTCTGGTCGCTACGTGCTGGTATTTTGTGTCTTTGATATGATAATATAAAGTCTGGAAACTTTGTATAATTAAAAACAAAACAATATCGTCCAACCGTGGAAGCACTGTTTTCTGGAAGGTTCAGAATCCAGCCCGAGCCCAGCCCAAGACCACACTCCCAGCTCTCAGGGCGGTCTCTTCATGCCCCATCCTCCCTGGGCCCAGAGGCACCAGCTCCCAGGGAAGGCGTCCACCTTCCAGGGGCTGGGCCGTCCCTCCCAGGCCTGAGCACAGCGAGGTACCTCCTCCCGGCCTGGTGGCTGAAGGAGACGGGTGAGGGAGAGCAAGGCTAGGAAAGGAGAGAGGGAGCCCACTGCCCCGCGCCAAGGGACCACGCAGTCCGGCCTCCACTCCCAGGGCCTGCCTGGCGCCCACGCCTCCCCTGCAGGGGTGAGGAATCCAGGGCCGGCGGCACAATCATGCCAAGCCTCGGGCCTCACCCTTTGCCACAGAGACCCAAGGAGTGGACACTCAGCCAAGAGGCTGAGTGAGGGGCACCGCCGTTGGAGCGGGTCTCCGAGCCTCGGTGGGCCTAAGGGTGCGGGACACACGGCACCCATCTGCAGGCACCCCGGGGTGCCCACCCCTGCCGGGGCTGCCCTGGCTCCCCCAGCCCTACACCCAGCCACTTGCAGCGCTGCTCGCACGGAAAGGAACCCTGGCCGCCGACCAGCCTGCTCCGCCGAGCTCCTCCAGAGGCCCCACCTGCCTGCGAGGAGGGCGATTTCAGGCCCCCTCCCCGAGCTGTGCACAGCTGGCTGACCATTAAAATCCTGCAGGTGACAATTACGCTTTAGTGGCTCCAGCTCTGCTGGCACAGCACAGAAGAAAGGCAGGGGGCGGCCTTCCACGAGCCACCTCCCCCACGCTGGCCAGGCGGGCCAGCAGCCTGACTTCCGGCCAGACCGGGTAGGGAATGGCCGAGGGCGCCAGGTGTCGGCCCCGGGCCCTCCCAGCCCTCAGCACAGGCTCAGGGGCCCCCACCGACACACTCCCCCGGGCCCCGGGGAGAGGCCAGGTGCTAAGGCCCACGTGGGCACCCCAACAGGGCAGGCCCAGAGCTGCCCCCCTCCTCTGCACAGAGGGGCTCCGGGGACCCGCAAAGCAGGAAGTGGTGGAGTAATTCTGGAGGAAATTCTCAAAGCCAGAGCCATTAAGGGCTAGAGGGGGGCTCTGTCCAACGTGATAGAAATATAACAGGATAAAAAGTCGCCACGGCAGGTTCCATTCGGAGAGAAACCCAACCCCAAATTTCCTTTCCTTAATCCTGCAGGAGCCTACAGCTGGCCAGAGGAAGGAGGGAGAGGGCAAGCCGGGTCACTGCAGAAGCCCCCACCCCACCCGCCTGCCTGGGGAGCCAGGACCCAGGCCGGAGACACGGGGGTCCAGATGGGGGGCTGAGAAAGGCGTCCCCTCTCCTCCCAGGCGGGACCTGGGGGAGGTGTCCAGGGAGGCAGGTGTACCCCAGGATCTTTGTGCTCACCCCCCTGCTTCACTGGGCACCGGGTGCGGTTCTGTGGGGGTGGGGGGAGGGGGCATGGCCCACCTGCCCCTCCCCTACTAGAATCACATCTCCACACCCGAGCCTGGATGGGGGCCGCAGACCCCCCTCATGAAGCCCCCCGAGAGGATGAGTACCCGAGCGGGCGCCCACCTTGCGACCACAGCGCAGTGCCGCACCCACACGCGAGGCTGAGAGCGCAAACGGAGGGGACCCCGAGCCCCAGGGCTGACGGGGTGTCAGGAGGACCCTGCGGGGGGGTCTTCCGAATCCGGAAAACGGGTGGGAGAAGACAGAAGGACGGTCCCCAGAGACCCAGCCCATCAGGGCCCAGGGCACACAGGCCCAGCTCTCCACAGCAGGGCCTGTGACTCCAACAGTGGCTGCAGCTTGGCCGACTCGGGCCTGGGCAGTGGGCCCGGCGCTCCCCGAGCTGCACCGGTAGCAGCAGCGGCAGCGGCGGCGGCGGCGGCGGCGGCGGCGAGGGCCTGGCCCGCCAGCCAACAGGAGAGAGCGGAGGGGCGGGGGAGGAGCGCTCCGTCACCCTTCACTGCTCCAGAAATTCAAACCAGACGGGGGGGCGGGTGGCGGGGGTGGCGGGCCAGCCAGAGCCCGAGCCCAGCAGCCCCACCGGAGTCCACTCAGCTACCACGGCGGCTGGGCTGGGGCGGCAGGTGCTCTGTGCCCGCTGCAGGCCCTGCCTCCCTCCCAGAAGGCCAGCCTCGTCGTCCACTGAGAGGGACAAAGACCCCGGGTTCCCTGCGTGCGCGCCCCAGAGACAGCTGGAAAGGAGGGGCCGAGCCCGCGCCCTGGGCCAGCAGCCGCCTCTGTGGGCCAAGCTGGGCTGGAAACACTCTGATCGGCCCCGGCTGTCAGCTCCCTGTCCCCGGCCGGGGGAATGAGCTGCTGGCGGCACCACATGATTCATCACCAGGCCTCAGCCCGCAGGCCAGCCGGCCCCCACCCTGCTCAGCACCTGTGGGCTGCCAGGAAGCACATGTGACCCCGCGGGGGCAAGCACCTACCAACCCCTCCAGGTCAGGCACCGAGCTCGGAGTACAGGCTGAGGACACAGACACCCCCGTGCTCTCCTGGGGGGGGCCTCTGTGCCCCAAGCACAAGCCTGTGGGATGAGGCCAGCGGGGGACCCCACCCCCCAGACTGCACCGGACACAAGCGGCAAGCAACAACTGGCTGATGTGTCGGCTGGGATTTTTCCGCTCTCGAGGAGCCCCTCCCCTCCCCCTCCCCAAAGTGGCTGCAGCTGTCAGGACCGCAGATTGGAACTGCAGGTAGGGCGCTGGCCGGCTGCCCACCTCCCTCCCGTGTCTGTCTGCGAGAGAGGAAGCCGGCCCACCTCTGGAATCCTTCACTCTCTCCTCGTTCTGCCTCTCCCACCTGTCCCCTGGGAGCGTGGGGTCAGCCGCCCTCGCTCAGGCTCTCTCTTTTCCCTTGCCCCTCTCCGATTACAATGCCGGCAGTGTTCGCTCCGCTCCCCCTGCACGAAGCTCCCGCCTGTCTCTGAGCACCACTCGGCCTTCCTGAGCCTCGGCCTCTCCTCGCTCCTCCATGGTGTTCAATCTCTGTCAGAGCACCGGGCAGAGGAGGCCGGGCTGTGTGCCCCAGGCTCACCTGCTGCCTCGGAACCCATCGAAGGTTCCAGCAGGATGAGTCCTGGTTCACGGGCCGAAGGGAAGAAAGCCAGGTCCTACTTGGCCTCTTCCTGCCCCAAAGGCCAAAGCCAGGTGAGGAGACCCCAGCAGGGAGCTCGGAGCCACCTTCCCAAACCTCCTCCATCAGACCGCCACTCACATTTGCTAACCCAGGTAGCAGGGCACCTCCGCAGAAGCCGACCCCAGACACCATCACCCCCATCTGCCCGTCCCTCTCGAAAGTGCCGCCGGCCAGGCCCGCCCGAGCCATCACGTGCTAGCACAGAGGCCTCCAGCCCGCTGCCTGGCCCCCACGGGGTCCACGAGGTGGGCAGAGGGTGCCGAAGCTGCCCCAGCTCCCAGGTCTTCGGCCAGCCCAGACCCCCACCCACCTGCCCCTCTCCTGGGGCTGATCAAGGTGCGGTGAGCGGTCCCACCTGGGGCCCTCTGACTCTTGACTACCTGCAGGCAGGCGCTCCCAGAAACCCCTCTGGAGTGCTGGGTGTGGGCCCAGGCTCGGGGCCCCCGGCTGAGTGGTGGAGACCACGTTCCAAGACCCACTATTCAAAGAGCTGCTGCTGCTTCAGGTTGGCCCCCAGAGCTCCACACCTGCCCCCGTCCCACCTCCAGCGAGCTCCAGAATCTTACCCCGGAGGACTCACCTCAGCCCCAAGCACTGCCTGCACACAGCCAGCCCCTACCTGTGGCCCCTGTCCCCAGCCCCCTCTGCAGTCACTACCCTCCCCCCCCCCCAACCACCTTTCCCTCCACAAGCCAGCAGCCACACCTCCAGCCCCAGGGCAAACCCTCCGGTCCCTCCAGGCACTCTCCCACCCACCTGCCCCGCTGGGTTCCTGCTGCCAAGGAAACTGGCTCCAAGTGGGCACGAGCAACAGGCCGGGGCCTCCACCACCCACGTGCCGTGGCTCTGAATCAGCCCCCCCTTCACCTGCCAGGGGCCACACGGGCCCCGCACTGAGAGACCCGGGGCTATCCCTGGACACGTACCACATCCCTCTTAAGGGACAGCTACTTCGGCCACTGCACGCTCCTCACTGCCCCCGCCCCCGCCCCCACTCCCACCCCCGGGAGGGAATCCTCTCTCCCAAGGAAGGAGGCAGCACAGGGCGGGGTGGGGGGGGGGCAGCACTGGGGAGAGGAGGGCGTGCCTCCGACCGGGCACCGCAGGCCTGGCCCAGAGGTGGAGCCGGGCAGAGGCACCGAGGGGCACTCTGCGGTCACAGCCGTCACACCCAGTGCACCCTGTGGCCACCACCTGCAAGGCCGTGGGTCAGACTGGCGGGAGGGGACAGACCAGAGCCTGGCCGGCGGCCCCGCTTGCGGGCCGGCTGTGGGGGTGTCAGGCCGACACGAGCAGGCTGAGCGCCGGGCGCTCTCCACAAACAGCCCGAAACCTGAGCCGACAGGCTCCCGCTGCCAGCAGCGACGCAAGCGCTCGGAGCGCGCGGGCGGCCAGGATGGGCGGGGCGGCGGCCCCGGGAGGAGCGGGAGGCCGCCAGCGCTGGAGGCAGCTGCCGGTTCAGTAGCTGGGAGAAGCCATTAACGGCCGTTTGGCGAGAGAGCAGAGGGGATCGCGGGCTCTGGATGCAGACAGGCCTGGGCTCGTCCCCGCGGGATCCCAAGTTACTTCGAGGCCAGGGCGCCGCGGAGCCGGCCAGGGCTGCAGCCCGGCCCCCGCCCGCCGCGGAGGTCTCTCCGGGCACGGGAGGGTCCCACGGTGGACAGGAGGGGGTCAGGCCCCGGGGCTCAGGGACTGGGATGAGGTGGATGCCTCCCGGTCTCCCTGGCCAGAGTTCAACAGCCACCCCTCACCTCTCATCTATCGCCGGCCTCAGTTTCTCCCAGCTGCTCGGAACAAAGAGGGGCCTCGATGCCGCGAAGGCCGCCGGCCCCCTCCCCCCACCCCGCCCCACCTCCCCCGGGTCCGGCGGCTGGATGAGATCACGTCTGTGAGGTGCGGTGCCGTGGGAGAGGAGTGAGGTGGACGTGTGGGGGTGGGGTGGACACAGCCTGCGGCTGCTCCGGACTCCCCCCACTCCAGGCCCCCCGCCAGACCCAGCGGCACGTCCAGGGGACTTGGGCCCCAACGTGGCTTGGGATGTGAGTCTGGGGGACTGAGGAGGGCAAACGTACGGAAACAGGACTCAGACCATCCCACGAGGGTAGACTGCCACTCATCAGTCAGCATCTGGGGTGGGAGGCTCCCCAAAGCCGAGGCCAGCAGTCAGAGGGTCCAGAAGCCCCAGCACGCACCAGCTCAGGCCTCAGATCCAGACCCAGGGGTGGGGCGGGGTGGGGCAGGGCCCAGGGGAAGGGACTCCAGGTGTGGCCACCACACAGCAGCATCCAAGAAGATTCTCTCTCCCAGGAGCACGAAACCCGTGAGGACACCTCTGCCGCCGGCCAGAGCCCGAGTGGGGTCCACACGGTGCCGACCACCTCTAAGCACGCTGCAGGGAGAAGGTGTAGCTCTGACACCAGGAATGTGCCCGGACCGCGGCCCCCGAGCCCTATGCTCTGTGCCGGGTCTGTTCAGGTGCCCGATGGGGCCCCTCGCCACCTGGCCCCCAGGCCTGTCCCCTGAAGCCCACCCCGCTTTGCCAGGATGGCAGAGACACCCACAAAGTCAGCACGGAAGGACCCGGAGCACCCCAGGCACACGTGCTGCTCAGGGAAGCGTCCGCCGGGCCTGGCGAAGGCTGGGCTCTGCCGCCCCCTCGAGCCGCAGGCCGGCTGTGCTGGCAGAGCTCAGGAAGGCGGGCATCGGGCCCCCTCCTGTCACTCACACATATGGGATAGTCATTGCCAGAGGAAGCGGCCCCCGCAGGCCGGGCCGGGAGGAGCGCCTCCCTGTGGGCAGGCCGAGGCCCCTCCCCCGCCTCTGCACTCCATTTACAACCATCATCGATTTCTCAAAATACCAAATATAAAAAAGTAGCCGACAGGATGTGGCTGCCGACAGCCAGAGCCCCTGGGAGGGGGGAGACAGGCAGGGAGCCGCACTGCGCTGGCCCCCCCTCGCCGTGTGCGCCCGCTGCTCCGGCCAGGAAACCAATTTATTTTGTTTTGTCTCTGTTCTCTAAACGCACAGAGGCCAGATCGGGCGGGCAGCCAAGGCTCCGGCAGCCGCTGCCAAGAGAGCGTGAGGGTGGGGGTGGAGGCCGAACAGGGGAGGGGGCGCGTGCCTCCCCAGGCCCCGGGACAGCCCCTGACAGGCAGCTCTGGAGGGCCGCTGTCCCTGCCAGCCATGCGCCAAAGCCGTCCCCCTGCAGCTCCAAAGAGGCACACACCTGGGCGCCCACCAGGGCCCTGGGAGGCGCGGGGCCACAGCCCTGCCGGTGACTGGGACACACGTGGGAGGGGACAGGCAGGAGGAGAGGGCCACCTCCGGGCTCAGAGCTCCTCAGCCTCCAGCCCTCCCACATCAGGCAGGCCCAGGGAGCGGAGCCTCTGGCCCACACACCAGGGCCTCCGGACGCCAGACTGGGCACCACTTGCCCACTGCCACGCTTGTCCCTTCAGACGACAAACGGGAAGGAGTGACCGGATTCACCGGAGCCACATCAGTCCGCTCCTCAAGGACACCGAGGAGAGCGGGGACGGCACGCCCAAAGGCCACCCACCTCCTGCCCTCAGCACCCAGACCCGTCACCCCCCCGAGGCCCAGCACAGGCCAGCTGGTGCGACAGAAGCCACCCCTGCCCCAACCTCTCCGTGCCCATCGAGAGCACAAGCACGGCCTCCGCGGAGCGCACGGGGGACCCCAGCATCAGGGGCCGCCCCACAGACACACCTGGGGGTCCACGGCATCACACCCCCCCTCCCTCCTTTCCTAGTGATCCCACACACACTCACCCTCCTGCAGACAGGTGTCCTGACCCCAAAATCGCTCTCCCAAACCACGAGTGGGGCCCCTCACTGTGGCCTGACTCCTCTGTGCCCAGCACAGCACAGCCCCCCCGGGGAAGAGGCAAGCCCAGCCCGCACCTCCTCGTCAGAGCTGTCTTCCGCGTACTCTTCGTAGCCCTTCGCTCTCGCCACCTCTGTCCTTGGGGAAGGGATGCCAGCCTGGAGAGAGAAGGGACGATTGTTAGGTCAGGACGTGATGCCCTCTGACCTCGGACAGAGCCCAGGCCCGAAGTCCCTCGGCCCCTCCTTGGGACTGGAGGCTCGGGAACGAACTATCCCTCTTGCTGATGCCGAGGCTGAGGTTCCCGCCGCCCCCGATCTCTAGGCAGCTCCAACCTGGCCCTGGGCCTCAAGACAAGATCAGGGTCACCCCAGGTCTAAGCAGGCCTCATGGGCCTCACCTGGGGTCCTGTCAAGGGCCAGCCCCATCACTACATTCAAGTTCCTCCAAGGAAGGACCCCAGGGAAGGGCTGACACCTGGTGCCAGACTGGAAAAGGAACAGTCAGCAACAAAGCCACCAGCTGAGGGCCTGGCCACCCCCGCACCAGTTAACGAAAAAACCGGCTGCAGGGCTCCTGGCCCGACAGCCCCTACCCGGCCCTGCCAGGTTCAGGAGAGTGCCCGGGGTCCGGGGGCAAGGTGGGAGAGGCCACTCGGGGGCAGCAAGTGAGGGCAGGGCAGGGGGGTTACCCACACCCAGGCCAGCCGCTCTGGAGGCAGGCCTGTGGCACCTGCTGCTGGTGGTCACGAGGCCACAGCCGGCTCACTCCTAGGGCGAGACCCTCCTCCCAAGGCGGCCTCCGGTCTGCAGCAGCTGAGAGAGAGGCGCCCCCTAACCTGCAGAACGCTGCGGGGGACACAGCCCTCTGGCACCCACCCCACCCACGTGTCCACGGCCCCAGGCTGACCCCGGTCCACCAGGTCAGTGAGTGGGCGCCACCGAACGTTCACACCCTAACCTGGAAAACAGATCCTTCCCTCACGGGGTGGGGGGATCGGGTGTACCGGAACCAGGACTGATGGGGAAAACAGCCCTACCTCTCACTCCTGGGCGCAGTAAAGTCTGGAGCAGGAGCCCCTGAGCGCGGCACCCCCGCCAGAGCCCCGCTCCCCCTGACCGGGCAAGAGCCAAGGGCCTGCGAGGCGGCTCTTCCTCTCGCCTGTTTTTTCCCTCAGTATAAGGAGGGTGGGAGACTAAGTTTTTCTCCAGGCCAGGAACAAGGCGGGATTCGGTTTCCATGTCTCCCCCACCCCGCTCCCCATGCTGCACGCGCTGTGGGAGCCGTGCCCGCTAAAAGTGGGTCAGCACCGCCTGATGGGTGCGGGCCGTGGGTGGGGGGCAAGGAGGGCCCAGAGCTCTCCTCCCATCCTTGCCCGAAGGGAGCTCCGCCTTCAGCAGCGGCCAGGGGGCACACCTGCCCCAGGCTCAGGGCCGGGCACCAGGCCTCCTCAGCAAGTGCCCCCAATGCCAGGCCCCGGCCAGCAGGTCCACGGTGGCGGCCCCGGCCAGGCTCCATGGCCGCCCACAGCACCAGGCCTCCTCATGCTCTCCAGCAGCACTGAACCCTGCAGAGCCCTACATCACCTGCGCCTCAGGCCACGGTCATGGGGTCCCCTTGTCCTCCAGCGCACCCCACATCGTCCTGTGCTGGGTGTGGCCAGCGCCCCGGGCAAGCGTGCAGGCACAGGGAGCCAGAGACAGGCCGGTCCCCGGCAAGGAGGGGGCGCAGGGAGCCAGAGACAGGCCGGACCCGGCAAGGAGGGGCACCCCAGCAGCGGGCAGCAAGTTCCCACACAAAAGAGCTGGACCCCCAGCCCTCCTTGGTCTCTCTCCAGAAGTGGTGCTGCAGGCAGCACGGTGGCCACCAGGGGGCAGCAGAGGTGCGGGCGCAGCCCAGCTCCAGGATCCAGGGGCAGCTCCGGGAGCGACCCCTTCACAGCCTGGAGACCCTTTGCTGGGCATTCAGGAAAAGGAAAATTTAAAAAGACAACTTAAAAGGAACGTGAAACACGAAAGGACGTGAACCCAAGAACGGGGGCCCCACCACCCTTGCCTCCTGTCTCTCACTCGGCGCAGCCCTGACTGCCAGCGTCGGAGACCCCTGGTCCTCAGGCGCAGAATCCAGGAGGTCAGGGTCTGCCCAGACCCACACCGTCTGCAGGACGCAAGCACCCACCTCAAGACAGGCTCAGCCCTGCGTGGCACTGCCCCCTCAATGTGCCCACACTGGACACATTGGTGGACACAGAGAGAGGCAGCCTTCTGTCGACGAGTGCCCCCCGACCAGGGGGTCTCAGGACGGGCATCCGCTGGGAGGGGCTCTGGCCAGGGCACAGCAGGAATGAAGGGCAGACCCGTGTACAGTGGCGCGAGGAACTGTGGGGCATCAGCAAAGAGGCCAGCAGCAGGCAGGCAGTCCGGGGGCCAGTGCCCAGGCAGGGCCAGAGGCACGCAAGGGCACGCTGAGCACTAGGGAGAGGGAGGCCGTGTCGACAGCTGGGCAGCAGGCCGGGACTGCCTCGCAGCGGAACAAGCAGCGGGCACCCCTGGGTGAAGGGCCACGGGGCAGACAGCACTGGGAGCCCGGGTCAGGCCGTGTCCCTGAATCCTGGGCGGCCTCTGGACCTGGTCCTCAGGGGAACTCGCTCCTGCTTCTCTACCCACCCCCAAGACTGGAATACACCGTGAAGACCGAGGCGGGGGCCCCGAAGGGGTTCTGACAGCCTAAATGGCATCTCATTGCAGCTGCAACAGACCCAGCCCGGCCACACCCCACTGCCACCGCCAAGCACGCATGTGATAACACAGGCTCCCCGACCTCCCGACGCGGGCTGTGCTGGCTCAGACTAGGTCAGCCAGGCTGAAACTTTGCTCCCTGCACGGCCCTCCCCGCGGGGTCCCGGGCAGGACTGCTCACAAGAGGGTGCTGTCAAGAGACTCAGAAGAAAGGAAACAGCAGCCACCACACCCTGAAGGTCCACAGGAGGTGTGCCGGGCTCGGGAGTGTCCCTGACACCCCGGAGCAGGGGTTACATCCAGAGCGCTACTGGTAACACATGTTCTCAGCGACCCAGGGGAGGAGCAAAGACCCCGTGCACAAAGGAGCCTCCAAGAACCTGATGCACAGACCCTCCGGACTGGCCCTCGCTGCTGCGGAGCCTCCTCAGGGCCCAGCTCAGGGAAGGGCCGGGGTCAAAGAGCTCCATGCACACGCCCGTCCGCGCACATGCTAGTCTGACCAGGAGCACGGACTGACGCCGAGGAGGTACACGTGTTAGAGAACATGCACCACCGGGGCCCGCCAAGGCCAGAGAGAACGTGAGATGAGAACACCCCTCATTTCTCAGAGAAAAAGGAGGGAGACTCAGGGCCAGGGTCATGCCCCGGGGCAGGACCCGGCCCTGCACAAGGAGATGGTTGCCCTTGCCTGGCCAACATCAGGACACCAGAGACCGCTGACCACGCAGGGCGACCCGCTTCCCCATTTACAACAGAAAAACTGAGTGGGACTCGAAGCCACTGCTGCACGTGGCTGCAGGGGAGGAGGCCGAGGACCTGCCGGCACCTAGACCTGATTCACACGAGACCCTCGGGCCGAGGCCACGGCCAACACGGCCACGAGGTAAGGGTCCAAGAGGGATGGCGGGGGTGGACGCTGTAGCTGTTCCACACCATAGCTGTAAATCTTTGACTTTCCTCCCATCAAGGGGCAGTCTACGTGCCCCCTCCCCAAATCTGAGTGGGCTTGTGGCCGGCTCACCTGTCCAAGGAGAGCAGCCCCGACTGACGATGCATGAATTCTGGATCCAGACCATGAAGCTCCTGCACATCTGCCCCATATAACAGACAGCCTGTCCTCAGAGCCCCGACGGTGGGGACGTCCCAGACGGGCAGGCAGACTTGCCCAGTGAGTGCCCATCATGCAGGTTGCCCCACCCCGGACACGAGTGGAGAGGCCCCAGATTTCTTCCTCAGGACCCTCACCTGAGCCCCCCAAACAAGGGGTGTGATGACTGATGGTCCTGCTAGACAGAACACACCAGAACCCTGGAGGGACACGGCTGAGGGAGGCTGTGGGACCCCCCCAATCCCACTGACCATGTCACCCGGACACGACAGCACCTCACCCTGCCTGAACTCTGATCCCCAGAAATGAGAGTGCCACAAAATGTGTGATGCCTGGAGGTGGCAGGGCAGGTGGAGGAACCACTGCCTCCCCTCCCCCACGGGGCCGCATCCTCGCTCCTATGGTAGGCGCTCCATTAACTAGCTGGTGACAGTCATCGGATGTGCCCCCAGCCGCCTCCCACAAGCCACAGCTCCACCGGTGCCAAGACCCAGGCGGGCCCCTTCTGCCCGCAGGTCTGCAGCACACAACAGGCAGAACTCTTCCTGAAATACCTACAGAACACTCCTCACGGGCACGATCACTAGTATGGTCACATTCTTGAATGCGGGGAGTAGACTAATGAGCCAACAATGGGAACTTCCGAACGAAAGAAAACAAAGTAGGAAAACCCCACGTAAATAAGGACCCAAGTAAACACAACAAGGAGAAAAAGTGGGTCCTAAACAAGCACAAAAGGGTAAGACGACTTTCAATACACAAATCCACTCAACACAAGCAGTCCGAAAGAAGCACGAAGACCTCACCTTTCCCAGGGGACCGCAGAGAGCTGCTGGGGAGGATGCCGGCAAGGGAGCAGGCTCCTGCCTGCCAAGCAGGAAGCCAGGGACCCGGGAACAGGGAGGGCAGGGGTCGGCGTGCTGGGGACGGGGGGAGCCTGAGGAAGCTCCCCATGCCCGAGAGTGGACACAGGAGGGACGCAGGCAGGCGGCCGAGAGCCAGGGAGAGGCTGGGCGGGGGGTGGGGCAGAGGTGACACCCGGCACACAGGGAACACGCAGCACGGGGCCCCTCTGCAGCCTCCTTCGGTGACGCGTGTGCCGAGGACTGTCCGGCTGGGGCAGGCTTGCAGACGTACCGTGCAGAGTGAGGGGCAGGGGCTGGGCCCCACCTCGGCCTTGAGCTGGAGCCCGTGGGGAGCAGAGGAAGGGGCTCGGGGAGGGGATGCAAGGCTCCCAACGCCAGGGGTCCACGTGGCACTCCCTGACCCACGTGAAGGGGAACAGAAGTGGGGCCTGCAGAGCCTGACCTTCAAGAAATAGGACAGTGATGGAAACTGTGTCTTGGGGGGCACACAGCCGGAACCATGCTCCCAGAAACAAAGGAAAAGATGCCTCGTTCCCAACTTAAGAAAAAAATCACAGTGCAACACGAGGCCACTTTCCACGTATTAGAGTAAGAAAATACTGAGGTTTCACCACGCACGATCTCGGCGGGATGGGAAACAGGTGCCTCGGGGGGTGTGGCGACTTTAAATAGCCCACTTTCCTTCCGCTAAAAACGCATCGGCCTTTGACCCAGAGATGCTTCCCGGAACGTATCCGAAAACTTGCTTGCACGTGCAAGCAAATGAGGGGAGCATCGCAAGACCACCGGGACAGCACAAGGTCACAAGTGCCCACCCACCGGCGGCCCGTGCCCGCTGCAGGCACTGCGCGCGAGGGTGGTCCTGAGACCGAGAGAAGAGCAGAGCAGAAGACGGCGGTTAGGAAGCCATCGGACACGACACAAACGGGCGCCTGGATGTGCGAAGAACACCCTGGGGAGACCCAGGGACCGGAAACAGTCCTCACCCTCGTGCAGGAGCAGAAGGCAGGGCAGGGCGGGAGGAACGACCCTCAGGAACTCCCGAGCGAGTGCTCTGCTGTGTCCCTACCATGCACGTCACATATTCCACACAACCCTAAGAAAGTAGTGGATGCATCTGCACGGCCACCAAACCCCCAGGAGGAAGTGGAGGAGGGGCTCGCCGATGGTGGCACCCAGGGCAGCCAGACACAGAAGTGGGTGACCCTGAGCACCTGGGCCACGTAACCCCATCTCTCCCCGTGGGAAAGGAAGGTGGACACTCAGGGCAGTCTCCAGAGAACATGCCTGTGACCACCTGGCCATCCACGATCACGGGTGGAGGGTCCCAGCAGGATGTTCGTGGCCTGCCCGGGATGGCCTGTGGCACTTGTGACCATCACGGGCCTGTGGAACCCGTGGACGGACTTATGGGGCAGGGTCCCCGGACGATGACCTATCAGCCCCATACCTCCCAGAACCATTAGGCAAATACGGCAGCCCCCGCCTGCACAGGTACTCGGCAGCCTGCGTCACTTGATCAGTGTGTCTGGGCCAGGGGGCATCAGAGACGGTCGGAAAAGCCCAGAGAACCGTGCCCACAATTAGCACCAATTTCCTGCCGGCCTCTGCCCCAGGATGCGTGTCCTTGACGTGACGTTAGAACGCAACCTGACAATGAGGCAGGATGCCCTTCAGACACGTGAAGCAGTGTGGCCACCTGCTTCCTTGGAAGTGGGGGGGAGCCTGGAGACAGCTTGTGTACAGGAAGTGGAAGAAACGGCGACGGGAGCCAAGTCAAAGACGGGAGCACGCAGCGGGGAGAGAAGTTACTGCAAAGCCTCACGGCACGGTGGCCGTCAGCACCTAGTAAGAACCAAGCCCCAGGAAGGAGGCACTGGAGCGGGAGGAAGAGCGGAAGAACATTTTGCTTGGTCGTACAAGCTGGAGCGGGTCCCTGGGAAAACGCCACTTCGACCTGACAAGCAGCTCACCTACAGCCGCTGTTTGCAAGACCACAGAGGCGGCCACGGCCAGAAGGCAGAGAACTCTGGGGCTTCCTGTTAAAAAGCTGGGACACCCGGCAAAGACACGAGCAGAAGCTGGCGTCACTGCTGGCAGGGGCCCATAGAGCTGACAGTGGTAGGGACACCGATTCTAGAAGCTGCTCAACGTAGTGGGTCTCGGGTTGATGGCCCGTGCGGGTGGCAGGAGCACCTTGTCGAGACAGGTTGACATCTTGACAAAAGCCTCCATGGTGTGACAGGTAGCAGGCCCCTAGCTACAGCAGGTGAAACCCCGAGAGGACCTTGACCCAGGGGAACCCCCCCATCATAGGGCTTCAGACGGTGGAGTGCAGGCCTGACCGGGGCTGTCACGGGGGCCACTCTGGACGCCCCATGTGGCCACGTTCGGGCAGATAGGAACACACGGGAAACGGTGACTGGCTGCTGGCTCAGTTTCTGGCTACGAGGCTACGTGCTGCGGATGGGGCTCAGACCATCCAAAGAGGGGGTGTGGGCAGAAAACGCGGAGGGGGAACCGGCTCAGCCAGGCGGATGGGTGTGAAAGGCTTGAGGAACAGGTGGAAAAAAGGAGAGACAGGGAGATTTCCACTAAGCGAGAGAACACGCCCCCCACACCTCAATCCCCTCTCTCTGCCTCAAGGAGTTCAAACGTAAGTGTGACAACTGTGATTAGAACAGGAAGTGCCCCAATACAGGCCACCTGTACCCCTCAATTAAAGCATAAAAAAGCCAGAGATGTGAACACTGGCACAGGGCAGGGCAGGACCCTGAGGTGGCGATCCAGGGTGTGTGTGGGACTCAGAACCGCTCATGGCTCGTGGGTCTCGTGTCCAGGACTGCCCACAAGAGACAGGGATGGCCTTACGGCCCGGGCGTGAGCAGGAAGGAGGGACACCTCCCAGGCAGGAGACGAGGAGGGTGAAGTCCTGAAGCCGCCCCCGCACGGCACACACCGGAGGGGCCCCGGTCCCGGCTTCGAGTGGGGGAGAGGCCAGGCTGCCGCAGAGCCAGCTCCCCCGGACGGAGGGCTGCGCCCCACCTTCTGACAAGGGAAGGCATCTGCTCTCTCCTGGGCTGTGGCCTCAGTTCCTGCTGGATGGCCCAGCAAGCAGACCGAGAAGGCGGCCCTGCAGAGAACACCCGGCCACGTTGGCACAGAAACCCGAGAAGGACCCATGTGGACAAGCACGTGCCCAGCAGCTCAGAAGGGACGGAGAGTGGGCACACGCAGAATGCGCCCCTTCCATCAGACCCCCTGGACATCCTCTCGAGGTACTTGCACCGTTACCTCATTCAGAGAACTTAAAAAAAATTTTTCCATTAAAGGGGCGCCTGGGCAGTTCAGTCATTTGAGCGTCTGACTTCATTTGTCTGACCTGACTTCAGGTCATCAACTCGCTTTCGTGGGTTCGAGCCCCACGTCGGGCTCTGTGCTGACAGCTCAGAGCCTGGAGCCTGCTTCAGATTCTGTGTCTCCCTCTCTCTGCCCCCGCCAACCCCCGCTCACGTTCTCTCTCAAAAATTAATAAAGGTTAAAAAAAAAAAGAAAGAAATGTTTATTTAAAAAGTTACTTAATTTTTTTTTTAAGTAGGCTCCACACTCAACACAGGGCTTGAACTCAGGACCTGGATCAAGACTGTGTGCTCTACCTATTGACTGAGTCAGCCAAGTGCCCCAAAAGTTATTTAACTTTTAAAAATTACTTTTAAAATTCTGTTTATAAACAAAGACAAAAAACCCTTTGTAAAAAAAAAAAAAAAAAAAATGGGGGGACGCCCGGGTGGCTCCGTCGGTTAATCATCTGACTTCAGCTTAGTTGATGATCTCACGGTTGAGTTCGAGCCCTGCGTCAGGCTCTGTGCTATAAGCACAGAGCCTAATTTGGATCCTCTTTCCTTCTCTCTCTGCCCCTCCCCAACTTGCATGCGCATGGGCTCCCTCTCTCTCTCTCTCTCTCTCTCTCCCTCCCTCCCTCAAGTAAAAATACACTTAAAAAAATTTTTTTTCAAAAAAAAAATTGGGGCACCTAGCTGGCTCTATCTGTAGAGCATGTGACTTGATCTCAGGGTCATGAGTTCAAGCCCCACGTTGGGTGTGTAACCTACTTAAAAAATACGTTAATTAATTAAATTAAATAAATATGTCAGTGTGTGGACCCCTAATTTTAAAAGGAGGAGAAAAGACACGGGAAGGTGATGAAACTTAGCTGTGGTCACGAACCACAGCAAAGGCAGGGAATGAGAACTCCCATTCTGTACCGAACAGTGCTGAGAAAACATTTAATTTTTGTCAAGAAAGTGTATTTTGTAATGTTTTTAAATGCTTATATATCTCTGAGAGAGGACCCGCACATGCTCAAACAGGGGAGGGGCGGGGAGAGAGGGGACAGGGGATCCGGGGCAGGCTCCACGTTGTCAGCACAGAGCCCCAAACGGGGCTTGAACTCACGAACCATGAGATCACGACCCAAGCAAAAGTCAGATGCTTAACGGACGGAGCCACCCAGGCGCCCCTATTTTATAATTTTATAAAGCTAAAAAGAGGGAAAAATCGTTGACCATCACCCTACAAACCATGGTCAGTACAGTAAACATATCTCTCCCTGCACACCAGCATTACAACTAAGGCTTGAGTGAGTGGAAGGTTGAAATGTGACTTTAAATCTTTTCTTCCTAGGAAACAGAACAAGCACGGCTTTTTGGTTTCTATTATGGGGGTGGACTTCTGTATGATTCAAAGTCGTAACTTCCAGAACACCAGACCCACTGGAAATATAGTTATAAACTACTTTCTAAAACATCCCAGGGGCGCCGGGGTGGCTGTCCGTTGAGCGTCTGACTCTTGATTTCGGCTCAGGTCCTGATCTCAGGGTCGTGAGTTCGAGCCCCACCTGGGGCTCAGTGCTGACAGCAGGGAGCCCACTTGTGATAGTCTCTCTCTCAAAATAAATAAATAAACTTTCAAAACCAGTAAATAAGACATTCCAAACAGCTAATGTCATATTTCAGTTTAAGCTTTTCTCTCATTTTTCTCGCTCGAGACAAGAGCCGAAGTACCCCTTCCCCGTCACCACAGGGGCGGGCACGATGCCGAAGCGTCAACCGGCAAGGCTCTCTGGGGCCAGGCGCGAGTGGAACGGCGCTCCTGTCGGGCTGGCTCCCTCTTGTGCGTCCTGGGAGCTCCCCGCCAGACAGTCTCTTGCGCCTGGATCCCCACCTCAGGCTTTGCCCCTGGGAAACCCAGGCTACGACTGAGTCTAGCAAAGAGGGCTGAGTCCTACGGAAAGGTGCCGTCAGAATCACCTGAGGGGGAGGCCCAGGGAGGTGGACTCTTCGAGTTCCGGAGAACAGAGCGCATAACTGTGAAAAACAGCACCCGACTCGGAGCGCTCCAGCTCCAACCAGGAAGCTCGAAAACAGCAGTGAGGACGCTGAGAGCCCGAGGCCTGGGGGTCGTCGCTTTCTTTCCTGGCCACCTTCATGCCAGAAGGGCCCACCAGGAGGCTCCTCACTCACCCACCTGCACCTGCTGCCCAGAGGCCTCCTCCATCCTGCTGTGGCTGTCATCACCGCTGGCCCCATCCTCTCCCTCGGCTGGGTCATCCTCACTGCTGTCGCTGCCGGAATCCTGCAGGCCTGAGAACACGCTCTCCTCGCTTTCAGACAGGCCAGAATCACTGCCATCCTGGAGGCTGGCAGCCGACGCAGAGACGAGGGCGGTCTGCAAGAAGCAGTGTTGGTGACAGCCAGGTGTCCAACCCACCCTCCGCCCACCAGGCACCCTGCTTGCCGACCGCTGGCTCTGTGTGGCCAGCCTCCAAGGCCACAGCCCTCAGGCTTCTTCAGCAGAGCTCTGCTCACCAGACAGCATCTCATCCCTAACTCTGCAGGACACGGCATACAGTTCGTGACCTGGTCACTGCCTTTACCAGAAAAAGTTGAACGACAGGAAATCGTACACCTTGAGGAAGCACTTCAGCACAGAGTCGCGGACTCGCTATTTTTTAACAGTTTGCAACTCCCTCACCTTCTTGGACAGCACACGACCTAGTTACCACGGACACGACCCCGCTACAGCTCACCGCACCGTCTACCTCTGGCGTTTACTCAGGTGCACAGTGATGACAGCAAACAAATACCACGAACGCAAACAGCTCCTCGGAGTACGGACCAGGTGGTGGAAGCAACCAAGTCTGGTGCCCACAGCTACCTCCTGGTAGGGCAGGAGGGCACCCGACCAGGTGTCGGGGGAGCCTGATGACACAGCTAAGTGGGGTCGATTGAGAAAGGCTGACCTGTACATGCCTCCTAACACTTTCTACAACCCAGATGTAATGACATCACGCAACCGACCTGGGGTTGGCTGGACAGCAGGCGTGGCCGTGAGTCCACTTAAAATCATGTCCAATGCAGTAAACCCTGGGTTCCAGGCAGGCTCTTTCAATCTCGTCTCTTACCTTCAGAATACGCCTATCGCATTAAGCGGCGTGTAGATGTGTAGATATTTACACAACGGCAGGACGCATAATTCAAAGGGTCTGAGAGGCTGCTGCACAGATGCCACCTCTACTTCCCGCTGCTTCCACTCCGCCTCCCACTCCAGCCACCCCCTGCGCAGGTGCTTGCTGCCAAGGACGCTCGCCACGAGGCCACCTCCAGCAGGGGACAGACAGCCCCTTCTTTCTCGCATCCCCGGGCCCGCAGCGCGCCGGGCGGCCTCGCCGTGTGCGGAGGAGCCACCACGTGCGGCCACAGGCCCCGCCGCCCGACCCCACCGCCCGGCCCCGTCCCCGTCCCCGTCCCCGTCCCCGCTGTCACCTCCTCCGGCTCCAACTCCGGCTCGGGCTCCGACGGCCGCTTCCCAGGCCGCGTCCCCGTGGTCGCCGCACGCCCCGCGCCCCGAGCACCCGCCATGCTACCCGGCTAGACCCGGACCCGCGCCGCCACTTCCGGCAGCGCCGGCAGCGTGGGGACTGGGGGCGGGGCCTGCGGGGTCAGGGGGCGCGGCCGGTCCCGCCCCGCCCGGGCCGATTGGTGGGGCGGGGCGGGGCCAGCGGGCGCAGGCGCGCGGCGGCAGGAACGCGCGGGCCTGGGGCGGGGCCGGCGTGCGCGCGCCGGGGTGACGCGAGCGGGCGGCGCCGGCGGGGACGCGCCCGTCGCAAGATGGCGGCGGCCATGCTAGGCCGCGGGGCCGTGTGTGCGCAGCGGACGGCGGCGGTGGCGCTGCCCCGGCGGCAGGCGCGGCGGCGGCGCTAGCCTGGCCCTCGGCCCCATTTCGCGGTCGTCACCACCGCCTCTCCCCGCCTTGCACGGTATGGACCTGCCCGTGGGCCCCGGCGCGGCGGGGCCCAGCAACGTCCCGGCCTTCCTGACCAAGCTGTGGACCCTCGTGAGCGACCCAGACACCGACGCGCTTATCTGCTGGAGCCCGGTGAGGGGGTGGGGCGAGTCCCCGTGAGGGGTGGGATGTGGGGGCGGGAGCTCAGGGTCAGCGTTCGGAGGAAAACGTGAGGGGCCCGCTCCTTGTCGGCCCCTGCCGCGCCAAGTGTCCCTGGGCTGGGGAGGAAGGGCCTCTTCTTTGGTCTTTCGCTAAGTGTTGAACAATCGCGGAAGTGTGTCTGTCCTTAGAACAGTACCCAATCTCGCTGGCGAACAGTCAGCCTAGGTGATCCTCTGAATCTTCTCAAATGAGTTTCCAGGGTGGTGTGGTCGGCAGCTATTTGGAGAAAATTAGGACGTGGCGCGTGAATTGGAGGGCGTTGCTCTAGTGCGAAAGGAAAGGGAGCGAAAACAGAAAGTAAAACGTCATAAAGTTCAGATTGATCTTGAACCCATGTCCAGAGATAGTAGAGTTGGGCTTTCCTAGAGCAGCTTTGGTTTTCATTCTTCACAGGACGAGTTTATTCAAGTCCTTGTCTCCAGTTGCCTGGCAGCAGGCTTGTTTACATGGTTTGACCCTGCAAGACCGGACGACTCCGGTTTTGCAGAGGTAAATCAGAGAGTGTGTATGGAGTTGAAGCTCAGAATCTGCTGTTCCCATCCGAGCTGTGATGTCGTGTCTGGGGAGGGCCAGAGCCATACCCCAGGCTGGCAAATGGGTGACCTGAAGAAAGGCCACTCTGGTCATGCAGAGCCTATGGGTGCCCCCAAATACACTTTGACCTCCTGAGGGCCAAAACGCTGGGTTTCTCAGACTTGAAGTACTTCTCCTTCATGCTCTTAGGCCATTAGGAATGAAGAAATGTTTAGCTTGAAGCTAGCCCCTAGCTGGAGGCCAAGTTCTCTCTTGGGCGGTCTGTTTGCTCAAGTTTGCTGCCTGAAGACTGGGAATAAAGAAACTAGATATCATGCCCCATTCTTTTGGGAGACACTTTGTGCTGGTTTCAGTGACATGCCTGTGTGGGCACTCTCCATTTCTCAGTGCACTGCCTGTTTACTCTGAGGACAGACTGGAGTCCCGAAGAGGGGCAGCATGCTTTCCCAAAGGCTGCGTGGTAGTACCATCCACTGTTTCCAGACCTTGCATTTTTCTGACCCAAGGGAGTGGTCTCATGTTTCTGTCTTCTTTTATCTTCCTTCTTCCTCTTTTTCCTTCCCCTAACTCCCAGGACACACTCTTAACCCAGACCAGGGAGGGGCATCAGAAATGCTCTGGAATATTCCAAGCCTAATCCTACTAGGGTGATCCACCCCACCTGCTAGGGTGCCCCTTAATCTGCTCTCTTTTTCTGCTTAGAGACTGTGAGGCGAGTGGGTGAAGTGTCACCAGCATACTCTCCAGGACCCACAGCCTGTGTTCTGGGCAAGGCCTTTGAACAGGAATGGTCAGGCCTGTGACAGCCTTCACTTAGAGTGGCTGCACCACCCATGAACCCCAGGCAGGGGGATGGGGAACCAGCTGGAGCACAAGTATTTGATCCTTCCTGGCTTGTATGCAGGTCAAGCAGGACATAGTGGTAAGGGCTGGCACCAGCAGTGAATAGAGAAATCACAACAGTAGCTCAGCAGTGGAAGGAAGCCCTTTTCCAGGCTGTGCAGGGGGCTGTTGAGCTGCCTGGCTCAGAGACAGGAGATGGTCCTATACCTGTGTCCTCTGTCAAAAAAGTTCACACAGGGCCTTCTGCAGACTTATGGCCCGGAGTCTGGCTCTCAGAGGCCTTGGAAAGCTCTGATGTCTTTGCTTTCGGTGGTTTTTCCTTTGTGTTGGAAGTTTTCTCTCAGTTCTACCAAGAGAGACTCACCACGTTTGACCTAAGGGACAAGGGGCAGTCAGAGGATTGGTGCTTGACTCTCAAAGGTGAATAAGATGGGGGAAGGGGTTCATCCCCAGAAACCCTGGCCAGTGGGGCCACGTCCGAAGAGCGTTGGGCTTTTTTATTATTACTATTTTTTTTAATTTAGATCCAAATTAGTTAGCATATAATGCAACAATGATTTCAGGGGTTAGGTTCCTTAATGCCCCTTACCCATTTAGCCCATCCCCCCTCCCATAACCCCTCCAGTAACCCTCAGTTTGTTCACCATATTTATGAGTCTTCTGTTTTGTCCTCCTTCCTGTTTTTATGTTATTTTTGTCTCCCTTCCCTTACGTTCATCTGTTTTGTCTCTTAAACTCTTCATGAGTGAAGTCATATGATATTTACCTTTCTCTGACTAATTTCACTTAGCATAATAACTTCCAGTTCCATCCACATAGTTGCAAATGGCAAGATGTCATTCTTTTTGATTGCCGAGTAATACTCCATCGTATATATATACCATGTCTTTATCCGTTTATCCATCGATGGACATTTGGACTCTTTCCATACTTTGGCTATTGGTGATAGTGCTGCTGTAAACATGGGGGTGCATGTGTCCCTTCGAAACAGCACACCTGTATCCCGTGGATAAATGCCTAGTAGTGCAATTGCTGGGTCGTAGGGTAGTTCTATTTTTAATTTTTTGAGGAACCTCCGTACTGTTTTCCAGAGTGGCTGCACCAGCTTGCATTCCCAGAGCGTTGGGCTTCTTGTGCCCAGCCTGAAGGACAGACCAACAGGTCACTGCCCCCAGACAGTCGTGTTGGCTTACTCACTCTCAGATCCTCATACAGTTAAAGACACCCTGGGCACGGCATCTCAGCGGGTCCTTAGAGGTCCCACAAGACCCTGCAGCTCCTGCTGCTGTAGGGACGGAACTCGGTGAGCATGAGTGTAGCCTGTGGGTGTGCCCCAGCGCTTCTGACCTGCAGCCTGTGCTGTTCCCCTTACCACCCACACCCACTGGGACTCTCTGTGAATTGGGCCTGTCTGGCCTAGGGATCAGGCCTGGGTGAGGCTGGGAGGTGCTTGACGGCACAGTTTAAGGAGGCGCTTTTTCTTAGGGCCACGTGGAGGAGGCCCTGGTGGGGGGGGCTCCTTAAATTTTGGCCTTTGGCGCCTCTCTGGCCCCACCCTGGTACCGGTCTGCTCTGTGCAATTCTCTTTTCTTTGGGAGCAGGAATGAACCTAATAGGATTGTGTGGAGGTGGAGGCCTAGGAACTGGAGGTCGCCAAGGCCAGGGCCTGTCCCATATGGCCCTTGAAGTGCCAGCGGTCGGAGGCTCACTCTGGAGGGGCTGGGTCTCTGGGTGGAGAGTCCTAGGCACAGCACTTCCTGTAGTTAGGTCATCAGCTCCCTGTGAGACTACTTGAACTGGTCTGCGTGCAACCCGTACACTCAGAGCTGGCCATGGAACATTTCCAGAGCTCCCATGACCGGCAGGAACACTCCTCCTCTCCTGGCATTGAGAGCCAGGTGAGGCCTGCCGAGCTCGTTCTCAGACAGCCGGCAGGACCGGGCAGGCCCTCTGGATCTTGCCCTTGGGGATCTGTCGGTTGAGCCAAAATGCTGAAGGAGCACCCCGGGTTAGTGCTCCCCAGTGGCAGGCTGGGAGGCACATGGCAGGGCGCAGAGGCTCCCAGGGCCTCCCTGAACCCAGACGGCTGCAGGACCAGCTGCCAAAAGCAGCACAGGTGTGCTTGTCCAGACCTTGCCTGCAGCGTGAGGCTAAACTGAGCCTTTTTATATCTGTTCTCCATCCACAGCCATGCAAGAAGGTGACAAATGGCTATTTCGTAGAGAAGAAAACTGAGTCTCAAAGACATTAGGAAACTTAGCAAAGAAAGCTGGGGATTGGTTAAACTGGACCTGAAGGCCACCGTCTTCCTGGTGATGGCCAACTGTTGCTCTCTGACTGCCTTCTCCCGGCGCTCCACGCTTCAAGACGCCGGCCCCACCCTCACCTGCTTTCTTAGTTAGACCCTAGCTACGCTTGGACTGCCCTGTGCTGCAGGCGTTCACAGGCAGAATTGTATTTTGGATTTTTACGTGAGAGTTCCCCTTGCTTCTTCTGTAGACATAAACATATACATGGACAGACAGATGGACGAGACTGGCAGAGGCCTATAAACGACAGGCTCTACATGGTGGCCTCCTGCGTCTGTTTCCTCCTGCCCCCCCCCGGGGGGGGGGAGGGGCCCAGGGTGGGGGTTCTCAGAAGGGGGCTGGAAGTCTGGGCCGTTGACGGTCTCCTTGAGGAGAAGGTAGATGTCCAGGGCGTAGCCGTGTGCGCCTGACTCCTCAGGACCCGTGTGTGCTCAGAACTCTTTATTAAAGGACCAGGGAGGGGGCAGTGGAACCTGCAGGACCCACTCTGGGAGGTGCAAAGAGCTCCCGTCGTGTATCACCAGGGACTGAGCCAGGGTCCTCACGCTCCATACACCCCGGGGCTTCCAGCTCTGGCTGCGGGATTCTCTCCAGCTCTGGAAGGAGGCTGTGAAACGAGGAAAGCTGCCCTCAAATGCTTCCCAGTCCTGGTAGCACGGCAGCCAGCACCACCGACTCTTCCTTTCTTGACCCTGAAAGCTGTCAGAGTGAGCAGAGTCACTAACCTGCACGCGCTCGATGGTCTGGAGGTGTGAGTCCGGGGGCCAGTGGCCAGAGGGCCAAGGATTAGGAGGGATGTATCGGTGCCTGTGTTGCAGGAACTAATAAAGTGAACTTGAGCAGAAACCAGAAAAGGACGTGGTGGTGCAGATGGTCTCACACTCAGATAAGGACACAGCCAGGATAGAGGAGGGGTCCTCAGTGGCTCTCCCTTTCTGGACCAGCCTCACGCCCCCTGACACCTCACTCTACACCCGGATTTCTCTGCTTCTGTGGCCACGTTGGCTCCAGCCATACTCTCACTGCCTCTAATGCCCGTGTTCCTGGAACCCAGAGAGTAGTCGGCCAGCCACATTCAGAACGGAGCACATCGTGCAGACTGGTCTTTGGATTGACTTTTGAGGAACAAAAACCGGGGACTAAGGTGTCCTGGGGCAGATACTTGAAAAATGCAGTGGTATTCCCTCATGGAATACAGTGGTTGTTAACCCTTTGTGGTCGTGGAGCCCTTGGAGAAAATACTCAAAGACAGAGACCCTGTCTGTAAAAACATACATCCCTGCAGAATTTTGGATTCATTTTAGGTTGTTCCCAGGGCCATCAAAAATAAGACCAGAGGCTCCAAATTTAGTCAGACTTGGCAGTTACCAAGAAGTGCATCTTGGGGCACCCGACCTGCTCAGTGCATGGAGCATGCAACTGTTGGATCTTGAGGTTGTGAATTCAAGCCCCATGCTGGGTGTAGAGTTTTGTGGGTTGTTGTTATTTATTTACTTATTTATTTATTTATTTATCAAGAGCACATGAATGCTGAGGAGAGGGGCAGAGGGGGAGAAAGAATCCTAAGCAGGCTCCATACTCAGTGTGGAGCCCAACATGGGGCTCAATCCCACGACCATGGGATCATGACCTGAGTCAAAACCAAGAGTCAGATGCCCAACCGACTGGCTATCCAGAAGCCCCCAGAGTTTACTTTTTTAAAAAAATGCATTTCAGGGTGAGGGCATTGGTTACCAGCAAGCAGATGGGCACTCACTTCTCCCTGTTCCTTCCATATTTCTAATCAGAGGCCTTTTTAGGAAAAGCTAAGATCACCTCCAGGATTCCCTGGAGGCAGCAGAGAAGGCAGGGCCTTGAACCACGAGGCAGGGAGAGAGAACATCGGGTTCTGTGATGGATTCACCAGGAGACATCTGAAACTCCTGATGGCCCTTCAGGTAGGGCTTATAGGACACGTTCAATGTGGGCTTAACCCTTGAACAGTGTTCAGGATTGGAAAACAAGGACAGGTGAACCACACAGGTTCCAGTCTTTCTACCTAGAGGCAGTTTTCAAACTCCAGCACAGAAAGGGGAAACTTAACAGCCCAGACTTTGGAGAAACTGAGGCATCTAGAATTTGCAAGGTGTGGTACCAGAGAAGGGAGCTGGACTAAGAAAGAGCTCCAGGAGTCTGCACATGAGCCCCTTCAGGTCTTCAGCAGAGTTCTGGTTCACCCATCCACAGGAGGAGACCTATGAAGCCAGCCTGAGAACCTTCTAGGGAAGGAACAGTCACTGAGGAGAGCTCAGACAGGGCCATGAGTTACCTGAATTCTCACAGCCAGAGCAGAGGAACCATGTTGAACACGTGGAGCGTTCAACAAGGACCAGAAGACCTACAAGTTGGAGGTGGGACTGAATTAAGAAAGGCTGCCCCAAATGCAACGTAATCGAGTTTAAAGACAAGCCTTGAAAGGATCAGGCTGATCCACACGAAACACTCTCAGGAGGAATACCACAAAACCCAGATGCAACGTAAAGACCCCCGTGTCCAGGGCCCAGTCAGAACTAACAGATGAGCCAATGGGCGTGAGAGTGCATCCTGTGACAAAGAAGGGGAGTCATAGCTGTGTTCCCAGGGGTGATGGGAACTAGCCAACAAAGACCTTAAAGCAATTGTAAAAATATTGAGTGCTCAAAGAAGCAAACCAAAACCATGAAGACAGTGGAAGAGAGAGACAGAGAGAGAGAGAGAGAGAGAGAGAGAGAGAGAGAGAGAGAGAGAAAGGAGCAAATAAAATGGCAATGGAAAAGTCTATCGTGCAGAATTCCACATTATTTGTGTAGACACTCCCTCCAGGGAGGTGACACATATCTCCCCACCTGTACCTGTGGCCTACACATAGTGACTTCCAAGAAGCACCGAGTGGGAAAGGGTGGGGGGTAACTACAGTGGAGACCCCCGACAGACATGGCCTCATGTAAGTGTCCAGCCGTGGTGTGATGACAAAGGCACTTAACCTCTATGGTCTTCCTCTCCAGAACCTTCTGTAACCCCAACCTCATAACTGTGAGGAAAAGACACAGGACAAATCCAAATTGAGGGAAATTCTACAAAATACTGGACCGGTACTCCTCAAAACTGTCAAGGTCATGAGAAACCAGAAAAGTCAAAGAGACTGTCATAGCCAAGAGGAACGTAAGGAGACGTAACAACAAAGTGTGGTGTAATCTCTTAGGTGAAGTTCTGGGACAGAAGGATAGTAGGTAAAAGCTAAGGAGATCTGAATAAGATAGAGACTTTATTTAGTAAATAATAAAGTGCAGGTATCCCACTTTTTTTGAGAGAGAGAGTTCATTTTACGCTATTTCACTTTTATAACAAAAGACCTACATTACTATCTGTTTTCACTAACTGAAAGAAATCCGAAGAGGAGTTTCATTTTTACAAAAAAAGGCAAAAGCAAAAATAGCATCCAGCATTGATTTTGCGGCGAGCTGTTACAGAGGCAGTGTGCGCTCCGAGCAGCAGGGGTGGCCGCGCCAAGCTCCTTGCTCAGGAACTGTGTTCAGATCTCGCATCAAGCTGCTAGAGCTGGTGCTCTGTGTCCGTGAGCATTTGTGATTCATCTCTGCTTCGTTTGTGCATCTGTTTGCAAGATGTGTTCTTAGGTATCAGAAAAGCTGAAGAGAGGTGATTTTTTGGGTCTGGGAATACTCTAAATTTTTCCATGTCCATTAACAGTAATTCTTGGCTTTGTGAATGTTGGCATAGGAACGCCGTACTTCCGGGCAGCAGGGGAAACCTGCATATTGATTCTTTCCTTGTGACAACAGTGTTAACACTGTTAACAACGGTGTGAGGGCTATGTGAGAGCTCTGTACTGTCTTCCCAACTTTTCTGTAAATCTCAAGTTACTCTTAAAAAAACAAAAATAAAAAAATAAAGTTATTCTAAAATTCAAAGCTTTTTTTTTTATACGTCACTCCTGGGGATTAATAGCGGATTAGATTCTGCAGAAGAAAAGATCACTGAACGAGAGTAACCATCGATGCTGTCCATGGTGATGTACAGGGAAAAACAAGACCGGAAATAGTGAGCGGAAGCAGAGCCTCACGGGGATGATATCGCCTAGCCTGACACACAAGTGGAGTTCCAGAGTAACGGGAGAGGGAACGCTTAGACATAGTTGTCCAAATCTTTGGAAAGCTGTGAACCCACAGATCCAACACTTACAAGAATTCCTAAGGAGGATAAGCACACATAAAAAACAAACGAACAAAAAAACCCAGGGCATATCACTAACAAATTACTGAAAACCGATGAAGAAAAAATCGTAAAAGCAGCCAGAAAAAGAAAGAGAATTGCACAGAGAGGGACCCAGACCAGAACAACACTGACTCAGCACCTGTGAGATGCGAGGCCAGAAGGGAGCTCTGTGGATGGAGTCTGGTCGGCATTCAGAACCCACTGTAACTCACCGCATCGGCGGACAAAGAGAAGAAAACCCGCACGACGCCTTAACGGTGGCAGGGGAAACATTGGACAAACTCAACACTCACTTTGTGGTAAAAGCTCAGCAAACTGGGAAGGGCATTTCCACAGCCTAATAGGAAGCGGCTATGAAAACCTACAGCTGGCATTGTACTTAACCCTGAAAAAGCAGGTGCTTCTGCCACTCCTCTTCAACGATGTGTGTGACACCCTGGTCGGGTAGTCTGGCAGATATAAGTAAATAAAAGACCGAAAAGTTGGAAGGTAGGACATAGAACTGGCTCTGTTTATAGAAAACATTGTAATTTACTTAGAAAGTCCCAAGAAATGTACAAAAAAAAGAAAATACCAAAGTGATTAGAACTAGTAAATGAGTTTGGTGAGGTCACAGGATTCAAGGTTAATGTAAAAAAACCAATTCTATTTCTGTATACTAACAATGAACCCTTGAAAATGGAAATATTTAACAATAGCATTAAAAAAACACAAAATACTTACCGGCCATATCATCTCTTGCTGTGTAACCAGTTGTCTCCAAACCTAACTGCTTTAAACAGCAAACGTCTCACAGTTTCTGAGAGTCACGAGCTGATTCTGACGCGAGGTCTCTCACGAGACTGCAGGCACTCGAGGCTCAGCTGCAAAGAGAGACCCACTTCTAAGTTCGCTCAAGTGCGGGGTGGCAGGTGGCTTCCATTCCTCACCACAGGAGCCCCTCAGCCTGCTCCCTCGGCCTGTCAGCCTGCTGCTCCCAGAGCAAGGGATCCAGTGTGGCCTTTGTAATGTGTTCTCGAATACACGTCACCTGTTAAGTGCTGGTGGTCACCAGGAACAACCCAGCCACAGCACAGGAGAAGGCAGCACAAGGTGTGAGTCCCCGGAGGCAGGGATCATTGAGGGCTGCCTGTAGACCAGT
The DNA here is from genome assembly GCF_018350215.1 of Panthera leo. Classification (NCBI taxonomy): domain Eukaryota; kingdom Metazoa; phylum Chordata; class Mammalia; order Carnivora; family Felidae; genus Panthera; species Panthera leo. The sequence goes on from NC_056695.1 coordinate 82,628,143, forward strand.
TACCACGGGTGTGGACCTTGTAAACCATGTAGAAAATTTGTGCACGGAAAGCTATAGAACACTGCTGAGAAAAACTAAAGAGGATCTAAGTAAATGGAGAGAAATGCCATGGTCATAAACAGAAGACCCGGTGTTGGTAGGATGAAAACAGATTTCACACAATCCCAGTAAAATCTCGGCAGACATTTTTGTAAATGTTGGTAAAGTGATCCCTACTAGAGTTTATATGAAAAAGCAAAGCCAAACATTCTCAACAGAGAATAGCCAGACAGTTTTTTTAAGTTTATTTATTCACTTTGGGGGGGGGGGAGAGAACAAACAAAAGTCGGGGAGGGACAGGGAGAGACAGGGAGAGGGAATCCCAAGCAGGCTCTGCACTGTCAGCACAAAGACCAATGTGGGGCTCGAACCCTCGAACGGTGAGAGATCATGACCCGAGCCAAAGTTGGCCACTTAACCAACTGAACCACCCGGGCACCCCTTGAGACATTTTTTTAAAGGAGAACAATTGGAATGTTCACACAAATTGATTTCACAATTTACTATAAAGCTGTAATAATCGGCACTGAGTGAAATTGGCATAACTGTAAACATATAAACAGAACAGACTAGAGAATCCAGAAAGAGACCCACCCATTTAAAGTTCATTGATTTTTTTTTTTTAATTTTTTTTTCAACGTTTGTTTTTGTTTTTTTTTTTTTTTTTGGGACAGAGAGAGACAGAGCATGAATGGGGGAGGGGCAGAGAGAGAGGGAGACACAGAATCGGAAACAGGCCCCAGGCTCCGAGCCATCAGCCCAGAGCCTGACGCGGGGCTCGAACTCACGGACCGCGAGATCGTGACCTGGCTGAAGTAGGACGCTTAACCGACTGCACCACCCAGGCGCCCCTAAAGTTCATTGATTTTTGACAAAGGTGCTGTTGCAATTCTATAGGAGTAGTCTTTTCCACACGTGGTGCTGGAATAATTGGGCGCCCGTAAACACAGATGTGAGCTCGCCATGTGCCTCACACCGTGTACAAACACTGACTGAAATGAATCAGACTGAAATGTAAAAGCTAAGACTAGAAGACTTCTAGAAGGAAAAAACCTGAATGACTCAGTTAAGCATCCAACTTCAGCTTAGGTCATGTCATAATCTCCTGGTTGGTGAGTTCGAGCCCCACGTCCAGCTCTGTGCTAATAAGTCGAAGCCTGGAGCCTGTCCAGATTCCGTGTCCCCCTTACTCTCTGCCCCTCCCCTGTTCACACTCTGTCTCTCTCTCTCTCTCTCTCTCTCTCTCAAAAATAAATAAACATTAAAAAAAAAGAAAAGACCTGAATGCAAATGTTGATAGCACTTTTATTTGCAAGAGCCAAAAATAGGACACGACCCACAGGTCAACCTGCTGGGGAGTGGCCGGACAAGCGGCGGCGCCCCCCGCAGGGAGCTCCACTCAGCACTGAAGAGGAGTGAACAGCTTTCCCCAAGACTCTGTGGCCGAACCTTGAAAGCATTCTGTTGTGCTAAGTGCAGGGTACCAAACACAAAAGGCTGCATGCTCTGTGATTTCATTTATGTGATATTCTGGCAAAGGCAAATCCAGGGGAGCAAAGATGAGGTCAGTGGTTGCCTGGGGTGGGGGTTGACCACAGAGGGACATAAGGATGATTTCGGGGGTGATGGAAATGTCTTCTGTTCTCGCATGTGGTGGTAAACAATTGTATGTCAAAAGTGGATCAAGCTATGCATTTTAAATTATAAACTTGATGTAATTGTATCTTCCCATTTGAGAAGTGTGGGGTGGGGGGGGTGTCCCTGGTGGCCAGTTATGTAGAGATCCCTAGTCAGCAAGAGTGTAACTCAGCAAACACTTTGTCCTGGGGACGAGACGAGACACGGTCTACCTCATGCGCATGGATGACAGATGCAGCCTGGGAGCGCCTCCATCAAGGCTGAGAGAGAGTGTGTGGCCCCAGAAGGAGCAGTCTTTTCTTCCATCTTCCATCCGAGGGGTACTCCATCTCCTGTCCCACGGATGTCCCCCAGCAGTCCACCAAATGCCTGCTCCCTGAAAATGTGAGAGCACCTAACGCGGTGCTCAGAGGCAAGTTATACAATTAAGTGATCCCATTAGAAAATAAGAATGGCTTCTAAGCTTCCACCTTAAGAAAGTAGGAAAAAAAGCAAAGTGAACCCAAAGCAAGCATAAGGAAGGAAATGATAAGGACAACAGAAGAAGTCACTGAAACCGAAAATGGTAAAACAGTAAAATAAATTAATTCAAAAACTGATCCTCTGAAAAGATAAGAATTGGTAACTTGTAGCATGACTGACAGAGACACAAGACCTGAATTGCCAATATCAGGAACAAAGAGCACATGTGTCACGGCAGACCCCTCTGACGGTACGAGGGTAATGAGGAAGTGCTTTGAGCAGCTGTATGCATGTGCATTTGGCAACGGGGATAAAAATGGACCAATTCCCTTAAAACCGTAAAGTGTCAAACTTGCCCAAGGTGAAATGGATAACCTTAATGGTCCTAACTCTATTAAAGAAGTTGAATTCCTAGTCATAAACCTCCTAAAAAGAAAAGTCCAGGCCCAAATGATTTTACTGCCAAATTTAAACATTTGAAGAAGAAATAACACCAATTATACACAACTTTCTCCAGAACACCAGAGGAGGGAACACTTTGCAGCTCATTTTGTGAGGCAAGCATTACCTTGGTATCAAACACAGGGGCACCTGGGTGGCTCATTTGGTTAAGCAACGGACTTCAGCTCAGGTCATGATTTCACGGTTTGTGGATTCAAGCCCCACAACTTCCGGCTCAGGTCATGATCTCACAGTTTGTGTGTTGGAGCCTGGAGCCTGTCCAGATTCCGTGTCCCCCTTACTCTCTGCCCCTCCCCTGTTCACACTCTGTCTCTCTCCCCCCACCCCCGGCCGGCTCTGACGACAGCTCGGAGCCTGGTGCCTGCTAAGGATTCTGTGTCTCCCTCTCTCTCTGCCCCTTCCCTGCTCATACTCTGTCTCTCTCTGTCTCAAAAATACATAAACCTTAAAACACACACAGGGGTACCTGCTGGCTCAGTTGGAAGATCACGTGACTGTTGATATCAGGGTTATGAGTTTGAACCCCATGTTTGGTATAGAAGTTATTTAAAAATAAAATTTTTTAAAACTTAGACAAAAATAGTCTAAGAAAACTAAGAACCAGCATTTTTCATAATGTTTTCTGTAAAATGTAAGCAAATCTAGCAATATATAAAAAGAGTGATGTCACAACACAAGGAACTTATTCCAGAAACGGAAGGGTGGTCCAGGATTTTAAAATTAAGTCAGTGTAATCCACTGTGTTAACAACGTAAAGAAGAAAAGCCACATAATCATATTATTTGCAGAAAAAATATTTGACAAATTTGATGTTCATTTATTAAAAAAAAGCCGAAAAACAAAAAACTCAGGAAACTGAGAATAGTGGGGAACATACTCAGCCCGATAACAAAAAAAGGATCTACACCTAACATCATACTTAATGTTAGGAGAGACCGAATGCTTTTCCCCTAAGATAGAGCAAGGTACAATTCTATTTTCACCAGTTCTAATTAACATTGTACTGGAAGTCCTATCTAGTAATTGAAGACAAGAAAAAGAAGTTAAAAGAATATATATTGGCGAGCAAGAAATAAAACCGACCTTATTTATAGATGGCATGATTGTCCACACAGAAAAATCTCAAGAAATCTATAAAAATACTCCTAAAACTAAAGAATTGAGTTTTGCAGGGTCACTAGATACAAGGTCAACATACAAAAATCAATTGCATTTCTAACGAACAATAGGAAATTGATGTGTTTTGTTTTTTTAATATCATTTACAGTTGCTCCAAAAGACTACTGGGGAGCCTGGGTAGCTCAGTCGGTTAAGCAGATGATTTTGGCTCTGGTCATGATCTCATGGCTCGTGAGTTCAAGCCCCACGTCAGGCTGTGTGCTGACAGCTTGGAGCCTGGAGCCTGGAGCCTGCTTCGGATTCTGTGTCTGCCTCCGTCTCTCTGCCTCTCACACTGCCTCCCCTCAAAAATAAGCATTTTTAAATTTTTTTAAAAGATGAGAACTTAAATACAAGCATAGTAAAACATGCAGGGATCTGTATACCAAAACTATAGGATTATAAAAACACTTATTTTTGTTTTTACATTTATTTATTTTTGAGAGAGTGAGACAAAGTGAGAGTGGGGGAGGGACAGAGAGAGAGGGAGACACAGGATCCGAAGCAGGCTCCAGACTGAGCTGTCAGCACAGAGCCCAATGCGGGGCTCGAACCCACAGACCATGAGATCACGACCTGAGCTGAAGCTGGACGCTCAACTGACTGAGCCACCCAGGCGCCCCTATAAAAACACTTACGAAACAAAGCAGAGTTGACCTCAGGAATGGCATAGCATGTCTACTGATTTTTTGAAGCAAATTTGGGAAGTTTTCAGGCCTTATTTCTTTTAGTATTTGTTCTGGTCCTTCTTTCCTGTAACGAAATGTACTCCATTTACACGTACGCTGAGGCAGTTAAAGGTTTTGGGTTTGGTTCGGTTTTGTTTTTTTGAGACTCCTTTCATTTTTCTTTACTCTGTTTTCTCTCTGTCCTTCTGCTTTCATCATCTCTATCAATCCATTTTCAAATTTGTTGATGTCTTTGTTCTGCCAGTTCACATCTGCTGTTGAGTCTTTCTAGTAAATTCCTCATTTTGGTTATTGTACTGTTGGACTCTGGAATTTTCATCTGACTCTGCTTTATAAGTCCTGTCTCTTTGTTGCGATTCTCTCTTTGGCAAGGCACTGTCACCTCATCCTTAAACATATAGATGATGTTTGCTTCGAAGTCTTGAGGAAACTTTACACCTTGTCCCTCTCACGCTCTGTTTCTGTTGGCTTTTTCTCCTTTCCCTTGTGCACAGGTCACACTTTGCTGCTTCTTTTCGTGTCTCATAATTTTGTTGAAAAAGTATATTTTAGGTAATGTGGTACTTCTCGATGACCACCCCACCCACCACCCACCTCCCCCCCAGGCTTGTTTTTGTTTTGTGCTGGTTTGTTTTGTGACTTAGCTGGGTTATTTTAGTGAAGTCTGTATTCTCTTTGACCTCAGTGTTAACTCTACTGCCTCCCAGGGTATTACACCCAGACTTTAGGCTCTAATTACTGCCTGATTGTGGTGGTGTTTTTTGACGGTGCCCCAGGGCACAAATTGTTGAGCAGTCTAACCCAATTAAATTCAACCAGTGGTAGTGTTGAAGGCCTGTCTTTGAGGTTTGTTCTGACTCTGGGAGGGCTGTGAGCTGCCTCTCTCCTGTAGAACAGGCTGGGCCTGGTTGAGCTGGTTACTCTGAACCAAGAGGTGCCGTTGTTTTCAAGAGCAGCCTTACGCTTGAACTTCCTTACGTTTTGTTTCAAATAAAGTGAGTTCCCTTGGGGAGCCCCTTCAGAGCTCTCTTTCCTTCTGACTGCCTCTCTCCCGAGGAAATCTCACAGTTCATGGGATTGAGCCCCGTGTCAGGCTCTGTGCTGGCAGTGCAGGGCGTGCTTGGGGTTCTCTGTCTCCCTCTCTCTGCCCCTCCACCACTTGCACAAGCACACTGTCTCAAAAATAAGTAAACTTTTAAAAAGAAAAAAATAGGGGTGCCTGGGGGGCCCAGTTGGTTAAGCATCCGACTTCAGCTCAGGTCATGATCTCACAGTTTGTGAGTTCGAGCCCCGCGTCGGGCTCTGTGCTGACAGACCCTGGAGCCTACTTCAGATTCTGTGTCTCTTTCTCTCTCTGCCCCTTGCCCACTCATTCTCTCTCTCTCTCTCTCTCTCTCTCTCTCTCTCTCTCTCTCTCTCTGTCTCAAAAATAAATTTAAAAACATTAAAAATTAAAAAAAGGAAAAAGAAAAAAAAAAAGCTTTATTTCACTTGGGAGTGGTTCAGTAGATCTCACACTTGAATCCCAGAAATGGGAATTGCTCCTTCCTTTTCTTTTTTTTTAAACTTTTTTTATGTTTGTTTATTTTTCAGACACCCCCCCCCCACACACACACACACACACACAGCATGAGCGGGGCAGGGGCAGAAAGAGGAGACAGAATCCAAAGCAGGCTGTGAGCCTGGAGCTCTGAGTCAGATGCTTAACAACTGAGCCACCCAGGCACCCCTGCTCCTTACTTTTCAAAGCGAGGCTTTGCTGGATATACAATTCTTGGTTGACCGGTTTTTTTCCTTTCAGCCCCTTTACTTTTTTTTTTTTAAGTTTATTTATTTTGAGAGAGAGAGCAAGAGCGGGGCAGAGGCAGAGAAAGAAAGACTCCCAAGCAGGCTCTGCACTGCCAGCATGGGGCCCGATGCAGGGCTTGATCCCATGAACCATGAGGTGATGATCTGAGCTGAACCCAAGAGTTAGACATGTAACTGACAGAGCCCCCCCCCCAGGTGCCCCTCCTTTTGGCCCCTTTAAATGTAATCCTATTGCCTTGTGGCCTCCGTGGATTCTGATGAGAAATCAGTTTTAATCTTTTTTTTTTTTTTTTTTTTTTTTTTTTAATGGAGTTTGTTTAGCTTCCTGGACATTTTTTATCAAACTTAGGAAATTTTGGGCCATTATTCCTTCAGCTATTTCTGTCCTTTTCTCTCCTGGGACTTCCATTGGGCATAAGTTGGTGCAATTATATTTTTTAATTCAGATTTGGTTCATTTTTATCTTTATTGGTATTCTTCATTCCGCGAGATGTTCTCATGCTTTCCTTTATTTCTTTAGCTGCCATTTCATTTCATTCTTTGAACAGATTTGAAATTGTTGACTTAAAGTCCTTGTCTAGTAAATCCAACTTCCAAGTTTCATTAGGGATGGTTTCAATTGATTGCTTTTTTTCCCTAGTGTATACGCCATGTCTCGTTTCTTTGCAGGTTTCATACTTTTTCATTGGAAACTGGACTTTGAATTAATATAATGTGGTATGTGTTAGCTTCTGAATATCAGATTCTCCCTCCTCCCCAGATTTGTTGCTGTTGCTATTTCTTGTAGTTGCTGGTATTCGTTTCTTTAGTGACTTTTCTGAACGAATTCTGGATGACTTATGGTCTTTTGTTGTTCGTGACCACTGAAGTCTGCTTGGCTAGCTTAGTAGTGAGCTAGTCAAGGGAACAGAAATTTCCCTTGCCTCCTGGAACCAATAAATGTCCTGTTCTTTGCGGGGGGACCCCGTGTAGGTGTTGGGGGATTTATTGCATTCGGCACACAGCCCAGGTAGGTGACGCCTCTGCTTTGTCCTCTGCTTCCTGCTTGTGCAGAGCCTCCGAGTCAGCCAGAGGTGCGCGCCTAGGGCCACGTCAGGTCTTCCCTGATTGTCCACACAGCCCTACACATGCATGTGACTTCCGGATGCCCAGGAATGTTTTGGAGCTTTTCAAAACCCCTCTCGAGGTCTCATTCCCTAGCTCTTCCTTTTGAGGTTTTCTAGCTAGCCTGTTTTTTGCCCTGTTATCCTCTGCCTGAAGCAACCACAAAGTTTTGAAATCCTCTTTTGATGTCATCAACAAACATCCCTAAGGAAAAGGCTTTTTGTACTGGGAGAGCTTTGGGTCAAATCAAGCAAAGACAGCTTTACAAGTGGAAGCTCCCAGGGAGCTGTGTGACTGGTCCGAGAGTAATTCTCTGGGAATGGGGCTACAGGAGGGGAAGCGGGAACAGGGCAAGTCAAGATACCACAAAGCTCACTGATCTTACTGCAGGAGAATCATTTTTCTTGAATAAAGGCTTCCCACGTTGCTGTTGATTTTCAGAGTTCTGAAAAAGCGTACTGTAACGTTTTGGCCGGTTTTCTTACTGCTTCTTTGGAGGAGAAGACTTTTCAGAGGCCCTTTCTCCACCTTCTCCACCCCTTCACATGCTTATATCTGGGTTCATTTTCACATGCACGCACGTGTGTGGACACACAAGGCTCTAGCTTTTGCCTACCACCAGGGTTCCTCTGGCTTCTCTCTCTCCTTACCTTTAGCCCCTTCTTCGATGGGGGAAGCCGTGCCCAGTGTCCCTGGCGGACTCAAGGGTAGCATGCATGTCCTGTCACCCCCCACCCCCTCCTCCTCTCACCACTCTCTGGCCCTGCTCCAGGACCCTGCCCCACACCCCAAGGCCCTTCCAGCAGAGGCTGGCCTTGCCAACCTTCCTGGTAGCTTCCGGATTGAGGTCAGAAAGAAGATGGGGGTGACCGGTGCCTCGGCCGATTGAGCATCTGACTCATGGTTTCGGCTCAGGTTCGTGGGTTCGAGGCCCGTGTGAGGCCCTGCGCTGACAGTGCGGAGCCTGCTTGGGATTCTCTCTCTCCCCCTCCCCCACTCACCCCCTTTTTTCTCTCTCTCTCAAAAATAAATAAATAATTTTTTTTTTTTTTTTTTTTTGGGGGGACAGAGAGAGACAGAGCATGAACGGGGGAGGGGCAGAGAGAGAGGGAGACACAGAATCGGAAACAGGCTCCAGGCTCCGAGCCATCAGCCCAGAGCCTGATGCAGGGCTCGAACTCACGGACCGCGATATCGTGACCTGGCTGAAGTCGGACGCTTAACCGACTGCGCCACCCAGGCGCCCCTAAATAAAAATTTTAAAAATGTGTGTTTTTAAAAAATGAGGGGATAGAAGATGAGTAATGCAGTGACTGTTTCACAACCTCTTTTTCCCGCCTCAGATGCCGAAAGAAGAACGAGGTTGCATTTCTGAATACAACTGTGTGTTTTCCTGCCATTTTCTTGGCTGCCTCACCTTGGGGTCTTGGTTGTTCCTGGGGGAAATCTGATTAAAGCGAAAACGAGGTCCCCTAAAGACTGGGCGTGAGGTCCCGCGTGTTTCAGGCAACTTCTGGAGCCCCGGGGCAGGGCTTCCTGGCTGCGATGAGGTCCCGTCATCTCTCTGGCCGTGTGGCTTCCGTCACCCAGTCCCGGGCCTCCAGCAGGGCACACGCAGGAGCGGAGGGACCGGGCACATCTGGGGACTTGTGCCTCGTGGGCCGCGTGTGACTCTGCCGCCTGCCTCCCAGCAGAGCGGGAACAGCTTCCACGTGTTCGACCAGGGCCAGTTTGCCAAGGAGGTGCTGCCCAAGTACTTCAAGCACAACAATATGGCCAGCTTCGTGCGGCAGCTCAACATGTGTGAGTACCCTGCTATCTGGGCGTGTGGGGCGGGGCATGATGCAGAGCCTGGCGCATCTGGGGGGCCTGCGGCCAGGGCGCCTCTTCCCAGGGGAGCAGAGTCTCAGGGAAGAGTCTCTGAAGTCCCAGCCAGACACGGGCACACACGCTGGTGAGGGCTTGTCGTCTGGGGTACGGGGTCTCCCTTAGACCAAGACCACCCAGCTGCCGCAGGCAGTGGTGTGACCAGGGCCGTGCCAGGCATGGCCCTCCTCCCGGACCCCTCCCTTTGTCCCTCGGTGGGGCGGTGCCCGGCCCTGAGGCAGAGCTGCTCCACCCCGTCATGTGCAGACGGCTTCCGGAAGGTGGTCCACATTGAGCAGGGTGGCCTGGTCAAGCCGGAGAGGGACGACACTGAGTTCCAGCACCCGTGCTTCCTGCGTGGCCAGGAGCAGCTCCTTGAGAACATCAAGAGGAAAGTGACCAGCGTGAGTATCCGCCTCCCTGTCTCTGCCTCCTCAGGCCTTCCTCCAGACTATGAGAGGGAGCAGCGGCTACTTGCTGTCCTGCTGGACCTACGACTGCTAGGGGCAGTCAGCTGCTGGCCTGGCTGCCCTGGGCCCTCCTCCTGATGGGCCCTCTCCTCCCTGCTTGTCCATCTGGGACTCCCCTTGGCCGTTCCCCCCATTGAAGGCCCCTCTCCAGACTGCCGGCCCCTTGGCCCTTCTGCGGCATCCCGGGCCCTCCCCTCTTCCCCCCGGGGGGAGTGGGCATCTCGGTAACTGTTTCCCCGTCCCCCCCCCCCCCCGCCCCCGCCGGGGTCCCAGGTATCCACCCTGAAGAATGAGGACGTAAAGATCCGCCAAGACAGCGTCACCAAGTTGCTGACTGACGTCCAGCTCATGAAGGGGAAGCAGGAGAGCATGGACTCCAAACTCCTGGCCATGAAGCAGTAGGTTCCACACGGCACGTGCGGGGGGCGCCTGGCAGGGGACGCGGCAGCACGAGGGGACCCGTGGGAGGCAGGCTGAGGAAAGAGCAGACAGGAGAGGTGCGGCCGGGGCACTGGCCACCCCCTCCCGGGGCCCCTTCCCACCGGCCCTGCCTCCTTCAGTCTGAGACAGGGGCGCTCTAGGCTTCTCCCGAGCACAGGATTACATCTGGACTTGTGCGGGCGCCCCGAGACACAGGGTCTAGCCCAGTTCCCGCCCCAACGGGCAGAGCTGGGCTCCTGGCACCTGCCTCCCCTTTCGGCTCCTCACGCTGCGTCCCGAGTGCGCACTCCACAGGCCGGGGGGGCTGGTCTCCGCCGCCCCCACAGCGCCAACGCTCCCACTGGCCCCCACTGCCGCTGGGGCACGTTTGGCCGCCAGTAACCGGCCCTGTGCTCCCCTCCTCAACCAGGACCCCTAACAGGGCCGGCCTGGGCCGCCTTCTATGCACTTGGGGGCCCCGGGGACCTCAGGAACCGCAGCCTGGGGTGGCTGTCCTCAGCTCGGTGTGGCCCGAAAGCCTCTCAGGGGGCAGGTCCTCGCGACCCCCAAGTCCTGGAAGAGGCTCCTGGGCCCGCTCTCCACATTTGGGGCTGGCAGAAGCCTCTGGCTATAGGACATCTGGGTGTGGGGCCAGGTGAACTTGGCCTCCCGGGACACGGGTGCCTTGCAGGTCGAGGCCAAGAGGGGCAATTCCATGTCAGTAAGACACTTGGGGGCCCATCAGAAGGGCCGGGCTGCTCACAGCCCTGCTCACCCAGACCTAGTGACATAGGACGGGCATAGGACAGCTGCCATATGCTTCTCTGTACCCCTGGCCTTCCCTCCTCTCCTCAGGTTCAGGTGGGGCAGAGATGGCTCAGAGGGACGGCGGAGGGGGGGGGCAACACTCAAGGGTGTCCAGGAGGTCTCAGCCAGGACCCTGGGGTCCACCCAACACACCCAGTCCTGTGCTCTGCCCCCGCCCCCACAACTGACACACCCCTGCGTGTCCTCCCTGGCGGTCTGCCCCCAGCCCTGTTACCGCCGCACCCCAGACCCCGTGCCTGCCCAGGACGGGGCGGGGGGGGGGGGGGTTCTGTGGAGGGCCCCCAGCACTGCTGACCACGCCCACTGTGTTACAGCGAGAACGAGGCCCTGTGGCGGGAAGTGGCCAGCCTGCGGCAGAAGCACGCCCAGCAGCAGAAAGTCGTCAACAAGGTGTGCAGCGGGCCTGGGGGGAGCCTGGCGGGCCCCTCGCAGGGCCAGGCTAACTGTGCCCTTCTGCCCGCAGCTCATCCAGTTCCTCATCTCACTGGTGCAGTCCAACCGGATCCTGGGGGTGAAGAGAAAGATGTGAGGCACAGGGGGTGCCCGTCCCCAGCACGGGGCCCAGGGCCACCCTGTCTCCCCCTGGCTGAGGCCCGGGTGGCCCTGAGGTCTCGGGGAGGCACCTAAGCCCAACCCTTACCGGCCCCCCCCCCCCCCCCCCCCCCCCCCGCAGCCCCCTGATGCTGAACGACAGCAGTGCGGCACATTCCATGCCCAAGTACGGCCGCCAATACTCCCTGGAGCACATCCATGGCTCGGGCCCCTACTCGGTGAGCGCCGGGCGGGGCGCGGCAGGACTGGCCTGGGCGGGGCAGGCACGTGCTGCAGCGCCTGCCACACAGGTCACCTCCCTTTGATGGCAGGCTCCCTCCCCGGCCTACAGCAGCTCCAGCCTCTACTCCCCAGACACCGTCACCAACTCCGGACCCATCATCTCCGACATCACCGAGCTGGCCCCCGGCAGCCCTTTGGCCTCCCCAGGCGGAAGCGTAGATGAGAGGTGGGGGCCACGTCACCCAACCGTCAGGAGAAGGGTGGGCCCGCAGAGGCGGCAGCTGCTGACGTGTGTGTCCCCCGACGTGCAGGCCAGTGTCCAGCAGCCCCCTGGTACGCGTCAAGGAGGAGCCCCCGAGTCCTCCTCGGAGCCCCCGGGTGGAGGAGGCCAGTCCTGGACACCCGTCCTCTGTTGTGGAGATACCCCTGTCCCCGACCGCCCTCATTGACTCCATCCTGCGGGAAAGCGAGCCTGCCCCTGCCGCCCCGGCCGCACCCCTCACGGACGCGGGGGGCCGTCGCCCCTCACCCTCGCCCCCACCTGCCTCGGCCCCTGAGAAGTGCCTCAGCGTAGCCTGCCTGGACAAGTGAGTGCCGCCCCACCCGCCTCCGCCACAGCCTCAGGAAGCACGTCTGGGCCTCTAGCTAGCGCTGTCCTGGAGGGCTGGTGTGGGGCGGTCGTCAGGCTGTGGGCGCAGGGGCGCCGGGGGGTGAGCCAGCAGACCTGGCCCTGAGCTCAGAGCCCGTTGTCCCACATCCCCAGGGCCTCAGGAGCCAAGGGTGTGCAGCCTTGCGGGTCTGTCGCACCTGCTTTCTGAGCCGCTCTGGCCGCTGCTGTCGCCCCTTCCTGCGACAGGCCACTGCATCTGTCCTGCCCAGCAGAGGGCTTGCCCCAGAGGCCAGGCAAGCAAGGGCGGGGGGCACGGAGTCCACCTGGCCCCCACCTGCAATCGGGGGGCTCTTGTCTTTGTATCTTGCAGTTTGGCTCGCGCTCCACAGATGTCTGGGGTCGCCCGCCTCTTCCCCTGCCCCTCCTCTCTGCATGGCCGAGTCCAGCCAGGGTTAGCGCCGTCCCCACTGGGGAGGGAGGAGGGCTCCGCCAGAGCTCAGGCCCCTCCCCAGCTTCGGACCAGACCCTGGCCTGGCCATGAGCACTTGGCCCTGCCTGGTGAACGGGCGTCCCGGGCCCTGTGCAGCAGGGAGCAGCCCCCCCAACCCCGGGCTCTGGGGCCCAAGCCAGTGCCCCAGCTCACTGACCGACAGAGATGGGCCTCCCCGCCTGGCACTGCCACTGGTGCAGCCAGGCTCCTGGCTGCCGTGCTGACTGGCTTCCTCTCAGGTTGGGGCAGGGCCCTGTGGACACCTCCCAGAGCCAGCCTGGCCACCTGTCCAATGGCACAGGTCCACCAGGTGGCCCAGGGCCTTCTCGCCCACAGCCTCCAGACCCAGGTCTCTTTCCCGGCATGCACCAGAGACCAGCCCTCCATACCCTGCCCGCAGCTCCCTCTCCCCATCCCTGCTGTCTTCCAACGTAGAGATAAGACCTTGCCGAGCCTGAAAACCGCCCCCAGCCCATCCTGAGCCCCCCTGTCATTTTGGCTCAGCCATTTAGTGCTGCCAGAGGCCTTACTGGGCCTCACAGCGACAGGACCGGCTGGCACAGCCTGAGCTGCTCTCGCCCCAGTGACCAAGCACCTTGGCCCTTTCCCACACACGTTCCCCCCGGGCCCACACCAGGTGTGCGATGGGGCCCCGCCTCGGAGGGCTTCCCGTGAGCCCAAGTGGGGTGGGGGTATAGCTGAGGACAGCCCCTCTCTGTGTGGTGGCTGTGACCACCAGCAGGAGGGCACCTGGCTGGGGGTGCCTAGGGCTCCACTTCACCTGCCCTCCTCATTCTGGCTAGGACCGAGCTCAGTGACCACTTGGACGCCATGGACTCCAATCTGGACAACCTGCAGACCATGCTGACAAGCCACGGCTTCAGTGTGGACACTAGCGCCCTGCTGGACGTGAGTGCCTCCCTACCCCCACCCTGCTCACAGCTCACGGGCGCAGCCTGACCGCCCTCCCTTCCCTGCAGCTGTTCAGCCCCTCAGTGACGGTGCCCGACATGAGCCTGCCCGACCTTGACAGCAGCCTGGCCAGCGTGCGTAGGCGGGGCGGGGCGGGGGGGGGGGGGGGGCAGGGGGAGGGGGGCGGGCAGGGAGCAGGAACCTTCACTCTGCCCCCTCCTGCCCTGGCAGATCCAGGAGCTCCTCTCTCCCCAGGAGCCCCCCAGGCCCCTTGAGGCAGAGAACAGCAGCCCTGACTCAGGTGAGCCAAGCCCTGAGCCCCTGCCCTGCCCCAGCCCAGCGTCCCCACCCGCCAGTGCCCTGACCCAGCCCCCACCCTCAGGGAAGCAGCTGGTGCACTACACGGCGCAACCCCTGTTCTTGGTGGACCCGGGCTCCGTGGACATGGGAAGCAGCGACCTGCCCGTGCTCTTCGAGCTGGGGGAGGGTTCCTACTTCTCGGAGGGGGACGACTACGCAGATGACCCCACCATCTCCCTGCTGACGGGCTCTGAACCCCCCAAAGCCAAGGACCCCACTGTCTCCTAGAGGCCCCAGGGCGAAGGCTGGGCGTGGAGCCTGCTCAGCAGCGAGGGCCCCAGCCCTGTGTGCCGTGGCAGCTCGAGGCCTTACAGCCACGCTTGGACTGCCCCTCGCTGTGGCCGTTCCCAGGCAGGATTGTATTTTGGATTTTTACATGAGAGTTCCCCTTGCCCCTTCAGTAGAGAGAAACACATACACGGACAGACAGACGGACGAGACCGGCAGAGACCTATAAACGACAGGCTCTACATGGTGGCCTCCTGCGTCTGTTTCCTCCTGCCACCCGCCCCCGGGGGGTGGGGGGGGAGGGCCCCAGGGCGGGTGTTCTCAGAAGGGGGCTGGAAGTCTGAGCCGTGATGGTCTCCTCGGAGAGAAGGTAGATGTCCAGGGGGTAGCCGTGTGCGCCTGACTCCACAGGACCCATGTGTGCTCAGGATTCTTTATTAAAGGATGAGGGAGGGGGTGGTGGGACAGACCCACAGGAATGCCCTGCCCAAGGCCTCCCCACATGGGACCGGGTGAGGCATGGATAGACAGGCAGGCTGTGCACATCTTCTCGGCAGAGGCACCCCGTTTTCCATGCATTCTCAAGGCACTGGGCTGGTTTGGGGGGAAGGGTTGGGTGCCGAGGGGTGGGGAGGTGACAGGCCAGAGCAGCCTGCCTGATGATCTGTGCCCCCAGGAGTTCACTCCCTGCTCACCGTCCTCAGCAGGGGCCAGGGAGACACTGCCTCCACCCTGGGATCCAAAAAGGAACCCCTCCCCGCCCCCCAAGGGAGCCTTCCCCATCCCCCATCCCCACCGTGGCAACTCCAGTATAGCCAAAGGGAAGGAGGATGTGGAGTTGAACAGGTGCTGGGTGGGGCAGGGGCAGCACAGGTCTTGAGGCGGCCGCCCAGACACCTCCTGAAGACCCCTGTCTTATCAGGCCACATCTGTGAGTCCGGGCACATCTGACCCGACAGGGCCTTGGGGTTTCCAGTACGGAGAAGGAGCAGGCCTCAGGCCAACGGCACCCAGGAGGTGCAGAGAGCTGGTGTTGAAGCATCTCCACGGATGCGTGTGCTCATGAGGGAGACCCAGGTCAAGGCTTGGGCCAGGCCACCTGCCTCCTCCAAGAGGCAAGAGTCCCCGAGGCTCTGCATCTGTCCCCGGTGGGCACCCCAGCACGTGGCCACCCTAGGGGCCGCAGCAGCTCCCCAAGGGTCCGTTGACTCAGCCTCTGTGAGCTCCATGGCCTTGTCTGAGAACTGCACTCGACATGCAACTCTGCCAGCCCCCTGGTTGGTCCTGACTCTTGACCCTCTTACACACCCCAGTCTCCAGCCACGACCCCGAGCCAAGGTCTGCTGCCGGGAAGTCCTTGGTCAGCCTCTTCTGAGGCCCTATCACAGGGACCACGGAGCTCTGAGGTAACCACCACCCCCCACAAGCTCGCACGCAAGGTTAACAAGGGCGGTGACAAGGTCAGGGAGTGTCACCTCCACTGAGCCTTGTTAGGCAAATGGGAGTTGCCACCTGTGATGAGCTGTGTGCCGGGAGGAGGCATCTGCCTGACCACCAATACCTGGCCCCCATCCCCAGCCTCAACATCACCATGGTGCCCTGCCCAGCGGTGTTCCAGGACACAGCACCCCAGGAGACATGGGCACGGGCACCAGTAAGGCCAGTGGGACCCAGCTCCCCCTCCCGAGAGCACAACTAGCACCCCCACGACCCCAGCAGGTTGAGGGCAGCCACTCTGGACAGTACTTTATTGAGTTCCTCGGACCCCTGGGCAGGATCACACGGATTCCTGGGGCACTGGCTCTTTCCACCAGCGCTGGCCTGTGCCTGGTCTGCCATCCCTGAGCAGGGCAGGAAGGAGCCCCATGAGGGCAGAGAGGCCTTCCGGGGGAGGGGGTGTGGCTGGGAGGAGGCAGTGGACAGCCGAGCCCCCTCCCTAGCACGCAGGTGGGCGACGGGCCCTGGCTATCGGCAGCGAGGACCTGCCGTGGAGCAGCTCAGGCCCCGACCACCGGGGCCTCGTAGTTGAGCACGTAGTAGTCGTGGACGTACATGAGCACGGCCACTGGCTGCCCAATGATGAGCGTCAGCCACACAGCTGCGTTGCCGTAGTTTCCCTGGAAGAAGCGGCTCACTATCCATGCCAGGGGTATCTGGGGACACGGGGCCACAGTCAGTGGGCCGTAGTGGCCACAGACAGGGCTGGCGGCTCCCGGGGCAGCGGGAGAGGGTGGCTGCAGAGGGAATGCTCACCTGAGCCATCATGCCTGTGAAGGCCCAGAGGCGGAACATGTGCAGGGGGATGCTCACCAGGTACTACGGGGGGAGCGAAAGGATCAGCTGCCTCTTCGGGCCACACACACACACACACACCCCACCCACCCTAAGGTGAGGCCATGATGCCTGCAGAGCACTGACCTCATGGAAGAAGGCCGAGGCAAAGAACACCCCCATCCTGGCTACCCACTTGCTGCTGCCCCGTCGAAGCATGGGCTTGTAGAAGTGCCTGTGGAGGGAGGGGGCCGTGGGATGGGTGTCCGGGACCACACGAAACTGCACACCCACCAGGCACATTCCTGCCCATGCCCACCTGAGGCACCACTTGTGCACAGGGATGTTCCAGTTCTGCCAGAAGTAAGTGACAGACTCAGAGTTCCTAGGAACAGACAGCGACAGTGAGTGACCAGCTGGCACCGTGGCCCGGCCCAGCCCCCAGCCCCACGCCCAAGGCCACCCACCACCAGTCCCGGTAGAACTCCCGGTCTCCAAACTGCATGAGCTCAGCCACGGCGTTCATGCACGAGTGGAAGAACCAGTAGAAGAAGATGAGCCAGATGAGGTGGTTGGGGACCTGTGGTTGGGGGGAGGCAGGTGCCAGGTTCCAGAACACCCCACCCGCCAGCTCACTCGTGCCCCACTCTACCCAGCCCTGTGGCTCACCGCCAGCTTCAGCAGGCGCTCAACGATGCGTGAATAATCCATATCCTGCAGAGACAGAGCTGAGCTGGCTCCCCGAGCCGCAGCCGCAGCCCCGCCCCCACCCGTCATCCCCCACCCCACCACAGGAGAGCCTGACCCCTCACCTTGAAAGGCTTCATGGAGTTCTGGATGGTGGGGACCATCCACTGCAAAAGAGGGCACACCGTCAGCCCCCTGGCTACCCTGAGCTCCCGCTCCGGCCCGCCCGGCCCCGCCCGGCCCCGCATACCTGCTGGATCAGCCCCACCTGCAGCTGAGTCAAGAACAGCTGAGGGAAGAAGCAGAGCAGCAGGCTGAGTGCCCCAGCAGCCAGCAGACCCCAACCCCTCGAGGCACCACCGCCCGCCTCTATCCTCACCATCTCAAGGAGCCGCCGCAACAGGAAGCGCTTCCGGATGCGGGGAGAACGGGGAAAGTTGAGCTCGTAGCACAGAGTAGGAGCAAAGAGGAAGTAGTACAGATCTGGAATGGCAGGGTGGGGCTAGGGGGCCTGCTCCGTGCTATCCCTCCCTGGCTGCCCTCTAGCCACACCCCGGGAAGGGTCCTCACCACGGTAGTTCAGGTTGTCTGGGTAGCTCACGGTGCACGGGGCCGCTCCCCCGTTGGCCTTCTTACCTGCAGAAGCTACAAGCAAGTTGGGGCGGGGGGGGTGGGGGGGGGGTGGGGGGTGGCACGTGAGGCCTCGCTGCTGCCCAGGTCTGGCCCCGTGGCAGGTGGCACAGGCTCCAAGGCCCCAGCCCCAGGCAGCCCCTCACCAGACTTGGCTTTGGCCTTGGCTTTTCGCTCTCGGCACCACAGGTTGACGTCCCGGTAGGAGACGAGCTTGAGGAAGAGGATGGTGTACACCATCAGAGCCAGCACGGAGCCCACTGCGGGAGAGGCAGGCTCAGGCCACAGCCCCCCCACACCACCCGCGGGAGAGCCACGGCCACGGGCACAGCCCCTGTGGTTGACCTGGGTCTCTCCTGCGGGCCCAAGACAGGCTGGAACGGGTGGGATGAGGGAAGGGGCACACCTGGAGTGATGGACTCAAGCAGCAAGGCCACAGCAGCCGGGAAGCAGAGAATGGTGGCCAGGTTGACCACGTGCAGCAGCAACCCTGCCTGTTCCGTCAAGGCACCCTGGGGGGGGGGGGGGGCGGGGGCAGCGTGCTCAGCCAGAGCCCCCACTCCCTGGGGAAGGGCTGCCAGGCCTGGGGCACAGGCCCTCCCAGGGAAGCTACACACAGCCTGAAACACAGGCCTAATGAGGAGAGCAGACCTCTAGGCAGGGCAGGGGACACGAAGGCACTGCTTACCACTGCCAGGCGCTTCTCCACCTGGAATGCAGCCACAGCAAAGACATTGGCCACTGAGGATGGAAGTGCCATGGGGCGATTCAGGCCCAGGTCAAGGCCTGTCCCCACCCGAAGCCCTCCCTGGCTCCCAGCTCACCAATAACTAGGCACAGGGCAGGCCAGCTGTAGGGGTCCTTCAGGAACAGAGACACCACCTGGATGGGGTCCACCAAGATGCCATACCTGGGGATGGGGGTGGGGGGTGGGGATGAGGGCCTGAGCAGGTGGGGAGAGGCCTCAGGGGCAGGGTAGGGGCCCTGGGGAAGACACTCACTTGATGAGGTTTTCTAAAAATAACCGTGCATTGCTCAAGATCTGCAAGAGAGAGGAAGGGCACAGCCCCATGAGCCTTGGCCACAGGGCACCCACCCCAGCTCGTCCCAGCACCTATAGCGGCAGGAGCCCTGGGTCCGGATGGCAACCCGCACCTGCAAACCCAGGACGCAAGCCCTGTCTGACCTCCACGCCAACGCTGAGACTTACCACCCACCTCACCCCACACTGGTGCAGGGACAGCAAGTCTTGCCATTGCCCCCATCACCCCAGACATGATACTGGCGTCTGCAGTGGTGCAAAATGACCTGACGCCTAGCAGCCCTCATCTGTCCCACTGAGTTGGTGACGGCCCCAAGGCCCAAGCCTGCCCAAGAATGTCCTTGCAGTGCCTCACCGAAAACTTGCAGTGCCTGGGTGAGCGGCAGGTGCCACACCAGGGGTGCCCACACCCTGGGGAGTGGGGAGAAGCAGCAGACCAGAGTTCTAAGGGGCTCAGCAGCCAGGCCTGGAGTGCCACTTGGTGCTTGGGCCCCTGCCCTTCTCCCGCTATCCCTGTAGCATCCAAGCCTGGACACGTGGCCCCAGAGCAGCTTCCAAGGGCAGAAACCCCCTCAAGCTGGGCTCCTGGCTCCAGCCTGGGGCTGGGGAGCGGCTTCCCTCTGCAGGCACCCGGGTCTCCTCCTCCACCCACAACACACACACCCTGCCAAATGCCCCAAGCTCAGGCCCTGACCAGGGCTCATGGTAGGTCCTGTGGAAAAGTGATGCCGGCAAGGGGACACTCATGGGTCCCCTGACTGCCAGGTAAGGACTTTGCACAGAGATGACAAACAGGGACGGGGGTCCTGCCCTCCCGAGCCACCCGCCTGACCTGCCAACCTCCTGCCAGGCACAGATGTGCTGCCATCACACCTGGTAGTGGCCTGTCCTGAGAGCCCACAGCAGGCAGGAGCCAGAGCTGCTAACGGGCAGCGCTCACCTCAAGGCCCAGGCCACGGAGGGACGCAGCAAGCAGCCTAAACATGGGACACGATCTCCTTCAGCAAGGGGGCAGTGGAGGCACCGGAAGCAGGGGAAAGGTTTTGGGTCTGCGCCAGGCACCGGAAGCAGGGGAAAGGTTTTGGGTCTGTGCCAAAGGGCCAGGCAGGCCCAAGGGCTGCAGGGAACACAGGTTGCTGCTCAGGCTGCCAGTACAAACCCAGCCCAAGCATGGCCTCCAGAGGCCAAGGACACAACACCTCCTGAGATGACGTCAGGCAGGCGTTTGACCCACCATCCCCTTGCCTAGCCAGCTTCCCACCCACCAGACTGTGTTGCCCCCCCACAGCTCCCTGGAGAGCCTTCTCGGGCCACCGGCAGGGAGGGCGTGGGTGTGCCTGGAGCCCCTTCCACATGGGTAACCACCGGAGCCGTACCCGAGGCCGTCATGTCGGGGCAAGGGTCAAAGGCCTCTGGCCACATCAGTCTGAGTGGTGGGGGCTGGACCCAGACAGGAGCTTGCCCCCTGCCCCACCCTGTGGGCTTGCCCCTTTGAGCCCTGGGCTCTAGCTGTTTCTGGGCCAGGGCTGCTGGCCCCACCCCCACAAGGTGCCAGCGGGAACCGGGCCCCAGAGGCAGGGGCCACAGCCAGGCCACACGGTGAGGTGGAGGCAAGAGCTCTGTCTAATCCCTTCGTGGGGGCACCTAGGACAAAGGTTGAGGGAGAGAGGCCAGGTGCCCTCAGAGTCGGGGCTTGGGGCTGCCAGACTAAGCCCAAGAGCCATCCGCTAAACCCTGCTCCCCGCCAGGCCAGGCCTGCCAGGGGTTCCACGCCCACAAGGGCCATTCAGAACAGCAGAAGAAACTCTTTTTTGGACCCCCAAGACCACTCACATGTGCTATTCCTGGGATTCAACAGGGACGAGAGTTGCGTGTGTGGCCGATGCAGGGACCATCACCATAACTTTCCCCCCACCAGCCCAGAGCCCCACACAACCCAGCCACATAAGCTCTGGCCCCTTTCCCCCAGAGGGCAGAGCTGGTACCCAGGCAAAGGTCAGCCCCGAACGGAGCCCTGGCCACAGGGACACCTACTCTGACACCATCCTACTCACCAGCATCACCACACACCAATTCAGGATCCCACGATAGTTGCTAAAGCCACTGTCAGAGCTGAACAAAGAATCTTGCAGGCGGTGGCACCTGGTAGGGCAGGAGACGCACCCTCATAAGTAGGCACCAGCAGAGCACCCTGGGCCATGAGAACCCTGGGCAGGACCAAAAGCGGGCTCACTCCTCCAAGTCCAAGGGCAGGTCAGGGCCCAAGAGCCCAGCCAAGTTCAGCCCCTCAGGAGCCAACCTCAGGGCCCGGGGCAGGGCAGACCCCAGCCCCTTCCCCTGAGCGGCTCTCACCCATCCTGGCCCAGGAGGGTGGTCCGTGCCCCACCCAGCCCTCTCTTCTGCCCACACATCCCACTCCCCATCTACAATCACGGGAGAGCCAGGCAGGGACGAGCTCTCAGGGCCACCAGAAGCCTGGCCTCCCAGGCAGTGGGCAGGGTCACGCCACAAGCGAGAACAGCACAGCTGGCCCTGCCCAGTCCAGGGCTACGCGCAGCTGGAGCACCCCAGGCCAAGAGCCTGGCCTCACTCCCCAGAGGCCTCTGGCTGCCACCATGAACGCTGGCTACAGAGTGGTGATGGGCCCACAGGAAGAGTCCACTCCAGGGATCTACAGGCCCACCTGCAATGCTGTGCAGAAGCGAGGGCCTCACTGAGTCAGCCTATCCTACCACCCAGCACCCTGAGGGACCCCCCCCACCCCCACCCGACCTCAGACAACCTCCTCCTCCGTTTGGCCTACACAGCTTTGAGTCTGCACAGGGATCCAGGCCAAGGGCCAGCTGAGCACCTGGACTTACACGCACCTTCCCGGGCTCAGAGGCCCAACCCTCATACATTCACGTAGCCTCCAATTGTTTCTAAAAAATCATAACCTGTCCCAGCTCGGCCACAGGATGAGCGCTGTGTTCCTGCCCAGAGCGAGGGGGGCGAGAGGAGCCCACCCAGGTGTCAGATGCCTAAGGGCAGAGAGGTCTCCCCCAGAAGCAGGAAAAGGCAACTTCAGTGCCCACCCACGAGAGTTCCCACCTACTGCTGAGGTCGGGGACACATAAGCAGACTCTCACATCCCTGCCTGGTCCTCCGGGTGACACAGAGGTAGAGGAAGGGCCACAGCACGGCTGGGGCAAGGCCCAGACCCAGCTCCCAGCTCTCTCGGTTTGCGGCCCCACCCCACCCCAGCTGCCGTGCCACCAGGAAGCCCCACACAACATTGAGCAAGGCCTCCGGTTTTGTAAGACGTGAGGCCAGGGACACACATCTCCACCTCTTGAGACACCCAGGTAGGAAAAGTGGGCTCAGGCGTACACACCAGAGTCACAACAGCACAGATGTCCTCTCAGTGCCGACCCCACCTCAGTGGCAAGCCTTCCTTTGGTCGGGGTCAACACCTAGACAGCGCCACACAGGAAGTGAGGGACTGGAAAGGCTGAGATGCCACTCAGCACTCTTTAGCGAGGGCAGTGGCAAGGTCTGTACCGCACCTGGCCCATGTCTGACCTCCTTGCATCCAGCTTCCCAGTCTGTCCTGGGCCTGGCGGTGAGGCCACCAGGGGCCCTCTTCTCCCCAAGTCTCTGCACTCGCTTTCCTGTGAGGCCAGCACAGGTCCAGGGCCTCACTCCCCGGAGGGGACAATCTCTGGGCCTGTCCACTAGACAGGGGCCTCCCCAGCCCTTCCGCCAAGTTTGAATCTGTCCACTTTCACTGGAAGTGTCCCAGAGGCCCTGGTGCCACAACCTGCCACCCCCATCTGCACAACGTTTCACAACAGTGTGACCCCTTGCCCGCTTCGGGCCACCAAGGAGACCATGCCGGCTTTATTTTCAGCAATCTCTAAGATGGAAACAGGGGTGGAAACAGGTATTGTTTTCCAAATCTGACACCAAATGATATTATAAAAGCTTTTTCAGATTCCTGTGTCAGGCTCTCAAGGCCTTCCCAACCTGCCCACACCCACTCCCTAGGTCCCCCCCACAGGGCTCCCGACCGTCCCCCTGCCCCAGGCAACCCCATTTCCACGCACATCAGAGACCCAGGGAAGGAAGCCCACCACCCACCAAAACCCATAAGGCCCAGCCTTGCCGGTGCCCTCAGCAGCAGTGGGCCAGAGGGCAGGCAGGCAGGATATGGCCACAGTCTCCAGAGTTATCTTTGTCACCCTCTCCCCTACTACCAGGGCCACCCACACCTCTGTGCCTTCCAGCGGTCCCACACCTGCTCCCCAGGGCCATTATAACTCATCACGTGTATCATCTCACTCAACTCTCACATCAACTTTGGGAGGTAGGTGCAAAGGAAAACTAAGCCTGGCCAAAGTTCAAAGCTTCCCCAGGGGCACAGCCCTCAAGTGTGGATCACAACTGGGGACCACGTGGTCCAATTCCAGGACCAAGGGGAGCCAGGAGGGGGCAGGCTGCCAGCTCTCCTCCCAGCTGCCACTTCCTCAGCACTTCCTTCACCGGGCCTCGGGGCTGAGCCCTGGGGTACAAGGTAAGGAGGCAGGCTCTGCATCTGGGAAGACCCCAGTGGGAAGGAAGAAACAGAGGGCAACCCAGGAACAAACACCCTGGGAGAGCCCTGAGACTAGAAGGCCCTGCTGGGAGTGTCCATGAGCAGAGAGCCAGATGGCACGGGCAGTGTGTGGGGTGCCCTCTCCTTCCTGCCCCAGAGCCACACCTGGCCATGGCCCGGAAGAAATGAGTTCACACCCAGAGCGTGACCCACCTGCCCAGGCCAAGGCGAGCAGGAAGTGCAGGGAGGGGAGGAGGCCTAGAGCCCAGGGAGCAAGGAGGAATAGGGAGGGAAAGGCAATAAGAGGAAAGGAGGGGAGACAATTGAGAGGAGGCTGACAAGGAGATGAGTAGGAGCCAAATCCAAGGAGGGCAGCCAGAGCAAGCTCTGACCCTGGCGGCCCTCTGGGCCCTGGGTCATCGGCCTTTGAGAAACAAGCACACACAGCCTGCACGACCTGGAGACCTGGAGACCAGGAGAGGACCGTCCTTGCCAGCTCCCTCCCCAGCCCTGGGCAGGCCCACCCCTGCCATCTACCGCTCCTCTTCCCAGGGAGCCCAGACTTCCAGGCCTGGCAGACGGGGCTGCCACTTGCTCAGCCCAGCTCTCAGGGACATGGGAGAGGCTTCTGGACAGCTGGCCCTGGCAGAGCAGGGAAGTGACTGCCCATCCCAGAGTGGCAACTTGGCCCAGAGTCAGCACTCCCCATCTTACACAAAAGGACACCAACTCCTGCCACCTCTGGAGGAGAGCATGCTAGCCACGCCCCTGCCTCCTGACCGGCACTTAGCAGAGGGGACTCCAGGACCCTCCGGTCCTTTGCAGCCTCCCTCAGCACCTTCCCAGGCCCGCACGAAACAAACCCCTTTCCCGCCCCCCCCCCCCCCGACCCCCGACCCTCCTCGCTTCTGCTCCTCCGCCACAGCGCCTTCAGGGACTCCGGGCCTGACCTTTGCTCACACTGCTCAGTGCTGACATCATCTTATCTCTCAGGTGGACTGGGAGCACCACAAGGGCAAGGCCCCTGGCCGCCACACCCACCCTCTCAGCACAGTGAAGCAAGCCTCCGTTCTTGGGTACTGAGAGAGCAAATCCTTGCCAACAGACTGCCTAGTTGCCCACGTCCTCCTTGATAACCTCTAGCCCCAAAGGCGCCCCCAAAGCCAGAGCCCCCGAGGACACCCGGGCCACACTGAAGGCCAGAAGTGGGAGAAGGAGGTTGGAGGCAGCCGACACCCTGTCCTTCCAAGTCCTCCCAGTCAGTCCGGTTTCCTCCCCCAACCCCTTCCCGCCAGACCTTCAGATAAACAGGGTGCCCACCTGTGGGCACTTCGAACCCCTCTCCTGTACCCCAGCCAGGGGTTGAGAGTCCCAATACAGGACCCAACTTGTTCGGACAAGGTAAGCAGGGCCCCAGCCCAGCCAGGCACTGGGTGACGGAGGCACGAGTGTGTCAGGAAGGGAGGAAGGGACCCCCGCCAAGACGACTCTCGGGAGGGTCTGCAGGAAGAGAAAGACTCTCACGCTGCCCTGTGCCGACCCTCGGGCAGTCCCAGGCTCCTGCCGGCTGCCTCCCCGGCAGGTCCACCCTCCTATGGGAGACCTCCTACCACCAAGGCACCCCTCACAACCCCCAGGAGAGACCTCCTCAGTTACAAACCACCTGATCGCTCCTTCTTCCAGACGCAGAAAACTTGTGCGTAGCAGAAGCCGGCCGGCCTGGGGGTCAGTGTCCTGGGTTACCCTGAGGAAGAGCCTAAGGACCCACATGAGGACGTGTAGAGAGAGGGGTGGGGGTCTGAAAGCCGGACTGCCGCCGGCTCCCCTCTGGCCCCCACGTGGGTGACCTTGGCAAGTGACTCTCCATTCCTACGCCTCCGTTCCCCCGCAGGGGCCCAAGGGGGGCACACCTGTCCACGCCAAAGTCCGGGAGCCAGGCTCTCCGACTCGGAGCCCGCGCTGCTGCGGTCACGCCCGGGGATGTGGGGAGGGTCTCGGGCAGGGGCTAGGGGTGAGACGCCTCGTCACCTCAGATCCCAGTGGCCGCTGCCCACGTCGGAGTCTCCGTCCTCGCCCTTGTCCGGGGCCGGAGTCGGCGCCGGCGCGTCTCCCCCGGCGCCCACGTCCCGCACCTCCTCTTCCGCCACCGTGGGCCCACCGCCGCCCTGGCTCGAAGGCCGTGAAGCCGTCCTCCGGCGCCGGGAGCCGCCCGCGCCGCCGCGGTCGCCCATCGCCTCAGCCCGCACCCCGTCCCGGCCGAGTCGTGGCCCGCCGGGCTCGCAGCGCCCGAGGCCCGCGGCCCCGCCTCCGGACTCTCGGCCAACGGCCGCCACCGCCCCCTGCCGGACGCCGTAGCCCGCGCGCAGGCCCGGGCCGCCAATCAGCGCGCGCCCTCCGGGCAGCCCGAGGACCACGGTCTGGTCTCTCCGGGAGCCTCTAACTGGCCGGCCGCGGCGGCGCGCGCCCGTTTGTAGTCCGCGGGCGCGAGGGGTATTCTGGGAGTCGTGGTCCGTCCCCCACCCCCTCCCCCCGCCCCCGCGCGCGGCACCCTGGGAGCCAGGGCCGCCCAGCGCGGCGCACGCTGGGAGTCACGGTAGCGGGGCTCAGGCGGGAGCGTGTCTGCTGGCGGACGGCCCGCGACCGGGCCGCTGCCCCGCGGGCCTCAGCGTCTCTGCGGAACTCGTCAGGCTTCCTGGCAGCTGCGGGCCGCCCCTGACCGCTTGCCTGCTTCTTATCCCAGTGTGTAAACACCGGGTTTCGTCATTCCCCAGCCGAGGCGCGCAGTGTGGGGTGTAGATTGTGGAGAACTGCCTCTTGCGTTACCGTCCGGCCGCCCACGTCCCTGGGGATTCGCCTCGCCCACCACCCAGCTTGTTGGTCCCGGAGCGCGCGGCGCGGCGCAGTTGTGCTCCACGAGCCCTCTGGTTACCACCGCAGAAGCACCCTCTTTACTTCGGCTTAGGTTGTTCCAACAAGCGCCAGACCAAAAGATGGAGCAAGAGAAAGCCCTCCCAGGCCCCGTGTCCCTGGGAAGCCCGCCCGGCCCACTGACCCTACCTCAAAGTGCCCAGCAAGGACAGGGAAGGTGCATCCCCCCCCCCCCTCCACTGCCATCCCCGCGTGGCCACACTGTGGCCCGCCTCCACCCGGCCCCCCCTTGCACCCACCTCCCCAGACTTGCAGGGCCTCCCTCACTTCCACTCCCGCTAGTTTTGCCAGGGCATGTGGAGCCTGGAGTGTCGGATGGTGGGGACCCAGAGGCTTCCGCATCATTGCACAACCGCACAGTGCCACCCGCTAGGGAGCAAGTGTGCCTTCCACCTTAGCTCGACACACATCTTTGCATAGGGCATGGAGTGTGAGAACACTGGATTTCAGAGTGTGAGGGTTCACTGGAGGCTGAGGGAGGGTTTACCCAGCAGCAAAATGCGTTAGCCGTTCACTCCCAAGGTGAGCAGAACCAAGAGCACCTGTCTAGAAGCAAATAAACTGAGAGGTTCAGCCTCAAGTTAGTGGCCTCTATGGACGGGCCACTGCCTTTCCCCCTGGGCACACCCCTGTTCCACCACCTTCACCACAGTGCCTGGGCCCCCTAGTGACACGTTCCTGTTGCCACTGGGCCATCTAGGACTGATACCAGCCTGGCGTCTCTACCTAGCAGGCTAGGGCTATCTGACAGGTGTCTTCGAGTAACCGCGCTGCCCTGACTGGGGCTGGAGACCCATTCCCACACACCCACGCAGCTCAACTTGAGTGAGTCAGGATCAATCTTGTCTCCTATCCAGTCTTCCAAAACTCTCATCTGTTCATTGGGTGGTCTGGGCCAGGCAGAGCTAGGCCTTTCTGAGTACTGATCCCAACGGAGGGTGAACAAAGGAGAGGGTCCTCTCGGGAGGCCAGCATGGAGGAGTGAGCCCTGGGAGCTCTGTCACACACACCCACGAGTCTCTGCATGCCTTCTGGCCGTGCCATCCTTCAATACAGCGCCAAGAACTAAAGGCCCCGCCCAGGCGGGCAGAGATTGGCGACTCAGGCTTCCAGTAGGCCTGCAGAGGCCGAGTGCAGTAGTCAGTAATGAGTGAAGGGTCATGTTGGAGGCAGCTGCCTGTGCCCACATCCCAGCTCCAAACCGTCGGCTGTCAAGTGGCAGTGGGAGTAAAGCAACCAGAGTGGACAAGGGATCACCAGGGAGGACCAGTCTGGTGGGGAACTGGTGGGACAGCCAAGGTTCTGGTACTGGAGTTGAGTGAGAGGAAAGCCAGGCATCAAGTTAAGAGGTAGGCACAGGCTGTGAGAACACCAGTAAGAAAGAGCCTCAGTACTGGTGTGGGCTGGTCCTGGAGGGGGACATTGCCTGTGGGAGAGTGTGGGCCAGGCCTTGGGAGGGAGAGTGGGCCAGTGCAGCAGCTTTAGAATTCCCCCTACCCCGGAAGCTCCAGTTACCTTAGGATCCAGGGCACCAGGGGGGGAGGGTAAAGGTTAAGGTAGGTGGGATTTCTTGGTGACAAAGGTGTACAAGAGGGGTTGTGGAAGAAAGCTCAGTGGGGATTTCCCTGCCAGGGGCAGCGAGTGATTAAGGGACTAGAGGCCAGGAGCCTCGCAGGCCTGGCTGGAAGAGGTTCAGAGGTTAGAACCTCAACCTGTGCCTGAGGTGCCACAGGCAGGCCACTGAGGTCTGTGAAGGGTGCGGCCAGCCGGGAGACATGGGACATGGTGGTTAGCAGACTATGCTGCCCATTCTTTGGGATACAAAGTCCTGTCCATGGAAGTCTGTGGAGACTGAGGGTTGGACTCATTCCAGGCCTCAGGGAGTCAGCCTTCATCCTTCCACCCCCACTGCCCCTCAGGGTCCTGAAGAAGCAGAAATCACCAGTCTAGACTCAAAAGGTGGGAAGGAATGGGCATTCCTCCCTGCCATTGGCAGCCACCCAGGGGTGACTCCAGGTGTAGGGTAGATGAGGTACTGGGACAGGACTTATGTCAAAGGCAGGCCTTGGATAAGCTGTTCTCCCTGCTGATTGTTCACGTGCAAATTTGGCGAATGCTTGCCCCAGCCTGGGGATAGTGAAGGTCAAAGGTCCCTGACCTCTACCAATAACAGGGGCTTTCACTCCTAGGGTTTTACTGTTGACAGTGCTCCCCAGAAGAGGGTGCCCACCTCCATGTGAACCCCACCACGAGTAGCCTACCAACTGACATCCTCCTGAAGGTCAGGCGCCCCTGCTGTCCACTCTGATGAAGTCTAGGCAGGCCTGTCTCTGCTGGGGTTCAGCTGGCTCTGGGATGACCTGGTTTGACTACATGTCTCCAAAGACTTTGGGCCTCTCAGCTCATACCTGCCAACCTGAGTATCAGGGGGCATTGCTGGGGCAGGGGGTCCCTGTTCCTGGCCTGCCCCTGACCAGCACAGTCCCGCCCCTCATCTCAATTTGATTCATCCTGTCTAGAGCTTGAGGGCTGTGGGTGGCTGTGGAAGCCTCTCTGTCCCCTGGGTGGCCCCTCCCCAGAAGCAGCATGAGTCAGCTGTCTGTGGAGGCCTCCTCAGACAGTGGGGGTCAAGATGTGAGCAGCAGGAAGCAGAAAGAGGCCAGACTTTGCACCTTCTCCTGTCCCCATTTTCTCCACTGGCATTGAGAAGGGCTTGTTGGTGGCTGTCAAGCCTGAGGAGCAGCAGGAGCCCCTATGGGAAGAGTAGACACACCCCTGCAGGCCCTGCTGTACCTACTCGGGTGATTCTAGATCACTCTTGGGCTAGGCCTGAATTCAGGCTGGAGATCCTAAGCAGAGCCGAACAGCAGAGCCTAACCCCAGTTTCTGGCCCAGAGCAGACTAACCTGCCAGCTGCTTTGCATGGGGGGGGGGGGGGGGGGGGGGGGGGAGGAAGGGGGTGTTTCTCCGGTGGCTTGGCCTGCCAAGCTGGCCCTCCCATGGGGAAGAAGATAGCCCTCCCGAGCAAGGGGACAGTGCCACACCCTCACGAAAGGTAGTGACATGACCTCAGGGCTGTGTGGGCAGGCTGCCACTCCCAGCACTGGACCTGCACCAACCTTGCCTCTGGGATGCAGCAGGGCTAGGAAGCCACCCCCCAGACAGCCCAGCACCCCCTGTGGCATGGGCCCAGCACTGGATACATCAACCCGACACTCCAAGTTCTATCAAGAGTGGCATTTATTCTCCTCGTGGAGGTGCGGCGCTCCGGGGAGCTGGTGCTATTGTGCTTAGGAAGGAGGTCTGTCCGTCCGTCCGTCTGTCCGGCCGGCCCAGCCCCAAACGGGGGCGGAAGAGGGGCGCGGCCCGAGTAAAAATCCCGGCCTGTTCCGGGTGGGAGTATGTACAAGGCGGCGGGGCGCAGGCGGGGGTGGGGGCGGGGCAGGCCGGCGGCCGCAACCCCCACCCGAGGGCCCCCGCATCTCGGGCCCTACTCGTAGAATCAGTACAAAATAGGTGCTACCTAAACGTTCCTTCTACCTGAATTCGCTAAGTCGGTTATTGTGCTGCTTAGTTATGGGGGCGGGAGGGGGCCCATGGCTTTCCACGGCGGCGGGGTGTACGGAGAAGCGGGAGACCCTGGCCGGCCCACGGCCCTCTGGCCTTCTCCTTAGGTAGGTAGACAGGCGTGTGGGGGTTGGGTGGGGCGCCTGTGTGTGCGTGTGCATGCGGGTGTGCCCAGCACAGGAGGGCAGGCCCCAGCTTGGGAGCTGTGTGGACACGAGTTGCGGTATAGAGGGTTTGGATACGGGCCCTGCTGCCCTGGGCCCTCAGTCTGCTCCTGCAGGTGCGGCTCGGCGGCAACTCGGTCCCCACTGGGGTGGCGCTGACCAGGTCATACACTGCAGTGTGCACCTTTTGTCTGGCCTGGGGCCTTGACCCCACACAGCAGAGCCTAAGTGGCCGAGAGATGGAAGGACTGAGAGTCGGTATGGGTGGCCCTGGTCGCGCTGGGCCTTGGGGGCCCTGGGTCTGTGCCACCTGAGCTGAGAACACTAGGCCCAAGTCAAAGGTAGAGCCCAAGTGCACCCAGCACTGGACCCGGGCCGGGGTGGGGAAGAGGTAAAGGGGATGCAGGGTTGGGTCTAGGGGCCAGGCCTTTCTCTGCATGTGCGGCCCTCCTTGGCCCACCCAAACCTGATGGACGCCTGTCACGAGCGTGCAGCCCCCTGCAGGCCGCTGCATCCCTGGCCGACTCTGCAGCGGGCCTGGCACATAGTAGGTGCCCAATGAACAGTTGGTGGGTAATGGATGACTGAAGGAGGGGTCTTGGGGGCAACCACCCCGCCCCTGCCCCCTGGAACCATTACACCCGCAGGGCTCTGCCGTGGGGGGGAGTAGGGAGGAGGAGGGGAAGAAAGTCTGCGCGTCCGGCCCCGCGCAATGTCCCTGATCTAGGGGCCTATGGGGTAGATAGGGCAGGGGGATACCTGATTCTCAGTAACTCTAGAGGCGGCGGCAGCTTCGCATGCAGTGCGCATTATTGCTCTATAGTCGGCATCGGACTAACTAAGAGGGAGAGGGAGCGGGCAGCCCCGGGAAGGGACGGGAGGAGGGCTGGGGCTGCATGCAGTGACGTCACAAAGGCGGCGGCCAATGGGGCGGGCCCTTGGGGCGGGGTCGCCGCCGAGGCTTTGGCATAGACGGGCGAAAGTTGGCAACAGAGTGGGGGCGGGGCCTGGGGCTCGAGGGTGGGGCCCAGGTGGGGGCGGGGTTCGGGGGCGGGGAAAGTGATCCCGGACATCCCAAGCCCCGGGCGTCGGCGGGAAGGATCGGGGCCTCAGCGCCCCTTCCCTGACCCGAGTGCAATCCGTTCATAAATAAAACGTACAAATACAGAAAGAAAGAAACCCGACGCGTCCGCAACCCCCCCAGGGGGCTTTACCCGCAAAGCGAATACAGAGAGGTGTGTAATGGGCCGTGCCCAGGCCTGCCTGCCGGGCCCCAGGATCCGTCCTCCAACACCGAATGCCGGGGGACGAGGGAGGGGGCCCCGGGGCAGGGCGGGAGTGGGGTCTGAGGAGGTCGGATAAGTCCATGCGATTCGATATGCGTCATTATTATTCGTTATGAAGGACAGAGCCCGGGAAGCTGGGCTGGAAGAATTCGGATTTGGCAGAGGATGCGGGGCGAGGGTGGGAGAGCGGCTTGGACTGAGGCCCCAGAAAGAACCCGAGGGAGAGGGGTGCCGCCGTCCGCCTCTCTCCCCGATCCCCAACGCGTCTATCACTCCTGGGCTTCAGCGAAGACTGAGGAGTAGGGACGCCTCTGCAGGCCCCTCCCTCCTGCTCTACCCCCTCTTCCCCCCACCTCCCCGGTCTGCTCCCCGGACGTCTAGGCCGCAGGCCTGGCCCTTGGAGGGTTTGGGAAAGGAGTGGGGAAGACCTGAGTCTCTGCGACGCGATCCAGGGGCGCAGAGGAGGGAGGAGGGGGGGTGCTCCCCACCTCACCCCACCCCGGTCTTCAGAGACCTAACTCGGAGATGAGGTTCGGTTCTGGGTCTCCTCGACCCTATTGCTGGGAAAAAGCCTGGGGCACCCTGGAGGGGAAGGGAGGGGGTTCGGGGTGGGTCTCCCCTCAGGACCCTATTGCTTGAAGGGGCCGACAAGGCCCCTGGCGGGCGGGGCGGGGCCGGGCCCCCTCCCTCTATTGCTGTGAGGAGGGGCCCGCCCTCCGCCCCGCCCCCCCCCCCCCCCCCCCGCCCGGGCGCTGGCGGAGACTTCCCTGGGGGCCCGTATTGCTGAGAGCCGCCCCGGCTGGGCTGGCGGAGGCACCGCCGCCCTAGGCCTGCACGGGGCTGAGCTGCGGCGAGGCGGCGGGCGCCTGGGCCGCGGGGCCGCCCCCTCCCGCGCCGCCCTTGAAGCATGCGGACTCGTAGTGCTTGTTGAGATAGGACTTGAGCGCGAAGCTCTTTTTGCAGCGCTTGCACTGGAAGTGCTTGAAGGCCGAGTGCGTCTGCATGTGCGCGCGCAGGTTGGAGCGGTCTGCGAAGGCCTTGCCGCAGTGCGCGCAGCCGAAGGGCTTCTCGCCGGTGTGGGAGCGCATGTGGCCCTGCAGCAGCCAGGGCCTCGAGAAGGCCTTGCCGCACACGCCGCACTTGTGGCGCAGGTCGTGCGTGAGCAGGTGCATGGCCATGGCCGGCATGGACACGTACACCTTGCCGCACGTCGGGCAGCGCCGCGCCAGCTGACTGTCCAGGCTGCGGTGCGTCTGCTTGTGGCGGCTCAGGTTCGACGACGTGGCGTACGTTTTCCCGCACTCGCCGCACGCGTGCCGGCCCCCTGCGCCGCCGGGCCCGGGCCCCGCGCGCGCCTCCGTGCTCACCCCCGCGCGCGCGCCGCCCCGGCCCGCGGCCCCGGCCCCCGCGCCGCGCGCGCCCGCCCCGGCCCCGCCTCCGCCGTCGCCGTCGGGAGCCGCCGCGGAGGCCGTGGAGGGAGCGGCGGCGTTGGCTGCTTTACGGCGCGAGCGCCCGTCGGTGATGAAGAAGGCGTCAGCCGCGTAGCCCTCGCTGACCGCCGCGTCGCCGTTGATGTAGCCGCCCGCGGCTGTGGCCAGCTCTGGGCGCGGGGTGGGAGGCGGTGCCGAGCCCGCGGCCGCCGGGCCCAGTTCTCCACGCACGGCCGCCGCGTACATGGGCTCTGGGGACGGCCCTTTGAGCAAGGCCGCCTCGGCATCGCCATCGTAGACGGAGGCGGGCCCCGCGTAGTCGCTGAGGTATCCTGAGGGCCGAGGCGGACAGACAGGCAGACACAGAGGGAGGGGAGGCGGGCAGCGGGCGAGACACACACGGGCAGGCGGCGGGAGACACGGGGTCCGGGAAGGAGGGGACCAGAAGAAGGACAAAGGAGAAGGGGCCGGGGTACCGCGGGGCCAGGAGGACGGAGGAGGCAGGGAGGGGAAGAGAAGAGAGGAGAGATGAGACTGGGCCGGGCCCCGGCTCCGCCCCCGCCGCCCGCCGGCCCCACCCTCACAGGGGGAGGGAAAGAGGCGCATCCTCGGGTGCGGCTGCCCCCCTTCCGCGGAGCCTCAAGGTCAGGGGGGAGGGGCGGCGCTTCCCTCGCCCTCCTTCTTCCACCCCTCCTCCCCCTCGGGTTCTCCCCACTTCAGCAGTTTTCCCTGATTATGCAACACACTGCGGACCCGCAGCGCACAAAGCCAGGACCGCCCACCGAGGGACCCCGTAGCTCCCGCCTCTCGAGGTTCCCAACTGCTCTTCCCCGCGGCACCTGGAACTCGCGCCCAGCCTTGATGCTGCCCCTCCTTGGTCCCCTAGGCCCCCCAACAAGCCCTGAAGACTTCTGCCTCCGGCAGGCCCTCCTACCCTCTCCACCCTCCTTCTTACCTCCCAGGTCTCCTACTACTCGCTGAACTTGACCCCCTTCCAGCTCCAGCCTTATCTTCCTCCATCCACTCTCCTTCTTCCCCAGCTCCCTTCGGTCATCCTCCACCCCTGGGTCCTACCTTGTTACACATTGCCCTCTTCCCCCAGGCCCTAACCCGTTGTGGGCGCCTTCCCAAGCCTCAGGACAAGTGACCAGAGAGCCGCTGTGTTGTTGGAGAGTGCCGGGGCATTCCGCAAGGGGACACCTTCGGTGGGACAAGCTGCAGGCAGGCAGCATCATTCATGCTGGTAACCGCACTTGTTCTCAAGGCACAAGATGAATCTCACAGCCTCAGAGTCACAAATGCACACACCGAACGATGCAGCCTCTGGCTTCTTCAGGGTTACACCCAGCCTCCCAGCCACGGTCAACCCTGGAGTGCCCTCACAGGGTGGGTTGCACAAAGATCCCGGCAAACCACCTACTCATGCAGGGTCACACATGCGGCCACCCTGGACACACTCTCAGCCAGGGTCGCCAGTCACATGGGTGCCCAGCAGCCTCAGAGTCACATGGTCCCATGTAGTGGCACACAGGCAGGCACACACTCATACAGGGTCACACACAAGCGCACACAGTCACATGGCTGCACGCAGTCACATGGGCGCACACAGGCTCACACACAGGCTCACACAGGCTCAGGTCACACTGGTTCTGCCACCCCACGCTGCTGGCACCCCCAGCTCTCTTGCCTGCATGCTAACAGTTGTCCTTGAACTTGGGCACCCTTACACAAAGAGCCTCCCCCTGACACCAGCACCATGGACCTCCCTACCTACAACCCTCCTGCTCACATTCTCCTCCCTGACCCTGGTTGCAGGGGAAATACTGCTGCTGCCTCTGCTGGTACCTTAGTCCTGACAGGTGGCGGCCCCCACTGGACCCATGCCTACTCCCTGGAACTCACAGCATTCTGCTAACCATAGCCAAAAGAGAGAGGGAGAGAGAGAGAGAGAGAGAGAGAGAGAGAGAGAGAGAGAGAGAGGATACTAAGGAAGGCCCAGGTTTCTGGGTGTGGGTTTGCATGCATCCAGGTCCTGTCATGTCAGCAAGTGCCCATATGACTGTATATGTCCTCGCATGCTCAAGGTGTGGGGTACTTTCTATTTCTGACCTTTGTTCTCCACCTTCTCTCCTGCACTGACACTCTCCCTGCCCAGGGCTTGGCTCTGTTCTGGCCTGCCTCTGCTTTCCCCTCTCCCCACCCTCCTCCACAGTCCGTCCCCAGCCACTGCCTCCTTCTGGTTCTTCTTCCCTCAGGTCTATTTCCGGGGGCTCCTGACCCCTCCAGCCCCACACTCTGGCCCTCTGCCCCTTCCAGCTATTGCCTTGGGCCCCTTGCTGCCCCCAGACTCAGCCCAGCTCGCACCTTTCTCGTGCAGTCGCACTCCGAGGTCGCTGCGGGCGCGCCCGTAGGAGCTCTCGAGGTCCGCCGAGGAGAACGTGTCAAGTTTGACCTTCTTGACCAGGAAGGACCTGGGCATGATTCCTGCGGGGCTCCGGCGCTGCGGGCCTGCGGAGCCGGGGCGCGGGGGGGGCTGCGGCCGCGGCGGGGCCCCGTCACCATCCGAGGAGCGGCGGAGGCAGCACGGGTCCCCACTCTGGCCTTTGGATGCTGCCGCTGGAGTGCCGTCCTCTCTTCTCCTGCCTGCCCTGCCTTTCCTCCTCTCCTCCTCTGGACGCCTCTTCTTTTCCTTCCTTCTTCTCTTCTCTTCTCTTCTCTCTTCTCTTCTTTTCTCTTCTCCTCTCTTCCTTCTTCCTTCCTTCTTCCCTTCCTTCCTTCTTTCCTTCCTTCCTTCCTTCCTTCTTTCCTTCCCTCCTCTGGTCCCGGCTTCCCAGCCCGCAGTGCCGCCCCTGGACAGGCGGGGGAGGAGGCCGGGGGGTGGGGGGTGGGGAAGGGGGGAGCGGCTCCGTCCCGGGCCCGGAGGCTGCGAGTGGGTGCAGGGCTGGCCCGGCTCCGCGGCCCCCTTCCCCTCCCCCCCCCACCGCCGCGGCGGAGCCTCAGTCAGCGACCCCCCATGCCCCTGGGGGTGGAGGCGCCGGGCCCGGGGAACGCGGCGGCGGCGGCGGCGGCGGCGGCGGCGGCGGCGGGAGCGCCAGCAGCTTCAGCACCGCGGCCAGCGCCGGCCCGGCCAGCACCTCGGCCAGCGACCGGGCGCGCTCAGCCGCCGCGGGCGGCGAGGGGCGGGCCGCGGGGGCTCTGCCGCCAGGCGGGGGTCCTCGGCGGGGGTCTCTGGGAGGCTTGCTTTATTGTTCTGCAGCCCGAGCGAGCGGCGGCGGCGGCGGCGGCGGCGAGCGGGGGGCGGGGGTCCTCGGGGGGAGGGGTGCGCAGGGAAGGCGGGCCGAGGGAAGGAGAGAGGGAGGGACGGGGGCTCCGGGGGCGGGGCTCGGCGCTCGGACAGCTCCAGGGCCCGGCCTCCTGCGCCCGCGGCCGCCTCTGCCTGCGGCCGGGCCCAGCCTCCGGCTTTTAAAGCCCAGAAGCTGAGGGAGGGGGAGGGAGGGGAGGGAGGGGAGGCCGGCGGAAATGGCTGCGCAGGGCCGGGCCCGTCCAGGGTCTCCTGGGAGGGGTCTTGGGGATGCCGCGGCCCCCGCGTGTGTGGATTTCCCCCAGGCAGCTTCGGGAATGGAGGCCCAGCGGTCTGCGGCATTGTCGTGCGTGGGGGGAGAGGCAGAAACAGGCCTGGGAGTCCTGCGCCCCGGACTGGGGATCTTTTGGGGGAGGAACGCAGGGCGGATCCCAGTCTGGTCCAGCCTGCCTAGCTTTCGGGTATGGAGGCTAGGGATCTTCGGGGGCGAGAGGGGGAGGCGTGAGGCGAAGGAGCGAATGCTGAGGCAGCGAAAGCGCAGTGTGGAAGCGCAGCGCGCGCCCCGTGCCGCAGTGTCTCCCTGCCACTCGGTCACCCGGGCTGACCCCGTGCCCGCTGGAGAGGCCTCCCTCCACCCCCGCCTCTTTCCCAAGGGGTGGATGTCGAGTGCAGCGGCGACGCAGCGAGCGGGCTGTGAAGGGGGAGAGGGGCTGCCATGCCCTTGCTCTGGAAATGCGACTTCATTGGTGGTTTTACACCCTTCCGCGCGGCCGCAGCTCCCCCCGGCGGCTCCGCAACCAGGCGGATAACCCTTCCCGCGGCCGCCCGCCCCGAGTTTGCAGCCCCCATGACGTCAGGCCCAGCCGCCAATGGCCGGGAGCGGGGGTGTCGGGGGTTCCAGGCCGCACAATGGCCGCGCGCGGGGACATATGTCCTCAATTAGAGCCCGGCGCTGCCATTGTCCCCTCCCTCGCCTGCGCCGGGTGGTTCGGGTGTCCACGCTCTTTCGGAGCGCGCCTCCGCGCGGCCTGCTGTCACTGAGTACCAAGGTCGCGGGGGCGGCTCCAGGGAGTGTCCGGGCGCGGCCGAGCCGGGAGCGCGTGCAAGGTGGGGGCGCGCGCGCACCCGTCGCTGCACGCAGTGACCTTGTGCAGGGCGGCTCGGCGGGACCGCGGACACCGGCCGGGAGCGCGCGGCGGGCGGGCCGCTCCGGGAGCGTGCGTGCGGGCGCGTGCGGGGAGTGCGGCGCCGGGAGCCACGCAGCCGTCTGCCGGCGCCCCGCTTCCGCCCGCGCCTCGGCCCCGGAGCCACGCAAGCGAGGGTGTGAGCGAGCTGGCCCCGCATCGGGGGGCGCGGCGGAGACTCCAGGGCCGCTTTGTGGCAGCGGCCGCGGCTGGATATTCATCTTGCGTGGCAGGAGTCCCCGAGGGGCGGGGACCGGGCGCCGCCGCCCCCTTATCGCGGAGCCGCAGCCGGCGAGGCCCGAAGTGGGGGCGGGGACGGGGACACCCCCCCCCCCCCCGCCTCGGTCGAGACTGTCGTCCCCGCTCGCTCCCAGGGGGGGCCCGGCCGAGGCGCAGCCGGAGGCGGGGGGCCAATTAGCATTTTGATTGCGGGACTGGAGGCCCATCTGGACCGAGGCCTAATTACCGGGCAAACCCTCCGGGCGCCGGCGGAACGTGCCCGGCGCAGTCCCTTCACCAGCCCCGTCCCCCCCCTCCGGCCCCCCTCTGCCGTCTCCTCCCGGACGACCCGCCCCCTAACTCCTTCTGACTACACCCCTGTCCCCTCCGCCGGTCCCGGTCGCCCTGTCCCCCAGCCTTGTGCTTGCATTTCCCCGACCCCTTCCGTCATTCTTTCGCTCAGCTACCTGTCCTGTCCACGTCTTCTGTGCCTCCCCCCTTCACCTCTTTCGTCATTTTTCTATCCCTCCATCCAACTTCTCTGTCCCTCCATCCCCTGGCTCGCTGTCCGAGTCCCCGCCTCTCTGTCAATTTCCCCGCCCCCTGGGCTCCAAACCCTCTTGACGGACAGGGCGTCAGAGCACGGACACATGTGTCCCACGGCCGCGTGCTCCCGAGGGGACTATTCGGGCAGCCCTTGATCGCTCTCGTTTGGGTGGAGTCCGCAGCCCCTCGGGGCGCCTGGCGGGGAGGGGCAGGTGGGCCCGGGCCTTGGCCATCAGTCCGCAGTGGCCAGCGTGCAGAACGCGCATGCGGCCCGGGCTCAATTACTTGGGCCTCCTCGCTCCACCTCCTTTCCAGCACCCCTCCCTCCCCTGCCGACATCCCCAAGGTCGCTGCGCCCCAGTCCTGGGGTCCAGCTGGGAGACATGGTGATTCTCATGCCTGTGGAAAGTTTCAGCTCTCCTCCACTGGAGGCCACCCTGAATCTCCCACTGAGGGTTGGAGGTGGAGTTGGGGGAGGTGGGGAGGGGACTTTGTTGCAGGAGAGGACAGGGTCCAACAAGTCTGCTTTGGCTCCCAGAGGACCCAGCCAGTTGAGGGATACTCTGACCCTCAGGGCCTTAGCACCCAGCGTGCTTGGTCTCTCCACCCTGTCCCCACAGAGTCTCTGGTCCTCAGAGACTCTGTTCCCTCTGACCTCTAGCCTCTTACCCATCTGGGGTGGGGGGATGTGGTATTGGTTTTATGTCCTGCCTCCCTCTGCTTCTGGGTGTGCCACCTCCAGACCTGTGCAGGCCCCATGTGGCCAAAGGAGAGACTCACAGTGTTACGTCCCCAGCACCCCACCCTCCAGCAGAGCCAGGGGCCCTGTGTGTGTGCTCATTCGTGGGCCCTGTGGTCACTGTCTCACCTGCCTGCACTCTAGTTGAGCTCCAGTCCAGTCTAGCCTAGCCTAGAGGGTCCATTCCTCCTTCAGAATCCCTCTCCCTGGCTGCCAAGATCCCACCCTGGTTAGGAGCCTCTTTTGGTCTGCCTCCTTGGCACCCAAACCCCCTTCCCCAGCCTTCTCTCCTGTAGGCTGGGGGAGTGGTGTTTTGTTTACCTGGAAGCTAGTTCAGATCCTGTGTGCATAGTGGGCTGTCCCTGACCCGCTCATTCTGGCTCAACCCCCAGTTTCGTATCCGTGAGGTGAGACTCAGCTCAGAGCATCCACTCTCCACCTGCTCCTAGAGCCTGTGGTCCAGCCCAGGACGCAGATGCTAACCAGAAGGATGAGTAGACCATAGCTTGGAGAGTGAGAGCAGGAAGGCTCAGAGACCAGGCCTGGGAGACAGTGTGTGCTTTGGCCTCTGCTCCAGAGGAGATGGGGTCGCAGATCTTTGAGGAAAAGCAGGAAGCCCGGGGCGGGGGGTAGTAAGCAAAATGGTTGGATTTATCCAGGTTTGGGCTTTTGCCAAGTGAGCTTCTGAAAGGGGCATCTGAGCCAAGAGGGTGTGCAAGGGAGAGGTGGCAGTGATTGTGGCATCCAAACAGAGTGAGGACGTGGGGGCTCTGCAGTGCTAGGGTCAGCAGGACTGAGCTGGGGCAGGTGCTGGTCTGAGAAGGGGGTGTTGAGCTGAAATGCCAGAGTGGGGGGTCAGGGGACAGTTACTGGTGGTGACAGGGTCGAGGGCATGATTGGGGCAGAGGGCGAGGCCTTTGGCAGGAAGAAGAGGTCGAGACTGAGGGGCAGGGCGTTGAAGATGGTCACGGGAATATTGAGACCACCAGGAATTCAGGCCTGGCGCGGCGGTGGGGCGATGCCCACAGCAAGGGCTGGTGTGGGTGGCAGGCACAGCTGATGGCTCACGTCAGCTGGGACTCTTATGGAGAGGAGGGGGGAGGGGGCTGCAGGCCACAGCGAGAAATGGGGCGGGGAGGGGGGGGTGGTGGCTGAGGTGGGGAGAGAAGGCTGGCGGGAAGGGAGCAGGGTGGAGGGGACCTGGGACTCCCAAGGGAGAGTGAAGGCCCAGAAACAGGGCCGAGGTCATCGGTGGGAGGGGTTGCTGGTGCCTGACTGACCTTCCAGAACAGGTGATGTGTACTGGGTGAGGGCGAGGGCGTGAGGCAGAACAGGTCCCCACTGGGACAGGAGCTTTGGAGCTACAAGGGAGAGGTGAGACCACAAGGCAAGTAAAATTGTCTACTTGGAAAACACAAGGAGAAACAAAGATCAAACATCAAAGTGCAGGAAGTACAGTATTTGTATAACAAGGAGTTAATATTCTGATTACAGAATAGTTGCTATAAATGAATTCTACAGAACAAAGATGCTGACACCCTCAAGGGGTTAACAGGCAATTTACTACACAATAAATAAGAGACCTTACCAGAAAAAAACATGCAAATTAAACAAGATACAAATTTCAGGGTTTTTAAAAATGTTTTTATTATAGAAAATATCAGATGTACATAATAGTGCAGAAAGTCAGATAATGACACATGTGGCCGTCACCACCATCCCCCAAGACCGGCTCACAGCCAGTGTGGATTCTTTTCTGCCCCCTTTCCCTCCCCCAAATCTCAGATGTCGTATCACAAAATGCCACTTTTCTCTTGGCAAGTAAACAATGACATGACAGCACAAAGTGACACAGGAGTTGTGTGAGGGAGCCTCTGCCCCAGCCCTGAGCTGCCCCAGCCCCGGCTGGGGGCACCGGATGTGACAGGGCACTGCCCCCTTCTTGCTTCAGGAAGGATGTCCCCTCAGCTGCCTGTGTTTAGGGCCATCAGAGAGGCCCAAGTGGCCCAGGTCCGACTTTCTTCCAAGGGGTCCAACTGCCTGAACTGGTCAGACCCTCTGGCCTCATTGCAAGCCAGAGATAGAGTTTCAGTAAATGCCTTACGTGTGGAGGTTCCATCCGTTTTAACAACTACAACTGGTCTGTTAACCAATGCCCCTATCGAGACACAGGACACTTCTGTCTCTCTCCAGGACAGTTCTTTGGGGGGCTTGTAAAGGAAGCTTGAGAGGGAGGGAGGAGCAGGAGAGCGAGCCCTGGGGGAGGGGAGGAAGTGCAGGGAAGAGAGGGCGACCAAGGGGGAACACCCTGGTAGCAGTGAGCAGGCTGTGTTCCTTGAAAGCTTGGCCAGGGGTCACCTGACAACTTTGTAGTTCTTACCCCAGTGTGGACCTTCCTACCCCCACCCCCCTGACCTCCCCCTGGGGTTGCACACTTTCCACATTTTCTCTAGAACACAGAGGAAGAAAAGGCTGAACAGAAAGAGGCAGAGCAGGACCTTAGCGGGCTGTGGCATTACTTCGCATGGCTTAATATACATGTGACGGGATCCCGGGAGGGAAGAGGGATTGGGGGGAAAAAAACGTAGAAATGGTCAAAAGGTTTCCAGATTTGATGAAAATTATAAAGTGACAAACCCAAGAAGGTCAACAAACCCTAAGCCTATGTTACAGGAAGAGCACCGCACGAAGGCACATCATCATCAAAGGATGAAGGGAACTATTAAAAGCAGCCAGCCAGGGGTGGGGGCAGAAATCAACACATGCTATGTACAAAGGAGCAAAGATAAGGATGACTGATTTCCCGTGGAAATAAAGCAAGACCTAACCCAGCAGATTGTGGGGCAACATCTTTAAAGGGGCACCTTCCTTTAAAGATAGAAGAGGGGCACCGGGGTGGCTCAGTCAGTTGAGCATCTACTCGGGCTCAGGTCATGATCTCAGGGTTTGTGAGTTTGAGTCCTGCGTCGGGCTCTGCGTTGACAGCTCAGAGCCTGGAGCCTGAATCCAATTCTGTCTCCTTCTCTCTCTGCCCCTACCCCCCTCCTCTCAAAAATAAGTAAACATTCGGGTGCCTGGGTGGCTCAGTCGGTTGAGTGTCTGACTTCAGCTCAGGTTATGATCTCACAGTTCTTGAATTTGAGCCCTGCATCGGGCTCTGCGCTGACAGCTCAGAGCCTGGAGCCTGCTTCAGATTCTGTGTCTCCCTCTCTCTCTGCCCCTACCCCCCTCCTCTCAAAAATAAGTAAACATTAAAAAAAAAA
This sequence comes from Panthera leo, assembly GCF_018350215.1. Lineage (NCBI taxonomy): Eukaryota > Metazoa > Chordata > Mammalia > Carnivora > Felidae > Panthera > Panthera leo. The sequence goes on from NC_056695.1 coordinate 82,670,292, forward strand.
AATTTTTTTTAAGTAAAAGTGCTGGAAGAAAAACATTGTCAACCTAGAATTCTATACCCAATGAAAATATCTTTCAAAAACACAGATTAAATAGACTTTTCAGACACCCAAAAGCTGTAAGAATTCATCACCAGCTGACCCACACTACAAGAAATCGTAAAGAGAGTCTGACAGACAGAAGAAAGTGACACCAGATGAAAATCTAGATCTCCACAAGGAAGTGAAAAGTATGGAAATTGTAACTAGGTAAATGTAAGAACTTTGTTTCTGGGGTGCCTGGCTGGCTTAGTGGCAACTCTTGATCTTGGGGCCATGAGTTTGAGCCCCATATTGGGTGTAGGGATTACATAAATAAATAAAACTTTTAAAAATTTTGTTTCGGGGCGCCTGGGTGGCTCAGTCGGTTGAGCGACCGACTTCGGCTCAGGTCATGATCTCACGGTTTGTGAGTTCGAGCCTCGCGTCGGGCTCTGTGCTGACAGCTCAGAGCCTGGAGCCTGCTTCTGATTCTGTGTCTCCCTCTCTCTCTGTCCCTCCCCTTCTCATGCTCTGTCTCTGTCTCAGAAATAAATAAATATAAAAAAATTTTTTTTAATTTGTTTCTTTTCATTTAAAAGATAAGCAAATGATTAAATAGAATTAACAATGTATGTGAAATTTATAACATGTATGGAAGTAAAATGTGTACCTGGATAGGATAGTGTTTGGGCGGGGAAATGGGAGGACAGGAGGCAGAGTTCTTACAGCCTAAGTGAAGTGGCAAAGTCACTGGAACGTGGACTGTGATGAGGTAAAGATGTATCTGTAAGGAGTAAGGAAATGAAAACAGCACGACAGTGGCAGGTAATAACAAGGAAAAGAAATCATACAAAATTCTCGACAAATCCAGAAGAAGGCGGAGAAGGAGGAGAAGGAAGGCACACGGCGAGACGGTGGGTCCGAAGCAGCCGTGTCAGTCGTCACGTTACCCGGAAATGACGGGAGCGCCCGACTACAAGGCAGAGGCCGTGCTCTGGCTCAGAAACAGCAGGGCCCGGTTATATGCCGCCAACAACAAGCCGGTGGTGAGTACAAAGACAAGTTAAAATCAGGGTGGGAAAGTTACCCCACATAAGCGCTAAAGAAGGCAGGGTGCTGTGTTCATACTGGACAAAGCAGACTTCCAAATAAAGAATGTTGCCAGGGATCGAGAGGGTTGTTTCAAAGAAGGCTAAACTTTTGGCAAAAGCTGTGCCGGGACCACCTCCTGGTTGGGGATGAAGGACAGCCTGACACGTGGGATGCGGATAGCTGGACATCTTGGATTCCCGGACCCCCCGATCTGGGCCTGCAGAAGTGCTTCCTCTCCTTGAAGATGTACAGGGACCATGCCCTCTTCAGACCTCAGAGACGCCCTTAGGGTCGGTCTCCACTTCCCACCCCAGAGCCTGTGGCTCGAATGAGAGCTGTAGCTTAACCCATCCCAACACATGTTGTGGGCATGGAAAGGGGGGCAAGCACTAAACCCCAAAAGAGCTGTAGAGGGTTCCAGTGTTCTTCAGAAGAAACGTCCAGGAGGGGCTGCGCTACTAGGGTGTGACGCACCTGTCCCTGCCGGCGGGCCACACGGGTCCAGGAACCACGGGGCAAGAGCATATGTGCCCCCCCCCCCCCCACACACACACACACTCCGCCCAGTGAACCACTGGGAGCTTGGGCTCTCTGTCCCCACAGCTCCGGGGTCAGTCCCACAGGATGAGCGTCTCTGCCAGGGACACAGCTAAGTCCCACTGAGCTGAAGGCCATGGCTGCTCCCGGGGCACCCAGATTGAGGAGACTGTTAGCAGAGGCTATAGAGTGTGGACCCACGTTAGCAGAAAAATCAGTGAGGCGGCTGCCTACCGCCACACGGAAGATGGAAAATGTACTTAATGAACTGGTTCTGGGCGAGATTTCCAGGAAAATGGTGAGAAGGCCTGCCACGTGTTGAATCGTGTCACCTGCAAAACAAAACAAACAAAACAATGACAAAAAGAAAACACAGCTCTGTTGAAGTCCTAGCCCCCAGTATTTCAGGATGTGACCCATCTGGAAATAAAGTCATTACAGATGTAATTGGTTAAGAGGAGGTCATAACTGGAGTAGGGGGGAGCTTTAATTCAACAGGACCGGTGTCTTTACAAGGAGACAAACCACACACACAAGACAAAAGACCATCATGAGAAGACAGAGGGAGATCAGCCGAGGGACACCAGGGACCGCCAGCACCACGAGAAGCTGGAAGAGGGGCCTGGAACAGATTCTCACTCCGCGACTCTGGCAGGAACCAGTCCTGCCTTCACCTGGATTTCAGACTTCTGGTCTCCAGGAGCATGAGAAAATATAGTGCTGTTATTTTAATCCACCCAGCAGTCGTAGGAAACCAGTGCAGTGCCAGTTGGCTTATTTTCACAATGAATGATATCACAAGTGATGAATGAGCTGGAGAGGGAACTGTTTAGTTTTCATGAAGAATTTAGAGAAAATATTTCCTACTTAGGACTTGCTGGATTGAAAAGTAAAATGTTTTTTCATTCCCAGTCTCTCCAGCTTGTAAAAGGTACTCAGAGTGAGAAATGGCCTCTGAGCAAAGATCAGATCCAGAGCACCACCACAGAAATGCGTTCTCAATGTATAGATTAAGTCCAAAGTGAAGCCCTAAGACCCCTGAGAGACGTAAAGCAGTATCTTGTAGACCCCGTCAGCTCGAGAAAAGGGCTTCTAAGGATCTCAAGGACACTGTCAACAGCACTCTGGGCTTCCGACTGGCTCAGTCAGAAGGGGTGTGACTCTTGATCTCTGGGCCATGATTGGAGCCCCATGTTGTGTGTAGAGATGACTTAAACAAACAAACAAACAAACAAACCCCAGCAACGCTCTGATTTGCAATCCAAGTAAAATGAGGTCTGCCTAGAAAAGACGTCTTGATGTACATCTTGTTCAATGTACTGGGGTATGATTTGATATATAGAAAACCTACATGGGGTTTTTAAAGGAATCATACTGTCTTGGACTAAAAGAGATAGAGATTGTTCAAAATGAAAAAGCACCTTTAGGGTTCAAAATTTCTGTGTGCAGATAGTAAGTCAGAACACGGGCCATTTCCTATGGAAAAGAAAGGATGACTCAGGAGACAGCCAAGAAGTGAGAGAGCAGAGTCAGGGGCCTCTGAGACCAACCAACCAGGAAGTTACTAGCGGAAAGCATAGATGGGTCCTGGTCAGGGAAGGCTTCCTCCTGGAGCAGATGTCTAGCAACGGGGGCTCAATTGCATTGCAGAATTTCTACTGACCATAATTGCTACATACTTCCCACCCCTCCCATTTTTTAAATAAACTTTGTGCTTCAGGGGCGCCTGGGGGGCTCAGTCAGTTAAGTGTCCAACTTCGGCTCAGGTCGTGATCTCGCGGTTCGTGGGTTCGAGCCCCGCATCGGGCTCTGTGCTGGCAGCTCGGAGCCTGGAGCTGCTTCGGATTCTGTGTCTCCCTCTCTCTCTCTGCCCCTCCATCACTCGTGCTCTCTCTCTCTCTCAAAAGTGAATAAACATTAAAAATTTTAAATATGTTGGGATGAGCACTGGGTGTTGTATGGAAACCAATTTGACAATAAATTATGTTTAATATAAAGAAATAAAAGTGTTTTGTCTTGAAAAAAATTTTTAAATAAACTTTCTACCTCAGAATAAATTTACATTTACAGAAAAGTTGCAAAGATAATACAGATACTTCCTGTACACTCTCCCCTCATCTTCCCCTAATGTTAATATCTTACGTTTCTGTGGTACGTTTGTCACAAACCAAGAAGCCAACACTGGTATGTTACTATTGATGGAGCTCCAGGCTTTATTTGGAGTTTGTTGTGTTTTGTTTAAATTTTTTTAACATTTATTCATTTTTGAGAGACAGCGAGCAGGGGAGGGGCAGAGAGAGAGGGAGACATAGAATCGGAAGCAGGCTCCGGGTTCCGAGCTGTCAACACAGAGCCCGATGCGGGGCTTGAACCCACTAACTGCGAGATCAAGACCCAAACTGAAGTTGGCCGCTCAACTGCCTGAGCCACCCAGGCGCCCCTCCCCCTTTTTTATATGCTAACATTTTATTGGTTGCAGCAACCGATTCAAGGCACCACATTGCATTTAGTCTCCTTAGTCTCCTGTGGTCTGAGGATTTCTTGGTCTTTCCTTCCTTTTCATGACCTCGATTGACAGTACGGTCACTTCTGTAGAATGTCCTTCAACTGAGGTTTGTGTGATGTTCTCCTGTAGTTAGCCTGGGTTTGGGGAGGAGATCACAGAGGTGATGTGGTCTTCTCCTTGTGTCGCAACAGAGAGTACATGATGTCAACATGACTTATCACTGATGATGTTAACCTTAATCGCTTGCCTAAGGCAGTGTCTGCCAGGTTTTTCTACTTTAAAGTTATTGTTTTTCCTCTTCCATACTCTGTTCTTTGGGTGCAAGTGACTAAACCCAGCCCACACCCAAGGCTTCCCCCATATTTTCATAGAAGTGTCTATTGAAGATAGTCTGCCGGTCTAATTGATGTACATGGGGTGGGGGGAGGGGAGAGAACCTTGTTTTGTTTTGTTTTGTTTTTATTTTTAGTTCACAGGTCTCTGCACTGAGCATCCACACAGCTGGGTTGAACCCACGGAAGGACACCTGGGAACCCTCATTTGCACCTGGACCTGACTTAGATGCAAGATCCCGGACTTGAGGACTGAACTGGGTGCCAAGGTGACATACTGGGGGGCCTTGGAGGGTGGTCTGTCACGGACTGCCTACAATCATGACCCCCATAAAGCTGGTTTTCATGTACTTGGTAGACCGCTTCCATACTGACTCTCTGGGCTTGGCCATTGGGATATTAGCATGAGTGATGCATGCAGAGGTATAATGGGATTGTGGGGCACTGGGGCTAGTCCTCTTGCAACTCTCTCTCTTGGAAACCAGGAGCAAAACAGTCTGCTGAATGATCAGGCACCACTTGGAAAGAGGCCCTGGTCACCCTAGACATCTGGCCCCAGCCGAGCTGCAGCTGATGCAGCCACGAGCACCCCAGCTACACGCGGGGTAACCAGCCGGCTGGGCCCACCCAATCCGCAAAACAATGAGGAAGTATTTGCTGCCTTAAGCCCTTAAGTTTAGGGTGGTTGGCTATGTGGCAATAGAGAACTGAGGCCCTTGTTCTTTGCCCCTCGACTCCTGTCTTCACTTTCTGCCTGCCCAGCTCAGGTCCTGTGGTCCAAAATGACAACCACTCCCTCGACCCCACACTCCTACAATACTGTCCTTAGTAATCTCCAACCCTTGTTAGACCGAGCTATCTGCCTATTCCACCCCTGCATCCAAGCAGCAAAACTTTGCTGGAGAAAAGCACAAAACCATACTCATCCTTTACTTACTTTAGTTTTCATGTTTATTTATTTGAGAGAGAGAGGGAGGGAGAAAGGGAGGGAGGGTGCAAACAGGGGAGGGGCAGAGAGAGACGGAGACACAGAATCCGAAGCAGGCTCCAGGGTCCGAGCTGTCAGCACAGAGCCCAACGCGGGGCTTGAACCCACAAACTGCGAGATCGTGACCTGAGCTGAAGTCAGGCACTTAACCAACCGAGCCCCCCAGGTGCCCCAAGTTTTTCTCTTTTGCATAGAGTTCTACATAAGCCATCCAGAGTTGGCAGGACAGTTGCACAGTCTTCAAGTTCCCCAATTCTATCTTGTTGCATCGCTATCCTCAACACATGCGTTCTACCTCATGGTCTAAGTTGGTTGCTTGAGCTCCAGTCATTGTGGGTGCATTCCAGGCCATAAGAAAAAAGGAAATGGCAAAGATACCAAACCCCTCCCTTTAAGGACACAGTTGGAAATTATACATACTGATTCTTATATTGCATCGGCCAGGAATTAGTCTCAAGACCACATATATCTATCTGCAATGGAGAGTAGGAAATGCAGTCTTTATTCTGTGGGACCGTATGCCTAGTGCAGGATGGGCAAGGAGAGCCTGCTTACAATTGCCATGTCTTCCCAATCCTCTCATCTTCTGCCCAGCCAAGAAATTTGTTCCTGCATGATACCTTTACACTTCCTGTCCCCTTCCCCAGAGCTCCACATGACCCCCGCCTCCTTGTATCAGCTCAAGTGCTGCATCCTTGGAAAGGTCTTCCCTGACACCACCCCCCCGCCCCCGGCTAGAGGACACCACCCCACCTCCAGCCACTTCAGCAGAATAGAAGTTAGCTCCTCGATATATGTGCCTCTTATGATCGTCAGCTCCAGGAGGGAGGGAACTTTGCCTTCCTAGATGAAACTGAGTCCGCAACCTGAAGGCTGAGAGATCTGAGCAGCCTCCCAGAGCCCAAGGGACTGGCATGCCCTTCTAACCCATCCAAAACGGACAGGCAGCCTGGGCACCCCAGGTCTGGCTCAGTCACATGGCACTCACCCAGTCAGCCTAGCCCCATGGCCTACACTTGTCACCTTCCCGCATAACATTGTCCCCCAACCTGTCCCAACCCCATCACTGCTGAGCTCTGTCCACCCTCTCCAGTCTGTCCCCCTGGTAAAAGCAGGGCACTCTGTCTGTCTGTAGGCAGACAACTTAGACCCTCTTCAGAGGGGCAAGAGGACCCTGCATTTGTGCCATGAATAACAATTGCTCCCTGGGGCTGCCTAAAGCAATTCCAGCAGTCCCTGGACCCTGCTGGGGACAGGCAGGGATGCTGGTGCCCCACTGGGTTTGGCCAGCTTGAGGATCAGGAGTTGGTCAGTGAGTGGCTCTGAGCCATGGTTCCAGGGAGGGCCAGCTTCATAGCATGTGTGACCTGGGCAGTCACACAGGGCCCCAATCCCAGCCCATACTGGGTTTTGTTGTTGTTGTTTTGTTTGTTTTAATTAAGCAAACTCTACCCCCAGTGTGGGCTTGAACTCACAACCCAGAGAACCTGAGTCACATGCTCTACTGACTAGCCAGCCAGGCTCCCCCATCCTGGGTTTGATACTCTAGCGTCTCCTTCTGGAAATTCTTAATAATTATTTTTAAAGCTTATTTATTTATTTTGAGAGAGAGAGAGAACGAGAAAAGAGGCAGACAGAGGGAGAGAGAGAATCCCAAGCAGGCTCAGCGCTGCCAGCACAGAGCCCAACGCAGGGCTCAATCCCATGAACTGTGAGATCATGATCTGAGCTGAAAATCAAGAGTCGGATGCTTAACCAACTGAGTCACCAGGCGCCCCAGTAACTTTTTAACAAGGGGCTCCGCATTTTCAGTTTACATGGGGCCTGAAGGTGCTGGTCCCAGTGACACTCACTGACACGATGCCCAAAGACTCGGGTCACCAGCATGGCGCTGAGGGGACATGCTGACCAGGAGGGCCACGCGGACAGCGCCAGCTGCCACTTCTGCTGGGTCCCCGATGGCCTACTGCCCTCTCTGCGCCCGCAGCAGCTCCCAGTGCCCAGGACGTGGGAACACCCACTGGATTAGGGCATATGGGACTGGTATTCCAGCAGGTGTGGGGGGCAAGCTCCAGGGACACACGGGCCTGCCCCGCACGGCAGGCTTGAGCTCTGGTCTAGGGCTCCACAGCTTACTCCCCAGGAGCACTGAAGCAGCAACTCTGGGGGCTGTCTGCCAAGCTGTACCCTGGGCACAAGGCTGGACCTGTAGCTGTGCTCCATCCCACTGCTGACGGGACCAGGCACCGAGTCAGGCTGACCAGTCAAATTCTGACCCCTGCACGCTGCTCACTGTTCTGCACTCCCGAGCCCGGACAGGACCAGGTGAGTGTTGCTGCTCAAGGGAGGCCGTGTGTCCCACACCTGTCCAGTGAGGACTCCAAATTCCTGGCGGTGTGGCTGTTCATTACTCACCCTGCTCCTCCGGTTACCCTCAACCAGCTCAAAACTCCAAGGTTTGCTCCCTGAGGCCCCGGAGATGTGCCTCCCCGCCCCCCCCCCCCTCCATCCCCGAGAGGAAACACTTGCCTGGAAGCAAGAGGTGGCTTTATTGAGGGGAAGACTAAGGTCCAGTGAAGGTGGGAAATCACAGGGAAAGGGAGACTGTACGCCTGAGGGGCCGGGGCAGTGCTGGGGCACCTGCCTTCAGAATCACACGTCCAGGTCAGACTGCAAGGTCTGTTGGCCATAAGTGCCGGTCTTGCGCTGCACGATGCCGGGGCTGAAGGCGGCCCCCAGCGGCCAGTGACGGACCACGTGCCTGTACGACTTGGCCAGGCAGTCAAAGTAATTGATGTTGAGTTTCCGGGCAATGTGACGGCCCAAGTATTCCATTTGCTGTGGGAATGGGTGGCGGTGAGCTGTCACCTGGACTGAGAGGACCTGTCACCTCTCCACCAGCTGCCAGGACTAAAGTCTGGGCCAAGGACCACGTGGTATTCACACTCTGCCTGGGAGATGGCCCCATCTGAAGACCCTAAGCAGTGGCAGGCCTCCTATGGAACCGAGGAGGGAAGGGGCCCCAGGGTGGACTGGGGCAAGACCCACCTCATAGCGCTCTGACAGCTGCACCAGCACCAGCGGCTCCAGCTTGTGGCCGCATAGAACCAACTGGAAGAAGCACCTTCCATAAGCTGGAGAGGGGCAAGCGGCTCAGCCAGAGGCTCTAGGGGATAGCAGCTCCGGTGGGGAGAGAGCTGGGTGGGGGGTGGGGGGTGGGGGGTGGGGATGAGGGAGGGGAGAAGGGGCGCGCGCGCGTGTGTGTGTGTGTGTGTGTGTGTGTGTGTCTTTGAGGACCGTGGCGGGGGCGGGGGGGGGGGGGCAGTGGGCCGTCTAGCCAGCCCCGCCACACTCCCGGAGCTGTTTCTCTTGCACACCCTTCCCCCTGCCCACCGTCCGTGGCCGCGCCGGGCTTCACCGTCGGAGCTGAGCGCCAGGCGCACGTAGACTAGGTGCATGGGGCCCTGGCACACGGTGCGGCCCTGGACGGAGAAGTGGTACGTGCCACGCGTGTGGTTCAGCACCAGGCGGCGCCGCGGCAAAGACGAAATCATGAGCCACAGGCCGACGACCACGCCGCATGCGGGGAAGCCCCAAGTCTCCTGCTTCTGCACCTGCGGCAGCCACAGGGACCTGAGCAGCCCGGGGTTCCGGGGGCGGGGCACCGAGAGGTGAGTCCAGCCCCCCCGGGAGGAAGGCGGTGGGGGGCGGGCCCAGGAGTTCAGACCTGGCTCACGAGGCCGAAGCTGACGAGGAGGAGGCAGACGACGAAGAGCAGTGTCCCCTTCCACAGCGTGTCCAGGTAGTACTCAAGCACGAAGACTGGGGGCGGCGCGGTGGCGGTGCGTGAGGACAGCCGGTCCCCGCTGGCAGCCGGTGGGGGTGGCGCCGGAGCTCCGCCCGGAGCAGCCGGCCCCGCGCAAACTGTATCGCCGCCAGCCCAGGGCTCGGCCCCGCCCCCGCCCCTTCCGACTCCAGGCCCCGCCCCCATGCAGATCCCGCGTCCAGGCCCGTCCCCTCCGCCGCCAACCCCGCCCGGGATTTTACGCCACCAGGTTCAGACGTTAGGCCCCCGGCTCCCGCACCCGCCCTGCTCGGTTCCGGGTCCGCGCGCACCATTGGGCTGCTGTTGGATGAACGGGTAGAAGCTGTTGTTCTTAAGGCGCTTGGCCAGGTGGCGCTCGGTGCAGAACAGTCCTAGGGCCCAGAGCTGGAAGCGCTTGCCGCCGGAGGTGGTGGGCAGGCCGCCAACCCGGCCCTTGGGGGTCTGGGGTAGGCACAGAGGGTCAGCTGGGCTGCTAGGAGGTTGGCACCGCCCAGAGGCTCACAGTCGCACTTCTACCTGGGAGAAGAAAGGCTCCAGGGCTGCGGTCCAGGAAGGAGCGGCTTTCAGACAAAGAGCAGAGGAGAGAGACACCAGGTGGTGGTGTAGGCTGGTGTAGGCTGGGCGAAGCCGGGGTTCTAGAAGTTCTGCACGGCGCGTTCTAGAAGGGGCTGTTCTGTTGACTGTCCCTTCTGCCGGGAGTCCTCGAGCCCGACCCTGAAGTGAGCGTGCTCTTCCCCGCCAGTCCCCACACCACCAGCGGCCCCCTGAGCAGCCCGGTTCACAATCCTCACCTGAAGGCAAGGTGGCTGGATGTCCCAGGCCTAAGCTGCAGGGATATCTGCAGGCAGGCGCCCCACACTGAACCCCATGGCTGAGTAGGGCCTCCCCCTTTCCACTGCCACTTCTGCCCAGGCAGAGCTTCAAGCACAACCACGGGCACAAACATATCTCAGTGTCCCTGAGAACAGGATACACACACCCAGTCCAAGACTCAAGCCCAGCAGTGAGTCAGCAAGGCACGAGCACACGCAGCCTCAGGAGCCCTGGCAGACCACCCCTCCCCCCCCCCAGCCCTGAATGGTTCCTCAGGCACAGTACCTGTCCTCTCAACCACACCCCAAGGACCACACAGAGCTCCTAAAAATGTTTATTGTAACAAAACGTTCAAACATGGCAACTGGAAAAGGGTGGAGGGCCCGCAGGCTGCCTGAGGGTCTGAGGTCTGGAACTGCCTAGCTGGAAGGAGGGGGGCTGGTGAGCAGCTGCTCCCGGCACCACTGGACTTCCTCCTGGCCTCGGTAGGCCCGCTTCAGGCCCCGGGGAAGGCAGCGGCAGGACTCCAGGTTGAGGTACAGCAGGCCTGGGCAGCTGCTGATCACAGAGCTGTGGGGCAGGGCAGGCCACGGGGAGTTGAGCCACTGGCTCCAAAAGACCCAGGCCCTGGCAGGGCTCGGCCCGGTAAGGAGCCCTCTCTGCCCATGCCACGACTGGCTTTGCCACCCCCAGCCACTGAGGCCCAAGCCCAGTACCCCCTTGGCGTCCCTAAGGTCAATCCTGAGCAGGGGCTTGGTCCGTATGTGCTCCCCTTTTGGATCCCTGAAGCTTGCAAACCAGGCTTGTCAGGGAGGCAAGCTGCACTGATTGCAAGGAGCGAGGGAGGGGAGGCTGACCTGACTGTGCTCGGCGTGACCCGCGTGCCCCTGAGGTTGAGCGAGCACAAGGCTGGGTGTGAGGCCCCAGGCGTGACTGAGAAGGCGGCCAAGGCCTGCTCCAGGTCCTTCTCGCTGAAGCCCTGGCCACTCAGGTCCAGTTCCCGCAGAGCGTGGCACCATTTCTGGGTCAACAGATGGCTGCCCTCTTTGGCTAGAGTCAGCCGGTCTGACGTGCCATAAAGACCCAGGTGAAGCTGCTCCAGGTCTGGAGGTGAAGAGCAGCCGTGAGCTGTGGGGTGGGCAAGGGTACCCACACCCCTCCTGCCAGAGAAAGCTGACCTTGACATGGCAGATCACGCAGGCCACCAGGTGTGATGCGGGCACAGCCGCGAAGATCCAGCAGGCGCAGGTTAGGGGAATCGCGGAGCAGGCGGCCCAGGGCTTCGTTGCTTACAAAGTTGCAGCTGGAGCCGGCGAGGCAGAGCTCCTCAAGACTGGGGAAGCCTGGGCCAGGAGTCACCACTCGCCCGGAAGGCTTGGGCAGCCACATCAAGTTCAGTAGCCGCAGCACCTGGAGCAAGGCCTAGGCTGCAGGTGGGGAGGGAGAGTGGCAGGTGGGAGAAGAGGGGTGTCAGGTACCTGCAGCTGGGGGCAGCCTTTCTGCAGGGCCTCGACAGGCAGCTGGAGAGGAGTGCTGTTGCGGTTGATGCCAGTGCTCACCTCCAGGACCCGGAGCTGGGGGCAGCAGCCGCCCTACAGAGGTGGAAGAGAACACAGGGTCAGTGGCCTGGCTGACCTGGCTCAGCGTCCGGTTCTGCTCCTACCTGTCACCAACCTACCAGCAGCGCACCCAAGATGGCTGTCGTCTGGGAGCTGTAAGTCAGCCACAGCTTGCACATTCGGGGCCCTGCCTCCTCCAAGAAGCTCACCACGGCTGTAGACTCCACCTGGGAACCCAGCACATGGGGACCTGTCACCTCGGCCCAGGCTTCTTCAGGGCCCCTGGGGACATAGGGCTTACCATGGAGTGCTGTATATCCAGGCTGTGGAGCTGGGGGCAGGCTTTGGCTAGCATGACCAACGTATCAGGGGTCACACCGTGGCAATCAGAAAGCTTGAGGAAGGTGAGCCGAGGACAGGACTCGCTAACCAGCTGGGGAAGACAGAGCACCGGCAGAGATTGGGGGGGAAGGCACGCTGTGGTCCACAAAGGAAAGAAACCAGTGGCTGACACCAAACCCTCTTTGGTGACTCAACTATGATCTCCTTCCTGCCCATGCCAGGCCAACGTGGGTGCTCCCACTTCTAACACCTCTCTACTGAAACAAACAACAGGAAACGAGAACCGGGCAGGCCTCCCCATGGGGCAACATTGGGCTCCGTGTGCCTGACCCACTCCCTGGAAGTACTGGGCAACCCCAAAGTGTCATGACTGGTGCGTAGGGCAGTCCAGAGCTCTCACCTTCAACACAGGGTGTACCTGGGACTTCCAGTGGATGAGGGTCAGCCTCTGGAGCTGTGAAAACCTGGGCCGACAGCAGAGGCAGAGCTGCGTAGTATTCCCACGGTGCCCCTCTGTTGGCGTCCTCCCCACCCATCACTTTGGTATATGGAAACACGAAGGAGCTTGGGGCTTTGTACAAACCACAGAGATGAAACGAGGGCATAAAAGAAAAGAGGGAACGTCTCACCGATTGGGCATAAGCCACTCCAGAGAAGCGAGAAGCTTCTTCTCCGCCTTGGCTCCGCTCTTGGCGAGGCGGCCAGCCAACGGGGGCGACAGGGTCACGGTGTGCCAGAGCGCAGGCTGGGAGGCAGCTTCGTGCCAGCGGCGGCACACGCGTGCAGCCCTGGGAGAAAATCTCTGCTGAGGGGCTGGGCCTTTTGTAGCCGCCGCTGTGGGGTTTTCTAAGAGGAGTAACCTGTCCCATTTTATTCTCACAACGCTGCAGACACCTCGGCACAAAGACAGGCCCTCGGGGCTCAAACTGGACCCCGTGAGAGACTGTGCTCTCTCGTCTGCGTGTGTGAACGCTCAGATTGCTTCGCCCTCGGCCCCCGCCTCAGCCACCCGCTCGGTGGGCAAGAGGTCAGCCTGAGCCATGCTGCTGCGCTCGATGGGCCTGGGGTACCTGCCGAGGAAGGGCATGGGCCCATCGGACGCCACCAGCAGCCCGAAAATCTGCAGCAAGATTTCCAGGGGGATGCGGTCGCCCCAGCCTGGGTCGGGCCCCTGCTGCGGCTCCGAAACCGGAGCAGGTCTGGACCTAGCCTTGACCGCCGCGGCGCGGGACGCTGGGGGCACTGGCCGCTGAGTGCGGCGGGCTGCACGCCTCTGCACGCGAGTGCGGGCAGGCCCAGGGCCGGGCAGCACCAGGAGCATGCTGTCCGACTGCAGCAGATGGTAACCGGAGCCGCTCGGCGCCAGCCGGTCCCACCACCAGTCCTCCGCCGAGCGAGCCCGCACCCCGACCGGCCGTGCGCTCCGTACGCTGCGCGGGGGCCGCCGCCGAGCCCGCCGCGCCACGCCGGGAGCCATAGCTACCGGTCAAACTCCCGGACCGCCCCAGGGGAGCGGATGGGGCGGGGCCTGTGGCGGAACAGGCGAGGCCGCCGGGCGGAGGCGCAGCGTGCCCGCGTAAAGGCGGGGCCTGAGCCCCGGACCAATCCCCTCCGCGTCGGCTCAGCACCGACTTCCGGGGCGGGGCTTCCGGCGACAGGCCATGCCGGGGGCTGGCCCCCGCGGCTTCCTTCTCCCTCGCCCGGTGGGTTGGAGTTTTCGCTCCGTCCGGGCAGCGTTTCCCAGTCCCACCGGCTCTGGGTCGAGGCTGCGATCCTGGGCCGGAGGCAGCGCCCTCGTAGCGTGGTGAGACGACTGGCTGTCGGGTCGGGGAGCGCGCAGGTGCTGGATCAGGAGGCGCACGCACCCCTGCGCACGGGCCGGCTCCTCGCCGCCCACCTGATGCAGAGAGGGGCGGCGCCGGGCCCGCCTCTCCTCGCCGCGCGGGTCTTGACTCCTGCGGTACTGGGTCTCGCTGAAGCCTCGGTCTCCCATTTGGGCGCAGAAGCCGCGGAGGTGTGCGCGGCGCCTAATGGGTGTCTCTGTCCCGGAGTCGTGTCCGTTTTGGAGTGAGGGTGGTGGTGTTCTGGGCTACTCAGACCCGCAGATCGGGTCTTTCTTTCTCCATCTTCCTCTGGGGCCGTTGGCGCTTTGGGCAGGCTTTCTGCTTCTCTGCTCGCACACCTAGCCGTGCTATTTGGCATGTTTGGCCCGTCTCATCCTCAGCCCCCACCCCCGGGCACCTTCCCATTTTCCTGGTCTAGGCGGTCTGGTCCTCTTCAGAGTCCAGTTCTGCGTTTCTGGTCTGTGATCCCGAATACGGGTCTGCTAACTTTCAAGGTAGAAGAAGTCATCAGGTCCCAGAAGAACTGAAGCGTTGTGTTTGTTTGTTTGTTTGTTTGTTTGTTTTTTGTTTGGACCTAGGTGGGGAAAGAGGAGCAGGCTGTGACCCTGTCCTGTTCGGAAGGACCCAGCCTCGGGCTGAATGGCGGCACCTCCGCTGGGCCGTCTGGTATTGACCCACCTGCTGGTGGCCCTCTTTGGCATGGGTTCTTGGGCTGCCATCAACGGGATCTGGGTGGAGCTGCCTGTGGTGGTAAAAGACCTTCCTGAGGGTGAGTGGGAGTGTGCAGGGAAGTGGGGGGACATGTGCCAGGTGAGGTGGATTGCAGCTGCTCTTTGTCCCTGAGCATCTAGCCCCTGACGTGATCTCCCTTCCCTGCAGGTTGGAGCCTCCCGTCCTATCTCTCTGTGCTTGTAGCGCTGGGGAACCTGGGTCTGCTGGTGGTGACCCTGTGGAGACGGCTGGCTCCTGGCAAGAGCGAGCAGGCCCCCATCCAGGTGGTGCAGGCACTGAGCGTGGTGGGCACAGCCCTGCTGGCCCCACTGTGGCACCACGTGGCCCCAGTGGCAGGGCAGCTCCACTCTGTGGCCTTCCTAACACTGGCCTTGGTGCTGGCACTGGCCTGCTGTGCCTCTAACGTCACTTTCTTGCCCTTCTTGAGTCACCTCCCACCTCCCTTCTTGCGCTCTTTCTTCCTGGGTCAGGGCCTCAGTGCCCTGCTGCCCTGCGTGCTGGCCTTAGTGCAGGGTGTAGGCCACCTTGAATGTCTGCCAGCTCCCGACAGTGGCACCCTCTGGCTCCCCCACGACTTTCCGGAGCGTTTTCCCGCCAGCACCTTTTTCTGGATGCTGACCGCCCTTCTGGTCACTTCAGCTGCCGCCTTCCAGGGTCTTCTGCTGCTGTTGCCGTCGCCACCGTCTGTACCCACAGCAGGTCCAGAGTCTGACCTGCAGGTGAGAGCCCCCAGAGTGGAGGAGGAGGAGGAAGAGGAGGAGGAAGAGGCCTTGCCACTGCGGGAGTCACCGAGCCAAGCAACAGGCACCACTGCTAGCCCAGACCCTGAGGCCCACAGGCTGCTCCCTGTGCACAGAGCCTGCCTGCTGGGCCTGCTGGCCGTCACCAACGCACTGACCAATGGCGTGCTGCCTGCCGTGCAGAGTTTTTCCTGCTTGCCCTATGGGCGGCTGGCCTACCACTTGGCAGTGGTGCTGGGCAGTGCTGCCAACCCCCTCGCCTGCTTCCTGGCCATGGGCGTCCTGTGCAGGTACACGTGGATGCCCAGGCCGCTTAGGGTGGAGTTGAAGGATAGGGGCTGGGTCGTGGTGCAGCCAGCCCTGAGTTTCTGCTCCACCCCTGCAGGTCTCTGGCAGGGCTGGGAGGTCTCTCCATGCTGGGCATGCTCTTTGGGGCCTATCTGATGGCGCTGGCAATCCTGAGTCCTTGCCCACCCCTGGTGGGCACCTCCGCAGGAGTGGTCCTCGTGGTAAGTACGCTGGGACACTGAAGCAGAGAGGGTGGCAGTGGGGAGGGGGTTTGCCTTAGAGCAGCGAGCATCTCATGCTCAGCCTGCTGCCGTGTCCACCCTCCCAGGTGCTGTCTTGGGTGCTGTGTTTGGGCGTGTTCTCATACGTGAAGGTGGCCGCCAGCTCCCTGCTGCATGGTGGCGGCCGGCCGGCATTGCTGGCAGCTGGTGTGGCCATCCAGGTGGGCTCCCTGCTCGGTGCTGTCGCCATGTTCCCTCCCACCAGCATCTATCACGTGTTCCGCAGCGGGAAGGACTGTGTGGACCAGTGTGGTCCCTAAGCCTGAGCAGATGGGGACCTGACTTCAGGCTGGGATGCCACAACGCCCAAGCGCCCGTGACCCAAGGAGGCCCTCTTCACACACGGGCACACTCACGGACACCTGTACACTCCACAGCAGACACTGGCCAGGGTGGGGACCACAGAACAGGCCCAGAGCCAGGGCCCAGCTAGAGCTTCGGACTTGGCCCAGGCCTGGAGCCTGTGTGGGATTTGCACAATAAATCGTTCCGTGGGTCAGAGTAGTGAACTTGTGTAGCACCTTTCTCTGTGCAGACCTCCACGGAGCTGGGGTGACTTGGACTGTCCGTCGAGGCGGCGTCACCCCTGGCTGGCTGCTCTCCCAGATCCTGGGGTTGCGCCCTCTGAGCCCCAGACTCTTGCCCCCCTCCCTCCATTGCTCTTTGGAATTTCCGCAGAGAACGGGCTGTGGCGGTCAGAGGCAGTGTGACACCCACCCGACGTCCGTTCATCCAGGATCTGCAGCTGCGTGGCGAGGCCTCTCCCCAGCAGGGCCGCTGTTCAGCAAGCATGTCTGGGCTGTGTGCTGTGCTGAGCCAGCTGGGTGTGAGGGTCGGGCAGAACGGGCTGTCTTTTTGTGACCTAGCAATCGTAGCGTCTGTTCCCTTTGCGGGAGCATCCTGCCGGGGGCTTCTCGCCAGGTGCAGGCACAGAGGGGCTCAGTGAGTGGGGTTTAGAAGAGACTGGGGTGTGAGGCTTCAGCCAGTCTTGGGATCCTTCCGGTCAGAAGCATCGCTCCTTTTCCTGAGCCACAAGTCTTTAGTTTCTAGCTCCTTGTGTGATCAAACCTGTAGACATTCCAAACTCTTTATTCAGACAGACAGGCGGCAGCTACCTTTTTCCTGGGGTTCTGGTAAATGGCCCCTGCCCCTGAGCAGCCTACATCTGCCGCAGTGCTGGGACAATGGTCTGGGTCTGTGCTTGCCTCACGTCCACAGGGAGCAGAGCCGTAGCCCTTACCGCAGCCTGTGGCGGGCTGCGTCGTTCTCCTGCACAGAGGGCTGCAGGGAAGCCAGGCAAGAGGGCCGCAAGGGTTCAGGAGAGGAAGCTGCAATGAACAAGGGCCGGGGCTTCTGGCCCCTCCTCTTGGCTGCCTAGGCCAGCGGGAAGCAGAGACCCATGGGGGACACAGGCTCCACAGGGGAGGCAGGACGCCTGAGCTGTGATCCGGCGTGACTGGTGTGGAATTGAGATCCTATTCTCCCAGACAAGGGGTCTCATTTCTGCAGCAAGGAACCCATAGCTGCAAGGACCTCACCTGATGACTGTGGGGGCTGGGAATAGCGGCTCCTGCTCCTGCTGACCCAGCCTCTTCCCACGATTGTTCTGGTTTCCGCATGCCCCTTCTAAACTTCAGAAGCTGCCTGTCCTTGACTTGGCCTGCATGTGGGCTTTTGAAGGCTCCTTATTCTCCCCGCCTTAGCAGGACCAGCTGAGCAGGAAGGAGGGAAGGACCCCCAGGCCCTAACCACTGGAGCCTCTGGTCTGGGGTCGCATCAAGTATCGGGTGGAGTCAGGCTCCCAAGTAGCTCAGACACAGCTCAGTGCTGAGGACAGGAGGCCACCTGCCAGGCCTTAGCCTCCTGGGATGCTGAGAGCCTAGAAAAAAGGCAGGGGCAGGGGGTTTCATGTGGCTGTTTGCCTTTGGGAGTGGGGGCTGGCAGGTGGGGTGCGAGCTGCAGAAGTGCCTTTGGTGGTTGTCAGTGGAGAGATTCTGAGGGAGGAGGATGAGGGCATGGGGGGGGGGGGGTGGCGGGGGCGGGTAGCCACGCGCCTCGGCACAGCCTCTGCCCTCAGACCCATTAGCACTCTCCCCGGCCCACCTTGGGACTAAAGCTTGTGGAGCTGCCTCCCAGTTCCGTCCTGCCCTCTCTTCCATCAGGAGATGATCAGAGGTATTGGCAAGAGCCTCCCGTCTGCCCACGTGTGCCTTTGTTCTAGCTGTACCAGGCCAGAGGGCGGCAAAGGAGGAAGGCTGTGTGGGACATGCACGGTCTCCTGGAGAGGGGGGGCAGGTGGCCCTGAGCCTGAGGCCAGGGCTGGAGGTAGACAATTTGAGGAAGCCACTGCCCTTAGAAGCCTCAAGGGCCTTCCTGTTAGCGTCTCGTGGGAAGTAACTAGGGGAGGGAGATGCCGAAGAGCCAAGTTCTCGAGAGCTGCCACGGCACACTCTCCCTACTTGAAGCTGGTCGCCAGGGTGCCCACGCCTCCAGCTGGACAGCAGGTAGCCAGCCACTCAGGCCCACAGCCCTGCCCAAAGGCTTTCTCAAACTCAGGGCTGGGGGAATTTGAAGGAGACCCAGAGGGGAGGCAGTGGCTGAGGCAGGACCTTTGGTGCCTGGCTGTCCCCAGAGGGCACTCCTGGGCAGGAACGAGGCCTGAGCCTCAGGGCCACTGTTGCCTGTGCCACCACCGGCAGCAGGCTCCTTGGTTCCTCAGAACCTGCCCCGGATAGGCCTCGCCTGGCTTTGGTGGGATGAGGAAAGGTAGAGCCTTCACTGTCCTCAGTCCTGCGGGGTCCCTAGGGAGGTGTGGGCTCCCATGCGGTTGGAGGCGTGGCGACTCCTGGAAAATACGATGCTTGCGTTCTCATTCTCCTCTGCTCAGGGCGCCCACTGCCTGACTGCGGACACAGGATGATAGTCTTCTGAGGGGCTTCCTCTCCTCCATGGGATTCAAAAGGACCTCCTAGCTCTTGTGGCACCAGAAACTGGGAATGTGGGAGCATCTGAGTCTCCAGAATCAGCTGTTCTGGTCACGTCCACCCTGTCTCAGGGAAGCTAACTGCCTGAGGCCGCAGGCCACTTGGGTGTCCCCTGCTCCAAGCACTGGCCTTGCTCTCTCCCCTGCACCTTCCAGGGGGTTCTGATGGGGCGTTAATCACAGGACCACCTGCCTCCACCCTGTGGTTGGGTGGGTGGCCCAGGTGATCCAGTCCGGGTGCACGCCTCCTGCCCGTTGTCACCGTACTGAGGGACGTTGCCTCTGTGGAGCAAATCAGGGTCTACCGTGACATCTCCCCTAGTGTGTCCGTCATGCCAAGAACTATGAAAAGCTACCCAGGCTATTCAGGGAGCACGCCTGGGAATGAAGGCAGCCCAGAGGCAAGCAGGGGGAGAGGTGGAGAGAGGCAGAACCCAGACATGCCGGGATCGCCTGGATCCAGTCACACCTGAGGCCAGACCCTTGGACTTCCAAGTTACGTGGGCCCACAACTTCTTGCTTGTTTCAGCAAAGGAGAGTGGGTTGCTGTCTGCCACAGCTGAGGGCGTAGTGGAAGTCTCCCTCATCCCTTCCCTGAGACACTCAGGGAGCTCAGACCTTTGGACACCCGGCAGCGGTCCATCCTTCCTCGCCTGGGGGAGAGTTCGTCGTTCTGGCCACTCTCCCTGTCCCACTGCCCGTGACCCTCCCTCTAGCAGGCCATCCCAGCCCCTTAGCAGAGTGCTTCCCTGACCTGCTCCTGACAGCAAGGGAGAGCTCCCCAGGCATCTGAGCCTCTCAGAAGAACACCCAGAGCCCAGCCAGGCAGGTGGCAGGCAGGGACTTCCTCAGCTCGACTACCCAGATAAGTTCCCCGGGCCCGCTCCCAGGGGAAGTGTTTTTTCTGTTCGCGGAAAGTATGAGCATTTTGACTCGGTGAAAAGCTACGAACAACTTGAAATTTATACCCCTTTGCAAGGGCGGTGAGAAAACTAAGCTAGTTCCGAAAGCAGATTGGAAGAGATTTCCTGCCCGGCGCCTCCTGGCACCCCCTGAGCCTTCCCGAATGTTCTCTTTGAAAAGTCATTCTGTGGATGGCACCCGCTGAGAGTGTGGTGTGGCTGCAAAGGGCTGAGTGCACGCAAGTCTCTGGGGAGGCAGGCCTCCAGCCAGCCTCCGGAAGGCATGAGAACACAGGGCAGAGAAGAGAAGGTGTTGCAGACAAATGCAGAGGGGAAAAGAAAGCAGGTACTCAGAGAAGCTGGGGGTCTGGAAGCCTCCCCTGAAGAGCAGAGAGGGGGAGAGAGGTGCCTGTGGTCTGTGGTGAGGTGGGGGGACCCTTCAGGAGTGGGGCGAGCTGGTGGTGAGGTGACTGTCGGGCGGGGAGCCCGGAGCCGGGCGCCCCCGCCCGCTGGGCTCTCCTCAACATGGAGCGGGGGTGGGCTTCCCCTTGAGGGTCCGCTGTGCTGAACGGGGAAGGCCCGCTTGGCTGGGTCACTCTCCCAAGCAGTGTGGTGGCACCTGGCCCCAGGACTCTTGACGTGAGGAACATCACATCACGCTTTATTTTTCTGAATGAAAGGTCACCGTCCCCCTCCCCTCCACCCACCACGCCAGAGGTCAGCCAAGCTCAACCACCACTGGGCCTCCCCTTTCCCCGGGGGTGCTAGAAGCACGGGGGCTCTGGGCAGGGTGGGAGGCGCTCTGGCTTCCAGTCCGTGGGAGTTGCCATCAGAGCTGTGCTAGAGCAAACTGGGGAGAATGGAGTGGGGGATTCGAGGGCCAGGACCTTGAGGAAGTGGGGCCTGAGGACGCGGCAGGTGGAGACCGGACTTTTCGTTGGGGTGACAAGAGATGAAACTTGGGGCTTGGGGAGGTGGTCTGGGCCAGAGTGGAGCAGGGTTCGGGGAGGGGCTTGGAGTCTGGGAATCCTGGGGCCTGAAAATCAGGGGCATTTAGGGGATGGGGCCCAGGCTGTAAACAGTTCAAAACTGAATGAGCAGGGGCGCCTGGGGGCTCCATTGGCTAAGCGTCCGACTTGATCTCAGCTCAGACTCGTGACACTTGATCTCGGGGTTGTGAGTTCAAGCCTTGCGTTGGGCTCCATGCTGGGTGTGAAGCCTACCTAAAAAAAAAAAAAAAGTCTAAACGAGCAGAGCAGATTACTGGTGTCTCTAAGGAAAGCTATGCTCTGTTTAAAGCACATCTTGCCAGGCTCTCGGATTTATAATGTTGGTGCCTCTCAGTTGTCTTCAACCCATTTTACAACTCTGTAGATAACTAGTAGCAATGGAAATAATTGTTTTCCATAGACTTGAAAATGAATTCTGTCCCTGTGGAAGTTCAAGTGATTTCTCTCCTCCAGTTGCGGAAAAAGTCGTTTCCTTTAACTCCAACATTTCTTTATTCTATATAGATTTGTGATTCTTTGATGTCTTTGAAGCAATTATAACATTCCTGAATCTCGTTTTTAAAATGACTTAAAATCTTTAACATGTGTTAATTTTATACGTGTATGAGTTAAGATTCTGCCTTTTTCTGGGGTGCCTGGGTGACTGAGTTGGTTGAGTGTCTGACTTCAGCTCAGGTCATGCGTGATCTCACAGTTTGTGAGTTCGAGCCCCACATAGGGCTTGCTGTCAGTGTAGAGTCTGCTTGGATCCTCTGTCCCCTTCTCTCTTTGCCCCTCCCCCACTCACTCTCTCCATCTCTCTCTCTCTCAAAAATAAGTAAAAACAGGAGCACCTGGGTGGCTCAGATGGTTAAGCGTCTGACTTTGGCCTAGGTCAAGATCTCACTGTTTCTGAGTTCGAGCCCCGTGTCGGGCTCTGTGCTGACAGCTCAGAGCCTGGAGCCTATTTCAGATTCTCTCTCTCTCTCTGTCTCTCTCTCTCTCTCTCCCTCTCCCCCCCCCCCCACTCAGGCTCTGTCTCTCTCTCTCCCTCAAAAATAGATAGTAAAAAATGTTTAATAAATAATTAAAAACATTAAAAGAACTAAAAGAAAAAAGATTCTGCATTTTCCTGAATGTTATCCTGTAACGGTTTTGGAGGTCCTCTGCTGAGATGGCCAGTGAACCCCCTGACTGACCTGGGTGAGCTGTGTTTCCTGAGTTTATACCTCACAGGCTAAGCCCAGGCGTGTCTGTTCTTGGTTTCTACAGAGGAGTCTGAAGTGGCAATGGAATTGTGATTCTCTCTCTCTCTCTCTCTCTTTTTTTTTTAAATGTTTATTCTTGAAGGAGAGACAAAGTGTGAGCAGGGAAGGGGCAGAGAGTCAGGGAGACTCAGAATCTGAAGCAGGCTCCAGGCTCTGAGCGGTCAGCACACAGCCCAATGTGGGGCTCGAACCCACGGATAGTGAGATCATGACCTGAGCTGAAATCAGATGCTTAACTGACTGAGCCACCCAGGCACCCCTAGAATTGTGATTTTCTTTATTTTTTTTTTTAACGTTTATTCATTTTTTGAGAGACAGACAGAGTGTGAGTGGGGGGAGGGCAGAGAGAGAGGGAGACACAGAATCCAAGGCAGGCTCCAGACTCTGAGCTGTCAACACAGAGCTCAATGAGGGTCTCAAACCCACAAACCGTGAGATCATGACTCATGAGCTGAAGTTGGACGCTGAACTGACTGAGCCAATCTGTCATCAGCAGACCTTCCCCATATGAAATACTAAAGGTGATCCTTCAGGCTGAAATGAAACGACACTAAACAGTAACTTAATTCCACATAAAAAAGAGCGCTTGTAAGTAAAGATAACTACGTAAGTAAACACAAAATTCAGTATTCATGCATCTTTAACTTATTTGTCCTGACTTAAAATATACTTGCATAAAGCCATAATCATAAACCCATGTTGATGGATTTACAACATCAACCTATAATTCACGTGACAATAACGGCAAAAAGAAAGGATGGAATGGAGATACATGGGAGTAAACATATGAGTAAAATTCTTATATATTATTGAAATTAGGTTGGTACTAATATGAACAAGATTTTCATAAATAAAAGTGCTTGATCCCCAGGGAAATCATTAAGAAAATAACGAAAATACATAGTAAAAGAAATAACAAGAAAAAATAGTACACTAGAAAATAGCACGAAAGAAGGCAATAATGGAGGAACAGAGGGACAAAAAGACATAGGAAAACACATTGCAAAATGCAAATGTAAATCTTAACCTAATCAGTCCGTACATTAAACGTCAACAGACTACACACAAAATGGATTTTTTAAGTGACTTCACATTTTGCTGTCTACAAAAGGCATTTTACATTCAATTACAATTAGGTTAAAAGTTAAAGGATGGAAAAAGATATTCCATGTAAACAGTAACCAAAAGAGAGCTAGAGTAGCTATACTAATTTTATTTTATTTTATTTTTAAAATTTTTTTTTAACATTTATTTATTTTTGAGACAGAGAGAGACAGAGCATGAACGGGGGAGGGTCAGAGAGAGGGAGACACAGAATCCGAAACAGGCTCCAGGCTCTGAGCTTTCGGCACAGAGCCCGACGCGGGGCTCGAACCCACAGACCGTGAGATCATGACCTGAGCCGAAGTCGGCCGCTTAACCGACTGAGCCACCCAGGCGCCCCTATACTAATTGTAAACAAAATAGCCTTCATTTTATTTTTTTTTTAAGTTTTTAAATGTTTATTTACTTTCGAGAGACAGTGCACGAGCAGGGGAGGGGCAGAGAGAGAGACACAGAATCTGAAGCAGGCTCCAGGCTCCGAGCTGTCAGCACAGAGCCGGGCGCGGGGCTCGAACTCACCACGAGATCATGACCTGAGCCGAAGTCATACACTTAACCGACTGAGTCACCAAAGCGCCCCCAAACAAAATAGACTAAAGCAAAAATTGTTGCTAGAGCTAAAGAAGGACACTTTACAATAATTAAAATGTCTGGGCACCTGGGTGGCTCAGTCGGTGAAGCGGCCGACTTCGGCTCAGGTCGTGATCTCACGGTTCATGAGCTGGAGCTCCACGTCGGGCTCTGTGATGACAGCTCGGAGCCTGGAGCCTGCTTCAGATTCTGTCTCTCTCTTTCTCTGTCCCTCCCCCCTCCTCAAAAACGAACGAACACTAAAAAAAAAGAAAAGTAAAATGTCAACGCAGAAATAATTATTATAAACATACATACACTTAACAGAGTCCTGAAATACATACAGCAAAAACTGACAAAATTGAAGGCAGAAATGAATTATTCAGTAATAATACTCGTGGGTTTTAATGCCCTACTCACAATAATGGGTAAAAGAAGTAGATCAGAAAATCAACAAGAAATTGAATATTTGAATAACACTATTATCCAACCATCGTAAAATGGCTTCTTGAAAACACTCCACCCAGCAATGGCATAATACAAATTGTTCTCAGGTGAGCATGGAACATTATCCAGGACAGACCATGTGTCAGGCCATAAAACAGGTCTCAATAGATGTAGAAGGATTGCGGTGCCTGGGTGGCTCGGTCGGTTAAGCGTCTGACTCAGGTCATGATCTCGCGGTTCACGAGTTCGGGTCCCCATCAGGCTCTGTGCTGACAGCTGCCTTGGATTCTGTATCTCCCTCTCTGCCCTTCCCCTGCTCATGCTCTTTCTCTCTCTCTCAAAAATAAATAGTTTTTAAAAATTGTAGAAGCATTGAAATCGTAGAGTACGTTCTCTGGCTACAAATTACAATTTAAAAAATTAAAAATTAGAAATCAATAACAGAAGGAAAGCCGGAAAATCCACAAGTATGTAGAAATTAAACTACACTTCTGAATAACCAATGGGCCAAGGAAGAAATCACAAGGGAAATTAGAAAATACTTTGATATGAATGAAAATGGATATACTATATACAAAAAATATATATAATACAGTGAAAGGTGTGTTTAGAGGAAAATTTAGATCAGTAAACTGAAAAGAAAAAAATCTCAAATCAATAACCTTAGTTTCTGGGGGCATCTGGGTGGCTCAGTCGGTTAAGCGTTTGACTTTGGCTCGGGTCATGATCTCACAATTTATGAGTTTGAGCCCCACGTTGGGCTCTGTGCTGACAACTTGGAGCCTGAGTCTGCTTTGGATTCTCTGTCTCCCTCTGTCTCTCTGCCCCTCCCGTTTGCATGCTCTCTCTCAAAAATAAATAAATAAACAAACATTAAGTAATAACTTAAGAACACCTTAATTTCTACCTTAAGAAATCAGAAAAAGAAGAGTAAACCCGAAACAAGCAGAAGGGAGGAAATAATAAAGATTAGAGTACCAAAATCAGACGGATATATCATAAGAAATGAAAGCTGTAGACCAGTATTCCTTATGAACATAGGCACAGATACCTGCCCCAAATACTAGCAGTCTGAATGCAGCAGAATCTAAAAAGGAATATATTATCTGAACAAGTGGGATTTATCCCAGGGATGACAGCTGGTTTAAGATATGAAAATCAGGGGCACCTGTGTGGCTCAGGTCACGATCTCACAGTTTGTGGGTTTGAACCCTGCATCCAGCTCTGTGCTGACAGCTCAGAGCCTGGAGCCTGCTTAAGTTTCTGTGTCTCCCTCTCTCTCTGCCCCTCCCCTGCTCTCTCTCTCTCTCTCTCAAAAAGGAATAAACATTTTTAAAAAAGATATGAGAATCAACCAATATAGTACACCATATTAATAAAATAAAGGACAAAACCCACGACTATCTCAATTAACATCAGAAAAAGCATTTAATGAAGTCTAACACCCTTTCATGGTAAAACAAACAAACCCCCAACAAACTAGGATTAGGAGAGAAATTCCTCAACCCGATAAAGGACGGGCAGAAGAAACCCACAACTACCGTCATATCACTGGGGAAAGACCGAAAGGTTTTCTCTTACGGTCAGGAACAAGATCAGGATGTTTGCTTGCTATTTCTAATCATCATTGTACTGGAGGTCCTGGTCAGGGTAATTAGGCAGGGAATATTTATAAAAGACATCTATACTGGAAAAGAAGAAGTAAAATTATTTCTATTCTCAGATGACATGATTCTAGGTATAGAAAATCTTAAGGAATTGACAAAAACCTATTAGAACTAAAAAGGAAGTTAACAGGGTTGTAGATACAAGATCAATATACAGAGATCAGTTGTATTTATATACACTAACAATGAACAATTTGAAGAGAAATTATGGGGACACCTGGGTGCCTCAGTCGGTTAAGCGTCCAACTCCATTCTGGCTCAGGTCATGATCTCACGGCATGAGCTCAAACCCTGCATCTGGCTCTGTGCTGACAGTGAGGAGCCTGCTTGGGATTCTCTCCCCACCCCCACCCCCACCCCCACCCCCACCCCCACCCCCCACCTCTCTCTCTCTCTCAAAATAAATAAATGAACATTTAAAAAAACAAAAGATTGGGCAGTACTGATGTCCTGGCTGGATCAGTTGGTGGAGTATGTGACTCTTGATCTCAGGATCTCATGAGTTCAAGCCCCATGTTGGGCATGGAGATTACTTAAAAAAAAAAAAAAAAAAAAGACTGGGCAGTATGGTACCAATGTAAGAATAGACACAAGGTCAATAAAGTAGACTCTGAAGTTCAGATTGTACATTACACTTATGGTTATTTGATTTTTGACAAGGTGCCAAGACAATTCAATGTTGAAAGAATAATCTTTTATACAATTGGACATCCACAAGCAAAAGAATGAATTTGAACCCCTACATCACACCATATGCAAGAATTAACTCAAAACAGACCATAGAGCTAAATTTAAGAGTTGCAACTATGAAATTCTTGGAAGAAAACATAGGAATAAAATTTCAGAATCTAAAAGCATACAAAAGGAAAAGTAGATAAATTGGACTTCATCAAAATTTAAAACGTTTATATTTACTATTATTCTTTTTAATGTTTATTTTGTGAGAGAGAGAGAGAGAGAGAGTGTGTGTGTGTGTGTGTGTGTGTGCGCGCGTGCGCACGTGAGCAGGGGAAGGGCGAGGAGAGAGGCAGAGAGAGAGAAGAATCCCAAGCAGGCTCTGTGCTGTTAGCATAGAGCCTGACACAGGGCTCAATCCCACAAACTGTGAGATCATGAGCTGAGCTGAAATCAAGAGTCAGATACTCAACCGACTGAGTCACCGAGGAGCCCCGTGACCTCTTACTTTATGAAAAGAGAGACTCTAGAATTAATCATGTTTGTTAGATATGCCATTATTGTAAAGAGGCATCCTAACAGAGGAGGTGCTCAGCCTTCTCCAGGTCAAATTTGTACAGGTAAAAAGGTTTTAACAAAAACATTTTAGAAATCACATACTCCGTGGGAAAGCGCCATGGGAAGTCCCTGGAGATTTGCCAAAGTTCACATTGTCCATAATGTTTTAACCTCAGTGAAACATCTGTCACAACATGCAGTAGGTCTGCCACATGTCCCTACGTTTGCAGGAGTCCTCCTGGCCCTTTGCCTGATGGTCTTTGGCAACAGGGGTGCAGTGTTTATCACCAAATTTCAGTTATTATTTAAATGCTAGCTCAGCGCATTCTGACTTCTGTAATCTGAATCTAGCACCTTCTAATTCTGGGTTCTCAACCTGGGATGCACATCAGACTCATCCATGGAGTTTTTTAAAAAATATAGGTATCTTAGCCCTGCTTCAGACTCACCGAATTACTTTACTGGTGTTTTTGGCATATTCTTCGGCTTTGGTGTATATTTTGCCTCAGAATTATTGTTATATGTCATAATTTTTTCCACTGTAGATATTATTCACCCACATTTATAAATCAGATGTAACATTAACCATCTTCTCTGAAAACAGGTTAAATCAGGTTTAAAGAGATTTTATCTACATTTTTTAAAAATTGGTTTTATTATCTTTGCCTTGCATGTCACAGAAACAACCAAATTTCTTCATCAGTTGCATTATTCTTATTTTGAACTCTCATAAGACCTCTTACATTTGAAAATATTCGGTAGTAAATTAACCACATCCACTGAGTCTCTGTCATCTTTTGTTTGGCCTGAGGCTCTGCAGTCAGCCACAGGGGGGAGGCTGTGTCTTCAATTAAGGACAGTCCCAAAACCCCCTAGAAAAGGAAGCAGACTTCGAACTATTGACCACTTAGAGAATGGACTCTGGGCACAGCTTCTGCTGGCATCACTCAGGTGACTTTCAAACCACTTCTGGGGCTGAGTTAGTGTTTCCAGTCTCTCACCAAGAAGAAGCTGATTCCATGGGCTGGATGCTCACTCCAAACCCAGCAGACCAAGGATTGCTAACAAGACTGTGTGTGCAGGTAAGGCAAATGTCACTACGGTCATTTGCCTGAATACCATTGATGTTTTAATGTTCTATTTCCTGGGTACCTAACGAGGCCCTTTCTCTTTCCCTCAAGCTATTTGTAACCGTATCAATTTAGTAGACTCTTTCTATAAACTGAAATGCAGTCTTTATATTTTAAAATATTTTGTTTTTAAGTAATCTCTACACCTAATGTGGGGCTCAAACTCACAACCCTGAGCTCAAGAGTTGCACACCCTGATTGCATCAGCCAGACACCCCCTCAGTTTTTTTTTTTAACTGAAGTATAGTTAACACACAATGTCACATTAATTTCAGGTGTGTCACATAGTGATTTGGTAACTCTGTATGTTATGCTGTGCTTACCACAAGTGTAGCTACCATCTGTCACCATATAATACTGTTACGATATCATTGGCTATATTCCCTGTGCTGTACCTTTCATACCCATGGCTTATTCATTCCATAACTGGAAACCTGTATCTCCCACTCCCCTTCACCCATTTTGCCCATTCCCCCATCTACCTCCCCTCTGACAGTCACCATTTTGTTCTCTGTATTTATGGGTCTTTTGTTTGTTTATTTGTTCATTTGTTTTGTTTCTTAGATCTCACATATAAGTAAAATCATGTGGTATTTGTCTTTCTCTGTCTGACTTATTTCACTTAGCATAATACCTTCTGGGTCCATCGATACTGTTGCAAATGGCAAGATCTCATTCTGAGTAATATTCCATTTATCTACATGTTTGTTTGTTTTAGAGTTTATTTATTTAAGTCATCTCTACACTCAGTGTGGGCCTGAACTCACAACCCCAAGATAAATAATCTCATGCGCTTCCACCTGGCCAGGTGCCCCAATATTCCATTGAAATGACATTCGATTCTCACTGAGTCACCTCCCTGACCCTGATAGTCAGAAACTGAGTGTTGTACCTTTCATGGCGCTATAGATATTTACATATGTTCAGTAGCTTATCCTCCTTTTTACCAAGACAAAATTGGAAAAACCAGCTATGCACTCAAGGTCTTTCAGACTGCTATGCTGAGAGTGTCACTCACTAATCAGTTATGATTGACCACTTCTATGGAGCTTGGGTTGACTTTATGGAGCCACAGCCTACAAAACTCTCCTAGTCTGGAAAAAAAAAATCTCCTAGTCTGACTTCAGTAAAAGTTCAGGGGACAACACAGAGAAGGTGCCCTGCAGTTCAGTGCTGCCACAGCTCTGGCAAATGCCTGGTCTGACTCAACTGAAGCACAAGATGGCCCCAGACTGGCCCACTAACAACACAGGGACCAAACCCTGCCCACAACAGGCAAAGAGAGCCATTACAGATGAATGGACTGAAGAAAAAAGTGTCTCAGTCACAGTAGTAGGGTGCATGCAACATACATGGAAGAGACCCCGAAGCACCAGTTTTGGGTGAACAGGGGACATTGCACTATAGGACTTCTTCTTAAGGGCCACTACTTTCCAGAACAAGAGTTGTAGCTGAATTTCCTAAAACATAGGAACAGACACAGAGAGTTAGACAAAATGAGGAGACAGAGAAATGTGTCCCAAATGAAAGAACAGGACAAAACCGCAGCAAGACACCTAAATGAAATGGAGGTAAGTAATATGCCTGATAGAGAATTTAAAGTAATGGTCATAAAGATACTCACTGGGCTTGAGAAAAGAGTGGAGGACCTCAGTGAGACCCTCACCAAACAGATGGAAAACAAAGAAGAACTGATTAGAGATGAAGAACTCAATACTGAAAATAAAAATATATCAAAAGGAATAATAAATAGCAGATTAGAGGAAGCAGAAGAACAGATTAGCGACCTGGAGGATAGACTAATGGAAAGCACCCAAGCTGAACAGCAAAAAGAAAAAGGAATAATAAAAACTGAGACTAGGTTAAGGGAACTCAGCAACACCATCAAATATAATAGCATTCGCATTATAGGGATCCCAGAAAGGGAAGAAAGAGAAAAGGGGGAAGGAAATTAACTTGAAGAAATAACAGTTGAAAACTTCCGAAATCTGGGGAAGAAAACAAAAATCCAGATGCAGGAGGCACAGAGAGCCTCCAACAAAATCAACCCAAGGAAGTCCAAACCAAGACACATAGTAATCAAAATGGCAAAAAGTAGTGATAAAGAGAGAATTTTAAGAGCAGCAAGAGGAAAGAAAAACTGTTACATATAAGGGAAACCCCATAGGGCTATCAGGGGATTTTTCAGCAGAAACGTTGCAGGCCAGAAGGGAATGGTATAATATATTCAAAGTGCTGAAAGAAAAAAAACTTTCAGCCAGAATTCTCTATCCAGCAAGGCTATCATTTAGAACAGAAGGTGAGAGAGGGGCGCCTGGGTGGCTCAGTCGGTTAAGCGTCCGACTTCGGCTCAGGTCACGATCTCGCGGTCCGTGAGTTCGAGCCCCGCATCGGGCTCTGTGCTGACTGCTCAGAGCCTGGAGCCTGTTTCAGATTCTGTGTCTCCCTCTCTCTCTGACCCTCCCCCGTTCATATTCTGTCTCTCTCTGTCTCAAAAATAAATAAACGTTAAAAAAAAAAAAAAGAACAGAAGGTGAGAGAAAGAGTTTCCCAGACAAACAAAAATTAAAGGAACTCATCACCACTAAACCAGTCCTACAAAAAATGTTAAAGGGAACTCTGAGTGGAAAAAAAGACCGTGAGTAAGAGTAAAAAAAAAAAAAAAAAGTAGGAAGCACAAAAGCAGCAAAATTAAGTATATCTATAAAAGTCAGTCAAAGGATTCACAAAATAAAAGGTTGTAAAGTATGATGCCATATGCCTAAAACATGGTGGGGTGGGGAGGAGTAAAGAATGCGTTCAAACTTAAGCTATCATCAACTTAACACAGACTGACTGCTATATGCAGAGGAGGTTGTGTACAAACCTAATGGTAACCACAACTCAAAAACCTATAATAGATACACAAAAAATAAAGAGAAAGGAATCCAACCACTAAAGGAAGCCAGCAAGACGTGAGAGAAGAGAGCAAGAGAAGAAAGGAACAGAGAACCACAAAAACCACCATAAAACAAGAAACAAAATGGCAAGAAATACCTACCTGTCAATAATTAATTTCAATGTAAATGGACTAAACACTCCAATCAAAAGACATAGGGTGATAGAACAGATAAAAAGGCAAGACCCGGGGCACCTGGGTGGCCCAGTTGGTTAAGCGTCTGACTTCAACTCAGGTCATGATCTCATGGTTTGTGGGCTCAAGCCCCCATGTTGGGCTCTCTGCTGTCAGCACAGATCCCACTTCAGATCTTTTGTCCCCCTCTCTCTCTGCCCCTCCCCAGCTCATTCTCCCTCCCTCCCTCCCTCCCTCCCTCTCTCTTTCAAAAATACACATTTTTTTAAAAAAAAGGCAAGACCCATCTTTATGATGCCTACAAGATACCTATTTCAGATGTAAGGACATCTGCAGTTGAAAATGAAGGGGTGGGAAAGGATTAATCATGTAAGTGGAAGTTGCTGGGACAGCAACACGTATATCAACAGAATAGACTATAAACAAAGCCTGCAGGGCACCTGGTGTCTCAGCAGGCTAAGCATCTGACTCTTGATTTGGGCTCAGGTCATGATCTCATGGTCCAGTCTGTGAGATTGAGCCCTGTGTTGGGCTTCACGCTGACAGGGCAGAGCCTGCTTGGGATTCTCTCTCTCTCCCTCTCTCTCTGCCCCTCCCCTGCTCCTGCCCTCTCTCTCGCTCTCTCTCTCGCTCTCTCTCACACTGTCTCAAAATAAATAAATAAACCTAAAAAAAAAGCCAAAGCCTGCAATAAGAGACAAAGAAGGAAACTACATAATCATAAAAGGGACAATCCAACAAGAAGATATAACAATTGTAAATATTTATACACCCAAGATGGGAGTACCCAAAACATAAAGCAGCTGATAACAAACATAAAGTAAGCAATCAATCGTAACACAATAATAGTAGGGGACTTCAACACCCCACTTATGTCAATGCACGACTCATCCAAATAGAAAATCAACAAGGAAATAATGACTTTGAAGACACATTGGACCAGACGAATCTAACAGATATAGTCAGAACACTTCATCTTAAAAGGGTAGAATACACATTCTTTTCTTTTTCTTCTTTAATTTACATCCAAGTTAGTTAGCATATAGTGCAACAATGATTTCAGGAGTAGATTCCTTAATGCCCCTTACCCATTTAGCCCATCCCCCCTCCAACAAGCCCTCCAGCAACTCTTTGTTTGTTCTCTATATTTAAGAGTCTCTTATGTTTTGTCCCCTCCCTATTTTTATATTTCTTTTGCTTCCTTCCTTTATGTTCATCTGTTTTGTATCTTAAATTCCTCATACTAGTGAAGTCATATGATATTTGTCTTTCTCTGACTTTGCTTAGCATAATACCCTCTAGTTTTATCCACGTAGTTGCAAATGGTGAGATATCATCCTTTTTTATTGGTGAGTAATACTCCATTGTATATAGATACCACATCTTCTTTATCCATTCATCAGTCAATGGGCATTTGGGCTCTTTCTATACTTTGGCTATTATTGATAGCACTGCTATAAACATGGGAGTGCATGTGCCCCTTCGAATCAGCACAGCTGTATCCCTTGGATAGTTACCTAGTAGTGCAATTGCTGGGTTTAGGGTAGTTCTATTTTTAATTTTTTTGAGGAACCTCCAGACTGTTTTCCAGAGTGGCCGCACCAGTTTGCATTCCCACCAACAATGCAAAAGATATCCTCTTTCTCCGCATCCTCGCCAACATCTGTTGTTGCCCGACTTGTTAATGTTAGCCATTCTGACAGGTGTGAAGTGATATCTCATTGTGGTTTTGATTTGTATTTCCCTGATGATGAGTGATGATAAGCATTTTTTCATGTGTTGGTTGGCTATCTGGATGTCTTGTTCGGAGAAGTGTCTATTCATGTCTTTTGCCCATTTCTTCACTGGATTATTTGTTTTTTGGGTGTTGAGTTTCATAAGTTCTTTATAGATTTTGGATACTAACCCTTTATCTGGTACGTCGTTTGCAAATATCTTCTCCCATTCTGTCAGTTGCCTTTTAGTTTTGCTGATTGTTTCCTTCGCTGTGCAGAAGCTTTTTATTTTGATGAGGTCCCAATAGTTCATTTTTGCTTTTGTTTCCCTTGCCTCTGGAGACGTGTTGAGTAAGAAGTTGCTGCGAGCAAGATCAAAGAGGTGTTTGCCTGCTTTCTTCTTGAGGATTTTGATGGCTTCCTGTCTTACATTTAGGCCTTTCATCCATTTTGAGGTTATTTTTGTGTCTGGTGTAAGGAAGTGGTCCAGATTCATTCTTCTGTGTGTCGCTGTCCAGTTTTCCCAGCACCACTTGCTGAAGAGACTGTCTTTATTCCATTGGATATTCTTTCCTGCTTTGTCAAAGATTAGTTGGCCATACATTTGTGGGTCCATTTCTGGGTTCTCTATTGTGTTCCATTGATCTGAGTGTCTGTTTTTGTGCTAGTACCATACTGCCTTGATGATTACAGCTTTGCAATACAGCTGAAGTCCAGGATTGTGATGCCTCCTGCTTTGGTTTTCTTTTTGAAGATTGCTTTGGCTATTCGGGGTCTTTTCTGGTGCCATACAAATCTTAGGATTGTTTGTTCTAGCTCTGTGAAGAATGCTGGTGTTATTTTGATAGGGATTGCAATATACATTCTTTTCAAGTGCACACGGAACATTCTCCAGAATAGATCACATGTTAGGCCACAAAACAAGTCTCAACAAATTCAAAGAGATTGAAGTCATATCATGCATCTTTTGCAACCAAAAGAAATCAACCACAAGAAAAAATCTGGAAAGAGCACAGACACATGGAAGCTAAATAACATGCTGCTAAACAAGGAGTGGGCCAACTAAGAGAGCAGAGAGGAAATCACAAACTACATGGAGACAAATAAAAATGAACACACAATTGTCCAAAATCTTTGGGATGCAGCAAAACTGATCTAAGAGGAAGAGGGAAGTTTATAGCAATACAGGCTTACATCAAGAAGCAAGAAAAATCTCAAATAAACAACCTAACTTTACACCTGAAATAGCTAGAAACAGAAGAACAGAGACCAAAACAAATATGAGGAAGAAAATAATACAGCAAAAATAAATGAAACAGAAACTAAAAAAATCAAGTGAACAGGAGCTGGTTCTTTGAAAAGATCAACAAAATTGAGAAAACTTTAGCCACACTCAAAAAAAAAAAAAAAAAAAAAAAAGACTCAAAACCCTCCTCGGATTCTGGGCCTTACAGGAGGTGGTCAGGAAGACTCACTTCCTAGCAGGTTCAGGAATGTAGAAATTCACCCAACTAATAGGTATTGTGTTTCGCACCTTGGGAGAATAATAGAGACTTTTGAAACTTCACTCCGAGATTTCTTATGAAAACTTCCAGCAAAGCAAATCTATGGTTTAACACTTGTTACACCCACATAAATGACTGGATCACACTTACTAAGACCAGCCTCATTTTATGGCCCAGAGTGATCTTATTTGAAAAAAAAAAAATTTAAGTTTATTTATTTATTTTTGAGAGTGAGAGGAAACACAAGCAGGGGAGGAGTAGAGGGAGAGGGAGAGAGACAGAATCCCAAGCAGGCTCTGCACCATCAGCGCAGGGCCCACCTTGGGGCTTGAACTCATGAACCACAAGATCATGACCTGAGCTGAAACCACGAGTCAGACGCTTAACTGACAGAGCTTCCCAGGCACTCCTTATTTATTTTTTTAAATGTTTATTTTTGGGGGCCTGGGTGGCTCAGTCAGACCTCTGACTTGATTTCAGCCCAGGTCACAAACTCACAGTTTGTGGGTTTGAGCCCCGCATGGGGCTCTGTGCTGACAGTGTGGAGCCTGCTTGGAATTCTCTCTCTCTCTCTCTCTCTCTCTCTCTCTCTGCCCCCCCCCCCCCACTCATGTGCATGCACACATGAGCGTGCGCTCTCTCTCTCTTGAAAATTTTTAAAATATTTATTTATTTTTGAGAGAGAGCACAAGTGGGGGAGGTGCAGAGAGAAAGGAGGACAGAGGATCCGAAGAGGGCTCTGTGCGACAGCAGTGAGCCTGTTGTGGGGCTCAAACTCACTAACGGTGAGATCATGACCTGAGCTGAAGTCGGATGCTCAACCAACTGAGCCACCCATGTGTCCCATGAAAAAAATAAATTGTTTTTAATTGGAAGTTGGGAGGAGACAGTAATAAGCACTCTAAATTTTGGAATAAACAAAATGTATTAGTACCATGTAATAAATACCATGAGATCATGTATAATCACGAGATCATGTATAAATGTAATAAATACCGTGAGATCATGACCTGAGCTGAGATCAAGAGACGCTCAAGCGACTGAGCCACCCAGGTGCCCCACATTAGTGGTATTTCTAACAGAAAACCACACCTGGTTAGAGTCCACCTTTCTGGATTATTTGATTCTGATTCTGCCAGATCTACCTCTCATCCCCTCGGAGCGATCTTACAGCTCTCTAAATCGTAGATGACCAACAACAATGCAGACATTTCGTTTTCATAGATTTGTGAATAAATGTGGTTCGGTGGAGATTCAACTGCTTTTTTGTGTGTGGAAAATGCCAATCTCCATCTACGTTTAAATTCGTTTCAAAAAATGTAAATGTCATAAACACTTTATTTTACAGATTATAAAACTGAATTTTAAAAACAAACAAACAGGGGCACCTGGCTGGCTCAGTTGGTAGAGTGTGTGACTCTTGATCTTTGGGTTGTGAGTTCGAGCCCCATGTTGGCTGTAAAAGTTACTTAAAAATATATTTTAAATGAATAAATAAAAGAAAAAATTCATTTCATCATCTCTTTAATCCACATAAACTTGTGGGTTTTGAATTTCTTTTGAATCTGTAGTCACTTCCTTGTTCTCTCATTAGTTAAGAGTTTAGTAAACCTTTGACACACTGTACTGGTTTTTTAGGAATGATGAAACAGGTGCACCTGGGTGGCTCAGTCGGTTAAGCATCTGACTTCGGCTCAGGTCATGATCTCACAGCTCCTGGGTTCTAGCCCCACATCGGACTCTGTGCTGACAGCTCAGAGCCTGAATCCTGCTTCGGATTCTGTGTCTCCCTCTCTCTCTGGCCCTCCCTTGCTCGCACTCTGTCTCTCAAAAATAAATAAACATTAAACATTAAAAAAAAAAAAAGGAATGATGAAACAAATCACCACAAACTTGGTGGCTTACAATGACAGAAATTTATTCCATGAGAGTGCTGGAAGCCAGAGACCTGAAATCAAGGTGTTGACAGGGCTGGCTCTTTCTGGGTGTTGAGGCAGACCCCGTTCCAAGGCCCTTCCCTGCTTATGGTGTTGCCAGCGATCCTGGGCGTCCCTTGGTTCGTGGCCACATCGCTCTGTCTCCAACTCTGCCTTCACATCGGCTTCTCCCTGTGTCTCAGGTCTCTTTCTCTCTTCTAAAGACACCAGCCACTGGACTTAGAGCCCATCCTCCTCCAGGATGATCTCATCAGGAGAACCTTACCTCAATTACATCCGTAACACCCCTATTTCCAAATAAAGTCCTATCACAAAATGCAGAGGTCAGGACCTGGACCTGTCTTTTGCAGGAACACTGTTCAGTTATCAGATACGTGTTCGTTTATGTTTGTGTGAGAGTCATGCTTCTTAGTAAATCCATTAAAAAACAACAACAGTTTTGTAGGCTCAAAGGCCTGGGAACACAGGGCTGCTGGGAGATTTGGGAGATGTGCTTGGCATGGGGGACTGACGGACAGCACTGGAGTGGACCGTGTCTGCGGTTTGGGTGGACCAGGAGTAGTGGTCACTTGGTAGAAGGTTTTCTTGTTCCTGGGACCCAGCTGCCTCAGTTTTGGGGAAATAACTTCACATAGCACCACCAGGGGTAGAGCCCCCCATTCAGTCCAGGTGCCTGTGCCTGGGACAGGAGCCCCAGTCAGTACTAGGGTCCTTTGATGTGGCAACAGAACAGAGGTCATTCCTTTGTGAGTCTGGGGAGTGGTAACTGGCTGTCCCTTGTTTCCCAAAAGTGGACAAGAAAGCCCCTCACCCACCTCCACTCCCAGCCCCAGGGCAGGTGGCCCAGGCTTCCTGAGTGTCCATGTCCGAGCTCATGTTGCTACTCTCAGCCTTGCTAGGGTCACTTCTCAGACACCCCGGGAGCATTTCCATATGGGGTAACTCCTGGACCTGTTTCATTAAACATTATGGGGTTAGGTGAGGAGGCTGAATGTGGGCAACTGGGAACATTCCAGAAAGCCTGGCCTTGGGAGGGGCTCAAGTTCCACTGTCAGGCCATGGCCTGGACTCCAGGGATGCGGTGGTGAAGACTGTCTTCCTGGCAAGGCAGACAAAACAACAACAACGACGACGACAACAGCAACAACAAAACAGTGAAGGCAGCTGTCTGTGTTCGGCCAGAGTATGGAGCCCAGCATTTGTCATACTGCGGACAACGGGAACAAGGTGCTTCTGGATAGCGAGCCATGTTGTAGCAGAAGAGACCTGGGGTGGTGTGTCCCGTGGCCGGAGACGCTGGCTTCACTTGGCCCAGGGGTAGCGACAAAAAGCAGGCACCATTGGGCTGGACGGGGAGGAACTACGAGGAGAGGGAGGAACCAGGTGGGAGGAGAGGGGGCCGTGCTGGAGGAAAGGATCGATGTGGGAGGAAGGGGAGGAGCTGCCAGGTGGGATCGGCCAACGTGGAGAAAGCTTTCAGGGCAGTCCACGTGACGGTGGGGCTAGCAGGTGTGCAGCAGGGGACACAGGCCCAGGGCGGCCGCTGCTGGACAGCCAGGCAGCTGGAGGCTTCGTCCCCGAGTCCCCGACCTCGAGGGGCGTGGCTGCTGAGAGGAGGTGCCGGGAGTGGGCGGCGCGAGCTCTGCGCTGAGGCGGCCTTTGGGGAAGCTCCTCTGGGTGGTAGCAGGCTGGGGTACCGGGGAGGCGGGGTTTTGACTGCCTGAGGAGGGAACCCCGAGCGAGTGGGGTTACCCTGGCAGGGGTGAGAGGAGGGAGGAGGAGCACCGGCCCGGGCTCAGAGGGCCTTTGAGGGGAGGGGACGGGGTCCTGCCCTGCCATCCGGGCCGGCTGGCGGGCGGGTGCGGGAGGAAGAAGACTGCCCCGTGGGCCTTGCCTGCCCTGTGCGCCCCAATGCCGGCGTGTTGGACTGCCCGCCTTCCCTGACGCCCCGCACACAGCAGGCGCTCCGAGGCATCCCCGGCTTGGGTCCAAGGAACAAGGGCATTGCACGGAACAAGGAGCTGCCTCGGCAACTCAGTCACAGCCTCATTTTGCAGCGAGGAAAGCGAGCCGCAAAGCAGTTTCACCCTAACCCGTGGCACAGCTGTGCTGAGCTGGCGGGCCGCCCCTCCCCGCCCCACCGGCGGGGCTCCGGCTCTCTGAGCAGCGGCCCCCTGCCCGCCGTGCGCTCCCATCTCCCTCCGGCGTCCGCCCACGCTGTGAGTTCCTGGGGAGCGAGTGCGCAGACCTCCCCGAGCCTCAGCTTCCATCCGGGTGGGAGAAGACCCCCCACTCCCCGTCCCGAGCGGCAGTGAGCCCTGACCCGGGAATTGCCTGTCCGACTGGCCGCCGCCGCCCGGGCCGCGTCCTCCCCGGCCCAGGCGCCTGGCGCTGTCCAAGCCCTAAAGCCAGCTCGCGGGCGCCGCCAGGAGGCGCTGCTCCGCCGCGGAGGCCAGCACGCGGGGGCGTGGCCTCGGGCTCCGCCCACCGCCTTCGGGGCGGGGCGCGCGTGCGCCCTGCTCCCCGCCTCGCGGGGACTGCTGGGCCGGAAGACGCGAGTCTGCGGCGAGCGGGAGCCGAGCGGCGGCGTGGAAGATGTGGCGGCCGGTGAGTCGTCCCCCCGCGCGGGCGCCACAGACCCCGTCAGTCTCCGTCCGGAGCCCTCGGAGCCACCCCAGAGCCGCCCCGTCCTGGGCGCCGTCAGGGACCCTCACAACCCACCGACCCTTCCTCCCCGCCCCGGGACCGTCGCTCCCACCTGTCAGGGTCCCTCCCCCCACAGCCCCCCTCCCCGGGACCGTGACCCCCTGCCCGGCAGGGGCCCCCAGGGCTCTCGGGGGCGTCCTTCACATCTCTCAGAGTCCCTGTTCCTCAGGGTAAAATCCCCTAGGCTGTGTTGGGAGATGCTGGGTACCACCTAGGAGCCCGAGCCCACCGCAGAGCCCTCTCCTCTCGCCGGAAGCACGTGTGCTGGGTTAGGGACCCGCCTCGGAGACAACCTCTAAATCGTATCCCCTCGTGGACACCGCTGTCCAGAGACACACCTTTTCCCAGGGCAGTCTGCCCTGGCTTCCTGGACTGATGGACACCCTTCCTACCCCTCACTGCTTCATCTCTGCCAGAATCCCAGACCGGAGTCCCCGTCTTTCCTTCTGCCTGCTCCCCTGGGAACCCTGCCCCTGGCCACCAAGCCACCTGAGACCGTCCTGAGTGACGCCTGCCCCCGGCTTGTGAGGAGATGAGAGGACTCTGGGGAGTGCCGGGGCCGCGGTGTCTCCGGTGGGCTGACAGCGGCCCTGGCTCCGAGGCGGTCTGTCCCCCACCCCCACCCAGACTTCCGCCTGGCCCTCGGCTGTCCTGCCAACGCGGTGCTGCTCGAGTTCTGTCTTGGTTGGGCCTCCCATTGTGTTGTATCTGCAGTTAGGACGGGCACCGTTTAAACCGGCTGTCACGATCACTGACCCAGGTCCTAGCCACGGCCTCCCCAGGGATCTGGGCTTTTCGTCAGAGGGCTTAGAGCTGAAGACACCTTCACCTTGGAGCTTTGCGCAGAGCTTGTGTTCGTCCAGTGAGCCTAGCCGTGTCGGCGTCGTGCCTTGCCAGGAGTGGCTGCCCTGCGCAGGCGTTGTAGTCTGAGGTGGAACAGGGTTAGTCCGAGTCAGGCAGAGAGACGCCGAGTGGGCCTGGGCACAGCACTTTACAGCTTACAGAGCTTCTGCACGTAGTCGGGTCACTTAATCCGGCAGCCTAAGGAGCAGGCAGGCAGGCGTCAGCTTCTGACCAGGGGCTGCTCACAGCCGCCAAGTGGAGCAGAGCCCATTCAGCTTCTGGGTCCTGACTGGTGCCAAAAGGCCACAGACCCTTGGAAAAGAAAGGGCAGGCTGTTCGTGGCCCTCAGAGCCCTCTCCAGTCTCACTTCCTACCCACGGGAACACTGCTGTGCCTTGGTTTCCTCCCTGCTGGAAACTGCCCAGGTTCTCGTCACCTCTAGTTTTTCTGTCTTAGGGCCTCATCGTGAGGTTCAGCAGTTGCTTCTTAGCGCTATGGGCTGGGTCGCCTGCAGTGACCTTTCATCTGCTAATCTGATCGACAGGGTGCTAGCAAAACAGGCACCTCAGCTTGTCTTTGACTTTGGAATATCTGTCTGGTTCTCACTACTGAGAGCTTTTTGTTGCTGTTGCTACTTTATAGGTTGTTAGCTGAGTTCCAGATGAACACTGTGTCTGCAGCCAGGCTGTGCACACGCTCTAAGAAAGCATGAGAGGCTGGGGTAGAGGAGGCCCAGTTCAGCTCATGCAAACTGGAAGGCTCTGAAGTGGTGGCCGTTGAGACACGCGTGCGCCAGGACTGTCCCAGGCAAGCCAGGGCATGTGGCCGCCCTGGTGAGAAGGCCTGGTGGGGGGGGGGGGGGGGATATCCTGGGGAGCCACAGCTCTCTCTCTTCCTGTTTGCTGGTGTGTCCTGGTGCCCAAGCTCTGGGTGGTTTGGGTTATATGTGATGTGGTGGCAGTTGTCCTGGTTCCTCGAAGATCTGGCTGCAGATTCTGCCCTGTGTTTATAGCCACATGACTTCTTTGGGCTTTGGGGATGTCTCTTGGGTGATGGGGATAGTTTGAGGAGTACTGGGCATCCCACACTGGAGGGAGCCAGGTTCTGGAATGTGCCTGTGGACCCTGGTGGGGGCTCTGGAGTTGTCAGCATGAGGCCTCTTCCTTGAAGTCCTGTCCAGAGCCGGGCTGCTGTCATCTCTTACCTGACTGTGCATATTGCTCACCTAGCATCCAAGGCTGGGCCATGTGGGGGTGCTAGTTCGTTCTGTGCTTAGTACCGTTTGTCTCAATTCAACAAGCCTTCCTCGAGTTCCTGCTTTATCTAACAGGCACTGCACTAGATCCTAGAAGCACAGAGATGATGGAGAGGTGAGCCCTGCACAGTCTGGTGGGGGGCAGAGACTATAAGCTAACAGTCACACTCCAGTGTGACAAGGACAGCGGGAGAGGTGTGTGCAAGGTGCAGAGGCGGATGGGGGGATGACAGACAGGACTGATGAATTTAGGGTCTGGCGAAGGGTGTTCCAGGCAGAATAGCAGCCTGGACAAAGGCCTGGGCCTGGTGCTGCGTGGGCTGTCTGGGGTCCACCAGAGGGATCTTTGTTATGGGAAGGTGACTGAGGAGTCACTCCTGCTGCAGCGGCATCTAAGAAAACAGAAAACTGTTACTGGGGGCTATGGCCGGGCTGTTACCTTTCTGGCCTCACCCACCCTGAAGCTTGGGGTGCAGCCAGGGCCTTGTGCTTTAGTAATAAATGTGTTATTTATTACTATGTACTCAGTAATAAAAGATAATTCAGATTTAACATTCTCCTCCGTGAAAGAACACGAGCGCGGCCCCTCCCGCTCAGCGCTCACAGGGCCATCCGGAGGGTCTGGTCTTCTGGGGAGTCTGGGGTCAGCCCCTGGTCTTCAGGCAGCCACGCCTGGTGCTGGCAGGCTGCATTCCCGGCCAGCCCTTGCTTCGGCCCCCGAGTCGTGAGGCCTTTTGCTCTGTGCCTCCAGTTCATTGGCTGGAATAGCTCCCTGATCATTCCCTTCCCTTCTGAAAGCTGATGTCTCAGAATAATCATTGTCCATCGGCTTCGGGCATTTTCTTGCTTCGCCTGCAGTGGTGCAGCCTCTGAACCAATGAACCCATCGGAACTCTTCTGCCCTCTCACTTTGCTCATACCCTTCTCCAGTTAACTAAAGCATTTCTGCATATTCTGTATATAACCGATCTCCACGTTTTACACATGTTGGAAATAGTCTCTCTTATCTTCTTGGCTAACCGCTTTTCTTCCTTGTGAAAAAGCAGTAAGAGGCTGATGATCTTTTAATATAAGTAGTTCACTTTAATCTAGCAGGTATGTACTTCTTCATGTTAGGTGGTGTGGGCTTGTGGGGACAAGGCTGCTGGCAGGAGAGTAAGGGCATGGGGACCCACAGGTGGCATGGCACAGGAAGGTTGTGGAGAGTAGCTTCTCCTTGACCCCAGCGTGACCTCAGCATGCCCATCTGCCTGGCCTGTCGTGTGGGCTGGGCACCGTGCAGAGTGCTTTGCAAATGTCAGTTCAC
Source organism: Panthera leo (assembly GCF_018350215.1). Lineage (NCBI taxonomy): Eukaryota > Metazoa > Chordata > Mammalia > Carnivora > Felidae > Panthera > Panthera leo. The sequence goes on from NC_056695.1 coordinate 82,712,823, forward strand.
TTGTCCTGTATGTTAATAGTACAGTGGTCCTGGCTTTACAGATGGGGAAACTAAGGTACAGAGAGGGAAGTAACTTACCCACACACACTGCACAGATAGCATTTGCTGGAGCCTGCATCCCAGTTAACAGGCTCAGAAGTCCGGGTTCATAGTCTGCCCCAGCTCCTCAGCCTTGGCTCCGCCTGAGTCTCTAGGGCAGGGCCACCCTGGGCACTGGGTGGTGTCGAGCAGTGTCCCTGGCCTCCACCCATTCAATACCGAGAGCACCCCTTTCCCCAGGTTGTGACAGCTAAGAGTGTCTCCAAACAGTGCCAGCCGTCCTGGGCACACAGTCTCCCCCGGTGAGTACCCCTGCCCTGCACCAGCTGCCTCATCTTCAAAATGCCACCTTCCTCAGACGCGGAGAAAAAGGAACCCTTGTACACTATTGGTGGGAATGCAAACTGGTGCAGCCACTGCGGAAAACAGTGTGGAGGTTCCTCAGAAAGTTAAAAATAGAACCACCCTCCCATCCAGTAATTGCACTGCTAGCTATTTTCCCTCCAAAATACAGAAACACTAATTCACAGGGACACACACACCCTGGTGTTTATTGCAGCGTATTTGCAGTAGCCAAGATCCGGGAGCAGTTGTAGTGTCCACCGACTGATGACTGGGTAAAGAAGATGTGCGCACGTGCGAACACACACACACGCACACACACGCGCACACACCAGAATATTACTCGGCCACAAAAAGGAATGAAATCTTGCCATGTGCAACAACACGGATAGAGCTAGAGAGTGATAATGCTAAACAAAGTAAGTCAGTCAGAGGAAGACATACTGTGTGATTCCGCTCACGTGGAATTTCAGAAACAGAACAAATACAAGGGGGAAAAGACAAACCCAAATATAGACTCTGCACTCCGGAGAACACACTGCTGGCCACCAGAGGGGGTGGGGGATGGGGGAAGCGGTGCACTTGGGATGAGCACTGGGTGGCCTACGGAGGTGCTGAGTCCTATCCTACACCCGAAGCTGATCCGACCTGGTGTGTTAACCATACGAAACTAAAATAAACTTTAAAAAATGCATGACAATAACATAGAAGTCAGGAAGGTTAAAAATAGAATTGAAAGTGTATAAAAGTATTTCCATTTGGGGGAGGTGGTAAAAGTATTTGGGACTATATTTCAAATAGAGAATTCATAGTTTAGTCATTTGTGTTAACTACACAAAGCTTTGTAAGTGATTGCAACCAACTAAAAGTTTATAAAGGAAACGATAGAATAATTAAAAAGGTAGAAAGTTAAGTCAAAAAACAAAAGCAGGGACCCTTGGGTGGCTCAGTTGGCTGAGCATCTGACTTTGAGATCAGGGCATAATCTCAAGGTTTGTGAGTTCGAGCCCCGCATCAGATCCTCTGTCTCCCTCTTTTTGCCCCTCCCCTGCTTGCAGGCATGTGTGCTGTCTCTCCCTGTCTCAAAAATAAATAAACATTTAAAAAATAAATTGAACCCCACAAAAACAATGCCACCTTCCTGGCTGGGACTTGGAGCATCGTCAGCCTTGATCATGAGGAAGTTTCGATATCGGGACACACTCTGACAGAACGCTGCCACATCGTTAACTGTCCAGTTACTGGCCACCTAGATCCACCCGTGTTTAATATCCTGCCCTACTTGTTCCTATTTTTGTTCGAAATTGTGTATTTTGTTGTCATTGGACCAAGTGAAAGTAGGTTGCAGACATAAACAGTCTCTAAACATTCCAGCGTGCATGCCCTCAGCAAGAACATTCTCGCTCAATCGCGCCTAAAGATGCGAACAATAATCCTGTAATGTCTGTCCGTATTCTGACTTGCTCATTTTCCCAGAGTGTGTGTGCAGGCGCCTTTTTTTAACCTGAAGTGCGTCGTCGCGGTATCGTGTCTGTTTAGCCTCTCGATCCAGAAGTCTTCCCGCTTTTTTTTCTTGTGACTTTTTTTTTTAACTTCTTGTTATAAAAACTGGAAAATATTTACAGAAGTAGAGGTAATTAATAAATGGCCGTGCCCAGCACCAGTATTCCCAACTCGTGGGTCCTGACGACTTTCTGAAGAGAGCAGGCTGTTTAGAGAATGTCCCACAGCCTGGATCTACTTGTTGGGTGTGCTCAGGGTCACTGATACTGAGTGCTGAGCTCCAGTGGCTGGCAGCTGGTGGCTGTCGTCAGTTCTTGCTCGGTGGGCTTGTCCTTACTCAGTGGGCTCACTGTCCTCCAGAGATCAGATTCCTAGCACAGCTCTCGCTGGCCAGAATTTCAGGCAGCTGGCGAGTGACGGCATCGCGACACTCCCAGGCTCTCAGGCACCAGCCTCGGGCCGTCTTGCCAGTCCCTCGCACTTGTCTTGAATCCACTTGGCTCCATCACCCGGCCCCCTCCTCATGGGCTGACCTCCCCAGCACGTCGTCCAGTCCCTGCAGGAAAACCCCCAGGGCCCCTTGGGGTGCCCTGCCCGGCCCCAGCTCACCTTGCTCCCCAGTCTGGTCTTTTCGGGCAGCGGCCCCGCTCCCCGCTGTACCTGTGAGCATACAGTGTCTCCACGCGGACCTCTCCTCCCCAGAAGAGCCCTGTGCTCTCCTGGCTTCAGGCCTCCCCTGAACCCGCATCCTCTGCATACAAGACCGTCTTTGGTGTCCCCGTGGAGGTCCCACTTGCTCCAGGTCATGGATGCCCCCTCCCTGTGCCCTCACACTGTCCTTGTGACTTCCGGGCTTTGTCTACGTTTGTCTGAGGTCCCCGGTCACCTGCAGGATCCGGTGTCATCCTGGGCGTCTCTGGCAGGGTTTGTTTGATGCGCATGTGTGCTAGAAGATGCGGGACCGGGGGAGGCGGACGGTGTCCGAAGACCTTGAAGGGAACAGGCGGGGGCCGGACGGAGCCTGGACAGAGCTGCGTCGGAGGGGAGTGTGCGGTCTGGGTGGGACAAACAAGGTGGGAGACCCCGGTGGGAACCACACATCCTGCAGGTACATACTAGTGTTCAGAGCAGCTGTCCCCCAGATGTCTGAGCTCACAGACGCCCATTCTCTGGGCTTCCTCTTCTGGTGAGCCTCAGCGTGGCCAAATCAGGTCACGTGGGCTGGAGGGCGGTGGGGGGGGGGTGCCCTGAGGGCGGTGGGGGCGGGCCATGCTGTCCCTTGCACAGAAAGCCTAGGGACTCTGCCTGCCCCCGTCCTTCTGCCTCTGGCCGCCTTTCTGGCCTCTGTGGGGTTTCCTTGAGCATCTGCACTCACTGTGTGTGGCCTTGCTGAGCAGAGGTTTTCTGTCAGCCTGCGCTCTCCTCTTGGGACAGTAGGTCACGGACCTTTTCCTTTGACTTTTGTGTTGTTTTGCAGTCCTTGAAATTGTCTTCAGGGCTGTGTGCATTGGCCAGAAAATGTTAGGAAAGTCAATTCCTTATTTGGGCCGGGCTTCATGATGATAACGTTAGCATCTGTGCCGTGGGTCATGACTTACTACGCACCACCTTTTCTTCCCTAAAAGGAGAATTTGCAGTTGGTAATTTGTGGTTGAGGAACTCTTATTTCATAATTAAAATGAGATCGAGAGAGCAAGGCCGTCGGGGCGGGAGAGCCATGAGGTTTCCGTGGCCACTGGAGTAAGCGGCCCCCAGGCAGTCCCCGCACTCTTTCTGGTTCGGTGCATCTGCCCCGCTCCGGGTCCCTGCTTCTGGGTCCTGGCACGTGCTCTCAGAACAACTTTTTCCTGCTTCTGGTCTTCCACCTGAGAGTCTGACATCTGTCTTCCTCCCTCCGTCCCTCCCTCCCTCCCTCCCTCCCTCCCTTCCTTCCTTTCTTCCTTTCCTTTATTTATTTATTTTGAGAGAGAGAGGCAGAGGCAGAGAGAGAAGGGATGGGGGGAGAGAGAATCCCAAGCAGGCTCCACGCTGTCAGCACAGAGCCCCACGCAGGCCCGAACCCACGAACTGCAAGATCATGACCTGAGCTTAAACTAAGAGTCGGATGCTTAACCGACTGAGCTACCCAGGTGCCCCCTGACATCTTTCTGATTGTGTGATGAAGCATTATTGATCTTTCCTTTAGAAATTAAGAATGACTTCCTGAGGCTGCTGGTCAGTGGGCAAACAGCAGAAAAAGAGTAAATCATAGGTCCCAGGGCCCCAGTGGAGTGTCAGAGGCAGGGACTGAGGGGTGTCAGAGGCGGGCGTCATAGGTCCCAGGGCCCCAGTGGAGTGTCAGGCAGGGACTGAGGGGTGTCAGAGGCGGGCGTCATAGGTCCCGGGGCCCCAGTGGAGTGTCAGGCAGGGACTGAGGGGTGTCAGAGGCGGGGATGTCTCTAGTGACCTGTCGAGGTGCAGACTGTGTGTAGCCTTTCCTTGTCTCCTGTGATTCCCGGATCTTGGCCTTACTCGCGGGAGATGGGATGGTCTTTGCCTTCCTGAGTCAGACATGCAGGCCGGGCCCCACGCACAGGGCCCGGCAATGCTGACTTGCTTCGATGGCATATTTGGGTACCGGAAGGCACAGGTGCCCCTCAGATCCAGGCCTGGGAATGCCGGGGCAGCGGGAGGCTGGAGGGCGAGTTCTTGCCGCGTCTGACCCCTTGCCGCTCACTCACCCTGCAGGCCCAGCTCTGCCGCGTCCACTCTGCCCTGCTGCAGAGTGGGCGGGAGCCCTGCCCGTCCCCTGCCACCTTCTTCAGGAGAAGCCTCAGGGTCCTGCCTGCAAGGTGGTGAGTTCTCCGCAGCCACAGGTGCCCTCGAGGGTGCGTGCTTCTTGCCAGGCAGGGAGGGAAGACCTGTCTCGTGTGGCCCGAGGCTGGGCTTCTCTGCTTCCGCCCCAAGACAGATCGTTTGCTCTTTGGTGAGGTGGCTCGGAGCCCCCACCGCCAGGGCCCAGAGTTCGTGGGGCAGGACTCCCGGCCAGCGGCGGCCAGTAGACCGCAGCTAGAGCCGTGTGTTCTGAGAAGACAGAATGACCGGGCCGGGCCGGTGCAGGAGGGCGGGAGCGCCGTGGGTGGGGCCACAGCCAGGGGTGGAAGCAGCAAGAAACGTGGGTGAGGGGGTTCCAGGCCTGGGGCCCGTGAGTGGGGTGGGGCGGCATTGAGGGGCGGGGTCAGGAGGCCGAATCCGGGCCTGGTGGAGCTGCTGCTTGGTGACCCTGGGGCAGACGTGTGACTGGATGCTGGGCTCCTGGCGGCCTCGCACCGTAGTAGCCGTCCCCTGTGCGTGTTGCCCCACGCTGCTGCCTGACGCTCTGCCGTCTGGTTGGGCCGTCGTGGAGGTGACGGGCTATATATAGCTCCGTACGGCGCGGGAGGCCGCGGTCCTGCGAGGGTCACAGCTCTGCCTGCGAGCTGCTTCCCATGTAGCCAAGGGGCCCCCTCCTGTGCTCCGCGGCCCCTCGGAGCCCGGCGTCCAAGGTGACCGGGAACACTCGAGTGTCCACGTGGGCACCTGGAACCCGTGTTAGCTGCAGAGCCGGGCCCCGGTGGGCAGGGGCAGGAGCGAAGTAACCTGAGCCACGTACCTGTCTCCCTCCAGGTCCCTGAGACCCCGGCCCCTGTGGAGGAAGGCGCTGTCTGCCACGGTGGTGGGGGTGCCCCTGCTTCTTGGGATCCGCTATCTCACCGCAGAGCCTCAGGAGAAGAGAAGGATGAGGCTTGTGGTGGACGGTGTCGGGCGCTTCAGCAGGTAAAAGGGGCTGGGGGCGGCGCGGTTCCTCCCCGGCGCAGCCCCGTCCCCACACGACACGTGGGGGCTTGAGCTGGGGCCAGGAAGGGTTGGGCTTCCGCTCGGCGCTTGCAGGCTGCCTTCCGGGCGCCCTCGTGCCGCGGGCTGAAGCAGCTGAGCGCCGCAGGGTCCGCGCGGGCGAAGTGCCGGTGAGCCGCCCACACCCACACGGGCCGCACCTCCGCAGACCCTTCAGATCAGCTCTGACCAGTTGGGGGGAGGAGAGCTGGTGCCTCCCCTGCCTCAGGCTCCTGCCAGCTGGTGGGCAGCCGGGCTGCTGCCACCACCGCCTCCTCCCCTCCTCCTCTCCCTCCTCGCCCCCCCCTCCCCCCTCGCCCCTCTCGTCCTCTCCCTCCTCCTCCCCCTCTTCCCCCTCTCGTCCTCTCCCTCCTCCTCCCCCTTCTCGCCCCCACGGAAAGCTGGCATCCAGAGAGGATTGGGGCTCCGAGAGGAGGGCTGTTATGCCTCCTCTACTCCCATTGGACTGGACTAGAGATGGACTGTGTCTGGTCATTAATATCAAGGGTGCCTTAAACTAAAGGCCCTTTTCATGCTCCCTTATGTCTCAGTGCAAGATTCTTGGAGGGAGGCAGTAAGGGTGATCTTCCTGTTGGAGCACCTTAGACATTTCTGCTGTTGGTCAGGTCCAGGAGTTCCTACAGCCAGAAGTCCTGAGAAGCAGCTCTTGGCGTTGAGTGAAAGCTCCTCCTTCTAGCGAAACCCACCGTCGGGCTGGGCCGGGGGGTGCACGCGATTGCTCAGCGGAGCGGCTCACAGGAGACCTTGGTCAAGGAGGCTGCAGGGTCGGGGTGTGGGGGTGGTCCTGCTCTGCCAGCTCTGAGCACCTGCAGCCTCTCCAACCTGGGTCATTTCTCAAGGGAAGGCTTAGGACTGCTGAGGCCTTCAGCACTTAGCCAGAAACTTCTCTGAGGTTTATGCTAATGGAGGCCATAGATGGCTGGATAGCTGAATGCTTGACCACTTCCTGCTGTGAGGACACAAACCCATCACTTCTTAGCTCACTGATGGCTGTCTCCCTAGGTGGTCAGGTTTGCTCGAGGGCAGCTTCTGGGCCGTGACTTCTCTGTCCTGCAGGGTTGCACAGTCTCCACAGCCCTCAGGTTGACGAGGGCAGGCCCGGAGTCTTGTCTCCTGTGAGCCTCCGCCACGTGGGACTGTGCAGGACTGTTGGGGACTGTCCCCATGCAGCCTGGTTCTGAAATGCACACTCAGCAGGTCTGGGCTTGTCTCACCTTCTGCCTCTCATGTGCTGTTATTTCCCAGCGGCAGGTGCCCCGTCAGCAGGCTTGGCATGCCTGCCTTCTCTGCTTCCTTCCTGAGAAAATGTAATTTTACAGGGGCGCGTGGGTGGCGCAGTCGGTGAAGCGTCCGACTTCGGCTCAGGTCATGATTTCACGATTCGTGAATTCGAGCCCCATGTTGGGCTCTGTGCTGACAGCTCAGAGCCTGGAGCCTTCTTCAGATTCCGTGTCTCCTTCTCTCTGCTCCTCCCCTGCTCGCGCTCTTTCTCTCTTTCTCAAAAAAAAAAAAAAAAAAAAAAAAAGTTAAACTTTTAAAAAGAAAATGTAATTTTACAGCTTGCTTTCTGGGGCCGAGCTGGGATTAGAGGGAGGGGAGCTGTCCTTGTCAGCTGTAAGCCCCAGCAGTTGCTAGGGGAGGCAGGCTGGGCACAGGGTGACCACAGGGCCTCTGGAGTAAGGGGCACTGTGTACTCAGGAGCCACGGACAGAGCACAGGCCTGGGGCAGGTCAGGACCGGCTCAGCACCAGGAGAGTCGGGGGCTTGTTCTCGCGCAGAGAGCAGAGATCAGAACATGTCATGCATGTGTGAGGACTCAAAGACGGGGATGGTGGGAAGTCCACACCAAGGCCTTGGTTTCTTATCCCACCCCTTGCTTAATTTTAACTTTTCAGAAATTTTGGGCTTTCCTTTTTTGGATACAATTTCAAATGTCCAGAAGAGTTGTGAGAATAATACAAAAGAACTTTTTTTTTTCCTTGAAACATCTGCAAATAAGTTGTCAGTGTGCTCCATTATCCCTGAAACCTTGAGTGTATTTCCTAAACAAGGACATTCTCCATAAGCACAGTCAGGAAGCTGATACGTTATAAGCCTCTAACCACCTTAGCTCATTCACATGTATGGCAATAACCTTTTTAGCACAAGGATCCCATGCTAGGCCCATCTCTAATCTCCTGCAGTCTGGAACATTCCCCCTTGTCTCTTTGGCTCTTTTTTTTTTATTTTTTTTTAATTTTTTTTTTATTAAAAAATTTTTTTTTTCAACGTTTTTTTTTTATTTATTTTTGGGACAGAGAGAGACAGAGCATGAACGGGGGAGGGGCAGAGAGAGAGGGGGACACAGAATCGGAAACAGGCTCCAGGCTCCGAGCCATCAGCCCAGAGCCTGACGCGGGGCTCGAACTCACGGACCGCGAGATCGTGACCTGGCTGAAGTCGGACGCTTAACCGACTGCGCCACCCAGGCGCCCCGGCTCTTTTTTTTTAAAGTTGATTTATTTATTTTGAGACAGAGAGGCAGAGGGAGAGAGAGAATCCCAAGCAGGCTCCACACTGTTAGAGCCCCCCGATGTGGGGCTCAAACCCACAAACCGCAAGATAATGACCTGAGCCAAAATGAAGAGTTGTATGCTTAACCGATTGAGCCAACCAGGCGCTCCTCTCCTTGGCTGTTATGGCTAAACTTGAGGTCAAGCATGGTCCCCCAGGCCCCCATGTGTGCCTAGGGCTGTCCTCAGGGATCCCCATAGACAGCAAAAAAGATACAAATTAGGATGAGCCCAAGGAAGAGATGGACAGAGTAAGGTCCAGGAGAGTCCCAAACTCAGAGCTCCCGTGTCCTCAGTGACATGTTACACCCCCAGTCCTGCCCTGTTGTGTGACCATGCATTTGGGTATTCCCTGAGCTTCGGCAAGCAGTTTCTAGTGGAGTTTCATTACATAGGAACAATTGAATCATTGGCCTCCTGATTGAACTCAGGGTCCAGTCTCCCTCCCCTCCCCAGCTGGGCTGATATCTTGGCTCAGAGCCCCCAAAATTCTAGTCACATGGTTGATCTTTCTAGAGATCTGAGCTCTTCGTTAGCATGAACCTTCCTGGCCCATCACGGATCAGACTCTCCTGTCACTCAGGAAATCCCACGGTTTTAGAGGCCCCCTGCCAGGAGCTTGGGGCAAAGGCCAGGCAGGCCCTTCCGAATAAAGCTAATTCTTCATTACACAGCGACCTTGACATATCTGGAGGCTTATAGGCCGGTAATGTACAACAGGGGTCAGCAAACTGTGGCCAAAAGTGGCTGCTGCGTGTTTTATAATCAAGCTCTCTTGGAACCGTAGTCACGTCTGTTGTGTACATGTTGCCTGCGGCTGCTTTCACTACAACAGCAGAGTGGAGACCGTGTGGCTCATAAAGCCCAAAATACTAACTCTGTACAGAAAAGTCTTGCTGACCCCTTTTGTAGAAGGCCTCTCTGGTTGGGTTTGTCTGATGCGTGCTCACAGCTGGATTCAGTTGGTGCGTTTGGGCAGGAACAGCACGGAAATGACACCGTTCTGCACCTGTCAGGTGGCACGTGGTTTCAGCGCGTCCCAGGGAGCTTTGCTGTTTGGTTCCTGGTCTTTGCGTCATGTCGATGTCCGTTCCTGCCGCCCCTTGCCCACCGGCTCAGGGCTCCCGGGGCATGTCAGGTGAATTCATTCTTATGTGTTCGCCAGATGGTGTTTTTTTCTAATTCAGTCTTTCCACGTTTGTTAGTTGTCATTGTACTGTAAGAAAAAAATTTCTCTTTTCCCCATTTATTCGTGTCAGTCTGGACTCATGGATTTTTTATTCTGCGGGTCGCTCTCTGTTGACATCACTGTGGATTTTTTTGTTGCCTACTGTTCCGGGATTGGCTGGCGGGAGCCCCTTCAACCTGGCCTTTGCGATCCTTTTTTTTCTCCCCCCCCCCCCCCAAGTTTTTATCTAAATTCCAATGAGCTAACATAGTGTACTATTTGTTTCGGGTGTAGGTCCTTCCTTCTATCTCCAACATTTTATAGTAAACACTTAAAACAGTGGAATTGGAAACACTATGCAGTGAACGTAGATTTTGCCATTAACATCTCAGCTTTTTATTTTCTTTTCTCCCATCAATTCCCACCCGAATCCTTTTGGCATGTTTCCATTTCTGGAGCATTTGGTTCCTCCTTTTGCACTGAGATACTCCAGGCTCATCTTGTTCTTTCCTAGGCCTGGAGTCAGCTTCTCTCCAAGGGAGTGGGAGAAGGGTCTCAAGGATGACATAGACGTTGGGTGTGTGTGCTCCCGGGCCCTCCCAGACCAGCGCTGGGGGCTGTTAGGGCACGTGAATGTGTGCACGCGCGCGTACTTAGGTGTGTTTGTTTCCTACCAAACCTTGCTTTCACACAGATACTTCTCCACAGGGACCTTTCTCATTCTCTCCCTTTCTAGATCTGTGACCCCCTTCTCCAACTGGGAGAATCCTGGCTTCCCTCGTCTTTAGTGGCTTATTCGATCAGTCACCTTGCGTGAAGCAGTTATCCAGCCCCCCCGCCACCACCTTTGCAGACCTTGCATTGGCTTTTGGACTGAATTATTCAGGGAGGGAAGCCTTCTCCCCTGCCTTGTGTCTGTGGAGCTCAGAGAAATCCTGTGTTCTTGCTCACCCTGCCAACCATGCATTCCCTTCTTACAGGCAATCCTGTTTGTTTCCTGTGTCGGGCTGGGGGTGAGTGGGGCAGAGCTGGTCTACGGGGGACAGTCTGGAAGGCACGGGGCGTGGGCTGAACTCAGACGCTGCTCTACATGACTGCTGGGAGCAGCGTGTACTGCAGCAAGGAAGCAAACCTATCCGGGATCTAGCAGCCTATTCCTTCCCGCCTTTTAATTCCGACCCTTCTGTGGCGGAGGTGACGGAGAGGCAGGGAGCTAGAGGTTTGGCTTGACCAGTGGCCTCAGGTCCTCTCCACACCCCACTCAAAGGTCTGAGGGTCTGTGGTCTGTGACGCCAGAGGCCTGGACTCAGCCCTGGTTTTTTTCCCTCTCCAGACCCAGGGTCCCTGTCCATAGCCTGGAGGGCGGGGAGCGAGTACCCTCACTGTCATAAGGAGGGGCCTGGGCCCCCAGGACAGCTCCGTGGAGCTGTCCGGGGACATGTGGAGAGTGCCTGGGGGGGCACTGGCAGAGCCCAGTCCAGGAAAGGAGGCTGAGTACAGAGGCAGGGCCAGCGGTACAGAGGGGCCTGGAGCCAGGTCACATCTGCACATAGGAGCTGGTGACAGCAGCCAGCTTGCCGGCCATCACTGCTGCACCAGTTCTTAGGTGCTGTGAAAGAATGAGAAAGAAGCCATGCCTGACTGGTAGGGCGCTAGCCGTGCCCAGACATCCTGGGTGCTCGCTGATGCGCGTTCAGGGACAGGGGTTGCACGGACGCGGGCCGCCCATTGTGCAGACCAGGAACGGAGACCGCCCTGCCGGCAATGCTGTCCGGGAGCAAGGAGGCTAGACCAGAGCCCGTCCTCTGCATCCTGGTCCGCCCTGTGATCCCCACAGCCCCTGCCACGTGCTCACTTTGGTCTGGTGGGCTAGTGGGGGGTCTGAGGCCCAGTGCCTGCCAAGGGCTGAGGACAGCCTGTGCCCACAGGTCTCTGAGGGTCGGCCTCCAGATCTCCCTGGACTACTGGTGGTGTGCCAACGTCGTCCTGCGAGGGGTGGAAGAGGTTTGTCCCTGTGTCCTGGCCACGGTGGGGGGAGGGCCAGGGGAAGGGGACAGGCCAGATGGAGGTAGGTGTTGGGGTGTTGGGGGCACTAAGGAGGCGCCTGCCTGCCCCCATCCCTTCCCTCCATGCCTGTGGTCAGAACAGCCCGGGGTACTTGGAGGTGATGTCTGCATGTCACCAGCGGGCGGCTGACGCGCTGGTGGCCGGGGCCATCAGCAACGGGGGCCTCTACGTGAAGCTGGGCCAGGGGCTGTGCTCCTTCAACCACCTGCTGCCCCCGGAGTATATCAGGACCCTGCGTGTGCTGGAGGACAGGGCCCTCACCCGCGGCTTCCGGGAGGTGAGCCCTACTCTTGGGCCGGGAGCTGGGGGCCTTGCAGCGGCCCCCACGCTGCTCCAAGAAGCCTCTCCTGCCAGGTGGATGAGCTATTCCTTGAAGACTTCCAGGCCCTACCCCACAAGCTCTTCCAGGAGTTTGACTACCAGCCGATCGCTGCTGCGAGCCTGGCCCAGGTGCACCGAGCCAAGCTGCACGACGGCACGGCCGTGGCTGTGAAGGTATGGGCGGGGGGGGGGGGGGTGCCGCTCCACAGCGGGCTCTGGGGCTGTGGCGGCGGCCCCGGGTCCTCCCTGCAGCCTTGCCCGACGCAGGTGCAGTACATCGATCTGCGGGACCGCTTTGACGGCGACATCCACACCCTGGAGCTCCTGCTCCAGCTCATCGAGTTCATGCACCCCAGCTTCGGCTTCAGCTGGGTCCTCCAGGTAACCGCTGCCCAGAGGCAGGCTGGAGCGGTGTCTGCACGTGTGTGCTGGGGGTGGGCTGGTCCCTGACCTGGACCCCCAGCTGCCCGTGTGGCCCCCAGGACCTGAAGGGCACCCTGGCCCAGGAGCTGGACTTCGAGAACGAGGGCCGAAACGCCGAGCGCTGTGCACAGGAGCTGCAGCACTTCCGCTATATCGTGGTCCCCCGCGTGTACTGGGACACGTCCAGCAAGGTGGGCTGCGCCCCCTCCTGGGTGGGAACGTACGGGCCTGCTGAGCTCAGCCACTTGCTCTCTCCCAGCGTGTGCTGACAGCGGAATTCTGTGAAGGCTGCAAGGTCAACGACGTGGAGGCCATCAAGACCATGGGGCTGGCGGTGAAGGACGTGAGTGCCGTGCGCGTTGGCGCGTGGGTGTGGGAGGGGTGTGTGGGCGCCCTGAGCACAGGGCCATGGTGGCGTAGTCCTGTTCTCTCTCCAGATAGCAGAGAAGCTCATTCAGACTTTTGCTGAGCAGATATTTTACACAGGCTTCATCCACTCTGACCCCCACCCTGGCAATGGTAGGAAGAGCCCCCACCCCGGGGTGAGGGTGGGGGGCCAGGGGTAGGGGGGCGAGAGCCAACGTGCTGTGTCCCTAGTTCTGGTGCGGAAAGGCCCAGATGGGAAGGCACAGCTGGTGCTGCTGGACCATGGGCTCTACCAGTTTCTGGATGAGAAGTAAGCAGGGGCAAGGGGGGAAGGGGGCCAGGGGGCACTGGCCGGGGCGCTCTGGCCTTACTGCTGAGCTCCCCTAGGGACCGGGCAGCCCTGTGCCAGCTGTGGCGGGCCATCATCCTGAGGGACGACGCGGCAATGAAGACACACGCAGCCGCACTTGGGGTGCAAGGTGAGGCTGGGGCGTGCAGGCGTGTGGGCTCGCGGGGCACGCGGGCCTGGCTCACTGTCCCCCCGCCCCGCCCCCCCCCCCCCCCCCCCAGACTATATCCTCTTCTCCGAGGTGCTCATGCAGCGGCCCGTGCGCCTGGGGCAGCTGTGGCGCTCGCACCTGCTGAGCCGCGAGGAGGCAGCCTACATGCAGGCCATGGCGCGAGAGCACTTCGCGGACATCGTGCGGGTGCTCAAGGCCCTGCCGCGGTCCATGCTGCTCGTGCTGCGCAACATCAACACCGTGCGCGCCATCACCACCACCCTGGGCGCCCCTGTTGACCGCTACTTCCTCATGGCCAAGAGGTGGGCGCTGGCTGGTGATGCCCGGGGGGGTGGGGGGTGGAATGACTGTGCCGGGCTGACCGTGTCTCTGGGCAGCGCGGTCAGGGGCTGGAGCCGCCTGGCGGGTGTGGCGTACCAGAGCGTCTACGGTGCCAGCCTCCTGCGCCACATCAAGGTCATCTGGGAGACATTCAAATTTGAAGTGGCCCTAAGGTGAGGGGTGGGAGGGGGCAGGCTGGGGCAGGCCGCCAATACCTGCTCCCCACCAACCTGTGACCCCTCTGCCCTCCCACCCCAGGGTGGAGACCCTATCGATGCGGCTCACTGCCCTCCTGGTTCGGCTGTTGTTCCAGCTGGGCCTCCTGCCAGAGACCCAGGAGCTCTCCCAGTACCTGGAGACCTAGGGAGCCCCAGGGACAGCAGACCTCAGAGCTCACCCAGCGTCCAAGCAACAGATCAGGGCTGAAGGTGCACGTGCCCCAAGACCGGGGGCGCCGAGGCAGCGGCGGCCTGGAGCGGGTGTGGGGGACAACACGGGGCTGTGGCCACAGCCCAGCCGGGAGACCCTGTAATGACCACAGACTCTCTTCAAATCACTCTTTTTCCTCGTGTTTTGTACAAAAAGGGGTGGGGGTGGGTCTAGAAGTGGGCGGTGACGCGGTCCGTCTCCAGCAGGTCCTCCAGGATCTGCAGAGAGAGAGGGGCTGGTGAGGGGGTAGGGGGCAGTGGGGAGGGCGGGGCGGGCCAGACGGGGCGCGCTTACGATGTCGGGGGTGGTGCCGATCTTCTTGGCCAGCTCGCCGCGCTCCATGGTGCTCAGGTACAGGTAGCGGTTGAGCAGCTCCCCGTCCAGGACGTTGCGCACCGCGTTCTGCAGGATGCGCCGGTCCACATGCAGCATCCTGGGGAGGCAGGCAGGCAGCAGGGCAGCAGGACAGCAGGACGTGGGGTGGGGGGGAAGAGGAGCTGGGGGAGGGAGCGGGGCAAACTCACCGGAAGGCCCTGGGGTTGAGGCCGGCGTGGTGGGGCAGCATGGTGGTCAGCGCGTTCTGAAGCATTAGCAGCCGCCGGTAGGTCTTCTCCTGCATGGGCAGGAGCAGCCCGATGCCGCCGTCCAGCGTGGCTGCGGGAGGCACGGCGTGAGCCGGGCTGACCGTCCCCTGCCCCGCACCACACACCTGCCCCCATCTGACCCGGGACTCACCGAACCACGTGATGTGCTTGTTCTCCCACACGACTGACTTCTTGCTCGGTCCCTCGGCAGCCCCCCGGCATGGGGTCCTCCAGAACGTGTTCACGTGGGCGCCCACGTGGAAGTCCGCCCGGCGGAGCAGGCGCATGCCCCCAAAGCTCTCTTTGGCTAAGCCGGAGGGAGCTCAGGTCACTGCCCGCCCAACCCCCAGCCCCGCAAAAGGGGAAGAGGGAACACTCACCTTCTGGCAGGTACATGTACACCATGAGGTTGCGGTCACGGTCAGACACTGGGGAGCAGAGCGCCCGGGGTCAGCCCGGCCACACCCAAAGCCTGAAAGACCCCAAAGCCCCCCCAGGCCCTGTGCTCACCCAGGAAGCCCAGTTGGGCGTTGTCCACCATGAAGTCCACACTGTACACCTCCAGGGGCTTGGCGTCCTGAGGACGGGGAGGAGGGGTGTCAAGGTCGGCCTGAGGCCAGCACCCACCCAGCACTGTGCGCAGGCCCCACGGGTACCCGGGACACAAGGCTCAGTGTCTTGCTCTCCTCCTGGTAGCGCAGCAGCGAGATGCTCTTCATGACGTCGGCGGCCAGGATGAAGTTCTTGACGCTGATCATCTGGTGGATGTAGAGCTGGGTGTCGATGAAGGCCATGCCGGTCAGCTCGCTGGCCCGCAGGCTCCACAGGAAGATCTAGGGGGACAGAAGGAGTAGGCAGCGAGTGGCGGGCAGCGGGCAGGACTCGGGAGGGCAGTGGCAGAGGGCACACCTTCTGGCCGATGGCAGACACTAGGTGGCCGTTGCAGTGGCAGAGGGCAGTTACTGGCCCTTTCTGCTCCTTCTCATACAGGACTTTGAACTTGTTCTTGGTCAGGGGCTGGCCAGGCTCAGGCACCACCTCGATCACATCCATGATCAGGATCTGCCGGGGAAGGAGGGTGAGTGAGGCACAGGGTCGGCGCTGGGGCTGCCGGGCGCGGCCCGCCCCCTCCTGCTAGCCCCTTACCCGCCCTCGGCACGTGACTTCCTCCCCCTGCATGAGGCAGGTCCCAGCAGCCACGTAGCCCTTGAGGCCGGACACGGTCTCCTCACTGCGCAGCGACACCGTCTTCATGCAGGTCACGTGCTCCCACTCCTCCAGCTCGATCCTGCACACGACAGGGTCAGGATGCAGCCTACGGGCTGGCCCCAGGTCCCCAGCCGGACCCGGCCCCACCTGGCATTAGGGATGGCCTCCCAGCTGACTGGGGAGATGAGCTGGATGGAGAAGGCCTCCTGCTGCGGGTGGATGTACCGGTCGTCTGCAAGGACAAAAGGCGACGGTCAGGGTGGGCAGCCCGAACAGCAAGCCCCCCTCTGGGCGTCTCGCACCTCTCTCGATAGTCTCAAACTCCTTCTCTTCGCCGGTCATGCGTGGGATGCGGGTGCACGGCATGTTGGTGCTGGTGGCAACAGCGTACACCTGGGAGAGCGGAGGGCGTCACGGGCAGGCCGGAGGCAAGACCCAGAGGGTCTCTGGCCTCGAGGGGACGGGGTCAGACCTTGGACTCCACGTGGTAAGCCACATAGTGGGCTGTGCAGCGCAGCGGGATCTTCCTGACAGGCCACGGGGCGTCGTATGACAAGTAGGCAGGCAGGACACTGATCCTCAGCTCACCCTGGGAGGCGGGGTACAAGGGTCAGGGAGGCCAGGCACCCGCCAAAGGCAGGCCAGGCAATCCCGGGCTTCTGAGGGCTCCGTGCGGACAGCCCTCAGCTCTACCGGCACGGGTGTGTGCAAGGGGCTGAGACCAGCTGTCCTGTGCTTCACCAGCTTGCTGTCCCCTCTCCCAGGCTCACCCAGGACTGGGATGCTGGCCACAGACTTGTCTGGGCCAGGGCAAGGGAGGACCAGGCTCACAGGAAGCTAGAGGCTGCAAGCAAAAGCTTACCGGTACACTGACCACACCAGAGTCCGCACAGACGGGCAAGGGAGCCCCTGCCAGGGCCACCCTTCACCCATGGTCCCAAGCGTGTCAGCATCTACAAAGCCCTGGCCGTGCTATCATCGCTGTTTTCTCGGTCACCTGGGGTCACCTCTATCAATGTACTGGCATCATGGAGGAGGAAATGGGAGGCTTGGAGAGAGTGGGCGTCTTGCCCAGAGTCACACAGCTCCTGAAGGGCAGGCCTGGGGTCTGAGCCACAGAGCAGTGACTAGACCTTGGCCCCGCAAACGGGTGCCCTTGTGGGCTACGGTCTCCACTGCCGCCTGCCCTGTCCTCCAAGCTTTCCCAGCGTTAAGCCCCAGGTTGCACCTCTTTGACCCTGGCCCCGTCCACTGTCTAGACAGCTCCCTGACCCTCCAGATGAAACCCAGGATCCTGCCCTGTGCCGAGCCGTTGAGGGCCTCGTTTCGGGGGCCCCCGCACCTCTTCCTGACCCAGGCATCACCGGTGAGCGTCAGGCGGAAGTGAGGAGGGCCACGTGAAGCAGCCTCGGTCCTGGGGTCTCCCTACCTGTCTGTTGAAGTACAGGAATCCACGGGGGCAGTTGACGTTGTGGAATGGGGCAAAGGAGTCAATGGGACCATCGATGCCCATGGGGTGCAGCCGCAGGGCCCCCCGGCCAGTCACCAGGAGCCAGTGAGGTGAGGGGCCACAGATGAACACCTGAAGGCAGGTACTATGAGAGGAAGCCCCATCGGCGCCCCCCGAGGGCCCCCCACAAAGCCACCTGCCTACCCCTGAGTAGCCATAAATGTCCTCGAAGTATCGGAACCGTGCCACACGGCCACGGGCCCCAGCCCCCTCCTCAGCGCTGCCGCCTTCCGCTTTCTTCTTGGACGGCTTTGGCTTCTTCTCACGGAAGTTGATGTTGTGAGGGACCTGGGGGTAGAGGTGTGTGCACCATGAGGGCCGGGTCTTGCCCCCGACACGTTCCACATCCACCCCGCACCCAGCACAACCTGGTCACCGCACCTTCTTGAAACGGACTTTGAGGTTTCCCTGGCCGAGCTGGGAGTCATGGGGGAAGGCCTCGTAGATGAGTAGCTCCTGGTCCACGTGCACCTGTGCGGCAGTGAGGGGTCACCAGGGGAGAGGAAAGGCGCACTGTGGGGTCACCACAGGAAAGGGGGGGCGCCTTGCAGGGTCACAGGGGGAGGGGCGGGGGGGCAGTGCAGAGCCACCATGAGGGGACAGAGGGCCCATACTCACCAGGAGGTAGGGCCTGCTCTGGCGGCTCCCCAGCGCCACCAACAGCACCTCCTTGACAAGGGGCAGCTCCCCCTGGCGCGTGGCCTCCTCCTTCCGGGCCTCACCCTGTGTGGTGGGCTGACCAAAGGAGCTGTCCACCAGGACCCGCTGCCCCACGGGAAAGTTCTTCACCAGGAACACCAGCCGCCAGTCAGGGAGCTGGTAGATCTGTGTGGGGAGTGGGATTAGCAGCCGCAGGGAGCAGGGGACAGGGAGCTGCGTGGGGTGCAGGGCATCACACACCTCCAGGGTTCCGTTTTCCCGCACCAGTAGGCACCAGTGAGTGGGCTCGGCCCGGAACGGGGTAGGGTCCCGGTCAGCAGGGGGCTGGCTGCTCCTTCGGGCCTCCTCCTTGCTGGGGCTGAAGAGGGAGCCCGAGTCCCCGTACAGCATCTCCTCCTCGTCGTCCACCGTGGGGCTGGAGGCCGGGGCCGGAGGACGGGTCACGCGTGGCCTGCCGCAGGGGACCTGGCCCCAGCCCGTGCCCCGGCCACCCAGAATACCTGGTTTCGGAGCCCTGGCCCTCCGCCTCCGAGCTACTGCGGCCCCCCAGGTCATCACGGGCCCCGCCCAGGCGGCTCTCAGTGGTGAACATGCCGCTGACGTCACGGTACACGCAGAGCGTGATCACCTTGGACTGCTGCAGGGAGAGGGGCCGGGCTCAGCTCCGGGGGAAGGGGAGTCAGCAGGCTGTGGGCGTGGCGAGGGGAGGGTGGCTCACATGGTGCAGGGGGGGCTTGTGCAGCGCCAAGCGGTGGTGACGACCCCCATATGAGTCGCTCTTGAGCAGGAACATGGTGACGTGGCCCTCGGCACTCATGATGACCACGTAAGGGTCAGCCACGGCACACTGCACAATGGGGGAGCCCAAGTCCACGGGGATGAAGTGCAGCTGGTTCACTGTGGGCACAGGACGGTCAGCACCGGGTGGTCAGCACCGCCCACCCTTGCCCACCTGCCCACCCGCCCGAGCCCACCTCCTTCCAACAGGCGGATGCCGAGCGGCGACACCTGCACGATGTAGCGATTGTCCCCAATGTTGCCAGCAAAGACCGTGGGGCCCTGCGTAGCAAAGCCACTAGTGTCCAGCTCCATGATCTCCTGCCCTGTCTGCAGGATCTGCAGGTGATGGGAGAGTGAGGCGCACGCTCACCGTGGGACCCCGCCCCAGGCTGCGGGACCCCCACCCCTTACCATGGTGGAGTCTTCCCGGCTCAGGATAAGGAACCCGTGTCTTCGTCCATCGTCTTCCGCCTCAAGAGTGCTGGGCTCCTGCTCTGCGCCCTCCCCCTTAGAGGTCTCCTCCTGCGACAGCAGAAGGAGAGCGGGAATCACACCACCCAGCCAGGGGTGCCTGGGAAGAGGGTGGGGGGAGGGCAGACCCCCAGCCAAACCAGAGCAAGTGTGCACCCGGGGCTGCCTAAAATGTCACGGCCAGCCCTGTCCTGGGCCCCACTGCCTCCAAGCCACCCGCACGCTCAGGCTGAGTCCATGTGGAGGCAGCAACGGGTCACCTGCCCCACTCAGGGCCTCCTCACCAGCCCAGGATACACCTACTTGCTCCTTGCGCACAGGGGCGATGACTGTCCACATGTCATAGCAGCCAGGAAGCTCAAACGTTGTCACCACCTGGGGCCGGATGCTCTTCTAGAAGGACGAATGGGGGGCGGGGGGGTGTCAGTTCACCCAGGTCCCGCCAGGAGGCACCACACCGCCTGCCCCCACATACCTGTAGGACCGACAGGGCCCCATTCTTCCCATAGCCGGAGCACACCACGATCTCCAAGTCTGGCTCGGGGCTGTTCTGGAACTGCACAGCAGCTCAGAGTAAGGACAGGGCCCCACTACTGCGTGAGCCCCTTGCCCCCCATCTCTTCACCCAAAAGCACCTCTTCAGAGAGGAAAGCAGGCTCGCCCATGGCAGCGTTGGCACAGGGTCCGATGTTGAGGATGCTGTCACATACCTGCGGACACAGCAGTGCTCAGGCAGGCAGGTCGGCTGGCGTGGGAGGCCCCTCCCTGTGCCCAACCTCACCTCAAAAGAGTAAGTGGCCAGCTGTGTGCCCGACTGGGCCTCGCTGCCGTATACTTCAATCTCATCCACCTCGTCCTGAGGCACCGACTTGCCCCCTGCAGCAGACAAGAGACCCCGTCGGGCCAGGAGGCCCGGTTGCCTGGCCGCCGGGCCTAACCCCACCAGCCCCTGCCTGTCCCGTGCAGGCCTGTCCTCACCTGACCAGCCCACCGAGGAGTCCACTCGCTTCTTCTTCGAGGGAGGCTCTTCCTGCGAGGCAGGAGGGGACAGTGAGCAGCCCTCTGAGGCTGGCCCTGCACAAGAGGCCAGCGTCCTGACAGGCCCCGGGCACCCACCTTGTCAGCAGCCTCTCGGACGGCGCTGGCCGGAGGTTCCTGTAGCTTCTCTGTGTACTTGAGGAGGAGCGAGTTGCCCAGGCGAGAGCCGAGGAACAGGTACCCAGGCTCCATGGTGACCATCTGAAGACCAGTGGGCGGTCAGGGTGAAATCAGGCCCAGACCCAGGGCCACCTCCCACCCACCCAGTCCCAACTCACGCTGGTGGTAAGGACACTGGCGGCCGCCTTGTCGAAGTGAAAGGCGCGGACACTGCGCATGCCGTCCGTGATGAGGGTCAGCACGTAACTGCCAGGACGGGGAGCACTGAGCTGGGGGCAGGGCTCAGAGGGGGGGCACGGGGCTCACCGAAGGGAGGGTGGGGGCAGGGCGGAGGGCACGGGGCTCACCGAAGGGAGGGAGACTCACATCTCACCGCCCTTGAGGGAGATGACCATCTTGTCGTAGGAAATGAAGGCTGCCTGGGCACAGTCGAGGGTGATCCGCACGCCCTCCTGGGTGCCTGTGCAGGGTGCGGTTAGACAGACTCCGCAGCCCTCCTGCCATCCCTGCCCTGCGGTCCTGCCCAAGCCCACACTCACGGAGGGGAAAGGCGGTGGTGCCGGTGGTGAGGCCGTTGAGAGCCACGCCGTACGGGGGGACGCTCTGGTTCAGGTACAGCAACGAGTTGACAGCAAAGACCACCACCCCACCTGGAAATGGACATGCTGGTGGGCGGGGCTCAGCGCCCTCCCCCCACCCCCCACCCCCAGCCCCATAGGGGCTCACCGATGGGCTTGGGCACGGCGAGGGCCTGCGTGCAGTCGAAAGGGAGGCTGGTGAGAGACCAGATGACAGGGTGGACCTTCTGCGTGATGTTCAGTGAAATGGCCACAATGGAGCACGTGTCCTGCCGCACAGCCACCCGCCTGGGGACAAAGAAGTACGTCAGCCAGGGGGCCAGTCACAGCACGCCAAGGGCGGGGTGGCCCAGTCCCGGTCCCAAATGAGACCCACCCCAGGCCTTGGCGGCTGCAGCCACAGCAGAGGGGCCTCACCCAGGCCAGGTCTGGTTGGGCTCGAACAGGATGAGCAGGGTGGGCTCGTAATAGCCGTGCAGGAACTGCAGGTCTACGATGTTGAGCAGCTTCTCGTCCAAGCCGCGCACGTCGATGATGTAGCTGGGCAGGAAGCTGGACCTCTGCCTGGGGGCGACAGGCTTTAGTGGGCGGAGGAAGGAGAGAGCTCCGGTTGGACAAGCACCTCCCCTGTCCCGGTACTCACCCCTCCCCCATGAGCCCCTCGTGCTCCTCGGCCAGGCTCTCCCTGCGGAAGGGCAGGACCACCAGGCGTGTGCCGTAGATGAGCATGGCCGCGCAGCGTCCGTCGGGGTCCACCCGCACCCGCGGCGTATGCACATTCTGCACGAACCCATCCTGGGGGCAGAGGGCACCGTTAGGCCAGCCTGGGGATAGGAGGGGAGCAGGGGGCAACGGGCTGGGGCGGGAGGGAGGGGGGCAGGGAGGGCTGGGGGCATGGCCTGGACCTACCCGTAGCTCAGGCTCCTCAAAGTAGTGTAGAGACAGGGTCTTCAGGTCATGGGTGCCTGGGTCATACTCCACCACCGACAGCTGGAGGGCAGGTCAGAGCTATGGCCCCAGACTCCCCTCCCCCCAACCCCCCCTCCCCCCACAGGCCTCCCACACCCACTCCCACCTCCAAGGCCATCACCTACCTTGGCATCCTTAAAGCTCAGGAGCAGGGCATCCCGCTTGGCACCCGCCAGCTGCACGCTGGCCATAGACATGACGTTGCCGAAGAAGGAGAAGGAAGCCACCAGCTCCAGCTTTTCCCGGTGCTCCCGGTGGGCCTTTCCCTCTGGGGGAGAGGCCGGTGGGTACAGCTCTGGGCCCGCACCCCAGCCCCCACGGCCCCAGGTCTGGGGCCAGGGCAGCCTCCCCCACACTCACCTGTGCTCCTGTCATTCTTGGTTGGCGCCTGGGAGAGGGAAGAGGAGGGTGGGCAGTGAAACCACACTGCTGCAGCCAGACATCTGCGAGTCCTACCTCATGGTGGGACCAGGAGGGGAGACAACGCAGGGCCAGCCCTGCCCAAACCCTCACTGCAGTGGGGACCATGCTTCCAGACACTTCTAGAGACAGCCGTGCACACCCCAACCCAATGTGCACAAACTCGTGCTCATAGCCTGAGTCCCCAACTTGGCTTCCCAACAGCCCGCTCACTCCGATGCCAGCAGTGCTCAGGGTCAGAGGCTGGATGGCAGCTCTCTCCGTGCGCCCTCAAACCTGCCTGGCCGTGCCCCCCACAAACTCACCCCTGGGCCCAGCCACAGCACGGGCATCACTCTACAAGACAGGCGTCTAGCTTGACCCGAGCGCTGCCACCAGCTGCCGACCACAAGCGACCGCTCCCGGCTCCCCTGACACGTAGGGTGCCCACTGAGCCTGCGCCGGGCATGCTGCCGCAGAGGGCCGTGGCCTCGCCCGATCCCACAGCCGGCCGGGGCCTCCCCAGGGTGGGAGAGGGCGTCCGGACTGCGCTATCCAGACTGCAGAGCGTCCGTAACCTCGGGTAATGAAACCGCGGCAAGTGCAGCCGTCCTCTGTGCCACACAGAGGGCCTGGCGGTACCGCCACGCAGGGGCACGTTTTTTTTACAGAAAAACAAGGGCTCCGAGCTTCGGTACGTTTTCGTGTCCATAAGAGACTGTTCTCTGTTAGTGGTAACAACACACTGACACACACACTTGTAAATCGTCACTTCAAAGCAAAGTAGAAATTTTAATAACAAGAAACAAGATCGTTTTTAATGACATACTTGTGCTACTGGGCAACGTCCTGAAAGTAGCTGCTTGAGAAAAGCCAAATAATTAACTCATTTCAGAAAAGGCATTTTAGGGGGTGCCTGGCTGGCTCAGTCAGGAGAGCACGTGACTCTTGATCTCAGGGTCATGAGTTCAAGCCCCACGCTAGGCACGGAGCCTTCTTAAAGAAAAGAGGGGCTCTTGGGTGGCTCAGTCAGTTAAGTGTCTGACTTTGGCTCAGGTCATGATCTCGCAGTCTGTGAGTTCGAGCCCCGTGTCGGGCTCTGTGCTGACAGCTCGGAGCCTGGAGCCTGCTCCGGATTCTGTGTCTCCCTCTCTCTCTCTGCTCCTCCCCCACCTCTTCTCTCCCTCTCTCTCTCTCTCTCTGTCTCCCAAAAATAAATAAACATTGGGGCGCCTGAGTGGCTCAGTCGGTTGAGCGTCCGACTTCGGTTCAGGTCATGATCTCGCAGTTCATGAGTTCAAGTCCTGCTTTGGGCTCTGTGCTGACAGCTCAGAGCCTGGAGCCTGCTTCTGATTCTGAATCTCCCCCTCTCTCTGCCCCTCCCCAACTCATACTCTGTCTCTCTCTCAAAAATAAATAAACATCAAAATTAAAGGGGCGCCTGGGTGGCTCAGTCGGTTAAGCATCCGACTTCGGCTCAGGTCATGATCTCGCGGTCCATGAATTTGAGCCCCGCGTTGGACTCTGTGCTGACCGCTCAGAGCCTGGAGCCTGTTTCAGATTCTGTGTCTCCCTCTCTCTCTGACCTTCCCCCCTTCATGCTCTGTCTCTGTCTTAAAAATACATAAAAAAAAATTAATTAAAAAAAAATTTTTTTTTTAATTCTTAGTAAGCCAAGAATGCAACTTCCTCAACCAAACAAGGGACATCTACAACAACCCTTCAACAAGGTCCCACTGGAGTGAAGTGTCCCAGTCACCTCTGTGACCAGGACCAGCCAGGACACCCACACTCCCCTTGCCGGGGGTGAGGTCAACACATACAGACCAACTGTAGTCCCACCCACAAGCAAAATGCAGAGTGAAAATCTTGAAGAACTTCAAGAGACATATGGACCTAGTCAAAAGCTCTAACATACCACTGGCATCGATGGAGGAAGGGGAAGGGCAGAATCAATAAATGAAGGTGTTGACCAATCGTTTTCCAGAACTGATGAAAAGCATCAATCTACAGACTCAAGAAGAGCAGCAAACCCCAAAACAAGATAAATATAAAGAAAACCAGGGGTGCCCGGGTGGCTCAGTCGGTTAAGCGTCCAACTCTTGATTTCAGCTCAGGTCATGATCTCTCGATTTCTGAGTTCAAGCCCCGTGTCAGGCTCTGCACTGACAGTGCAGAGCCTGCTTGGGATTCTCTCTCCCTGTCTCTCTGCCCCTCCCCTGCTCATGCTCTCGCTGTCTCTCAAAATAAATAAATAAGCTTGAGTAAAAAGATAATAACAACGACAACAATAATAATAACGAAGCCACAACCAGAAAGGAAGGACAATGGGTGAGAGGGGATATGCAGGAGGAGAACAGGCAAGTCCAGAAAACAAGCCACTTCTCGTCCTGGCCCCCTCCCTGGACAGAGCCCCCTGACCTAGACTTCAGCCTTATGTTTACAAATGCCCTGCCACAGGAGTAAGCCATTTCTTTCTTGTTGAAAAAAGAGAAAGAAAACAAAACTACAACCAGGTGCATCACAATCAAAAGACAAAACCAAGGGGGCGCCTGGGTGGCTTGGTCGGTTAAGCGTCCGACTTCGGCTCAGGTCAGGATCTCACGGTCCGTGAGTTCGAGCCCCGTTGGGCTCTGTGCTGACAGCTCAGAGCCTGGAGCCTGTTTTGGATTCTGTGTCTCCCTCTCTCTCTCTGCCCCTCCCCTGCTCATGCTCTGTCTCCCTCTGTCTCAAAAATAAATAAACGTTAAAAAAAAAAAATTAAAAAAAAAAAAAAAGATAAAACCAAGGACAAAGAAAAAGACCTTAAAAGGAGCCAGAGGAAAAAGGAGACATCACCTTCATAAAAGCTGGTTTTCACTTTCTTTCTTTTTCTTTTTTTTTTTTTTTTAGGGAGGGAGGGAGGGAGGGAGGGAGAGAACTCTCAAGCAAGCGGGGGGGGGGGGGGAATCCCAAGCAGGCTCCACACTCAGCACAGAGCCCAACCAGGGACTCAATCCCTGGGATCATGGGATCATGACCTGAGCGGAAATCAAGGGTCAGACGCTTAACTAAGCCACCCAGGTGCCCCCATAAAAGTTGATTTTCACCAGAAACCATACAAGCCACAGACAGTGGAATAACATCTTGAAAGCGCTGAAAGGAAACAATTAACCTAGAATTCTAAACCCAGTGAAAATGCCCCTCGAAAAGGAAGCTGAGATAAAGGCATTTCCAATACAAAAGTGGAGCAAACTCACGGCCAGTA
Source organism: Panthera leo (assembly GCF_018350215.1). NCBI lineage: Eukaryota > Metazoa > Chordata > Mammalia > Carnivora > Felidae > Panthera > Panthera leo. The sequence goes on from NC_056695.1 coordinate 82,738,313, forward strand.
GAAAACCTGCAGGATTATTAAAGGAAGTTCTTCAGGTTGAAAAGCCCAGCATAAAAAAGGATTATAAGCTGCTAAGAGCTCATAAGGCTGGGAGGATATAAGGGGATGAAGGACACGTGGGAGAAAGGAGCACTCTTGGCGGCAGGAAGCCCACACAATTAGAGGAGGGAAGAGGCAGGAAAAGCAGCCGAAACAAAAACCATCGGTGGAACCAACAGGAGTAAATTAAAGTTTGAGGAGTAAGACAACGTTTGCACAACCTCAAAATATGTCCCACAAGGTACTTAGTAGTTACCATGGGAAACGCAGTGATGTTCCGGGGGGAACCCCGCCATCCAAGCCAGCAGCCCAGTGACTATACAAAGAGACATCTTCTGTTACAAAAGACGTCATCGGGGTAAATTGGCAGGATCTGACCAGGCCTGGCCTTCTCCCAGTGTCACTGTCGTCATCAGACCACTGTTCTGTGGCTCTGCAAGAGACAGACCTCCATGCTGTCGGGGTGCCCAGGACGCGCTGACCTCCAGGAGCTGAGAGGCCTCCTGTCTACGACTTACTCCCCAGGCTTAGGGAAAAAAAGAGAAGAAAGCAAGCAGATATGGCACAATGTTCCATCTGGGACTGTGGGTAAAGGTACACTGGAAATTTCTGCTCTTGAAACTTCTCTCGAGTCTGAAATGATGTAAAATTGAGAGGCTAAAAACAGTAATAACGTACTGCAGGCCTGATAACGTAGGTCAAACCAGGGGCTCAGGGAGATAAACAGGGCTAAAGTATAAAGGATTTTATACTGTTCCGGGAGCAGCAAAAATGCTCATCTAAGCCAAACTGTAATAAATCCAGGAGGCCTAGCCTAACTGTTAACATCACTAGAAAATAATACGAAACACGTAACTAAAAACCAACAGGAAGATAAAATGACTTAAAAAGTCCTCACTAACCCAAAACAAAGCACAGAAAAGGAAAAAGAATAAGGGTGTGGTTAGAAAGACAGTGAGACAGACAGTGATTCAAGCTCAAGTGCACACAAAATTACATTAAGTGTACATCTGCCAAACACCCAATTAGGGGACAGAAACTGCCAAATGATAACACCCACTATCTGCTGTGGAGTCACTTTCAATGTAAGGACACAGATTTAAAAAAAAAAAAAAGAAAAAGAGGGGCCCCTGGCTGGCTCAGTCACTGGAGCAGGCAGACTTCGATCTTGAACTCCGGGTGGTGAGTTCAAGTCGCACACTGGGTGTAGAGATTCACGTCAAAAGAAACCCCATAAAACAAAAAAACAAAAAACGGGAACAAAGTTGAGATAGCTACGCTGCTATTGGACAAACTAGATTTTAAGGCAAAAAATATTAGAAACAAAAAGGCAAAAAGGGATATCTCATCACAAAAAGTTCAGTTCAAAATTAAAACATTATGCTTTTTTTTTTTTTTACTTCAGAGAGAGGAAAAAAATGCATTGAGGTGGGGGCAGAGGGAGAGAATCTTAAGCAGGCTCCATGATCAGCACAGAGTCCAACACTGGTCTTGATCCCACAACCCTGGCACCATGACCTGAGCTGAAATTAAGAGTTGGACACTCAACCCACTGAGCTACCCAGGCAACCCCAAAAATTACTCTAAATTTGTCTTATATGTACCTAATAACGCACGTACAACACACAAAATTCCCGACAGTCCTATGGGGCAAGTGCCCGTTGGTCATTTTAAAATCATCTTAGGGGCACCTGGGTGGCTCAGTCAGTTAAGCTTCCGACTCCTGGTTTCAGCTCAGGTCATGATCTCACAGTTTGTGGGTTCGAGTCCCACATGGGGGTCTGCACTGACAGTGCAGAGTCTGCTTGGGATTCTCTCTCTCTTTCCCTCTTCCCCTCTCCACACCCCCCCCCCAATAAATAAATAAACTTCAAAAAATTTTTAAAAACTATCCTAGATATTCTTCATTTTTGGCTCTTCCATGTAAATTTGAGAATCAGATTACTAAATCTAATGAGAAACCTACTGCCACTTTGAAGACACTGAATTTATGGGTTAACCTGAGGAAAGTTGACATCTATACAACGTGGAGACTTTCCATCCATAACCGTGATCTATTTTCTATTTAGCTGGGGCTTCTGTTAATTTCAATCAACCACAATGTATTTTCCCTCCCAAAGGTCACAGGGGCCTCTCCCGCTGCCCAGCTGCACCCCTTAGGCTGCCCCAGGCCATGCACTCACCCCCCCCCCCCACACACACACACACACAGCTTCTCTGCTCTGCACCCCCTGCCTCTTGACAGAACTGCCCTTGCTTCCCAGCTCACCCAAAGGACGGAGGCCCCGGCCATACTGCCCACCCCACACACATCCCCACCCGCTTTGTGCTCTAGGACTTCCCCACTCCTGTCACCCCACTGCAGCCACCTGCACTAGATTCCCCGGGGGCAGACTGAAGACAGCCTCAACAGGGGCCCATCGCCCCCCTCCTGAGTCTGGACTAGAGGCGGCTCTGAACAACAACAGGCCGTGTGGAAGGGGGACCAGGTTCCCCAGGGCCCGGCCCTTGGGATCACTGGCAGCTTCTTCCTCCGAGTACGTAAGTGCTCCAAGCAAGAGGCCCGACCACCTCGAGGCCACCTGCCAGGAAAACCAAGCCAGCCGCGCGGGGAGAGAGGAGCAGAGAGACAGAGACAGACACACCCAGCTTGCCCCCAACCCTTCAAGTCACCCAGTGGAAGCCCAGACCCCACAGAGCATAGGCCAGGTGCCTCCACGGTCCGCACTGTGCCCTGTCCAAACCCCCAAGGGACTCACAGACGTATGCGTCCGTGGTACCAGACTGCTGTCGGAAGCTCCAGGGCAGCCTGCTCCACAGCAATAACCAGACTGGTCCCGAGCGCTCTCACCCACCTGAGGAGCCCTCTCCAGCTTCCCCCCGTCAGCTCCACCTCCCGCCCCACACACTTCTCTGACCTCTGACGCAAGAGTCGCAAATGTTCCTGCAGTGGGCCAAACAGCAACTACCCGCCTTGGCCTTCGCAGCCACACGCGGTCTGGAACTCTTGAATTCTCGCGACCCTGAGGGTCTACAGAGCTCCCGTGGATCTCAGTGGGCTGCGAGTGGGTGCGGCTGGCGAGCCTGCTGCACTGGCTGATTCCGCCCCGGCGGGCAACACCCTGCTCTCCCGCTCGTCTTTCGGAAACCCTCTTTTCCCGCCAGCCACCACTCCATCTCTTTGATTCCCTCCTTGCACAAATCTCCAGAAAGCTGTCTACGTTCACCGGTGCCAATTCCCTTTCTCTGCTCGGCTCTTGACCCTGCAGGCCCACATCCCCGACGCCCCTGTCAAGAGTCACCAGGGCCTCCAGGTCGTGGGCCTCGCCTGAGGCCCGGCAGTAGGAGACCCAGGTCCCCAACCTGCCACCTCCTCTGGGCTTGGGCTTTCCTCCCCCCTCCCTGGCCACACCTCCTCCAAGTCCTCCTCGGCGTCCTCTCTGCTTCCCGACCGCTCAACGCCGGGGCACCCCAGGGCCCAGATGGCCGCCTTCTGGGTGACCCCAAGCAGCTTGAGGGTCTGCGGGCCCAACTTCAGCTCCAGGCCGCACCCTGCTCCCCAGCACGACTGCTGCCCTGACTCCCCCGCAACCTCGCAGGGCGCCGTTCCCTGGGCACCTCGGCACACCTGCCAGCGTCTGGAGCCCAAGAAAGTCCCAACGGCTCCAGCCCCTCGGAGGCCGTGACCTGTGAGCCCTTCCCACTGTGACAGAAGGGACAGCGTATCACGTCCAGATTAGGCTACGAAGACGCCGTGCTTTCAGCCGGGTGAGCGGTTCTCTCTCTCAGCCTTCGTTCTGGGGGAGGCCGCCCTGTGGTGAGGCTCACGCGACGGGCCGAGGCCTCCTTCCGACAGCCGGCTGTGCGAGTAAGAAGCAGAAGCTCCGAGCCCCCCAGCGCCTTCGGAGGACGGCAGCCCCGGCCAACACGGAACTGCAGCGAGAGACTGTGCGGGGGCCACCCAGCTAAGCCACTCCCGCTCCCTGGCCCCCGAAGTTGGGGGATATCGTCTGTCGTTTTAAGTTTCCAAGTCTGGGGGTGCCTTCCTTGTTATGCAACAAGTAACACGATGTCCCAAGAGGAGCTCCTACGTCCCTTTCGCCACGTCAGGCCACAGCAACTCAGCCCCCCCGGTGCTCAGACCAAAACTGCACCCTGGCAAAACCGCAGCATTGCCCGTGGCGCCTCGCCCCTTCACATCCCACATCCTGTCCATCCTGAATCTGACTGCTTTCCACCAACCGACCACCTGACGCTCCTGACTGGTCTCCCTGCAGGCCCCCCTCCCACCTCCCTACAGACTCTTCCACACAGCAGCTAGAGCGACCTTTGCAAAACACAGGCCCTGTCACTCCTTAACCTCACCTCAGAGTTAGCAGTCAGTCGCCACATTGGCCTAAAAGCTCAACATGCTGATACCGGGCCCCCACCTCACCACCTCTCTGACCTTCTGTCTTCTCCTCACTCTTTTTTTTTTTTTTTTTTTTAAGTTTTTATTTATTTTTGAGAGACAGAGAGAGACAGAGCGCAAGTGGGGGAGAGGCAGAGAGAGAGAGGGAGACACAGAATCTGAAACAAGCTCCAGGCTCTGGGCTGACAGCACAGAGCCCGATGCGGGGCTTGAACTCATGAACCGCGAGATCATGACCTGAGCCGAAGTCAGACACTTAACTGACACCACCCAGGCGCCCCTCTTTTTTTTTTTTTAAGTAATCTCTACAGCCACGGTGGGGCTCGAACCCATGACCCTGAGATCAAGTCAGTCACCTGCTCCACCAACTGAGTCAGCCAGGCGCCCCTCTGCACTCACTCCTCTTTTCCTCGGGGCCTTTTGGCTGGTTCTGTTCCTTTTTTTTTTTTTAGTTTATTTATTTACTTTTAGAGAGAGAGCTGGGGAGGGGCAGAGTGAAAGAGAGAGAGAGAGAGAGAGAGAGAGAGAGAGAGAGAAAATCCCAAGCAGACTCCACACTGCCAGTGCAAAGCCCGATGTGGGGCTTGAACTCACAAACTGGGGGGATCATGATCTGAGCTGAAATCCAGAGTCAGACGCTTAAACAACTGAGCTACCCAGGTGCCCCATCTCTTGGCTGCTTCTTGAACACCAGTCCCTACTGCCCTAAGGCCTTCACCTGCCTGGAACCTTCACCTGACACCCACAAAGCTCTCTCCAGCCCCTCCTCCTTGCCTACTCAAATCTCAACTCTGCAAGGAGGCAAAATTTAACACCACACCTGGCTCCCTACTCCCCGACCCTGCTCTGATGCTTTCCACAGCACTTTAAACTATAGACCAAGGGGGGGCGCCTGGGTGGCTCAGTCAGTTAAACATCTGACTTCGACTCTGGTCATGATCTCGCAGTTCATGGATGGGTTCCAGCCCAGCGTCAGCCTCTGTGCTGACAGCTCAGAGCCTGGAGCCTGATTCAGATTCTGTGTCTCCCTGTCTCTGCCCCTCCACCACGCACGCACTCTCGCTCTCTCTCTCTCTCAAAAATAAACAAAAAAAACAAAACAAATAAACGAACTCTAGCCCACGGTATTACTGGCTGTGTGTGGTCTGTCACCCACTGGAACAGCAGCACCACAAGGGCAAGCCTCTCTACCTGTAGTGCTCACCAACATCTCCCAAAACAAGCTTAACAAACATCTGCTGAAAAGACTCGAGTGAATTCCAGTGGGCTGTGAAACCTTACGTAAAAAATATAATGATGTAGGGGTGACTGGGTGGCTCGGTTAAGCTTCTGACTTCAGCTCAGGTCATGATCTCGCGGTTTGTGAGTTCAAGCCCCCACGTCAGGCTGTGCTGACAACTCAGAGCCTGGAGCCTGCTTCATATTCTGTCTTTCTCTCTCTCTCTCTGCCCCTCCCCCACTTGTGTTCTGTCTCTATCAAAAATAAATGTAAAAAAATTTTTAAAAATATATAATGATGGGGGCGCCTGGGTGGCTCAGTCGGTTAAGCGGCCGACTTCGGCTCAGGTCATGATCTCACGGTCCGTGAGTTCGAGCCCCGCGTCAGGCTCTGTGCCGACAGCTCAGAGCCTGGAGCCTGTTTCAGATTCTGTGTCTCCCTCTCTCTGACCCTCCCCCATTCATGCTCTGTCTCAAAAATAAATAAACATTAAAAAAAAAAAATTTAAAAAAAAATATATATAATGATGTAAATGCTTCCCATTTGTCTCTAAAGGATGACAGGCATCAGAGAAGGGGGAACTTTATTGGAACATAGGAGTGAAAAAAGTCTAGTTCAGTGATTACAGCAAAGACGCTCTCATACAATATGGGACTGACGGATTCATCCAATCACTTTTAGTAACCTCTACGCCAAACACGGGGCTCAAACTCATGACCCCAAGATCAAGAGTCGTATGCTCTTTCGACTGAGCCACCCAGGCGCCCCTAGTAGTCTACATATTTAATGCAAAAACAAACACACGTGTCCTGAAGTAGGTGCCCAGGAAGGTCAGCCTCCTTCCGTCCGCCCCTCTGACCCCACGTGCATGCTGCGTCAGCCCCCACTCAAAGCCTGCGGTGATTCCTCCCTGCTCTGGGGTCAACCATCCTGACCACGATGTGCCTTCTTCCCCCCACCCCACTTCCGCTCTACACCCCAGTCCGACCGTGCCTGCCCCCGCCAGGCTCAGCTGCTCTGGCCTGTGTGCCGGCTATTCCTTCCGCCCGGAACACCCTCCATTCCCCATCCTTGTGCCTGGAGAAGTCTTACCGCCCCCTTGAGAACAGGCAAGAAACCAGCTCTGGCGAGAAACTTTCGTGGACCAACGCTCACCGCTTGGGCAACCGGACACTTGTTTCCTCTACGGATGGGTCCATCACACTCTAGAAAAACTCCTGTGGGCTCTCTGGCCCCACACGAGACCCAGCCTCGTTCCTCTGGCCAGGAACCTTGTCCTGTCTTTGTCAGTCTTCCTGTCAGACTGACACTCTGGTCTCCCTCGTTCCCTCCTCTACCTCAGCTGCACTCGCTCCAACCTCCAAGCCTGTTTACAGGTGTGTTTCTACTTCGCGCGCGGTCTCTGCCGCCGAGTTTTGGCAGCTCTTGTTCACCGCTGTACCTCCACTGCCCAGCACACAGTGGGCGCTTACGGGATTTGCTGCAAAGACCGAAGAGCACAGAAGACGCACGGGCGCGGGGAGCGGAAGGCAGGCGGAGCGCGGCGGCGCGGAGAGAGCCGCCCCGGAGGCCGCCGCGCTCGGCGGGGCTCGCTTCTCCGCCCGCCGCCGCGCGCCGCCCTCGGCGAGTACTCGGGAGGCTGCAGGGAGCCGCGAGGGGCCGGCGCGGCCCGCACCTACCTCGGCGTCGCGGTTGAGGCGGTACACGTAGAGCTGCGAGGTGCCGGCCACCACGAGGTTGCGCTCGCTGTTGTTGAAGAAGTTGCAGTACATGGAGAACTCCAGGCCGGTGGGCGGGTGCGCCTGCTTGTACACGGCGTACATGGCGCCGAGCCCGAGCTGCGCGGGGAGGCGACGGGATGAGCAGGGCCGCCGCGCACGGTCCCGGCCCGGCGCCCCCTCCCCGGCCACGCGCGCGCGCGCGCGCCCGCCCGCCCACCTGGCAGTTGGAGCCGGCTCGTGGGGGAACCGCACCGCGGCGGACGCGGCCCGGCCGGACCCGGAAGCTGAGCGCCCGGGTTCCGGGCTCGCGCGCCTGCGCAGCGCCGCGGCGGCAGAGTGGCTGCGCGCGCGACAGCGACCCCCGGTGGCTAGGGGGTGGCAGGGCAGCCTCGCGGCTCTGCTCCGAGGCTCTGCGTCCGGAGCCCCGAAACCCCGAGCTCGCTCTGCACTCGGCTCCCTGGAGAAGCCGGCGGCGGGGTTGGAAACGGGGCTGGGGGTGCGGCGGCTCAGGGCCCGCTGGGCTGGGGGCCGCTCTTCCCCGACGCAGGGTGGGGTCACCGAGGAGGGTCTAGGCCGCAGGAAGAGGCGACTTGCCCCCACCAAGCCCGCGTGGGCGAGACGCGGTGCCCGGGTGGGCCAGGAGGGCCTCGCGGTGTGGAGGCCGTGAGGGAAGACACGCGCCCAGTGAGGCTCTCGGCACGGGCCGCGAGTGCGGAGGAGGCCCGAGCAGTCCGGGGATCGGGAAAGCTTCCCGGAGAGATGACTGGCCGCGCCCCTGCCGCCTCCCGAGGAGGTCTGGCCCTGCAGGTATGCCGGTCCGCCCTCTACAACGTGAGCGCTCGCCCCAGGGCAGCGATTTTCGCCCTTCCCGTCCTCTGCTCGCTCCCCAGGCCCAGCACAGTTGCCCACGTGGAAGACTCTGGAGCCACGACCAAGCACAGCTAACGGGGATGTCTCCTCGCTTGGCAGGGACTCGCCGCGGGTACCGTTGTACAGACCTGGGACTTAGGAATGGAATAATAAATAAAACAAGTAAGGGGCGTCTGGGTGGCTCAGTCTGTTGACTCTTGATTTCGGCTCAGGGCATGATCAGAGTCATGGGATCCAGCCCCACGTCCCGGCTGTGCGCTGAGCCAGGAGCCTGCTTGGGATTCTCCCACCCCCCCCTCCCCCCGCCCTTCTCCCGTGCTCCTGTGTGTGCTCGCGCGCGCTCTCTCTCTCGAATAAAAATTATAATGAGTAAAAAAAAAAAAAAAAAAAAAAAGGAAGTATAGTTACACCCAAGAAAATGACATAGAAACATGGGTTTATGTTGCACCCATATCTGCCCACTTGCTCGTGTCAGCAACAAGGCTGACCCTTTTGTAGTGGACAAAGGGGTCACTCGAATGCCCAGGCAGGTGTGTGACCCCTGAGCCACACCAAACCCCTTTAAAGGTCATAAGAAAAACTGTAGCCGGGACACTAAGTTTTGGTATCTCTGTCAGATGGGCACAGTCATGGTGCCCACATCATAGGACGTCTGTGATGATTGAAAAAATCAGGGCCCACAGAACCCTTGGACTGGAGCTTGGCACATTGGAAAATGCCCTAACAAATGAACAAGAACTCATCTGTGAGAGAGGTGGTCAGTGCAGAGAGGGCTGGAGATCCTGAAGGAGCACAGTCCCGGGGAGGGCAGCGGTGGATAGGATGAGGCTCCATCCCAGTCAGAGGAGAGGAGGAGGTGGGCAGCGGAACCAGGAGGTTGCAAGGTTGGCAGTGGGAAGACAGAGGTGAGCCTGCCTGGTGGATGTACTTTCTCAGTGAGAGATGAAGGTAGGGGCCTATCAGCAGATCTGGGGCTTGAAGTTGCTGGGGAGGGACCATGATGGGCTGAAGAATCGTCCAAGGCTGGCGTTGGGGGGGGGGGGCGGGGGCGGGGGGGAATGCCAGTACAAGCCCTGGCCTTGCCCGCTGACCCTGAGCTTGGGCCCTGGGGCTAGTGGACACTACAGGCCATGCTCTTGCTCCTCTGAGGCTGTGCTGGGAGTCAGTGGTTTTTCTGCACCTTCCTTCTGTGCCAAGAGGCCATCTCCGTGTTGTAGACCAGGTTTAGGAGGAAGGTGGTAATTCCCACACTTCTCTTTTGTGCTGTTGGTGAAGATTCTTGGAGAATCAATACCTCTTGGAGAGGCCGGAGCGTCTGTCTACCGGGGTCAGGCCCGGGAGTTCTCAGATATGGCCTTTTCTGCCCGCTTTGCCACAGATTACTGGCATTCAGCCTCCACCTCCCTCCAGCACAGGTGGACCCACGGAGCGTAACATAAGACTGACTTCTACTCTCGCGCTTTTGTGTGTGTGTGTGTGTGAACAACAGGCCGAATCTGATGTCCCCTGGACCCCTTCCTCTTTTTGGTCTTTCCTCCCACCTCCTTTCTGCTACCTGGAAAGTGCATTTAAGGGCTAGAGCTCTGGCAGCCATTTTGGACCGTGAGGGGTGTTGTGGATTGAATTGTGATCCCCAAAAAAGATATGTTGGAAACCTAACCCTCGGTACTTCCAAATGTGACTTTTATTTGGAAATAGAATCATCGACAGATGGAATTAGTTCAGATGAGGTCATACTGGAGTAGGCACGCTGGTAATCGGTAGGACTGGTGTCATCAGAAGAGAAGAGATACAACAGAGAAGGTCACAAGATGGAGGAAGACTCTGGAGCTATGCCTGCTACAAGACCCAAACCACACGTGGCCGCCAGAAGCCAGGACAGCCTCGTGTGATAGATTGTCTCTAGAGAGTCGAGCAGCAGGGGCACCTGGGAGGCTCAGCTGGTTGAACATCCGACTCTTGATTCCACCTCAGGTCATGAGTTCAAGCCCCGCGTCTGTGCTATCAGCACAGAGCCTGCTTGGGATTCTCTCTCTTTCTCTGCCCCACCCCCACTTGTTCACTCATGCTCTCTCAAAACAAATAAACATCAAAAAAATAGAGAGTTGAGAAGGAGCACGGCTTACGGACACCTTGAATTTAGACTTCTGCCTCCAGAACTGTGAGAAAATACATTTCTGTTGTTTTAAGGCACCTAATTTGTGATAGGCTGAGCTACAGCCTTAGGGGACTACAAGGGTCTCCGAGGATGGACACTGTGCCGAGGACAGTGCAGCAGAGTCAGAAGGGGCTGGGGCCCCACTGACCACGGGCTGTCACATACTCGGGTCCGACTACCTCCTAGTAGTGATAAACCCTCGTCTCTGTGAGCACGGTGCTTGTTTCGGCCCTTCTGTAAGAAGTAAACAAGTCTGATTCCTGATTGGAGACCGGGTCCCCCTGCTACCTGCAGACTCTGGCCAATTTCTGAGTCCACTCCCCACACAGGGCTCCCACATTTCCCCGCGCAGGACGGGCTGGCTGCCTGGAGATCCCTTAGCACAGGCTCCTGGTGCCTCATCGGAGCCCCAGGGGGAAAGAGAGGTACTGCCCCCCCCCCCCCCCCCGCTGCCTTTCTTGGTGGGAGAAACTTCCCTAACAGCAAGGAAAGCAGCTGGGCTCCAAGGGCAAGAATATTTTTATTGAATAGGGATGCTGGGGCATGTGAGAGGGAGACTCTCAAAGGCCTGGGGCTCTCTGGGTACCCAGCTACAGGTTCCACACTGGCTAGCAGACCCAAGGAGCTGAGATAGCCCAGGGGGCCAGCAGCCAGCATCAAGGGCCCGAGAGTAGGGGGGTGGGCATCAGAGGGTGATCTTGTCCTCATACAGCGACAGCAGCAGCAGGACGGTCCAGCCGCCCAGCAGACCCATGTTGTGCAGCAGGAAGAGGAGCCAGGGCCGCTGGTCCCGCACATGAAGCATGGCTGGAAGCTGAGGAGGAGTTAGGCACAGGTGAGCGACCAGCTCTGAGCCCCTGCTCGGCTCACCCCCAGGGCAGCCGACTCCCGCCCTCCGTCCTGACCATGTCGCAGAGCGCCACGTAGAGGAAGAGGCCAGTGGCCACCGCCAGGATCCAGGCCTCACTGTCCTCTCCAACGTCGACAGCGAGCGCCACGTAGAGGCCGACGAAGGCAGTCAGCGCTGAGGCCAAGTTCAGCAGCAAAGCCCGGCGCACCGACAGCCCCGCGTGCAGCAGGGCGGCGAAATCCCCTGGGGTGGGCGGAGCGGGGGTCAGGCCGAGAGCCCCGCCCACAGCCGGGCAGGCCCCGCCCCTGGCCGGCGGCCGGGTCCCCAGGCCCTGCCTCGCGCTGCTCACCTAGCTCGTGTGGCACCTCGTGGCAGAACACCGCCAGCGAGGTGGCCAGCCCGGTCTTCCAGGAGGACGCGAAGGCGGCGCCCACGGCGAGCCCATCGGCGAAGTTGTGCAAGGCGTCGCCCAGCGTGATCACGTAGGGCAGCAATCTCAGCTCTGCGGGTGTGGTGGACGTGGGTCGGCGCCGACCTGGTCCCCCACCTCGGCGCCCCCACCTCTGCTCCCCCGGCCCGAGCTGGCGCTCTGCACAAATCCGTAGCCCCTAATCCTTCTGGGGCTTCCCTCGGGGCTCACCTGAGCTCAGTCTCCGGGGCTCCGAGCTCAGCAGCTCCGGGCTCTCCTCTGTCACCTGGAGGGGGTAGGTCCGTGTGGATGAGCCCCTGGGCAGGGAGGTGAGGAGGGGCGTGGCGGGGCTGGGTCTCCTGATCAGCAACAGAGGAGGCCATGGACAGAAGCGCTGGGGTGGAGGCGGGGGCGGGGGCGGGGGCGGGGGCAGGGGCAGAAAGGGGTTCTTGCAGGGGAAACTCCATGTGGGATGGAGACATCGGGGAAGGGCCAGCTCACCAGGTCTGCGCGAGAGCCTTCGTGGGGCTGCTTAGGCGGCCGGAGCTCGCTGGGCGCTAGCTGCAGGGACACTCCGTGGCTGTGGCCACCGTGGCTGTGGCTGCAGGGCCCATCCTTTGAGTCCTGTGGGGACAGTGGCTCAGGGCCCGATGGGCCTCCCTGACTCCGCCCCATCCACCCACCACGTCCAGCTCCCACCTGACCTCAGGGTCCAGGGGCAGCAAGAGGTTGAAGAGGTTCTCAAACAGGAAGAAGGTGTAGAGGCCACCCAGCATGGCCACAAGGCGCCAGGTGGACTGTGGGCCAAGGCCCTCCCCGCTGTGGGTGTGCAGCCCTAGCACCTGGGGAGGGAAGGGGGCTTTAAGGCCTCCCCCACCCCACCCCACCCCTGGGGACAAGGACGGAGAGGCCAGGGAGACAGGAAGGGCTCCAGGAGGATGGGCCTCGAAGGACTGGGCAGGGAAATTCCCGTCTGGGGAGGGAGGGGCAGCGGGCTGACCTTGGGCGTCAAGTGGAGGACGGCATCCCCAGTGAGTGCACCCACAGCCATGCTCAGGAAGGTCTGGATGATGTAGTGGGAGGCAGCGCTGTAGGTGGCACAGGTCAGAAGCAGGAGGCCGAAAATGGCACAGAGGCAGATGAGCAGCGTGGCTAGGGAGCCATATAGATATCCTGGAGAGGGAGCGGGGGCCACAGGGCTGAGATGAGAGCCTTTCTTGCTTCCCAGGGGAGGGTGTCCAAGCAGGGCCCAGGAGCCAGCTCACCAGGGATGCACGTGGTCAGGCTCCGGCCATTCCTCTGCTTATGCTAACCTTTAAAGCCCCATCCCCTACCCATCTAGGCCCCCACACTTCCCTGTGACCCCTCTATTCCCATGCCACTTTCTCTTGCCAGCCCTGGCCCGGCTTTGCCCACCCCTCCCCTAGCCCAGCGGCCACTTCCTCCTCCCCGTGAGGCCCCACCTCTGTGGCACCAGCACCCAGCACCGATGGGTACGGCAAGCAGGCACAACTGGGGAGGCAGGCACTCACTTTCCGCCTGACTGAGCTGGTCCCGAGTGGGGGGACTGGACTGGGGGCTGCAGGCCCCACTTAGCTGCTGCTGGAGCAGGGCCGGGCTCAGTTGGGCCCAGAGCTCTGGAGTCACCCCCGCCTGCTCAGACAGCCCGTACACGGCCATCACTTCACTGGCACTCAGGCATACCTGAGGGGTGGCAGGAAAGGGGGTCGGGGACCTGAGCAGACCCATGAGCCCCCCCACCTCTCCCCAGGACGGTGGTGCATGGGCTGCTCACTGTGTCCCACATGCTGGAGCTGCCGTTAGGGGTGGCAGGGGGCACAGGGCCCTGGTGGTTGGCCCCCTTTCCCAGATGAGCATGGTCGCTGTGGTCACTGTGTGTCTCCGCCACTCTCCCTACCCCCAGGCGCCGCATCAAGGCCTCCAGCTCTGGCGGGGGGGACAGAATCACAAAGTGTGTATGGGCTCCAGGCCTGCCCTCCCCAAGGACATGGAGGTCGGGGACTCAGGGTACTCCCAACTCTCTGGCCCCGCCACAGCCTCACCAGCCAGTGTGATGTTGGGATTCTCGCCACTGTGCTGCCGGAACACAAAGTCTACAAAGTACTGGGGGGTCGGCAGGGCATGGAGACAGGACCCACCGCTGACATGGTCCAACAGGGCGGCCAGGACCAGGCCAGGGTTGCTGGGAGCTCCTGCCCCTGCTGCCTCCTCCAGCAGCTGGGGCAGGTCCACACAGGCCTGAGGGAAGGGTCAGGGCTCAGCCTTGCCTGCAGGGTGGCCTTCCTGGCCTCCAGCTCTGCCATCAACCCTAGTGCCCTTGCATGCCACCGACCCCGAGACCCGCCCTAACATGGTGCCAGATCAGGCTTCTCAGAGCACCACCACCTAACCCTGCCAGCCTACGGCCTGTGCTGGGTCTGACCCCTCCCCGAGGGCCCTCCCTATGGGCCCAGGATTCTTCTCAGCCCCTGTCTGATGAGGGCCCCGGGGGCTCCCCAGCTCCCTGTCCTGAGTGGTATCGGACATCCATTTGTGATCCCTCAGCCTCCCAAGTAGGTCCCCAGACTCCCCCAGGTGTCCAGGAAGGCTTTGTGGGATGTTCTGCCCACTGCAGCCAGGCCCAACCCCCCAAGTGGTCTCCTTTCTCCATGGATCCCCTTAGGTCTTCCCCATCTAGTCCCTCTGCCCCACCTACCCAGGCCCTCACCTTCTCTGCAGCAGGCCAGCCAGCAGCCTGGGCCTGAATCCTTTGCAGCAGCCTGCTCAGGCCTGGGGTCAGGGCCTTGGGGCCCTCCAACAGGGCCAAGAGATGGTCAGCACGGGTGGCCCAGCGGCCAGCCTGGACATCTGCACACGTGCCCTTGGGGTCACTGAGGTAGAGGGCAGCGGCGGCACTGAAGCGGGCGATGTGCCTGTGCTCCAGGACTGCCCCCCCGGGGAGCCCTGGCTTCTCAGGCCTGCCCAGGGCCAGGGCATCATCCACAGAGAGGCACTATGGGCAGAGACAGGTGCCTACGGTCAGGAAGCTGCCTGCTTCCCTGTGGGGCCCATACACACTGGTCTCGCCCTCCCCCTCTCCCACCCACCCCTCCATCATCACTCTCTCACACACTCCCACCGTCACCACCCTCTCGATTACACACACACACACACACACACACACACACAAAAGGGCTCGGGGCAGTGGTCCACCCATCCCAGGGTGGCTTCTTCCCGGAACCACTGCCAGTTTGATGGCCTGGGGACTGACGGAGGAGGCAGCCCTGGGATCCTGGAGCTATATGTATCCGTCACAGCCCCCGATCCTGGGAGCGCAGGCCTGTCTGAACTCAGAGCAGAGGAAGGTGGGCGCTGGCCTGCAGGCAGGGCCTGGGTGCTTGGCCACCCGGCCTCGCCTCGGCCCGCCTCCTGGAGTTTGCCCAGGCCCTTTGCTTCCAGCCCTGGGGCGGAGCGGGCCTGGGCTGGGGGACCCATCGGGTGCGGCAATTACCTTTCCACACGGCCCGTCGGCGCAGTGCACACGGTCCGCCAGTGTATTTAACAGGCTGCCCAGCACCACACGGTCCAGAACACCCTGGCCCGAGGACAGCAAGGTCAGCAGACGGGTAGGCTGAGCTGCCACCATGGTCACCATCAGCACGGAGAGCAGCAGCCCCAGTTGGAGTCGAACCAGGACTGTCATGGTCATGCTGAGGCCCCTGTGCACTCTGTGCTCTGGGGAGGCCGCTGACGCCAGGGCTGGCTGGGGCTCTCGGGTCGCCCAGGGCCGGACTGGGGCTGGGCTCTGACCCGCCCGAACGCGTGAGGACCTCTCCCAGGTATTTTTCCTGCAGGGCTCTGTGATTGGCTGACTAAGGCACCTCAGGTTAACCATTCCAGCCACAGGTCCTCCCCGAGGTTGGAGCCACTGCCCGTGGGGGGCAAGAGCTGGGCCCCTTCCTCTGCAGGGACAGCCTGGGCATCTGCTAGCTTGTCTGTGGCTCTGCAGAACTGTGGGGCAGGGCTGCGTTTTCTATGCCCGAGGGGTAACCCTCTCTCTAAGGTCTGCCGCCAACAAGGGGGGCCTGGGCCAGAGGTCCCCAACATTCCACCTGAGAGGCCTGAACACACCCCTGCCCCACTCCCCTCCCAGCCCCTTCCCTGCTTGGCTTCCTTGCTTCAGGCAGCTTAGACACCCTCACCCCACCCTTAGCCTTAGGTCCCAGTTGGGGGTGGGGAGGTGGGGCCCTCTTCTCCCATGTGTTGGGGAGTCGTCCTCCCCTTCCCAAACTCTGGGGAAAATGCCTGAGGAAATGGCCAAATCCCCACAGGACACAAGGGGAGCCCACTGGGCCTTCTGCTTGCTGCCTCCTGGCAGAGGTCTCTTGGGCTTTCCTGGCAGGAGGAAGCGGGGCAGGATCCCAAGCTCCAGGCCCAGGGGCTCCAGGGAGGGCTGTGACTGCCAGCTCTGCACCTGCCCCTCCCTGTTGGCTCCGTCTCTGGCCTTTGAACCTCTTGGCTTATCTCTGCCTGGTTGGCAGTGCAGGGGAGGGGCAGGCCCCAGGGAGCCAGCTTGCACCCCTGGCCAGGTCTCAGGGCAGCCTTCGTGGGTTTGTTTTTTTTTTTTTTTTTTTTTGCTTCCTGGAGGGAGTGTGTGGACGTCCCCTTCCCCACCTGGTTCAGCTGGCCACTGACCCTGAGCCCTGTGAGGTGTGGTTGGGATGGAAGAGGTGAAGCCCTGGGGCAGCTGGGAGCCAAGGCCCAAGGGACTCTGTCCCCAGAGTCCCGTGGGCCCAGGGCAGGGCATCATGCTGAGGGCAGAGTCCCGGGCCTGAGGTCGCCACCCCCCCCCACACATTCATGCTGGATGGCACCACAGTGTGATACCCCTGGGTCCTAAGAAGGGGCTGGGGCAGAGGAAATAGGAAGAGCCTGCCAGGGATTTGGATGATTCTTGGAACCCTGAGTCAGCAAGGAGGGAAGCTGGAGAGATTCAGGCACTCTGAAGACTGTAGGCACAAACTGGCCTTTTTCCTACCCCACTGCACCAGGACCACGGGGCTGGCTGCAGCAGGAATTGGGGACCCGGCTGCTGCCTCAGGCCACCCACTGCTCAAGGGTCTATTAGCTTCTGGGCAAAGATCTCAGACCAGCCTTCTAGGCTGGCCTTCCCAGGCCCCTGGGCTGAGTGGCAGAACCGCCTGAGCCATTGAGGCTTGTGGCTGGCACTCCCTGGGGCAGCCCCTTTGACCTCAGGAACTTCATGCTGGCCCATATTCCTTTGCTTCATGCACCCTCCACCTCTCCCAGCAGATGCCCTCCATCCCAGCCCAGAGCGGCCGCAGAAGGCATCACCAGTGCCCCTGCACATCTGACTGCCCCCTCCCTGGTGCTGGGGTCCCCCTCTGGGTGCTGCACCCTCTCTCGTGTCCCTGGGCCCTTCCTACATCATCCCATCATCCAACACGCACACTGCAGTCCCTCCTGTCTTCAAACACACCTGTGTCCATAGCAGCACTAGTTCAACCTCCAAAACACAGAAACAACCCAGGTGTCCACTGAAGGATGGATGGATGGATGAAATACGGTCTATGTAATATAATGGGAACCCTGGCAGGCTCTTCATATCTCCTCTGCCCCAGCCCCTCCTTAGGACCCAGGGATATCACACTGTGGTGCCATCCAGCATGAATGGGGGGTGGGGGGAGGGCGACCTCAGCCTTAAAAAGGAGGGAAACTTAGGGGCATCTGGCAGGCTCAGTTGGTACAGCCTGTGACTCTTGATCTCAGTGTCGTGAATTCAAGCGCCACATTGGGGATAGCGCTTTAAAAAATTTTTGACACATGTACAACATGAATAAGCCAATCGCAAAAAAAGAAACCCTGTATGACTCCACTTGTAGGAGGCACCTAGTCAAAATCTAGGGACAGAAGGCAGGATGGTGGCGGCCAGGGGCTGGGGAAGGGGAACGGGGAGTTAGTGTTTACTGAGGACAGTTTCTGTCTGGATGCGGTGATCGCTGTACAGCATTCTTAGTGTACTTCATGCCGCCGAGCTTTAAAACGTTTAAAACGGTCGGGGCGCCTGGCTGGCTCAGTCGGTAAAGCGTGTGGCTCTTGATCCCAGGGTTGTGGAGTTCAAGCCCCACAAAAAAAAAAAAAAAATCTTTACCAAAAAAGGCAAATTTTGTGTTGCGCTTAATTACAATAAAAACAAAAAACCATATCGACCAAAACAACCCCCGTTGCCCCTTCAGCTGCCATCGACATCAGGATCTGGGGTCTCTGGCACTGGCAGTCTCTTCCAGGCTCCCCTGAAGCCCCCCCCCTCCCCAATCCTGTCAAAGTCCCCGAGGGCTCCCCAGGCCTCTTAGTGGCAGTTTCCCCATCTCAGTCTGCCCTGGACCCAGCTGCTTGTCCGCGGCTAGGACGTCTCTGGGTTTCCTTGGCCCCAGCCATCCCTTCTTCAGCTCCTTTGTGGTGTTTCTATCCCCAACCTCCAAGTGTGACAGTACCAGTCCCAGGGCCTCTTGGGTACAGTTCCTGGCACCTATCAGAGTGAGTTTTTGCCATGGAGCTAAAAAGCCTTCATCGTGTTCACTTCCTTCATTCTGAAACTCCAGCTTCTGATGTCCAGCCACCCACCTGATGCCCTTGGCCAGCTGACACAATTCGATTCCGCCTATGCCGACAGCTCTGGCCACACCCTCACGGAGCCCCTCTTGGTGCAGGTGTCCACATGTCCACAGGAGCTCCTCCGTCTAGCTGTCCTAGTGCAAGGCCTGGGTGTTCACCGCACACCGCATCCAGCCCAGCAGCAAACATTGTGGGTGTGACACACAGCACGGCCCACGCCCAGAACCCAAGGACCCTTCTCTGCCCCCCCAATCCCCACTGGGCCAGGCCCCCCATGCCAGTCGCCTCTCTCTGCTGTCTTTCCCTACTAAGACCCAAAGGACATGGGGCACGCCTCCGCTCTGAGGCCCCTGCTGGCATCCAGGGCTCCAGGTACAATCCCAAGTCCTCACCTGGCCTCTCTGCCCCCCTTCTTCCAAATGGCTCTCTACTCCTCTCTTCCTTGCCGACTCTGCTATCCTTGACCGCCTGCCCCGTGCAAAATGGCACCTCCCCAACTGGCAGCCAGTTCACACACAGACAACTTTATCACCATCCGAAATACTACACACCTTATTTAATTGCCTTTAATGCTACAGACATCCAGAAGTACCACTAGGAAAAAGGAATGCTACAATTAAGCTCTAGCCTGTCCCTCATCCCGATGCCATAGTTGCCAAAACGTGACACGATGCACCCTGGAATCCAGAGGCTTGGTCTGTGGCTTGCTGCCAGCTGCCTGTGAGGAGGTGGCTGTGACGCCGGGGGCCAGGGCTTCTGCAGGGTTGACAGCCCCTGGCCTCGCAGCAGGTGCAGTAAACACTGGTAACTGAGCCAGCATCGGCCTGTGAACACCCGTGTCCCCACCCCCCCACCCGAGGACTGTTGCTTCCCCCACCTGACCTTGCTCCCGAGCAAGGGACACCCTCTGTGGTGGGCAGGACAAACTGTCTGTCCCGTGAGTCATCTACTGGGGCCCCGGTGAACCACTACCAGGACAAGGCCCTGCACTGGCCTGTGGCGTCCCCCAGGGCAGGGAGAGGTACCGGGGGCAGCACAGCAGTGCTCTGGCCCCCCAGCTGCTTAGAGCTCTCAGGTGAAGGGTGGGGAAGCAGATGTGAAAGGCAGCCTCCTCTGTGGTCAGATTCAAGCCTTACCTGGCCCCTGCCCCCAATCACCCAGGGAAGCTGGCGTCAGACCCTTTCCTGAGGAACGGGCCACACGTTCAGAACCTCTGTGCTCCAGCGAGGCAGGATCCCACCCGAGGCCCAGAGGGAAGACAAAAAGGCAGGGCGGGCCCGGCTGGGGGAGGGCAGCCACAGCAGGCATGGGGGGGGGGGGTCAGAAAGCATCTTTATTGTGGGGAGGGCAGGGACAGAGCTCTGGGGTGGACGGACACACAGACGGAAGAGCTGCTATGAACAGCAAGGCGCATGCAGACCATCCAGGGGTCGAGCGTGGAGCGCAGCCGCGGCCCCTCCACCGGGCCCACCGGAGAGCCTTCCTCCCCAGACCCCGGGACAGGGGGCCTCAGGCATGCAGGAAGCGGTTGAAGGCGTTGTAGGCCGACTCCAGGTCAAAGAGCATCTGGCGCACCTGGGAGTCATCTAGCTCATCAGAGGCCGACATGCCGCTCAGGGTCTGCAGCCTGTGGGAGCACAGCACTGAGGTGTGTGCACGGGAGGGGCTTCTCGGTCCTTGACGGGGCAGGGAAGTCTCGGGCAGGGATGCTCACCACTGGCTGACGGTCTGGCGGCCCTCGAAGTCAGGGGGCAGGTGGCTCATGCGGTGCATGGTCTCCATCAGCTCCCGCAGATCAGGCTGGATCTGTGGACAGGACGCTCGGCTTCCTCTGCCAGGAACCCTCCCCTACCCCCGCCCCTGCCACTCCCTTCTCCAAGCCACCCCTCCATCCCTCTGTCCCCTCCGGGAGCCGCACCTCATCCATGGCACGGATCTCCAGGCGCAGTTTGTCCATAACCGTGATGAAGAGCTGGGAAGAAGTGTGTGTGTGAGGTACCACAGACCCGCCGTAGGGGCTCAGGGTGGGGGACTCCTTGCAGCTCGCGGGCCTGGTTCCTCTGCGGGGCCAGGCCCGGGTCAGCCCCCACCCAGCCCGTCTGGCCCGTTGTCTCCCTCCTCGGCCTCTCTCCTTGGCGATCTGGTCACTGGGTGCCTGCTGGTCCCCCCTGTTCCCATAGCCCATGAGCTCTCCTCTAGGCCACCTGGCCCACAGGGTTTTGGCTAGGCCTCCTGGAGCTGTGGGTGCATGGGAACCCTGGCTGCACTGACCCTCGGTGCCTCCCACAGGGGTCTCTTGGATGCTGCCCAGGGAGAAAGTCCTGCCCACCCCTCATTCCTAACTGTGAAGACCCCCTCCTGGTGTGTGTGAGGGCTGCGCAGCCCTGGGAGCCCCGGGCTTCTGTGTACACGGTGGCCACGGCAGGCAGCGTTGGCCCCCCTGACCTCTCGTAGGCCCCCGAGGCCGCAGGAGCCCCCCTGGCCCCTCCTAGCTCCCCGAGGCCGCGGGAGCGCACCGAGACCACGTCTGCAATACAGCGGTTCAGGTTGCCCTTGTCGTCTTTGATGGTGATAGGACGGTCCTCTTTGATCCTCTCCATGGCGAGTGGGCAGTCCAGCTGAGGGAGGGCGGGTACCATGGGTACTGGGCCTCACAGGGCAGCTGGCCAGACCCTCCCCAACAGCACCCACACCTCCCGCCTGCTGTTCCCCGGGAAATGGAGGGGCCAGCTCACTCACACGGAACTTGCGGCAGAATTCATCAATGGAGCTGATTTCTGCGCCCTGAACCTGCCGGAAGGCGGCTTTGTACTGGACCAGGAGCCGAGAACAGGCTGCAGTGTACCTAGGGAGAGGGCCAGGCTGCTGCCCTCAGTACAGGCTAGCCCTGCCCACACCTCCTCTCTCTCTCGGCCCATCCAGACACAGGGCAGCTCTGAGAGATCAGAGATGGGCCACGAAGGCTGAGGCTTCCCTTGGAGTCTAAATACAAGACCTTGGGAGGACAGTAAGCAGAAGAGGGAAGTGGCCCAAATATGGCTGGCTGCCACACGGGATGAGCCCAGACCCAGGCAGAAGCCTGGCCAGCCCCCTCTTCTGGAATACACTGGCCACACCTCCACATCGACAGCTTGTGGACCTACAAGGCAGGCCTATCTCACTGAACAAAGGCCCCGTGTATCTCCTAAGTGCCAGGCCTGGCCAACAGCGCCTCACATGCTGACCTCCCTGACCCTTCTGCTTGCCTTCTGAAGCCCTTTTGTCAATGAGGACATCTGTGCCCAGGGAGAGCCCCCGGCGCAGGGGGAACCCCCGACCAAGGTGGTGGACAGGTCTCTCCTCCTGAGACACTTCTGTACCACGACTAGGACTTCCTGGCTGAGACGGTGCCAAAGCCACAAGCACCCAGGGGCAGCCTCCTTGTGCTGGGTGGTTCCCACAGGAGTGGACCCCCTCACAGCCTGGAGGAGGCAGGAACCATACGAATCCCCAGCTCAGGCCTCAGACCCCTGCTCTTGCTTCCTCCTGAGCACCCAAGCCCTGGAAGGCAGAAACAAGCTTCCACAGACTGGCTCTTATCACCGGTGCAAGGTCAGCGAGCTCTCACTCGTTGGGGGTGACGCAGTCCTTGATGTATGCCTTCTCCAGAGCCTGCATTGTCTTCACAACCGCAAACAGCTCCGCCATGTTGTCATATCTGAGGACAGTGTGTCCATCAGGCCACGGCTACCAAAGCCCAGGGAGGGCACTAGCCCTCCCAGGGTGAAGCTGTGGCAGAGCTCTGCATTTCAGCGGCCTCTCCCCCCCTGCCCCAGCAGAGGCTCCTTGGGAACTGTTTCGCCAGCCTGACCCCAGAATGGGGGTGGTCCAGAGGTTGGGGGAAGTCACTCAGGGGAGGCAGGTGAACATGGTGTGTGTGTGTGTGTGTGTGTGTGTGTGTGTGTGTGTGTGTGTTGGGTGGGGGCAGTCCAGGGGCGGGACTCACTTCTCCCGTTCCCGGGCGTTCTTGTACAGCTTCACCTCCTATTGGAGAGAGGACAGTGTGTCAGTCCATGGTACCAGGGTGGCTGCGGGGTCTAGGTGAGGCTCACACAGGCGCTGGCCAATGCTGGCCAGGTGGACATCTGCCACTCACCTCATATAGCTCCGGCTTGTTTCCAGGGGCTGCAACAGAGCAGAGAGCTAGCCAGCTGGCCACAAAGGCAACCCCAGGGGGCTTGTCCACTGGCCCTAATCCCAGCCCCATTTCATTAGCCCACCCAAGGCCTCACCCTGTGAAACATCCCAAAGAGCCCAGAGGGAGCTGGAAGATAGAATTCTACTCCCAGCACCCCACCAACTTGTCGCGGGGTGGGGGACCTGAGCACACGACATTCCTCTGGAGCCAGGGAGACACATGCCAGGCCTGGCTCCTCATTCCACCGCTGCTCCTCAGTTACCTCACTCTACAGCAGGGTCACCACACCTTGCTTATGGTGCAGGGACAGGGCACAAATGATGTTTGTCACATGCTTTGTGACCTTTCCCCTGGCTTGACTCCAGGATACCCAGAACCCCCTGAGGTTCCAGCCACACTAAAGCTCTTATCTTTGTGCCAAGTGGGTCCCACCTGGAGGTCATCTCTGGGCCCCCTGGTGATAAACTGCACCAGTCCCTAGCTGCCCACTGAGGCTTGTATGGGGGAGACACTTATAGCTCCTCCCCCACCCCCCCCCCCCAACCCTTGGCCTCTGCAGCAGGGCCTGAAAGCCTGGACCCTCTGGGTCCCTGGGTCCAGCTTGGGCCACACTCACCTCCCATGCCTGGAGTGGCTGGGATCCCGTGAAACATCTTGTAGGGCTCAGGTGGCCACAGCAGAGACCTGGGGAGTAGAGCCAATGCCAAATCAAAGGTGACCCCTAACACCCCTGGGTCTCATGTGCTGGACCTCATGAAGAGCTTCCCTGCCCTCAGCAGAGTCAGACAAGAGATAGCTGAGATAGGGGAACTGAAGAACTCCATGAATATCTGCTTTTTTGTTTCCTTTTCTGCTCTTATTCTTGCTAGCACCTGTACCCCTGCCTTGCACATGCCTTATAGCACAAACGATGTATGTCTACCTTGTAAAGGTCAAGAAGTTAATAATTTCTTTGGAGTCAGCACAGTAGATAACATCTGAAGAGTGACCGGGCAAGGCTGTCCTGTGCATATTCCAGGCCATTGACATGGGACTTTAGACATCTTGATGCCAAGACCCCCAGGATATGTCTTTGTCCTGACCAATGTCTGGATGCCTGAGAGGACATAACCCTCAATAAAAACTCCTGACCCCAACCAGAGACTCACTATTCTTTGCTTTCCGAATTTCCCAGATGCTCCCTCTGCTATGCTCTGTCAGTTATGCTATTCAATAAACTCTGTTCTCACTTCCTTCTGGCTCACATTTGATTTCTAACCTGTGTGAAGGTAAGGACCCTCTTGGCTGGTCCAGCAGGGACCCCCTCTGAGCCCCTGGACCTGGTCTGCCTACATCATAGTGATGAACACACAAGGTGTTACGTGCTGTGGTAAGAACACCAGTTCTGCCCTAGAGACTGTCAGGAGGAAGTGGGTGCTGAGGAGCATCTCAGGAGAGGAGAGACCAGTGGCGAGGGGTGGGGGTGCACTGAAAGATGCAAGGCAGAAGATAAGAAGGTGGCAAGTTTCAGAAGACCTGGGGAGGAGCATTTGGGCAGAGAGAAAAGCGTAAATAACACAAGGCCTTTCAGAGAAATGCAGTGAGAGGGACAGACAAGTGGGGGACAGAGCTTTCCGAATGAGGATGGAGGCGGAACCAAGGTACACAGCTCTGGCGATCAGAACTGAGTTTTATACTAACGCAGCGGGACTCACTGACGGATTAAACATAAGCTCTTGGGGCTCCCAGTGAGGAAGTGGGCTGAGCAAGAACAAAAGCATGAGGCCGCTGGGAGGGTCCTGCCCACTCAGGTAGTTGATGCAGTGCCTAGAGTCAGTTTCAGCCATGCTTTGGACGTGAAACCAAACCCACTGAAGAAGTATTTGAAACAGAATGTTAATTGAAAAGGAATCAAGAGGGGCGCCTGGGTGGCGCAGTCGGTTAAGCGTCCGACTTCAGCCAGGTCACGATCTCGCGGTCCGTGGGTTCGAGCCCCGCGTCAGGCTCTGGGCTGATGGCTCTGAGCCTGGAGCCTGTTTCCGATTCTGTGTCTCCCTCTCTCTCTGCCCCTCCCCCGTTCATGCTCTGTCTCTCTCTCTGTCCCAAAAATAAATAAAAAACGTTGAAAAAAAAAAATTAAAAAAAAAAAAAAAAGAAAAGAAAAGGAATCAAGAACAAGTCCCCTCTTTCTGGCCCAATGACAGTCACGTGAGCTGAGTCGGAAGAGATGGAAAAGGAGCAGGCTCCCAGGAATGCTCGCCCTGGCGCTGTTGTGTGGGGTTCCAGAGGCTCCACAGTCATCCAGGGTGTGCTGAGGCAGTTCAGGCCAGAGGAGAAGCCAGGCTAGCTAGCACCGCTGACGCCTGACACTGGGGGTAGGTGGTGTCACACAGGGGACGATTAACAGGGGAACGAAGAGAGAAAGCAGCCCAGGCTGGAGCCCTAGGGTACCCAGGGATCAGAGGGACCAGAGGGAAAGGGTTAAGGAGCACTTCTCCGAGGGAGGGATCTTGTCAGGGAAGGCAGATGCATTACAGAAGTCCAGCGGGTGGCAGCTGGGAGACTACTCAGCAACCCATCCGGAACTTCTAAGAGGGGGTGCCCGGGCGAAGAGTACTGAAGAGTGGAGAAATAAAGGAAAGAAAGCGCCTGCAGTTCTACGGTGGGATTCGACTCTGTCGCGAAAACGAATGTCCCCTAGCTACAAACGAACATACAGCTAAATCTCAGAAGCCGGACACTGAACCGAAAAGCGAGTTTCTAGATAATGCCCACATTTGACTGTGTAGATGCCGCCCAGGCTGCCCCCGGGTCCAAGCGAGCAATGAGGCGCCCCGAGTGGGGCGGACCGTGGGGGTGAGGCCCGACCGGATGCGGAGGGTGCACGCGGGGTCCGCGTGCGGCTCGGGACCGACCGACACCCGCGGGACACGCCTGGGGCTCCCGCCCGCTGGGAACGCCGCTCTCAGGGGCGTCAAGCCCGGGGAAATGGCTTCGCAATGCCGGGCGGGGCCGGGACTAAAGAGACTACCCCAAGATGAGGAATGAGGTGCCTGGGCGCGAGGGGAACCCTGTGCGACAAGACGACGCGCACGGACCTAGCCCAGCGGCCTTTTCCCATCCGGCTCAGCCGGCCCTTCCTAGTTCGCCCCTCCCGGCCCGGGGTACCTGCGCTCGCTCTGCCCGTCGGGGGGACCCGCGGCGCCGCGCTCCCAATCGACCGCTCGGCGCTCTCTTTGACGTTTGCGCCTGCGCACGCATTTACCCCTAGCTCCCGCAATCTACGCTCGATCACCAAGGTCTGCCCCTGAGCACACTTCCCTCCCAATCGACTACCACCATGACGTCCGCGCCTGCGCACCCGGAAATGGGCGCGTCCCGACTCCTGGCCACGCCCGCGGCCATACAACCCACAGGCGGAAAGGGGCTCCAGGAAAGGAGACTGACTGCCCTCTCCGCGTAACCACCAAATAACCAGAGCTGCCCCCAGTTCCAGCGGGCTCTCAGCTCCCCTACGGCAAAGTGAACCCCCGCTTTCCCCCTCCCACCCGCCTTCCAGGCAGCAGCGGGGGTGGAGGCAGCAGCGGCGATCGTTTATTTGAGGCGAGGGTGGGTTGCAGGGCAAGGGCAACGCCGCCTGTCAGAGGCGCCGGTAGAAGAGCTGGGACCCTCGGTCCAGTGTGCACGCACTTCCAGGCTGGCCGGGCAGCAGCTGGCGCAGGGCGTCACGGTCCTCGGTGGAGAGGCGTCTGCTGCACAGCTGCAGCTCCTGGAGCTGCGTAGTGATCCTGTCCCAAAGGCCCAGGCCCAGGGGGCCCTGGACAGCACAGCCTGCAGGGGGGGAGGGGGGAGCTGGTCTCAGGGAGCAGGCCCCAGCGAGGTAGACGGGGGAATCCCGCAGGAGCCAGTGGCGTTCGCAGTACACCTATGGAACTCCCAGGACTGTGTTCTTTTCTACCAACGTGGCCCTCAGGAAGAGGCCACTTCCCCTGAGCCCCAGGGGCTACAACCAGGTGCTTGGGCAGATGCCCAGGATGGGCCCACTAACACCCTAGGAAGGCGTGTGTGCTTCCAGAGAGGCCACCGGGTCCGTGGGCTCCTTTCATAGCCAGTAGGCAGGCAGGAGGGAGACTGGCTAAAATAAAATGCTGCAATCACATCTGTGCCTCTGACAGTTTCTATGACAATGCCTGGGGTCTTTCCATCTGTAAAATGGACACTATAGGAATGCCTATGGGTCTTAAGAGGACAGACACTAAGCTGTCAAGGTTTGATCTCCAGGGAGGCCAGAGTGCCCAACAGGCTCAGGACCCTAGGGAGCTAGGGGAGAGGACAGGTACAGATGCCAGGTGTGTGGGAAGCAGCCCCTTAGCTGTGTGCAGATATCCCACCAGCTTGCCTTCAGGGCTGCCTTCTTGGAGGAGCCGGCTTGGCCTTGTGGGGTGGGAGTGAGGAGCAGGAGGAACCCAGGGGTTCCCTGTGTACACACCCACTCCTAGTCCTTATCCTCCTAGAGGGCAAAGCCTGGTACTCTCCTGCCCCAAGCCCTGGCTGGATGTGTCGGGCTACTGGGTGGCCAGTTTACCAAATTAATGTCTCCTGGGGTCATCGTCAAGGCAGCTCTGGTAGGGTACTGTGCCTGCGTGTGGCCAAAATGGGAATACACAGGCTGGGAAGGTAGAGTCAGGGCAGGCCCTGCCTGGAAGTGGGAAAATCCCTCGGTGGCAAGTTTTTGCCATCCTGATCTTGAGCTCTGTCCTTTTGCCAATGGTAATTAGGAAATCCTTGTGAAAGGGGACCCACCCCCGTCCCCCCACCCCAGTCACCATGGTCTCTGAGGTTCAGGCTGAACAGGCCAAGGCAAAGCCCCCATGGTCCTCCCTGCCCTGTGTTAGGAACCGGGCTTATACCCCCTTCCAGTCACACTGGTCACTGTTCCCCATTGTATCTAACTAAAGGAGCCCAGCCCACCTTTGCCATCTGGCTGGTAGCAGTGACAGCCCATTTAGAGGTAGCACCAGGGCTTCGGGTAGGTCCCCAAGCTCACCTGACAGGCCAAGGAAACTGAGGCCTTGGGGCCGCACCTGGAGGGCAGACAGAAGCTCCTCCAGGCCAACACGGCCAATCTCAGGGTTGGCAGACAGGTCCAGTGAAATGAGTGAGGGGCAAAGAGGAAGGCATCTAAGACAACAAGGGAAGAAATAAAGGGGTCAGCCTCTAGGGAGGGAGGCCCCCAGTACTGCAGAAAGCTGCCCCAGACAAACCACAGCCCTGGGAGCCATAGGCCAGGCCCTATAGGCTCTGCCCCAGTATGCACGGGTGCAAGTACTTCTCTAGGGCCAGCTGGACACTGCCAAGGGCCAGGACCATAGTGACCAGGCCTGGGTATATGCCACCCTGGCTTGGGTGCCCAACACCGCCAAGAGCCAGCTGAGGCTGGAGGGTCATGAGTGGCCCCGGTATGGGCTGCTACAACAAAGGGTAATGGGAAAGGCTGTCAGGAGCCTCAGGAGTACAGGAAGAAGAAACACAAGGATGCAGGCTTGAAAGCTGGAAGGAGTGAGGGGAAGAAGCTGTTACTACTAGCTGTTACTACCAGGGCCTTGGGTAGGTCCCCAAGCTCACCTCCCTTCCCTGCCCAACCCAGCGCTCCAGGGTACTGGGACTTGAGATCAGACTCCCTCAGAATAGCGCAGGAGTGGGTGGCACAGCATTACCTGCTCAGTTCTCTCACTGCCTTGTCGCCCAGGTGGTTTGCAGACAGGCTCAAGTGAGTCAGAGCACAGCCTTCCTAGACACAGCAGAGGCCCAAAAGGAGTAGGGTTGAGTGGGGCACCTACCCTCTCTGCCTCCCAGTAGAGGACCCAAACCCAGGTCAGATACCTTCCTTCTTCCTCAGAAACAAGGGGCCAAAGACTGCCTGACCCCCAAGGCACCAGAGGGGAGCAGCATCCCTTCAATGTGAAAATCAAAAGGAAACGCCTCCCCTTCTAAGTCATACTCGACATGTGAAAACCACAGGGATCAGCCCCACATGGAAGAGTCAGGGGAGAGAGCCCTAGGAAGCCTGGCCAGAACTTGGGATCTGCCTGGGGTCCCAGGCACCTTTCCTGCTGGCCAGGAATTCACAGCCCGAGGCAGGCAGCTCTCCCAAAAGCTTCACCCACAGCTGTTCTTTCTGAACCTGCAACCCTCTTCCCAGGCTGCTCCTACCCCCGCCAGGTCTCAGGTGTGGAACTGTAGCCCGGACAGCCCAGCCTTGGTTTGCCATGGCACCCCCCCCCCCGCCGCCCCCACCAGCCGCATACATACCTTAGTCAGGAATCTGACCACAGGCTCCACGAGGTCTGAGTCACTCTTGCTAGCTGCCACAGAGCTAAGCTCCAGGCGCTGGAGGGTGTGAGCGGGCAGGCTCTGCAGGGCCTGGGCCAAGGCACTGGTGCCCAGGATGTTGTAGGACAGAGACAGTGTCTTCAGGTGCTTGGCATCTGCACGGGGGACCAGAACCACTGTCAGCCACACATGGTCACCACCCCAGCCCAGCTGCAGTCCTAGGCCTGACACCTTCATGATCCCTCTGGGGAAGCTATCATCCCTGAGACTTTGTGCATGCAGAACTGAGGGAACTCCCACCTGGGGTTTCCCAGGCAGGGAGGGGACAGGGCCAGACTCCTGAGCCCACCCTCTCCCCACCATCTCTGGGCTACCTGCCTCCCCCAACCCAAGCCAGGATGGAGTACCTGAGACAGGCCCTGAGCCAGGGTGTCTGTGAATGATGGGGTGGGGTTGGAGAGCACCTCCTGCTGCCCTAATCCCAGCCTCTCCTCTGCTGTTGCTCTCACATCCCCAAGCCCCACTTCCTAGCCCACCACTTCTGCAGAAAGGCCTCCTGGAGGACTCCGAGTTCCCAGTCTCTCAGTACTGGGACCACCGCTCTCCACGGCCTCGGTGTCCGTGGTGGGATCATCTAAGGCAAACAGAACGCTAAGAGCTGGTGAGAATAGGGAGACAGGGACAGCGGCCCATGGCATGTCCTAGGGGAATGACCCGAGCCCAGGAAGACCTAGCACATTCACCTATGTGCTCCTAGACACCACGCCTGGTCGCCCGGGGCCCCTCTTGCTCAAGGCTCTCTGTGCCCCTGGACATGCCCTTCTGATGGCAACTGGAACCCTGGGGCCAGGGAGTGGACATGCCCATCAGCTCACCTTGGAAGGCACTACCTAGGGCTGCCTGGTGGCTCAGAAAGAAGCTGGGGCCAAAGCCACAGGCCTGGAGATGCAAGGTACTGAGTGAGGGGCAGGCTTGCAGGATGAATGCCAGGGCCTGACCACTGCCATCCCCGAGAGGGTTCATGCTTAAGTCCAGCTCCTCCAAGTTCTGTGGAAGACATGGGCCCCCTGGAGAATCTGGTCTCCTTGCCATCCCAAAGCTGGGCAGAGGTCAGCACTCGCCACTGCACCTTCCCACCCAACGACGGGCTGAATGCAAACGTTCTGATGCCGCCCTGTTGCCAGCCTGCTGCTCCCCGTGCCTCTACCTGCAAGGTGGTCTGCCCCAGGAGGCCTGTGGCAAGCTGGCGTAGGCCTTCAGGGCCCAGGTGATTGGAAGAGAGATCAAGGAGAGTCAGGCCAGGCATGGTGCCCAGGGCGGCCAGCAGCTCAGCAGCACATCCATCCCCCAGCCGGTTCCCTGCCAGGTACAGCTCCCGGAGAGCCGCGTGCAGCTTCAGGGCCCGCAGCAGTGGGGTGAGCTGGGTCTGGCGCAGGGCCAGGGAGCAGGCGCTGAATGAGGGGCCCGAGCCCTGGCACTCCATGGCCTGGAGCACCTCCTGGTGCTCCTCTGGAGGGGGGAATATAGCGTCACCAGGACCAGAACCTGCCGTTCTGCCCTGGGAATCCTGGGGGGTCAAACCAAACATCTCCCTCCTCACTCATGAGCCCTGGGACACCCCAGAGGTGCTGCAGAGCCCAATCCCACAAGCCTGTGGGCCCAGCATCACTTGAGCCCCCACGCATGGCTGGTGGGTGGGGATGTCCCTTCTCTGACTTGTCAGGTCCTCTCGGCAGGGCTCCAACCTCTGTCACCGCCACATCTCAGGGCCCGAGGCAAGCTCCCTTGGAGAGCCACCCTGGACCTACCCTTCAGTGGCTCTGGTGACTCTATGCCATCCCGCCTCCCACAGGGCCAGTGTTGGGGAACACCCACATGTGTGGGCACTGGGCAGAGGAGGAACTGGGCACTGGGCACGAGGCCAGATGTCGGGGGGAGGGTGCCTCGGTGGATATCTAGGGCTCTGGGACATTAGGCCCACAGGCCTGGGAGTGGCACAGGAAAGTGGACCATGAACACCCAGCCCCTCTGCCCAGGCCACTTCAGGCTCTCCTGGGCTCCTACCTTGCTGCAGGCTCTGGCAGGCCCTGCGGTAGCGGTCAGCCAGCGGCGGGAGGTCCCACGAAGTCACCTCAGCCAATACCTGCAAAGCACCGTCACTAAACAGCCCCGGGGGCCCCCCACGCTGGGGGCTCTCCTATGCTCAGGGCCCAGGCTCCTACCACTCACCTCCTCGTTGCTCTGTAGCACATCAGGGATGGGGTCCTGTGGGGCCAGCAAGGCTCCCTCCTTTCGCAAGACGAGCCTCGGCAGCAGCCCACAGGCCTGGCAGTAGCGCTGGGCAGCCTGATCAGCCAGCCAGGCCACAGAGTGGACCTCCCTGCTGCAGGGACAAAGCGGAAGCTGAGCTGGCCAGGTCCCTGCACACACTGAGGAAAAGCATCTAGGGTCCTGCCATCTCTAGGTCTATAGCTCTTCTGTCTGGCTCCCTCCCCTCCCCTCCCGCTGCCCCTGCCCAGGACATGCCCGTGCTCTCTGCAGCTCTTCCAAGCTTTTCCTAGGGGCCACGGGGCCTGACCTGACCACTCCAGTGCCCTGTCTATGCTCCTGCGGGGCACTCTTACCCTGGCCTGCAACCTCACGTCGGCTATGGGAGGCCCCCTGGACAGCAGGGTGACGCAAGTCAAAGTAAGCCCTTGTGACCCGCGCCATCTGATCTGCAAACGTGAGGGTCCTCCCAGGGGTGCCGGGGAAGCTGGGACTCGGAGGGCATGTGACGCCTTACCTGTGTGGGACGGGGATGAGGAAAAGACTGTCCTGAACTCGCACTCGCACCCGGATGGGAGGGGGCAAAGACGGACCCTGCTGGGTGGGGGCAGGGCACAACAGCCTGAGTCAGAAAACACAGCCGTCTAGCCTCACTGCCCCCACCGCCCCCACCCAGGGAGTGCACCCACCGAGGGCTGGCCCACCACAGGGCTCTTCTCCCCACTGGGCCCCGAGGCCCTGGAGACATCCGGGCTCCATGGAGGCTCTGCAGCCGAGCTACCGTCTCCACCTGCCCTGACCCGTGTACCGCAACTCCTGAGACGGGTCAGCCGGCTCTGCCTGGCCCGCGCCCGGGGCCTGCTGGAGCTCTTGTTGCCTGACCCCGAGGCACTACGACCGGTACTGTCACCACTGCCCGGGGAGCGGGGCAGATGGCCATCCTGGCGGCTGTGGAGCAGTGGTGAGTCGTCCTCCAGCCAGTCTGAGGCCAGACACTCCTCTTCAGGGATGAGCGCTGGCCGTTGCGGGGTGGCCTCGCCTGGACCCCAAGGTGGGCCGGACCCCAGGCGGCAGCTCTGGGCACTGCCCACGCCTCGGACGCCCACCCAGGGAGCACTCGCTGCCGCCGCCTCCCGGTTGCTGGTGGATCCGGGCGTCCAGGCTTTGTCCTGTTGTGGCTGGACAGAATGCCGGGGCCTCTTCTGGTTCGGTCGGGGGGGGCCTGGGTTGTCCTCACCCTCTGAGCTGCTACTGCTGGCCAGTTTGTGCCTGCTCCTCCGAGGCCTGGTCACAGCTGGAACTGTCTGCCCCAGAGAGACCCTGGCACGAGCCTGAGAGGTCCCTGGGGGTCCTGGACAGGGGCTCGAGGGAGGAGAGACCTCAGGGTCAAACAGATGGTTACGTGGAAGAGCGTGGGGAGCCTGGGAGCCGTGGGGAGCTGTGGGGAGATAGAATCTCGTGTGAGGCAGTGTCCGTCACTACCCAACCACCCATGCTAAGACGTCACTTGGAATCGGGGCCTAGGGCACTCTCAGGTCAGGGAGAGCCGTCCCCAGGGGCAGAAGGTCTATACTTGCCTCGGCCTGAGGGGCCCGCCCGGAGCAGCCTCTCCATGGCAACAGCCTTCTCTCGGGTTTCGCTGTCCAGATCCTTGCCATACAGCTTCACCCACTGCTGCAGTGTCTCCAGCGGGCTATGCCCCTGCGTGGCGGTTGGCTGAGCAGGGCTGGCAGGAGCACCCCACCCACCACGGCCTGGCCTGTACCCCCACTCACCTTCGTGGTTCGGAGTGTGACTGACGCTCCCCGTTCAATGAGCAGTTCAGCCACCTCGAAGTGGCCGCAGTTGAGGGCATCGTGCAGAGGGGTGATGCCTTCACAGCCCTGGCCGCCTGGGTCATCTACCACAGCCCCGTGGTCCAGCAGGAAGCGGACAATGTCTGTGGGCCAGGAGATGTGAGCTAGCTCCCAGCCTTTGTTGGCCCCCGTCCTTGGCATGTACCAGCCCCGTACTCACCCAGATGCCCGTAATTGCAGGCCTCATGCAGGGGTGTCCAGCCACAGTAGTCCCGAGGGTTCAGGGGGTGGCCCTGAGACCAAGGATGGGAAGGAGCCTAACCTGAGTATCCCCCAGGCTGGCCTCACTGTGGGGCTCTGAACTCCCAGGAGAGCCAGGGCCTGGGTCTCAGAACTCAGAACGGGCCCCGTAAGTCTACCCTCAGGCCTGGCTCTGCCCTGGCCTAGGTCCTAGCAGAGAGAGATGGTCCCCACACAAGATGCATCATCTCAGGGAGGCCCCTGCAGGGACTTGTGCAGGCCCAGCAGCCACGATGCACCCTGCAGCCCCCATGCCCTGCCCTATCCCCTCAGGGAGACAGTGCACCCCAGGAGAGAGTCCCCGTGACCCACAGAGTAGCTAGAACGAGGCAGCAGACCCACCTGCCTTACAAGGTCCTGGACGCGACCCAGGCGGCCCTCGATGCAAGCTCGGTGTAGCAGAGTCTCCCCAACGTCATTGCGCCGGTTCCACTGTGGACAGTTGTGCCAGGACAGGAAGCAGAGGTGTGAGGGGACCAGGCGGTCCTGGCAAGCGTGGGAGGGACACACGCAGTACCCCCACACCATCCTCACCTTGTTCACCCTCTGCCGGCCCAGGCAGGCCCGCAGCTCCTCGTCCTCCTCCGGCTGCTGGGACCAGCCCTCAGCATCACCCTCTGGAACAGAGCCCGGCCCACTCCACGTAAGCCAAGCCCCCCTGTCCCCAGGCTCCCCTCACCTTCCAGGCCTGGAGGACAGGGGTCCAGTGTGGACTGCTATTCCACTCCCAGCCCTGTCCGTGGTTGTTCCTCACTCGCAGACCCCCGGCCCACAGGGGATGCACCCGACCTTTCTGCCCACCTGATCCCTGTCCATCATGTGCTGACCCCATGCCCAGACCCCACTCTGGATCTCCCCACCCCAGACTTCTGTCCCCTCCTGGGAAGCACCCTTGTTGGGCCAAGTCACGCTCATGTTACAAATAGCTCATCCCGTGAGCCCAGGTGCCCTCCACCTGCACGTGCCTGACCTTCCTGTCTGCATCTGCCTCCCCCAACTCACTTGGCTGACCCCACTCCTCTTCTCTGCTCCTGTCCTCTACTCCCTCTGCTGCTGGTCTTTGCTAGAACCTTCTTCTACTTCACAGGCTTCTCTTACGTGACCACTTGCTGAGTGGTATTACCTATAGTTCCTGCTTTGGTCCTCTAACTCTCCTCTGGCTGCCTACACCCACATACCGGTGACACGCAGCCTAACCCCCTTCTAAAGCATGGCATAACCTTCCCACAGCCGTTGGCCGCTGGTTCTGGAAGAGGTTCTGGAAGCCCCTCAAATTCAAAACTGAACTTGTTCCTTGTGGCCCCAGGGACAGGTCTCCCACCTCCCGCCTCTCAGCCAGAAGCGAGCCACCGGCTTGCACCCACCAGCCTGGCACCCCCTGGGTGATGGCTCCAGCCTATCCTGCACACCCACCTCCCACAAGGCTGACCCTGCCAGCCTTGAGAGAAAGCCTGCACCAGCTCTCAAGGGTTTCAGGAAGTGCTGAGCTCCTGTGCCTGGCAGCCAGCGTGCTGTCTCCACTCCCCTCTTGTCTGCCCTGTGCCCTCCTCTCGTGGTGCCACTTCTCCAGGTCTGACCCTGCACCTCCTTCCCCAGCAGATACCCACTAGCCTTCCCATCACTGACTCCTCCAGGAAGGTTCCGGAGCTGCCCCAGAGCCCCCCGCCCCCACTCCCCTCTTCCATCTACCAGCACAGACCACCCTTCCTCCACAAGGCTGAATCCTCCTGTCGCGAGCCGGTGAGCAGCCCCAATGAGGACTCCACCCTCGCCCGGCCCAACCCAGGGCCCAGCCCCAGCAGGTGTCAGGGAGGAAATGCCACGGGCAGCTGGCATAGGGGCCAAGGCAGCATTCGGGCCTCACCACTCTCCGAGAGCTCCACGTCGCTGGCCTCGGGGGTGTCACCATCACCCTCCTCCTCCTTATCCTCGTCCTCCTCCTGGTCTCTGGGCACACTCAGCTCCTGCAGCCTGGCTTCAGTGCCAGGGGCCTCCTGGGGCTGCAGCCTTAGCTGCACGCTGTGGAGGTGCTGTAAGACCTGCCTCTGAGGGGCAGGGGGTGCCCAGTTCAGGGCTCCAGGGGCACTGGACACCCTGAACGGGGAGATGGGGGTGGGGAACGAGGACAGGCAGGTCGCAGGAAAGCTGCACTGGGGGGTTCCACGTGCGTGGATGGGCTTCTGTACCTGCAGCTGGGGCCGCTGGGCCTGCTGGGCACAGCTGAGAGCCTTTTGGAAGCATGGTGCCAGCAGCTCATAGGCATCGCCGGCCTCCTCTCGGGATAGCGCAATGTTTAACCAGGTCTTGGCCTCCTGGAGCAGGAGGAGGAGGGATGAGCTTTGTGGCTGCTGCCCGCCCCATGGAACTGGCCCCGGCCAAGGTCCAGCTCCCTCCGCTGCCCACACGAAACAGGAGGACGGCAGCCCTAGAAAGGGAATGCCTGTCCACACAAACACTCGAGAGTAGCGGTCCTGAGGCAGAGCCGTGGAGACCTACTCGCATAGCCCCTCTGCACCCTGGGTGGGACCGGACGCCATTACTGCTCACCTCCAGGGCGTCGCCACCACGCAGCCTCAGCTCCTGTTCGTAGTGGGACACGGCCCGGCGGTGGTCCTTCATGTCTCCCAAGGTGGCGGCCAGGGACACGTGGATGACGGCCAGCTCGGGCCCCGGCCTGCTTAGCAGCTCTGCAAAATACAGCTGTGGAGGCAGTGACAGCGAGGCCAGGGCTGCCTCACACCCCACCAGCCCAGAGTGTCACGACCGCCCCTTTCCTCCCGCCCCAGCAGGGGACGCACACCTGCTTCTGGTAGGCCTCGGCCGCCTTGGGGAAGTCGCCTGCCTTAGAGAACAGGTCCCCCAGCTGCTCGCAGATGCCCATGGCACGCTGGGGGTCACTGGCCTCCGACTCTTGCAGCTGCTGCTGCAGCTGGACCACTGCCAGCACTGCAAGAAGAGCCTTAGTGAAGAGGGGACACAGCGTGGGGCTCCGACCCGACCGCCACCTGTGAATCGTGTGCCCTGGGTGGGCCGTCCACTGTCTCTAGGCCTCTGCTCGCCCCTAGGTAAGGGGGCAGTAACAAAACACACCTCGTGGACTTACTGCATGGATTA
This sequence comes from Panthera leo, assembly GCF_018350215.1. Classification (NCBI taxonomy): domain Eukaryota; kingdom Metazoa; phylum Chordata; class Mammalia; order Carnivora; family Felidae; genus Panthera; species Panthera leo. The sequence continues at coordinate 82,774,593 of NC_056695.1, forward strand.
GGAAACTAGTAACTGACACCTTGAAGAAGCACCTGGCTCACAAGGGGAGCTACTAGCTCCTGCCACTTGTCAGTCCTCACGGGCCACACGCGCCGTCTGCTCTCCCACCCTCTCTGGCAACGCTTTCGTCTCCGCCTTGCCAAAAAGACCCCGGCTCGTCTATAAATGCCCAGCCAGCCTCCTGAGCACCCTCAATGCGTCCCTCAGTGCGTCCCCCTCTGACACACCATGCTGAAGGCTCAGAGAAATGGGGGGCTCTCTTCCCAACAAGACGGGGGTGGGGAGCGGGAAAAGGCCTCACACTGATGCTGCCATCTCCTCACCCCTTCCGGGGGAAGTTCAGCACCCTGGGTCCCCTTCCAAGGCTCACCATATTTAAGGGTCCGGCAGATCGCTGCCTTCTGCAAAGGCTTCTGAAAGCCCAGCCTGTAGGCTTTCTTCAGGGCTCTTTTGGCAGCCAAAAAGTCCCCCAGGTCTTGGAAGATCTGGGGAAGAAAAGAAAGGTGAGATTGCAGGCTCCCTGGAGCCCGAGCCCCTCGGCAGGCAAGGCCCAGAGCTGTAAGTGGGCACCTGCGAGATGAGCACGCAGCAGTCGCTCTCCATGAGCTCCTTCCTCAGGGCACGTGCGCACTCACGGGCCCCCTCCAGGCAGCGCATGGCCTGGGAGTGCTGCCCTCGGCGCCAGTGGATGGCACCCAGGTTGTAGCGGGCACGGAATAGGTCCTCGTAGAGGCGGTTCTGCCTGTGGGAGGCGACAGGGCTCAGAGTGACTGGGGGGCACCCAAGCGCTGACACGCAGCTGCCGATGCTAAGCCAAGCCTGCTCTATGCCACAGACGTGCGGCAGGTGAGCAGGGAGGGCGGGCGGTGCTCTCTCAGGAGGCTCCTTCCTCCAGGGGCAGAGGCCTTACTCGGCAAGGAAGATGCTCTTCCGCAAGTATTCATTGCACGGGGCCATCTGCTGCAGGCTCTCGAAAGTGAGGCCCAGGTTGAGGTAGAGTCGGGTCCTCATCTCACTCAGCTCTCGCTTGGTCAGCGTCCCTAGAAGATGCCCCCACAAATCCTCAGTGCCTCATCCCCACTTGGGGTATCTAACTCGGGGTCTGTGCAGCCTCTCCCCCACCCCTCTTCCTGTCTCTTGCTGTGGTGACGAGCTCCTGCTGTAGACAGAGCGTGGGAAGGAGCAGACAACGCCCAGACGTGAGGCTGTGGGGAGCACAGGCCGTGCACCTCCTCATGGGAGGCTTTGAGGACAGATCTCAGCCTAGCAAAGGGTGGGCCCAGGCAGGTAGAACCCACCATACAGACAGCAGACACTGGAGCTGTGGCCTCCTCTGCTAGCAGGTCAGGAGGCAGAGGTTGGGAAGGCCTGGCCTCTGAGGGCCCTCACCCTGCAGCTTCTCGTCCACAATAGCCAAGCTCTTCTCAAAGGCAGTCTGTGCCTGCAGCAAGGCGTCCTGTGACTGACAGTGGTCATAGATGTCCAGGTAAGTGCGGCCAATGGTGGCCCAGGCCCTCTGCAGCTCAGTATGATTAGACAGGGAACGGGCCAGCTCCAAGTAGCGGTGCTGGTGCTGGGGTGCAAAGGAATGGCCATTGTGAGCCAGCTTCCACCTCAAGCAAATCCCATATGTACCCCAACTCCAGGAGGCGCCTACCTCTGCCAAGGAGAACCCCCTACGCCCCTCAAATCCCCACAGAGCAGGACAAAGCCAGGCTGCGCAAGTCCCATATCCTCTGTGCCATGGGCTGCCTGTGGGGACAGCGGTGCCACACTCCAACGAGCCATCATCATCATATGGAGGAGACGCCGACTGGGAGTTAGCTGGGCTGCTGCAGCCCCACTCGCCAGGACCCGAGCAGGCCCTTTGTGGACAGTTGTGCCAACTCCCCAGCTGGCCCACAAACACAGCTCAAGTGTTATGTTCGTTAATGGTTTGTGGGGCCAGACTCCCAGGCTATGATGTGCCTACCCAAAGACCAGACTACAATTCCCTGACACAGGGCTGCCTGAGGAGGCCACGTCCAAGCGTGTCCCCCTCTAGCCACAGCCCAAGACAGTGAAAACTGTGCTTCTCTCCTCAGAAAGGGACCAGCTCGAAGTGTGGGCTCTGCAGGGCCGGGTGTGGTCAGCATGGGTGCTGGGGGTGGGAGTGGGCGCTGGGGGTGGGAGTGGGCTCTGCCCACCTTCAGGGCAGCTGAGTAATCCTCCAGCTCAGCCAGTCGCTCTCCGATCTTGCGGTGGGCCACGGCACAGCCCAGAGGGTCATCGATGCTCTCCAGGAGCTGTAGCTCATGCTGGTGCTCTCGCAGGGCCTCTGCGTAGCGGCCTGGGCAGGCAGGCGCGGCAGGCTTCAGCCCTGGCTGGGCAGTCGGCCAGAGGCTGCGAGGGCGAGCGAGGGCGAGCGAGGGCGAGCGAGGGCGAGCGAGGGCAAGCGAGGCCGTGGCCGGCCCTGGGCGGCCGGCTCAGCAAGGTTCCTGGCCCCGGCCCTCGCCTTCCGCCGCCCCCCCCCCCCCCCCCCCCCCCCGTCCCCGCTGGCTCACCCGGTCCCCCATCCCTTCCTGCCCCCCAGGGCTCCGACCTCCAGCCCTACAGTTCTCCCGGCCCTGTACCACAAGCTGGGCCAGGCCCGGGGCACGTACCATGGCTGGCCAGGAGCTCCCCCAGCTGGTGGGAGAGGGCGGCCTCGTCCCGCAGCTGCCCGCTTCTCTGGGCCTTGGCCTTGGCCTTGCTCAGCTCTGCAGAGAGAGGGAGACGAGGCAGGGACGCTAAGCTCCTTCGCCTGAGTGGGCCAGACCCTCTCCTCGCCCCGCATTCCGCCCGGAGACTCACGACGAAGCTCGCGCTCCACGTTCATCCTCGATCAGCCGCGCGCGGGGATCCGGACTTCCCGCGTTCCCTGCCGCCGCCGCCGCGGCTCCGCCCCCGCCAGGCGGGGGGCATCCCGGGAAATGTAGTCCAGCCGCCCGAGGCATCGTGGGAGCCGTAGTCCGGCTGACGTCCGGTCAGGAAGGACGGTGAGAGGGCGGCGGGAGGATCGGCACCTCCGTAGGCTCTTGGGGTCGCGTGGAAGCTGAGCCCCATCCTCACCCCTGGTCCCGGCCCCGCAGCCGCCCTTGGGGTGCGGTCTCCTGCGCTCGTGCTGCCGCTAACCACTCACACACGCGCAAAGCCTGTCTGCGTGAGCGACTTTACTTGGGAGACACACCGCCTTCATATAAAAGGAAATGAAGGGATCTACGATCTAATACCCTTGAGTACTTGGATATGTGCATGTAATCAAATACGCCCCTTTTCACAGAGCCCGCGGAACAGCCGCGAATGCAGCCCCAGAGCCGTCGCGTTCAAGGACACAACCCCCCGTGTTTTGGGGGAAAAGGGGGGATGGATGTGTCTTCCAAAGTGAACAAAGTACTTCTTCCTCAGTGCGCACACAACGAACTCTTGAGGGCTTGGTGCACCCAGGCCTCAGACCTCTAAATGCCTGTCCTGTATCCACTGCTTTGAGGAACCAACACCTGCCATGCCTTAGAGGTTTCAGTCCCCACTACACAGCACATTCAGCCCCGGATGCAGGGTGATGAGACTGGTGTCCAAAGACCCCAGGGGAGGCCCGGAAAGAGTGTGAGGTAGCTGCATTTATTTTCTGTGGAAGTCAAAACAGACCCAATAGGGTAGAACTCTCAGCCAGTGGATGAACCATGAGGCCCACAGTGGAGGAAGTGAGAGAGGGGGTAGATGGGTCTGTGGGTCTAGGGAAGACTGCCCAGGACCGGTGATGAGGCTGCAAGGAGTGGGGGCAAGGGCAAGTCTGAGGAACTGCAGGAGATGGGAAGTTGGATCCAGGGAACCCTCTTCTCTTGGAAGGGTGAAGGGCTCTGCAGGTCCCTAGTTGGGTCTGGTGGGTGGGGAGCACAACAGGGAGGCCCTGAAACCAAAAGAGCTGCTTGGAGGGCAGGCTGCTGGAGTGTAAGGAGCACAGTGAGGGGTAAGTGGAGATGTGGTAGGGGTGAGAGAGCGAGGCCAATGGGGGTAGAGACTGGCTCAGCTCAATAGGCCAAGGGCAGAGACTGTGTTGGGGCTCCCCTTCCAATGTCAGCATTCACAAGACAGCCCAGAGAGGACCCAACTTCTCTATGCCTCAGCTTTCCCACTGGTCAGACAAGATGTGTATGTGGGGCAGTACTGAGCAGGGTCCAAGGAGTGGGGGCCGGTAGGGGCAGCAGCTGAGTCCTGCCCAGGATGCTGGCTTCACCCAGGGAAATGCATCCATGAGGCTGGCTTTTCACATAAGGAAACACAGACAAAACATGGTTTGGAATTTTTTTGAAACTATATAGTTACATACAGAAAATATCCAAAGAGAACGCAGACCACAATAGTGACATGTAAGTCATTTCCCACAATGATAAAAACACCTCTCGCTTTCCTCTTTAAAAAATTATTTTTATTATTTTTGCAAATGTCTCACTTGGGTGAACTGAGGGATGTAGTGCACATAGGGGAGTGGTGATGGCGGAGGGGGCAGCCTGCTGTGTGCCCCCAGGCCTCCTCCACATCTGCCAAGGTTGCACCCCCACTCTCTCTAGCTCAGAATGCCAAATGCCAAGGGGTCCTGGAGACAGACCACTGGTGTTCTCTCCTAACAAGGAGGTTGGGAAATCCCCAGTAAATCAATGACCCCGGTGAGATGCCACAAGTAGGTTTGTGGCATCAGCTTCCAAGAGTGGCCACGACACACTACAGTCTCCCAAGGTACCTGCCTCCACCAGGATGTAAGGCTCAGCTGCTGGGGTGAATGTCAGAGTGGGGGCTGTGTTGGGCAAGGCGATGCTGGGATGTATTACTACTCCTCTTGGGCACCCCCCAGACATGCCCTTGGGCTGCCAGAAATAGTGGACTGTATGCCCCCGGCAACCCGGGAGCCCTGGTGCTGCAGAGCCCAGCCCATCTACCACCCCCATCTAAGAGCTGCTAGCCCTAGGACTGTGGGGACAGGGCGCAGAAGGCCCAGCTGGCCTTGGTTTCTCCCTCCTGTGGCCCCTGGCCTGGTCCCCTCTGGCAGCCACATACCTGACCTGCATAGAGATGTTGCCTCCCACCCTACCCCACCCAGGAGAGCCTTCGGGCGCTGCTCCTCTGCCAACTCAAATCTTTCACACACAAACCTAAATTACAGGCAGACCAGGCAAGCCTGCCCCTACCCTGACTTCTCCCCAACATGGTCACTTAGAAATCCAGAACCCCTACACAGAGGGTGTCCATCCTTGAGAGATGCGGAGATCCAGGGACATGGGACCATCCCCTCTACACACAAGACCTAGCACACGGCTACCTGAATCTCATCCTCTGTATCTGCCAGGTGTGTGTGTGTGGCGGGGGGTGGGGGGGGTGGGGGGGGTGCGGTGGGCAGCACTTGAGGACAGGGGGACTCATGCCAGGGTGTGCTCCCAAGGATGTGTTGGGGGCCAGGGCACGGGGTCTTTGTGGAGGGTAAGAAACCAAGTGTAGCACCTCTGGGTGTCCTCAGTGGCCAGGCACAGGTGGCCTTGCAGGAGGGGGTTGCCCCATAAGCCCCACACCCTAGACTGGAAACAGGAAGCTAAATAGTCTTCTCAGTAGAACTAAGCGAGCTGCCCTGGGGTGAGAATTGGCTCAGAGGGCTGCCTGAGCTAGGCACTGGAATGAGACTCTCACTCTACCCCATGCATGGCTCCTTACCTCTATTTTTCAGCCCCCAACTCTCAGGCCAGGAGAGGGAGGGACCACAGGGAAAGGCCAGGCCTGCGGCTCTGCACGCTTACTGTCAGGGCTGCCCCAAGTGCTGAGCCTACTGGGCCCTGGAAATGGGGAGCGAGGCTGGTGGAGGAGGGCAGAGACTGCTCTGAAGCGTGGGGTAGGCCAGGCCTGGGTCAAAGGAAACGGTTCTTTGGTATTGAAGCAGCAGAACCCTATCGCAAAAGAGATGTGTCTCCCAAGCAAAGGAGGGGAGCCAAGCTTTCCCCTTTCCAGCGGCTCCGAGGGTCTCAGGGTCCTCCACACAGGGCTCCTACCCTCCCTGTGAGGCCCCCACACAGGGCCTGCTCACTGCTCACTGAGGCCGTGAAGAGCTCCCTCCAGTGAGGAGCCACGTCGCCCAGGGACTGACCTCTGGGAAGTGGCAGCCAGTTCCTGATAGCAGCACGGGGATGGCCAGCCCACTGGAAACCTCCCAGCCAGGCTAGCTCACTGCCTGCGGCCCCCACAGCTTCCCTCACAGGCTGGGGATGCTGCGCTCTCAAGGCTGAATACAGAAAATAGATTCTCTCTTGCTAAATTTACATAACTTATAGAAGAGCCTATGAAGAGTTTAATTTTGTTTTCCTGGAAAGAGACAGAATTTCACCCTGCATTCCGAAGCATCTGCTGAGCCCTGGCGGCCAAGTCCTATCTCTCTGGAGCAGCTGGGGTGTGTGTGTGTGTGTGTGTGTGTGTGTGTGTGTGTGTGTGGTTGCGCGCATGTGTGCGCTGGGGCTGCTGCAAGACCCGGGTCCTGCCTGCTCCCCTGCCCAGGCCTGTGACAGGGGGGCAGTGTCTCCGAGTCTCTGGCGGGGGGCGTGCATGGAGGCGTGATAACAAGGACCTGCGGGCTCTGACCCCCAGGCCAAACCAAAGCTCCCCCGATGTCCAATTACAGCCACACCTTTCCCTCGAACAAAACAGAAAGTAGGAAACAAGGGTGCCTTTTTAATTGCAATCAAATATGCCGTCTGAAGTCAGCGTGCTCCCTGAGCCCGGCCCAGGGGCCGGGCGCAGCCCAGAGCAGACGGTGCGCCTCACTGCGCCATGGGGGCCAGGGCATGGCCACGGGCTTAGCCCCATTGTGTCCCTGAGCCACCGTCTCCTCTGCAGGTGGCCCAGCCTCCGGTGCCTGGGACAGGGGAGGCGGGGCGGAGGGCGAGGTGAGAGCACTCACACCTTCGCACACGCATGCAGACCTTCCCAATGTTTGCATCTGTTCCTTCTCCTCTGCTAAAACGGTCAGACGGCACTGCGAGGCCGCTGCGGGGCAGGCGCGGGCAGCGCGGCGCCGCCTACTTCTGTATCTGGAACAGGAAGAGCCGCAGGTTGATGTTCTTGGCGGCTAGCAGCTTGTTGCACTCCACAGAGTCGACGATGGGCAGTGGCACGTAGTCCGTCTCGTTGCTCTCGTTGGTGAAGACAAAGTGGTAGATGACGGGGCTGATCTTTACATCATCGTACGGGCCCTTGAGCAGCAGGAAGGAGCACTCCAGGGGCGCCGTGACCTTGCTCTTGAGGAGGAGCTGGAAGGAGAGTGTGCGCTTGCATGACAGGTTGGGGTTCCGCTCCGAGTCGTTCACGCGTGCCTTCAGGACCCACGTCTGGTTCAGCACCGTGAACCTTGGCGTCTCGTAGTACAGGCGCGTGATGAAGTCATCTGTGCGGTATGGCCGAAACTGGACCTCTGTGGAGACAGACAGGCCGGGAAGAGCCGGCAGTCAGTGTGGGTGGGGCCGGGTGGCGGTGCCTTCCGAAGGCCGAGGATGCAGGCTCAGCCAGGGAGGAAGGCGACTTACCGGGAGGACACAGCGTGCTCTACTTGTCACAAGGCAAATCAAACGCAATTATGGCAAATGGAGGCGCACACAAGCTTTGGGGGAAACAACTACAAACAGAAGTAACACGCATTAGCTGCAGGGAGTCCAGAGGCTGAAAGAAGTGAGCGGCCCGACCCCCGCTGGCCTCCCTCTTCGCCTCCCCCAGGGCCCAGCCCAGGCAGAGGGAGGCCCACCCAGGGGCGTGGGTAAGCAGACACACAGACAGGATGCGTTCTGAGAACAAGTGCACTTTATTGGTTCTGATACAGAGCTGCCAGAAAAGCCGGCGGGCGGTCGGGCAGGCAGGCACGTGGCACGTGAGCCCGCACGGGGCGCAAGGCAGAGCGCTGGCGTGTGGCCCAGTGCTGGGCTCCTGTGCTGTCACACAGTTCTCTCAGCACAGCCCGGGGCCCACGGCCCGCGAGTCCCTCCATGGAGGTGGCCAGTCCTTCCTGCGTGGACGAGGATCCCTGCCCAGCCACCGCCACAATCATGATGCCTTGGCCTGCCCAGACCCACAAGGCCCGGCCCGGACTGTCTGTGCCATGGCGCCCACCGGGGCAGCTGAGGCTGCAACTAACCAGGGGCCGTGACCTGCTGCTGCTGAGGCTGCTGGCCCTCGGCCTCCCGGGCCTGTGCAGGCCTACACCTAGCCAAGGCCTAGTCCAGGCAGCATGGTGTGACCGGTTGCCTGCGACCGCCCTTGATGCTCTGAGCCGGCTGCCTGGTGTGGGCTGAGTAGTAGAGGGTCGTAGTCTCCCTGAGTGGCCCCAGTGGCAGCAGGTGCTTCTCGCTGTTCTCTGTGTCTGGACCAGGCTCTGGCCTGGTTCCTGCTCCCCAGCATGTCCAAAGGCAGTGGCCGTGGCCAGGAGAGCCCATGAGATCCAGTGGGCCTGAGTGCCGTCCAGCCTGCCCGTCTCTGGGCGTCCACTCCCGGCTCTGCATTTTGAGCCGGGCACCCTCAGCTCATTCAGGAGCCCCGCCCCTGAGCATCTTCTCGATGGCCTCAGGAAGCCCGTGGCCACTGCAGTAATTGCCTGCAGGCGGGACCGGATGTGCTGAGTGCTCTTCTTGCCTTTGGCTCCACAGGACAGGCCTCTAGCTCCCGGGCCCTCCAAGACACACCCACCTTCTGCTTAGACCCTGACTGTCCCAAGGCTGTGCAGCCCCACTGTGTGCAGTAGGATGCCACGTCATTAGGGTGGCAGGGCCGGGGAGGGGAGGACAGGTGAGAGGGCCTTCTGAGAGCCATGCAGGTGCCCCCGGGGTCCTGCCTCGGCCCATCCCCTGCTCGGCCTCTGGCACATCTTCGCCCCCAAGGTGTCCTCCCATTCGCCAAAAGCTTGTCCAGAGCCTGGCCACCCAGCATGGCCTGTGCTCGCTGCTCAGAGCCCACTGCTCCCCAGGCTCCCAGCGGCCGCACCCCCCCTCACCCCGTGTGGCATGCAGTGGGCCATGGGGCGCCTCACCTGTGTAACCGATCTTCTCAAAGCTGAGCAGGCTGAAGATGCTGTTGTAGAGCTGCATCTCCTTGCGGTGGCTCTGGTCCATCTCGTCTAGGATCTCCATCAGCTCGTTGCCCGTCTTGGTTGGGTGGGCGCACGCAGCCTCATGCACCGTCAGCTCGTGGAAGGGGCCATGCCACGGGCAGCCGATGCGCTTATATTTGCACTGGGTCACCCTAGGGAGGAGGCGAGCACCGTGGTCACGGCCTGCGCCCTGCGGGAGGTGGCTCTGCCTCTGCCTAGCCCTGCTCATACACAGACTACCCCCCGAAGGCCATTTTCCCCATGTGCCAGCTCTCAGGAAGGGGTCAGGGTGTGTGTGAAAGAAAAGTAGCCCATGAGAGCTGTGGCTACACAGGCCACCTACACCCTTTGCTGTGAGGACTCTCCTGCTTAATAACAGTGGCCACTGACCATGGTCTTGCACCCTATGCAGCTTCACACCAAGCAAGGCTCGGTGGCCTGGCCCCACTGGGCAGATGGCAGTGTCAACCAGCAGGGGCTGGGTGGGGGTGCCCGTGCAGCTTCACACCAAGTTCCTAGAACTTGTCATGCTCTCCTGGGCCCCAGGATGCCAAGGACAGATAGCCTCTAAGAGGCCACCATGCAGCCAGAGAACCCTGGAGAGCCAGGGTGCTGTCCAAACAGGCACCGGGTCCAGATCCAAGCCCCCTGCCCTCTGTGGGGCCCCGCCCCCACCCCAGCCCCCCCGAGGGCCTGGGTCCTGTGTAGCTCCACCCTAGCCCACTCCTTCTAGGCTGTCACCGGGCCATGTGTGCAGAACCCAAGGCCAGGGCAACACAGCCAGAGCATCCCACATGCTGCGGCCTCGCCTGCACCAGGGTGGCCTCCAGACCCGTCCTGGGCCCCACACGCGTGGCTAAGCCTCGGGTGGGCAGGCCGGCCCAGGCGGTTACCTGTCCTGGCACTCTTCTTTCTGGTGCCTCTCCAGGAGGGAGCGGGGAAACTGGCGCAGGCAGAAGCCACACTCGGAGGGCAGCTCGCTCACGGCTTTCTCCACAGCCAGGTTGCGGCAGCAGAGGCTCTTACTGATCTCACAACGACAGTTAGGGCACGTGGCCTGCTCCTCCTTCAGCCGGGCATCTGCTAGTAGGTGGATAAAACAGCCAGCGCACATCAAGTGACCGTTAGTACACTGCGAAGAAGGAAAGGGAGATGAGCTCACAGACTTGCAGGACGTGCACACACGCACGCACCAGCATGCCCCGCCAGCTCCAGCTGCAGAAGGGACTGCTGGCGAGGAGAGGCAAGGCACGCTGTTGTTTAGCAAACAGAGCCACTGCTCAGGTAGGACAGGCCTTTTTCCTGGAACACTGCAAAGACACGGCCGATGGAGCTCCTGTGGAGAGGTGGGTGACTCAAAAGTGGCCCCTGGTGGCTTACAGAGGTAACAGATCTCCACCGAGGCAGGCCCACTAGTGGTGATTGGTTTGGCCACACTGGGGCTTGAAGCCTGGCCTCTTCCCATCCCAGGAGCTAGGGACTGCCTCGAGAGTCCCCTAGAGGCCCTGATTTCGGGACGCCTCCAGGAACACAGGCTCTTGTCTGGGCATGGCTGTGGCACTTGGCCCGCAGCTGTCAAGTGGGGCAGGAGACACTGCTCCCCTGTGCTGGCGGTTGGGGGCCTGTCCCCTCCACTCCAGCCCTCCTTGGCCAGCACGGGTGAGAGTGTAGTTGCCACCCACGCAGTAAGGCTGGCTACCGGCAAGGGACTTCCTAAAAACTGCACAGAGCTGTGGCAGGTGAGGAGGCCCAGTTGGCCTGGGACAAGGATGTGTGGGCACAGTGCATGCCTGGAGGGGAGAATGGGAGCTACAGGCAGGACATATCGCTGAACTAGGTCGGTAGGAGCCGGGCCCCCTCCTTTTGTGAACCCGCAGATCTGAGGCCCAGACACTGTCTGCCAGCAACCTGCGCCTTGCTGGGAGTCCTTGCGCATGTGGGCAGTGGGCTGCCTGCTCAAGTCCTGTGTTGGGTCTCTGACTGATTCCACACATACCTCCTGAGTGCTCACTTGGCGCCGTCGAGAGAGATACACAGGCTGTGGGGTTGGCCCTCCAGGGGCTCCTAGTAAGAAGGGCAGGAGAGGCCCACAGAGAAACCAAGAGACACAAGAGCAAAGCCTTGAGCTGAGCATCCCCTGAGGGCAGACACACCTTCCCTAGACCTGATCCTGACTAGTAAAAACCTGCGGCAGCAGCAGATGGGGAGGAGCAGAGGTCAGGGAACATTGAGGGGACACGTGGGGGTTCTGCCAAGGGTGGCTGGATTTCCACTTGGAGACTCTCCCACAGCCAGCCGGGGGTAAAGGGGCAGACAGCGCCATCAGAGGTCTCGCCAGCAGCTAGCCTGGGCTCACCAGCTGTGGCAAACCTCCAGAAAGCCACTGGGCCACAAGCTTCCCTTGAGGTCCGGGACCCTTCTGGAGGGGGGTGCAGTGCAGTAACGGCCTGGCCACATCCACACACACGGGGCCCTCAGTAAACACCCACTGCCATCCCACCAGTTCAGGGGTCTGTGCACCCAGAGCTGGGGAGCTAGGGTAGGCTGTGAGCTCTTGGCACCCATATGCCAGGCCTGGGGTCTAGTGAGTGGTGGGACTTACGTGCTGAGGACCGGTGGGGGTAGGCTGGTTGGGGACAAAGGCCTCACACGTTGAATCCGCGTCCACACAAACGCCCCACAGATTATCTGCACTGAAATCTCAATTTCTAAGTCAGGTCAAAAATTAAAATGTGCAAGATGTGGAGGAGGCGCTGGCTGGGCTCAGGTTTGGAGGAAAAGGGTCTGACGGGGGTGGGCCTGTGCCAGCACTGGACACACAGGCTAGCTGCAGAGTGCTGCTGGCCCAGCCAAGGGACAAGCCAATACCCACATTCAGCCAGCACCTTGCCAGTTACCCAAGGGATCCGACAAGTAGTTGGGAAGGGCTGAGGCCTGCTCACAGGAGCAGCAGGCTGGAAAGGCAGTCTACCCTGTCCACCCCCAGAGGTCAGTGGAGAAGCCAGAGATGCGGTGACTGGAGAGGAGGGGGACACAGATGCCATAGGCCCCTGCCACCCTGTAGGAGGCACAGAGACCAAGGGCCTGGGGCATACCTTTAATCACAGCCCCCACCGCGGGCCTGAGCCCGACAGAGGCCTGGGTTTGCCAAACCCGAGCCCCAGAGAGAAGACTGCTGGGGTGTGCAGAAGGCACAGGGAAGCTGAACACGCGATCTAACTACTAACTCACAGGAGGGGGAGACTTCAGGCCGCCCCCTGGAAGGGAGGCCAAACCACAGAGAACCACATTCAGTGAAGCCACGACCAGTGCCCGGCACCCTCAGTGAGGAAGCCTGGCCAGATGCACACTATGAGACCCTGCCCCCCCACCCCAGGGCCCGGGGCCCCACACCACTCCATATGCACCCTAGTTCTCGATGCTGCCTGGTGAGAGGTTGCCCGGGCAGGGCTCAGCTCTGCAGTCACCACTGGCCTGAGCGGAACAGCGACAACACCCACCTGGCATCTCTTCTATTTCAGGGTGGCCCAGCTGGGGGTGTGTGGACCTGAGGGTGAGAGGCTTGGATGGCATCCTAAGACCTGAGGAACACCAAGGTTACCACGTGTGTGACTGCTCACCTCCCGGCACTGCCCTGAAACCCCGCTATTCTGAGGCAGAGAGAGGGGGCCTGCATACCCCTCCCAACAGGCCCCTCCTTAGAGTTCGGGGGCTGCAGGAACATCCAAGCTCTCACGCCAGCTCCCACCCCTCCTCCTCCTGGAGCCTCTAGACCCAACACGGGTTTAGGTGATAGGACTCCACAAAGAAGCACTGAAACTGGCCCTCCTTGGGGGAAGGTAGGGCCCCTGCCCCGTAGATCCCAACAGCTCAGGTGAGAGCTGGAAGACAGTGAGCCAGCAAGATGCTGCAGCCCGTCCAAGAGACAAGCTGATACCCACACACAGCCAGTGCCTCACCAGGTACCCACGGGATGCTCCTGGGTGGAAACAAGGTGGCTGGCCCGGGTCCAGCTGACACCCAGCCCAGGAGATCTGTCCACAGCAGGGCAGTCACCAGGCTCCAGAGCCCTCCCTGCTATCCAGGCCCTCACTGTCCTCCCAAGCAAGACCCTGACTCCACATGCAGGCCTGGCCACATGCTAATGTAGACCCAGCCTCCTCAGTGGCTAGGCTGGACTGCACCTACCCTGATTTGCCCAGCCAGAAGCTGAGTCCCAAAGGGCTTTGCACAGTATCAGCTGCCCGCCAAGCCTTTGATGGACAGCCCCAGCCAGAACAGGCCAGAATGTCCCACTCCACATGCTAGAGCCAAGCTCCCAAGAGCCTGGGTACCCCAATAAGCAGCTCCTGAAGCGCCCACCCGGGCTGCCGGTAAGATCCTGATAGGAGGAGGGGCAGGAAGAAGGGCCTCCCAACTCAGAACATTACAGAGCCTCCCAGGACAGATGGTGGCTTAGACTCTAGCCTATAGGTCACCAGCAGCATAACCCTGGCTTGTTGCTTCCCTCTCTGGGCCTCACTCTACTCAGGCACAAAGAATGACAAAGACCGACTCACTTCATCATGTGGGGTGAGACAACACGTACAACAGCATGGCTTGGCCCCCAACACATGACAGGCACAGAATAAACACTCACCATGGCCATCACAGAGCAGAGCCTGGCCGGCCAGTCACATGGCCACCACCTGCAGAGCCTCAGAAGGGACTCCTGGCACAGGTGTGCAATTTCAGCAAAAGCCCCTCCCTCACCCCTGAAGTCCCCAGCCGCATCCAAGCCACAGCAATCCCCTCCAAAGCGCTCCGCAAATGGCCCAGGAATGGGCATTTGTACCTGTCCCTGCAGGACATCACCCAGCAGTCCCTCCCTCTCTCTACCTGGGCACAGGCAGCTTACAGGCACCCAGGTCAGCTTCCCCCTGGGCTAAGGAGGAGCTGAATGTACCTTCCAGACTCATGAGTGGGGAGCCCTGACCCCAGGCCTTGGGCTATGAGAGGGTCTTAGAAAACACCCAGCCACCCCACCCTGTCTTCTGGAAACCAAGCCTTGGTCAGTCGGCCTTTCAGGCCCTCTTTCAAGCCTGGCATACATCGTCCCCTCAAATCCTAGGCCCGTGAGAGCAGCTCACCATCAAAAGCATAGCTGAGGGCACTAACCGCAAAACTGCTCCTTAGCCCAGCTGCAGGCCCCCCTTCATCATGCCCATCAGGGCTGCAGGGCACCCCACACCCCCCATGTTTGGCCTGAAGTCTCCTCAATCTCTTAACTCAGGTGGCCTAAGAGGGACCTCACTGTGTCCAAGGAACAAAGGGGTTTTAGGTAAAGCCAGGACTCTTAGCTCTCCGCCACATTTCCGGTTTTAAGCCCCGGACCTTGGGCTCCTGTCATCATGCTAACCCGAGTCAGGACTGAGGCTCTTGCTCAGAATGTGGATACGCCCTGGATCAAAAGGCAACTCAAGTGACAAACCACCACCACGAAAAAATAAAACTTCTCATGCGGCCAGAGTCCGGAAACTTTGCCCTTTCTATGCTCTTGTTTTAGATACCTAGGCAGATACATTTCTGTAGCTCTTTTCTGCTACCTTTCTCACCTCAAGGCGAGAGCCAGGAGCTAGAGAAGAGAATCCCAGGCCAGGTGGGCAGGCAGCCCTGCAGGGGATTCCTTAAACATCATTTAGAATAGAGCCTGCAGCATCAGGCATGCTGACAGTGACGGGATGCCCCCCAAGGCCTGTGAGCACACTGGCTGGAGCCTGGACAGAGGTGGACCCACCCCCGTTTCCTAGGTTTTTTTTTTTTTTTTTTTTTTTTTTAACCAACGTGACTGCCAATCAAGTATCCAGTCCCCTTGCGCCAGGGCATGAGGCAGGTCCTGGTGGAGACCGGAGGCCTGGGGGCGAGAGGCACAGCAAGACATCCCCTGTGCTCCCACAGGGCAGAAACTGGCAAGTGACCCGTGAAGCAAGGACAAGCATCCTGTAGCAGGGAGAGACAATGGCTACAGAACAGGGTCACGGCCTCTGTAGGGCCCCAGAAGAGAAGTAGGAGTGGGGACGGGGCACGCAGGCGGAAGGGGCACAGGAGCAAAACGCTGGAGTGGTGAGGTGTGTTGCTGGCAGGCCAAGGTCTGAGGCTAGGAGTGGTGGGTCAGAAAGCCAGTTGGGGCCACGCCCTGTGAAAGACCCCCCTGCCTACTCCTTCACCCTGATGGAGGTCACAGGGAACTTTTTCTGGCAGAGAGCCCAGCGAGGGGTTGGGAGACCTTGTGGCCCCTCCCTCCAGATGCTGGACCACAGCTGAGGGCCTCGGCGATGTCTGCAGGGTCACACCAGGTGTGTCACACAGAGGACACACTGGGCCTTGTGTGTAGGGTTGGGGGACAGCCTGGGAAGGAGATCAGGATAAGGTTGCATCTTCAATGCTCCAGTCACCAGAAAGGCTGCCTTTGTCTCCCCCAGAGGAGGTGCTCCCATATGCCGAGGGGGCCGGGTCACATCACCCTAGCACCACAGTTCTGTATCTACAGCAGGTGCCTGTTGCGCACTCCTGCATGAGTGTCCCTGTTGCAACTCCAGTCCTCCTGCCCCCACCTGGGTGCTGCCCAGGACTCTGGAGATGTCAGGCCAGTCACCAAGGACACACCCAACACCCACACAAAGAACATCAAAGCCAGCATCTGCTGAACCTACTCTGTCCTTGATCTGACCTGACCTACCTTAAAGTAGGCCATGGCGAAAACCATTTGCATGACTGCCTTGCTCTTATACGAAAGCAGGTTTCCCAGCCCAGGTGTGTGGTTTAATGTGCTAGATGTGTGGGAGAGCCAGCTGTGTGAAGCCAGGGGCTCAGGCTCCACAACAGCCGGAGACGTCCGCTCCGGGTGAGCTCTTGCCACCACCAAGGCTCCCCTGGTGGCATGGATGTGGGGGCTGGTGGCCACAGCACTCTCAAGTTGCCGCGCACTCAGCCAACTCCAGAGGCCCACGGAATTGTCCCCTGCAGACCCAGCCAGGCACAGTGCACTGGGCTCACCATGGCCACTGGTAATTCTCCTCACCCCAGAGCTGGGCACCATCTGAGACAGTCCCCAGACGCACAGCGTGGCTGGTGCCTGCTCCAAGCTGTGTGTCCTGGCGGAGTCAGGAGAAACGTCGCTGGTAGGAACAGAGAATGGAACACGTCACATGCCTGAGACCAGCCCACCAAAAAAGGACAGTCAACATGGCATGCCAAAGAAGACCCCCAGAAATGGAGGGGCTGAGCCCAGGCCAAGAGATAATGGTCAGTAGTGGGACCCAACCAGGGACATGAAGAAGGTTAGGAGACAGCATGTATAGGGCCTACGCCATTTAGGACCAGATCCTCCTGGGAGGAAACCCAGCTCAGATGCATCCAGGCTCGTCCCCACCCCTACCCTCAATGTCCCCATCCAGGTCACATGCAGCGGGGAGCCACCAAGAAGCCTTCCCTCCTTCCTCCAGCTCATCCCTCAGGCCCCTCGTGGGCACTGCTATGCATCCATGCCAGGCATGCCCCCACCCACGGCATGGCTTCCAGCAACCAGAGCATGTTCCGATCCGTGGCAGGACTCTAGTCAACCCTTCTAGAGCCAAGGGCTCTACCGCTGATCACATGTTCTAGAGCTTTCTGTAGGCATCCAGAGATGAGAGAGAAACAACTCCCTATCAAGGCCCAGCTGTCACTTTGGAAGAATGGAGGTAGGGCAGGGGCCGGTGCTAAAGCCTACAGTTCAGCGTCATGGTCTCTCCTTGCTCAGCAGGCCTGTTTCCAGGGAAGCTGCTGAGCAGAGCCCACTAGGTCATGGGAAGGCCACAGGTCAGGGCTATCTCAGCTCCTCTACTCTCTCCATCATCACAGCTGTTTAGCTGCCTGCCTCCAGTCTGCCCAGGACGGAGCTCAGCTCCCAGCACACTGCAGGCCGGTTTGAACCAGCCAGGCTCAGAGGCCCCATCACCGGTAGCTCTGGCCAGAGGCAGAGCTTTGGCTCTCTGTGCTGAGTGGACCAGGAAGCAGCACCATGTGGCCTGTCATCGTGCCAGGGCCAGGTCTAGCCCACTCACAGGATGGGGGGAGAACCCCAAATTCCCCTGGGACCCTCCCCCACAACCCATCATTGGCTTGGCTTTTTGGGGCTCTCATTTAAGACCCAAGAAAGGAAGACTTCTTCCACCTGAGAGGATCAAAAGGTCACGGGCAAGGAGAAAATGGGCTGGAGAGGGGACAATTCCTGAAGGGTCCCTCCAAGGCTGAGGGTCCATGGGAAGTGCTCCTCCAATTGGGTCAGAAGGCCTGTGGTATTCCTGAGCTAGGGCCTCTGGCCAGGAGGTTAGGCAGAGAGCCAGTGCCCTCATCCCAAAGAACTCAACCCACTTCCCTGCCAATGCCTTCTCTTTCCTCTGTCACCTGGGTACACCAGGGTCCTCCTAAGCTACGTCATGCCAAAGCAGGAAAGGATTTGGAGATCTAGAGGCGGGGGAGATGGCAACCCAGATTAGCCCGGTACTGCTTACTACAAAAACGGCCCTCTTGCCCATGGCCCCCTGTTTGAGTAACAGAACAAAGCCCCATCAGCCATCACCAGTCCTGTAAGTGCAAAGAAAGGTGACCGAGAACCTGTTCCATTCCTCAAAAGGATTCTGGGAGGAAGCCTATCAGAGGGGTGGGGGTGGGGAGAGAGACAGGTGGACAAAGAAGAGAGCACACTGTAAACTAATTCTAGGGCCAAGGTGTGGCCCCTGCTGCTCTGTGACGCCCATGTAAGATCCACCTGGGCCAAGTCCCCTCTCTGATGGCTGTGGCTGGTTAAGGATGGAGTCCAGCCAACATTCTGGATTCTCAGATGGTAAAAGGAGGGTGGACACACCTCCTGGAGTGCTGGTAGCCTGAGAAGCCAGGCCTGGTGTGGGTAAAGTAGAAAGGGGTGGGAATCTAACTTAAGGCATAGCATATACAGAAAGCATAAGGTCAGCCTGGGAAGAGAGGAGGGACCCAGACTGTGGGGTTTGATGCAGGTAGTTCACCCAGAGGAAGAAATGAGGGGAAGGGAAAAGAGGTGATCCACTCCTTTCAATTCTCTTCCAAAATGAAAGGCAAAGAGAGTTCTTTCAATAAAGAGGTAGAAGGTACACGACAAGAGCTTGAAGGCAGGTTTCGGGGGTGTGGCTACTAAAAGAATAGAGAAAGAGCTGTTGAGTGAAGAGGAAAGACCAGGGTCTCCCCAAGCCCAGGGAGCTCAAGAATGAGGGGAGCAGGCTCGGGGCGAGGAGGGGGGGGGGGGGCGGGAGGGGGCGGAGGGAGGAGAGCGAAGGGGCGCGGGATGTGGGTATCTGTCACCAGCTTTCTCTGGGGGCAGCTTGAGAGGGTGAGCTGGGGAGTGCTGAGGTGGGGGCAGTGGGGAAACCCGGAAAGTAAAGAAGCGAAAGATTCGGATCTGGGAACAAGAGAAGTCAGTACGAGAAGCTGGTTACCAGTAGGAAATAAAGTGCTAACAGAAGGAGAATGTAAAGCTTCCGAAGAGCCGCCGGTATCCCGACTGCTGGGCCCCGGAGCTCAGACCTGCCTTCCGAGGATACGCGGTGCCCAGGGAGGGGGGCGGCCGCGGCGGGGCTGCAGCCGGGCTGGGTCGGGGTCGGGCCGGCGGCCCTACCTGGTACACGGAGGCCTTAGGCAGGTCCAGGCAGACGGTGCAGCACAGCACCGAGTAGAGACGCTCCTCCAGCTTCCCGCTGCCCGCCGCCGCCGCCGCCGCCGCCGCCTCGGCTGCCTCGGCCGCCCGCAGCCGCTTCTTGGGCGGCGCGTCGGGGTCGCCGGCCGCCTCCTGCAGCTGCCGGGCGCCTGCCAGGCCCGCCTCGTCCGGGAGCCCGGGCCCCGCCGCCTCGCCCAGAGCCGCTGCCGCCGCCGGCCCCGCGGCCGCCCCTGGCCCGGCCCCGACCCCGACCCCAGCCCCGACCCCGGCCCCAGCTGGCACGGCGCCGGCAGGCCCCGCGGCCGGCCCGCCCCCGCCGGCCTCCTCCGCGCCGGACATCGCGGCCGGTCGGCCCGGCGGGCGGGTGCCGGCGCGCACCCGCGGCTGGAGGTTAGGGGCGCCGCGCGCTCCCGCCGCCCTCTCGCTGCCGCCGCGACCCCGCAACCCCGCTCCCTGCGCCGCCGCCTCAGTGGGTCTGGCCCGCGCGTCGCCCCGAAGCTGCCGCGGCCACCGACCCCGGCGCGGCCGCCATCTTTGTTTTCGCTGCTCGTTCCCCCTGCCGCCGCCACCGCCCCCTCGGTCTCCCTGTCACGTGAGCCGCGCGGGGCCAATGGGAGAGCCGCCCAGGGCTAGATGGCACGTCAGCCAGACCCAATGGGCGCGCAGGGACGCCCGAGGGCCCGCCCCTGCAGAAAGTAGGCAGGAAGAGGGCGGGGCCCAGGGCGACCTGCGGAGGGGCGCGCGCTCGGGGCAGGGAAATCCTAGGGTTGGGGGCGTGCGCGCCGCTTCCGGTCCGTCTAGGGTGCGGCCCACTAGCCGAGGCCACCCGGTTGGTGGGCATCCCTGGACCGCAACGTTGGGGTGTGCTTGCGCTTTTGTCCCCCAACACTCATGCTTGCGTGCAAGAAGCTCTGGTCTGGCTCGCTGGAGTGAAAAACCCCGTCGGCCACTCAGGTCCTTCTTGTGTGGGACCAGGTGTGCTTCCACAGGAAGCACGCATAGAATAGACGCAAGCATAGAATATCTCGAGAAAGGACTCTGGACCCCGAATCTAACCCACTGTTCTGCCCAAACCCATTTCCTAACCCTGGGGTTAGGAGCTGAGGAGGGGTCCATTGAGAAAAGTGAGGGTCTTGGGAAATCAGGACCTGCCTTACACAGGCGAGCGGGCAGATGAGTACATGTCAAGTCAGCTGAGTGGGATTGTGCAGTTCTGAGGACAGCTGTAATACAGCTGTAATACAGCCCTTCCCTGCCCCCACCCCAACAGGCAGCCCGTGAAGGTCACTGACCCAGAGTGCCACCTGCCAGGTTGTACCAAGGATATTCAGAACTCTACTATGTCCCAAGAGAGCAAGGGCCCAGAAATAGGTCTTCTCAATCTAGGGGCCCTCCTGACAAAGGTGACAGCAGGAGGTCAGGCTGGGTGATGCCCCAGGGCTAGTTCCAGGGCAGCCCCTTTCTTTGCACAGGGAAACCAGTTGCTGCCCTGGAGCTTTAGAAAACTCACTGGAGGACCCCTCCCTCGATCCCTTTCAAGAATGGGCAGATTCCATATTCCTGCTGAATCCCTAAGGTTTATTGGAGACCAAGCCTCTCTCTGAATCCAAAACCATGGCCTGCCCAACATCAGGCCCCAAAACGTGCCTGGGGCCCCATCTCCTTAATTCTTATCTAGGTGAGTCCCCAAACTCAGCCAGAGGAGGGACAGTGCCCAGACTCTGTCTCCTGGCCAAGGCATCCATCACCGTGCAGCAAGCTCTCTTTGGGAGGCAAGAGAGTCCATCCTTAGGGGAGGAGGCCCATAGGAGCAGGCCTGTGGGAGGGGAAGGTGGTAGCCAGGGCAGAAGCCCCACCTTGCTGTCTGCAAACATCACTCCCACTGCAGGCGCTGTGTGTGCAGGGCTCGGTGGTAGGCCCAACTGCCTGCAGCCAGGGCACAGCGACAGACATCCTCCTTTGGAAGCAGCAGAACTTTGTCCTCCTCCAGCCGGCTCAGGAGGCCTGCAGCCCCCAACATTGCGCCCCCCCACATTCCATAAGTGTTGGTCGTGAAAACAGCCACAATGAGGATCGTCACTGCAACCACCAGCACCACTGCCTGACCAGCTACAGAACGGCCCTCAGCACCAAGGTGGTCACCAGCCACTGCCAGCACCATTCCTCCTCCCAGGAGTAGGTTGGCAGAGGAGCGGTCCCCATTCACCCAGTGGAAATCGAAGGCCAGAAGGGGCAGCCCGATGACAGTGGCCACCCAGGCTCCAGCAAGACAGTCTTCATCTGTGCCCAGCCCTGGGGCCAGCAAGGTGGCAGAGGCCAAGGCCTGGAGCAGGAAGCCAGCAGCGGCCCCTCGACTTGCCTGTCAGCACAAGGATAGGAGGAGATGGGGGGGGGGGGGGAGGGTAGCCAGGACTTCCCTTTAAGGAGGGAAGAGTGTGGAAGTCTCATGCAACCCTGGCCCCCAGAGTCAACCTCCCACCACCCTTTCCCTGATCCGGGGAACTGGACCTGATCCAGGTCATTGCAATCTGGGAGTGGGATACACCCCTGCCTGGCCCCAGTGTACTCACCTGGGCAGTGCTCACCGCTGCATGCAGAGACACCACTCCCAGCGCTAGGTGGGACAGGGTCGTGCTCCACTCACTCCACGGCTTGGGGGCCATGCCACCTCGGGTGGTAGTAAATGTGAAACAAGAAGGGGATCCTCAACTTTGGATTGGAAGAAAACGCAGAAGCCGACGACCAGGAGCCCTAAGCGAGACTCTCCAGGACTACCAGTTTCCAGAGCCCCATTTCTAAATATTGGGAAAGGCTCATCCAAAACTTTCCAGAGCCCTGGGGCCACTGGACACAATTATGGGGAGGAAGAACCTAATTTGGCCGGGAAAAGAAGGGAAAAAGCGGCGCAGGGCCTGACCTGGTTAGACGTGAGTTCTGGGGCCCTGGAATCCAAGTCGGGGTGCCAGACCTTGGGGAGAGTTGCGCGCAGGCCCACTCGGCCTGGTCTCTGCGCTCTGGGAAGCGCCGTTTTCAGAACCTGGCCTGGAAGGAGCTAGGGCGCAGGCCCTCAGCGGTGGCTGAGCTGCGAGGCCCCACCGCAGGGGCGAGCTGTAGATTGGCGTCGCCCGCCACCCTGCCACCCTGCCACCCGCCGGCTGCCGCCGGGTCTCCGGCTTCCTCCCAGCGCTGTCCGGGCGCGAACCAACGAGAGGAGCGGAGGCTAGAGCGGCGGGTGGGGGGGGGGCGGGGCCTGGACGAAGAGGACGTTCTAGGACAGCAAGAAGAGGTTGTCAGGGCGGAGAGGCGACTAGGAGGAGGCCGCTCTGTACCGCGGCCCGGGTGCGATAGCCAAGTGGTTTGGAGGGACTCTGTGGTGAGGGGAGGAGCTGTGAAGGGATGGGCCCGAGAAAGGGGAGGGTCGTGGGCGGAGCCTTGAGGGGAGGGGATTGGCTGTGAGCGGTATGGGCGGAGCTGGGAGGGGAGGGATGAGTGGGGAGGGGCTGTGAAGAGATCTGGGCGGGACTGGGGCGGAGCTATGAGGAAGGGGTTACGTGGGGAGGGGCGCTTGGATTCCCCGGGGCTGATGGCTCTAAGGGGCGAGAGCTGTGGGGGCCTCCGCCGAGGGTTAGGAAGGATTCCGAGGAGGGGGTGTGTGGAGGCCGTGGGCGCTTTCAGCCCGGGGTCTCCGTGAAGTGGGAGTGGGAGGCGCGGGGCAGGTGGCCGGGTGCAGCCCCGGGGGCCCCTGTTTCTGGCATCCCCTTTCCTCGCGCGCGCGTCCTCCACCCGCGGGAGCGGGGCCGTGGGGGCGGCCGTCTCGAGCATGCGCACCGGCTTTGCACCGCGCGGGCGCGGAGTCGGGGCGCCGGGACGCGGGGCGGCGCGAAGCGGGGCCCTCTGCCGCCCCGCGCTCCCATGTACGCCTTCTACTCGCTGCTCATCTACATCTTCTACAGCCTCTTCCGTAGGGATGGCGGGGCTGCGGTGGCCAGCGACCCCGGGGACCCCGCCCAGGTGAGCGGAGCGGGCGCTGCACAGCCCGCGACCCCCTTCTCGAGAGCGGGTTTTGCGGGCCCGCGCAGCGTACGTTCCCAGGGCGCCGACGCTGGGGAGGAGGGCCGTGCCGAGGACCCCGTCTCTGTTCTGGTGTTGGAAGCGGAGACCTCAGCCGCAACTCCCTTGGCCAGGTTCCTGGGGGGAAGGAGCCCCACAGGCTGCCTACCCACTCCTTCGGGGTCTCGCTGCTCCCTCCCTAGAGTGCCGGTGGCAAGCCCGGGGGTCGCCGCCGCCCCGACCAGCCCACGGCAGAACTGTGGACCGAGCTGACAGGCCTGGTCGGTAGGTGCTGTCGGTGCATCGGGAGAGCTGCGTCCCCGGGACCGTGAGAGAACCCCGCCGTCGGAGAGAGGGAGGGGTGCCCGTGACCTCTTTGGGAGGGAGGAACACAGCTGGTGCCTTCTGGTGGCCTACCCTCCAACACGTGAACCGCAAGCCTCCCTTTCCCGCTATCAGGCCTCACAGGCTGCTCTGAGGATGGGCCGGAAGAGGGAGCCGAGGGCCGCTCTACCGAGGTCTCCCTGGAAGAGGCTCTCGTGCGTCTTGCTGAGTTCCTCTCCGTCCAGCTGGGGGCGGAAGAGAGCTGCCGGAACCCTGACCTGAGCAAGGTGAGCGGTTTGCCGAGCGTCCTTCCTCGGGAAACTCATACTCTATCCATAGTCCTGGGTCTCCCCATGGCTGTCATCACCTCAGTCTCCTTCGCTCCGATTCTTATCTCCTTTACAGCCGAGCGATGTCCCCCCACTGTTGACGGTGACCGGTCAGCTCTTGGCCCTCCTGGCATGGATTCGGAGCCCCAGGGGGAGGCAGGCCCTGCCCCAGGGTATTCATCCAGCCTCGGAGGTGCAGCCTCCCACACCTGCTGGTGCGTAAGGAGTAGTGAGTTGAAAAGGGAGTGGAGGGAGTGAAACCCAGCAGAAACTGAGTGGCTCGTTGTTCGGGGCCCATGCCCAGCCTTGCTCTCGAGGTGTCCCCTCCTTCAGGTTAGAGACCTGATCGGTCCTAACTGGGTCCACCCCACCCCAGGATCCCCACCTCAAGAAGAAAGCCCTTCCCTTTCACCAAGAGGTGAGGCCCAAGGGCAGAACCCTCCCCAGTTGGAGGAGGACCAGAGAGCTTGGCAGCGGCTGGAGCAGCTCATCCTTGGACAGGTGAGGGGCCCGGAAGGGCCCAGGACTGGGGTGGGAGGGAGTGGAAGGACATGCTCCACCCTGTGCCCCTCCCTCCTTCCCAGCTAGAGGAACTGAAGCAGCAACTCGAACTGCAGGAAGAGGAGCTGGGCCGCTTGCGCCTGGGCGTGGTAAGGCTGCTGGGGGTGGGGCTCCAGGAGGGGGACACGAGAGGGGGCCCCAGCTTTCAGGTGAGTTAGAGGGCCTCTTTCTCCGCCAGGGGGCGACAGACTCAGAGAAAAGGGTTCAGCATCTAACCCTGGAGAATGAGGCTCTGAAACAGAGCCTGAGCCTCACTCGGGACCTTCTGCTGCACTGGGGCCCTGGCCCCTCCACCAGGCCCCCCCAGGTATCCTCCTTAGCTGCTACCATTTTTGCAGTCTGGGGCTCCTGAACACACTTGGCTTCCTGCAACACTGCCCACGCTTCCTCAGGATCTAACGCTGCTGGAACGGAGGCAGGGAGACATCTTTGACCTTTAAGGGTCAGAGACTAGGATTGTGGACAGGCCCTGGGACGGTCTGTGCAAAGTTGCCCCAACAAGGTACCAATGCCCATGGGAGAATACCTCGACCCTGTCCCATGGCTTTCCAAGTGATGGACCCCAGAAGAGCAGAGGGACTTGGGAAAAGGAGTCCTGTCTGGGGTTGGGAGACATGAATTCATGAGCAGCTCTGCCCGTCTCCGTTTGACTTCCCCATCCATGAAATGGGGCTGCTGGAGTGCCCCTCCCTGAGTTCCCTCCTGGCTCCATAGCTGACACAGCTCTCACCCTTCCCACAGGAGGAGGCAGAGGCATTGGTGGAGCTCCAGAGTCGGCTTCAGGAAGCCCAGGACACCACAGAAGCACTTCAGGTCCAGGTGGGCGCCGAGCCCAGGGGCCGGGAAGTCTTGGTGCACTGGGAGGGGGGTATCTGAGGCAGGGCCTGGTAAGTGCCTATTTCCTCAGTGACAGGGGTGGAATTGGGTGGGACAGCTGGGGGTGCAGGAGGTGCAGCTGCAGGGCCTTCGGGGGGCCCTTCGGCAGCTCCAGCAGGAGACTGAGCAGAACTGCAGACGGGAGCTGCAGCAGATGCTTGGGCAGCTGGCAGGTAAGGGCGGGGTCCAGAGGGCTCATGGGAAGGCCATGTGGTCTGGGCTTTCCCTCACAACAAACTCTCCCTGCCAGGACTTCGGGCACGTATGGCCAGTCTGCGACAGGGCTGTGGGGACCTCCGAGGACTGGTCAGCACATTTACCCAGAGCTGTCAGTGTTCGCTCAGTGAGGCCCGGGGCCAGGTCAGGACCATCTGCCCTCTCTCCAGAACATGCTCTCTAGGCAGCCCAGTCACTGTTCTTCCATGGGGAGCCCTTGTTCTTTCTTCCTTCCCAGCCCCCGGGAGCTGCCTGCTCTAATGGAGGTTGTAGGCTCTGGAACCAGAACAGCTTGTGATCTCACACACCCTGGGTGTGATCTCATTTCTGTCTGTGCAAACTGGGGGGACTGTAAACCCCTCATAAGATGGCCAACCCCAGAGGAGACAAAGGTCTTCCCATGATCCTCCTGAGATTCTGAGTCTCCAACCTGGGCCCACTGTATGATGCCCCTAGGGGCTCAAAGCCACTGAAAGTTGTAGGTCACCACAGCTGGTGGTACCGTATTGCCCTCAGCACCCGCCCCACCCCCAGCTCCTTTGCTGCCCCCACTTCCTCGCATCCCTATTCCACCAGGTATCCTGGGCCCTTGGGGCTCTGTCAGCTGGAGGGGCTGGGACTCAGCTCCCTGAGGAGCAGCAGGGGCCCCCAACTGGATGCCCGGGGCGGCTGCTGGAGCTCAAGGGTATGGCAGGCTTGGGAAGTGGAGGAGTGGGGCGGCAAGCTGGAGGAAGTGGAGCCTCTGCACGCTTCGGGGCGTGGGAGGCAGCCTACTGATCTGATCTCCATCCCAGGAAATATCCGTGTGCTGTGTCGCCTGAGGCCAGGGACACCCTCCAGCCTGGTGAGCTTGGAGCCTGGCCCCAGCGGCACTGTCACCACCTGCTATCGAGGGCGCCAGCGTCGCTTCCGCCTGGACTGGGTCTTCTCTCCAGAGGCCAGCCAGGAGGAGGTGATGCTCCGCCCTTGCCCTGTGCTGACCTTCCCTCATACTGCCCCAGAGTCCGAAGAGGCTTCGGGTTCCCCCTTTCATCTGGCTTCCCCAGTGGCTGGACTTCAGCGAAGGGAAGGGAGCAGGAAGATCTGGGAGGCAGGAATGACAGCCTAGCTGGGTACCTCCTTTCCTTCCAGAAATTTCCCTCTGCATCCCCCCACCAAGCTCTGCAGTTCCAGTGGAAACAAGCCTTTTCTGATTTAACAGGAAGGTCAACATTTTAAAAAGTAACTTTTTTACCAAGAAACTAAGGAAGACGAACTTGTCTGAGATGATGGTTACTGCTCATGCAGAGCTGGCTGCAGAGCACAGCTAGGGTGTTGCTGTGGTGGGGACACTGCTGTGACCTCCTTCCCCCTCTTCCAGCCCTGGGGGAGTGGGCCAGCTTTGAGGGTAGGCTCACCTCCTTGCCCTGTGGCCAAGAAGGCAGTGAGGGCGTAAGGGTGAGCAGGTGGCGTCCAGCCCCAGTGCTCTCCCACTGCCTGGTGCAGACCCTGCTTCCTTCCCTCCTCCCCTTTCCTGCCAGGCCCGCCAGCCACCTGGCCTTCGCACACTCCCTGTCTCTGTCTACATGCTTCCCCATCAGAACTTCCAAAGCTCAGGAAATGGAGGCTCAGAGCTGGGAGAGGATTAGGGAAGGGGCAGCGCTAACAGATTCCAACCTGGCCTCACAGGGACACTGTGTGATGAGTATTTGGCAGGTGGTCGGGGCTCCCTCCCCCACTTCCTGGAGCACCACAGCTGTTTTTCACCTATTTCTCTATTTCACACACTTCCCCTGGCCTCAGCCTGCATCCCAAGCTTTAGCAGCCCTGTGCAGGCCCCCCTTGTCCGCTGCTTTCTGGGCAGCCCTCTGGACAGGGCTCTCCAGTTCAATGGGTCTGAATAAAGGAAACAAAGGCATCTTTCACTGAGCCCCCTCACCTGTGTTTCCCATCTCTGCAAGGGCACCACAGTCCCTCCATCACGGTTACCCCCAGTGCTTCCTTCCGTTCATGGAATCTTGGTGACCTCACTGGCAATTCTGGATTCTGCCCTCATTGTTGGCAGCCAACGCATGAGGCAGAACTCACAGGCTATTCAGTTGCCAGCCCCCCGGGGCACAAAAGCTGGCCATGTTGCTGCTCAAAAGGCTGCTGTTGGGGTCCGGTTGCCAACAGGATACAAGTCCCAGCCCCGCCTCCCCCTCAGTCGCCTCTCTGCACCCTTGCAAGGCCAGGGTTCCAGTGATCTTGGCTGGCCACCAACCTGCACACCTGTGGAGCCTTTCTGGGCTGATCATTTGTAAGCCAAATGCTGCTAGGCCTCTTGGTACATGCTCCCCTTTACTCCCTACAGGAGGTGCCACTATAGTCATCACATTACAGAGGGAAAATCTTGGCCTGAAAGGACGATATGTGCTTTGCTTCCACTCACACCTGGGGTTTGAACCTGGCAGCCAAGCCCACCATTTGGGCTCTTGGCTGCTGCTCCCTGGGCCTCCCTAGTGGACCTCAGAATTCCAGTGCCCTGTGTCTCCTGTTTCTTCTTTTGTCACATCCCTTCCCTTCTTTGCCTGGCAAATTCTTGTTAAATGCCACCTTCTCCAGGGAGCGTCTTCTACCTGTTGGGAGATCCACACTTCCACCATGCTCCCCTAGGGCCAACCTCCCAGGGGAATCAAGCTTCCTTCCAACTGTGTCTCAGGTCCTGGGGCTTAGGACTCCTCCCACCCCTCCTACCCCTAGGTCTTCAGGGAGCTGGAGCCAGCCGTGCTGTCCTGCCTCCAAGGCTACAGTGTCTGCATTTTCACCTACGGTCAGACAGGGACAGGGAAGACCTACAGTATGGAGGTGGGAAGGGGGGGACCTTGGGTGGCTCCTGGGGCCAGGGGCTCGGATGGGAGCCTGATGTGGCACCCCACCCTGTGCCCAGGGCCCACCAGAGGACCCTGGCATAGCTCCTAGGGCACTGCAGTCACTGTTCCAGGAGATGGGGACTGAAGGGCAGCACCGTGTGACTCTCAGCATGGTGGAGATCTACAATGAGGCTGTCAGGTCAGGGCCTGCAGCGCCTCCTCCGCACCCTGTGCCCTGTCAGTGACCCTAGGACCCTCAGAAACCAAGCCTTTCTCTTTCTCTGCAGGGACCTCCTAGCCCCAGGGCCTCCTGAGCGCCTGGCCGTGAGGCAGGGCCCAGCAGGCCAGGGGGGCATTCAGGTGGCTGGCCTCACCTACTGGGACGTGCCCGACCTGGAGATGCTTCACCAGGTAAGGCTGCCCGGGTGGCATTGCACTCACCCCACCCCCACCCACCGCCTCCCAGCAGGCCTTCAGGGCCCCGCCTGTGCTCCCACCTGGGGAGCAGACCCGGCAGCAGGCAGGCCCTATCGCTCCGCCCTCCAGATGCTGAGCCTGGGGAGGAGCAACCGGGCCACCGCCGCCACCACCAAGAACTCGCACAGCTCACGGTCGCATGCCCTGGTCACACTGACACTGCGTACGGCGTCCCCGCCGCGCGGTCCAGGCACCGCAGGTACCGCAGCGCGCGCCTGAGCCCTGCGGGGGGCCTCGCAGCACCCGAAACCAGGGCTCCCTCCACGACGGGCTCGCTCGCCCCTGCAGGCACACTGCACCTGGTGGACCTGGCCGGATCGGAGCGTGCCTGGAAGGCAGGGGCGGCCGGCCCGCCGCGCGGAGGCCGAGACGGCGCCCAGCGCCTGCGGGAGGCCCGGACTATCAACCGCTCGCTGCTGGCCCTGGGAAGCGTGATGGCCGCGCTGCGCGCCCGCCGGCCCCACGTGCCCTTCCGCGATTCGCAGCTCACGCGCCTGCTGCAGCCGGCGCTCGGGCCTGGCGCCACCGCGGTGCTGTTGTTGCAGGTGGGCGGCCGCAGGCGTGGGAGGGTGGTTTGCAAGCCCGGCGCCGCCCGCCCCGGGCCCGCCCACCAGCGCCGCTTCCCCGCAGATTTCCACGCGGCCCGAGGATCTCGGCGAGACCGTGTGCTCGCTCAAGTTCGCCGAGCGAGTGGGCCGAGTGGAGCTGGGGCCAGCCCGGCGCTGCAGGGCCCCGCGCTCCGGGACGCCCTCTTCGCTCAGCACCGACACGCCACTTACCGGGACCCCCTGCACTCCTACGCCGTCCCCCGGCAGCCCTCCGGGACCCGGCCCGGGCAGCGGCTCCAGCTCGGGCCTCGGGACCCAAAAGGACGCGCCCTTGTAGTTTAGCCCCTGGAGTTGGAGTCCGCCTCTGCCGGCAGAGGCAGCAAATCTCTTACGCCCTCACAACCTCCTCGATCTCTGGGGGGGCCCGCTGCCCCCTCCCCCCCCCCCCCCCAGAGTTGGCTCCCCTGCCCCCGCGAGGAGTATCAAGCCTAGGGGCGTGATTGGCCCTCCCTCCCCCGGGCCCTCAGTTCCCTCCTTATCACCATTTGCTGTTATCTCGGCCCACAGCAGGGGATGAGAGAGCCCTGGGAGGTAGACCCCCGACGACCAGACCCCTGACGACCAAGTGCTTAGCCTCCAGATCACCACCCCATCACCAAAAATCAGACTTGGCATTAAAATGTTGTCTACTCCTTTACTGTTATCTTCCCCACTACCACCACCCAAAACAAGTAGGGTCTTGATTTCTTTTCCCCAAAAAGGTGCTACCTCATTCCCAGGCAGATGAGGGAGGACAGGACAGGCTGGAGCCACCATTAGGTTCTCCCTCCCCCAGCGTGGAGCCAGGGAGAGGAAGTGACACATGGTGATGGATGGATGGAAGGAAGGATGGACGGACAGAGAGGGTCAGAGAAAGTGGGATCAGGAAGGGGCTACTGCAAGCAAAGCCCCCACTCTTTCCAGCCTTGCCTCTGGGGGTAGGAGAGGCATGACGGACCCTGGGGGCCAGGGTGGTGCCTAGCCAGACCACCACCTTCGTGGGGTAGTCCAATAAATATCGTGGATTCTCAGCATCGCTGGTGCCTGGTGTTTCAAAGCTGCTGTGGCCACAGAACACCTCTGGGTCCTCTTGGCCTTGGTTCCCCAACAAGCCAGTGGTGGCAGGAAGGGGTAGGAGAAGGAAGCAGCCCCTGCCCCGGGGGACCTCACAGGCTGTACCAGGAGAGTAGCCAGCCTGGGCTGGAAGCAGCTGGATCCTGGGAGTGGCTAACCCACACATCGTAGATGCTCTTGTTGGGTGGCACCCCCTGGAAGAGGGCATCTAGATCCCAGAGCAGCCCTGGCGGGGCATGGGTTTCAGGGGCCACCCCCCAGAAGGCTGGGTTAGTAGAAGGTGGGCACTGGGGACAAGATGTGGGTGGTAGCGGAGCCAAGGGCATTACCACATTGGGAGTGTAGATGGGCAAGTAGGAGGTGGGCAGCTGCCCCCAAAGTGAGGCCCTGTGACTCCCACTAGACAGTCCCCCAGCATCTGGGGAACCCTGCAGTAAGTGGAGGGGCCAGGCTCTGTGCTCAGGGGAGAGGGGTGAAGGCCTGCTGGTTCCCCCCTGCGAATTAGTCTCTCTATCTGTTTTTTTGGACCCGGGAAGGGGGCAGAGGGGCCACAGCGGCCTCTCAGAGGGCAGGGGTGGAGCAGGCACCACCTTCTCCCCACTGTGCCTAGATCCTGTGTGACCCGGACTGCTCTGTGGCACCCCCTCCCTGGGGTCCCTTAGCAGAGACTTTATGCTGAAGCCCTCACTGGGCGGCTGCTGAGGACTGGGTGGTGGCTGAGGACTGGGATGCGACTGAGGACTGGGCGGCCGGTAGGGCCAGCCGTGCAGCACGTAGGGGCCCAGGTCCTTGGCGAAGGCTCCCCGCACGCCCCTGCTCTGCCAGCGACGGC
Source organism: Panthera leo (assembly GCF_018350215.1). Lineage (NCBI taxonomy): Eukaryota > Metazoa > Chordata > Mammalia > Carnivora > Felidae > Panthera > Panthera leo. The sequence goes on from NC_056695.1 coordinate 82,805,586, forward strand.
ACAGGGCCGTGTTCTGCAGCCGCAGCGCCTCGGCCGGGATCAGGCTCACGTCGACCGCCCAGAAGTTGCCCTTGGCCTGGGGTTTCGCAGGATCTTTAGGCACCTGGAGGGGGTGGGGAGGCTTGGGTGGGGCCGTCCGACCCCAGATACTCAGGATTTCCGCCCCGGCTCCGACCCTCGCCCTACCCCACCTTGCGGAAGCATCGGTTGGAGGAGAGGTTGTGGCGGATGGAATCCTTCCAGCCCTCGTAGTCGTCCCTGAAGAAGGGGAATGCAGCCTGGACCTGACGGATGATCTGAAACACGGACCGGGGGTGGGTGGCTGGGCCGGCGCCCTGAACCGGGACGCAAAGTGGGGCAGCACCGCCCCTCCCCCACAGCCTGACTTAGGAGCGTCGCGCCTCCCCCCCCCCCCCCCCCCCCATTAACAGAACACCTCTGCGCCGGAGGGAGAAAAGGACCGAGGGAAGGGTCCTGCCCGAGCACCTCAACTCCTTCCCCCCTGGTGCCCAGGCCGGGACTGGCCCCACTGACTTAGCTGGGTAGGGTAAGGTGGGGTCGGAGGCCGGAGCCTGAGCTTAGGAATAGGTGGGGGACGGGTCTGGAGAAAGGTCCAATCACCGAGTGTGAGGGAGAATGGGGGTCCCTCTCACCTGGGCCAGCTTCAGCCTGCGGGAGGGTGCGGCCTGGATCACCAAGGCAATCATGGCCAAGTAGGTGTAGGGGGGCTTGTCATGACGCAGGTATCTCTTCTTCCTCCTCTTGGGGGGCTGCGATGACGACTCCGACCCAGGAAGCCCCAGGCGTGGGTTGCTGCAGGGCCCCATGCAGGGGAGGCAAGCAACGTGGGCAGGGGCCTGGCCCCGTGGACGGCACAAGGCAATGGGGCAATGTAGCCAGAGGCAGGGCTGAGGGCCTGAGGCCCGCGGGTCTGGCGGGCCAGACCCTTTATCATTCGGATGGAAGGGGGAGGGGAGGGGAGGCAAAAGGAGGGACGAATCGTCGGTGGGGGAGGGGAGCATGCAGAAGGCTGCCACAATTAGCAGGTTTCAGTTAATCTGGAAGGGAGGGGCAGGGAAGATTCCAGTGGGGGCTGCAGGCAACCACCCAGGGCCTCATTCCTCACCCCTGGGCTGCCTTAAGCACCCCCTACAAGCTGGGAGGAAAAGCCTTTGGAAGGGGCCAGTGACCCATAGTTACTTTATCCTGTCTGTCTGGGGTGGCCCTCAGGCTCCCATTTAATAGATGAGGGAGTTGATTTACTCAAAACTGACCTGCCAAGAATGGGTGGGGCCTGCCGGGAGTTCAAGGCTGAGCAGCTTCCAGGGCCTAGATGGTGGTCTGGGAGGGCTTCCTGGAGGAAACCTCAGAACAAAATAGGGAGATAGTGGATTCAAGAAATTTTCCCAGGGGTTGCTGCAGGGCCCCAGCAGATTCCCAAGGTCTTGGAGGCCGCTTTCCTCACCTCCATGGTGCGTGTTAACAGTGGGAACTGAACAGCTCTCATTGTTAACTGTGCACCCCTCTGGCCCTAGGTGAGCTGGACCTGCCTGGCTCCAGAGGACTTCTTGGAGGCAGGCTTGCCTCTCTCCTCCTCTTTTGGTCCTCTGGGTCCAATCCTCTTAAGGCTGCTACCAGGACGATGCCTCTCGTTCTTCTGGGGGCACTTGGGCAGTGCTCCTGGGTGTGTGTGTGTGCGTGTGGGGGGGAAGAAGTCTAGCTGGAGGGGTTTAGGGGTTTACTGGACACCTCTTGGCGCCAGACCTTGAGGATAGAGCTTCATGGGTCATAATTCCTGCCCAGGGCAGTGTGCAAGGACCACCTGGCTTCACTCTGGACAGGAGTGAGTGCAGGTGCATTGCATGAGTACACAGGAAGGGATTCTCAGACAGCCACAGGGCCATGAAGCTTAGTCTAGATAGAAGATCTAGGCAGGTGGAGGCTGGCCTGAGTGGAGATGGGGCACTCTAGGTAGGAGAGTGGAGGCTCAGGCTGGGGAGGTCTGAGGGGTCAGCACTCGCTGCTTGGGCCTGGCTAGAGCCTCTGAGGGTTTTAGCAGGCACAGGACCTTCCCTAGAAGTGCGGTTCCAGAAAAATGCCTTTGGCAGGTGCCCTGATACTGACTGGTCCTCTTAACTCCCAGATCCTATTCTTCTCTTCTTACTCTTTAAGTTGGCTCCACGCCCAACATGGGGCTTGAACTCATGACCCTGAGATCAAGAGTCACATGTTCTACTGACTGAGCCAGACAGGTGCCCCTCCCACACCCTATTCTGTCCCTTCACCTTCTCTCTGGCCATCTGATCTGTTAAGGCCTTTGAGTCCGTCAAGACCTATGCTCTGTACCATGCCCCAAGGCCCAGCCCTGCTCCTTACCAGCAAGTTTGCCCAAGGGGGTATCAGGCCCAGGACACTAGCAGTGGTGGCTGATGCTGGTATCACTATGATATGAAGTATATCACTACTTCAAGAATTCAGCTTTTCTTGGGCAGTCCCCCCCCCCCCCCGCCCACATTATACTCTTAAATGGTTGAAAATCTGCAGTAGGTACCCAACTGATGGAAGGTGCTGAGGGAAGGCATGAGTGGTAGAGGTGCACTGGAGGAGGAAGTTTGGGGCTGAAAAGGATGATGTAATGTGAAGTTCCACACACTCCCCTCATTCTCAGACTCTCCCTTCAGATGTCACATGGATTCCCTTGAACTCCGATGTCACCTCTTTTAAGTTCCCAGAGCTCTAGTTGAGGGGGTCCTTGTGTCTAACCATGCTGTTGCTATCTATGGCCTCCTAGCCTCACTCCATCAGCAAAGACGTCTTTCTCTCCTACAAGTCTTAAGTCACCCCTCCCTCCCTTACGGGTCCTCCTTTGCTTGGTTTGACGTTCAAGGCTCCTTGTGTCCGGACTACTCATATCTGACCATTCTCCTCCGCTCTTCCAAACCACCACCTTCCCGTTGCTCCCATGCACCGGGTCCTTCCACCTATAGGCATGCTTCCCCCTCTGTTCGTGATGACTCTGCTTTGTCGGGTGAACCCCGACTTTTCCTTAAAAGCTCAGCATAAACAGATGACCGCCTCCCGAGAGCCTTTTGACTGCTTGCCCTTTCCACCCTATCCGCGCCGAGGATGCCCCCGCTAGAGGTTCACACAACACCGCGGACCGCCAACCTCCAAGGGCAATCCCCGCCCCCTGGCAGCTCGGCCACGCCCCCTGGCTCCCAGGGGGCGCCGCGGCTTCCGGCTCTGGGCGGTGCGGCCCGGAAGTGTAGCGTTGCCATGGCGAGAGCCGGGCGCGGGGCCCGCCCCCGCGGCGCCCAGAGGAACGCGGGGCCGACTGACCGGTCGCCGGGATCTGATCGTCTACGCTGCGGCGGGCTGCGCGAGGCGGAAGGTGAGGCGCGCACTTCCGGGGCCTGCGGCGGTAGAGGGGACCCGGCCCGGGGGAGAGAGGGGCGGGGGGAGGGGGCAGAGCTGAGCGGGCAGAGGGGAGACGAGCGCGGTAGAGCAAGGTGAGAGGTACCGAAGGCAGGGCGCCGTGTCTGGCCGGCACACGGAGAGGCCAGGCCCAGGGCACAAGTCTGTCCAGGCTCCAGTCGGGTGCCGAGGGCGCCAAGGGGTCAGGACCGGCTTCTGGAAGTGGCCGCCTGTGAAGGCCGCCGGTAGGGCTTTTCACGTTTTGTCTGTGGAGTTTTCATTTTTGCAACCTGTTGGCCAGGTGGGCAGCGCCAGACTTATCTCCATTTGCAGCCAGGAAATGAAGGCCGGCGGGAGTGACACGCCCGGGCTTTGTGTGGGCTTTGGAGTTCGGCCAGAGGAGAAACTGGAGCCTCTCAGGGCTTCGGGTGACCTCACTCGTGGGGATCCTGGGCTCCTCCTCACAGACTGGGGTCAGAGTGAGAAGCTCTGCCGTGCGGAGAGTGCCGGGCCGTGTGCTCCAGGCCCGTGGCGGAGTATCCGTGACTGGTTTGGGCTCCTCTGGGTCCTGGAGCAGAGGCTGAGGCAACCGTGGGATTAATTTCCATGGGTGCAGAGACGAGAGGCGTGCATGGAGCCATGCCAGGCTCAGGGAAGCCTGAGAAGGGCTGGCCCTCCTCAAAGCTCCGGCCTTACTTTTCCTGGAGCTTTAACTTGAGGGGGGAGGTGGCTGTGGGAGCACCGTGCTGCCCTTGTCAGTCCCTGTCTTGGCCGAGCAGTGAGCCCTCGTGGGTGTCCTCCCTGGGCAGGATTGGTGTGTTTCCCTGAATCCCAGAAATGCTGAAGAGGCCTGTGTGCTCCTGGCTGTGCTGCCTAGTGCGCTTCAGGGGCACGGAGGGGAGCCCCTGCCTGGAGCTCTCGGGCCAAGTTACGGAAGGGGCTGGTGGCTGCCTGAAGGAGCCTGCACAAAGGCTACCTCTGGGCTCCTCATCGTGAGGCTGTGTCCCCCTTTCTCTGCTCCCCAAGCTCTTGCTCAGAGCTGGGATGGGGAAGCTTTAGAATGTGCTTCCTCCCTTCCCTTCCTGTGCAGGGGCTGGATTTCCTCCCTGTTGGCTGGAGCCTCCTCCCCTGGCTCCGCTGGTCGGTCATGGCCTCATCCCTCACCTGCTGGTCGGTCATGGCCTCATCCCTCACCTGCTCGGGGTGTGCCTGGACTTTGCTCTCCCTGCCAGGCACCTAGGAAGAGGGCCGCTGTGCCTCTAGGCTCTACACTGGGATCTGTGTTCTAGGGATTTGAGTCCTTGGTCTCTTCCGACAGCCTGTCTCCACTGTGTGTGTTTGGGAACTTCAGCCTATAGCACACCAAATACAAGGACGCATTTGGCGCGGTGGATTTTGGCGGCAGTGGTAACATTGATGTGTCCCCACTCTCCCTGAGAGCGCTGTCATGAGCACGCTGTGAAGGCACACACACGGGTTGTGTCTTTCCACAATGACGGCTTTATTCAGTCACCCGACAAGGCTGACACCATCATAGAGCAGGTTCTGGGTTCCAAACGCAGGGACATTTCGCCACGTGATTAACTTGGCTTCTTCCACGGCACCCGGAGCGGAACACGAGACAGGCCACACGACAGGCAAGGCAACGGAAGGGGGTCAGACGCCAAGTCAGTCTGCGGGCGCACAGTGGAGAGGAAGCCTCGGTCCCGTCCGAGCCAGCTCTCGGCACTCACTGCTCATCACGTTCAAGCCCTTGAAGGATCTCGGGGCTGTTCGGAGACCAGTCGGGCAGAGGCCTCGGCCGCAGCTGCCCTTTTGAGGTGGTCACACATAGAGGGGTCGTGTCTGAAGAGTCTGACGGTTTGCTGCAAAAGTCTGCCCCTTTTAAGGGGGTTTAGTTGGTCCCGGGGCCCCAGCGGACCTCCTCTGCTTCTGCTTGTCGTCGGTTCCGGGGTGTCCGCTGATGCTGGTCTGGCCGAGATCTCGTGGCGGCGGTGTCCTTCACCGCCTGTGTCGCTGCTTGACACAGGCCCCCGCTGGACCCGAGTGACTCCACCTTGCTGTCTGCAGCACCCCACCCTGGTGCCTGTGCCACGGTTTACTCGTTAGCCAAAGTAAGACATCTCGGAGGCTCTTCCCTCACCTCCAGGCTCTCTCAGAACTTCTTCCTAGATATTCTTGATTCTGGCTCTTCCTGTCCATCCCTTCCACCACATAGCCTGTCTCTGGGATTATAGCAGTTGCCCCTCACCGGCTTGGCTCTGTTGTAGCCCCTTGCCCCCCTTCTTCTCATCTTAGAGTGATTGATCTGAAATGCAAATCTGATTCTTGTACTTTGCTTCTTGAAACTTCCTCATGGACTTCTGAATAACACTCACCTGTCTGTGCAGACTAGTTCCCATCCTGTGCCCCTTCAGTTGACCCCTGAGCACTTTTCCATGTGTGTGTTATGCCGCCGCCATACTTAACTCTTGTGTGGTGGTGGAAGGGAGAGAACAAACCTTCCCCCACCCCTTCTGAGCTCTGTGACCTTGGGCAAATTCTCATCAACAGAGCGGCTGAGAAAGAAGGACAGAGAGATACGGGAATGTCCGGCTCTCCAGATGCCCAGGGGAGAGGGTCCCGTGGAGCAGGCACCCTGTTAGGGCAGGTATAAAAAGGTCCGACGGGGGATGTTGGATTCTGGGCTGTGTCCTTCCTTGGCAGCTGTGACAGACAAAGCACATTGGTGCTGGCGGAGAGCACGTGGGAGGTGGGGTCATGGAGATAAGGCCCGCAGACAAGTCTTCAAGGAAGTTTCTGTGTGAAGTAGAGGAGAGTGTGGGGGAGGTGGAGGGATGGGAGTTGGCTTGAATAGGGAGGTCCGCGGAAGTCCAGGAGGATTCGGACCTGGGCAGAGGAGTAACTGACGACTTCAAGGTCCCTGCAGAGAGAAGGGGGCGGGGCTGCAGAGTGGAGGTGGTTGCACTGAGTGCAGAGTGGCTTGAAGAGGCCTGTGTCTTCTCCACGCTCAGCCCCAACTTGCCATGCCAGGATTCCCTGAGGCCTGGGCCTTTCTTTGATAGGACCATTATGGTTTTGTTGACTTTGCGTGATATGCTGTGTAAGCTTCACCTCCCCCACCCCCCTACCCAGAACCTCTTCCTGTTTTGAAGGAAGGGAGGATGGTGTGGATGCAAGGGACTCCCTGGGAGCCTCCAGGCCTCAGATGAAGGCTCAGTCTCCTGCAGAGCCCTCCCGTTGTACAGGTAGGTTTCAATGTCCCTCCTTGTGCATCAGGGCCGGGGGCAGAGCCTTGCCATGGCTGATGAACCTCCTGACACACCCATATGCGCCGCTGAGTGACGGTCTCTTCCATCACACCAGCTCCCCGACAAGCTCAGAGTCTCCTGGGCTACCTTCGGTCAGGAAGTGCCAGGAACCCAGTTACTGAGCACTTCCTGAGAGTCAGGCATGAGGTTCAGTTCCAAGAACATGGGGGGGAAGGACATGTCAAACGTTAGAACAGAGTGAAAAGATAGGAGAGTGACAAGGTGACCACAGAAGACCTCTAAGGAGGTAACGTTTCAATTGCAGTCTGAGTTACAAAAAGGGAGTGAGCTACCTAAGATCTGGTGGAAGACCCTTCCAGATACAAGGAACAGCTAATGCAAAGTGGGACCGACGCTGAAGACGGACACATGCTAGACCAGAGGTTGGCAGGGTGGTGGTGGTTTTTTTCTGTGAAAAGCTGGATAGTAAATACTTTAGGCTTTGCAGGCATGTGGTCTCCGAGGCAGCTTCTAAGTCTGCGACTTTGTGGGAAGGGAGCCACAGACAGTACAAATGCGAGTGTTCTCTTTCAACAAAACCTTATTCGTCGATGTTGAAATTTGAGTTTCATATCATTTTCATGTGTCAAGAAATACTTTTTCCCCAGTTATTAAAAGATGTAAAAGTAAGTCTTAGCTCATGGGCCGTATAAAACCAGATGGCAGGAAGTAGTATGCCAGCCCTGTGCTAGACACCAAAAGTGCTGTGTCAACTCGCTGAATCCTCCTCAGGACATTGTGAAGAAAGGACTATTATCATTCCATTTATGGGTAAGAAAACTGAGGAAAAGAGGTCGAGAAACTTGACCGGTCTCCTCAGCTTCCCACTGCTTCAAACCCAGAGTTTGAGTCTGGTTCCTGAACTCAGCTCCCAGCCACTGTGGTCTCTGGAGCTGGAGGTTTCCGAGGTGTAGGAAGCAGGAAGCAGGAAGCAGGAAGCAGGAAGCAGGAAGCAGGTGGAGACTGGAAGGTGGAGAGGGAGGCGTGCAAGGAGATGGCGAGGCCAGCAGGGGCCAGACCACGTAGGGTGTAGAGGCCAGGATAAAACTTTGGGAATGGGTACTTTTTTTCACATCAAACTTTATTGAGGTATAACTTACATATAATAAAACATCTATTTTAAGTGTGGTCTGCTGGGTTTTGGTAGATGTACACATCTTTGTAAATCCACCATAGTCCAGATGTACAACATCCTCCCACCCTCAGAAGTTCCCTCATTCCCCTGTGGCCAGTCCTCCCTCCACTGGGCCCCAGGCAACTACTGATCTGCTGTTTCTGTAGATTCAGTGTCCCTTTTCTAGAATTCACGTAAATGGAATGCCATGGAGTGAACACTTTGTGTTTGACTTCCTTCACCAGGCATAATGTTTTGGAAATCGAGGTGGTACAGGTATCAGTAGGTCACTCTTTGCTGCGCGGTTCCATCGAATTGACATACCATTATTTGGGCTATAGGTACGTCTGTCGATGAGCATTTCGTTTCTCTCCAGTTTGGGGCTATTGTGAATAAAGCTGCTGTGAATATTCATGTATACAAGTCTATATGTGGATGTATGTTTATTTCTCTTGCTGAAATGATAGAAATGATGGGTCGAAGTGTATAAGTAACTACATAAGAAAGTGCCAAATTATTTACCAAAACGTTTGCTATCATTTTATGTTCCCAGTTGTTCCTTGTTCTCAATTCAGTGTTGCCATCCTCTTAAAGTTTAGCCATTTTCATGGATGTGAGATGGTAACTCGCTGAAACTTTAATTTACATTTCCCCAATGACCATGGTGTTGAGTATCTTTTCAAATGTGCTTATTTTACTGGCCATTTGTATATCTTCTTTTGTGAAGTGTCTGTTCAAATCTTTTGCCCTTACAATATGGATCATTTATCTCATCAAGTTTTAAGAATTCTTTACATATTCAGGATGCGAGTTCTTTGCCATATATACATATATATGTACATATATACATATACATATACATATATATATATGTATATGTGTATGTTGCAAATTTGTTCTCACAGTCTATGGCTTGCCTTTTAATTTTCTTACCAGTATCTTAAGCAGGGGACACTTTTAATTTTGATGAAGTCCAGTTTGTCAGTGTTTTTTCCTTTATGGTGTGAGTAGAGGTAAAGGGTCGTAGTTTTCCACATGTATATGCTGCCATTCTAGCACCATGTTTTGAAGACCATCCTCTCCCCATTGTGTTACCTTAAGATCTTTGTTAAAAATCAATTGAGATGGGAATGCAAGCTGGTGCAGCCACTCTGGAAAACAGTATGGAGGTTCCTCAAAAAACTAAAAATAGAACTACCCTATGACCCAGCAATTGCACTACTAGGCATTTATCCATGGGATGCAGGTGTGCTGTTTCAAAGGGACACATGCACCCCAGTGTTTACAGCAGCACTATCGACAAGAGCCAAAGTATGGAAAGAGCCCAAATGTCCGTCGATGGATGAATGGATAAAGAAGATGTGGTTTATGTATACAATGGAGTATCACTCGGCAATCAAAAAGAATGACATCTTGCCATTTGCAACTACGTGGATGGAACGGGAGGGTATTATGCTAAGTGAAATTAGTCAGAGAAAGACAAATATCATATGACTTCACTCATGAAGACTTTAAGAGACAAAACAGATGAACATAAGTGAAGGGAATAAAAATAATATAAAAACAGGGATGGGGACAAAGCATAAGAGACTCTTAAATATGGAGAACAGAGGGTTACTGGAGGGGTTGTGGGAGGGGGGATGGGCTAAATGGGGGAGGGGCATTAAGGAATCTACTCCTGAAGTCATTGTTGCACTATATGCTAACTAATTTGGATGTAAATTAAAAAAATAAAATAAAATTAATTTAAAAAAATCAATTGAGGGGCACCTGGGTGGCTAAGTTGACCATCGGTTCTTGATTTCAGCTCAGGTCATGATCTCATGGTTGGGAGATCGAGCCCCACCTCGGGCTGGGTGCTGACAGCAAAGAGCCCACTTGGGATTCTCTCGCTCTTTGTCTCTCTCTCTCTCTGTCTGACCCTCCCCTGCTCTCTCGCTCGCTTGCTGTCTCTCAAAATAAATAAATATTAAAAAAAAAATCAACTGACAGTTTTTTCGTGGGTGTATTTTCAGGAATTTTCTATGTTGTTCATTGATCCTATACTAATATCCCACAGACCTGATTATTAGAGCTTTATAATAATTCTTGAGATCAAGTAGTGTAAGTTGTCCAACTTGTCTTCTCTCTTTTTTATTTGAGAGAGAGAGTGAGCGAGCATGAATGGGGAAGAGGGGCAGAGGGAGAGAGAGAGAAAGAGAGAATCTTAAGCAGGCTCCATGCTCAGTGCAGAGCTTGATGTGGGGCCCAATCCCACGACCCTGGGATCATGACCTGAGCTGAAATCAAGAGTCGGATGCTCAACCAACTGAGCCCCCCGGGCGCCCAGCTTCTTCTCTTTTCCAAGTCATTTTGGCTCTTCAAGATATTAAGCAGTTCTATATAAATTTTAGAATTAGCTTGTCAGTTTTTCCAAATGGCTCTCTGAGATTTTGATTGGGATTGTATTGAAGCTTTAGATCTATTTTGGGGAGAATTGATATTTTAACAATATAGAAAATAGTATATTTCTACATTTATTTAGTTCTCGGTTGTTAACCATAAAAGTAAAAATGCCATTTATTTTGCCAGCAAAAATGCGTTTGTGTATAGCAGAGAATTGCAATCTGGGACAAGCAAGCCACAGGCAAGTGTACACAAGGAAGGGGAGGAATAGAGCAAAGCAGAGGACCGCCGTTTTATAGAGGAGAGGGGGGTTGGAGCAAACTGGGGGTTGTAAGTATACTGGCTTATCATTGGCTGGGCTGTTGCTGCAGGAGAATGAAATCTTCCTGCTAGGGTAGTAAAGCAGTAAGGCTGGGCACGGTTTGTCTCCTCCTAAGAGATGTGCAATTGACGAGGAGTGGGGCGGGGTCAGCGAGGGCTCCCCCTGCTGGCCTCCCGACTGCCTTCTCATTACTGATCCTCACATCCCCTTTTGATTAAAATCTCTCTTTGCAGGCGTCACTAATCAAGAGGCAGGTTCTCCACATTTGCTGGTTTTGCCCCTTAGTACCAGGGAAGACTTTTCCTGATCGTCATGTCCTATGTGAGAAGGAAACTGCACAGCATTTCACTTAAGGCCACATTTGAGTAACAAAGAAGGTTAGGACAGAGAACCCAAAGGTACTTCCCATCTGTCTTCCATATATATATTTTTTTATTAAAAAATTTGTTTAAGTTTATTTATTTATTTTGAGAGAGAGTTAGAGCAGAGGAGGGGCGGAGAGACAGGGAGAGAGAGAGAATCCCAAGCGGGCTTCACACCATCAGCACGGAGCCTGATGTGGGGCTCAAACTCATGAACCGTGAGCTCATGACCTGAGCCTTACACAACTGAGCCACCCAGGCGCCCCCATATTTTTCTAAGTTTTTTTTTCTAATGTTTATTTATTTTTGAGAGAGAGACAGAGTGCAAGCAGGGGAGGAGTAGAGAGAGAGGGAGACACAGAATCCAAAACAGGCTCCAGGCTCCAAGGTGTGAGCATGGAGCCCGAAGTGGGGGCTCGAACTCATGAACCGCGAGATCATGACCTGAGCCGAAGTCGGACACCCAACAGACTGAGCCACCCAGGCGCCCCCACATCTTCTTTATCCATTCATCCATCAATGGACATTTGGGCTCTTTCCATACTTTGGCTATTGGTGATAGCACTGTTCTAAACATTGGGGTGCATGTGTCCCTTCGAAACAGCATACCTGTATCCCTTGGGTAAATACCTAGTAGTGCAATTGCTGGGTCATAGGGTAGTTCTATTTTTAGTTTTTTGAGGAACCTCCAGACTGTTTTCCAGAGTGGCTGCACCAGCTTGCATTGCCACCAACAATGCAAAAGAGATCCTCTTTCTCCACATCCTCGCATCCTTGCCAACATCTGTTGTTGCCTGAGTTGTTAATGTTAGCCATTCTGACAGGTGTGAGGTGGTATCATCTCATTGTGGTTTTGATTTCTATTTTCCTGATGACGAGTGATGATAAGCATTTTTTCATGTGTCGGTTGGCCATCTGGATGTCTTCCTTGGAGAAGTGTCTATTCATGTCTTTTGCCCATTTCTTCACTGGATTGTTTTTTGGGTGCTGAGTTTGACAAGTTCTTTCTAGATTTTGGATACTAACCCTTTATCTGATATGTCGTTTGCAAATGTCTTCTCCCATTGTGTCGGTTGCCTTTTAGTTTTGCTGATTGTTTCCTTTGCTGTGCAGAAGCTTTTTATTTTGATGAGGTCCCAATAGTTCATTTTTGCTTCTGTTTCCCTTGCTTCCAGAGACGTGTTGAGTAAGTTGCTGTGGCCAAAATCAAAGAAGTTTTTGCCTGCTTTCTCCTTGAGGATTTTGATGGTTTCCTGTCTTGCATTTAGGCCTTTCATCCATTTTGAGTTTATTTTTGTGTCTGGTGTAAGAAAGTGGTCCAGGTTCATTCTTCTGCATGTTGCTGTCCAGTTTTCCCAGCACCACTTGCTGAAGAGACTGTCCTTATTCTATTGGATATTCTTTACTGCTTCGTCAAAGATTAGTTGGCCATATGTTTGTGAGTCCATTTCTGGGTTCTCTATTCTGTTCCATTGATCTGAGTGTCTGTTTTTGTGCCAAAAATGTTTATTTATTTTTGAGAGAAAGAGAGAGAGACAGAGTGAGAGTGGGGGATGGGCAGAGAGAGAGAAAGAGGGAGACACAATCTGAACCAGGCTTCAGGCTCTGAGCTGTCAGCACAGAGCCCAATGCGGGGCTCGAATTCCCAAACCGCAAGATCATGACCTGAGCCGAAGTCGGATGCTTAACTGACTGAGCCACCCAGGTGACCCCACCCCCCACTTTTTTTTAGTGTTTATTTTGAGAGAGAGCAAGTGCGCGTGCACATCCCAACACAGAGCTCAATCCCACGAACTGTGAGATCGTGACCTGAGCCGAAATCAAGAGTCTGACGCTTAACCGACTGAGACCCCCAGATGCCCCTGGAGGTCTCCACCTAGACCTTCATGAAGGCAGAGGAGCACACTGAGGAACTAACCAGGTGCATTTGAGAAGGTGCAGTGGCGGTATAAACATGAAGCGATAGCTGATGAATTTTGTGCAAAACAGCAAAACTTCAAAGATGGTTTAAAACAGAATTGTTATCTCAAAAGAATTGTTTGGAACCAAACGTGTTACAGATCAGATAGTATAGCCTATAGGGTTACAAATTCAGAGACGTGAATTTGAATAAGAATCCAAAGTCAGTTAATATTTCAGTTGAAAGAAGACTTTTGTGAATTCTGAACCTTCTAGCCCTTCAGAAAAAGCAAGTGAAAAATTAATTTCTCATGGGATCACGATGAGGTTGTTTCTGAAGGGCCATAATCATCGAAGTTTCCCCCTTTCCCAAGGGCTTGGGAAATGCAGACAAGGGCATTGTCTTTCCATGAAAAAGAGATAAGAAACAACAGGGAGAAAAAGGCACAGAGGCCTAGTCTGGACGTCTTAGGAAAGCTGTCTCTTCAGATGCCGTCTGCCTCAGTTTGGGGGGGTCTTTATTCCAGGTGACCAGATGTGCAGGGCTAGGCAGGCCCTGGTGCTTTCTTTAGATGTATCACGTGAATCCGAGAGTCTCTTCCGAAGACTTTGGTGAACAAAGGGTGGTTACAGGACCTGATAAGGGCCTTTTCAGAGAAGTTAGAGTCTAAAATGTTCAGGTTACAAGGTGTGATGCTCCAGGCCATTGTCTCCTGGGAATGCACGGTGAAGAGGTTATCAAAGCATGGTTACTTCTTTTTTTTTTTTTTTTAAGATTTTATTCATTTTTGTTTAAGCAGTTTCTACACCCAGTGTGGGGCTCAAACTCATAACCCCGAGATCAAGAGTCACATGCTCTACCAACTGAACCAGCGAGGCTCCCCAAAGCATGGTTGCTTTTATTAGAAGCAATTATAGCTTTACAATATTGAAATACATCTTCTTTTTTCAACTGTCAGTCAAAGGAGGGAGAAGCCAAGTGCACTGGATGTCTTATGACTACCTCAAAGGCTAAAAATTTGTGAGTTTCCAAGGGAGTGAATCTGAGGTTTAGAAGGACTAATGGCAATGCTTTTAGCCAAGGTACTTGGAGGGTCCCTACCAACGGTGCTAGTTGAGTTTCAATGCCACAGTTAGTACATCCAGCCAACTCTGAGGATTGAAGGTGGGGTACAAACTGAATGTGTTGTTGGACTGGCCAGTGAAATGAGTTCCCTGATGACTGCAAAGTTCAAGAGGAGATCCCTGGGTAGGGATAATCTTTTCTAATAGAATGTAATTTTTTTTTTAATGTTTATTTATTGTTGAGAGAGACAGAGCATGAGCAGGGGAGGAACAGAGAGAGAGGGAGACACAGAATCCGAAACAGGCTCCAGGCTCTGAGCTGCCAGCACAGAGCCCGACGCGAGGCTCGAACTCACGGACCGTGAGATCATGACCTGAGCCGAAGTCGGACGCTTAACCCACCAAGCCACCCCGGCGCCCCCAGGCGCTCCCTTTTCTAATGGAATTTTAGCCACAGAAGAAGCATTGGCCCGTCCAGAAAAGAAAGCTTTGGTCCAGTGAGAAACCATACAAACCATGACTAAAACATATATATCTATACCTGTGAGATGGGAAAGCTGTGTGAAATCCACTTGTGTGAACAGATTTCCCTGGATTACACTTTGGATTGGTGGGAAAGCAAGGTAGACGCTATGGGCACCCTTTCTTCTCTTTCTCCACAAATAGTGGTTCATGAATGCTACCATTCTGTCAGTAGACCATGATTTAATGCACGTATGGAGGGAGGTAGTGCGAACTTTAGAATTTCTGGGAAGGCTGGATTGTTATTTGGTTCAAACCAGAGTTCTCTTCTTGTTGAGCCAGTAATTACTAGATTTCCAATACTGTTTTTCATCTCTGGGGCCAATTCTTGGCTATCTCTTATCAACTTTTCCAAATCATCATTTGGGAGAACATCCTTTTGGACCATGACAAAGGTTTTGACCATTGGTTTCCTTGAAAGCAGCATTTTTTCTATGGAAAATGTTTCTGGTTTTGTCATGGATGAAGATACAAGCTAGAGTAAGCTGCAGAGCTCAGGCTGTCGTGTTGGAGTGGCCAGAGGTCAAGGTGCCGTCTCAGTGACTTCAAGAGGGTGCAGTAGTATACCCAGCACCATATTTACCATTTTCATCCTTCATCGTTTTAACATTTAAAAAAATGTTTCTTAATTTTTGAGAGAGAGACAGAGACAAAGACAGAAAGAGACAGAGCGCGAGCAGGGGAGGGGCAGAGAGAGAGGGAGACTCAGAATCCGAAGCAGGCTCCGGACTCTGAGCTGTCAGCACGGAGCCCCTTGTGGGGCTCGAACCCACAGACCAGACTGCAAGATCACGACCTGAGCCAAAGTCAGATGCTCAACCGACTGAGCCACCGACGCCCCGTTTTTTTGTTTTTTTTTTTTAAGATTAAAAAAAAATTTTTAAATACTCTCTACACCCAACGTGGGGCTTGAACCTATGACCTTAAGATCAAGAGTCACATGGTCCACTGACTGAGCCAGCCAGTCCCATTTTCATCCTTTAAGAACCATTAGTAGACTATGAAACATCTGTATTGGCTAAAGGAGTTTCCCGCAAATTGTCATGGGGGTCAGAAGGTGATCTGTCAGCATTAAGCAGTCATGAGGGGTTTTGTCTGGGTCCAAATGTAGTCTTTGCTTCAAGATCAGATGCCCAAAGTTTTGAACCCGAGTTTGAGCAAATTGAAGGTTTTTTGTGGGGTTCAGGGAGACTATGTCTCTCCCTCTCTCTCTTTTTGTTTTAATTTGGAGATTGAACAACATTATTTTATTTTACTTATTTATTTTTTAAAATAATTTACATCCAAATTAGTATATAGTGCAACAATGATTTCAGGAGTGGATTTCTTAATGCCCCTTACCCAATTAGCCCATCTCTCCTCCCACAACCCCTCCAGTAACCCTCTGTTCTCCATATTTATGAGTCTCTTATGTTTTATCCCCCTCCCTGTTTTTATATTCTTTTTGTTTCCCTTCTTTTATGTTCCTCTGTTTTGTCTCTTAAAGTCTTCATGAGTGAAGTCATATGATATTTGTCTTTCTCTAATTTCACTTAGCATAATACCCTCCCGTTCCATCCACGTAGTTGCAAATGGCAAGATGTCATTCTTTTTGATTGCCGAGTGATACTCCATTGTATACATAAACCACATCTTCTTTATCCATTCATCCATCGATGGACATTTGGGCTCTTTCCATACTTTGGCTCTTGTCGATAGTGCTGCTGTAAACACTGGGGTGCATGTGTCCCTTTGAAACAGCACACCTGCATCCCGTGGATAAATGCCTAGTAGTGCAATTGCTGGGTCATAGGGTAGTTCTATTTTTAGTTTTTTGAGGAACCTCCATACTGTTTTCCAAAATGGCTGCGCCAGCTTGCATTCCCACTTTATGTCTCTTTAAGGCCAAAAGTTTTAACATGTGGATGCTGTCTCCTGTGAAGTGGCAGGAGGAGGGGAGCAGAGAAGCAAATCATCTACATATTGCGACAAAGTAGAGCCTGCAGAAAACTTGCTGTCATCCAAATTGGCTTTTAAGGTTTGTGAAAAGTAAGAAGTCTCTGTAGGCCTAGGGCATTACTGTCCAGGCAGATTCCTGTTCTTCCCAAGTGAAGGGAAACAGATTCTGGCTGGCTATCCTTATCGGCTGGAAAACTAAATGTACTCTTGGGTCAATTACA
This sequence comes from Panthera leo, assembly GCF_018350215.1. Lineage (NCBI taxonomy): Eukaryota > Metazoa > Chordata > Mammalia > Carnivora > Felidae > Panthera > Panthera leo. The sequence continues at coordinate 82,822,139 of NC_056695.1, forward strand.
GTGAAAAATTTGCTTTCATTGGGAATGGACGTTAGCACATGTGGGTTAGGAACAAGAGGGTGTTGAGGGATAACAGTGTTATTTATTGCTGGGAGGTTCTGGACAAACTTCCCTTCTGTGGCCATTGGGTTTTCTTACAGGTAAAATGGTATTACAGGGACTAGTGCAGGGGATGATGGGGCCCTAAGCCTCCTAACCTGTTATGGGCTTGATGCCTTCCAGGGCTTACCTATAGGTATTAATTCTGGGGAGAGGGTTTGAGGTGACCTATTTTTTTTTTAACATTTATTTATTTATTTATTTATTTATTTGAGAGAGAGAGAGAGAGAGAGAGAGAGAGAGAGAGAGAGAGAAAATGCATGAGTGCAAGAGGGGCAAAGAGAGAGGGAGACACAGAATCTGAAGCAGGCTCCAGGCTCTGAGCTGTCAGCACAGAACCCCACGCGGGGCTCGAGCTCACAAGCCGTGAGATCATGACCCAAAGCCCCCCAACACCCCTTGAGGGATCCATTGGAATCTTGAGGGGAGGTGCCTTGTGGATTCTGCCAATATCAGTTGAGGATTTTGCCCATAAACAGAGTGGCAGTGAGAGTCAGAAACAGAAAATAAAAGACAGCAAAGCGTGATTTAACTGCCCTGGTTGGCTATTTTGATTACTGTTGTAAAATCCTAGAATTATTTCCCTCCTTTGTGAGAAAAAAATTCTGGCGTGATACTTTTCTAAGACCTCAATCCAATAACTGAATAGGTTGGAAGAACTAAGGAGAAAAGGGTAGGTGTCTCTCAGAGGCCTAGACAGAGAGTGGGCTCAGAGACAGGTTTATTAGAAGTTTCTTAGAGACCCCCACTGTCTGAGCTGTTTGAGTACCTCAAGGCAGGTAGCCGGGCACCAGGATTGTAGCTGTGCTGTCCGTTAGGACAGAAACATTCATTCCTGATCTATGGAGTGGTTTCTCCAAGCTGATCACAAGAGGGAGGGCTGTGAAGAGCCTTGTAGTCCCTCAGAGCCCCACCATGGGGAATGAGGACTTTGCAAAGGCTGGCGAGAGGGCTGAGGGCACCTGGAGTGCTCTGCCGGTGTCCTGGCACTCTGCGGTGACAACAGAGACTTGAGGGGTTTGGTTTGTTCCGGGAGCTTCTTTCCCAGAGTTGAAAATTAAGAATTTTATTGGTCTTTCTTTTATGTGACTCATCTAGCATATGACTGATGTGGTCTGACAGATTAAATCTGGGGCTGACATAGTTCCATCCTGGTCCTTTTAACTAAAGGAGAAAGACCACCTTAGCCTGTTTGTAACCGCAGAGTTGAGCGCTCCCTGGGTGGATCCAGTTGCTGAAGGAGGACCAGAATTTTTTTTAAAGACAGTTTGGAGCCAATTGTAATTATGAACAGGTTCATCAGGCTTCTGTGTACAAGCCTGACTTTGATTCCAGTCTGCAGGCTTGAGAAAAGCTGTTGAGGGCCATCTGGGTGGCTCTGGCAGTTAAGAGTCCAAATTTGGCTCACCTGTCCTTGCTCTGTAGAGGTTTCTAGCTAGTGTGCTGGTATCTTGCCCACAGCTAGGGGTTTGTTTCTCTAAAATCCCTTCAGGATGTTCCCTTTTGGCTAGCTTTATCCTACATTTGGCCTGGCACTCACCAATATATGTGGCCTAATTGATAAAAATCTGCGAGACCAGGTAGAGAAGTTTGAATAACTATGTTAAACTCTTCAGCAAACCCAGGAGAGTCTTCAGTTACTTTACTTTTTGTTTTTAATGTTTATTTATTTATTTTGAGAGAGAGAGAACGGAGGAGAGAGGGTGGGGAGGGGCAGAGAGAGAGGGAGAGAGTGAGAATCTCAAGCAGGTTCCGTGCTGTCAGCACAGAGCCTTACATGGGGCTCGAACCCACAACCCTCGGATCATGACTTGAGCTGAAATCAACAGTCGGATGCTCAACCCCCTGAGCCACCCAGGCGCCCCCAGAAGACTTAACTTTGAAGGGCCAAGTTTTAATAGGTTCAGGAGAGGAGGGAGAGGGGAGAGGTTCAAAGGAAAAGGGAAGTTTGGCAGAAAGAGGAAAAAAGCACTGGGCGTAAGTAGCTGCTGCGTCTGCAGACAAAGAGGATGGGGAAGGGGCAGGAGGCCTCAGAAGCCATTGTGACTCCTGTTAATTGTTGGTTTGCCTCAGTTAACTTAGAAACAGTATTTTTCGGCGCGCCTGGGTGGGCCCGTCAGTTAAGTGTCGGTCTCTTGATCTTGCTCAGGTCATGGTGTCCTGGCCAGTGAGTTTGAGCCTTGAGTCGGGCTCCATGCTGACAGTGTGGAGCCTGCTTGGGATTCTCTCTCTCTCCCTCTCTCTCTGCCCCTCCTCTGCTTGTGGGTGCTCTCTCTCTCTCTCAAAATAAATGAATAAATTTAAAAGAGAAATAGTATCTTTCTTTTCTTTTTTGTAACGTTTATTTATTTTTGAGAGAGAAGGTGTGAGCAGGAGAGGGGCAGAGGGCGGAGGGCAGTGGGGGACAGAGGATCTGAAGCAGGCTCAGCACTGACAGCAGACAGCCTGATACGGGGCTCGAACTCTGAAACCATGAGATCATGACCTGAGCTGAAGCCAGACAGTCAACTGACTGAGCCACCCCAGTGCCCAAAATGGTATTTTTCAAAGAGGCAAATTTAGAATCCCGAAAACATTTGGGAGCCTCAAGATACCATTTAAAGTAGGCATCCCAAGGGGTGCCTGGGTGGCTCAGTTGGTTGAGCGTCCGACTTCAGCTGAGGTCATGATCTTGCGGTCTGTGGGTTCGAGCCCTGCGTTGGGCTCTGTGCTGACAGCTCAGAGTCTGGAGCCTGCTTCAGATTCTGTGTCTCCCTCTCTCTCTGCCCTCCCCTGCTCATGCTCTGTCTCTTTATCTCTCAAAAATAAATAAACATTAAAAAATATATTTTTTTAAATAATAAAATAAAGTAGGCATCCCTGGGGCGCCTGGGTAGCTCAGTCGGTTAAGTGTCTGACTTCAGCTCAGGTCATGATCTCACACCCTGTGAGTTCGAGCCCCGTGTCGGCAATGCTCTGTGCTGACAGCTCAGAGCCTAGAACCTGGTTCAGATTCTGTGTCTCCCTCTCTCTCTGCCCCTCCCCTGCTCATGCTCTGTCTCTCTCTGCCTCAAAAATTAATAAAAATAAAATAAAATAAAATAAAATAAAATAAAATAAAATAAAATAAAATAAAAATAAAGTAGGCATCCCTTCCCTTCCCTTCCCCTCCCTTCCCCATAATGGCCATTAAAGTTCTAAATTACTTTTGGTTAAGTCAGTCCATTTACTTATAAATGAGCATGTGGAGAGACCATAGTTTTTATTTTTATTTATTTTTTAAATATTTTTTTTAACGTTTATTCACTTTTTGAGAGACAGAGACAGAGCAGGGGAGGGGCAGAGAGAGAGAGGGAGACATAGAATCTGAAGCAGGCTCCGGGTATTGAGCTGTCAGCACAGAGCCTGACGTGGGGCTCGAACTCTCGAACCTGTGAGATCATGACCTGAGCTGAAGTTGGATGCCCAACCAACTGAGCCACCCAGGTGCCCCCCACCCTTATTTTATAAATTTTTTATTGTTTCTTTATTTTTGAGACAGAGAGACAGAGCATGAGGCGGGGGAAGGGGAGACACACACACACACACACACACACACAGGCAGAAACTGAAGCAGGCTCCAGGCTCTGAGCTATCAGCCCAGAGCCCAACTGGGGGCTCGAACTCACGAGCCATGAGATCATGACCTGAGCCAAAGTCGGATGCTTGACCAACTGAGCCACCTGAGACCATAGTTTTTAAATGTTTGTTTATTTTGAGAGAGAGTGAGCACAGCAGAGAGGCAGAGAGAGAGAATTCCAAGCAGACTCTGCTCTGTCAGCATAGAGCCTGACGTGGGGCTCAAACTCACAAACCGTGAGATCATGAGCTGAGCCGAAATTAAGAGTTGGATCCTTAACCAGGTGAGCCACCTGGGTGCCCTGAGACCATAGTTTTCAAACTTAAAACCAGTAGGGAGGACATTCTCAAAGCACTTATGATCCCTAGGATCCCATTTCTTAGAGGCTTTTCTCTAGAGCAAAGAGAATAATCCCTAAACAGCACACTTTCAGTGGGAACAGCCTGGCTCCAGAAGGAATCAGACCAAAGGCCAGCATGGTTCCAAAAGGAACAGTCTAGTTCCAAGTGGGAGTCGGACCGAGGCCAAATGGGTTATTCTCAGAAAAAAACAAGGCCTTGAAACAGACACTGAACAGCATCGAGAGCTCGAACAGAGAGCAGAGCTTGGAATCCAGGAGAAAATTTCCCCTCACACTTCAGGGTGGGTAAGAAAGCACTGAGCTCAGTTGGCGCTGTGGGTACGAGTACCTGCTTGCCCAACAGCCTCAGATTTGTTGGGGGTGTTCCGGGCCTCACTTCTGATCACCAAGTAATGTTAACCTTAAAGATAAAACTGCCACTTTTTTTTTTATTTTTTTAAAAAAATATTTATTTATTTTTGAGACAGGGAGAGACAGCATGAACGAGGTCAGAGAGAGAGGGAGACAGAATCTGAAGCAGGCTCCAGGCTCTGAGCTGTCAGCACAGAGCCTGATGCGGGGCTCAAACTCACAGACTGCGAGATCATGACCTGAGCCTGAGTCAGATGCTTAACCGACTGAGCCACCCAGGCGCCCCAAACTGCCACTTATTTTATCCGTGAAAATGGGTTTATTTGGGAATAGCAGGGAATTGCATCCCGGGGCAAGAAAGCTCTGTCAAAAGCAGAGGCAGGTCTGCAAAGCACAGGCTCTTTAGGGAGGAAAGGGGGTGAGGAGGAGGGGCTGTTGGCAACTAAAAGTCCTGAGGCAGGCAGAGGCAGGAAAGCAGTAGCCACCTGGAAGGTTCCTGGTGGGTGCGTAATTGACATGAGAGCTCCCTCTGCTGGCCGCCAGACTCCATTCTAAATAAGGTTTCGTTTTATTAATTTTCACACTGTATTGTCTATTGCTGTGTATCACGTTACCCTAAAAGATAGAGGCTTGAAACAGCAGACATTTGTTATCTAACAGCTGCTGTAGGTCAGGAATTCAAAAATGGCTTAGCTAGGTGGTTCCCGTTCAAGTTATCATGTGGTTGTGTTAGGATAGCCAGGGCTGCATCAGCTGAGGGCTGGACTGGGGCCGGAGGACCTGCTCACAAGCTAGGTGTCCCCAGCTCTCGCCCATGGGCTTTTCCATAGACTCCTCAAGTGCCTCAGCATACTAGCTAATTTCCTCCAGCCTCAGAGATCCAAGAGAGGGCAAGCAAGAGGCTGCATGACCTTTTATGACCTAACCTCTGAAGTTATCCACTGCCGTTTCTGCTTTTGTTTGTTTTCTGTTTGTTAGAAGTGAGTACCTAGGGGCTCCCGGGTGGCTCAGTTGGTTGAGTGTCTTGATTTCGGCTTAGGTCCTGATCTTGAGGTTTGTGAGTTTGAGTCCCACATTGGGTTCTGCACTGACAGTGTAGAGCCTGCTTGGGATTCTCTCTCTCTCCTTCTCTCTCTGCCACTGTCCTGCTCATGCTCTGCCTCTCTCAAAATAAATAAATAAACTTAAAAAAGAAGTGAGTAACTAAATCCAACCCATACTGAGGGAGAAGTGGATTAGGCTCTACCTTTTTTTGTTTTTAATTTTTTTTAACATTTATTTATTTTTGAGAGAGAGATGGAGTATGCATAGGGGAAGGGGCAGAGAGAGCGGGAGACACAGAAGCCAAAGCAGGCTCCAGGCTCCAAGCTGTCAGCACAGAGCCCGACGCGGGGGTCAAACCCACAAACCGTGAGACCATGACCCGAGCCGAAGTTGGACGCTCAGCCAACTGAGCCCCCCAGGCGCTCTCTAGGCTCTACCTTTTGAAGGGAGTTTCAAAGTATTCCATACTTTGTGATATTAATTTTGTAGGTAATAATGAACATTTTACACTTTCCAGTTGTTCGTTGCCAGTACAGACATACAGTTAATTTTGACATTGTCCTTGTATTTCACAGCCTTGCTAAATATACTTCTTTATTCTAGTATCTCTATTGTAGATACCTAAGGATTTTCTTAAGCTTATTTATTTATTTTGAGAGAGACAGAGCACGAGTGGGGGAGGGGCAGAGAGAGAGGGAGAGAGAGAATCCCAAGCAGGCTGTGTGCTGTCAGTGTAGAGACTGACTCGGGGCTCAAACCCCCGAACTGTGAGATCATGACCTGGGCTGAAACCCAAGAGTTGCCTGTTTAACTGACTGAGCCCCCTGGTGCCCTCCTAAGGATTTTCTACATATCTTCTACATACCTTTCTACATGCTTTCTGAATCTAAAGAGTCTTACGTTTTCCTTTCCAATTTGCATGCTTTTTGTTTCTTGGCTTAGTGCACTGGCTGGGACCTCTAGTACAAGGTTGAACAGGATTGGTGTCCCTGATCCTAGGAGGAAAGTGTTCGTTCTCTTCCCATTAGGCATGATATAGCTGAGGAATTTTCCTTCTATTCCTAGTTTTCAAAGTTTTTTTGTTTGTTTAATTTTACAGAGAAAGTGCAATTGAGGGAGAGAGAGAGAGAGAGAGAATGAATGAGAATTTTAAGCGGGCTCCACGTTCAGTGTAGAGCCTGATGCAAGGCTTGATCCCATGATCCTGGGATGGTGACTTGAGCTGAAATCAAGAGTTAGATGCTCAACTGACTGGCCACCAGGAGCCCCAAAGTTTGTTTGATTGTTATCATGATCAGATGTTGGATTTTGCCAAATGCATTCTCTACTTTTATTGATTTGATTGTATTTTGATTTTTAAAGTGTTAAACCAAATTTTTATTCTTGAAATATACCCGACTTGGTCATGACGTATTATTCTTCTTACATATTGCTGGTTTCAATTTGATAATAATGTTAAAAGGATTTTTGAAGCTATTCATAAATAAATTGGTGTGTAGTATTTTTTTTTTAATGTTTGTTTATTTTGGAGAGAGACAGGGTGGGGGGGAGTGGGGGAGAGTACGTGCACACACAAGCAGGGGACGGTGAGGAGTAGAGAGTGAGGGAGACAGAGGATCCAAAGCAGGCTTCATGCTGTCAGCACAGAGTCCCATGTGGGGCTCAAACTCACAAACTGTGAGATCATGACCTGAGCTGAAGTCAAGATGATTAAGCCACTGAGCCACCCAGGCGCCCTGGTATATAGTATTCTTAACTTGTTATGTCTTTGGTTTTAGTGTCAGGGTAATAGTGGCCTTACAAAATTACTTAGGGACGTGTTCCTTTCTCTTCTATTTTTAGAAAGGGCTTTTGTAGATTTGGTATTATTTCTACCTTAAGTGTTTGATGTAATTTACCAGTGAAACCATCTGGGCTTAGAGTTACTTTTTTGGGAAAGTTTCTTACTGTAAATTTAATTTCTTTAATAGATACAGGGCTATTCAAATTTTCTGTTTCTTCTTGAATTCATTTTGATAATTTGTTTCATTCAGGTAATTTGCCCATTTATCTAAGTTAAACATGGCAATTTTTTTCCATACAAGGCCAAATGGTAAATATTTTAGGCTTTTCAGGTCATGTGGTCTCTGTTGCAGCTACTCAACTATGTTGTGGTAGCACAAAACAGCCATAGACAATACATAAACAAGCTAGTATAGCTATATTCTCATAAAACTTCAGTTATAGTAACATGTGGTAGACCAGATCTGGTCTATCGGTTATAGTTTGTTGACCCTTGACCTAAGTTGTTGAATTTATTGTCATAAATTGTTCAGAACACTGTCATTTTAATCTTTTTAATGGTCTGTAAGATCTGTAGTGATGTCCACTTTTTCATTCATGACGTTGGTAGTTTTTGTCTTTTCCTTTCTTGATCAGTTGAGTAAGAGTATCAATTTTATTGAGATTTTCAAAGGAACAGCTTTTAGTTTCAACATTTTCCTCTGTTTGTCTATTTTCTATTTAATTATTTTCTGTTCTTATTAGTATTGTATTTTACTTACTTTGGGTTTAATTTTCCTCTTTTTTATTGCTATTACTACTACTACTACTACATTATTTTGTTTTGTTTTAAGTAAGCTTCACACCCAGTGTGGAGCCCAAAAAGGGGCTTGAACTCACAACCCTGAGATCAAGACCTGAGCTGAGATCAAGAGTCTGACGTTTAACTGACTGAGCCACCCAGGTGCCCCAATTTTCCCCTCTTTTTTCTAGCTTCTTAAGTGGAAGCTTAGGTTATTGATTTGACCTTCTTATTTAAACTTTCAAAGGTAAATATTTCCTTCCAAGCACTGCTTTAACTGCATCTCACATATTTTGATATGTTATGTTTACATTTTCATTCAGCTCAAAATATGTTCTAATTTCCATTTTGATTTCTACCTTAGCCTGTAGGTTATTTAGAAATATGCTTTAAAGCTTCCAAATATTTGGGAGTTTTTCTAGATATATTTTTGTTATTGATTTCTAGTTTAATTCCATTGTGGTTGGTAAACATATTCTGTGTGCTTTCATTCCTTATGAATCTGCTGAATCTTGGATTATGTCCCAGCATATGGTCTACCCTGGTAAAATAAAAAAAAATTTTTTTAGCTTTTACTAATGGAAAATTTCAAATGTCTATATATGTAGACAGGATATAATGGTCCCCACATATTCATCACCCAACTTCAACAATTACCAACTCATGACAGTTTTGTTTCACCTAAACTTTTTATGTTATTTTGAAGCAAATCTCAAATATGTCATTCACTCTGTAAATATTTTTTAAATCTTTTTGTAGAAAGAAAACTTTTTTTTTTTAAGTTTTTATTTATTTTGAGAAAGGGCATGCAAGCAGGGGAGGGGCAGAGAGAGGGAGAGAAGAATCGCAAACAGGCTTCGTGCTGTCAGCACAGAGCCCAACGTGGGGCTCGATCTCACGAATTGTGAGATCAT